>NC_135801.1:174380958-175834708 GCF_964213995.1 Mustelus asterias | reverse complement strand
AGGTCTCTGGCACTGTGAAGCCGCAGTGCTAACCACTGTACTACCATGCCCCCCATCAGTGCCTTCAACTGTTTCTTGGTGTCATGAATGGGATTGGTGATGGCTGACCCCCACACGATGGACAGAAGGGTCTCTTATTGTGCTATCAAACTCTATAAGGCAAACAGAAAATGCTGGGCAAACACAGCGGTTCTGGCAGCATCTGTGGAGGGAGAAACAGGAGTCAACGTTTCAAGTCCAAAATGATTCTTCTCCTTTCCGAGTTGAGATTTTCCAGCATCTGCAATAATTTGCTTTGAATTCCCTGGAAATTAGATCTGGTTTACAAATCCAGTATAGGTTGGCACCTGTAATCTCTGTCCTCCCCACGTCACATTAAAAAGTTAGAACCTGTGTAATAGCCTTTTCCACCCTGCTCTGAATGGCAAACTAAATGGCTCTCCCAAAATTAGCTCTGCTAACACTGTCCTAGATATTCCAATTCACTGTCCTACACCATCTAATGTGATTTGATTTTGATTTGATTTATTATTGCCACATGCATTAGTATACAGTGAAAAGTATTGTTTCTTGTGTGCTATACAGACAAAGCATACCATTCATAGAGTACATAAGGGAGAAGGAAAGAAGAGGGTGCAGAAGGTAGTGTTACAGTAATAACTAGGGTGTAGAGAAAGATCAACTTAATATATGGTAGGTCCATTCAAAAGTCTCGTGGCAGCAGGGAAGAAGCTGTTTTTGAATCGGTTGGTATGTGTCCTTTTGTATCATTTTCTCAATGGGCGAAAGTGGAAGATTGTATGCCCGGGGTATGAGGGGTCCATGATTATGCTGGCTGCTTTTCCGAGGCAGCGGGAAGTGTAGACAGAGTCAATAGATGGGAGGCTGGTTTGCGTGATGAACTGGGCTACATTCACGACCGTATGTAGGTTCTTGTGGTCTTGGGCAGAGCAGGAGCCATTCCAAGCTGTGATACATCCAGAAAGAATGCTTTCTCTGGTGCATCTGTAAAAGTTGATGAGAGTCGTACCCCCAGAGTGCAGGTTTCTTAGCTCACCTATGTTGTTTCATGAATATATTATATTAATAAGATCTCGATTTTCCCCACTTCAGGTTAATGTCTGAAAACATTCAACATGGAATCCTTGAATCACTTCTTGAGAACAAAATGGAAACTGCACGGAAATCGGCATAGAACTGATCCTCTGTCCTTCAATGGATCTTCACATTTTTGCACAATGCCTATTAAACTGTCCTGTCACTGTAGTAACTTTGCTGTAGCTGAAACTTGTACGCCATGAATATACTGAAATGTGGGTTTGTCACTAATATAAAGGTGGATTTGTAACCCTCATACCTCCCCCAGTGGGTGGAGGCAATTCTGTGTTCGACAAAATAAGTCAGTCACAGTCAAAGCAGTAATTTTATACGTGTCCAACAGCCCTGGTCAAAATAGGAAATTCCACATCCCCCTGTTGGGGCCGGAGTGTCAAAGGGCGACCCCACAAGTGGCAGGGTCACTGAGCCAGCCTGTTACACATACTGGGATCTGCATTTCACACTCTGGGAAGACAGTCCCTTCGCCCAACCAGGGCAGCATGATGGTGGCACAGTGGTTAGCACTGCTGCTTCTCAGCACCAGGGACCCAGGTTCAATTCTTGACCTGGGTCACTGTGTGGAGTTTGCATGTTCTCCTGTGTGGGTTTCTTCCAGGTGCTCTGGTTTCCTCCCTCAGTCTGAAAGATGTGCTGGTTAGGTAGATTGGCCATGCTAAATTCTCCCTCAGTGTACCTGAACAGGTGCCGGAGTTTGACGGCTAGGGGATTTTCACAGTAACTTCATTGCAGTGTTAATGTAAGCCTACTTGTGACATTAATAGATAAACTAAAAAAAAACTTAAGAGAGGAGGAGGGTCCACAAATCAGAACTTCCTGATCTCCAGTATCACCCCGCAGACTGGTGATCTCCACCTTGAATGAAAGAGATGTGGCAGCCAATGGCCTGAGCAATCCTTCTTTGCTTTACGCTTTCCATGAAGGCATGATTACATGGTGAGGGGATGGGGAAGGGCAGAGGGTCTAGTTTTACCGTACTGGGGGTAATGTTCATCTTAAATTCCTTTCTGACTTGTGACCGAATGCAGCCTCCTAACTGGCAGAGAAACAAGTGGCAAGGAGAGTGTTAAGGTTGGCATCTCCGACCCCATGTGTGGCACATTGAGTAAAAGTCCCTCTGTTCATAGCCATAACTATTACCATCTTCATAAGGAGTTGCTGGGGTTAATCATGGGGAGATGAGGTTCTGTGGGACAAGAGGAATTCAATCCAGGAGTTAGGATTTGACTGTAAATAGGTGTGCATTTTTCTTCTGTATTCTTGTGAATGTCTAACATGGCATCAAATACTTGCATTCCCACATTCTGTCTGGATTTATGAATCATTTGTTAATCTTTTAAGTATGTTTTTTTTTAAACCGATCCGTTTTTTGTTTAACCTGAGAATTGCTGTCTTCACTGGAGCTTTTGGCAAATCTGAAATGAATGGAATGTAGCTGTTGTGAGATTAAACATTACAGTAAACAACAAGCCCGGTCTCGTTGGCCTTTTCTGTCACTTCACAAACCACAGCAGCAGGTGACTGGCCGCAGATCTGAACAATTCTCGCCAGCACGGAAAATAATTGTTTCGTGTCAATATAACACATGCAAAAAACCCCGTCAAACAACCCTGTGATCTTCACAGCAAGTGTGTGTGTTTGGGGGCCAGAGGTTCTCCCCTTTAACAATGAACACCATCCCTCCTCCTTCTCGTCAAACATAGAATCCCTACAGTGCAGAAGGAGACCATTCGGCCCATCGAGTCTGTGCCGACTCTCGGACAAAGCGGTTTATCCAGACCCACCCCACCCCCCCATCCTATCCCCATAACCTTGTGCATTTACCCCGCTAATCCACCTAATCTGCACACTTTGGGACACGAAGGGTCAATTTAGCATGGCCAATCCACCTAACCCACATATCTTTGGAGCATGGGAGGAAATCAAAGCACCCAGAGGAAACCAACACAGACACGGGGAGAATGTGCAAACACCACACAGGCAGTCACACAAGCCAGGAATCGAACTTGTGTCCCTGGTGTGAAGCATCAATGCTAACTACTGAACCATGACTGCGGAAATCAGATTTTTGGACCACTTTTCAGACAACATGCAACCAACAAGACAGGAATATGAAAGTAAAGTGGCAGCAAATGGTCTAAGTAATTGTTTTCTATGCACCAAAATGAAATTGAATCAGCAGGATATCAACAACTGTAGGGTAGCGTTGGAGTGAGATAAAATGTTAGCTGGGGTGTACCTGCTGCAAGAGGGAGGCCATGACCTGATGGTACTTCCTTCCCCTCTTTGATCTCCATGTTGATCGTGTTCTAGGCTTTGTGTAGTGTGGCATGCTCAAATTTGCAGCATTTTAAAACAATGTAAAATAATTTCGATAAAAGAGAACAACGAAACTTATTTCTATCGAAAGAGTCCTCACCCCAAATACACATACACAAACCAACAGTGTTGGAGCCTGAATTTATAGCAGATTCTTTTCAGAAAACATTCCACTTCAGCTGCAGACAAAAAGAGCTCATTGCAAAAACTACAGCGGAGCCTGTACAAGCAGGAGCAAAATGCAGTTAGTAAAGGATAGCACCATCACATGTGCTATGTAAAATCAGTTCCAGTTATTTAACAGCAGTGTGATTGGCTGGGAAATTACTGAGTCATTTCATGCTGGCTGGAAATAGTGCTGTCGCGAAGTGCAACCATAATAGGATGGGGCAGGAGCAATGGAGAAGTTCAAAGATAGGGTGAAACTTCACACTCAATGTGTAGGAATGCATAGACTGCATTGAATAGAATCCCTACAGTACAGAAGGAGGCCGTTCAGCCCATCAAGTCTGCGCCGACCACAATCCCACCCAGGCCCTATCCTTGTAACCCCACGTAATCCCCCTGACACTAAGGGGCAATCCCACCCAGACCTGTTCCCTGTAACCTGAAGTATTTACCCCACTAATCCCCCTAACCTACACATCTTGGGACACTAAGGGGCAGTTTAGCATGGCCAATCTCCCTAACCTGCACATCTTGTGTGGGAGGAAACCGGAGCACCCGGAGGAAACCCCATGCAGACATGGAGAGAATGTGCAAACTCCACACAGATAGTCACCCGAGGCCGGAATTGAACCCAGGTCCCCGGTGCTGTGAGACAACAGTGCTAACCACATTACCACCCTGCCACCCATAGTGATCCTGTGTTGTTAACTTTTGAGGGGAAAGTTGCATTCAGTAGAGCTTTGGATGAATTTAAGTTTATGAGGATCGCAAATAAGAACATAAGAAATAGGAGCAGGGGGAGGCAGAAAGGACATTTGAGGTAGTTTGGGCTGAGGTTAGAAACAGGAAAGGAGAGGTCACCCTGTTGGGAGTTTTTTATAGACCTCCGAAAAGTTCCAGAGATGTAGAGGAAAAGATTGCAAAGATGATTCTGGATAGGAGCGAAAGTAACAGGGTAGTTGTACTGGGGGACTTTAACTTTACAAATATTGACTAGAAAAGCTATAGTTCGAGTACTTGAGAGGGGTCGGTTTTTGTCCAATGTGTGCAGGAAGGCTTCCTGACGCAGTACGTAGATAGACCAACAAGAGGCGAGGCCACATTGGATTTGGTACTGGGTAATGAACCAGGCCAGGTGTTAGATTTGGAGGTAGGTGAGCACTTTGGTGACAGTGGCCACAATTCGATTATGTTTACCTTCGCAATGGAAAAGGATAGGTATATACCAAAGGGCAAGAGTTATAACTGGGGGAAAGGAAATTATGATGCGATTAAGCGAGATTTAGCTGGCATAGGTTGGGGAAGGAAACTACAGGGGATGGGCACAATTGTAATGTGGAACTTGTTCAAGGAACAGCTACTATGCGTCCTTGATAAACATGTACCTGTCAGACAGGGAGGAAGCAGACGTGTGAGGGAACCGTGGTTTACTAAGGAGGTTGAATCTCTTGTGAAGAGGAAGAAGGAGACTTATGTTAAGATGAGACGTGAAGGCTCAGTTAGGGCACTTGAGAGTTACAAGTTAGCCAGGAAGGACCTAAAGAAAGAGTTAAGAAGAGCCAGGAGGGGACATGAGAAATCTTTGGCAGGTAGGATCAAGGAAAACCCTAAAGCTTTCTATAGGTATGTCAGGAGTGAAAGAATGACTAGGGTAAGATTAGGGCCAGTCAAGGATAGTAGTGGGAAGTTGTGCGTGGAGTTTGAAGAGGTAGGAGAGGCACTAAATGAATATTTTTCGTCGGTATTCACACTGGAGAGGGACAGTGTTGTCGAGGGGAGTACTGAGATGCAGGCTGTTGGGCTGGATGGGATTGGTGTTCATATGGAGGAGGTGTTAGCAATTCTGGAAAGGGTAAAAATAGATAAGTCCCCTGGGCCGGATGGGATTTATCCTAGGATTCTCTGAGAGGCTAGGGAGGAGATTGCAGAGCCTTTGGCTTTGATCTTTGTGTCGTCATTGTCTACAGGAACAGTGCCAGAAGACTGGAGGATAGCAAATGTTGTCCCCTTGTTCAAGAAGGGAAGTAGAGACAACCCTGGTAATTATAGACCGGTGAGCCTTACTTCTGTTGTGGGCAAAGTATTGGAAAGGATTATAAGAGATAGGATTTATAATCACCTAGAAAGGAATAATTTGATTAGGGATAGTCAGCACGGTTTTGTGAAGGGTAGGTCGTGCCTCACAAACCTTATTGAGTTCTTTGAGAAGGTGACCAAAGAGGTGGATGAGGGTAAAGCGGTTGATGTGGTATATATGGATTTCAGCAAAGCGTTTGATAAGGTTCCCCATGGTAAGCTATTGCAGAAAATACGGACACATGGGATTGAGGGTGATTTAGTGGTTTGGATCAGGAATTGGCTAGCTGTAAGAAAACAGAGGGTGGTGGTTGATGGGAAATATTCATCCTGGAGTTCAGTTACTAGTGGTGTACCGCAAGGATCTGTTTTGGGGCCACTGCTGTTTGTCATTTTTATTAATGACCTGGATGAGGGCGTGGAAGGATGGATTAGTAAATTTGCGGATGACACTAAAGTCGGTGGAGTTGTGGACAGTGCGGAGGGAAGTGGCAGGTTACAGAGGGACATAGATAAGCTGCCTGTTGGCACCCAGGTTTATAGGGTTGTTAAGAAGGCGTACGGTGTATTAGCTTTTATTGGTAGAGGGATTGAGTTTCGGAGCCAGGAGATCATGCTGCAACTGTACAAAACTCTGGTGCGGCTGCATTTGGAGTATTGCGTACAGTTCTGGTCGCCGCATTATAGGAAAGATGTGGAAGTGTTGGAAAGGGTGCAGAGGCGATTTACCAGGATGTTGCCTGGTATGGTGGGAAAATCATATGAGGAAAGGCTGAGGGGCTTGAGGTTGTTTTCGTTAGAGAGAAGAAGGTTAAGAGGTGACTTAATAGAGGCATACAAGATGATCAGAGGATTAGATAGGGTGGATAGTGAGAGCCTTTTTCCTCAGATGGTGATGGCTAGCATGAGGGAACATAGCTTTAAATGGAGGGGTGAGAGATATAGGACAGATGTTAGAGGTAGGTTCTTTACTCAGAGAGTAATAAGGGTGTGGAATGCCCTGCCTGCAGCAGTAGTGGACTCGTCAACATTAAGAGCATTCAAATGGTTATTGGATAAACATATGGATGATATTGGAATAGTGTAGATTGGTTTTAGATTGGTTCCACTGGTCGGCGCAACATCGAGGGCCGAAGGGCCTGTACTGCTCTGTAGTGTTCTATGTTCTATGTTCTATTTGGCCCCAGAACAAAGGAACTTGCTTGATTAGTACTGTAAGTGACCACACCCCCACTCCTCAGACAGTATGTAATTTGGTGAAGAGGAAACAAAATACATAGATAACTGAGTGTGGTGAGTGTCTAGCAGTTGAATGAAGGGAATGTGCCAATTCTGAAAGGTAATGAAACTGTGCCACTAAAAAGAGAAATGAACATTGAAACATTTTGCTCAGATATCATGAATGAATTTTAAAAATCCAGGGGTCCATGTTAATCTGTTGGGGACATGGGTTCAAATCCCAACTCAGCAGCTGGTGGAATTGAAATCCAACCAATGTACAGTGGCATTGTAGGTCTCAGTGATGGTAACCATGATAATTGTCATCGATTATAGTAAAAACCCATCTGGTTCACTAATGTCCTGTAGGGAAGGAAATCTGCCGTCCTCACCCAGTCTGGTCTAAATGTGACTCCAGAACCATAACACTGTGATTGACTCTCAACTGAAATATAGTAACATAGAAACCAGAAGTAGGAGTCGGCCATTCGGCCCTTTGAGCCTGCTCCGCCATTCATTATGATCATGGCTGATCATCAAATTCAATATCCTGATCCCCCCCTTCCCCCATATCCCTTGATCCCTTTTGCCCCAACAGCTATATCCAATTTCTTCTTGAAATCAGACAACATTTTGGCCTCAGCTACATTCGGTGATAGTGAATTCCACATATTCTGGGTGAAGAAATTTCTCCTCACCTCAGTTCTAAAAGGTTTACCCCTTATCCTCAAACTATGACCCCTTGTTCTGGACTCCCCCACCATTGGGAACATTCTTTCTGAATCTACCCTGTCTAACCTGTTATAATTTTATAAGTTTCCATGAGATCCCCTCTCACTGTTCTAAACTCTTAATCCTAACTGACTTAGCCTTTCCTCATATGACAGACCTCCCATCCCAGGAATCAGCCTGGTAAACCTTCGCTGTACTCCCTCTATAGCAAGAGCATCCTTCCTCACATAAGAATACCAAAACTGCACACAATACTCCAGGTGTGGTCTCACCAACACCCGATACAATTGCAACAAAACATCCCTATCCCTTTACTCAGATCCTCTCGCTATGAAGGCCAACATATCATTTTGCGTTCTTTATTTCCTGCTGTACCTGCACACTTACTTTCAGTGACCAATGCACAGGGACACCAAGGTCTCACTGAGTATCCACCTCTCTCAATTTACACCCATTCAAGTCATAATCTGTCTTCTTATTACTGCTACCCAAGTGGATAACTTGACATTTATCCACATTATACTGCATATGCCATGCATTTGCCCACATACTCACCCTATCCAAATTACGCTGAAGCATCTCTGCATCCTCCTCACAGCTCTCCCTCCCACCCAATTTTGTATCATCTGCAAATTTGGAGATAATACATTTGGTTCCCTCTTCCAAATCATTAATATATAATGTGAACAGTTGGGGTCCTAACACAGATCCTGCAGAACCCCACTAGTCACGGTAGCACAGTGGTGAGCACTGCTGCTTCACAGCTCCAGGGTCCTGGGTTCGATTCCCGGCTCGGGTCACTGTCTGTGTGGAGTTTGCACATTCTCCTCGTGTCTGCGTGGGTTTCCTCCGGGTGCTCCGGTTTCCTCCCACAGTCCAAAGATGTGCGGGTTAGGTTGATTGGCCAGGTTAAAAATTACCCCTTAGAGTCCTGAGATGCGTAGGTTAGAGGGATTAGCGGGTAAAAATATGTGGGGGTAGGGCCTGGGTGGGATTGTGGTCGGTGCAGACTCGATGGGCCGAATGGCCTCCTTCTGCACTGTAGGGTTTCTATGTTTCTATGTCACTGACTGCCAATCAGAAAAAGACCCAGTTATGCCATCTCTTTGCTTCCTATCTGCTAACCAGCTTTCTATCCATCTCAAGACATTACCCGCAATCCCATGTGCTTTAACTTTACATAGTAGTCTGTTATGTGAGACCTTATCGAAAGCCTTCTGAAAGTCTAAATAAACCACATCCACTGGTTATCCTCGGTCAACTCAACTAGTTACATTCTCAAAGAATTCTAATAGACTCGTCAGGCATGATTTCCCCTTTGTAATTCCATGCTGACTTTGTCTGATTATACCACTGGCTTTCAAATGCCGAGTTATGAAATCCTTGATAATGGACTTTAGCAACTTCCCCAGTACCCACGTTAGGCTCACTGGTCTATAGTTCCCTGTTTTCTCTCTACTTCCCTTTTTGAATAGCGGGCTTACATTAGCTACTCTCCAATCTGTAGGAACCAGTCCAGAGTCCAAAGAATTTTGGAAAATAGCTACCAATATATCGACTATTTCCAGGGCCACTTCCTCAACTCTAGAATGAAGATTATAAGGACCTGGGGATTTATCCACATTCAATCTCATCAATTTCCCCCAAATCATTTCTCTACTAATGCTGATTTCCTTCAGCTCCTCACTAAAACTTGTTTCTCGCAGAACTTTTGGTACATTATTCGTGTCTTCCTTTGTGAAGACTGAAGCAAAGTATAAATTTAATTCCTTGGCCATTTCTTTATTCCCCATTATGAATTATCCCATTTCTGACTGTAAGGGGCCAACATTCATTTTGTCAATCTTTTTCTCTTTACATACCTATAGAAACTTTTACAGTCAGTTTTTATGTTCCCTGATAGCTGACTTTCATACTCTATTTTTTCCTTCTTAATCAATCGCCTAGTCCCCCTTTGCTGAATTTTAAACTGCTCCCAATCCTCAGGCCGATTGCTTTTTCTTGCCAATTTGTATGCTTCTTCCTTGAATCTGATACTATCTCCCTTGTAAGCCATGGTTTGGTCACAATTCCCTTACCACTGTTGCACCAAACAGGAATAAACAACTTCTGGAGTTCACCTACTTGTCCTTTAAATGCCTGCCATTGCCTGTCCACTGTCTTTCCTTTCAATAATGTTTCCCAGTCCATCATGGCCAATTCATGGCTCATACCATCATAGTTACCTTTATTGAGATTCAGGACCCTGGTCTCAGAATCAACTACATCACTATCCACCTTGACAAAGCGTTTTACCATATTATGGGCACTCGTCCCCAAGGGTTCTCTCACAACTAGATTGCCAACTAATCCTTTTTGAGTGGCTGGGCAAGCCATTCAATTCAAGGGCAATTAGGAGGAATGGGCAACAAGTCATCCTCACCAGCAATACCTGCCTCCACGATAAAGAAAAATAAAAACAAGTCTGTGTCATTGCACCAACTCACTTCTCCAGTTTCCTCACTGTCGTGCTGCACCTCACCACCAGCAAGTTACCCACAGGCACGAGGATAATCTACAGAACAGACTGTTCAACCTACACTGCCTTCAATCCAAAACCAAAACCACTCCAACCTCAGAGCTTCAGTATACAGATGACGCCTGTGTGTGTGAGTGCATGATGTGGAGATGCCGGCGTTGGACTGGGGTAAACACAGTAAGAAGTTTAACAACACCAGGTTGAAGTCATAGAACATAGAACAGTACAGCACAGAACAGGCCCTTCGGCCCACGATGTTGTGCCGAGCTTTATCTGAAACCAAGATCAAGCTATCCCACTCCCTAGCATCCTGGTGTGCTCCATGTGCCTATCCAATAACCGCTTAAATGTTCCTAAAGTGTCTGACTCCACTATCACTGCAGGCAGTCCATTCCACACCCCAACCACTCACTGCATAAAGAACCTACCTCTGATATCCTTCCTGTATCTCCCACCACGAACCCTATAGTTATGCCCCCTTGTAATAGCTCCATCTACCCGAGGAAATAGTCTTTGAACGTTCACTCTATCTATCCCCTTCATCATTTTATAAACCTCTATTAAGTCTCCCCTCAGCCTCCTCCGCTCCAGAGAGAACAGCCCTAGCTCCCTCAACCTTGTGAATGGTGAATCGTGTGGAGGACGGAGAAGATCTGCAGAGAGATTTGGACAGGCTGAGTGAGTGGGCGAGGATATGGCAAATGGAGTATAACGTTGACAAATGCGAGGTTATACACTTTGGAGGAAATAATAACAAATGGGATTACTATCTCAATGGAAACAAATTAAAACATGCTACCGTGCAAAGGGACCTGGGGGTCCTTGTGCATGAGACGCAAAAGCCCAGTCTGCAGGTACAACAGGTGATCAAGAAGGCAAATGGGATGTTGGCCTATATTGCAAAGGGGATAGAATATAAAAGCAGGGATGTCTTCATGCACCTGTACAGGGCATTAGTGAGGCCGCAGCTGGAATACTGTGTGCAGTATTGGTCCCCTTATATGAGGAAGGATATATTGGCATTGGAGGGAGTGCAGAGAAGGTTCACCAGGTTGATACCGGAGATGAGGGGTTTGGATTATGAGGAGAGGCTGAGGAGATTGGGTTTGTACTCGTTGGAGTTTGGAAGGATGAGGGGGGATCTTATGGAGACTTATAAGATAATGCGGGGGCTGGATAGGGTGGAGGCGGAGAGATTCTTTCCACTTAGTAAGGAAGTTAAAACTAGAGGACACAGCCTCAAAGTAAAGGGGGGTCGGTTTAAGACAGAGTTGAGGAGGAACTTCTTCTCCCAGAGGGTGGTGAATCTCTGGAATTCTCTGCCCACTGAAGTGGTGGAGGCTACCTCGCTGAATATGTTTAAAGCGCGGATGGATGGATTCCTGATCAGTAAGGGAATTAAGGGTTATGGGGATCAGGCGGGTAAGTGGTACTGATCCACGTCAGATCAGCCATGATCTTATTGAATGGCGGGGCAGGCTCGAGGGGCTAGATGGCCTACTCCTGCTCCTATTTCTTATGTTCTTATGTTCTTTCCTCATAAGACCTACCCTCCAAATCAGGCAGCATCCTGGTAAATCTCCTCTGCACTCTTTCCAGCGCTTCCACATCCTTCTTATAGTGAAGTGACCAGAACTGCACACAATATTCCAAATGTGGTCTCACCAAGGTCCTGTACAGTTGCAGCATAACCCCACGGCTCTTAAACTCCAACCCCCTCTTAATAAAAGCTAACACACTATAGGCCTTCTTCACAGCTCTATCCACTTGAGTGGCAACCTTTAGAGATCTGTGGATATGAACCCCAAGATCTCTCTGTTCCTCCACAGTCTTCAAAACCCTACCTTTGACCCTGTAATCCACATTTAAATTAGTCCTACCAAAATGAATCACCTCACATTTATCAGGGTTAAACTCCATTTGCCATTTTTCAGCCCAGCTTTGCATCCTATCGATGTCTCTTTGCAGCCTACAACAGCCCTCCACCTCATCCACTACTCCACCAATCTTGGTGTCATCAGCAAATTTACTGATCCACCCTTCAGCCCCCTCCTCTAGGTCATTAATAAAAATCACAAAGAGCAGAGGACCAAGCACTGATCCCTGCGGCACTCCGCTAGCAACCTGCCTCCAATCCAAAAATTTTCCATCGACCACCACCCTCTGTCTTCGGTCAGACAGCCAGTTACCTATCCAATCGGCCAACTTTCCCTCTATCCCACACCTCCTCACTTTCATCACAAGCCGACCATGGGGGACCTTATCAAACGCGTTACTAAAATCCATGTATATGACATCAACTGCCCTACCTTCATCAACACACTTAGTTACCTCCTCAAAAAATTCTATCAAATTTGTAAGGCATGGCTTGCCCTTCACGAATCCGTGCTGACTATCCCGGATTAATCCGCATCTTTCTAAATGGTCGTAAATCCCATCTCTAAGGACCTTTTCCATCAATTTACCAACCACTGAAGTAAGACTAACCGGTCTATAATTACCAGGGTCATTTCTATTCCCTTTCTTAAACAGAGGAACAACATTCGCCATTCTCCAGTCCTCTGGCACTATCCCCGTGGACAGCGAGGACCCAAAGATCAAAGCCAAAGGCTCTGCAATCTCATCCCTTGCCTCCCACAGAATCCTAGGATACATTTCATCAGGCCCAGGGGACTTATCGACCTTCAGTTTATTCAAAACTGCCAGGACATCCTCCCTCCGAACATCTATTTCCACCAGCCTATTGTAACACCTTCTCTTCCTCAAAAACATGGCCCCTCTCCTTGGTGAACACTGAAGAAAAGTATTCATTCATCACCTCGCCTATCTCTACTGACTCCATACACAAGTTCCCACTACTGTCCTTGACCGGCCCTAACCTCACCCTGGTCATTCTTTTATTCCTCACATAAGAGTAAAAAGCCTTGGGGTTTTCCTTGATCCGACCTGCCAAGGACTTCTCATATCCCCTCCTAGCTCTCCTAAGCCCCTTTTTCAGCTCATTCCTTGCTAACTTGTAACCCTCAATCGAGCCATCTGAACCTTGTTTCCTCATCCCTACATAAGCTTCCCTCTTCCTTTTCACAAGACATTCCACCTCTTTCGTGAACCATGGTTCCCTCACTCGGCCATTCCCTCCCTGCCTGACAGGGACATACCTATCAAGGACATCCAGTATTTGTTCCTTGAAAAAGTTCCACTTTTCATTAGTTCCTTTCTCTGACAGTTTCTATTCCCAACTTATGCCCCCTAATTCTTGCCTAATAGCATCATAATTACCTCTCCCCCAATTGTAAACCTTGCCCTGCCGTACGGCCTTATCCCTCTCCATTGCAATAACAAAAGACACCGAATTGTGGTCACTATCTCCAAAGTGCTCTCCCACAACCAAATCTAACACTTAGAACAAAGAACAAAGAACAATACAGCACAGGAACAGGCCCTTCGGCCCTCCAAGCCCGCGCCGCTCCCCGGTCCAGGATTGAATCCTGAATCCAGGATCCCCGCCCAATTTTCCAGCCTATCTACATACCAATATCCTATCCACCGAGCTGTCCCTCACAGCTACGATGCCTTGTTCATCACAACCTATTAACTCACCCCCACCCCCCCATTCCAGACCATGTGATCTCCAGGGAGAGGCGAAAACCCAGAGTGAAAACCCCAGGGCCAATATGGGGAAAAAAAATCTGGGAAATTCCTCTCCGACCCCCTGTGGTGATCGAAACGAGTCCAGGAGATCACAATGGCCCTGATCAGAAAATGCTTCCCAACCCTATTCATTTCCACTTCTGCTTTACGAACACCATCTGAATTCCCTGCCCCCGAGACAGGTTCCCAACTATCCGCAGTCTCGCTCTGTACTGGCACCAGCAAGATGATCATAGAATGAAGCCTTGAAACGAGAAACAAAGAACAATTAGCCCGCGCCGCTCCCTGGTCCAAACTAGACCACTCTTTTGTATCCCTCTATTCCCACTCCGTTCATATAGCTGTCTAGATAAGTCTTAAACGTTCCCAGTGTGTCCGCCTCCACCACCTTGCCCAGCAACACATTCCAGGCCCCCACGACCCTCTGTGTAAAATATGTCCTTCTGATATCTGTGTTAAACCTCCCCCCCTTCACCTTGAACCTATGACCCCTCGTGAACGTCACCACCGACCCGGGGAAAAGCTTCCCACCGTTCACCCTATCTATGCCTTTCATAATTTTATACACCTCTATTAAGTCTCCCCTCATCCTCCGTCTTTCCAAGGAGAACAACCCCAGTTTCCCCAATCTCTCCTCATAACTAAGCCCCTCCATACCAGGCAACATCCTGGTAAACCTCTTCTGTACTCTCTCCAAAGCCTCCACGTCCTTCTGGTAGTGTGGCGACCAGAACTGGACGCAGTATTCCAAATGCGGCCGAACCAACGTTCTATACATCTGCAACATCAGACCCCAACTTTTATACTCTATGCCCCGTCCTATAAAGGCAAGCATGCCATATGCCTTCTTCACCACCTTCTCCACCTGTGACGTCACCTTCAAAGATCTGTGGACTTGCACACCCAGGTCCCTCTGCGTCTCTACACCCTTTATGGTTCTTCCATTTATCGTGTAGCTCCTCCCTACATTATTCCCACCAAAATGCATCACTTCGCATTTATCAGGATTGAACTCCATCTGCCATTTCTTTGCCCAAATTTCCAGCCTATCTATATCCTTCTGTAGCCTCTGACAATGTTCCTCACTATCTGCAAGTCCTGCCAGTTTTGTGTCGTCCGCAAACTTACTGATCACTTGGCCCGGTTCATTTCCCAGTACCAAATCCAATGTGGCCTCACCTCTTGTCGGCCTATCCACATATTGTGTCAGGAAACCCTCCTGCACACACTGCACAAAAACTGCCCCATCCGAACTATTTGACCTACAAAGGTTCCAATCAATATTTGGAAAGTTAAAGTCCCCCATGACAACTACCCTGTGGCCCCCACACATATCCATAATCTGCTTAGCAATTTCTTCCTCCACATCTCTATTACTATTTGGGGGCCTATAGTAAACTCCTAACAACGTGACTGCTCCTTTCCTATTTCTAACCTCAGCCCATATTACCTCAGTGTGCAGATCCCCCTCGAAGTGCCTTTCCGCAGCCGCTAAACTATCCTTGATTAACAATGCCACTCCTCCACCTCTTTTACCAGCTTCCCTACACTTAGTGAAACATCTATACCCCGGAACGTCCAACAACCATTCCTGTCCTTGTTCTACCCACGTCTCCGTAATGGCCACAACATCGTAGTCCCGAAAGCCACAGGCTTTCGGAGCCTTAAGCTCCTTCTTCAGGTGAGTGGGAATTCTGTTCACAAACAGGGCATATAAAGACACAAACTCAATTTACAGAATAATGGTTGGAATGCGAATACTTACAGCTAATCAAGTCTTAAAGGTACAAACAATGTGAGTGGAGAGAGCATTAAGACAGGTTAAGAGATATGTATTGTCTCCAGACAGGCTCCGAAAGCTTGTGGCTTTTGCTACCAAATAAACCTGTTGGACTTTAACCTGATGTTGTTAAACTTCTTACTGTGTGAGTGCATTCAGAAACCCACTGTCTACTCCTTCGCTGAAGCAAACAGACCTTTCACCAAATGCCAGGAAAACTAAGATCCCCTCCTGACCAGCTCCCACAGCAAACTCCCACAGCGAAACGCTTCCTCCCACTGAATAGGATCAATGGCGAGTGCCTGGAAAATGTGAACAATTTTCCATGTCGTGGGAGCTTCCTCTCAGTGAAGACAGGCACAGAGGATGAAATTCACCATTGCCTCCTATCTACCAGCTTCGCCTTCAGCCAAAATACTGATAGAAATTGTATTTGAGGACCAGGATGTCAAGCCTGAGACTAAGGTTAGTTAGTCTTCACAGGTGGAGAAGGTGGTGAAGAAGGCATATGGCATGCTTGCCTTTATAGGACGGGGCATAGAGTATAAAAGTTGGGGTCTGATGTTGCAGATGTATAGAACGTTGGTTCGGCCGCATTTGGAATACTGCGTCCAGTTCTGGTCGCCACACTACCAGAAGGACGTGGAGGCTTTGGAGAGAGTACAGAGGAGGTTTACCAGGATGTTGCCTGGTATGGAGGGGCTTGGTTATGAGGAGAGATTGGGGAAACTGGGGTTGTTCTCCTTGGAAAGACGGAGGATGAGGGGAGACTTAATAGAGGTGTATAAAATTATGAAAGGCATAGATAGGGTGAACGGTGGGAAGCTTTTCCCCGGGTCGGTGGTGACGTTCACGAGGGGTCATAGGTTCAAGGTGAAGGGGGGGAGGTTTAACACAGATATCAGAAGGACATATTTCACACAGAGGGTCGTGGGGGCCTGGAATGTGTTGCCGGGCAAGGTGGTGGAGGCGGACACACTGGGAACGTTTAAGACTTATCTAGACAGCTATATGAACGGAGTGGGAATGGAGGGATACAAAAGAGTGGTCTAGTTTGGACCAGGGAGCGGCGCGGGCTAATTGTTCCTGGTTTCTCGTTTCAAGGCTTCATTCTACGATCATCTTGCTGGTGCCAGTACAGAGTGAGACTGCGGATAGTTGGGAACCTGTCTCGGGGGCAGGGAATTCATATGGTGTTCGTGGAAGTGGAAATGACTAGGGTTGGGAAGCATTTTCCGATCGGGGCCATTGTGATCTCCTGGACTCGTTTCGATCGCCTCAGGGGGTCGGAGAGGAATTTCCCAGATTTTTTTTTTTTTCCCCATATTGGCCCTGGGGTTTTTCACTCTGGGTTTTCGCCTCTCCCTGGAGATCACATGGTCTGGAATGGGGGGGTGGGGGTAAGTTAATAGGTGTAATGAACAAAGCATCATAGCTGTGAGGGACAGCTCGGTGGATAGGATATTGGTATGTAGATAGGCTGGAAAATTGGGCGGGGATCCTGGATTCAGGATTCAATCCTGGACCGGGGAGCGGCGCGGGCTTGGAGGGCCGAAGGGCCTGTTCCTGTGCTGTATTGTTCTTTGTTCTTTGTTCTTTGTTATGGTTTACCTGGCAGCAGAGATCCCCATGCTCCTATATGTTTCAGATATTTGGATAGGCTATTTGGATAGGGACCTCAAAGCACTGGAGAATCATCACTCTCCCAGACTCACAGAGAACAAGACTAATTCACTGGCAGAAAGTTTCGCAAACTCCATGTCCTTGGTAGACCAAATTCAGTCAACTAAGATTTGATCTACCAGTAGTCGCTTCACTACTGGTAGATCAAATCCCCTACACCTCCAAAATTACCCTTCCTAAGATGCTAGGTGATCAGTCACATGCCCTAGAATCCCACTGACACTGAATAAATTTTTAAATAAAAGCCAACAGTCTTATCACTCCTACCTGATTCACAACTTGGTTGGAATTCAGGGTAACAGAATAAATTAACCCTTTAACCCCTTCACTCAAGTTTTTAAATGATTCAAAGTGACACCCTTACAATAGTGGTTAAATTCTACTCAGTATAAGTTAGACTTGACACATGCTAATATCTGAGCAGTACTGTCAAAGTGCAACAGCATTATCATTCTGTGCAATCTCCATGTAACTGCTCCTTGGTCATGCCCCAAGTACTGATTGGCGAGTAACTGGTAAGTTAATGAATAGTTTGCAAAGTATGGCAGGGCAGTTCAGCCAAAGGGAATGTACATCCTGTGGTATGAGGGAAGTCATGGTTGCATCATGTGTCCTAGACCAATGCAGGTGGTGCCACACTTGAAAAAGCTTGAGCTCTGTGTTTCAGAATTTGAAGGCAGCTGGAGTCACTGTGGTGTATCCACAAGGCAGAGAATTACATAGATAGCATGTTTAGAGAGGTGCTCACACTGCAGGTTTGGAGCATGCAGACAGAGCAGGAAGGATGACTGACTAAGAGAACCAGGCAGGCAGTGTATGCGTCCCAGAGTTTATCTTGCTCGCTAAATGATTTTCCATTTTGAATATTGGTGATGGCAATGGTTCCTCAGAGGATTGCAGTCAAAACCAAGTCCGAGGCACCAAGGGTTACTTAGCTGCACAGGAGGGGAGTAAGTGGAGTGGAAGGCAATAGTTATGGGGATTCATTAGTTCGGCATTTCTGAAGCCATAGGCGTGACTCCAGGATAGTGTGTTGCCTCCCTAGTGCTCAGGTCAAGGGTGCCAAGAACAGTTGCAGAACATTAGAGTCATAGAATCAAAGAGTCATAGAGGTATACAGCCCATTGCATCTATGTCGTTCAAAGACAAACCACCCAACTATTCCAACCCCATTTTCCAGCACTTGGCCCAGAGCCTTGTATGCCTTTGCATTGCAAGTGCACATCTAAATACTTCTTAAATGTTATAAGGGTATTTGTCTCCATCACCCTTTCAGGCAGTGAGTTCCAGAATCCCAACAACCTTTGGGTTAAAAAGCTTTTCCTCACATCTCCTCTAAACCTCCTGCCCCTTACCTTAAATCTATGCCCCCTGGTTATTGATCCCTCGACTAAGGGGAAAAGTTTCTTCCAGTCTACTCAATCCATGCCTCTCATAATTTGAACATTATCCTGAGAGAGGATGACCAGCCAAAGGTTGTGGTCCACACTGGTACCAATGACAGAGGTAGGAAGAGAGATGAGGCCCTGAAAACAGATTTTAGGGAATTGGGAAATAAATCAAAAAGCAGGACCTCAAAAGCAATAATCTCAGGGTTACCCCACCCCCCGCCTCCCCCCCTTCCCCCCACCCCACCCCCTCCACCATGCCGCGTGCTAGTAAGCATAGGAATAGGAGGATGGATAACTGAACCTGTGCCTGGAGGATTGGTGTAAGAGGGAGGGCATCAGATTTCTGAGGCATTGGGACTGGTTCTGGGATAGGTGGGACCTGTACAAAATGGACAAATTGGGACTAAAATCTTCACTGGGAGATTTGCTAAGACTGTTGGGGAGAGTTTAAACTAGATTGGCAGGGGGATAGGAGCCTGAGAGGGAGGTCAGATTGGACGGAAGCAAAACTAATACCAGGAAGTAGAAAAGTAATAAACAAAATTAAAAGGCGGATGAAACAAAGGCAAGCATCAAACAGGGTCAGAATGCAGAATAATGTTAAAAAGATAAAGTTAAGGGCACTCTATCTCAATGCATGCAGCAGTCACAACAATGTAGATGACCTGAAGGTGCAAATAACAAAAACGCCTATGCCAGACTACTATTTATTTACAGCTCAGCCTTCAACACCAATATTCCTACAAAACTCATCTCCAAACTCAGTGGCTTCGGGCTCGGCTCCTCCCTCTGCGACTGGATCCTGAGCTTCCTAACACACAGACCACAATCAGTAAGGATAGGCAACAACGCCTCCTCCACGATCTTCCTCAGCACCGGTGCCCCCCAAGGCTGTGCCCTCAGCCCCTTACTATACTCCTTATACACCCTATGACTGTGTGGCCAAATTCCCTTCCAACTCGATTTTCAAGTTTGCTGATGACACCACCCTAGTGGGTCGGATTTCAAACAATGACGAGACAGAGTACAGGAAGGAGATAGAGAATCTGAAGAACTGGTGCAACAACAATAATCTCTCTCTCAGTGTCAACAAAATGAAAGAGATAGTCATCGACTTCAGGAAGTGTAGTGGAGTACATGCCCCTGTCTACATCAATGGGGATGAAGAAGAAATGGTTTTTAGGTGTCCATATCACCAACAACCTGTCCTGATCCTCCCATGCCGACACTATAGTTAAGAAAGTCCACCAACTCCTCTACTTTCTAAGAAGACGAAGAAAATTTGGCATATCTGCTACGACTCTCACCAACTTTTGCAGATGCACCATAGAAAGCATTCTTTCTGGTTGTATGACAGCTTGGTATGGCTCCTGCTCTGCCCAAGACCACAAGAAATTGCAAAGGGTCATGAACAAAGCCCAGTCCATCACTCAAACAGCAGCCAGCATAACTAAGGACCCCACACACCCCGGATATATGCTCTTCTACATTCTTCCTTTGGGAAAAAGATACAAAAGTTTGAGAACACGTACCAGCCAACTCAAGAACAGCTTCTTCCCTGCTGCCATCAGACTTTTGAATGGACTTACCTCACATTAAGTCGATCTTTCTCTACACCCTAGCTGTGACTGTAACACTACATTCTGCACTCTCTCCTTTCCTTCTCTATGAACGGTATGCTTTGTCTGCATTGTGCACAAGAAACAATACTTTTCACTGTATATTAATACATGAGACAATAATAAATCAAATCAAAAAATAGAGATAAATGGGAATGATTTAATTGCCATTATGGAGATGTGGTTACAATGTGACCAGGACTGGGAACTGAATATTCAGAGATATTCGTCATTTAGGAAGGATAGGCAGAGGGCAAAGGGTTTTGGGGAAGCACTGTTAATGACAGGATCGGTACACTACTGACAGGATTTTGTGCTGAAGGATCAAGATATAGGGGTGAATTTTACTGTCTCACCCGCCATGGAAATCGGAGCGGGCGAAGGGCGGACCATGGAAAGGTCTGTTGACGTCGGGTGGGATTTTCCACTTTTGGGGCGAGTGAGGCCAGAAAAGTCCCACCCATAGAATTAGTTTAGGTGGAATTAAGAAACAGTAAGGGGCAGCAAACATTGGTAGGAGTTGTTAGGCCACCAAACTGCAGTGGTGCTTTTGGGTACAGCATAAATCAAGAAATTAGAGTGGCACATAGCATGGTTAATATAGTAATAATAGACAATTTCAGTTTGCATATTTAACCTTAATTAGCGCCAATGCTGTGGAGTTGAATTCCTGGAGTGTATACGAGATGGGTTTCTGGAGTAGCAGGTTGAGCAACCAACTAGAAATCGGGCTATTTTAGATTTAATATTATCTAATGAGAAGGGGCTAATTAATAACCTTATTCTAAAAGAGCCATTAGGAAATAATGACCATAATATGATGAAACATTAAATTTGAAAGTGACACAGTCACAGTGGATAGTCTGACTAGAGAGAGGGCTATACTGGACCTAGAATGAGCCCGGCCAGGTCATCAAAGTTGCAGTGGGGGAACATGTGGCGAACAGTGACACAATTCCATAAGCTTTCGGATACTGATGGGAAAGGACGAGGATTGTCCTAGGGTTAAGGTGCTAAATTGGGGGAAGGCTAACTACAACCAGATTAGGCAGGATTTGGAGGCTATTGTGTGAGAGAGGCTGTTTGAGGGTAAATCCACATTTGGCATGTGGGGGTCTTTTAAGGAGCAGTTGATCGGAGTGCAGGACAGGCGTGTGCCTGTGAAAAGGAAGGACAGGACAGGCAGGATTCAGGAACTGTGGATGACCAAGGAAATTGTGAGTCTAGTCAAAAAGAAAAAGGATGTATAGATGAGGTCCAGCCAGTTAAAAACAGATGAAGCATTTGAAGAATACAGGGAAAGTAGAAAAGAGCTCAAACAGGGAGTCAGGAGGGCAAAAAGGGGTCACGAAATGTCCTTGGCAGACAGGAGAATTCCAAGGCATTTTATACATATTAGGAACAAGAAAGTAGCTAGAGAAAGAGTTGGTCCACTTAAGGACAAAGGAGGGAAATTATGTGTAGAACCAAAGGAAGTGGGTGAGATCCTTAATGAGAACTTTGCATCAATATTTACAAAGGAGAGGGGCACATTGATTGATGATGTCTTGGAGGGGTGTGTAAACCCTTTAAAACAAGTCATCATTACGAGGGAGGAAGTGTTAGGTGAATTAAAAGGCATTAAGGTAGAAAAATCCCCAGGGCCAGATGGCATCCATCCCAGATTACTGAGGGAGACAAGAGATGAAATTGCTGGGCCTCTCACAGAAATCTTTATTTCTTCGTTGGCCACTGGCGAGGTCCCAGTGGATTGGAGGATAGCCAATGTTGTCCCGTTATTTAAGAAGGGTATCAAGGATAGGGTGGCCATTTCCAAATTTCCAAAAAGGATGACATACCTGGTCAATGATCAAGATGCTGGCAGTGGAACCGCGCAGGCACGAAATGTTCTCCCAGAATGCACCGCTTGGGTCACATTTTAAAAGACACGATTTTTAAAAGAATTGACGTTCCCGAATCGAGCAGGAACCGAAATTCTGACGGGAGCGAATAGAGATAAAAATCATCAACATTAAAAAACGATTAAAATGTGAGCATGCCTGTGAGCATGTGCAGGAGGGGAATTCTCCCAGAGGGCAGCGCGCATTGAAGCCATCTCCCCTGGCAACGCAAGATGGTTGCCAGCGTCTCCCCTGGCAATGCAAAACAGACGCCGGCCATCTCCCTTGGCAATGCAAGATGGTCGCCGGCCGACTCCCCTAGCAACGCAAGATGGATGCCGGCCGTCTCCCCTGGCGACGCGAGATGGTCGCCGGCCATCTCCCCTGGCAACGCAAGCTGGACACCAGCCGTCTCCCCTGGCAACGCAAGATGGCCGCCCAGCTGCAAACCGGGAATGGAAGCCGGGCCCAAAAAAGGAGGACAAATTAACGTCCGGCTCGAGATGGCACCGGACGGAGGACAGAGTGCTCACAAGCCAGACTGTCCGGCGTAAAGCCGGACGTCCGGCCTCCCTAATCAAAGATAATCTGGGTAATTATAGGCCAGTGAGCTTGACGTCAACGATAGTGAAATTGTTGGAGAACGTTCGTAGGAATGGGAGCTAAACACATTTGGAACTGAATAAGAACATAAGAACATAAGAAATAGGAGCAGGAGTAGGCCATCTAGCCCCTCGAGCCTGCCCCGCCATTCAATAAGATCATGGCTGATCTGACGTGGATCAGTACCACTTACCCGCCTGATCACCATAACCCTTAATTCCCTTACCGATCAGGAATCCATCCATCCGCGCTTTAAACATATTCAGCGAGGTAGCCTCCACCACCTCAGTGGGCAGAGAATTCCAGAGATTCACCACCCTCTGGGAGAAGAAGTTCCTCCTCAACTCTGTCTTAAACCGACCCCCCTTTATTTTGAGGCTGTGTCCTCTAGTTTTAACTTCCTTACTAAGTGGAAAGAATCTCTCCGCCTCCACCCTATCCAGCCCCCGCATTATCTTATAAGTCTCCATAAGATCCCCCCTCATCCTTCTAAACTCCAACGAGTACAAACCCAATCTCCTCAGCCTCTCCTCATAATCCAAACCCCTCATCTCCGGTATCAACCTGGTGAACCTTCTCTGCACTCCCTCCAATGCCAATATATCCTTCCTCATATAAGGGGACCAATACTGCACACAGTATTCCAGCTGCGGCCTCACCAATGCCCTGTACAGGTGCATCAAGACATCCCTGCTTTTATATTCTATCCCCCTCGCGATATAGGCCAACATCCCATTTGCCTTCTTGATCACCTGTTGTACCTGCAGACTGGGCTTTTGCGTCTCATGCACAAGGACCCCCAGGTCCCTTTGCATGGTAGCATGTTTTAATTTGTTTCCATTGAGATAGTAATCCCATTTGTTATTATTTCCTGCAAAGTGTATAACCTCGCATTTATCAACGTTATACTCCATTTGCCATATCCTCGCCCACTCACTCAGCCTGTCCAAATCTCTCTGCAGATCTTCTCCGTCCTCCACACGATTCACTTTTCCATGGTCTTGTTCGTGACAGATAACATGGTTTTGTACGAAGGAGGTCATGTCTCACTAATTTAATTGAGTTTTTTGAGGAGGTGACAAAAATGATTGACAAGGGAAGGGCTGTGGATGTTGTCTACATCGACCTTAGTAAGGTCCCTCATGGCAGGCTGGTGCAAAAGGTTAAATCTCATGGGATCAAGGATGAACTAACTTGATGGATTCAGAACTGGCTTGGCCATAGAATACAGTAAGAAGTATCACAACACCAGGTTAAAGTCCAACAGGTTTATTTGTAGCAAACGCCACGAGCTTTTGGAGCGCTGTTCCTTCGTCAGGTGGGTGGGAGTTCTGATCACAAACAGGGCATACAAAAACACAAACTCAATTTACATGAATAATGATTGGAATGTGAGTCTTTGGGAAAATACATTAAAAGATCTGATGGTAGATTTGATTTGATTTATAATTGTCACATGTATTAACATACAGTGAAAAATATTGTTTCTTGCGCACTATACAGTCAAAACATACCATTCATAGAGTACATAGGGGTGAAGGAAAGGAAAGGATGCAGATTATAGTGTTATAGTCATAGCTTGGGTGTAGAGAAAGATCAACTTAATATAAGGTAGGTCCATTCAAACGTCTGATGGCAGCAGGGAAGAAGCTGTTCTTGAGTTGGTTGGTACGTGACCTCAGACTTTTGAATCTTTTTTTCCAACGAAAAAAGGTGGAAGAGAGAATGTCCGGGGTGCATGGGGTCCTCAATTTTGCTGGCTGCCTTTCTAAGGCAGTGGGAAGTATAGATGGAGTCAATGGATGGGAGGCTGGCTTGCTTGGTGGACTGGGCTACATTCACAATCCTTTGCAGCTTCTTGCAGTATTGGTCAGAGCAGGAGCCATACCAAGCTGTAATAAATCCAGAAGAAATGCTTTCTATGGTGCATCTGTAAAAATTGGTGAGAGTCATAGCTGACATGCCGAATTTCCTTAGAATACCGAGGCATTGGTGGGCTTTCGTATCTATAGCATCGCCATGGAGGGACCAGGACAGGTTGTTGATATTCTGGACACCTAGAAACTTGAAGCTCTCGACCATTTCCACTTCATCCCCATTGATGTAGACAGGGGCATGTCAAAGAACAAACAAAGAACAAAGAAAGTTACAGCACAGGAACAGGCCCTTCCGCCCTCCAAGCCTGCACCGACCATGCTGCCTGACTTAACTAAAATCCCCTACCCTTCCGGGGACCATCATATCCCTCCATTCCCATCCTATTCATGTATTTGTCAAGATACAGTCACTAAAAATGACTGTATAAAAGTCACTACCGTATCCGCTTCCACTACCTCCCCAGGGAACGAGTTCCAGGCAACAACCACTCCCTGTGTAAAAAGTCTGTCTTGTATATCTCCTTTAAACCTTGCCCCTCACACCTTAAACCTGTGCCCCCTAGTAATTGACTCTTCCACCCTGGGAAAAAGCTTCTGACTACCCACTCTGTCCATGCCTCTCATAATCTTGTAGACTTCTATCAGGTCGCCCCTCAACCTCCATCGTTCCAGTGAGAACAAACCAAGTTTCTCCAACCTCTCCTCATAGCTAATGCCCTCCATACAGGCAACATCCTGGTAAATCTTTTCTGTAACCTCTCCAAAGCCTCCACATCCTTCTGGTAGTGTGGTGACCAGAATTGAACATTATATTCCAAGTGCAACCTAACTAAGGTTCTATAAAGCTGCAACATGACTTGCCAATTTTTAAACTCAATGCTCTGGCCGATGAAGGCAAGCATGCCTTATGCCTTCTTGACAACCTTCTCCACCTGCATTGCCACTTTCAGTGACCTGTGTACATGTACACCAGATCCCTTTGCCTATCAATACTCTTAAAGGTTCTGCCAAACCAATCCCTGAGGAATGCCACTTGTCACAGCCCTCCATTCAGAAATGTACCCTCCACTGCTACCCTCTGTCTTCTTTGACCGAGTAAGAAGTCTAACAACGCCAAGTTAAAGTCCAACAGGTTTATTTGGTAGCAAAAGCCACAAGCTTTCGGAGCCCCAAGCCCCTTCTTCAGGTGAGTGAGGACTCGTGTTCACAAACAGGGCATATATAGACAAACTCAATTTACAAGATAA
Organism: Mustelus asterias; assembly: GCF_964213995.1. NCBI lineage: Eukaryota > Metazoa > Chordata > Chondrichthyes > Carcharhiniformes > Triakidae > Mustelus > Mustelus asterias. The sequence goes on along the minus strand of NC_135801.1, from coordinate 175,808,830 downwards.
TGGGTGGAATGTGAGTCTTTACAGGTAATCAAGTCTTAAAGGTACAGACAATGTGAGTGGAGAGAGCATTAGGCACAGGTTAAAAAGATGTGTATTGTTTCCAGACAGGAAAGTTAGTGAGATTTTGCAAGTCCAGGCAGGTCATGGGGGTTACTGATAGTGTGACATGAACCCAAGATCCCGGTTGAGGCCGTCCTCATGTGTGCGGAGCTTGGCTATCAGTTTCTGCTCAGCGATTCTGCGTTGTCGTGTGTCGTGAAGGCCGCCTTGGAGAACGCTTACCTGAAGATCAGAGGCTGAATGCCCGTGACCGCTGAAGTGCTCTCCAACAGGAACAGGCCATGAGGGACCTTGTCAAAGGCCTTACTGAAGTCCATGTAGACAACATCCACTGCCCGACCTCATCAATCATTTTCATCACTTCCTCAAAAAATTCGATCAAGCTAGTGAAACACGACCTCTCCTTTACAAAACCATGTTGCCTCTCACTAATATGCCCATTTATTTTCAAGTGGGAATAAATCCTGTCTTGAAGAATCCTCTCCAATAATTTCCCTACCACTGATGTAAGGCTCACCGGCCTGTAATTACCTGGGTTATTCTTGCTATCCTTCTTAAACAAAGAAACAACATTGGCTATTCTCCAATCCTCTGGGACCTCCCCTGTAAGAAGTCTCACAACACCAGGTTAAAGTCCAACAGGTTTATTTGGTAGCAAAAGCCACTAGCTTTCGGAGCGCTCGCTGCTCCTTCGTCAGGTGAGTGGGAGTAAAGACACAAACTCAATTTACAAAATAATGGTTGGAATGTGAATGAGGGACTTTGCCGTCGCACCTCTCTCACACTCCTCAACCACCTCATAGTCCAACCATTATTCTGTAAATTGAGCTTGTGTCTTTATATGCCCTGTTTGTGAACAGACCCATTCACCTGATGAGGGAGCAGCGCTCTGAAAGCTAGTGGCTTTTGCTACCAAATAAACCTGTTGGACTTTAACCTGGTGTTGTGAGACTTCTTACTGTGTTCACCCCAGTCCAACGCCGGCATCTCCACATCATGACCTTCCCTGTAGCCAATGAGGATACAAAGATTTCTCTCAAGACCCCAACAATTTCCTCCCTTGCCTCTCTCAATATTCTGGGATATATCCCATCAGGCCCTGGGGACTTGTCTACCTTAATGTTCCTCAAGAATCCCAATACCTCCTCCTTTTTGATCTCAACATGACTCAAACTATCTACACACCCTTTCCCAGACTCATCATCCACCAAGTCCTTCTCTTTGGTACTGATGCAAAGTACTCATTTAATACCTCACCCATTTCCTCTGGCTCCACGCATAGATTCTCTCCCTTGTCCTTGAGTGGGTCAACCCTCTCCCTGACTACCCTCTTGCTCTTTATATATGTATAAAAAGCTTTGGGATTTTCCTTAATCCTGCTGACCAATGATTTTTCGTGACCCCTTTTACTCCTTACTCCTTGCTTAAGTTTCTTTACTCCTTGCTTAAGTTTCTTTCTACTTTCCTTGTATTCCACACTTGCTTTGTGTGTTCCCAGCCTCCTAGCCTTGACAAATGCTTCCTTTTTCTCTTTCACTAGGCTCACAATGTCTCTCGTTATCCAAGGTTCCTAAAACTTGCCATACTTATGGAGTTCAATCCTGATAAATGCGAAGTGATGCATTTTGGTAGAAATAATGTAGGGAGGAGCTATACGATAAATGGAAGAACCATAAAGGGTGTAGATACGCAGAGGGACCTGGGTGTGCAAGTCCACAGATCCTTGAAAGTGGCGTCACAGGTGGAGAAGGGGGTGAAGAAGGCATATGGCATGCTTGCCTTTATAGGATGGGGCATAGAGTATAAAAGTTGGGGTCTGATGTTGCAGATGTATAGAACGTTGGTTCGGCCGCATTTGGAATACTGCGTCCAGTTCTGGTCGCCACACTACCAGAAGGACGTGGAGGCTTTGGAGAGAGTACAGAGGAGGTTTACCAGGATGTTGCCTGGTATGGAGGGGCTTAGTTATGAGGAGAGATTGGGGAAACTGGGGTTGTTCTCCCTGGAAAGACGGAGGATGAGGGGAGGCTTAATAGAGGTGTATAAAATTATGAAAAGCATAGATAGGGTGAACGGTGGGAAGCTTTTCCCCAGGTCGGTGGTGACGTTCACGAGGGGTCATAGGTTCAAGGTGAAGGGGGGGAGGTTTAACACAGATATCAGAAGGACATATTTTACACAGAGGGTGGGGGGGGCCTGGAATGCGCTGCCAGGCAAGGTGGTGGAGGCGGACACGCTGGGAACGTTTAAGACTTATCTAGACAGCCATATGAATGGAGTGGGAATGGAGGGATACAAAAGAATGGTCTAGTTTGGACCAAGGAGCGGCGCGGGCTTGGAGGGCCGAAGGGCCTGTTCCTGTGCTGTATTGTTCTTTGTTTGTTCTTTGTTCTTATCCTTCATCCTTACAGGAATGTGCCAGTTCTGAATCCCTATCAACTTACACTTGAAAGCCTCCCACATGCCAGATATTGATTTGCCCTCGAACATCTGCCCCCAATCTACATTCTTCAGTCCCTGCCTAATATTGTTGTAATTAGCTTCCCCTCAGTTTAACTTGAGGACTACACTTATCTTTATCCATCAGTCCCTTAAAGCTTACTGAATTGTGGTCACTGTTCTCGAACTGTTCCCCTACTGAAACGTCGACCACCTGGCCGTGCTCATTCCCCAATACCAGGTCCAGTATGGCCCCTTCCATAGTTGGTCTATCTACATGCTGTTTCAAGAAGCCCTCCTGGATGCTGCTTACAAACTCTGCCCCATCCACGCCCCTAACACTAAGTGAGTCCCAGTCAATATAGGGGAAGTTAAAATCTCCCACCACAACAACCCTGTTACTTTTACACCTTGCTGAAATCTGCCTACATATCTGTTCCTCTATCTCCCGCTGGCAGTTGGGTGGCCTATAGTAAACCCCCAACACGGTGACTACACCCTTCCTATTCCTGAGCTCTACCCATATTGCCTCGCTGTACGAGCCCTCCGAGGTGTCCTCCCGCAGCACAGCTGTGATATTCTCCTTAACCAGTAGTGTAGCTCCCCCACCCCTGTTACATCCCCCTCTATCCCACCTGAAACATCTGTATCCTGGAATGTCCTCCACTACGCTTCCTGAAGTCGGTGACTATCTCCTTCATTTTATTGACATTGAGGGAGAGATTGTTGTTGTCGCACCAGCTAACCAGATTCTCTATCTCTTTTCTGTACCCCATCTCGTCATTGTTTGAGATCTGACCCTTACAGTGGTGTCATCAGAAAACTTTAAAATGGAGTTGGAGAGGAATTTATCAAAAGTCAGAAGTTAATAAGGAGCATAGTAGCAGGCTGAGGACACAACCTTGTGGGGCACAGATGAACGTAAAGGATTAAGCTTGTGACTGTTTTGGGCTTTTCAGGTAGGGCCAAAGATGTACCGGAAGGAGTTGAATAGGAAGTTATGGAGAGATGGACCTGGGAAGTGGTGCCACATTCAAACCTAAGGGGGAGAAATGAAATCAGAGTTGTAAATGATGGAAGGGTTACTGTTGGGTCTTTGAGGCAGGGGAAATTGTGGTGTTTTTGAACAGGATTGGAGCATTGTCTGAGGAGAGGGAACATCTAGGGGAGGCAATGGCCTAGTGGTATTATCGCTAGACTATTAATCCAGAAACTTAGCTAATGTTCTGGGGAATTGGGTTCAAATCCTGCCATGGCAGATGGTGGAATTTGAATTCAATTAACAATATCTGGATTAAGAATCTACTGATGACCATGAAACCATTGTCGATTGTCAGAAAAACCCATCTGGTTCATTAATGTCCTTTAGGGAAGGAAATCTGCTGTCCTTAGATGGTCTGGCCTACATGTGACTCCAGAGCCACAGCAATGTGGTTGACTCTCAACTGCCCGAGGGCAACTAGAAATGGACAATAAATGCTGGTCAGCCAGCGACACCCATGTCCCACAAATGAACGAAAAAAAACCTGATGATGCGGTTTAGTATAAGGGCAGGAGGAAAAGTGAACCTTCAGGAGGTCATGGAAACATAAAAATAGGTGCAGGAGAAGGCCATTCAGCTCTTCGAGCCTGCACCACCACTCAATATGATCGTGGCTGATCATGCACTTTCAGTATCCCACCCCTGCTTTCTCTCCATACCCCTTGATCCCTTTAGCTGCAAGGGACACATCCAGCTCCCTCTTGAACATATCTAACTAATTGATCCCAACAGCTTTCTGTGGTAGAGAATTCCACAGGTACACAACTCTCTGAGTGAAGAAGTTTTTCCTCATCTCAGTCCTGAATGGTTTACCCCTTATTCTTAGGTTGTGACCCTTAGTTCTGGACTTCCCCAACATAGGGAACATTCTTCCTACATCTAGCCTGTCCAGTCCCATCAGGATTTTACATGTCTCTATGAGATCCCCTCTCATTCTTCTAAATTCCAGTGAGTACAAGCCCAGTCGATCCAGTCTTTCTTTATATGTCAATCCTGTAATTCCGAGAGGATAGCAGAATGTTCTTCTGGGAGAACAAAAGTCAGTACTCGGTGAAAACAAAACTGAAGAACGATTGACAGATGGCACTGTGGGTGAGGAGGGTATTTTTATTGACAAAAAAAATTGGATTAAAAAGGGGACAAGATGGAGGAGAAAGGTCACAGTCTAAAGTTGGTGAACTCAATGTTGATTCTCAAAGGTTGTAACATTTCCAACTGAAAGATGGAACGCTCCAGTTTGCATTGGGCTTCACTATTACCTTGCATGGGCAACTCGGGATGGGCAATATGTGTCAGGTTTTCCAGCAATATCCACATGAAGCGAATGAACAACAGATAGGCATGACAACTCTGTCAGAACATGTCTTGGAAAATAAAGACAATAAAGATATTTTGAGACACTTGTGGCGGAAACTGTAAATACAGGTTGAAGTAGTGGTGAGTGTGAACAAAAGCCCTCAACAACAATTACGTCTATGTGTTGGTTTCTCACAAATTCCTTTACCTCTTTTCAATCTTTCCATGCATTTGAAGCCTCTGAAGAAATACCGATCTTCATCCACTATGTCTATTTATATTTATATTGATTTCCATGGTAGCAACTGTTGAAGTGTCAAGAGGAAGATAAACAGAAATGCACAAAGGGCGAACTAACCAACAAAGCCAAGTAATGTGTGCAAAAATAATGCCAGCATTATAAAGACCAAAATAGGTGTAAACAATCTTTAAGAAATCTATTTAAACAGGGAGGTCCATGTAGGTTCATACGCCCTTTAAATGGGTAAGCAACATCTTAATGTTGATATGTAATGAGATCTGTCCACGTTTTTTAGTGCAGCCTTGTTAACTTCCAAGATAGAGTCCCGCAAAATGGCACACAATTGGCAGTATTATCCATTTGAGAAATTGTAGATTAATTGTAGAAATTGATGGCTTATACCTCCGAGCTCACTGCTGAGGAAGATGATCAAGTGATAATGCAGGTTAATACCTCTACAACCGTCCCCAGTTGAACAGTTTGGCTGAACTGGAACCTCAGTCAAGGTAATGCTGTGATGAGATCTATTATCTTTCAGTATCACTAATACAGGTCAATATTAAGTTGGTAGCCTAAAGTTTTATGCATTGTTTAAAAGTCAGGCTCGCAAAACACAATGAACACAGAGCGTGTAAACCTCCGAGCGATTTTTCGGTAATAATTACGCAGCAAGATAGACAGGGTTCTGTTGCGTTAGCATGCATCAGCCAAGAAAGCACAAGGGAAAAGGAGGAGCCCGCATGAGGAAGACATGGGAATCATGGAAGCCAGCCTCAAGACCTTGAGCGGTTTGGTGGGGCCAGGTCTTGGCCCATCCCTTCCACCAGCTTGCTTGGAATGGTGAAACAAAACCAGCTACGCACCCAGGAGCCATATAACAGGAGAGGTTTGCCTCGTTCAGTTGCAGAGAGCAGCCACCCAAGGAGGCGTGTATAACAGGAGTCATTCCAGTTTATGCGGAAAATGTCCCACTTCTGTACATTCTTCAGACTTCAGCAATGACCAGCCTCAGTAACTTTAATCTATAAGTATTACATTAAATTAATGATTGATAATAATAGTTACAATTGCATATGTATAATTATCAACAGGAAAAGTCAAGATTGTGTGCTTAACGATAAAGCCAATAAACCATATTATCTTGAGGAATTATTTACAAATGTATAAGGTTGGTTTATACCGGATCTGATGAGCTATCGCTATCTTGAGATATCGATATTCACCAAAAGCGTGTAGTGTACTTGGTCTGTGGGAAGGTTAGCACTTTGATCTGCAAAACATTTGCAGAGTATGGAGCCAAGAAACTACATCTGATCAAGCTGGAGGTGAGAATCCTTGATCTTCAGGTACAATAGCTTGTGGTTGTGCAGCAGTGCAGTTTACTTGCTACTCTTACCAGCAGCACCAAACCCATAGCCCCGTCCGTGTCTTTTCTTTTTTAGCAATATGATGCATTAAAAATTGAAGTTTTGTTGAAAGGAACACAGGAATTTAGGAATTCAAGAATTTCAGATGCTTCAATGAGAGCGCCTCTCATTCTTCTAAACACTAGGGAACATAGGCCTGGTCTGCCTATGCTTTCTGACGATGCCACAAACAGGGTAGATAAGAGTGAATGTTGTACATGGATTTTCAGAAAGCATTCATTAAGGAAATAGAAACATAGAAACATAGAAAAACTACAGCACAAACAGGCCCTTCGGCCCACAAGTTGTGCCGAACACATCCCTACCTTCTAGACCTACCTATAACCCTCCATCCTATTAAGTCCAAGTCCCATGTACTCATCCAGGAGTCTCTTAAAAGACCCTATTGAGTTCACCTCCACCATCACTGACGGCAGCCGATTCCACTCGCCCACCACCCTCTGTGTGAAAATCTTACCCCGAACATCTCCCCTGTACCTACCCCCCAGCACCTTAAACCTGTGTCCTCTCGTAGCAGACATTTCCACCCTGGGAAAAAGCCTCTGAAAGTCCACCCGATCTATGCCTCTCAACATCTTATATACCTCTATTAGGTCTCCTCTCATCCTACGTCTCTCCAAGGAGAAAAGACCGAGCTCCCTCAGCCTATCCTCATAAGGCATGCCACTCAATCCAGGCAACATCCTTGTAAATCTCCTCTGCACCTTTCAATCTTTTCCACATCCTTCCTATAGTGAGGCGACCAGAACTGAGCACAGTACTCCAAGTGGGGTCTGACGAGGGTCTTATATAGCTGCAATGAAATGCCCCAGGCTCAATGGGGCAGATGCAAGAAGATGGTGGGGCCCCACTTCGCATTTTCTAGTCATATTAAAAGTCCATTCCACCCTCCCCACTCCTCCCCCCCCTCCCCCCCTCCCCCCTCCCCCCCTCCCCCTCTCCCCACCCTCCCCCCCTCCCCCTTCCCCCCCTCTCCCCTCCCCCCTCCACATTTGCCTTGGGACCCCACTTCGCATTTTCTAGTCATATTAAATGTCCATTCCACCCACCCCCCCCTCCCCATTTGCCTTGGGAGTTGGGCATTAAATTCCACCCTAGAGGCTACAGAAGGATATAGATAGGCTGGAAATTTGGGCAAAGAAATGGCAGATGGAGTTCAATCCTGATAAATGCGAAGTGATGCATTTTGGTGGGAATAATGTAGGGAGGAGCTACACGATAAATGGAAGAACCATAAAGGGTGTAGAGACGCAGAGGGACCTGGGTGTGCAAGTCCACAGATCTTTGAAGGTGACGTCACAGGTGGAGAAGGTGGTGAAGAAGGCATATGGCATGCTTGCCTTTATAGGAAGGGGCATAGAGTATAAAAGTTGGGGTCTGATGTTGCAGATGTATAGAACGTTGGTTCGGCCGCATTTGGAATACTGCGTCCAGTTCTGGTCGCCACACTACCAGAAGGACGTGGAGGCTTTGGAGAGAGTACAGAGGAGGTTTACCAGGATGTTGCCTGGTATGGAGGGGCTTGGTTATGAGGAGAGATTGGGGAAACTGGGGTTGTTCTTCTTGGAAAGACGGAGGATGAGGGGAGACTTAATAGAGGTGTATAAAATTATGAAAGGCATAGATAGGTTGAACGGTGGGAAGCTTTTCCCCGGGTCGGTGGTGACGTTCACGAGGGGTCATAGGTTCAAGGTGAAGCGGGGGGAGGTTTAACACAGATATCAGAAGGACATATTTTACACAGAGGGTCGTGGGGGCCTGGAATGTGTTGCCGGGCAAGGTGGTGGAGGCGGACACACTGGGAACGTTTAAGACTTATCTAGACAGCTATATGAACGGAGTGGGAATGGAGGGATACAAAAGAGTGGTCTAGTTTGGACCAAGGAGCGGCGTGGGCTAATTGTTCTTTGTTTCTCGTTTCAAGGCTTCATTCTATGATCATCTTGCTGGTGCCAGTACAGAGCGAGACTGCGGATAGTTGGGAACCTGTCTCGGGGGCAGGGAATTCAGATGGTGTTCGTAAAGCAGAAGTGGAAATGAATAGGGTTGGGAAGCATTTTCTGATCAGGGCCAGTGTGATCTCCTGGACTCGTTTCGATCACCACAGGGGGTCGGAGAGGAATTTCCCAGATTTTCTTTTCCCCATATTGGCCCTGGGGTTTTCACTCTGGGTTTTCGCCTCTCCCTGGAGATCACATGGTCTGGAATGGGGGGGTGGGGGTGAGTTAATAGGTTGTGATGAACAAAGCATCGTAGCTGTGAGGGACAGCTCGGTGGATAGGATATTAGGATGTAGATAGGCTGGAAAATTGGGCGGGGATCCTGGATTCAGGATTCAATCCTGGACCGGGGAGCGGCGCGGGCTTGGAGGGCCGAAGGGCCTGTTCCTGTGCTGTATTGTTCTTTGTTCTTGTTCTTCATAAAGTAATTCATTTACTTTATAGAATCATACAGTGCAGAAGGAGGCCATTCGGCCCATCGAGTCTGCACCGACTGCAATCCCACCCAAGCCCTATCCCCATAATCCCAGGCATTTACCCTAGCTAGTCCCCCGACACTAAGGGAGAATTTAGCATGGCCAATCAACCTAACCCGCACATCTTTGGACTGTGGGAGGAAACCGGAGCACCCGGAGGAAACCCACGCAGACACAGGGAGAATGTGCAAACTCCACACAGACAGTGACCCAAGCCGGGAATTGAACCCGGGTCCCTGGCGCTGTGAGGCAGCAGTGATAACCACTGTGCCACCGTGCTCAGCCTTTAGATGTCCAGACGTGATGAAAATCACAGCATAAAAGCAGAGTTTAAATTGCATTGAAGCATAACAAATTCTTAAAGGGCTTGACAAGATAAATGCTGAGAGGCTGTTTCCCCTATCTGGAGAGTCTCGAACGAAGGAACCTAGCCTCAGGATAAGGGATCAGCCATTTAGGACCGAAATGTTGAGAAATCTTTTCTCTCAAAGTGTTGTAGAATCTTTGCAATTGTCTACCTTAGAGGGGTATGCACGGTGGCATAGTGGTTAGCACTGCTGCCTCACAGTGCTAGGAACCCGGGTTCAATTCCCAGATTGGGTCACTGTCTGTGTAGAGTTTGCACATTCTCCCCGTGTCTGCATGGGTTTCCTCCGGGGGCTCCGGTTTCCTCCCACAGTCTGGAAGATGTGTTGGTTAGGGCATTGGCTATGCTAAATTCTCCCTCAGTGTACCCGAACAGGTGCCGGAGTGTGGCGACTCGGGGATTTTCACAGCAACTTCATTGCAGTGTTAATGTAAGCCCACTTGTGACAATAATAAATAAACTTTAAGGTATCAATCAATAAGCACATTGAATTATGTGATTTTTGGGCACTAAGGGGATCAAATGATATGGGACAGGATGGGAAATTGCTATTGATGTAGAAGTGCAAAAATGATCTTAATGAATGGTGGAGCAGGCTCAAGGGGTGGTATGGCTACTCCAGCTCACATACCTCTTATGTTCACATGGTAACCATGAAGTCACATGAATCAGTGACTGCCAGTTATATTGTTACATTACAGCTCTGAATGACAGACAGTGATGAAACCTATTGGTTTCACTTGCGAATTAAACCATGGGGACGCCAGTATGTAGCTTTCATGATACGTACAAGAAACATAAACCATGAAAGCTGTTGCATCTGAAGAGCGTGGAAACCAGCATCTGTGGTCAGATGTCATCCTCGATAAACTCAGAGATCTGCAATACAAGCAAGGAAGAGGGGAAATGCAAAGAGCCTGGCAAGGAAACATATTAACATTGCAATATCAACCCCTTCACTGGTTTGCTTCATGTATTTTTCAAAGAGAATCCAGTAACCTTTATGTAAAATAACCAACCAGTATGTTTCTTGCAGCTGCTGGTAGCTGGCTGACTAAACAAGCTAAGAGATCCGGAAAGTCCCAGACTGCATTCTAACAATCAAAATTTCAGCCTGTGATTCTCACTCAATGTTGACAATTTCCTAGTGCTAAATTTTGTGTACGAGGGCATTGCAATTTTTTTAAATGGTGGGCCTGGCTAAGATGCTCCTTCAGAGTCAGTGCAGACTCGATGGGCTAAATGGCTTCTTTCTGCATTGTAGGGATTTCAAAAAAAAAAGACTTGCGTTTTATTTGACATCTCAGGATGTAACAAAGCATTTTGTAGCACGTGAGGCACTTTTCAAGTGCAGTTTCTGTTGTTACGTGGGAAACGAGGCTGCCAAATTGCGCACAGCAATACACCATAACCAGCAATAAGATAAATCATCAGATAATCTGCTTATGTGGTGTTGGTTGAGCAATAAATATCAGGCAACACACTGGGCCCCTGTCAAAGAAGCAATAGCGACATGAGGAAAAACCTTTTTAGGCAGTGAGTGATTGGGATCTGGAATGCACTGTTAGACAATATGGTGAAGGCCAGTTCAATTGAGGCATTTAAGAGGGAATTGGATTGTTATCTGCAAAGGAAGAATGTGTAGGGCTATAGTGAGGAGACTGGAGAGTGACATTTTGCTCCTTCAGAGAGCCAGTACAGACACGATGGGCTGAATGCTCCTTTCTTCATTCCTTGGTGGGATGTGCGTACTGCTGGCAAAGCCAACATTTATTACCCATTCCTAATTGCCCTTGAACTGACTGGCTTGCTGGGCCATTTTAAAGGGTGGTAAACCACATTGCCCTGGGTCTGGAGTCACATGTAGGCCAAAACCGTCCAAGGACAGATGATTTCTTTCCATTAAGGGCATTAGTGAACCAGATGGATTTTTTAAAATAACAATCAATGATAGTTGTCATGGTCGCTGAGACTAGCTTTACATTCCAGATTTAATTAACTGAATTCAAATTCCACCAGCTGCCATGAGATTTGAAGACTTGTCCCCAGAGCATTAGCCTGGACCACTGGATTATTAGTCCAGTGATATTATCACTAAACCACCATCTCTCCCAAATGGTCCATCTGTGCCGTAACTGTTCTGTGATCTGTGATTAAAAGTCTCATTCCAACCGCATGGGCATTTTCCCTGTGTCAGGAGGAGCCCGTTGCTGTATAGGGTGGGTCGCCACCCTCAGTTGGATGCTGGCGCAACTAGGGATGGGTGATTACAGACCTTTCCCTTTATTCTTCTTCTTTGCTTGTCCTATTGCTGCCCTGGTGTTCCACCACTGCCAAAGTGTGGTCAGCCAACCCTTTCAGACCTTAACAATCTGTGAAAAAGCTCAGCCCCTCAGTTTCTATAAAATAGTGTAAAATATGGATAAGGAGGACCTTTTGACCATTGTAATTTATCTATTCATAAGGAACTAGCTTTTGCCATTCTGTTACTTTGCTTTAAGAGATTGGAAGACCTCATAATTGTATAATTGACAGCTCCTGACAAAGATATCCATACACTAAATTCCATGTGGTATACATTCGGATTATCATCAACTAATGCATGGGCACTTAGAGCAGCAATCAACTGTGTTTTTTAATATATTGTCAATATACACATTGGTGGAAATGACGTAGATAGGAAGAGTAGGGGGATCCTAAGAGAGCAATTCAGGGAGTTGGGAAATAGGTTAAAAAGTAGGGTCACTAGGGTGGCCATCTCTGGGCTGCTCCCAATGCCTCGTGCCAGTGAGGCTAAGAATAGGGAGTTGGTACAAATGAATGCCTGGCTAAAGGACTGGTCCAGGAGGGAGGGCTTCATTTTCATAGATCAATGGGAGGTTTTCAGGAGAGGATGGCACCTGTACAAGAGGGAGGGGTCACAACTAAGTTGGAAGGGCACAAATATCCTGGCTGGGAGCTTTGCTAGTGCAGTTCTGGGGGGTTTAAACTAGTATGGCAGGGGGGTGGGGATCAAAATATTAGGTCTACATGTGTGGAGGCTGGGGACGAGCTTGGGGCTGGGACAAGGCTGGCAAAGAAGAAGAGCACTCTGGGGGAGGACGACCTCACTGAGCCTGGAGGTCTGGAGTGCTTATACTTCAATGCAAGGAGCGTAGCAGGTAAGACAGACGAACTTGGGGCCTTAATGCGCACGAGGAATTTGGATGTGGTTGCGGTGACAGAGACTTGGTTGAAAGAGGGACAGGACTGGCAGCTGAATATTCCAGGGTACAAGTGTTTTAGGTGAGACAGAGGAGGGGCCAAAAGAGGTGGGGGAGTAGCGGTATTAGTTGGAGAGCATATTACAGCGGTGCAGAGGGAGGACAATTCAGAGGGGTCGTGTAACGAGTCACTCTGGGTGGAGCTTAGAAACAGGAAAGGCGCTGTCACTATGTTGGGGGTGTACTACAGGCCCCCCAACAGCCCAAGGGAAGTGGAAGAATGGATATGTCAGGAGATACTGGATAGGTGCAGGAAAAATAGGGTTGTTGTAGTGGGAGACTTCAATTTCCCTGGTATAGACTGGAAATCGCTGAGGGCAGGGACTCTGGATGGGGAGGAATTTGTAAAATGTGTACAGGAGGGTTCGTTGGAACAATATGTAGACAGCCCGACTAGAGAGGGGGCTATACTGGACCTGGTACTGGGGAATGAGCCCGGTCAGGTCTTCAATGTTTTGGTAGGGGAACATGTGGCAAATAGTGACCACAATTCTGTTAGCTTTAGGATAGTGATGGAAAAGGATGAGTGGTGTCCCAAGGGTAAGATGTTGGATTGGGGGAAGGCTAACTTTATTGGGATCAGGCAGAAATTGGCAGCTCTTGATTGGGAGAGGCTGTTTGAGGGTAAATCCACATCTGGTATGTGGCAGTCTTTTAAGGAACGGTTGTTAGGGCTACAGGACAAGCATGTGCCTGTAAAAAAGAAGGATAGGAAGGGTAGGATTAGAGAACCGTGGATAACCAGGGAAATTGAGGGACTGGTCAAAAAGAAAAGAGAGGCGTATGTTAGGTCCAGGCAGCTAAAAACGGAGGGAGCTCCGGAGGAGTACAAAGAAAGTAAGAAAGTACTCAAACGGAGAATTAGAAGAGCAAAAAGGGGTCACGAAATGTTCTTGGCAGACAGGATTAAGGAACAAAGAACAAAGAACAATACAGCACAGGAACAGGCCCTTCGGCCCTCCAAGCCCGCGCCGCTCCCCGGTCCAGGATTGAATCCTGAATCCAGGATCCCCGCCCAATTTCCCAGCCTATCTACATACCAATATCCTATCCACCGAGCTGTCCCTCACAGCTACGATGCTTTGTTCATTACAACCTATTAACTCACCCCCACCTCCCCATTCCAGACCATGTGATCTCCAGGGAGAGGCGAAAACCCAGAGTGAAAAACCCCAGGGCCAATATGGGGAAAAGAAAATCTGGGAAATTCCTCTCCGACCCCCTGAGGCGATCGAAACGAGTCCAGGAGATCACAATGGCCCTGATCGGAAAATGCTTCCCAACCCTATTCATTTCCACTTCCACGAACACCATATGAATTCCCTGCCCCCGAGACAGGTTCCCAACTATCCGCAGTCTCGCTCTGTACTGGCACCAGCAAGATGATCATAGAATGAAGCCTTGAAACGAGAAACAAGGAACAATTAGCCCGCGCTGCTCCCTGGTCCAAACTAGACCACTCTTTTGTATCCCTCCATTCCCACTCCGTTCATATAGCTGTCTAGATAAGTCTTAAACGTTCCCAGTGTGTCCGCCTCCACCACCTTGCCCGGCAACACATTCCAGGCCCCCACGACCCTCTGTGTGAAATATGTCCTTCTGATATCTGTGTTAAACCTCCCCCCCTTCACCTTGAACCTATGACCCCTCGTGAACGTCACCACCAACCCGGGGAAAAGCTTCCCACCGTTCACCCTATCTATGCCTTTCATAATTTTATACACCTCTATTAAGCCTCCCCTCATCCTCCGTCTTTCCAAGGAGAACAACCCCAGTTTCCCCAATCTCTCCTCATAACCAAGCCCCTCCATACCAGGCAACATCCTGGTAAACCTCCTCTGTACTCTCTCCAAAGCCTCCACGTCCTTCTGGTAGTGTGGCGACCAGAACTGGACGCAGTATTCCAAATGCGGCCGAACCAACGTTCTATACATCTGCAACATCAGACCCCAACTTTTATACTCTATGCCCCGTCCTATAAAGGCAAGCATGCCATATGCCTTCTTCACCACCTTCTCCACCTGTGACGTCACCTTCAAAGATCTGTGGACTTGCACACCCAGGTCCCTCTGCGTCTCTACACCCTTTATGGTTCTTCCATTTATCGTGTAGCTCCTCCCTACATTATTCCCACCAAAATGCATCACTTCGCATTTATCAGGATTGAACTCCATCTGCCATTTCCTTGCCCAAATTTCCAGCCTATCTATATCCTTCTGTAGCCTCTGACAATGTTCCTCACTATCTGCAAGTCCTGCCAGTTTTGTGTCGTCCGCAAACTTACTGATCACCCCAGTTACTCCTTCTTCCAGATCATTTATATAAATCACAAACAGCAGAGGTCCCAATGCAGAGCCCTGCGGTACACCACTAGTCACAGGCCTCCAGCCGGAAAAAGACCCTTCCACTACCACCCTCTGTCTTCTATGACCAAGCCAGTTCTCCACCCATCTAGCCACCTCCCCCTTTATCCCATGGGATCCAACCTTTTTCACTAGCCTACCATGAGGGACTTTGTCAAACGCTTTACTAAAGTCCATATAGACAACATCCACGGCCCTTCCTTCGTCAACCATTTTGGTCACTTCTTCAAAAAACACCACCAGGTTAGTGAGGCATGACCTCCCTCTCACAAAACCATGTTGACTATCGTTAATGAGTTTATTCCTTTCTAAATGCGCATACATCCTATCTTTAAGAATCTTCTCCAACAACTTCCCCACCACGGACGTCAAGCTCACCGGCCTATAATTACCCGG
Source organism: Mustelus asterias (assembly GCF_964213995.1). Classification (NCBI taxonomy): domain Eukaryota; kingdom Metazoa; phylum Chordata; class Chondrichthyes; order Carcharhiniformes; family Triakidae; genus Mustelus; species Mustelus asterias. The sequence goes on along the minus strand of NC_135801.1, from coordinate 175,793,460 downwards.
GTTATCCTTCCTACCCTTCTTAAATAACGGGACCACATTGGCTATCCTCCAATCCTCTGGGACCTCACCTGTGTCCAGTGACGAGACAAAGATTTGCGTCAGAGGCCCAACGATTTCACCTCTCGTCTCCCTGAGCAGCCTTGGATAGATTCCATCAGGCCCTGGGGATTTGTCAGTCTTTATATTCTCTAACAAACCTAACACTTCCTCCTTTGTAATGGAGATTTTCTCCAACGGTTCAACACTCCCCTCAGAGACACTCCCAGTCAACACATCCCTCTCCTTTGTGAATACCGACGCAAAGTATTCATTTAGGATCTCCCCTACCTCTTTGGGCTCCAAGCATAAGTCCCCACTTTTGTCCCTGAGAGGTCCGATTTTTTCCCTAACAACCCTTTTGTTCCTAACGTATGAATAAAATGCCTTGGGATTCTCCTTAATCCTGTCTGCCAAGAACATTTCGTGACCCCTTTTTGCTCTTCTAATTCCCCGTTTGAGTATTTTCCTACTTTCATTGTACTCCTCCAGAGCTCCCTCCGTTTTTAGCTGATTGGACCTAACATACGCCTCTCTTTTCCTTTTGACCAGTCCCTCAATTTCCCTGGTTATCCACGGTTCTCTAATCCTACCCTTCCTATCCTTCTTTTTTACAGGCACATGCTTGTCCTGTAGCCCTAACAACCGTTCCTTAAAAGACTGCCACATACCAGATGTGGATTTACCCTCAAACAGCCTCTCCCAATCAAGAGCTGCCAATTTCTGCCTGATCCCAATAAAGTTAGCCTTCCCCCAATCCAACACCTTACCCTTGGGACACCACTCATCCTTTTCCATCACTATCCTAAAGCTAACAGAATTGTGGTCACTATTTGCCACATGTTCCCCAACCAAAACTTTGAAGACCTGACCGGGCTCATTCCCCAGTACCAGGTCCAGTATAGCCCCCTCTCTAGTCGGGCTGTCTACATATTGTTCCAACGAACCCTCCTGTACACATTTTACAAATTCCTCCCCATCCAGAGTCCCTGCCCTCAGCGATTTCCAGTCTATACCAGGGAAATTGAAGTCTCCCACTACAACAACCCTATATTTCCTGCACCTATCCAGTATCTCCTGACATATCCATTCTTCCACTTCCCTTGGGCTGTTGGGGGGCCTGTAGTACACCCCCAACATAGTGACAGCGCCTTTCCTGTTTCTAAGCTCCACCCAGAGTGACTCGCTACACGACTCCTCCGAATTGTCCTCCCTCTGCACCGCTGTAATATGCTCTCCAACCAATACCGCTCCTCCCCCACCTCTTTTGGCCCCTCCTCTGTCTCGCCTAAAACACTTGTACCCTGGAATATTCAGCTGCCAGTCCTGTCCCTCTTTCAACCAAGTCTCTGTCACCGCAACCACATCCAAATTCCTCGTGCGCATTAAGGCCCCAAGTTCGTCTGTCTTACCTGCTACGCTCCTTGCATTGAAGTATAAGCACTCCAGACCCCCAGGCTCAGTGAGGTCGTCCTCCCCCAGAGTGCTCTTCTTCTTTGCCAGCCTTGTCCCAGCCCCAAGCTCGTCCCCAGCCACCACACTTATAGACCTAATAGTTTGATCCCCACCCCCATGCCATACTAGTTTAAACCCCCCCGAACTGCATTAGCAAAGCTCCCAGCCAGGATATTTGTGCCCTTCCAACTTAGTTGTGACCCCTCCCTCTTGTACAGGTGCCATCCTCTCCTGAAAACCTCCCATTGGTCTATGAAAATAAAGCCCTCCCTCCTGGACCAGTCCTTTAGCCAGGCATTCATTTGAACCAACTCCCTATTCTTATCCTCACTGGCACGAGGCATTGGGAGCAGCCCAGAGATGGCCACCCTAGTGACCCATACTTTTTAACCTATTTCCCAACTCCCTGAATTGCTCTCTTAGGACCCCCCTACTCTTCCTATCTACGTCATTTCCACCAATGTGTATAATGACATCCGTTTCTTTATCTTCCCCTTTTAGTATGCCTCCTATCCGCTCGGAGACATCCGTGACCCCAGCACCCGGTAGGCAGACTACCATCCTGGAGTCCCGCTCGCCCCCACAGAATAGCCTGTCTGTGCTCTAACTGATGCATCCCCCACCACTATCGCTCTCCTAACCCCTCTCTTCCCTTTCCGGGCCACAGAGCCTGACTGTGTGCCAGTGACCTGGTCACTGTGTCTTACCCCTGGAGAGGCACACTCCTCCACACTATCTAAAACAATGTACCTGTTTTGGAGTGGGACAACCACAGGTGACCCCCCTTCTAACTGTCCACTCCCCTCCCCTCTCACACCTGTCACCAAGCCCTTCCTATTTTGAGACACCTCTGGAGTCCTCCCTTGTACTTTACCCTTCTGCCCTTTACTCCTCCTAACTGTGACCCACGTGTCATTCTCCCGATGCCCCGGTGTAACGAGTTGCCTATAACTGCTGTCAATTTTTCTCCCATTTTCCCTGACTAGACTAAGGTCAGCGATCTGCAGCTCCAGTTCCCTAACACGGTCCCTCAAGAGCTGCAGTTCCACGCACCTGGCACATATGTGAACCTCTGGGAAGCTAGGTGTTTGCAGGAACTCCCACATCCCACATCGGAAGCACGGAACTGGCCGATCACTCATACCTGCCCTTATCCTTTATAGGGTTGGGTAAAAAATAACTAGCCTTGCCTTGCCCTTACAACCCAAGCCCTGTGAGCCAAAGCCCTTATAGTGCACACTCTGCTACCCACTCACTACACTGCCCGCTCCCGACGCTGCCCGCTGTATAGTGCAGACGGCTTTTTATGCTCCCGGCGAACCCCCCAAGTAACTGCCTTTTATACTAAGACTCAACCTCCCAGAATCCCCTTCAGCTGACCTCACTTCCTCAATTCAAAACCCTGAAAAAAGCCCGCGAAATATACTAGGAATACCCTTAAATGAATAAATAAATAATTAAATCACTTCTTAGCTTACTCTCAGCACTCCTGCTAAGACTCTCTCCCCCAGTCTCACTCCAGTTAAACAAAGAGAATCCCAAGGCATTTTATTCATACGTTAGGAACAAAAGGGTTGTTAGGGAAAAAATTGGACCTCTCAGGGACAAAAGTGGGGACTTATGCTTGGAGCCCAAAGAAGTAGGGGAGATCCTAAATGAATACTTTGCAGCGGTATTCACAAAGGAGAGGGATGTGTTGACTGGGCGTGTCTCTGAGGGGAGTGTTGAATCGTTGGAGAAAATCTCCATTACAAAGGAGGAAGTGTTAGGTTTGTTAGAGAATATAAAGACTGACAAATCCCCAGGGCCTGATGGAATCTATCCAAGGCTGCTCAGGGAGATGAGAGGTGAAATCGTTGGGCCTCTGACGCAAATCTTTGTCTCGTCACTGGACGCAGGTGAGGTCCCAGAGGATTGGAGGATAGCCAATGTGGTCCCGTTATTTAAGAAGGGTAGGAAGGATAACCCGGGTAATTATAGGCCGGTGAGCTTGACGTCCGTGGTGGGGAAGTTGTTGGAGAAGATTCTTAGAGATAGGATGTATGCGCATTTAGAAAGGAATAAACTCATTAACGATAGTCAGCATGGTTTTGTGAGAGGGAGGTCATGCCTCACTAACCTGGTGGTGTTTTTTGAAGAAGTGACCAAAATGGTTGACGAAGGAAGGGCCGTGGATGTTGTCTATATGGACTTTAGTAAAGCGTTTGACAAAGTCCCTCATGGTAGGCTAGTGAAAAAGGTTGGATCCCATGGGATAAAGGGGGAGGTGGCTAGATGGGTGGAGAACTGGCTTGGTCATAGAAGACAGAGGGTGGTAGTGGAAGGGTCTTTTTCCGGCTGGAGGCCTGTGACTAGTGGTGTTCCGCAGGGCTCTGTATTGGGACCTCTGCTGTTTGTGATTTATATAAATGATCTGGAAGAAGGAGTAACTGGGGTGATCAGTAAGTTTGCGGACGACACAAAACTGGCAGGACTTGCAGATAGTGAGGAACATTGTCAGAGGCTACAGAAGGATATAGATAGGCTGGAAATTTGGGCAAGGAAATGGCAGATGGAGTTCAATCCTGATGAATGCGAAGTGATGCATTTTGGTGGGAATAATGTAGGGAGGAGCTACACGATAAATGGAAGAACCATAAAGGGTGTAGAGACGCAGAGGGACCTGGGTGTGCAAGTCCACAGATCTTTGAAGGTGACGTCACAGGTGGAGAAGGTGGTGAAGAAGGCATATGGCATGCTTGCCTTTATAGGACGGGGCATAGAGTATAAAAGTTGGGGTCTGATGTTGCAGATGTATAGAACGTTGGTTCGGCCGCATTTGGAATACTGCGTCCAGTTCTGGTCGCCACACTACCAGAAGGACGTGGAGGCTTTGGAGAGAGTACAGAGGAGGTTTACCAGGATGTTGCCTGGTATGGAGGGGATTGGTTATGAGGAGAGATTGGGGAAACTGGGGTTGTTCTCCTTGGAAAGACGGAGGATGAGGGGAGACTTAATAGAGGTGTATAAAATTATGAAAGGCATAGATAGGGTGAACGGTGGGAAGCTTTTCCCCGGGTCGGTGGTGACGTTCACGAGGGGTCATAGGTTCAAGGAGAAGGGGGGGAGGTTTAACACAGATATCAGAAGGACATATTTCACACAGAGGGTCGTGGGGGCCTGGAATGTGTTGCCGGGCAAGGTGGTGGAGGCGGACACACTGGGAACGTTTAAGACTTATCTAGACAGCTATATGAACGGAGTGGGAATGGAGGGATACAAAAGAGTGGTCTAGTTTGGACCAGGGAGCGGCGCGGGCTAATTGTTCTTTGTTTCTCGTTTCAAGGCTTCATTCTATGATCATCTTGCTGGTGCCAGTACAGAGCGAGACTGCGGATAGTTGGGAACCTGTCTCGGGGGCAGGGAATTCAGATGGTGTTCGTAAAGCAGAAGTGGAAATGAATAGGGTTGGGAAGCATTTTCCGATCAGGGCCAGTGTGATCTCCTGGACTCGTTTCGATCGCCTCAGGGGGTCAGAGAGGAATTTCCCAGATTTTTTTTTCCCCCATATTGGCCCTGGGGTTTTCACTCTGGGTTTTCGCCTCTCCCTGGAGATCACATGGTCTGGAATGGGGGGGTGGGGGTGAGTTAATAGGTTGTGATGAACAAAGCATCGTAGCTGTGAGGGACAGCTCGGTGGATAGGATATTAGGATGTAGATAGGCTGGAAAATTGGGCGGGGATCCTGGATTCAGGATTCAATCCTGGACCGGGGAGCGGCGCGGGCTTGGAGGGCCGAAGGGCCTGTTCCTATGCTGTATTGTTCTTTGTTCTTTGTTCTTTGTTATATTCCATTATTGTTTTCATTACTATGTCCTTTGAGGAAGGGATTCTATAAACTATAGCTAACATATAACTCCAGTCCTACACTATATGGCTGACCATTAATTGACTCTGTGAAATGGTCTACGTTTGGTTATTAACAAAGAAACAATCCACTGTCACCTTTTTAAGGTTGTTAAGGAGCGGCAATAGATATAACTTTTTTAGTGGTTAAAAAGTTCTAACAAGAAACTTATTTCAAGTGTAGATTGCTCATTGAATCAAAGTCATTTCTTGACATCAGTCCTGAATTTGCCTTCGTCAGTTAGACCTCGCTATCATGATATAAATCTGAGATAATATTCTGTACTTACCTTTGCTACATCTGTCACTATCTTTGTAATCTGTATAAGGTTAACTCTCAATTATCTCCTTTCTAGATTGAATATGTCTTAGTTGCACGGTGGCACAATGGTTAGCACTGCTGCTTCACAACACCAAGGACCCGGTTCGATTCCCAGCTCAAGTCACTGACTGTGCGGAGTCTGCACGTTCTCCCCGTGTCTATGTGGGTTTCCTCCCACAGTCTGAAAGACGTGTTGATTAGGTGCATTGGCCGTGCTAAATTCTCCCTCAGTGTACCCGAACAGGCGCCGGAGTGTGGTGACTAGGGGATTTTCATAGTAACTTCATTGCAGTGTTAATGTAAGCCTACTTTGTGAGTCATTTCAACATTTTCTCTTCACTTATTTTTGAAACAGTAAGAGTTAAAATGGAATTTTCTCATTACCAAACTTCAAAGTAAATTCTGTAAACCAGCTGTCTGTGAGAAGCAGGTTCTTGTAAAAGAGCTCGGGTTCAGAAGCTTGGCTCTTGTTGCAAATTGTATTGCTGGTCCTCTGCAGAACAATGGGTATCAAAGATTGTGGTTTTACCTGCTGTGCAAGTTCACAGACACATCCCTTATTTTTAAAATAGATGAAGCATCAAAAAGGGGCATTGCAATTTGATGCTACGTTAATAATGTGGACAAAGAATTTCACTGTTGCTCTTTGATTGGGTGATTTCATGAGAGGATCTCAATCTATGATGAACATTCACCACTGCGGGTGTGCTGTCAGCTCATGCTGGCCTCCTGTGGGATTGATTCCACCCTCCCCCACCCCCCCCCCCCCCCCCCCCCCCCGCCATTCCCCCCCCCCTTCCCCCAGGCAAAAATCGCCAATGAACTGTCTATAGGAGCAAGTTAACCTCCCACAAAACATAACCAGAGCTGACTTCACACTTGTTTTGGGTGACGTCACCCAAAAGCCTGACAACAAGGACTCATGCACAACTGTAAATCACATGATTTCCCCTCAGATAAGAGAAGGTGGGTGAAATGGAGCTGAGTAAAGAAATGGAGGAATTTTAAACATAAGTGAGTTACACCCACGATCACCTCAAGCTGTGGTTTCGGCGACCTTTTCCCCGGTTTAAAAATCCACTTTCCTGAAGTAGTCCTTAACTACATTGTCACATCCCTAAAGCACGTTCATCACATTGCTCCCAGATTCTCAGACATACAAGCACCCATGCATGACCCATGGCTGCAAAAACCAGCAATCCGTTGAAGCCTAACTCAGCTTTCTCATTCTTTTACCTATTTTTCCATGGGATGTGAGCATTGGTGGCAAGGTCAGGATTAATTGACCATCCCTAATTGCCCTTGAGTCGGTGGTGGTAAACCACCTCCTTGAACTGTTGGTCGTTGTTAGGAAGAGTGTTCCAGGAATTTTGCCCAACAATAGTGAAGGAACAGTGATAGAGTTCCAAGGCAGGATGGTATGTGACTTGGAGGAGGACTTACAGGTGGAAGTGTTCCAATGCATCTGGTGCCTTTGTCTTTCTATCAGGTAGAGTTTGTGGGTTTAGATTGTATATCGTTCACACTACGGTTACTGTGCATGGTTTGTGAAGGTGGTGCTGATCGAGTGGGCTACTTTGTCCTGGATGATATCCAGCTTCTTGAGTGTTGTCAGAACCACACTCATCCAGGCATGTGGAGAGCATTCCATCACACTTCTGACTTGTGCTTTGGGGATGGTGGGCAGGCTTTGCGTGTGTTGGCGAGTGGTTCGGGAGATGAGTTACTTGCTGCAGAGTCCCAGCCTATGACGTACTCTTGGAGCCAGAGTATTTATATGGTTGGGCCAATTTCTAGTAGACAATTGGCCCCAGGGTGTTCATGGTGGGAGATTCAGTGATGGTAATGTCACTGAATGTAGGGGGTGGAATACAGGAACATGGGAGCAGGAGTAGGCCATTCAGCCCATCAAGCGTGCTACACCATTCAATACAATCACTTCTATGTATTTTACACATGCCATCCCCATAATTCTTTACGTTATTGTCAATTGGAAATCTATCAATCTCTACCTTAAACATACTAAATGACTGTGTTTCCACAGCCCACTGGGGTAGAGAATCCTCTGGGTAAAGAAATTTCTCCTCATCTCAGCCATAAGTGACATTCCCCTTATTTTGAAATTGTGCCGATTCCAGACTCCCCAACCAAGGGAAACATCTTACCTGCATCTACACTGTCTATTTCTTTAAGTATTTTGTAGTTTTCAATGAGATCACTTCTTATTTTGGAAAATACAGGCTCAGTTTGCCCAATCTCTTATCATAAGACAGTCCCACCATCCCTGAAACAAGTCTGGTGAACCTTCGTTAGATTCTAATTGGTTTCTGATAAAAGATCACAACTTTTAACTTTAACTGTCTCTCTCTCTTCATTAATGTTACCATGCCTGCTGAATATTGCAGCGCTTTCTGTTTTTGTTTCAGATTTTCAGCAATTGCATCATCAATGGAGGCGGGGGAGGTTCCGGAGGATTGGAGGATTGCGGATGTTGTTCCTTTATTCAAGAAAGGGAGTAGAGATAGCCCTGGAAATTATAGACCAGTGAGTCTAACCTCAGTGGTTGGTAAGTTGATGGAGAAGATCCTGAGAGGTAGGATTTATGAACATTTGGAGAGGTATAATATGATTAAGAATAGTCAGCATGGCTTTGTCGAAGGCAGATCATGCCTTACGAGCCTGGTTGAACTTTTTGAGGATGTGACTAAACACATTGATGAAGGAAGAGCAGTAGATGTAGTATATATGGACTTCAGCAAGGTATTGTGATTTATATAAATGATCTGGAAGAAGGTGTAACTGGGGTGATCAGTAAGTTTGCGGACGACACAAAATTGGCAGGACTTGCAGATAGTGAGGAGCATTGTCAGAAGCTACAGAAGGATATAGATAGGCTGGAAATTTGGGCAAAGAAATGGCAGATGGAGTTCAATCCTGATAAATGCGAAGTGATGCATTTTGGTAGAAATAATGTAGGGAGGAGCTATACGATAAATGGCAGAACCATAAAGAGTGTAGATACGCAGAGGGACCTGGGTGTGCAAGTCCACAGATCCTTGAAGGTGACGTCACAGATGGAGAAGGTGGTGAAGAAGGCATATGGAATGCTTGCCTTTATAGGACGGGGCATAGAGTATAAAAGTTGGGGTCTGATGTTGCAGATGTATAGAACGTTGGTTCGGCCGCATTTGGAATACTGCGTCCAGTTCTGGTCGCCACACTACCAGAAGGACGTGGAGGCTTTGGAGAGAGTACAGAGGAGGTTTACCAGGATGTTGCCTGGTATGGAGGGGCTTAGTTATGAGGAGAGATTGGGTAAACTGGGGGTGTTCTCCCTGGAAAGACGGAGGATGAGGGGAGACTTAATAGAGGTGTATAAAATTATGAAAGGCATAGATAGGGTGAACGGTGGGAAGCTTTTCCCCAGGTCAGTGGTGACGTTCACGAGGGGTCATAGGTTCAAGGTGAAGGGGGGGAGGTTTAACACAGATATCAGAAGGACATATTTTACACAGAGGGTGGTGGGGGCCTGGAATGCGCTGCCAGGCAAGGTGGTGGAGGCGGACACACTGGGATCGCTTAAGACTTATCTAGACAGCCATATGAACGGAGTGGGAATGGAGGGATACAAAAGAATGGTCTAGTTTGGACCAGGGAGCGGCGCGGGCTTGGAGGGCCGAAGGGCCTGTTCCTGTGCTGTATTGTTCTTTGTTCTTTGTATTTGATAAGGTGCCCCATGCAAGGCTTATTGAGAAAGTGAGGGGGCATGGGATCCAAGGGGGCATTGCTTTGTGGATCCAGAACTGGCTTGCCCACAGAAGGCAAAGAGTGGTTATAGATGGGTCATATTCTGAATGGAGGTCGGTCACCAGTGGAGTGCCCCAGGGATCTGTTCTGGGACCCTTACCTTTTGTGATTTTTATAAATGACCTGGATGAGGAAGTGAGGGGTTGGTAAGTTTGCTGATGACACAAAGGTTGGAGGTGTTATGGATAGTGTGGAGGGATGTCAGAAGTTGCAGCGAGACATTGATAGGATGCAAGACTGGGCGGAGAAGTGGCAGATGGAGTTTAACCCAGATAAGTGTGAGGTCGTTCATTTTGGCAGGTCAAATAGGATGGCGGAATATAATATTAATGGTAGGACTCTTGGCAGTTTGGAAGATCAGAAGGATCTTGGGGTCCGAGTTCATAGGACGCTCAAAGCAGCTGTGCAGGTTGAGGCTGTGGTTAAGGCGGCGTATGGTGTACTGGCCTTCATCAATCGAGGAATTGAGTTTAGGAGTCGTGAGATAATGTTGCAGCTATATAGGACCCTGGTCAGACCCCACTTGGAGTACTGTGCTCAGTTCTGGTCATCTCATACAGGAAGAATGTGGAAGCCATAGAAAGGGTGCAGAGGAGACTTACAAGGATGTTGCCTGGGTTGGGGGGCATGCCTTATGAGAATAGGTTGAGTGAGCTCGGCCTTTTCTCCTTGGAGAGACGAAGGATGAGGGGTGACCTGATAGAGGTGTATAAGATGTTGAGAGGTATTGATCGAGTGGACAGTCAGAGGCTTTTTCCTAGGGCTGAAATGGTTGCCACAAGAGGACACAGGTTTAAGGTGCTGGGGAGTAGGTACAGAGGAGATGTCAGGGGTAAGTTTTTCACTCAGAGGGTGGTGGGTGCGTGGAATGGGCTGCCAGCAACGGTGGTGGAGGCGGATTCGATAGGGTCTTTTAAGAGACTTTTAGATAAGTACATGGAACTTAGTAAGATAGAGGGTTATAGGTAAGCCTAGTAATCGCTAAGGTAGGGACATGTTTGGCACAACTTTGTGGGCTGAAAGGCCTGCATTGTGCTGTAGTTTTTCTATGTTTCTACGAAGTATTTTGCTTTTGGTTAGAATTTCTCTCACTGGAGACTGTCATTGCCTGGAACTTGCACGGTGCAAATAAGAACAAAGAACAAAGAAAATTACAGCACAGGAACAGGCCCTTCGGCCCTCCAAGCCTGCACCGACCATGCTGCCCGACTTAACTAAAACCCCCTACCCTTCCAGGGACCATATCCCTCTATTCCCTCACTACCGTATCCGCTTCCACTGCCTCCCCCGGCAACGAGTTCCAGGCACCCACTACTCTCTGTGTAAAAAAATCTGCCTTGTACATCTCCTTTAAACCTTGTCCCCTGCACCTTAAACCTATGCCCCCTAGTAATTGACTCTTCCACCCTGGGAAAAAGCTTCTGACTATCCACTCTGTCCATGCCTCTCATAATCTTGTAGACTTCTATCAGGTCTCCTCTCAACCTCCGTCGCTCCAGTGAGAACAAACCAAGTTTCTCCAATCTCTCCTCATAGCTAATGCCCTCCATACCAGGCAACATCCTGGTAAATCTTTTCTGTACCCTCTCCAAAGCCTCCACATCCTTCTAGTAGTGTGGCGACCAGAATTGAACATTATATTCCAAGTGCGGCCTAAGGTTCTATAAAGCTGCAACATGACTTGCCAATTTTTAAACTCAGTGCCCTGGCCGATTAAGGCAAGCATGCCTTATACCTTCTTGACTACCTTCTCCACCTGCATTGCCACTTTCAGTGATCTGTGTACCTGTACACCCAGATCCCTTTGCCTATCAATACTCTTAAGGGTTCTGCCATTTACTGTATATTTCCTATCTGTATTAGACCTTCCAAAATGCATTACCTCACATTTGTCCATATTAAACTCCATCTGCCATCTCTCCGCCCAAGTCTCCAACAGATCTAAATCGTGCTGTATCCTCTGATGGTCCTCATCGCTATCCGCAAATCCACCAAACTTTGTGTCGTCCGCAAACTTACTAATCAAACCAGTTACATTTTCCTCCAAATCATTTATATATATTACAAACAGCAAAGGTCCCAGCACTGATCCCTAAGGAACACCACTTGTCACAATAAATGTTACTTGCCACCTATAAGTCTGAACGTTAATGTTGTCCGGGTCTCGCTCCACACTAATACAGACTGCTTCGGTGTCTGAGGAATCGCGAATGGTGCTGAACATTGTGCATGCATCAGCGAACATTCCCACTTCTGACCTCATGATGGAAGGTCATGGATAAAGCAGCTGAAGATGGTTGGGCCTAGGGCACTATCCTGAGGAACTGCCCTGCAACTAAATGACTGACCTCAAAAACCACAATAACTAATGAATTGTGAATGTTAACACATCTATTATGTATTGGCAGCATTTTCTGTTTTCATTTCTGGTTTGCAATTTGCCTACCATGGTGGAAAACCTCTCACCACCCCTTCAATTGTCATTTTCCCATTTTCCATGCTTCCAAGATAAATTGAGGAAGCAATACTGTAAAAAAAATATTTATTTCTGTGAAAAATCAAAGTAGTCAATTGGAAAATAAGAAATGTGAGAAGTAGACAGGAGAATCATGTTGCCATGTTTGGTGAAGTGAAGGTCAGCCATGTTGCCATGTTTGGTGAAGTGAAGGTCAGCATTCCCTTCAGGAGATATGGAAGCAAGTGGCTGCTTTTCGCAATAGAGAAAGAGGAGCATGTGACTGCATTCGGGGAAAACAAAATGAGTGGGTCCTGAGAGAAGATGGCGACATGGCTAAACAAAATATCCAACTGTATAATTTCAAACAGGAGAGTTCTCCCCAGGGTCCCGACCCAATATACATCCCTACACTAACTAACTTCTATTATTTGTCATTTATATTAATGATTTAGATGAGAATTTAGTAGGCATGGCTCATAAGTTTGCAGATGACACCTAGACTGGTGGCATAATGGTCAGTGAAGAAGGTTATCTGGGATTGCAACGGGATCTTGATCAATTGGGCCAGTGGGCTGATGAATGGCAGATGGAGTTTAATTTAGATAAATGCAAGGTGATGCATTCTAGGCAATTGGGACTAGCTTAGGGTTAAAAAAGAGGCGGCATGGACAAGTTGGGCCGAAGGGCCTGTTTCCATGCTGTAAACCTCTATGACGCTATCACCACTAAAACAGATTACAGACGGTGGCATGGTGGCACAGTGGTTAGCACTGCTGCCTCACAGCGCTAGGGACCTGGGTTCGATTCCCAACTTGGGTCGCTGTCTGTGTGGAGTCTGCACGTTCTCCCCATGTCTGCGTGAGTTTCCTCCGGGTGCTCCGGTTTCCGCCCACAGTCCGAAAGACGTGCTGGTTAGGTGCATTGGCTATGCTGAATTCTCCCTCAGTGTGCCTCAACAGGTGCCGGAATGTGGCAACTCGGGGATTTTCACAGTAACTTCATTGCAGTGTTAACACAATCTACTTGTGACACTAATAAATAAACTTTAAACTTTACCCAGTTATAGGAACAGGAGTAGGCGATAAAGCCATTTGAGCTTGCTCCATCATTTAGATTGCGGTGTAACAATCCTAGGAAATCCTCACAGCAGGTTTACTTGCAAATTAACAAGAGCTTAAGTACTATGTCTTACAGTAAACTTTAATTTCATTGTTACACTAAATCCAAAGCTAAATTATTTTATTCCTGCTTGCAATACACCCTGTGTAAAAACAGCTGAGTAGTGTTTGATGAGGAATTGTGAGTTGGGCCTTCAGTGACTGACGGTGAAGGTTTTGAAAGGTACCATATGTCAAAAAGGTAAAATTTCAGCAGAAATCTAGCAAAACATGAAAGCAAGTAGGCTGCCGTGTGAGAACCCAGAGATAAACACCTGAGCAGAATCTGAATGCCCCAGAGATCAGAGAAAACAACAGTGCCCTGAACCTGAGACAAGTCACCTGGGTGTCAAGGCCATATATATTTTTCTTGCTTAGCATTGTTCTGTTTACTGACTGATAGGAATCTGAGGTTGGGGTGTCAGCGATCCTGAGACTGATCTGACTTCCACAGGCAGATGAATATATGACACACTGTTAATTCATTCATGGCAGGCGGGCATTGCTGTCTAGTAAGAAGTTTAACAACACCAGGTTAAAGTCCAACAGGTTTATTTGGTAGCAAAAGCCACACAAGCTTTCGAGGCTCTGAGCCCCTTCTTCAGGTGAGTGGGAATTCTGTTCACAAACAGAATTCTGTTTGTGAACAGAATTCCCACTCACCTGAAGAAGGGGCTCAGAGCCTCGAAAGCTTGTGTGGCTTTTGCTACCAAATAAACCTGTTGGACTTTAACCTGGTGTTGTTAAACTTCTTACTGTGTTTACCCCAGTCCAACGCCGGCATCTCCACATCATTGCTGTCTAGGCCAGTGCTTATTGGGAGATGGTTATTGCCCTTGAGAAGGTGGTAGTCAGCTGTCTTCTTGAACCGTATGAGGTGGGGGTACACTCAGTGCTGTGCAGGAGGAAACTCCAGGTTTTTGACCCAGCAACAGTGAAGGAACAGCGATATATTTCAAAATCAGGATGCCGAGTGGCTTGAAGGGGAACCTATAGGTTGTGGTGTTCCCAGGTGTCTGCTGCCCTTGTCCTTTGAGATGGTAAGGTCCTGGGTTTGGAAGGTGCTGTCCACAGAGCCATGGTGAGTTCTTGTAGATGGTGCACATGGCTGCCACTGTCCATTAGTGGTAGAGGGAGTGAATGCCGTGGATCAAGCTTTGTTATGGATGGTGTTGCGCTTCAGGGTTTTTGGAGCTGCACTCCAAAGACTTTGGAAAGTCAGATGTGCTCGTTGTCACAGGATTCCGAGCATCTGATCTGCTTTTGTAGTCACAGTTCTTCTAGGCCTAGGCCAATTCAGTTTCAGCTCAATGGTACATCCTAGGATGTTGATAGTAGGGGATTCAGTGATGGTAATGACATTGAATGTCAACGGTTAGATTCTCTCTTATTGGGAGATGGTTATTGTCCAGCACCTACGTGGCACCAATGTTATTTACCAATTGTCAGCCCAAGCCTGGATATTGTACAGATCTTGTTGTACTTGGACACTGACTGCTTCTGAGGTGTCACAAATGGTGCTGAATGTTGTGTAGACAGTAGCAAACATTCCCACTTCTGGCCTTACAATGGAAATAGCTGAAGATGGTTGGGCCTAGGACACAACCCTGAGGAACCCAGAACTGAGATGGTCAACCTCCCACAACCATCTTCCTTTGTGCAGAGTAGCAAAGGAAAGAAGCCCCTGGTGGGAGTAATCGATAGGTCCTCTAATAATGGTTCCATGGTAGGACACAGTATAAACCAGGAAATATTGGGGGGCTAGTAAAAAAGGTATGACAATAACCATGGGTGATTTTAATATACATATAGATTGGATTAATCAAATTGATAAGGGTAACCATGAGGGAGAGTTCATAGAGTATATTAGGGATTGTTAAAGGAAGTGGCAGCAGAGATGGTAGATCCACTGGTTATAATATTCCAAAATTCCTTGGATTTTGGAAAGGTCCCAATGGATTGGAAAAATGGCTAATATAATGTCCCTGTTCGTAAAGGGAGAAGGGCAGAAAGGAAACTATAGATGAAGTAGTTTAATGTTTGTTGTTGGGAAACTGTTGGAACCCATTATTAAGGAAGTAATAATGGAACATTTGGAAAGTGAAAACCAATCAGCATGGCTTTATGAAGGGTAAATCATGTTTGACTAATTTACTAGAGTTCTCCAAAGATGGAACAAGCAAAGTGGATAACGGGGGGGGGGGGGGGGGGGAGAACGGGACGCCTGTAGATGTAGCGTATCTGGGCTTCCCGAAGGCATTTTATAAGGTGCCACACACAAGATTTAATACATCAGGTAAGATTCCTTGGGGAACAGGTAATCGATTAGCTTGGATAAAGGATTAGCTAACCAACAGAAAGCACAGAATGGGGATAAATGGGTCTTTTTCTGGTTGGCAAGCTGTAACTAGTGGGATGTCAGAGTCTGGTCCACAGGGCCCCAACTATCTACAATCTATATTAATGACTTGAATGCAGGGATAGAATGTCCTATAGCCAAATTTGCAGATGACACTAAAAGAGGTGGGAAAGCAAGTTATAATGAGGAAATAAGAAATTTAAAAATGGATATCGATAGATTAGGTGAGAGACCAAAATGTGGCAGATGGAGTTTAACGTAGATAAATGTGAGGTTATCAACTTTGGTTGGAGGAACAAAAAGACAACATAATCTAAATGGAGAGAAACTTCAAAATGTTTAATTGCAGAGGGATCAGGGTGTTCTTGTGCATGAATCACAGAATGTATGCAGGTGCAGCAGGTAATAACGAAAGCAAATGGAATTTTGGCATTCATTGCTCATGAAATAAAGTATAAAAGTAGGAGGTACTGTTGCAACTGTATAGGACATTGGTGAGACTGCATCTAGGGTAGTGCGCAGTTTTGATCCACTTACTTGAGAAAGTATGTAAATGAATTAGAGGCAGTTCAGAGAAGGTTAATTAGATTGATTCCAAGCATGAAGGCCTTGACTTATGAATAGATTGGGCAGTTTAGTCCTATATTCACTGGAATTTAGAAGAATGAGAGATTTAATTGAGGTGTATCAGATGCTAAAGGGGATTGACAAGGTAGATGTAAAGTGGATGTTTCCCCTTGTTGGGCATTCTAGAATGAGAGGCCATAGTTTCAGGACAAGGGTTGGCAAAGTTAAAATAGAAATGAGGAGGAACTACTTCAGTCATAGGATCATGAATCTGTGGAATTCTTTACCCCAGAGTGAAGATAAAGCCAGAACACTAAGCAAATTTGAAGAGATAGATAGGTTTTTAATAAGCAGAGGGATGAAGGATTATGGGGAGTGGGCAGGAAGGTGGAGATGAGGCTAAGATGAGATCAGCCATGATCGTATTGAATGATGGAGCAGGCTCGAGAAGCTGAATGCCTACTCTTGCTCCTAGTTCTTATGTTATGACTCTAACTAGAGTTTTCACCAATTCCCATAGCGACTCACTTTGCTAAGGCTCCTTAATATTACACTTGGTCAAATGCTGACTTAATGCCAAGGGCAGTCACTTTCACCTCTCGTTCAGCTCTTTTGTCCACGTTTGAACCAAGACTGTAACGAGGTCAGGAGCAGAGTGGCCCTGGCAGAACCCAGACTGAACATCAGTGATCAGGTTATTGCTGAGCAAGTGCCACTTGATGCTATGATTCTGAGAACATGACTTTTTCAGGCTGTTGTTTTGACTGGTCTGTGAGACAACTCTCCAAGTTTTGGCACAAGCCCCAGATATTAGTAGGGAGGACTTTGTTGGGTCAACAAGGCTGTGTTTGCCAATGTCATTTCCAGTGCCTAGATTGATGGAGAGTGGCCCATTCAATTTCATTCCTTTTAAATTTTTTTAGTGGTTTGATACAACAGAAAATGGCGTTCATATTAGAGGGGAGTTAAAAGTTAACTACATTGCTGAGGATCAGGAGTCACGTGTAGGCCAGACCAGGTAAGAACTGCAGGTTTCCATTCCTATAGGATATTAGTGAAAACATTTGGTTTTTAATGACAATTCATTAATTCCAGGTGTTTTTCATTGAATTCAAATTTCACCATCTGCTGTGGTGGAATTCATACCTGGGTCTGGGTCTCTGGATTACAGTGACAATACTACTGCGCCAGCACCTTCCTATTACATCTTTTATAATTGGACCATTCAAATAATAGCAAAGTAATGATGGATTAAATTAGTCTCCATGGGCCTTGCTACGTAGATTTTCCCTGATGAGATTGTAGAGACATTACGGGTCCGATTTTACCATCGCGTTGCGCCCGTTTCAGGCGCGAAAAACTTGGTAAAGTCAGGCATGTGGCGAGTAGTGCGATCCGCGCCCATTCCCCCTTTACCAAGGCCCGAAAATGGCCATGATCAGGACCATGCCCGAAACGGGCGCGATGGCCATTTAAATACATTTGCATGCAGTTAAATTGACTTAATGGGCTGCATGCCCAACCTTACCGGCACTTCCCCCTTTACGACCATCCAGAGTCGGCGCAAAACAGACATGCTGCACAAAAGTCCGATTCAGGCGCTCCAGTTAGTGAGGAGGTAGGTGCCTAGCATTCGATGGCTCTCTGCTGGAGATCGATTGGGGGGGGGGGGTCTGCTGCCACTCAGCCTGAGATCAGAAGGGGGAAGGGGGAGGGGCCCAAGATTGGTCTGGATGGCAGAGGGGATGGGGGGGATAAGGGGGTCAGTAATGTTGGGGTTGGATGGGGCAATGTCTGTGGGGGCCAGGGGGAGGCATTATCCAGCCCAGGAGTGATGCGGCAGGGGAGCCGCATTCTACCATTTTTTTTTCTGCGCATGCGCAGTTATAGGTGCTGATAGGAGCTGCCAGATTTCGGGCGCATTAAGCCCCACCCACAAGCTTGTGCCGCATGATTCGGAATCGCTGAAATGTTTGCAGGCAGAATGCATATGGAGGTGCCTGACAGCAGGTCTAAAAGTCAGTTTCAAGTCCGCCCAGCACTTAGAATCAAAATGGTAAAATAGGGCCCATTACATGTCGTGTTGACGGATGGTACCTAGGACACTTAAAGATACTTAAAGACACCTAGTTACTTAAAGATCATGCTTTTACCCAGAGGGTAACTGTAATATTGTTCTGTTTTGATATTACTGTTTGGGTATTAGCACGCATCAAGTCTTACTTACACTGAATAAAATATAACCACCGTCACCAATAAGAGTTATAACTTCAAAACTTAAGTGAATGGGTTAAAAGGTTTCTGACTCTGAATTCCAATAGTAATCTAAGTCCACTAATCCAGCCATTATCCCATATTCTTCAGTACCTTTGGTTAATGAAAAAAATCTATGATTTAAAATTAACAATTGATCTAGCATCGGTCTATCATCTGCAAAAGTGAGTTCCACAATTCTACCATTGTGTGCGTGTACAAGTGTGCCCTAATTTCACTCCTAAAGGTCTGACTCTGGTTCCTTAGTCCTAGGCTTCAGTGAAAATAGTGCCTCTCTACCGTACCAATTCCCTACAGTGGTGTCATCAGCAAACTTGAAAATTGAGTTGGAGGGGAATTTGGCCACACAGTCATAGGTGTATAAGGAGTAGATTAAGGGGCTGAGGACACAGCCTTGTGAGGGACCGGTGTTGAGGTGTTCTTGCCGATCCTTACTGATTGCGGTGCATGCACCTGCATTCTTGAGTTATGTTCCCTTAGTTATATTTAAATTAGTGTGAATGATGTTCAGTAACTGATAAAATATGATCCAAATTTAAAATGCTTTTTTTCATCTCATATTTGGGAACTTAATCCGTAATGACAATGTGACAAGCACACAACTAGCATGAATAAAAAGGTGACTTGCAACTACGAGAAACCTAGAGTGGGAGAAAACTAATTAAATGTCAACATTGTTCACAAATGTGGTCAAGATGTCAGTTAAGTATTTCAGAACTCCTTTCCAATGTGCAGACTTTAACATTAAATTAAATCAGACAGTAAAGCAGAGGATATAATCAAAAACAGTTACAAAATTTCACTGTCCACGCGATAACAAACTAACCCATTCTTCGACAGAACACATCCTGCAATGGTAGCGTACACCTTAAACAGTGACAAAATACACAAATGCTTGGTATACAACTGTTTAATAAGATTTTTCAGTTTTATATTTCAGATTGTAGTTATGTATTGGACATGGTACCATACAACTAACTAAATTATCTACATGAAGCAAAATTATACAAGTCTATCCTTCATGCATTGTTGCCTTCCCCCATGCCAATACTTCGCTAGCCCACTTTCGATGCAAATGCTGTTTAAATTTACAGTAAATTTAAATAATCAGCCCCTGGGGGGGGCTTAATATATGCACACTCAATATCTGAGCCTGTGTCAAATTGTGTCAGGAAAGAAATTACATGAAAATATATCAAAGCTACCTCAATCAAACCAACATAGAAAGGTATGCAAACATTACCAGTAGTTATTATCTACTCATACATTCAATTTTTCTATTTTTTTTAAAGAATGAAGATCACACTGAACTTTAAAAAAATCAAATTTAACCCATGAAATGACAATGATACTATGAGGAATCATATGAAATGCGTTGTTCATGGGTGATTACATATATTTTAAGTTTAAAAAATGCACTGCTAGTATTGTCTCAATATAAAATAACTGCATGAAATGGTGAGTGCTGGTGTTCTCACTTGATCAGATACCAAGACCAAGCTGAGTTCCAAAGCCCTATTGCCACCAATTTATATCCAGTAGATTTCCTCTTTAGTTCATCCCAAATACACATCGGCATGTACACACCATTCTACAACTTAGCATCAGTCCACCCGAACAATGAATTGCTGCAGCACTGCTCAAAATTCTTTAAACCACTCCCGAGGTCAGAACAATCTTCAAAAGAAGATCTGTTTCGCATCTGCTGGTGCCTGCTCCATTGGACAATATGGGCATTTTAACCTGGGAATCGAAGAAAAACATGAATTGGTCAGTAGAAAATTCGCAGTAAAAAGAATCACAGGAAGAAAGATAATCTATGATAACCTCACCAAACGTATGGGAGAGGGGGATTCTCCCATCCCGCTGCGCTGCTTTTTTAGTGCAGCGGGCCGGGAGACTCTTAACAGCTGTCGATTCGCGAGATTTGTGCTGGGTGTCCTGGCCTCCACACGCCTCCCAGCGCCAGATTTCCGGCGCATAGCTGCCTAACACATGCAGCAGGTCATTTGAATATAATTTAAATCTTATTAGCAGGCTCTGGACTGAAATCTCCGGGCCCGCGAGCCTCTCCCCCCCCATGCCAGGAGCGGTTCACTCCAGCGGGGTTTACTATAGTTCCCCACTTAAGGGGAACTGGCAGCCCGACCCCGCTGGAGTGAAGGGGGAGGCAATCGAGGCGCCGCCCCCCCCAGAGGGTTGGATGCTGGGGGTTGCCCCCTGGACATTGCCATCTTGGTAGTTCCAGGGGTATCTTGGCACTGCCCGAGGGGGCCAGGCCAAATGGGAGGGGCGATTGGTGCGGGTGGCGGGGTACTGATGCGATTGGTGGCGGAGGGAGGCCCACGATCAGGACTGCCCATTAGGCATCAAGATGGGAGATTGAGGTGGGCTAGAGAGAGGTGGGGAGAGGTTCGGGACTGGCAATTTTGGGCCCCACACCTCAGGAAGGACATACTGGCACTGGAGCGGGTCCAGCGGAGATTCACACGGATGATCCCAGGAATGGTAGGCCTGACATACGATGAACGTCTGAGGATCGTGGGATTATATTCATTGGAGTTTAGGAGGTTGAGGGGAGATCTGATAGAAACTTACAAGATAATGAACGGCTTAGATAGGATGGACGTAGGGAAGTTGTTTCCATTAACAGGGGAGACTAGGACGCGGGGGCACAGCCTTAGAATAAAAGGGAGTCACTTTAGAACAGAGATGAGGAGAAATTTCTTCAGCCAGAGTGGTGGGTCTGTGGAATTCATTGCCACAGAGGGCTGTGGAGGCCGAGACGTTGAGCGTCTTCAAGACAGAAATTGATAAATTCTTGATTTCTCGAGGAATTAAGGGCTGTGGGGAGAGAGCGGGTAAATGGAGTTGAAATCAACCATGATTGAATGGTAGAGTGGACTCGATGGGCTGAATGGCCTTACTTCCGCTCCTATGTCTTATGGTCTTATGGCCCGGACATGTTCGGGGGGGGCCAGCGATCAGGCAATGGGTGGGGGGGCGTCGGTAGGGCAGCGGTGTGGGATCGCGGGGCTGGTCAGCGATCGAGCTGGCCAGCAACTGAAAGCACAGTAAGAAGTCTCACAGCACCAGGTTAAAGTCCAACAGGTTTATTTGGTAGCACAAGCCACTAGCTTTCGGAGCGCTGGCCCTTCATCAGGTGAGTGGGAGTTCTGTTCACAAACAGGGCATATAAAGACACAAACTCAATTTACAAAATAATGGTTGGAATGCGAGTCTTTACAGGTAATCAAGTCTTAAAGGTACAAACTATGTGAGCAGAGAGAAGGTTAAGCACAGGTTAAAGAGATGTGTATTGTCTCCAGCCAGGACAGTTAGTGAGATTTTGCAAGCCCAGGCAAGTCGTGGGGGTTACAGATAGTGTGACATGAACCCAAGATCCCAGTTGAGGCTGTCCTCATGTGTGCGGAACTTGGCTATCAGTCTCTGCTCAGTGACTCTGCGTTGTCGTGTGTTGTGAAGGCCGCCTTGGAGAACGCTTACCCGAAGATCAGAGGTCGAATGCCCGTGACTGCTGAAGTGTTCCCCAACAGGAAGAGAACACTCTTGCCTGGTGATTGTCGAGCGGTGTTCATTCATCTGTTGTCATAGCGTCTGCATGGTCTCCCCAATGTACCATGCCTTGGGACATCCTTTCCTGCTGCGCATCAGGTAGACAACGTTGGCCGAGTTGCAAGTGTATGTACCGTGTACCTGGTGGCTGGTGTTCTCACATGAGATGATGGCATCCGTGTTGATGATCCGGCACGTCTTGCAGAGGTTGCTGTGGCAGGGTTGTGTGGTGTCGTGGTCATTGTTCTCCTGAAGGCTGGGTAGTTTGCTACGGACAATGGTCTGTTTGAGGTTGTGCGGTTGTTTGAAGGCTGAAAGGCCAGCAGGCAGGGGCCACTGCACATGGACCAATTTCGGCACTGACAGATTGGTGCATGCACAGTGGTCCGCTCAGCACTACGCTGCCAGCCTCTCCTGTGGGAATAGGCCCCACCCCCTGAATTCTGGAGTGATTTATGCTGAGGCAATCTGCAGTGCACAGAGTGGAAGATTCACTTTGGAACTCCCACTGAAAAAACCAGCGCGATTTATTCCAGTTTTTACGCGAATTCGACACTAAGAATTTTTTTGCGAGAGTCCCACCTACGGTTAACTCAAGACTGCACAAACACATTTTTGTGTTCCTTACATTCTGATTGTTAACTTTGGGCTAATCATTGGTAAATCATTGAAATTAAGCCATAGCTGATCCACACTCAGATTTCCACCCGATTCTTGGGTTCAAATCCATTTTAGACAGAGAGGTAGCAGTAGAGGTGCTCACGTCTCTCGATTCAGTCAGCATTCCCCACAATGCTGATTTTTTTCGGAAATCAGCACAGATGCTTTTTGCAAGTGCGTTCAGAGTTCACTTTTACCTTTGGGCATTGTACTGAAAAATTTGAGTTAAGAAGAATGTGAGGTGATCTTATTGAAGCATACAAGATTCTGAAGGGGACTGACAGGCTGGACACGGAGAGGTAGTTTCCCCTGGCTGGAGAATCTAGAACACGGGGGGTGCAGTCTCAGGATAAGAGGCAAGCATTCTGGACTGAGACAAGGAGAAATTTCTTCACTCAAAGGACTGGGAGTCTTTGGAATCCTCTACCTCCAGAGAGTTGTGGATGCTTCATCATTGAATATATTTAAGATTGAGGTAGACAGATCTTTGGTCTCTCAGGGAATCAAGGGATGTTGGGAGCGTGTGGTAAAATGAAGCTGAAGGTCAGCCATGATCATACTGAGTGGCTGAGCATGCTTGACGGGCCATAATGATCTATTCCTGCTTCTATTTTGCATTCTCTGGAAAGCTGTAGTACCGAGGCAATATTTGAAGATTGAAATCAACATAATTTGTGGATAACACCATCAAGTATTGTGGATCACTTTGCTAGGAGTTTTCTATAGGCCGCCCAATAGTGACAGGGAGGTGGAGGAGCAGATAGGGAAACAGATCCTGGAGAGTTGCAATAATAGCAGAGTTGTTGTGATGGGAGACTTTAATTTCCCAAACATAGATTGGAATATCCCTAGGGTAAGGGGATTGGATGGGGAGGAGTTTGTTAGGTGTGTTCAGGAGGGTTTCCTAACACAGCATGTGGACAAGCCTACAAGAAGAGAGGTTGTACTTGATCTGATACTGACCAATGAGCCTGGACAGGTGTCCGATCTCTCAGTGGGAGAGCATCTTGGGGATAGCGATCATAACTCTATCTCCTTTATGCTTGCATTGGAAAAAAAGAGGATCAGGCAAGCTAGGAAAGCGTTTATATGGAGTAAGGGGAAATATGAAGACATAAGGCAGCAAATTAGAGGAGTAAATTGGAAGGCGGTATTCTCGGGGAAATCTACTGAAGAGAGGTGGCAGTTTTTCAAGGAATGTCTGTCTAGGGTTCAACAGGACAAGGTTCCGAGCAGACAGGGAGGAGTTGGTAGGTTAAAGGAACCGTGGTACACGAATGCTGTGCGGGACCTAGTCGAGAAGAAAAGAAAAGCGTACAAAAGGTTCAGAGAGCTTGGCGAAGATAGGGATCTAGATGAGTATACGGCTTGTAGGAAGGGACTAAAGAAGGAAATTAGGAGAGCCAGAAGGGGTCACGAGAAGGCCTTGGCAAGTAGAATTAAGGAAAACCCTAAGGCGTTCTATAAATATGTGAAGAGTAAAAGGATGAGACGTGAAGGAATAGGGCCTATAAAAGGTGAAGGCGGGAAAATCTGTACCGAACCAGTAGAAATGGCAGAGGTGCTTAATGAGTATTTTGCCTCGGTTTTCACAGAGGAGAAGGACATGGGTGGATGTACTGTGGGCTTGCGGTGGACTGAAAAGATTGAGTATGTGGACTTTAACAAAGAGGTTGTGCTGGAATCTTTGAATGGCATCAAGATAGATAAGTCGCCGGGTCCGGATGGGATGTACCCCAGGTTACTGTGGGAGGCGAGGGAAGAGATTGCAGAGCCTCTGGCGATGATCTTTGCGTCGTCGATGGAGACGGGGGAGGTGCCGGAGGATTGCGGATGTGGTCCCTATTTTCAAGAAGGGGAATAGGGATAGCCCAGGAAATTACTGACCGGTGAGTCTAACCTCAGTGGTTGGTAAGCTGATGGAGAAGATCCTGAGGGACAAGATTTATGAGCATTTAGAGAGGTTTAGTACGCTCAAGAATACTCAGCATGGCTTTGTCAAAGGCAGATCGTGCCTTACGAGCCTGGTGGAGTTCTTCGAACATGTGACCAAACACATTGACGAAGGCAAAGCGGTAGATGTGGTTTATATGGATTTTAGCAAGGCGTTCGATAAGGTCCCCTATGCAAGGCTTCTAGAAAAAGTGAGAGGGCATGGGATCCGAGGGGCTGCTGCCCTGTGGATCCAGAACTGGCTTGCCCAAAGGAGGCAGACAGTGTGTATAGATGGGTCTTTTTCTAATTGGAGGTCGGTCACCAGTGGTGTTCCCCAGGGATCTGTTCTGGGACCCTTGCTGTTTGTCATTTTCATAAATGACCTGGATGAGGAAGTGGAGGGATGGGTTGGTAAGTTTGCCAATGACACAAAGGTTGGTGGGGTTGTGGATAGTCTGGAGGGATGTCAGAAGTTACAGAAGGACATAGATAGGATGCAAGACTGGGCGGAGAAGTGGCAGATGGACTTCAACCCAGATAAATGCGTAGTGGTCCATTTTGGCAGGTCAAATGGGATGAAGGAGTACAATATAAAGGGAAAGACTCTTAGTACGGTAGAGGTTCAGAAGGACCTTGGGGTCCGAGTCCATAGGACTCTAAAATCAGCCCCGCAGGTGGAGGAGGTGGTTAAGAAGGCGTATGGTGTGCTGGCCTTTATCAATCGAGGGATCGAGGGCGGCACGGTAGCACAGTGGTTAGCACTGCTGCTTCACAGCTCCAGGGACCTGGGTTCGATTCCTGGCTTGGGTCACTGTCTGTGTGGAGTTTGCACATTCTCCTCGTGTCTGCGTGGGTTTCCTCCGGGTGCTCCGGTTTCCTCCCACCGTCCAAAGATGTGCAGGTTAGGTTGATTGGCTATGCTAAAATTGCCCCTTCGAGTCCTGAGATGTCTAGGTTAGAGGGATTAGTGGGTGGGATATGGGGATAGGGCCTGGGTGGGATTGTGGTTGGTGCAGACTCGATGGGCCGAAGGGCCTCTTTCTGCACTGTAGGGTATCTATCTATCTATCTACCCTCGTCAGACCCCACTTGGAGTACTGTGCTCAGTTCTGGTCGCCTCATTACAGGAAGGATGTGGAAAAGATTGAAAGGGTGCAGAGGAGATTTACAAGGATGTTGCCTGGATTGAGTGGCATGCCTTATGAGGATAGGCTGAGGGAGCTCGGTCTTTTCTCCTTGGAGAGACGTAGGATGAGAGGAGACCTCATAGAGGTATATAAGATGTTGAGAGGCATAGATCGGGTGGACTCTCAGAGGCTTTTTGCCAGGGTGGAAATGGCTGCTACGAGAGGACACAGGTTTAAGGTGCTGGGGGGTAGGTACAGGGGAAATGTTAGGGGGAAGTTTTTCACACAGAGGGTGGTGGGCGAGTGGAATCGGCTGCCGTCAGTGGTGGTGGAGGCAAACTCAATAGGATCTTTTAAGAGACTTCTGGATGGGTACATGGGACTTAATAGGATGGAGGGTTATAGGTAGGCCTAAAAGGTAGGGATATGTTCGGCACAACTTGTGGGGCCGAAGTGCCTGTTTTGTGCTGTAGTTTTCTATGTTTCTATAACAGCAGATAAGTAGAGTAGTGATACAGATCAACCATGATCTAATTAAATGTCAGAACAGGTATAAGCAGCTGAATGAGGAACTCGTTTCCTACTGAAGAAATTATGAAAACATTCAGCAAAGGTTATCTTTAATTATTTTGTCTGGGTGTTCAATAACTGTAAACATTAAACAGAAACATCCAAGCAAATTTGAGAGACAACACCTACTTGCTTCCATTGATCATTTTGTTCAGAGCGTCTCGTGAGATTATGTGGCCACAGACAAGTTTCATTGGTGGATTGGATTCCGTAGTCTGTTGTCGAAGAATTGGGCAGGCAAATATTGAATGGTACCAACATTTTTTACCAAGATCTACTTCAATCTAGAAAACAATGAACAAAAGAAGAAGATTCACTATTATGGCATTCTTCGCAAGGGAGCAAAGTTTCAGAAACGTTAAGAACCAAGCAAGCCGGTGGAGTGGAGTGGGTTTGATTGGGGAGCAAAAGCACAGCCAAAGAGAATTTTAATAAGACTTCAGAGCAAAAACAAAGATGGCCAGGCAGAAGAATTTTTGGAACTGGATCAGTGTCTGAGGGGAGGGTGCGTGCAGTGATGCACAGCCAAAGAGGATCAGAGACCATGGGGCGATTTGACACAAGGGTGAGAATCTTGCAGTCTGTTGCATACAGGAAATCAGTGGAGGCAGATAAAGAATAGGCAATCTGAAGACCAATATAATATCAACATGTAAATATAGTTTGGTGTATACAAGACAAGCTTTTTAAAAAAAGAGATATTTATAAATTGCACCATACTAACAAGAGGCAAGAGTATCTTTTTCCCTCAATTTCCAAGTTAGTGAGCCCTAGGAAAGCTCCCTGACTTCAGGCAAAAGTACAATATAGA
Organism: Mustelus asterias; assembly: GCF_964213995.1. NCBI lineage: Eukaryota > Metazoa > Chordata > Chondrichthyes > Carcharhiniformes > Triakidae > Mustelus > Mustelus asterias. The sequence continues at coordinate 175,766,461 of NC_135801.1, read as the reverse complement.
CAGCTGCCGAGCCCTTTTCTATTTTATGCCTAATAATAATCTCAAATCTCAATTTTAGGTTTTGCATATCTTGCACTGTGTGTGTAAGGGTGCAATTATGCTATGTATAACATACCTGTCTTATATATACAGATACAGTTTATTGAGATTCTGAAGCTATCTCCAGTTACAAGATGTACACAATGTTAGCTTGCAATGGGAAACATCCAATTGTATCTTGAAAATGCTCCCAACAGGAACATCACGACAAGAATGCTCAACAAGTATTTCAATGCTACCAAGCTTCAAAACACCAGTATTACCCGTGCATCTGCAGCTGGCTGTCAGGATTGAAATCACCAGTTTTTTTTCTATTCATGGGATCGCTGGCTGGACCACCACTTGTTGCCCATGAGCTGATTGGCTTGCTAGTCCATTTCAGAGGGCATTTAACAGTCAACCACATTGCTGTGGATCAGGAGTCACATGTAGGATATTAGTGAACCAGGTGGGTTTTTACGATAATCAACAATGGATTTCATGGTCATCATTAGACATTCAATTCCAGATTTTTACTGAATTCAAATTTCACCATCTGCAGTGTGGGACTCGAACCTAGGTCCACAGTGTATTACCCCGAGTCTCTGGATTACTTGTCTAATGACAAATTGCGCTAGTGAGTTTTCATTTCTGCTTGAACTGCTGAACTTGCATTGCTGCACTTCTCTGTCACTTGATGTGAAATTGTTTAACACAATAACAGTGGGAAAACTGAAGTTATCATCTCCATTTTTCACAGCAGCCATCTTCATAGACCCTGTTTAAGATTGTCAACTTAATATCAAACAAGGGAATAGGTGGCTATGTTTTTCCAATAATGAACCGTATTTTGTCCCAAACCTACTTCCTGGCACAGCCAATAAAGCGAGGTGGCTTTCGAAAGGTTTTGGATCAGATCTTAGTGACACTAAGCTGCATCTTTCTGTTGCTTTTATATCCTTCCTGTAATGAGTCACCCAAAATTGCAGTGCTCTGTGGCCTTGTAAAAGTTATACGCTACCTCTTAGCCTTTTTTTAAAACTTTGAACTCTTCGATATTGTGGGAATGTCTATATAGACCAATAATGCAAAAAATAACATTTCTGAACTGTATGGATGGGTCAGTGCTCAGTTAAAATAAAATTGCAGCTTGCACTAACCAGAACTCTGATCACCATTTCTATAGGGCAGCACGGTGGCATAGTGGTTTGCACTGCTTGGGTCACTGTCTGTGCAGAGTCTGCACATTCTCCCTGTTTGTGTGAGAGTTTTGTCCAGGTGCTCTGGTTTCCTCCCACAGTCCAAAAGACGTGCTGGTTAGGTGGATTGGCCATGCTAAATTCTCCCTCAGTGTACCCAAACAGGCGCCGGAGCGTGGCAACTAGGGGATTTTCACAGTAACTTCATTGCAGTGTTAATGTAAGCCTACTTGTGACACTAATTAATAAACTTTTAATTTTGTCACCAGCAACAATGCGTCTTGGATGGGAAGAACCATCTCTTAAGGAACACCATCATGTTTAAAAATATGCTCAGTTGGGAGTCATGACAACGCCTGACGATGGCTTCTGAGGACTAAATCTCAGAAAATGTTTAGGCCTGTGGCCTTAGAAATCCAGTCTGTGGTGCGTCCTATGTCTTTAGATTCTTTTACCACCGGAACAGGCTTTAAAATGAAAACTCAAAGCAATGTACAAAACGTTCCTTCAATACTAGTTTATATTGAATGCTACCAGAATGCCAACACTTTTTTTGTTTAAGGTGTTCATGGACTGAAATAGGGGTGCAAAGCAATAGGGGTACAAAGAAACGCAAATGATTTTCCTGCCTCCCCCCCCCTCCCGCAACTCACTTTAATGCATCTCCATCATATTTTTAAGCATCTTGAAGAGTAATCAAATGCAAGCATATGCTGAAGGTCCGAACTCTGCCACGAGTCTGTGTTTATCATGGCTTTCAGTATAATCTCAATATAAACATTAAGATGCACTTACTGGCAACTCATCCTTCTGATTCCACACTCCAGTGCACTGTCTCTGTTCGATGACTGCCTTAATATTAATGAGGGCTGGCAATGCAATACACCCTGCTGAAAAACTGAAAAATAATTCTTAATAGACACACATATATTATATATATATATTAATTTAATATGAAACATTTCAAACATGGTACAGTGGAGCCCCGATTTAACACGCCCCGATTTAGCGCGAATTCGCATATAACGCGATAGTGTCATTGGACCCTTTTTTCCCCCCCGCTAATAATTGGCAAATTTAGCTCGACCCCGATTTTATGGACCCCAACCATCGTGTTATAACAGGGCTCCACTGTATATAGCTTACTGTGAACTAGTTCTTTAATAGATAGTTCTTGTGATCAAAAGATGCGTGGAATTAGAAAGCATAGCATGACATATGTTTCACTTGCGCAGCATAAAATCCAATCTGAAAAGTGTTTGGAGAGATGATTCAGCAATCTCGAAGGGTTTATGGTGAAAAGATGTTGAAATAATACAAAACCCATGAGGAAATGAAACTACCATGCAGAGGTTAACAGCGAACGATGTATGGCAAATTAAGCTCTAGTGATCATATGATTGAGACGTTATTTTTCGAGTTAAGAAAAATAAAAGAAAATCATAAATGTCCTCTCCTTCCAAACAAAACAGAGAACAGAAATCCAAATTCTCAAATTAGTTAAGTGTGTGAAAATTTAGTCTTGAAGTCACCAAGCCTTCGTTTGCACCTCCTGATACAGGACCAAGAAGATTAGGAACGGACGAGTTAAGAAGTGTTGCATATGAATTTGAAGTGGCACAACACTGCCATCAAGTGAATAAAAGTAGTTCACCAGCACGGCTAGCACAGCTGCCTCACAGCACCAGGGACCCGGGTTCAATTCCAGCCTTGGGTAACTGCGTAGAGTTTGCACATTCTCCCAGTGTCTGCACAGGTTTCCTTTGGGTGCTCCTCCAGCTTCTACCCACAGTCCAAAGTTGTGCGGGTTGGGTGGATTGGCCACGCTAAATTGTTCCTTAGTGTCCAAGCTGTGTAGGTTGGGTGAATTAGCCAGGGTAAATGTGTGGGATTACCGGGATAAGTGGGTGGAGGAGGCCTGGATAAGATACTCTGTCCAAGAGTCGGTACAGACTCATGACTCTTCTGCGCTGTAGGGATTCTATGATTCTGTGAGTATGCAACACTGCATCAGGATCAATCTCTGAAATGATGATGCAGAATTACATAGAATATACAGCATAGAGGCAACCCACTTGATTCCCTTATTCTGTGCTAGTCTTTTTAGTCCATGAATCTGTATTGTGGATAAAGCACACTTTGAAATTTCAAAACCTTTACTAACTGTGGGGCACTGCACAAAATGTACCGAAAGCACAAATTAGCGTTATTTGGGGCCTAAGAACGTGCTAATTTATTCATTGAGCTTTAACATGACCTTCATTAAAAGTATACAAGATAGGTGCACTCAAATGATTGGAACACTGGTATTTTAGCTTTGGAACCTGGGATCAAATCTGGTCTAGACAGGACTTAAGAGTCTCTGTCTACTGGATGTAAAAGACAAAATGAGTTTGGGTAATGTCGGTTTAGTTCCTGTATGACGCCTCAGAAAATATGACAAGAGTAATCAGATCTAGCAATATTTACTCATACCTGACACTCAGTGGTGATTCAACTGACAGACCAAGGAGAGAACAGGCATCCCTGGTGAAGATATCACATATATCAGCCCACTGGTTAGAATCTAACAGATGCATATATGGCGAGTTTGCTATTCCCTGTCTCAAGTAAACAAGGCTTCCCATTAGCACCTGGATGTCTGCAAAGAAACAAAAGTCAGAGTATATATCTGAACTAAAGTAAGTGCACATCAATCTTCAAAACCAAAATTACTTTTGCAATCTTAAAATGGACCAGCTTTATGATAAATATGTGTTCACATTGTTCCTGTTTACCTCCCCATTCAACATTTATAGCAGTCTACTTTTTACATGAAAATTAAATACAAAGAAAAATACTCATGTAATAAATTGTACATTTCTATATGTAGGTACAGATTTACAACCCTTTTATTATTTTCTGCACTTCTCACAGCTGTAAAATGGTCACTTTCTTCTCCTCTCAACCACTGAGGGCCAATGCACTGTGATTTTCAAGGCCTTGAATTAGCAATTAATATATCCCAACACAAAATACATAATTTTAATCTACAATGTCAGGTGTCTTTTCTTTGTTGATTCGGTTCCTTCAGTGGGTAGGGCGAAGCATACTGATCAGGTAGGTCTCAAGTTTGTGCTATATTAATTGACCTCAACAAGTGCAATGATAAAGGGAACTGCGATTTTCCTTAATGCTTTAGGATAGGGAAGATAAAATTAGCAACAGTGCCTGCCGGTTAGGAGATCCCAAAGAATCACAGAATCCCCAGTGCAGAAGGAGGCCATTCGGCCCATCGAGTCTGCACTAACTCCCCGACAGCCCTATCTCAAAACCTCACATATTGATCCCAGTAATCTCCCTAACCTACACATCTTTGGACACTAAGGGGCAATTTAGCACGGTCAATCCACCTAACCTGCACATCTTTGGACCGTGGGAGGAAACTGGAGCACCTACACAGACAGGGGGAGAATGTGCAAACTCCACACAGGCAGTCACCCAAGGCCAGAATTGAACCTGAGTCCATGGCGCTGTGAGGCGGCAGTGCTAGCTAACCACTGTGCCATCCTGGAACTGCATTGTTTGGAGAGACTGGGTGAGAACAAAATTGAGCATGAATGTTTTCACTCTCTCTCTCTCGAGCCCATTTAACGGTGAAAAATCTCTGTTTTGAATATTCGTACTGCCATGTTCAAATTCTGCTCATGTCTGTAACCTCCTCCAGTTCCACGACCCTTTGAGAACACGGTGTTCCTCTATTTCTATCCTCTTTTGCATGTTTAATTTCGTTCACCCCACCACTGGCCAGTTGTGCCTTCAGTGATCTGGGCCACACACTGGAATTCCTGCCCTAAACCTCCCTACCTTTCTACCTCTCCTTTTCCTCCTTAAAGCCTACCTCTTTGACAAAATTTTCAGTCACCTGTTGAAATATCTCCTTACTTGCAACGGTGTCAAGTTTATCTGATAACATGCTTTTGAAACACATTGGGATGTCTCACTATGTTAATGCACAATGAAATGCACATTGTTGTGGAATAACATTAGTTTGGGGTGATGAATCAGGGGGCAACTGACATCTGTGGAGTTGCCTATAGGAGGAGTGCTGAAATTTGAGAGAAAAATGTAAAGTCTATGACGCATGGTAAAACACGGGCTCCCACAATATACATTTTCAAATTAAAATGCAGCTTACCCTTCTGGTGATTTAAAGCAAATGGCTGGAAGTTCTTGGCATACTGAAGGGCTTCCCTTTGATTTTCAGTACCTCCCATTAACAGACTTATAAAATATAATCTGTGTAGCTTGAACTCTAGGGAGCTGTTCTGTGCCATCAACATCTCTCGATTTGCAACTGCCCATCTTTAAGGAAAATAAATTAACCAATGTGTTAATTACGATTCTGACAGGAATCACAATAAACCAAGGGAACAGTAGCATACTGGTTATGTTATTGGACTAGTGACCCAGATGTCTGGAGTAATGATTCAGAGGCATGTTTTTATATCCCACATGGCAGCTGGAGAATTTAAATTCAGTTAATTAAATAAAAATCTGGAATATAAAAAGCCAGATTCGGTAATGCTGGCAACGTAACTACCAAACTGCTGTTAAAAAAAAATCTGGTTCAGTAATGTCCTTTAAAAGAAGGAACTCTGCCCTCCTTACTGGATATGTCTTATGTGACTCCAAACAAATTCACTGTATAATATTTCAAAAATTGCAACTTACTCTAGTGCGGGCCTTAGATCTCTTATTCTGAGTGCCTCCAAGATTCGATTTAGTTCTACAAAAGGTTCCTTTTGGTTTCCCTCTATGCACAAGCCAGCCTCCTAAGGACAAATGAGTACAGCATTTCTATACCAGGTGCAATTGGACACAGCATTCTGGATAAGAGACAACTAAACTACCTGTTGCTCAAGAAGTGTTTCCTCAAAATATGGGGAAATTAAAAAGGCACAAGGCTTGAATTTATGTTGGCAGAGAGCAAAACCCTGTGCATAAACAGATGTCGCTTCTAGTGTAAGTGAGCCACTTTCCCCATTGCCTTCTCCATGGCAAAGGCTTAGCCAGAGTTGACCTGCCAACCAATCAACACCCTTTCCTCCTGGCGTATATATTGTTGCAACTGTTTTAAATTTGGCACTTTTGAGTTTATCCTGATGAGTGCATGATGAAAAGCTTCAGCAACATGTCTCGCTTTTCAGAAATATGAAACAATTTGGTTGTTGTGTCCCGTGTTGGGAACCAGCTTTTAGTGGAACAGGAAACCAAGACCACTCTCAGGTCAATAGCAGGTGGAAATGCTATTCAGAATTCATAGAATCATAGAAACCCGACAGCGCAGAAAGAGGCCATTTGGCCCATCGAGTCTGCACCGACCACAATCCCACCCAGGCCCTACCCCCATATCCCGACATATTTACCCACTAATCCCTCTAACCTACACATCTCAGGACACTAAGGGGCAATTTTAGCATGGCCAATCAACCTAACCCGCACATCTTTGGACGGTGGGAGGAAACCGGAGCACCTGGAGGAAACCCACGCAGACACGAGGAGAATGTGCAAACTCCACACAGACAGTGACCTAAGCCGGGAATCGAACCCAGGCTCCCGGAGCTGTGAAGCAGCAGTGCTAACCACCGTGCTACCGTGCCGCCCAAATTCCATTTCTACAATTACAAAATAAATATTTGCTGCAAGCAGAATAAGCTTTATACTTCTAAACTATCTTTCAAATATTAAAAATGAGCACTCAAAGAACAGGTCTGGTTCCTGTTGACAGGAGGAGGCTGGCAATAATCAAACAAAAGCAATCTGTATAAAGCTTGCGGGAATAAAATGGATTAATGGAAATTCTAAGACATTTATAGATGAGGGATGACATTTAAAAAGACTCTCAGTCTCTGTTACATATTCAAATTACTTCACAAATAATTTCTACTTGGATAACCATTCTACATATTGATCACCACGTGAATTTCCTGGTATCAGCCCTTTTGACTTGTTCAAACTGGTCACCACTTGTTCCATTCTCACAATATAAAGCAAGTTTCCATAGATTCTCTATATATTTTACCTTTATTCGATTACCTCTCAGACATTGCCTTTAAGTCTCGCTAACTCAGGCCCCCAGCACTACTTCCACAGTTTGAGTGTCTCCCTTGAGTCTCAAAAACCAGAAATGGCCACTGTAGTATGGTCTGGCTAGAGCACTGTATCTGAATTCCTCATATTTCTATTCTACTATTTTGGCTGGGTTTGTTCAATATTCCACTGGCCTTTGATTACTACTCTGTGATGCTTTGTGCACTCGATTTATGAAAGCTGCGTGGACCTTTTCAACTTCACCCTCCTTTATTTCAACATCTGTAAACTGATGGAGAAGATCCTGAGGGACAGGATATATGAGCATTTAGAGAGGTTTGGCATGCCTCAGCATGGCTTTGTCAAGGGCAGATCGTGCCTTACGAGCCTGGTGGAGTTGATCGAAAATGTGACTAAACACATTGACGAAGGGAAGGCGGTAGATGTGGTTTATATGGATTTTAGCAAGGCGTTCGATAAGGTCCCCCATGCAAGGCTTCTGGAAAAAGTGAGAGGGCATGGGATCAGAGGGGCCGCTGCCCGGTGGATCCAGAACTGGCTTGCCCAAAGGAGGCAGAGAGTGGGTATGGATGGGTCTTTTTCTAAATGGAGGTCGGTCACCAGTGGTGTGCCCCAGGGATCTGTTCTGGAACCCTTGCTGTTTGTCATTTTCATAAATGACCTGGATGAGGAAGCAGAGGGATGGGTTGGTAAGTTTGCCGACGACACGAAGGTTGGTGGATTGACGTGGATAGTCTGGAGGGATGTCAGAAGTTACAGAGGGACATAGATAGGATGCAAGACTGGGCGGACAAGTGGCAGATGGACTTCAACCCAGATAAATGCATCGTGGTCCATTTTGATAGGACAAATGGGATGAAGGAGTACAATATAAAGGGAAAGACTCTTAGCACTGTAGAGGATCAGAAGGACCTTGGGGATTCTGAGTACATAGGACTCTGAAATCGGCCCCGCAGGTGGAGGAGGTGGTCAAGAAGGCGTATGGTGCGCTGGCCTTTATCAATCGAGGGATTGAGTTTAGGAGTCCGGGGATAATGATGCAGCTATATAAGACCCTCGTCAGACCCCACTTGGAGTACTGTGCTCAGTTCTGGTCGCCTCACTATAGGAAGGATGTGGAAAAGATTGAAAGGGTGCAGAGGAGATTTACAAGGATGTTGCCTGGATTGAGTGGCATGCCTTATGAGGATAGGCTGAGGGAGCTCGGTCTTTTCTCCTTGGAGAGACGAAGGATGAGAGGAGACCTAATAGAGATATATAAGATGTTGAGAGACATAGATCGGGTGGACTCTCAGAGGCTTTTTCCCAGGGTGGAAATGTCTGCTACGAGAGGACACAGGTTTAAGGTGCTGGGGGGTAGGTACAGGGAAGATGTTAGGGGTAAGTTTTTCACACAGGGTGGTGGGCGAGTGGAATCGGCTGCCGTCAGTGGTGGTGGAGGCGAACTCAATAGGGTCTTTTAAGGGACTCCTGGATGAGTACATGGAGCTTAATAGGATGGAGGGTTATAGGTAGGTCTAGAAGGTATGGATGTGTTCGGCACAACTTGTGGGCCGAAGGGCCTGTTTGTGCTGTAGTTTTTCTATGTTTCTATCACTTATGGAGAAGGCTTGACGGTTCAAATGGTTTACTCCTGCTCCTATTTCTTATGTGAGTCACCCATTTTTCCTCTAAACATTCAGAGCTTTTATATTTGTCAATGTTAAAATTAATTTGCCACTTTCTGCCTATGTTTTTTTAAACAACTCATTCTGTAATTTCCAAGCAGTTTCTTTCTCCTCAGTCTGGCAAAATATCGAACGATAACTCAAAATGGCAGAATTCGTAATCTCACCAGTTCTCTGACCCTCCTTTTATTGAAAATTCATTTACAGGATGCGGGTTTTGCTGGCGAGTGATTGCCCATCTCTAAATGGTCTTGCGAAGGTGGTGGTGAGCTGCTGCCCTGATTTGATATAATCTCAAAATGCAACCAGCTTACACTTGGTGTTTGAATACAAGTCACTATTGTAAACTGGAAATAGCAATGGTCTCGATACCGAATCCTGAGGCATCCGACGCAAGATAAATAAAAGATAATGCAGTAATAAGTTAAAAGGGTGACTAGAGCAACAAACAGGAATCTAGAGATGAAGGGTAGTGACAGAAATAAACCATCAGTAATAAACATCAGTAAACAATTCGTGCAGTACTCCCAGGACGAACGTTGTGGCAAAAATCCTAAAGGAGCTTGAAACTGCTGAATAGAAGATGGTAAACATCCTGAAGAACTTCTCCAAGTAGTCATGAGGGAAATCAGAGAAGTGCCTTCCACAGAGATAACTCGTGCATAAATTACTTAATTACAAGTACAATAGGCTAGGAGAGTCCATAACAAATGGACAATATTTATTCCATACTGCTGTGAGACACTATACAGTGTGGGCTAAATGAGCTGACAAAAGTAAAAAGCATGTTGCAAAAGTTAGTACATCATGTGAAGAGACAAAGTGTATATACACACAGTGGAGCACAAGGAATTAGCTACATTCAGCTGACAAGTTTAATCCATTCTAAAATGCCTGGTCAATTTCAGAGACGCAATTTAGGAAAGAGTAAGGAATTCCCAATGGCACTGAATATGAACTACTCTAGAGTTCATCATTTTACCTGACAGAGTTCTTCTGCCACATCCAGCATCCCTTGTCTGAAGAAGTGTTCCACCATCACCTCACTAAGGAGACGTTGGCTATCTGTTTGCCAGCATCCATCTATTGCCACGCCATTGATATCTGCATCAAAATTCTACGAATTGCAAATGGGAATATTAACTACCAAAAGTAATGAAGCATTGAGAAAAAATGTATTTCTTTACTTGCACAAAAATCATTGGGCATATGAAGCAAAAATAACAAATGGAAAAAAAAGATTTAAGATGAAGCCTCAGATACCTCTTTACATACATAACTCAACAACAATCTGTATTGATAAAGCATCTTTTAACATTGGACTAGGAGCGTTATCAAACCAAATTTAACACCAAGTCGCATGAGATATTAAAGGCAGATGACCAAACGTTTGATCAAAGAGTAGATTTTTGCAGTCAATTCCAAGAGTGGCATTCAAAGAGGCATAAGATGTAAGGTATAAAGATGTCTTCTTAATTGGAGAAGATTATTAGTGGTAACTCTGGAACAGCCTGAAAATGTAGAAATTCCATCATAACTATGGCTAAACTTTGAGCCATCTGCTGTTGTGTTCTGGGAAAATCCAGCTTGCAGTACTGAATAATGCTCTAGAGACACAGGTTCATATCATACCATGGCAGCTGGTAGAATTTAATCAGAATTAATTAATAGATGCAACTATTTACTGCTGAAAAAGAGACATGCTGTCGAAGTTTCAACTAAACAAAAGCTTGGGGGACAGCCATTCCCTAGTTCAACCCCATGGCAATGCCTTGAGCAGAGTCAACCTGCCCGGTTTGAATTTGAACCAAAGCTTGGCAATCAGAGTCAATTTGCCAAACAATCAGCACTCCCTTCTCACACAGTATAAACTGTTGTTCCCTTTACTGTTGTTATTCTTGCAAACAAACTATCCTGATGAGTGCAAGATGAAAAGCTTCAAAGTGAACAGCATGTTTCATTTACAGCAACATTTGTGTTCTGTACTACCAAATTACTATTTAATTAGTAAATCTGGAACTGAAAGCTAGTCAAGGTAGCAGTTAGTTAGCAGTTAGGAAGGCAATGTTAGCATTCATGTCGAGAGGGCTAGAATACAAGAGCAGGGATGCACTTCTGAGGCTGTATAAGGCTCTGTTCAGACCCTATTTGGAGGATTGTGAGCAGTTTTGGGCCCCATATCTAAGGAAGGATGTGCTGGCCTTGGAAAGGGTCCAGAGGAGGTTCACAAGAATGATCCCCGAAATGAAGAGCTTGTCCTATGAGGAACGGTTGAGGACTCCGGGTCTGTACTCGTTGGAGTTTAGAAGGATGAGGGGGGAGCTTATTGAAACTTAAGGGATACTGCAAGGCCTGGATAGAGTGGACGTGGAGAGGATGTTTTCACTAGTAGGAAAAACTAGAACCAGAGGGCACAACCTCAGGCTAAAGGGACGATCCTTTAAAACAGAGATGAGGAGGAATTTCTTCAGCCAGAGTGTGGTGAATCTGTGGAACTCTTTGCCACAGAAGGTTGTGGAGGCCAGGTCATCAAGTGTCTTTAAGACAGAGATAGACAGGTTCTTGATAAATAAGGGATCAGGGGTTATGGGGAAAAAGCAGGAGAATGGGGATGAGAAAAATATCAGCCATGATTGAATGGCAAAGCAGACTTGATGGGCTGAGTGGCCTAATTCTGCTCCTATGTCTTATCGGCTTAATGGTGATCATGAACCTATCATCGACTTTCGTTAAAAAAAACGATGCTTTAGAGAAGGAAATCTGCTATCCTTGCCTGATCGGGCTTACATATGACTTGGATCCACAATAATGCGGTTGACTCTTAACTGATCTCCACAATAGTCCAGCAAACTACTCAGTTTGGCAGTCAGGGGTGGGAAAAGGCTGGCCGTGTCCACATCCCATGAAAGAATTTTTAAAAACTCTATTTTTTATTCTGAAGAGACTTCAATTGACCATTACAAGCTTTTATATTTCAATGAAAGTCTAGGATTTCGCTCCTTTTGAATATTCTAAATATTGCAATATCTTTGTCTCTCCAATTCCAGATTAACAAAAACAACTTGCATATACGTAGCACCTTCACTGTAGTAAAATATCCCAAGGTGCTTTACAGGAGTGTAATCAGACAAAAATTGAAGCCAAGCTAAGGAAAGAAATATTGAGACAGGTAACTAAAAGCTTGGTCAAAGAGGCAGGTTATAAGTGTTTTGAGGGAGGAGAGGTGGAGAGATATAGAGATCTCGGGATTTCCAGAGTTTAATGCCTGGGTAACTAAAGCCTTGGTGGGGGCGGAATAAATGCAGGATGTATAACTCCGGAATTGGATGGTTGTAGGACTGGAAGAGGTCATAAATATAGGAAATGATGAACACAAGAATGAGCATAAAGTTGAAGCATTGTTGGACTGGAAGCCAATTTAGGCCAGCGTGCACAAGGACAATGGGTGAACTATTTTAAAAATCTGTTCATGGGATGGGCCATTCACTAGGCCATGATTTATTACTAATTGTCCTCAAGAAGTGGTGGTGTGCTGCCTTTTTGAGCCACTGCAGTCCATGTAGGTACACCCAGTGTTGTTTGGGAGGGTTCCAGGATTTTGATCCAGCAACAATGAAAAAACAGCAATATATTTCCAAGTCAGGATGGTGAGTGGCCTGGAGGGGAACCTACATGTGGTGGTGTTCGCATCTGTCTGCTGCCCTTGTCCATCTAGAGGTTGTGGGTTTGGAAGGTGCTGTCTAAGGAGCCTTGGTGAATTCCTGCAGTGCATCTTGTACATGGAACACATTGCTGCATGGAGGATGGAGGGAGTGAATATTTCTGGATGGGTGCCAATCAAGCAGACTGCTTTATTCTGGATGGTGTCAAGCTTCCCGAGTGTCACTGGAAGTGCACTCATTCAGTTAAGTGGAGAGTATTCCATCACACTCCTGACTTTTGCCTTGTAGATAGTGGACAGATATTGGGGAGTCAAAAGGTGCATTATTCACCACAGGATTCCTAGCCTCTGACCTGCTCTTGTAGCCGCAGTATTTATATGGCTAGTCCAGTTCAATTTCTGGTCAATGGCAGCCTCCCGGAATGTTGATATTAGGAGTACAGTGATGGTAATGCCATTGAATGTCAAGGGGCAATGGTTAGATTCTCTTTTGTTGGAGATGGTTACTGTCTGGCATAAACGATACTTGCCACAGGTTTCATAATTGTACCAAGTTCTGGTGGAGATGAAGTTTACAGAGGTGGAAGATGGAAGGCCAGCCAGGACAGTACTGCAATAGTTAAAGAATGGAGGTAACAAAAATGCAGATGAAGGTTGCAGCAGCACATGTGATGAGACAGGAATGGAGCCAAGTGATATAATGGAGATGGAATCACAAGCATGTATGGCCCAGACAGATGGAAGGGTGCATGTGACCCAGGGAGGGAAGGGGAGCAAGAATAATAGAGCGGAGGTGAATGCGAAAAAGGGAGTGTGAGAAAGTGAGAGAAAGATAGAGAGAGAACAACAGACTTGCATTTATATTGCGTTTTTCATGGCTGCAAGGTGATTCAAAGTGATTTACAGCTAATTAAGAACTTTTGAAATGTAGTCACAGTTATAATGCACAAACACAGCAGCTAATTTGCACACAGCAATTTCTCACAAATAGCAATCAATTTTTGCAATGGTGATTAAGGGATACATAATGGCCAGGACACGAGGGATAACTCCTACTCTTCTTCCAAATTATACCATGGGATCTTTTACATTGCACGTAGGTGCAGCAGGCGGTAAAGGCGGCAAATGCCATGTTGGCCTTCATTGCAAGAGGTTTCGAGTACAGGAACAGGGCTGTGCTGTTGCAACTATACAGGGCCTTGGTGAGGCCACACCTAGAGTATTGTGTGCAGTTTTGGTCTCCTTTTCTGAGGAAGGATGTTCTTGCTCTTGAGGGAGGGCAGCAAAGGTTTACCAGGCTGATTCCAGGGATGGCGGGACTAACATATGACGAGAGATTGACTAGGTTAGAGTTGTTTTCGCTGGAGTTCAGACGAATATGGGGGGATCTCATAGGGACTTACAAAATTCTAACAGGACTAGACAGGGTAGATGCAGGGAGGATGTTTCTGACGGTGGTCCAGAACCAGGGGTCACAGTCTGAGGATTCAGGGTGGACCATTTAGGACAGAGGCAAGGAAATATTTCTTCACCCAAAGAGTGATGAGCCTGTGGAATTCATTATCACGGGAAGTAGTTGATGCCAAAACATTGAATGTATTCAAGAGGTGGCTGGATATAGCACTTGGGGTGAATGGGGTCAAAGATTATGGGGGAAAAGCAGGATTAGTCTATTGAGTTGGACAATCAGCCATGATCATAATGAATGGCGGAGCAGGCTCAAAGGGCCAAATGACCTCCTCCTGCTCCTATCTTCTATGTTTTTATGTTTCTATTCACCTGTGCTAGCAGATGGGACCTCAGTTTAACATCTCATATGAGACATCACCTCAGACAATGCAGCACTCCCGCAGCACTGCACTGGGCTGTCAGTCTTGATTTTGCACTCAAACCTTCGAGTGGGACTTGAACCCCAGAACCTTGTGAATCAGCGAGGACAGAGCTCCCATCTGAACCAAGGCTGATGAAAACAGGAGGCAGGAATAAAACATTTATATCATCCAACTTCATTCCCAGTCCTCCTTGTAGAAAATTCCCAAAGCAGTTCAGTAAATCCTTTCAAGAACTATGGTATGAAGACTTATGTTGGCAACAAAGGGTACGTCCTGTATCATCCCCCTTCTCAGACTATTAAGACCTATTAAAACAGCCAATGCAGCTAAATAGGCAAGAACTGTCAGCGCCGCATCCAATACTGGGTTATAAGCAAAGTGCCAAATAGGGCACACTGGTAAAATGAGGTTTCCATGAACACTGCTGCACAAATGAAAAATTGCTTTGGGGATAAGAAATCAACCAAGTTACCTGATTTGTAGCAAAGTTCTGTCCCATTCTCGGATAAAAGGAGCAGTATTTGGCATCTACTGTAAGTATAAAGAATGGGGAAACATGCCGAAATACCTGGAATTTTAAAAAAAAAGCAGAATACAGAAACAAAATGGAGTTTTCAGTGATGACATAAACAGGGAGCGGAAAATCAAGATAAGCATTCACAGTTTTTCCAAAGATTAATTGACAAAAGGTAATACATCAAACGCATTTTTTGAACCAGAATTCTGTCGAGCATAGTACTGCAGAACTACTGAGCACCAATTCACTACACACTGTTCAAAATGCCCCACAGGTATGGAGAGTAAACAATACAATGCAGCTGGTGATAGAATTTGATAATCTCTACAACAGGATAGCCAGCAGTTTAGAATTTGATTTTTCAGTATGTACGTTCAGATGGATCAGTTGAACTATTGAGATTTACTACACTTTTCAGAATAACAGGAGGACAAAACTCAGCAGTGGTTTTCTCAGCAAGCCTCATTAATAAAAGAGCTGAACATCATTGCAATCACTATTCAAGATCAGAAGCAACATTGTCAGTCACCCAACTTATGGGCCATAATTCTGTTCAGGACTATGTACTAAAATTAATCTGAATATGTCTCCATTTTACAGTTTATGTACACAATTTGAAATTTCTTTGATGGGTTCATAATTTATTCAGCAAAAAGACTAATCTATAAAAACTGTGTCAGGATAGTTGATATTGCTCGATTTGTCTTAGCATCCAAGTAGGACATAGCCAAAATTGACCACAGTCTCTACTATTAATCACTGCCCAATGATGCTTGTTGGACGTACATGTAGATTTTGGATGACAATAGAATCAATGCCATAGTCTGCTATCATACCCACTCAACCCAAACTCACCCTGCCCTTCTCCTGCTATTGATTAGCCTGTCAATAGGATCACAAAATAGTTACAGTTAAGGAATGCCAATCAGTGCATCTAACTTCATTCATCAAAAATGAACCTAGAGTCCCTTCCCCTTCCCCCTCCAGTGTTAGTTTTTCCATTCTTTCATGGGATGAGTATTGGTGGCAAGGTCAGCAATTGCTGCTCATTTCTAATTGCCCTTGAAAGTATAAATGTATGGTGTAGCATATAATTGACAACACTATCAAGCCAGTGAATGACATTTTGGGCAAAGTGCCAAAGAACAAACCGTGGGCCTGGATCTATATTTCAGCTTACATAATGTTTTGAGAGTGGGAGCAGTTAAAGAAGAACAGGAAACATACGATGTTCATTAGGCCAATGATAAAGATGTGGTTTCAGTGCTGAAACATTGTGGACAAAACAAAATAACCTTTAGGATCAGGAAATAGCCATCAAATCAGCTCCTTATTTATCACGTAACAAAATAAGATAGAAATATTTTAGTTGCCTTTGGCAGGCCTGCAGTTAAAGAAAATAAACATGATTGCTTTATTTTGAGTAAAAAAATTTAAACAGGGTACACCAGACTCCTTGAAAACTTAATCACTTAGGGTGGCACGGTGGCAGTGGTTTGTACTGCTGCTTCACAGCGCTAGAGACCTGGGTTCGATTCCCAGCTTGGGTCTTGTGTGTATGGAGTTGCATGCTCTCCTTGTGTCTACGCGGGTTTCCTCCGGGTGCTCCTGTTTCGTCCCACAGTCTGAAAGACGTGCTGGTTAGGTGCATTGGCCATGCTAATTTCTCCCTCAGTGCACTTGAACAGGCGCCAGAGTATGGCGATTGGGGGATATTCACAGTAACTTCATTGTGGTGTTAATGTAAACCTACTTGTGAGTAATAAATAAAAATAAAACTTAACCAAACAAAATTTTGAAAGCCGATTTGCTTCTCCCATCCATGAATCTTATTTTTAATGTGGATGCGATATCTATTAATGGAATGATACCAACCCGGTATTTGCCATTTATGATATTAGTCAGTTAACATCTAATTAGATTGTATGGAATTTCTT
Organism: Mustelus asterias; assembly: GCF_964213995.1. Taxonomy (NCBI): domain Eukaryota; kingdom Metazoa; phylum Chordata; class Chondrichthyes; order Carcharhiniformes; family Triakidae; genus Mustelus; species Mustelus asterias. The sequence continues at coordinate 175,749,537 of NC_135801.1, read as the reverse complement.
TGCTCGTGATTTAACAGGTTAAAACAGGCTAACATCCTGTTAAGATGGTGGATAAAGGATAGTCACAAATGTTTGTATCCTAATATTATTACTAGTCCTTCATATGTTTACATTGATTTTTTAAGGATAGTTTGAAATACTGCGATGTAAAGTAATGGAAAATTGGTACTTCATCATTTTATTAATAAATTCAATTTAAAATGATGTTCCTCAAATTACATTGAGTATCAATTCCAAGGTATAAGGGTACTACAGTTAATGCAGATTTAAACCCCAGATAAGTAAATATTAAGCAGTCTATTCTCCTGTTCGAGGAACCTTGCAGGAACATTCAGACATGACGTTCAAAAGAATCTGGTTTTAACTGAACTGTGAATTTTGATGATAAAAACGTAAGCGGTTTGTTGATCTAAAATTGGAAGTACAGTACAATATTTCAACACTCGTTTGGTCCTATGTCCATAGTGCACAAAAACAAAGGGTCATATCTCGCGGGTGTGGGGTATTGTGAACCATGCATCATTATTTGGACTTATTTCTGCAGACTTCATCTCAAATATAATTTACATTGAAACCTGCTGAATGTGAGAGCTGATAGTGGCGTAGTGAGGACAAAGACATATCTGGGACGTAAGCAAATAAAGAAAATAACAAGTTGGAGGTGAAAGTTAAGTGACTGAGGAAACTTCACCGGATGAAGGGATTTGTGTATCCTAAAGCCGAGTGTCACTTAGAGGGGTAAATTAAAAATATATCAAAGAAATCTTCCCCACACAATTTTACAACTGGACCAATCTAACTCAAAATCCATAAGAATAAAATTGTGGACATTGTCAGTAGAAATTGGCATGAACTTACCCGGTCAATGGCTTTACCTACTCGTGAAACACTGCAGTGAATGTCCTTGTGGTCGGAAGCCAGTTTTTGAACTGTGTCCTTTATTCTTTTGCAACACTGAGACAAAACAAGCGACAAGGTCCCTGACAACTCAACATCTTGCCCTGATGTTACATAAAAAGAAAAGAAACATGAATTTTAATCTTTAAAATTTGATCAGTTCAGCTCTTACTCTTATATTGGTAAATTAGTACTGCTCATAAAAATGCAGCATTCTTTTGACCTCTGATAACTTCTGTCAATTAATAATTAGTTGGCATGTATGTTGCAATTATGATGTGACAGAAGCTTAATTATATCCAAAATCTCACACAATGTGCACTCACTACAAGTTTTTATTTAAAATTGATTCTCAGGATGTGGGTGCCAGGACTATAGAATATCTGAATTGTTCTTGATAGCCACAATATTCATGTGGCTGGCTCAATTTTTTTTAATTCATAGAATCTACAGTGGAGAAGGAGGCCATTTGGCCCATTGAGTCTGCATCGACAACAATCCTACCCAGGTCCCATCCCCATAGCCCCACAATATTTACAGTCCTAATCCCCCTGACACTAATGGGCAATTTATCAAGGCCAATCAACCTAACCCGCACATCTTTGGAGTGTGGTAGGAAACCGGGGCTCCCAGAGGAAACCCACGCAGACACAGGAAGAGCATGCAAACGCCACACAGACAGTCACCCAAGGCCAGAATTGAACCCGGGTCCCTGGCGCCATGAGGCAACAGTGCTAACCAGTGTGCCACCGTGCAGTGGGACATGGGAGTCTCTAGCTGGCCAGCATTTATTCCCCATCTCTAGTTGAAAGGCAACCACATTGCTGTGGCTCTGGAGTCACTTGTAGACCAGAACTAGGGTAAGGATGGCAGATTTCCTTCCCTAAAGGATATTAGTGAACCAGATGGGTTTTTCCGACAATCGACAATGGTTTAATGGTCATCAGTGGATTCTCAATTCCAGATATTTTTAATGAATTCAGGATATTAATGGTGGGTAATTTGTTGATGGCAATGCCATTGAATTCCAAGAGGAAATGGTTAGACCCTGTCTCTTGTCGGAGACCATTATTGCGCCGATGACACTTGTCATACTTCATCAGGTTATGCCTAGCTATTTACAGGTCTTGCTGTAATGACAGAACCTAAAGAACATTACTTGCATTATGCTCTACTAGAAACATTTTTTTTTGTTTCATTTTTACTGTCTATATCATGAAACAAATGCTGATGGGAGTTGTTATGGAATCAGTTGCTCTTCAACTTCTTTCCTTGATAAATAGAAAATGTAAAGAAAAACTACTGCAATTCATAGACAGTGGTTCTCTTCCCCACAACTCAAGTTTTCTTCCTTCAAGGAATCACTTTTGATGATGTATGTAATTGCAACAACATATCCAAGAAATGTGGTACAGTCCCTACTGTTGAAAACAGCAATCTCTCTCATGGCCTATAAACAATATGTGGAGATGTCGGCGTTGGGACTGGGGTAAACACAGCAAGAGTTTTAACAACACCAGGTTAAAGTCCAATAGGTTTATTTGGTAGCAAATGCCATTAGCTTTTGGAGCGCTGCTCCTTCGTCAGATGGAGTGGATATCTGCTATGAGAGCAGATATCCACTCCATCTGACGAAGGAGCAGCGCTCCGAAAGCTAATGGCATTTGCTACCAAATAAACTTGTTGGACTTTAACCTGGTGTTGTTAAAACTCTTACTACAAACAGCAGCCATTCTCAATTTGCATCAAAGTCAGTTTCAAAGTTGCTGGTTATAACATCTTGAGTGTTTCATTTCTTTTGGTCACCTCATTAAGGCGTGCTGAGCACAAGAAGAAACATATAAGTTTATTTGTCGTAAGTAGGCTTACATTAACACTGCAATGAAGTTACTGTGAAAATCCCCTCGTCGCCACACTCCGGCGCCTGTTCGGGTACACTGAGGGGGAATTTAACATGGCCAATGCACCCAACGACACGTCTTTCGGACTATGGGAGGAAACCCACGCAGACTTGGGGAGAACGCACAGACAGTGACCCAAGGACAGAATCGAACCCGGGTCCCTGGCGCTGCGAGGCAGCAGGGCTAACCGGTGCTTCATTATTGTGCACTGAGTGTAACCAAATCGTCTTTTACCTTTCCAGTGAATTAGTGCCTACATCCCATCAACTGTAATAAACAGTAAAGGTTTAACAGCCATCCAGACCTCTGGTAACATTTCCTTCAGCTACAGTGTTTGTTTCAGCAAGTGCTAAAAATAAATAAATTAAAATTAAGCTGCTTCTAAACGAAAACATGTTTCAACAGCATGAAAGAATTTTAACCCCTAATTATAACCAATTAATTCACTGATATTTCAGCAATGGCAAATGCTGAAGGTGAACTGCATTCTTCATTATATTTGCTTCACTATTTTCCTGTATTCAAATTTTGCCATACAAATTAAACTTCCCTTTTGAATTGCATAATATTGAAGAAGAGATTTTCAGTGCATTGAATTTTGGATTAACTGAGACAAGAGATCAAGCATCGCAAGTCGACACTATTGAAGGTACTTTGTAGATTTCAAACAGATTTCAACTCTGAAAAGCTGTTGAAAATTGTGCTGATAGCATGTCCCCACACCACGTTGTCTGTCGACTCCAAGATCTTGGCTGCTAGGCGATACTGGCCTCCACATATAGTGGGCCAGAGTGTGAGAATGAGCACGCACGAACACGCACGCACGAACACACAAACACACACGCACGAACACGCACGCACGAACATAGTGGTGGCTGTAGTTTACATTCACTATTATACAATCTTATGATGTGTTACTGTAAAGTTTATTGCTGAGGGAACTATGAGAAATACTTCAAATAGAGGCGGCACGGTGGCACAGTGGCTAGCCCTGCTGCCTCACAGCGCCAGGGACCCAGGTTCGATTCCCAGCTTGGATCACTGTCCTTGCAGAGTCTGCACGTCCTCCCAGTGTCTGTGTGGATTTCCTCCGGGTGCCCTGGTTTCCTCCCACAGTTCAAAAGACGTGCTGGTTAGGTGCATTGGCTGTGCTAAATTCTCCCTCAGTGTACCCAAACAGGCGTGTGGCAACTGGGGGATTTTCACAGTAACTTCAATGCAGTGTTAATGTAAGCCTATTTGTGACATTAATAAATAAATTTAACACTTATAAATTTTGTTCTTCAACTTATGCTGTATTCGGACGTCAACACCAGAATGAAGACATGGGAGACCAATTTTATGAGGTGAATTAATACTGTAGCAGACACAATATTTTGGCTTTGGGATAATATTTCCTATTACATAGTGGTGCCAATGCAATAAACATGCCCTAGGGATGACATTGGTTAGTATAATGGAATAAAGAGGCAGCACATGACGGCATAGTTGCGATTGTGATTGTATAAATTATGCAACATGCCTCAATTTTTAAATAAGCCATCTGCCTTAACCTGGGCTGAGAGTCCACTGTAAAAACAACCAGGACGATTCTCCCAAATAAATTCTAAATGTTGAATTCGCGTAAAAACTGGAGTAAATCATGCCGTTTATTTCAGCAGGAGTTTCAAAATGAATCTCCCACACACTGCACTGCGGAGTGCACGAGTGTGAATCAGTCCAAAAAGCTGAGGACAGAGCCTATTCCCGCTGGAGAGGCCGGCAGCAGAGCGCTGAGCGCACCACTGCGCACACACCAATCTGTCAGCACCGAGATCGGCGCATGCGCAGTGGCCCCTGTCTCGCGGCCTCCCGATTGCTGGTCAGCTCAATTGCTGGCCAGCCCCATGGCCCCCCCCACCCCGATGTTGCCCCCCCCAGCTCGCCCCCGCACCCACCCTCCTGGCAATCCCGACCCCTGCCCCCCCAGTAGCCCCAACCACCCCCCTCCCTGCTGCAGCCTTGACCCACTCCCAGCAGGCTGACCTATACCCCCAACCCGATGGCCAGCCCCAATCGCTGGCCACCCTCTCTCTTTCACTCAGCTCAAATGCAGAGTGGCAGCAGGAACCCCTACCCATACCAATCGCCCCTCCCTCCCCCAGGGGCCCCACATGATACCCAGTGGGCAGTACCAAAGTGCCCCCTGGGCATTGGCATTTTTCCCCTGGGGCAGTGCCGGGGGGGCCAAGTTGCCACTGCCAAGGTGGCAATGCCAGGGCACCCCCCCGGCGTCTGACCATCTTGGGGGGGGGGGCCTCAATTGCCCTGCCCTTCACTCAAGCGGGGGCGGGTCGCCAGCTCCCGGCAAGTGGGGAGCTATACTAAACCCCGCTGGAGTGAACCACTCCTGGCAGGGGGTGAGGGGAGACACATGCACGTCCTGAGATTTCAGTCCCGGACCCGCTAATGATATTTAAATTGCATTACAATGAGAATTAACATAACGTATGCAGCTCCGCCCCGATTTCCAGCTGCCGGAGGCTGTGGCGTCCAGCCAGGAGCCCACGAAATGGCCTCTGCTAAAGTCTCGCAGTCCGCTGCGCTACAAAAGCAGCTCAGCACGATGGGAGAATCGCCCCTAACAGCTTTTGCAAGCAAGAATAAAAATCTCCTATGAAGAGCAGAGTTAAATTTTTCAGCGAGTTACATGGCAGGAATTCAATGAACAAGTTCTAGCTTTCAAAGCGATCAGTTGGCTAAACAAAACTCAATTAAGACAAAAACAAATCATTGAGCTGAACACTTTTGCTCAATCTTCCGTAAGGTGGAGTCACAAATTGCTGTTCACCTAATGGTAGTAATAATGCTACGGAACCACAACAGATTCCCTCCCCCAATGGCAGTTGCATATGGGTTGGGATTGCATTACAAAATCAGTAACCGCGTCAGAAAACACACAATAACAATGAAGAGCACCACACCAATTATTGCTTACATCAAGTGAATGGCGATCATCTTCTCTAAAATAGTGTGAAATGATTCATTTTAGTAGCTTGAACAAGGACACAATATTAAGTAAAGGGAATAGTTCTAAAATTGGTGCACAGCAGTAGAACCGGGAAGTATATTGGCACAAGTCATTGACGGGGCCTGGGCAAGTTTTTTTTATTCTTTCATGGGATGTGGGCTTTGCTGGCTAGGCCAGCATTTATTGCCCATCCCCAATTGCCCTTGAACTGAATGGCTTTCCAGGCCAATTTTCAAACAGTCAACCACACTGCTGTGGGTCTGGAGTCACATGTAGGCCAGACCAGATAGGATGGCAGGTTTCCTTCCCTAAAGGACGTTAGTGGAACAGATGGATTTTTATGACAATCGACAATAGCTTGGTGGTCACCATTAGACTTTTAATTCCAGATTTTTGCTGAATTCAGGTTGAGTGCAATTAATAAAGCAGAGGGGATCATGAGCTTTATAAATAGTGATAGTGAGTATGAAAGCAAGAAAGTTATGATAAACTGTATGAAACACTGGTTTCACCTCAAAACAGTGTGTTGTCCAGCTCTGGGCACCAAATTTTAGGGAGGATGTAAAGATATTAGAGACAGTGCAGAAAAGAGTCACAAGAACAGTTGCAGGGACAAGGAACTTCAGTTACATGATTGGAGAAAGTGAAGCTGTTCTCCTTGGAGAAAAGAAGATTGGGAGGAGAGGGATATGGAGAGTTTTATAAAATAAACTAGGTTTAAGTAAATGGGAAAGAAGGATATTTTCTTAACAATACTATTTACCACTTTCTTCCCCACACATTAGCAATAGCAAGTTTTGAAACGTAATTCCAAAAATCTCAATTTTACAATACTTTACTTAAAAAATAAACCTGATAAAACCAATGAGTTCCGTTTTAGGCAAATACTTGGAAATCATTTTACCTAGTTTTGACATGGTGATTAAATGTGCCTTGGTTGGTTTGTATTTGGCAGGTGCCAAATCACCTCAAACTGTTATTTATGTCTAACTACAATATTGAGGAATGGTCTAAATTTTAGACTCTAAAAGAATGAATTCCTTAAGTCTAAGTTTGCACTCAGAAAACTCAAAGACTATTTCCTCGGGTGGATGGAGCTATTACAAGGGGGCATAACTATAGGGTTCATGGTGGGAGATATAGGAAGGATATCAGAGGTAGGTTCTTTACGCAGAGAGTGGTTGGGGTGTGGAATGGACTGCCTGCAGTGATAGTGGAGTCAGACACTTTAGGAACATTTAAGCGGTTATTGGATAGGCACATGGAGCACACCAGGATGATAGGGAGTGGGATAGCTTGATCTTGGTTTCAGATAAAGCTCGGCACAACATCGTGGGCCGAAGGGCCTGTTCTGTGCTGTTCTATGTTCTATCAATGAAATTTGCATTAAAAACAGAAAATGCTGGAGAAACTCAGCAGATCTGAAAGCATCTGTGGAGAAAATAGAGCCAATGTTTCAAGTCTGGATGACCCTTTGTCAGACCTGCTGAGATTTTCCAGCATTTTCTGTTTTTGTTTCAGATTCCAGCATCTGGAGTATTTTGCCTTTATCCTAATGAAATTTGCATGGTTAGATCAGAAAATGTGAAGTTGCAGGACCCTACATATCCTGATTTTGGATTCTGCTTGTATTTATGTTTGTACATAACACAGAGCCATATAATCAGCTTCCATAGTGAATTCTAGAACAACATCTAGAAACCCTATAGTGCAGGAGGCGCCATTTGGCCCATCGAGCCTGCACCAACAACAATCCCATCCAAGCCCTATCCCAGTAACCCCATGTATTTACCCTGTTAATTCTTCTGACACTAAGGGGCAATTTATCATGACCAATCCATCTAACCTGCACATCCTTGGACTGTGGGAACCCAGAGCACCCGGAGGAAACCCAGGCAGACACGGGGAGAACGTGCAAACTCCACACAGATAGTGACCCAAGGCCGGAATTGAACCTGGGTCCCAGTGATTATTATCGCTGAACACCTTACATCAGCATCAAGCATTCTTTTAGGTACAAGGTTTTGACAATCCCAACTTCAGTATCATTTCTCTTCAGGTCACAGAATTGTGAGCCTCAAAGTAAAATAATTTGACTGGAATACAAGATTAATTTGTAAAAATTCAAAATAAGTTCAGAAATTAAATCATGAATTGATACAAGATACTGTCACAAATAAATTACTGGAATTATCTATGGTTTGGGACAGGGCCCTTCTGGCAAACATAAGTGATGATGTGGAGATGCCGGCGTCGGACTGGGGTGAACACAGTAAGAAGTCTCACAACACCAGGTTAAAGTCCAACAGGTTTATTTGGTAGCAAATACCAAGCTTATGGTATTTGCTACCAAATAAACCTGTTGGACTTTAACCTGGTGTTGTGAAACATAAGTGAGCCATATTGGGATAATCTTAAATTCTTAGCACACCTGGAATTCTTCAACAAATGCTGTCCAATTGTGGAACCACGTCTGGTGTTACACATTATTCAAGAAGAAAGAACATGTCCAGAGTTATGATCCTTGGCCAGACTCCAGGTCCTGTGAGGATATCCAGTGAGGGACCAATAATGTTTTGTTTAAAGTAGATAAAGTTTGAGATTCAGAATTCTTACCAAGTGAATAAGGCCACAAAATTCCACTGGTTTTGGACAAAAATGAACTTTACTATACAAGTTCAGGAAGATAAAACAACTTATAATATCTATCTTATATTTTAACATTCAAGGTAATCTGACATTTATGTGAGTTAGCAGGAGAACTGTGGCTGGAAGCATTACACTATGCAATAGATGGCAGATGCAACCAAAAAAGATTCCATGAACTTGTCAACAACCCAGCCAGACATTTGGCACATTGTGAGCCAACCAATCTCACTGAAACTATGTCTTTCTCATGATGGTTTCTAATCTCCACATTTAAAGACCTTGCCTCAAAATTCTCTCCAAAACGTCTCTCCCATTTGTACGGCTTCAACAACGACCTACCTCATAGGGTTTCAATCTTACCTACCAAGATTCCTTTTCCATGATCTCCAAACGCATTCAAGCTACAACTTCCAAGCACAATTTCAGATCTTTGGCTATGCCAATCAGAACATCACTGTTCCAAAGGGATTCCTTTGCCCCAACAGCCCATAGCATGGAGCCACCAAACTCTGGCTGCCTTCTTGGGTCTTCAGGGCTCCTCTTTTGTCCACTTTGCTCAAGGTCTGCTCCCTGTAACTCATTATTGAATTTGGAACCTATTACTTTGCTCCTTTCTTTAACTTTACTTATGGGGACCTATTCCTGTCCCCGGCTTTGGCCCTCACCCGGGAGTTCTTTTTGGGTCATCTCCCAGTCCCCATTCCACATCCTGCTCCCTAGAATACCAACATTGTAATGCTTCGTTCCAGGTCATCTGACCTGCATTTCCATGCCATTCTATTTTTTTCCTTCTGTAAATTGCAGTGTCCCCAGCCTGAAGAGTGGAAAAAATTCAAACTGCGCTCTTCATAAGTACTTACATAAGAACATAAGAACTAGGAGCAGGAGTAGGCCATCTGGCCTCTCGAGCCTACTCCGCCATTCAATAAGATCATGGCTGATCTTTTCATGGACTCAGCTCCACTTACCCATCCGCTCACCATAACCCATAATTCCTTTACTGTTCAAATATTTATCTATCCTTGCCTTAAAAACATTCAATGAGGTAGCCTCAACTGCTTCACTGGGCAGGGAATTCCACAGATTCACAACCCTTTGTATGAAGAAGTTCCTCCTCAACTCAGTCCTAAATCTGCTCCCCCTTATTTTGAAGCCATGCCCCCTAGTTCTAGTTAAGTATTTGAGCTCCATCCCACCAGACATTGCGCCTTTTTTGAATTAAACAAAAACATGGGGGAAAATAATCCCTGGTGCAATTTCCATGGCAACACCATGACCAGAGTCAACCTGCCAACTTATCAACTCACTTTTTTCATGCAGTCTAAATTGTTGCTCTTTTTGAAATTTGGATATGCTGTTGAAGCTTTTCATCTTGCGTCTGTCCTGATAAGTGCAAGATGAAAAGCTTCAACAGCATCTCTTTTTAATCAGCAATACATAAATTGGAATATTATTTTACCCACCCCACCTTGAAATTGTGCAATGTTCTTCACTGCTATTCTGGGAATGCCAACTTAATGGGCTATGGTTTTGGCGCATTAGCAAATCCTGCACTATCTTATTCAAGTGTTCAGCCTTTAGGCATGAGCTCTCAACAAGTTGAGCCGCCTCGGTACCAGGTTATTACGTCTGAACTTGATCTGACCCTCACCTGACATTTCACTGGATTGAGATCAAGAGTTGAATATTATGCTTATTTTTCCTCTCCCTAGCCCAGGGGTTCTGCACCATTATACCACCCAGATCCTGAATGTAACTCATACAGCCACATGCAATTTAATAATCACCATAAAATCAATAGTTATTAAGTACTAATTTTCTGGAAATATAGTACAGTAACCTATGAATTTTGTATTAAAACAAATTGTTTCATAAGTCCTAAACTATTAAGAATTTTTAGTTCTTACCGACCGAGCAATGGTTATACCTTCACATAAAAAGTGTCACTGTACAAAAAAGTCACAATGTAACCTATTGGAGTGACCATTAAGTGCAGCAACATTGCCATAAACTACTTGAACAGATGTGGCAATTGGTTTACAAATAAAACTTTCTTGCAGATATGAGAACACAATTAATTCTTCAATAATATATAGTAAGGTGGTACTTTGATATCAATACTATAGCATGCATCATTCTCTTAGGGTAAATAAGAAAGGGTTTTGAGTCAAAATTAACAGAACACTGTTTTGAACAGTAGCAGTGAAATCAACAAATATACTAACAGCATGCTGTTCCTCCCAAAAGTAAATGACTACAATATTGATTAGACACAATGAAGATAACATCTTGTGGTTGCTTTTGGAATCATACACATAAAAAACACTTCCTTCACTCAAAAAATTAGTTTTAGATCATTCAAATGAGACATTAAACCAAGGGCCATTATACTCCCACGCAGGCATAAAAATCTAATCAAACTACAATCGAATATTCTTTACCCGTAAATCCGAAAACTGAACACATTTGAAAACCACATCTTTTTGAACCTCGTCTACCTTTAGCATGGAAAGTCTAGTTATTTAGCTGCACTGCATACCTTGCAATTTTTGTGGTGAACATATTAAAAAGAAACTGATTACATGTACCCTATATTTACTATTCAGTGGTACATCCTACTTTTCTAGCCATTTTATTAACTTTAGACTACAGCTGGCCTATGCTTAGGCTATTGCAATGCAAGTAGGGCAAGGCATATATGCAGTATCCGAAAACCGAAATTATCTGAAATCCAAAATGTAATCAGCCCCAAAGGGTAAAGAATACTCAGCCTGCATTTAGGAGACCAAGCAAGTCCTCCCTCAATACTCATTATAACATTGCCACTTCTGTGCAAATTGGCCTCCACATTTCCTACATCGCAACTTTTTCTTTTCCAATTTAATCATTCATGGGATGGGATCACAACTGTGACTGGACTTCAAAAATGCTTCACAGGCTCTGAAGCATTTAAGATGCCCAGTCAGGAAAGCTGCTACACAAAAGGTCTTTTATTTAATTTTTTACAAGTTTCTTTGCACTATCAACATTCTTAATTAAATGTATTTCAAATCCCATTACATATTGTAATGTAATCAGTTATGTTGCCTGGTGCTTATTTACCATAAGATGGAGACCTCCTGCTTCAGTATGCCCAATTAACGGATGTCTACCTAGGACTTTTACCATGATAGAAAACAAGTTACTCCCATGAGCTTCTGGCGAGTAAAGATACTATGCCAGGGTCACGCCAAGCCAAGGCAGAAAAAAAAAATCGATTAAGCGATGGTCCCATTTGCACTTCTTATTTATTCTTTAAACATTCTTACTTAATGTTTGTGGACCTGGATCTTTAGAAAAACTGTTATTACTCCTTGCTGGAGGAATCCTAAATTGGAACACCAAGGTAATAGTAATAAATGTCAAATTAACACAGTTTTAAACTTTTGTTGCAGCTGTATAAGATGCTGGTGAGGCCACACCTGGAGTACTGTGTGCAGTTTTGGTCTCCTTACTTGAAAAAGGATGTACTGGCACTGGAGGGGGTGCAGAGGAGATTCACTAGGTTGATTCTGGAGTTGAGAGGCTTGGCTTATGAGGAGAGACTGAGTAGACTGGGGCTATACTCATTGGAATTCAGAAGAATGAGGGGAGATCTTGTAGAAACATACAAGATTATGAAGGGAATAGATAAGATAGAAGCAGGGAAGTTGTTTCCACTGGCGGGTGAAACTAGAACTAGGGGACATAGCCTCAAAAAAGGGGAAGCAGATTTAGGGCTGAGTTGAGGAGGAACTTCTTCACCCAAAGGGTTGTGAATCTGTGGAATTCCCTGCCCAGTGAAACAGTTGAGGCTACCTCATTGAATGCTTTTAAGGCAAGGATAGATAAATTTTTGAACAGTAAAGGAATTAAGGGTTATGGTGAGTGGGCGGATAAGTGTGAAGCTGAGTCCACAAAAAGATCAGCCATGATCTTATTGAATGTCGGAGCAGGCTCAAAGAGCCAGATGGCCTACTCCTGCTCCTAGTTCCTTATGAAGAAAGTCCTCAGGTTCATGGTATGCACTTATATAGCCCATGAAGAGAAACTTTGAATAAACTACTGAAGTGGGAATTAGGATTGGTGTTTTATGTATACACATTAATAACCAAGGGGCATGATGGGTTACTTGACAATGAGCATTATGGAAATGAACAATAGTAGCTCCTCACAAGAATGTAAACATGAAGGAGATAAAGGAAATTCAATCCCAGACAGGACGAGGAGGCCATGTATTGTCTAGCTCACTGATTAGGTCAAAGAAACTCACCAGGTGATATATGTATTAGAATAATCAGTCATTAGTGCTGTTTAACAATATTAGTGGCTGCTAACAAAATCTAGTAGAAATGTTTGGAAGACTCGGGACTCTCTCCCATGCATGCTTGAATAAAGGTGTTTTACTTACTTGAACCTCTCAGACTCCAAAATGGCTGTTTTTTTTCTTCACAAAACTATCCATTCTAATTGGTCCTAAATTCATGACTAATCTGTGCTGTTTACTGATTCCAACTATGGATAACATAAGAGATTTACGAGGATGTTGCCAGGACTCAAGAGATTGAGTTATAGGGAGAGATCGGACAGGCCAAGACTTCTTTCTTTGAAGCGTAGGAGACTGAGTGGTGATCTTACAGAGGTATATAAGATCATGAGAAGCATGGATAAGATGACTGCACTCAGTCTTTTTCCCCGGGGGTGGGGAATCGAGAACTAGAAGGCATGGGGTTAAGCTAAGAGGGGAAAGAATTAATGGGAACCCAAGGAGCAACTTTGTTTTTACACAGAGAGTGGTACATATGTGGAATGTGCTGCCAGAGGAAGTGGTTGAGGCAGGGACATTGACAACATTTAAAAGGCATTTGGATAGATACATCGATAGGAAAGATTTAGAGGGATATGGGCCAAATGCAGGCAAATGGGGTTAGCTTAGATGTGCATTTTGGTCGGCATGGACCAGTTTGGGCCAAAGGACCTGTCTCCGTGCCGTAGATTCTATCTGTAATCTGGGGTGAGCAGTGTAGGGGTAGAGAAATCAGTGAACCTTGCTGAAAAACTCACATACATAAGGTAATAACAAAACCACACGTGATGGAGGGGCCCTCGATGATCCAGTCCACCATCAGCTCAGGGTGGACTCTTGCACAAAAATCTCAGTAACAATGGTAGTTGTTGGGTCTCAGGACACTGTTTGCATTTATGAGAGCACAGCTAAGCAAGAATTCTCTTAGAATCACAGGAGGTTTATGGCATAGGAAACAGGGTACTTGGCACATCGTGCCAGTGCCAGCCAAAAAATAGCCACCCAGTTTAATCCCACTTTCCAGCATTTGGCCCAGAGCCTTGCAGGTTATGGCACTTGAGGTGTGTATCCAGACACCTCTTAAATGAGTTGAGGGTTTTGCCTCTGGTACATTTTCAGTGGGTTCCAGACCCCTACCATCCTCTGGGTTATAAAATATTTCCTCATATCTCTTCTAATCTTTCTACTAATCTCTTTAAATCTATGCCTCGTAGCCATTGGTCTCTATGCTAAAGTAAGTCAACCCCATCCAATCTTTCCAGGTCCCTCACAATTTTGCACATCTCAATCAAAATCTCCCCTCCTCTGTTCCCAGGAGAACAACACCAGCCTACCCAACCTTTCTCCATAGTTGCAATTTTCCAGCCCTGCCAAAATCCTTGTAAATCTCCTCTGTACCCTCTCTGCTGCAATTACATTGTTTCTGCAATGAGGTGACCAGAACTGCACACAGTACACAAGTTATGGCCTACATAACAATTCCTACAGTTCCAGCATAACCTCCCTGGGCTAAAGGGATTTTTTTTTGGGGGGGGTGTGTGTGTGTGTGTGTGTGTGTGGAAATCAGGATATTGAATTCGATGATCAGCCATGATCAAAACGAATGGCAGATCAGGCTCGAAGAACCGAATGGCCTACTCCTGCTTCTAGTTTCTTTGTTTCTAGTATCTTATGCCTCAGATAATAAATGAAAGGATTCCATAACCACTTTATCAACCTGCTATGCTACATTCAGAGATGTGTGGACATTCACTCTGGCATTCTGCACCTCAGTATTCCGCATTAATTGTGTATCCTTTTACCTTGTTTGACCTTCTCCAAATATACACCTCACACTTCTCAGAGTTGAATTCCATTTGCTACTATTCTGCCCACCTGACCAGTCCATTGATATCTTCTTGCAGTTTGCAGCTATCCTCCTTGCTGTCCACCATGCAGCCAATGGACACAAAAATCGGCTGATAAGTCAATATTTAAGAAAAGGGGAGAAAATTCCAAGTAGAAAAAATACAAGCACTTCACCCACAGAGCAGTTTAGGTGTATTAAAGGGAATGGGAAGAATAGCGTAATTATGTACAAGTAATACACTGAATTTCCTAGTGCGCAGCTCCCTTGCTTATCCAGTGAGCATACAAATCAGCGAGGTCCTAAATTTGGCTCATTTCCCTAGCCTTGGCACTGAGTAGCAAAAAATACCATCCATGGATCCTGTTTCTAATCAATGGCTTAAAATCCTAGTAGACAACTATGGTGGCTCCCATGATCAAATAGCTTGTAGCACTCAATGTCAACTCACATAGCCAATTGGGCATGATTATTGTTTTAATCAGCATCCAGGAAATAGAATCCCAGCACGGAGTCAAAGAATTCAAGGGAGAAAGAGGAAACAAGGAGACAAATGGCAAGAACTAAAATACAGATTATGTAGAAATAGGTTTCTACCAATAAACTAATGATAACTGGTGTTCTACATTATTATAAAATAAAGGCACAGAACACATTTTAAAAAGTTCAAAAAATTAAATATAAGATTATAAAACCACAGTACACAAGCGTGTTAAAATAAATACTAATCTAACTTCAGGATGCAAAAGACAATCATGACTTAAGGTACATCAACTGCTAGGTTATGTGAGCGCAGTTTAGAAAATATGCACATATCCAATCTTGTGTCTTAAAAAATTAAATATTAAGAATGCATCTATTTTACACAACATCTCACTGGAATATTGTATGAATGCAGTCAATTAAAAGAGATGCCCAATATTTATCCAATCAACATCACTAAAATATACTATCTCGTCACTATCACATTGCTGTTTGTGGGATCTGTGCACAGATTCGCTGCTGCATTTCTTGAATTTCTGCAATGACAACATTACAAAATATATTTCAATGGCTGCAGAACAGTTTGGAACCTCCTAGAGGCATAAAAGCCACCACATGCAAATGCCAGTCTCACTTTCCATCACCAATAGTGCAGAAGACAAACAAAACTTTGCACTAATTACATTTTCACACACAAACCCAAAAATAGTTTTCAGGTCTCAACTGCTCGCACAATTTCTCATTATTGCGGAATTGGTTCCGTTTCATGGATAGGATTGAATCAATATGATGCGATATTTTGGATTAAACTTGCATTTAACCCACCTTAAAAACATTCACTGTCTCTCCTTTAGACAGCACAGTAAAGGTTACTGTAAAGTCATCACTAATACTTTGAGGCACCACCAGTTATCCAAATAAATTATTTTCAAATGAAACAAAACTTAAACAATTTCAGTTGAAAAATCATGATGTTCCGACTTATCATGGAAGGAAACTAGCTTGATGTAAACTGCTCACCTCCCCACTTGTCTAAGAAAATAATATTATATAATACAAAATCTGAGTCAGTGTAATCAATACTTGTACTTACGTAGGGCCTTTAACATAATAAAACATTCCAATGTGTTAGGAACATCATCAATCAAAACTTGATACCGACCCACATAAGGCGGCATTAGGGCAAATGACCAAAAGCTTTGTTAAAGAGCTTGGTACCAATTGCAGCAAAAAAAAATATTGGCCAGCATGCTATAATCTAACTACACCCATAACATGCTTCTGAAGCTCAAGTGGACTTCATATGTTACAGCGAAAATTCACATTGTGTTGTTTCACTGAAAACAAAACACCTTGGCTTCAACTTCAGAAAATTGCTGACACATTATTCTTTCCTAAAATCTTACCACAACAATATTAGAACATAGCTCAATTTGTAGTTCACTTTTTTTTTTACAAACTGCAAACTATAAATGCATGCATGATTTTCCAAGCAGCATTTAGAGCCAAGTTGCAATCAACAAGATTTTCTAGTAGGTTTACTTATGTAGTTTCCCTCTCTTAAATGCATTACGAGTGTTAACACAGCATATGATCAATTAAGTGCACTATAGTGTTACCATAATCACGCTGTGCACACCACAGAGACCACGTACCCATAACAATGGAATTTTAAGTTGAAACTTGCAGTGTGCCATCTGTGGACTGTAGTATCACTACAATGGAGCATATTGTAAATAAAAACATAATAGGATGGTTTGGTCATTCAGCCCCTTGAGCCTGTTCCACCATTAAACATGATCATGGCTGCTTTTCTATCTCAACAATACCTTTCTGCGCTACTCCCATATCCTTTGATTCCATTAGTATGTCAAAATTATATTGATCGCTGACTTGAATATACTCAACAACTGAACTTCCACCGCTCTCTGGGCGGCACGGTAGCACAGTGGTTAGCAGTGCTGCTTCACAGCTCCAGGGTCCCGGGTTCGATTCCCAGCTCGGGTCACTGTCTGTGCGGAGTTTGCACATTCTCCTCGTGTCTGCGTGGGTTTCCTCCGGGTGCTCCGGTTTCCTCCCACAGTCCAAAGATGTGTGGGTTAGGTTGATTGGCCAGGTTAAAAATTGTCCCTTAGAGTCCTGGGATGCATAGGTTAGAGGGATTAGCGGGTAAAATGTGTGGGGGTAGGGCCTGGGTGGGATTGTGGTCGGTGCAGACTCGATGGGCCGAATGGCCTCCTTCTGCACTGTAGGGTTTCTATGTTTCTATGTTTCTAAAGAATTCCAAAACTTCACACCATTTTATTAGTAAATAAATTTTTCCTCATCTCGGACCTAAATGGCTGACCATCTGAAATTCTGACTTCTGGTTTTAGATTCTCCAGTCAAAGAAAACATCCTCCCAGCATCTATCCTATTACGACTTTTACTTTATATTTCGATGGGAATTTCATGCTACTAAACTCTATGAAATATAGAAAGGAATAATTGAATGGTTACAGCATAGGAGGAGACCATCTGACCCATCATGTCCGTGACAGCTCTCTGTAAGAGCAATTCACATAGTGCCATTCCCCTATAGCCTGCACATTTTTCCTTTTCAGATAATAATCCAGCTCCCTCTTGAATGATGTGATTGAACCTGCCTCCACCACACTCTCAGGTAGTGCATTCCAGATCCTAACCATTCCCTGTGTGAAAAAGATTTTCCTCATGTCGCCACTGCTTCTTTTGCCAATTATCTTAAATCTGTGCCCTCTCATTCTCGATTCATCCAGCAACGGGAAGTTTCTCCCTATCCAACCTGTCCGGACACTTCATGATTTTGAACACCTCTACCAAATCTGCTCTCACATTCTCTTCTCCTAGAAGAACAGTACCAACTTTTCCAATCTATCTACATTAAACTATTAGGAATCCACATTATAAGTGCTTAAGAGAACAAATGGAAGACTTCACATGCTATGTCCTTTCAAGCATTACAACATATCTCAAACTAAACATTATGTTTAACAGTTATATGAGATTTACTATTGAACACGCAGCACCAGTTTAGAATACTGAACTTACCAAAGAGTATGAGAACAAGCTTGAAACCATTGGGAAACGGGCACTGAAACTGCACCAAAACTACACTGACAAGCACACAGCTGAATCGAAAAACAGAATTCTGTTCTCATGAAAAGTCATTGATATGAAATGTTAACTGTTTCATTCAACAGATGCTGCCATAACCTGCTCAGTATTTCCAGCATTTTCTGTTTTTATTACTGAATGCGCTCCCTCACTGAAAGGCAGGAAAAGCTCTTCACTAGAAAACTCTTGAATCTCACCTCCTATTGCCACTATGTCTTGCCACTACATACAACTGATGAAATTAAGGATAAACGACACTATTCCGCAAGTAATATAAGAGGAAAAATAGGCTGTGAGACAGTACTATCCCACACAAGGGATCTATTTTATAAAACTCAAACAATATGTAGATGGCTGAGAATTTAAGGAACTCAATCTTACAATATATGATCTATGGACTGGAATACAAATGCGGAGTCGCAGACCTTTCATTTTTCTGTAAATTGAGACCTGTATTTTGCAATATATTGTAATTATTTGATTTGAAATGTTGATACTTGAGCAATTCTTTATTATTTTGCACTTAATTTTAACTATTGTCTATGCTGTTACAAATTATGATTACTTGCTTATTTGTATCACCACAATTCTGCACCTGCTACCATGCTGATTTTTCAGTAATCTAGTTATTAATCATCTGTAATTAAAGTCCCTCAATGTTGGTACCATTCTCATGAATCTTTTCTCCACTCAAATGCCTTCACATCCTTCCTAAAGGGTGGTGGGCCCAGTACTGGACGCAATACCCCAGCTGAGGCTGAACTAGTGTTTTATAAAGGTTCAAGATAACTTCCTTATTTTTGCACTCTATGCCCCTATTTATCATAGAAACCCTACAGTGCAGAAAGAGGCCATTTGGCCCATCGAGACTGCACCGACCACAATCCCACCCAGGCCCTTCCCCCATATCCCTACATATTTACCCGCTAATCCCTCTAACCTAGGCATCTCAGGACTCTAAGAGGCAATTTTAGCATGGCCAATCAACCTAACCCGCACATCTTTGGACTGTGGGAGGAAACCGGAGCACCCGGAGGAAACCCACACAGACACGAGGAGAATGTGCAAACTCCACACAGACAGCGACCCAAGCCAGGAATCGAACCCAGGTCCCTGGAGCTGTGAAGCAGCAGTGCTAACCACTGTGCTGCCCTTATGAAGCTTAGGAGCCCTTAAGTTTTATTAACTCTTTCTCTCTCAACCTGTCCTGTCATCTTCAACAATTTACACAGGTGTACATTCAGATCCCTTTACTCCTGCACCCCCTTTAAAAATACCAGATTAGAAATTTAGAAATATAGGACTGGTCTATTCAATCCCTGCTCAAAAGGTTAATACTCTCAAACAAAGAATTAGTTTAGTGAACCTATGTTGGACATCCTTTAAAGTAAGTATATCATTCCTTGGCTAAGGATACCAAAACTGTGCAGTTCTCCAGGTGTGGTCTTACCAAGACTTAATATATATGTTATAAGATTCACTTTTCCAATCCTAAAATCAACTCTGCAAATACATCCGTTCAAGTGTGCTGTCGGTGCAGGTGAGTGTTGTACAACATTATACATGACACTGGAGATAAAATGTGATGTTCTTAAGTCCAATGGTACATTGCACACTTATCTTCAGCTGTGATGTCACATTCCAGTCGTAGCATCATGTACTGTCAGTGTAGTGCAATAACACACACTCCATCTCAAGCAGTAGTGTAGTGGAGAATAAGTAAACATCTCTCTCACACACACAACACAGAGGGGGGAGCCAGTGTAGTTTAAGGATGAGTGTGGGTGAGTGCTATGTGACACAGTTGTAGAAGATGATCCAGTCCGAGTGCAGTGTGTCGCTGAGTTACATCAAGGCACTCAAATACAAATAATACACACAGCACAGGCCTGGACACCGTTAGAAATTGCTGCTGCCGGCCCAGTGTCCTGGTCATGGCGCCGCTCACCTCCAGTCTGGGTCAACTCCTGCCTCAGGCCGCTCGTGTACTCGATCAGCTCCTCCAGAGTCCGGTCGCAGTGTTGCCCGTACGAGGTGAATTTCTGCAGCACTTTATCCAGCTCCCTCTCCACGTTCAAACATTGCTCCATGATATCACCAAACAGGGGTGAGGGGGAGGGGAGAGAGAGGGGGAGGGGAGAGAGAGGGGGAGGGGAGAGAGAGTTGGGGGGGGAGGGGAGATGAGGGAAGGGGATGAAGATGGTAAACAGACAAGTCAGAGGGAGCGCTCCGCCAAGCGGACGCTGACTGACTCCCCCCCGGTGTCTCTCTCACTCAACCCGGGTCCGGCTCCACGCCTGCGCCCCTCCACCACCCCGCTTCGACCCGGTCCTGTCCGCGCCTGCGTACCCCAACTCCCCTGTTCGATTTGCGCCGACCCTCTCTGCGCCTGCGCCCTCACTCCACTCCGACGCGCGACCCTCTGCGCGCCTGCGCCCTCACTCCACTCCCGACGCGCGACCCTCTGCGCGCCTGCGCTCTGTGCCCAATCTCTTCACGCCCGTGTCTCCCGCACTCCCTGTTCCATCTTGAGCTGCCCCCTCTCTGCGCCTGCGCCCTCACCCCGCTCCACTCGGTCAGCCCTCCCTGCGCCTGCGCGTCCCCACCCTCGCTCGCGCCATTGTTTTTGTTTTTCTCGCCAAACGGCAGCTGCGGCTCGGCGTGTGGGAGATACCAACACTCAGAAACCGGCTCGGCTGAGGAGGGGGAATGGAAGGGAGTTGATCCCGCAGACCGGCAAAAAAATCAAATCTGCATTGGCAGAATCATTAGCAAAACTAGCTATATTGTATAAAACTCCAGAGTGATCACTTAGATGCGATTATTCCCAAAGATAGTTAATGGTTTCCGTATATAAATCCCTGTTCCCCCCCCCCGCATCTCATGGACCAGACCGAAAGTTGCTGCCGGCGATTAAATTGACCGAATTTGAGGATCGGGAGAAGAATATTTTCTAAAATGAATGTGGTGAATATCTGATCACAAGTCAGCCGCGTGTTAATCCGGTTTTTTCTTTACCTATTGTTGCTTCGGTTGTATGTTTTATTAAATCAAGATGCCGGCGCTTGTTGGTTGTGCACTGAGCAGCCACTGATTTAACCTTTGACCTGCTAATGCTGAGTTACCTCTTGGCCCAAGGCTCAGGTATCTACAGGATGTGGAGATGCCGGCGTTGGACTGGGGTAAACACAGTAAGAAGTTTAACAACACCAGGTTAAAGTCCAACAGGTTTATTTGGTAGCAAAAGCCACACAAGCTTTCGAGGCTCTGAGCCCCTTCTTCAGGTGAGTGGGAATTCTGTTCACAAACAGAACTTATAAGACACAGACTCAATTTACATGAATAATGGTTGGAATGCGAATACTTACAACTAATCCAGTCTTTAAGAAACAAAACAATGGGAGTGGAGAGAGCATCAAGACAGGCTAAAAAGATGTGTATTGTCTCCAGACAAGACAGCCAGTGAAACTCTGCAGGTCCACGCAACTGTGGGAGTTACAAATAGTGTGACATAAATTCTGATTCTAGGATCGCATGATAAAGACTCAGGAGGAAAAAAGCAGAAATATTTATGTGAAATAGTGTGACATAAACCCAATATCCCGGTTGAGGCCGTCCTTGTGTGTGCGGAACCTGGCTATCAGTTTCTGCTCCGCGACTCTGCGCTGTCGTGTGTCGCGAAGGCCGCCTTGGAGAACGCTTACCCGAATATCAGAGGCCGAATGCCCGTGACCGCTGAAGTGCTCCCCAACAGGAAGAGAACAGTCTTGCCTGGTGATTGTCGAGCGGTGTTCATTCATCCGTTGTCGCAGCGTCTGCATAGTTTCCCCAATGTACCATGCCTCGGGACATCCTTTCTTGCAGCGTATCAGGTAGACAACGTTGGCCGAGTTGCAAGAGTATGTACCGTGTACCTGGTGGATGGTGTTCTCACGTGAGATGATGGCATCTGTGTCGATGATCCGGCACGTCTTGCAGAGGTTGCTGTGGCAGGGTTGTGTGGTGTCTTGGTCACTGTTCTCCTGAAGGCTGGGTAGTTTGCTGCGGACAATGGTCTGTTTGAGGTTGTGCGGTTGTTTGAAGGCAAGAAGTGGGGGTGTGGGGATGGCCTTGGCGAGATGTTCGTCTTCATCAATGACATGTTGAAGGCTCCGGAGGAGATGCCGTAGCTTCTCCGCTCCGGGGAAGTACTGGACAACGAAGGATCATGCGATCCTAGAATCAGAATTTATGTCACACTATTTGTAACTCCCACAGTTGCGTGGACCTGCAGAGTTTCACTGGCTGTCTTGTCTGGAGACAATACACATCTTTTTAGCCTGTCTTGATGCTCTCTCCACTCCCATTGTTTTGTTTCTTAAAGACTGGATTAGTTGTAAGTATTCGCATTCCAACCATTATTCATGTAAATTGAGTCTGTGTCTTATAAGTTCTGTTTGTGAACAGAATTCCCACTCACCTGAAGAAGGGGCTCAGAGCCTCGAAAGCTTGTGTGGCTTTTGCTACCAAATAAACCTGTTGGACTTTAACCTGGTGTTGTTAAACTTCTTACTGTATCTACAGGAGCCAGTGATGTCTCCTGACTGATTCTAAATTGTATTTTTGTCATTAAAATGTAGGTAAAAGGAAGACAGTGGGATAGTGGTAATGTCACTGGACCAAGTAACCAAGAGAAAAGCAAAATACTGCGGCTGTTGGAATCTGAAACAAAAGCAGAAAATGCTGGAAAATCACAGCGGGTCTGACAGCATCTGTGGGGAGAGAAAATAGAGCCAACGTTACAGGTTTCGTCAGCTCTGACGAAGGGTCATCTAGAATCGAAACATTGGCCCTATTCTCTCCGGTAGTCATGATGTGGAGATGCCGGCGTTGGACTGGGGTAAGCACAGTAAGAAGTCTTAGTAAGAAGTGAGACTTCTTCCTATTCTCTCCCCACAGATGCTGTCAGACCAGCTGTGATTTTCCAGCATTTTCTGTTTTTTGTTATAATTAACCAAGAGACCCAGGGGACTGGCGATCAACCCCACAAGGGCATAGAAATGTAGAAGATAGGAGCAGGAGGCGGCGATTTGGCCCTTCGAGCCTTCTCCGCCATTCATTGCGATCATGGCTGATCATCCAACTCAATAGCTTAACCCTGCTTTTTCCCCATAACCTTTGATCCCATTTGCCCCGAGCACTATATCCAGCCACCT
The DNA here is from genome assembly GCF_964213995.1 of Mustelus asterias. Lineage (NCBI taxonomy): Eukaryota > Metazoa > Chordata > Chondrichthyes > Carcharhiniformes > Triakidae > Mustelus > Mustelus asterias. The sequence continues at coordinate 175,726,097 of NC_135801.1, read as the reverse complement.
CTTGAATAAATTCAATGTTTTGGCATCAACTACTTCCTGTGGTAATGAATTTCACAGGCTCACCACTTTTTGGGTGAAGAAATGTCTCCTCACCTCCGTCCTAAATGGTCTACCCTGAATCCTCAGACTGTGACCCCTGATTCTGGACTCCCTTACCATCGGGAACATCCTGTATCTATCCTGTCTAGTCCTGTTAGAATTTTATAAGTCTCTGTGAGATCTCCCTCATTCGTCTGAACCCCAGCGAAAACAATCCTAACCTAGCCAATCTCTCCACATACATCAGTCCCACCATCCCCAGAATCAGCCTGGTAAACCTTCACTGCACTCCCTCAAGAGCATCCTTCCTCAGAAAAGGAGACCAAAACTGCACACAATACTCTAGGTATGGCCTCATCAAGGTCTGTATAATTGCAATAACACATCCCTGCTCTTGTACTCGAAATGTCTTGCAATGAAGGCCAACATGCCATTTTCCTTCTTTACTGCCTGCTTCACCTGCATGCTTTCCGTCAGTGACTGTTGCACAAGGTCCCACTGCACACTCCCCTCTCCCACTTTACAGCCATTCAGGTAGTAATCTGCCTTCTTGTTTTTGTTTCTAAAGTGAATAACCTCACACTTATCCAAATTATACTGCATTTGCCATTGATTCGCCCACTCAGCCAACCTGTCCAGATCATTCTGAAGGATCTCTGCATCCTCGTCACAGTTTACCTCCCACCCAACTTGGTAACATCTGCAAACTTTGACATGTTACATTTTGTTCCCTCATCCAAATCATTAATATATATTGTGAATAGCTGGGGTCCCAGCACCGATCCCTGTGGCACTCCACTAGTTACTGCCTGCCAATTAATTCCTACTCTTTGTTTCCTCTCTGCCAACCAGTTTTCTATCCATCTCAATACACTTGCCCTAATCCCATGCATTTTAATCTTACATGATAATCTCTTGTGCGGGATTTTGTCAAATGCTTTCTTAAAGTCCAAATATACCACATCGACTGGTTCCCCCTTGTCAACTCTACTAGTCACATCTTCAAATTCCAACAGATTTGTCAAGCATGATTTCCCCTTCATAAGTCCATACTGATCCATGTCTGATTCTGCCACTGCTTTCTAAGTCCTTGATAATGGATTTGAGAATTTTCCCCACTACTGATGTTAAACTTACTGGTCTATACTTTCCTGTTTTCTTTCTACCTCCCTTTTTGAATATTGGAGTGACATTCACTACCCTCCAATCTGCAGGGACTGTTCCAGAGTCTATAGAATCCTGGAAGATGACCACCAATGCAATCCACTATTTCAGGAGCCACTTCCTTAAGTACTCTGGGATGTAGATTATCAGGCCCTGGGGATTTATCTGCCTTCAATTCCATCAATTTTCCCAGTACCATTTCTCTACTAATATTGCTCTCCCTCAGTTCTTCCCTCCCACTAAATCTTGCTTTCGCCAACATTTCTGGCATTTGATTTGTGTCCTCTTTTATGAAGACAGAACCAAAATATGTATTCAGTTGCTCGCCCATATCTTTGGCACCTATTATACATTCCCACGTACCTGAATCATAGAATCACCACAGCGCAAAAGGAGACCATTTGGTCCATTTATTCTGCACCGACAACAATCCCATACAGGCCCTATTCTCGTAACCCCATGTATTTACCCTACTAATCCCCCTGACACTAAGGGTCAATTTAACATGGCCAATCAACCCAACCCGCACAACTTTGGACTGTGGGAGGAAACCAGAGCACAGGCACGGGGAGAATGTGCAAACTTCACACAGTCACCCGAGTCCGGAATTGAACCCGGGTCCCTGATGCTGCGAGGCAGCAATGCTTGCCACCATGCCACCCTAGAACTTCATAGAATCATAGAAACCCTACAGTGCAGAAGGAGGCCATTCGGCCCATCGAGTCTGCACCGACCACAATCCCACCCAGGCCCTACCCCCACATATTTACCCGCTAATCCCTCTAACCTACACATCCCAGGACTCTAAGGGGCAATTTTTAACCGGGCCAATCAACCTAACCCGCACATCTTTGGACTGGGAGGAAACCGGAGCACCCGGAGGAAACCCACGCAGACACGAGGAGAATGTGCAAACTCCACACAGACAGTGACCCGAACCGGGAATCGAACCCGGGACCCCGGAGCTGTGAAGCAGCAGTGCTAACCACTGTGCTACCGTGCCGCCCTATTACTTAAATTCAGTTAATCAATACATCTGGAATTGAAAGTAACAGTGACCTTGAGATCTATTGTTGATTGTCATAAAAAACCATCTGGTTCACTAATGTCTTAAGGAATCTGCTGTCCATACCTGGTCTACACATGACTCCAGACCCATAGCAACACTCAGTTATACCAAACTGCTGTGGAAAGACACTTGGTTGTTCTAAACTGCTTGGAAAGATCGAATCACATGGACTGCTGTGGTTCACCACCCAACTTCTCAAAGCCAATTAGGGATCGGAAACAACTTGTCTTATGACCCCACATCCCTTGAAAGAATAAAAATGTGTAGATTTTTTTTTAAATGTAGATAACTAGAAAGACATATTTGTACCTTTGGAAACATCTGTCAAAACTCATGAATTAATAAATTCTTTTTGAACTCAATTTGTGTAAATTTCTTCGTTCTTCTCTTGTATTAAGAATGACAACTGCCTCGCCCATTTCATAATTTTGCTCAACAACACGCTAAATAAATTCAGATTACTTATTTAGATGGTTGTCATCTGCAGAGATGCCAATTTTCTGTATTCAGTACAAGGATGCCAAGTTTTAATTTTCACAGAACTTACAGGGTAGAGGAACCTTCTGGACAGGTGCATCTGTGATTGTACTGGTGCTGTCAATTCTAATTCCATTTGCTTGCTATTTCTGTGCTTTACAAAAATGGACTCAGTTCTGCTTCAAATGATGAGTCAGAGAAATAGCAGAGACAGGACAGGCTGAAATTCTTCCTGTGTTGCAGCCATTCTCTGAATCTGCATTTATATAGTATCTCCCACATTTTCAGGCGATAACAAAGTGCTTCACAAGCAATAAGTTACTTTTGAAATGAAGTCACTGTTGCTCTTTGGGGAAAAACAGCAGATGAAACCAGCGAATCTTTTTTCGTGGTGGTAGTTGAAGGATGTTGAATGTTGGCCAGAACCTCCCTGTTACTTTTCAGAAAAGTGGAGGAAATTCTTTTCCATCCAGCTAAATGGTCAGCTTGGGCTCCAGTTTAATGTATGAACTAAAGGATAGCTTCATCAAAAATGCAGCCCTCCTTCAATATCACAATTAATTTTCCTTGAAGAAAAGAAGGCTGAGAGGAGATTTGACCGAGTTATCCAAAAATCATGAGGGGTCTGGACAGAGTAGCTAGAGAGAAACTATTCCCACTAGAGAAAGCATCAAGAATGAAAGGGAACAGATTGAAAGTGTAGGAGTTTTTCAGAGACCTATATATTATGCTGGCTTCATGTGGGAGATTTCTCTTTATTAATACAGCTCAGAAAACACAAGGAACTCGCCAGCGACAGTAATTCTGGTTGAAGACATACTTTATTGACACAAGCCTGGTTCCACCACATGAGGGAGAGCAGTTTGGGAACTGTCCAAACGACTCTAAATTACATTATCAAGATGTACTGCAATTATACTTTTTCAGAAAACATCTGCCCGTCTACTCTGTTCATCTTAACAGGATGGACCAATCATGTTGATATGAATTTTTTATCTTGGCCAATTACATCCTACTCTCTGACAGCATGAGAATTCATTGGTTCGTAGAATCCGGAAGTTCCCGCCTACTATCTCTTAGCAACTCCAATTACATATGTCATAGAGTTCAAGAGTACTTTTCCCACTGTCTTGCAATCATGTAGGTCGTAGAGTTCAGAAGTTCTCATTCTCATTGTCTGCTAAGCACTTTCTATTCAGTAGAAATTGAATTACTCCATTCATGCTAGTGTCTGGGAACTTGTACTTTCCATAACCTATACAGATAAAAAAAACTGTGCTCTGTGGCTGTATTGTTCTTAAAGAGGCTGGTTCATCTTACTCAGCTTCTATCCCATAATGCTTTTGGGCAGTCTGTATTTGTCCACGATGTACAGATTATTTCAAAAATACATATTTAAATTCTCTAATAGTGGTTATATGTGTTTCTATGCAACTGTACCTTTGTAATTTCCAGGTACTTTATACCTTTTCTATACTATATTCATTTCTAAATTAGTGCTTCAGTACAGGTTATCCTGAATTCCTCTAACAGAAAGTAATTGGCAAAAGAAGCAAAGGGGAAAAACCTTTTCACCCAGTGAGTGGTTTAGGACTAGAATGCACTGCCAGAGAGTGTGGTGGAGGTACGTTTAATCAAGGCACTCAAAACGCAATTAGAGTGTTATACGAAAAGGTATAATGTGCAGGGATACGGGGAAATGGCTCATTCGGAGAGCCTGTGCAGACACAATGACATGAATGGCCTCCTTCAGCACTGTAAAAGTTCTGTGATTCTGAATGCCAGTTTAAGGTCTAACACAAAACAAATTTTAAATTCAGGAACCAAGTAAAGATGGCAGGTGTCAAACGAGCAACTTTTTTAAAAAGTAGTTTATTTATTAGTCACAAGTAAGGCTTATATTAACACTGCAATGAAGTTACTGTGAAATTCCCCTAGTTGCCACACTCGAGCACCTGTTCGGGTCAATGCACTTAACCAGCATGTCTTTTAGACTGGGAGGAAACCGGAGCACCCAGAGGAAACCCACACAGACACGGGGAGAACGTGCAAACTCAACACACACAGTGACCCAAGCCAGAAATTGAACCTGGGTCCCTGGCGCTGTGAGGCAGCAGTGCTAACCAAAAGTAAAGTAAAAAAGTAAAGTTTATTTATTAGTCACAAGTAAGGCTTACATTAACACTACAATGAAGTTACTGTGAAATTCCCCTAGTCGCCACAGTCCGGCGCGTGTTCGGGTCAATGCACCTAACCAGCACGTTTTTCAGACTGTGGGAGGAAACTGGAGCACCCAGAGGAAACCCACGCAGGCACGGGGAGAATGTGCAAACTCCACACAGACAGTGACCAAAGCAGGAATCGAACCCGGGTCCCTGGCGCTGTGAAGCAGCAGTGCTAACCACTGTGTTGCCCAACTTGTGAACGGTAAGAGGCTGGGAAATTGGCCATCATTATGAAGTGCTTTGAAAGGTTAGCCATGGCATGCATCAACTCCGGTCTCCCAGATTGCCACCCACTACAGTTCACCTATCGCCGCAAGAGGTCTACAGCAAATGCCATCTCCCTGGCCCTACACTCAACCCTGGAACACCTGGATAACAAGGACATATGTGTCAGACTCCTATTTATTGACTACAGCTCAGCCTTCAACACCATTATTCTCACGAAACTCATCTCCAAACACCATGGCCTGGCCTTGGCTCCTCCCTCTGCGACTGAATCGTAGACTTCCTAACCCACAGACCACAATCAGTAAGGATAGGCAATGACACCTCCTCCACGGTTATCCTGAACACCGGTGCCCCATACGGCTGTGTTCTCAGCCCCTTACTATACTCCTTGTACACTCTTAACTGTGTAGCCAAATTCAGTTCCAACTCCATTTTCAAGTTTGCTGATGACATCATCATAGTGGGTCAGATCTCAAAAAATGACGAGACGGAATGCAGGAAAGAGATAGAGAATCTGGTGAAATGGTGCGACTACAATAATCTCCTCCTCAATGTCAATAAAATGAAGGAGATAGTCATCGACTCCAGGAAGCATAGTGGAGGACATGCCTTTGTCTACATCAATGGTGATGAAGTGGAAATGGTCAAGAGCTTCAAGTTTCTCAGTCCAGATCACCAACAACTTGTCCTGGTCCCTCCATGCCAACGCTATAGTTAAGAAAGCACACCAATGCTTCTACGTTCTCAGGAGATTAAGGAAACTTGGCATGTCCGCTATGACTCTCACCAATGTTTACAGATGCACCATAAAAAGCATCCTTTCCAGAGGTATCACAGCTTGGTCTGGGCTCCTGCTCTGACTAAGATTGCAAGAAACTACAAAGGGTTGTGAACGTAGACCAGTCCTTCACACAAACCAGCCTCCCATCCATTGACTCCGTCTACACTTCCTGCTGTCTTGGAAAAGCAACCAGAATAATCAAGGACCCCACGCACCCCAGACATACCCTCTTCCACCTTCTTTCATTGGGAAAAAGACAAAAGTCTGAGATCACATATTGGACCTACCTTATATTAAGTTGATCTTTCTCTACACCTAGCTATGACTGTAACACTATATTCTGCACTCTCTCCTTTCCTTCTCCCCTATGTACTCTATGAATGATTTGCTTTGCCTGTATAACACACAGAAACAATACTTTTCACTGCATACTAATACACATGACAATAATAAATCAAATCAAAAGTTAGCATGCACTACCATCTAGAAGGACAAGGGCAGCAAATAATAATAAAGCCCCGCTCTCTCTGTATGCATACATACACCCAAGACCTTCTACTCCTGCACCGCTTTTAGAATTTCACCCCTTATTTTATATTGTTCCTCCATGTTCTTCCTCCTAAAATGCATCACCTCACACTACCCCACATTGAACTTTACTGGCCACGATGTCTAATAAAAAAAATTCAAATAAGTCTAATTTATTATCTCCATCCATTTCCAATTTTGCTGAGAAAGCATTGTCAGTCGGAAAGCTGCCAAAAACAATGTTCCATTTTACTGGTAAGATCACTAATATACATCAAGTCGCTCAAGCAATTGTTACCTGAGCCGACCTCAGGAGGATTGCCTTCATCTATCCTGCCTTCTTCAGGATTGCCCTGCCTTCTTCAGTTTAAGTTTATCTAAGTTTATTTATTAGTGTTACAAGTAGGTTTATATTAACACTGCAATGGAGTTACTGTGAAAATCCCCTAGTCGCCACACTCTGGCGCCTGCTCGGGTACACAGGGAGAATTTAGCATGGTGAATGCACCTAACCTGCATGTCTTTAGGATTGAGGGATGAAACTGGAGCACCCGGAGGACACCCATGCGGACATGGGCAGAACGTGCAAACTCCACACAGACAGTCACCCAAGCCGGGAATCATACTCAGGTCCCTGGCGCTGTGAGGCAATAGTGCTAACCACTGTGCCACCGTGCCGCCCCAATAACCCAGAAGAAGATGCTTTGCAAAAAGGGCTAGGAGCATGTTTAATGCCAAAAGGAAATTTGATTTGGTTTGAAAAGTCTTTCAATGTTACAAGCCAACCACTCCAACAAAGAGCATGAAACACTTGCTCTAGTGTTTGGAATCACAAGGCTTCCCACATATCTTTTTGGGAAATACATTGAAATGGATCATAAGCAACAAGAAATGAGAGAAAACCTCTTGCCAATGCACCACCCAGATTGGAGTGGTAACTGATTAAAATCAAAGGATATTGCTGTGTGATTCAACATTAGCCAGGGAATTATAAGGTTATATTGGACATGTTACACAGGCTACTAACTAATCCAAAACATGAAAATATTTCTTTAGATCTGCAAATTGATGATATGGATGAAGAAGTTGAAGGCAGAAACAATATCAACCTGATGAGTTTCAGGCAAGACAAGTGCAAACAACCCAGAGAAGAAACATCCAAAGTTCTCCTGCTAATAGTGTTGTGGCTACTTATTATCAATGGATTGCTTACCACATTACAGGAGGTTCAAGACAATTTCATATCCTATTGACTGCACAAAGATGAGCATTAGATCTTGAGTCGAGTAATCTTTAAGGGAAGACAAGTGTTTGTTCCAGACATATTATTCAAGTGTTGATTCAAGCCATATTATCACAATTACAAGAGGGCCACATGGGTTTAAAGAACAAAGAACAGTACAGCACAGGAAACAGGCCCTTCGGCCCTCCAAGCCTGTGCCGCTCCTTGGTCCAACTAGACCAATCGTTTGTATCCCTCCATTCCCAGGCTGCTCATGTGACTATCCAGGTAAGTCTTAAACGATGTCAGCGTGCCTGCCTCCACCACCCTACTTGGCAGCGCATTCCAGGCCCCCACCACCCTCTGTGTAAAAAACGTCCCTCTGATGTCTGAGTTATACTTCGCCCCTCTCAGCTTGAGCCCGTGACCCCTCGTGATCGTCACCTCCAACCTGGGAAAAAGCTTCCCACTGTTCACCCTATCTATACCCTTCATAATCTTGTATACCTCTATTAGATCTCCCCTCATTCTCCGTCTTTCCAAGGAGAACAACCCCAGTCTACCCAATCTCTCCTCATAGCTAAGACCCTCCATACCAGGCAACATCCTGGTAAACCTTCTCTGCACTCTCTCCAATGCCTCCACGTCCTTCTGGTAGTGCGGCGACCAGAACAGGATGCAGTACTCCAAATGTGGCCTAACCAGCGTTCTATACAGCTGCATCATCAGACTCCAGCTTTTATACTCTATACCCCGTCCTATAAAGGCAAGCATACATATGCCTTCTTCACCACCTTCTCCACCTGTGTTACCACCTTCAAGGATTTGTGGACTTGCACACCTAGGTCCCTCTGTGTTTCTATACTCCTGATGACTCTGCCATTTATTGTATAACTCCTCCCTACATTATTTCTTCCAAAATGCATCACTTCGCATTTATCCGGATTAAACTCCATCTGCCATCTCTCCGCCCAATTTTCCAGCCTATCTATATCCTGCTGTATTGCCCGACAATGCTCTTCGCTATCCGCAATTCCAGCCATCTTCGTGTCATCCGCAAACTTGCCGATTACACCAGTTACACCTTCTTCCAAATCATTTATATATATCACAAATAGCAGAGGTCCCAGTACAGAGCCCTGCGGAACACCACTGGTCACAGACCTCCAGCCGGAAAAAGACCCTTCGACCACTACCCTCTGTCTCCTATGGCCAAGATGTGGAGATGCCGGCGTTGGACTGGGGTAAACACAGTAAGAAGTTTAACAACACCAGGTTAAAGTCCAACAGGTTTATTTGGTAGCAAAAGCCACACAAGCTTTCGGAGCTCTTAGCCCCTTCTTCAGGTGAGTGGGAATTCTGTTCACAAACAGAGCTTATAAAGACACAGACTCAATTTACATGAATAATGGTTGGAATGCAAATACTTACAACTAATCAAGTCTTTAAGAGACGAAACAATGTGAGTGGAGAGAGCATCTACATGTCTGGCGACAATACACATCTTTTTAGCCTGTCTTGATGCTCTCTCCACTCACATTGTTTCGTCTCTTAAAGACTTGATTAGTTGTAAGTATTTGCATTCCAACCATTATTCATGTAAATTGAGTCTGTGTCTTTATAAGCTCTGTTTGTGAACAGAATTCCCACTCACCTGAAGAAGGGGCTAAGAGCTCCGAAAGCTTGTGTGGCTTTTGCTACCAAATAAACCTGTTGGACTTTAACCTGGTGTTGTTAAACTTCTTCCTATGGCCAAGCCAGTTCTCCACCCATCTAGCCACTTCTCCTTGTATCCCATGAGCCTTAACCTTCTTAACCAACCTGCCATGTGGGACTTTGTCAAATGCCTTACTGAAATCCATATAGACGACATCCACGGCCCTTCCTTCATCAACCGTTTTTGTCACTTCCTCAAAAAACTCCACCAAATTTGTAAGGCACGACCTCCCTCTTACAAAACCATGCTGTCTGTCACTAATGAGATTGTTCCGTTCTAAATGCACATACATCCTGTCTCTAAGAATCCTCTCCAACAACTTCCTTACCACGGACGTCAAGCTCACCGGCCTATAATTTCCTGGGTTATCCCTGCTACCCTTCTTAAACAACGGGACCACATTCGCTATCCTCCAATCCTCAGGGACCTCACCCGTGTCCAAAGAAGCGACAAAGATTTCCGTCAGAGGCCCAGCAATTTCATCTCTCGTCTCCCTGAGCAGTCGAGGATAGATGCCATCAGGCCCTGGGGCTTTGTCAGTTTTAATGTTCCCTAAAAAACCTAACACTTCCTCTCTTGTAATGGAGATTTTCTCTAACGGGTCAACACCTCCCTCCGAGACACTCCCGCTTAACACGCCCCTCTCCTTCGTGAATACCGATGCAAAGTATTCAAGCACACAAGATGTCTATCAAGTGGGGTAGTGCACTGCCCTCAGATAAGTGGTGACATTGAAAGAGCTGTGAGGTTGTGTGAGGCATGCCAAAAGTACCAGCCAAACAAATGCAAGAAACCAGTTTATCTTGACGAGACATCACATGGCTGAGGATTGCTACTGATTAATGTACCATACAATGTGACGATTTTCTCCTGGTCACCAACTACTTCTCAAAAATTTCAATCGTTCAGTGGTTAAGGGACACATCTAGCACATCAGTAGTAAATACAATGAGTGTAATATTTAGCTTATTTTGTTCCCCAGAGGAGATCTTGTCAGATAATGGTCCACAATATACCAAAAAACCATTCCGGGAGATGTGTCCCAATTGGGTGTAAACCATGTAAGAGCATCTCCACATTACCCGAGGTCCAATGGACTCACTAAAAAAGTAGTTTGTACTGTCAAGTTACTCATTACATAGAAACATAGAACAGTACAGCACAGAACAGGCCCTTCGGCCCTCGATGTTGTGCCGAGCTTTGTCCAAAACCAAGGTCAAGCTATCCCACTCCCTATCATTCTGGTGTGCTCCATGTGCCTATCTAATAACCGCTTGAAGGTTCCTAAAGTGTCCGACTCCACTATCACTGCAGGCAGTCCATTCCACACCCCAACCACTCTCTGAGTAAAGAACCTACCTCGGACATCCCTCCTATATCTCCCACCACGAACCTTATAGTTATGCCCCCTAGTAACAGCTACATTCACCCAAGGAAATAGTCTCTGAACGTCCACTCTATCTATCCCCCTCATCATCTTATGAACCTCTATTAAGTCGCCTCTCATCCTCCTCCGCTCTAAAGAGAAAAGCCCTAGCTCCCTCAACCATTCCTCATAAGACCTACCCTCCACACCAGGCAGCATCCTGGTAAATCTCCTCTGCACTCTCTCCAATGCTTCCACATCCTTCTTATAGTGAAGTGATCAGAACTGCACGAATATTCCAAATGTGGTCTCACCAAGGTCCTGTACAGTTGCAGCATAACCCCATGGCTCTTAAACTCAAACCCCCTGTTAATAAATGCTAACACACTATAGGCCTTCTTCACGGCTCTATCCACTTGAGTGGCAACCTTCAGAGATCTGTGGATATGAACCCCAAGATCTCTCTGTTCCTCCACATTCCTCAGAACCCTGCCGTTGACCCTGTAATTCGCATTCAAATTTGTCCTACCAAAATGAATCACCTCGCACTTATCAGGGTTAAACTCCATCTGTCATTTTTCGGCCCAGCTCTGCATCCTATCAATGTCTCTTTGCAGCCTACAACAGCCCTCCACCTCATCCACTACTCCACCAATCTTGGTGTCATCAGCAAATTTACTGACCCACCCTTCAATCCCCTCCTCCAAGTCATTGATAAAAATCACAAATAGCAGAGGACCCAGCACTGATCCCTGTGGTACACCACTGGTAACTGGTCTCCAGTCTGAAAATTTTCCATCCACCACCACCCTCTGTCTTCTATGAGGTAGCCAGTTACTTATCCAATCGGCCAAATTTCCCTCTATCCCACACCTCCTTACTTTCTTCATGAGCCTACCATGGGGAACCTTATCAAACGCCTTACTAAAATCCATGCATACGACATCAACTGCTCTACCTTCATCTACACACTTAGTTACCTCCTCAAAGAATTCAATCAAATTTGTGAGGCAAGACTTACCCTTCACGAATCCGTGCTGACTATCACGGATTAAGCTGCATCTTTCCAAATGGTCATAAATCCTATCCCTCAGGACCTTTTCCATTAACTTACCGACCACCGAAGTAAGACTAACTGGCCTATAATTACCAGGGTCATTCCTATTTCCTTTCTTGAAATGAGGAACAACATTTGCCACTCTCCAGTCCTCTGGCACAATCCCTGTGGAAAGTGAGGACCCAAAGATCAAAGCCAAAGGCTCTGCAATCTCATCCCTTGCCTCCCAAAGAATCCTAGGATATATCCCATCTGGCTCAGGGGGCTTATCGGCCCTCAGGTTTTTCAAAATTGCTAATACGCCTTCCCTCAGAACATCTACCTCCTCCAGCCTTTCAGTCTGTATCCCACTCTCATCCTCAAAAACATGGTCCCTCTCCTTGGTGAACACTGAAGAAAAGTATTCATTCATCGCCTCTCCTATCTCTTCTGACTCCATGCACAAGTTCCCACTACTATCCTTGACCAGCCCTAACCTCACCCTGGTCATTCTTTTATTTCTCACATAAGAGTAAAAAGCCTTGGGGTTTTCCTTGATCCAACCCACCAAGGACTTCTCATGCCCCTTCCTAGCTTTCCTAAGCCCTTTTTTTAGCTCATTCCTTGCTACCTTGTAACCCTCAAGTGACCCAGCTGCACCTTGTTTTCTCATCCTTACATACACTTCCTTTTTCCTCTTGACAAGACATTCAACCTCTTTTGTGAACCATGGTTCCCTCACTCGGCCATTTCCTCCCTGCCTGACAGGGACATGCCTATCAAGGACACGCAGTATTTGTTCCTTGAACAAGCTCCACTTTTCATTTGTGCCTTTCCCTGACAGTTTCTGTTTCCATCTTATGCCCCCTAATTCTTGCATCATAATTACCCCTCCTCCAATTATAAACCTTGCCCTGCCGTAAGGCCCTATCCCTCTCCATTGCAATAATAAAAGACACCGAATTGTGGTCACTATCTCTGAAGTGCTCTCCCACAACCAAATCTAACACTTGGCCCGGTTCATTACCGAGTACCAAGTCCAATGTGGCCCCACCTCTTGTCGGCCTATCCACATATTGTGTCAGGAAACCCTCCTGCACAAATTGTACAAAAACTGCCCCATCCGAACTAATCGACCTATAAAGGTTACAATCAATATTTGGAAAGTTAAAGTCACCCATGACAACTACCCTGTGACCTCCACACCTATCCATAATCTGCCTTGCAATTTCCTCCTCCACATCCCTATTACTATTTGGGGGCCTGTAGAAAACCCCCAACAACGAGACCGCTCCTTTCCTATTTCTAACTTCAGCCCATATTACCTCAGTGGGCAGGTACTCCTCGAACTGCCGTTAAACTATCCTTGATTAACAATGTTACTCCTCCACCTCTTTTACCACCTTCCCTACTCTTACTGAAACATCTATACCCCGGGACTTCCAACAACCATTCCTGTCCCTGTTCTAACCATGTCTCTGTAATGGCCACAACATCGTAGTCCCAAGTACCAATCCACGCTCCAAGTTCACCTACCTTATTCCGGATGCTCCTTGCATTGAAGTAGACACACTTCAACCCACCTTCCTGTCTACCGGTACACTCCTGCGACCTTGATACCCTCTGCAGTACCTCACTACACTCAACACTGGCTTCTGGACTACAGCTCGTTTTCCCATCCTCCTGACAAATTAGTTTAAACCCCCCCCCCCCGAAGAGCCGTAGCAAATTTCCCTCCCAGGATATTGGTGCCCCTCTGGTTGAGGTGCAAACCGTCCTGTTTATACAGATGCCACCTTCCCCAGAATGTGCTCCAATTATCCATGGAACCGAAACCCTCCCTCCTACACCATCCCTGCAGCCACATGTTTATCTGCACTCTCTCCCTGTTCCTCAACTCACTAGCACGTAGCACCGGCAACAAACCAGAGATGACAACATGGTTTGTCCTGGCTCTCAGCTTCCACCCTAGCTCCCTAAATTCCTGTTTTAAATCCCCCTCCCTTCTCTTACCTATGTTGTTGGTACCACGACTTGTGACTGTTCCTCCACCCCCTTAAGGATCCTGAAAACACGGTCCGAGACGGCACGGACCCTGGCACCCAGGAGGCAACATACCATCCGTGAGTCTCTTTCGCTGCCACAGAACCTCCTATCTGTCCCTCTAACTGTCGACTCCCCAATAACTATTGCCCTCCTGCTCTCCCCCCTTCCCTTCTGAGCGACAGGGACGGACCAAGCGCTGGAGATCTGGTCACCGTGGCTTACCACTGGTAGGTCGCCCCCCCCAACAGTATCCAAAGCGGTATACTTGTTGCCGAGGGGAACGACCACAGGGTATCCCCTGCACTGACTGCTTCCTCCCAGCCCCTCTCACCGTCACCCATCTATCTTCATTCTTCGGAGTAACTACATCCCTGAAGCTTCTGTCTATGACCACCTCTGCCTCCCAAATGATCCGAAGTTCATCCAGCTCCAGCTCCAGATCCCTAACACGGACTTCAAGGAGCTGGAATTGGATGCACTTCCTGCAGGTGTACTCAGCTGGGACACTACTGGTGTCCCTCACCTCAAACATCCTACAGGAGGAACATTGCACTGCCTGCACTGACGTCCCTGCTAACTTCCCTTACTAAGAAACGAAAGAAAGAGAAAAAAAAGCTCACCTGCTCTCACTCCGAGTCCTTTTTTTAGGTTAGAGGAGGGGGGAGGGTGGGAGACTCTAAACTGAGATTAAATCCAAACAACTGAGATTAAACCCAAACAACTGAGATTAAATCCAAACTGAGATTAAACCCAAACAACTGGGATTAAATCCAAACAAACTGAGATTAAACCCAAACAACTGGGATTAAATCCAAACAAACTGAGATTAAACCCAAACAAACTGAGATTAAACCCAAACAACTGAGATTAAATCCAAACAAACTGAGATTAAACCCAAACAACTGAGATTAAATCCAAACAAACTGAGATTAAACCCAAACAAACTGAGATTAAACCCAAACAACTGAGATTAAATCCAAACAAACTGAGATTAAACCCAAACAAACTGAGATTAAACCCAAACAACTGAGATTAAATCCAAACAAACTGAGATTAAACCCAAACAACTGAGATTAAATCCAAACAAACTGAGATTGTGAAACGAGAGCTCATTTAGATTTCTAAATTGTTATGTTGCATTTACAGGCAACACTGTCAGCTATGGGATTACCCTCACCAGCCGAAAACATCTTCAGAAGGCAGATCAGAACAATATTGTCAAGTCACTATCTAATTAGATTATCATCAATACAGAAATTAATACTGGAGAGATGGAAAAGATGAATTTGGCCTAGAACTTCCATTACCTCATGGGGGCTCATACCCTGGAGGTATTCCAGAAGTTGCACTGGGTGTGTGTGGGGGGGGTGAGGGCCTGATAATCTACATCCCAGGGTACTAAAGGAATTGATAATGGAATTAGTGGACATGTTGGTTGTCATCTTCCAAACTCTTGTAGATTCTGGAACAGTCCAGGCAGACTGAAGGTTGGCAAATGTAACCCATTATTTAAAAAAGGAGGAAGGAAGTAAACAGGGGATTACAGACCGGTTAGGCTAACATCAGTAGCAGGGAAAGTGCTGGAGTCTACAAAAAAGGATGCAATAACAGGACAATTAGAAAATATCAACAGGATTAGATAAAGTCAACATGGATATTTGAAAGGGAAATCATGTTTGACAAACCTATTGGAGTTTTTTGAGGATGTAACTAGTAGAATAGATAAGGGTGAACTAGTGAGGTGAATTTGAAGTTTCAAAAGGTTTTGATAACGTCCTACATAGGAGGTTAATGTGCAAAATTAAATCACATGAGATTGGGAGTAATATATCGGTATGGATTGAGAATTGATTAGCAGATAGGAAACAGAGAGTAGGAATAAATAGGCTTTTTTTGAAAAGGCAAGCATTCACCTGATTAAGGGGCAGCGCTCCGAAAGCTTGTGCTACCAAATAAACCTGTTGGACTTTAACCTGATGTTGTGAGACTACTTATTGTACAGGTACAGCAAGCAGTTCGGAAGGCAAATGAAGGCCTTCATTGCAAGAGGACTTGAATACAGGAGCAGGAACGTCTTACTGCAGCTGTATAGGGCCTTGGTGAGACCAATCCTGTCGTATTATATGCAGTTTTGATCTCCTTATCTAAGAAAATATATATTTGCCATAGAAGGAGTGCACCAAAGGTTTACCAGACTGATTCCTGGGATGTAAGGATTGTCATTGGAGGCCAGATTGGGTCAACTGGGCCTGTATTCACTGGAATTTAGAAGAATGAGAGGGGATCCAATTGAAAGGTATAAATTCTGACAAGGCTGGACAGACTGGATGCAGGGATATTATTTCCTCCAGCAGTCTCAGAATATTGGGGTACGCTATTTAGGACTGAGATAAGGAGAGATTTCTTCACTCAGAGGGTGGTGAACCTGTGGAATTCTCTACCACAGAAGGCTGTGGGGGTCAAGTTACTGAATCTATTTAAGAAGGAAATAGATTTCTGGACTCTTGAGATAGAGGATCAGCCATGATCATGTTGAATGGTGGAGCAGGTTTGAAGGCTGAGCAGCCTACTCCTCCTCCTATTTTCTATGTTTCCATCTTACCATTCATTAACGTGTGATTGATATATTTGTGTTAGAGGCTTCTAACACAACAGGCTCCACCATCATTGAGGATGTGGAAGTTGGTGGAGCCTCCTCCTCTTATTAATTATTTTGTTGTCCACCAACTGGACTTGGCAGAACTGCAGAGCTTTGATCTGATCCTTTGGATGTGGGATCACTTTGCTCAAATAACAACTTCTGCTGTTTAGCATGCATGTAGTCCTCTATTGTAGCTTCACTAGGTTGGCATCCAATTTTGGGATATGCCGAGAGCTGCTCCTGCCATTGTCTGCTCCATTCCTTGTTGAACCCGTGTTGATCCCCTGGCTTGATGGTAATAGTAGGGATTTACAAGGCTATGAGTTTGCAGATAATAATTGAATACAGATCTATTACTGCTAATGGCCAACAACCTCTCACAGATGCTCAGTTTTGAACTGCTAGATCTTTTCAGAATATATTCCATCTTGTATGGTAGTTGTGCCACACAGCAGATGAAAGGCAACCTCAGGGTGAAGATGGAGTTTGTTTTGCTGATCACTCTAACCAGGACTGTCATGGGCAAATGCATCTGTGACAAATATGGTCTTTCCTTTGTGTTGTCCTCTCACCACCTACTGCAGGCCCTGACTGGCAGTTATGTCCTTCAAGTTATCAATGACAATAAGAAAATATGTTCACAAACAAAGTTCCCCTTATTCAAAGTTTAATCCTCCAAATAAGGTAAAGTATTTGCAAACCGAGCAACCTTGGGAAAGAAAAGCTATTCATTATGAGTCTTTGAGCTCATTCTTTCCGAATCAGGTCCAATCTTTCATTCCAATTTTTTAAGCTAGTTGTTAAAATATCCATATATAACAAGCTACACAGACCTGATAGCGTTCACTTCATGTGTAACTTATACCTTCAAACTGCATTGTGATGACTAATACACACACACAACATATATGAAAGCTTTAATAATAAAACGTCCCAAAGTGTTTTACAGCAGCATTATAAAACAAAATATGACACCGAGCCATATAAGGTCCTCAATGCCTTTGTTGTTTGAAATGGGTTAAGATGATTTCACAATACAACATTTAGTATCTCAGCCCTCTTATCTCTTCTTTCTTAAGGTCACCAGACCAACTTTCATTAGGTATCAATCCACTATTATCTATGTTAGGGTACCAGATCAGAAACCCCAAGCTATATTATGAAGTGAGACTAGCCCCAACAATTTTCTATTTTGGCATTAATGTGAGGACAGGATGTTTCAGTCCAGATGTGATTCCACTAACAAACTAGGGAACTTTTATCAAAACAAACTTTATTTAACACAGTTTACCTGTGACAAAGGAATTAACAATTGAACAATACTTAAGCACGACAAACTACAATTCTTAACTTCTAACCTACCACTATCAGTTCCAATCAAGCAATATTTATTTTATAGATTCAAACCCCTACTTAAAATTAGGAAAACACAGGCATACTTGCTTTGACTTAGGTTAACAGTCTTGGAGCTTTCAGAAAGCCTCCAGAGATTAAGCGAGATACAGAGAGACATTTCTTCTAACAGTTGCTGGCAGCAACTGCACTTTATTTTAAAATGAAAGCAAAACTGTTCTTTTCCTTGCAAGTGTAGCTCCTCCCATTTACCATATGATTCTGTCCCTGTGAATCAACCTAATCTAAATTCACATGACTCTGCATACCTTGTCTAAAATCCCAGGAGAACACAAGTAACTTCTTAAGCCTTCTGCTAAATAGTACATGGCTAAAATGAATAGGTATCATTCATTAACGTGTGATTGATATATTTGTGTTAGATGCTTCTAACACAACAGGCTCCACCATCATTGAGGATGTGGAAGTTGGTGGAGCCTCCTCCTCTTATTATTTTGTATTTTTGTTGGCTTTCCAGACAAACTGACTCTTGTATCAAACACTGCCTCTTAAAGTAGTCCCACCTTAACATAAAATATATCAAAATAGTACAGTATCATCATACCTTCCCCCTCAAAAAATGAACCAACAATATGAAAAGATGGCTTCATTTTCAAAACCTCTAGTTTTCACACTATTAGTACTCTATCAAATACCACTTATTAAATCTAAGCTCACAAAGTTAAACAGTTGTAAAATCCATTTCAGTCTTTCTTTTCCAGCATAGAATGTTCCATCCATCTTTCATCAAAGTTGTGATAAAGCATTTGCATTCACGTTCTCTCTTCCTGCTTTGCTCGACACACTGCTTTGTTCAGCGGCTTCCTCTTACTTTTCAGAGGCCTCCTTCTGTTCTTGACCCTGCATTGATTCTAAGTCTGAGTCTGGTTCTGCTTTTATGATTGTAAATTAATTCTGGTGATATCCTCAGAGAGCTGGGCAGGATCCAGAGGGCAAAACTTTACACTGAATGCAAACTGGCACAAACTATTTCAGATTTGCTTTTCAATTTCCTTTGTTGAGTCCAACCAGTTCTTTTGATTTTCAGAGTCCTGAAATGTCAAATTAAAGTAAGCTTTTTCCAGAAGGTTGAGTTGCTCACAGACTTTGTCACAGAGAACCTGTCCCTTTGCACACTTTCTCAACGTCACATGTGTGTGTCCAGGACCATCCAGCAGGGTCGCTTTATCCCTGTCCCTTTTCTTATTAACTACCTTTGATTCCTGTGTCAGGTAGTCCAGCTCCATCTTCTGTTGTGAAATGATATGTTCAAAATTACTTTCTGAGTCTCCAATTGTATATCTTTCTGTTCCAATGTTGTTTATTAATTCATTTGTTTGTTCTGAATCTTCATCATAATTTTCTGCATATTCTTTAGCAAAGATATACAGCAGATTAATCTTTGGTGTCAGGATTTCTTCTAAATTTGATTTTAGTGATCATTGGGGCAGCCATGCTATTGTGAAAACCATCACAATTTACTCAAACATCAGCTATTGACAGTACTGTTTCTCTGGAGAAACAGAGAAACTGTCTGTGCAAGCTGTATAGATTAATTATAGTAAGAAGTTTAACAACACCAGGTTAAAGTCCAACAGGTTTATTTGGTAGCAAAAACCACACAAGCTTTCGGAGCTCCAAGCCCCTTCTTCAGGTGAGTGGGAATTCTGTTCACAAACAGAGCATATAAAGACAGAGACTCCATTTACATGAATAATAGTTGGAATGCGAATACTTACAGCTAATCAAGTCTTTAAGAAACAAAACAATGTGAGTGGAGAGAGCATTAAGACAGGCTAAAAAGATGTGTATTGTCTCCAGACAAGACAGCCAGTGAAACTCGGCAGGTCCAGGCAACTGTGGGGGTTACAGATAGTGTGACATGAACCCAATATCCCGGTTGAGGCCGTCCTCGTGTGTGCGGAACTTGGCTATCAGTTTCTGCTCAGCGACTCTGCGCCGTCGTGTGTTGCGAAGGCCGCCTTGGAGAACACTTACCCGAATATCAGAGGCCGAATGCCCGTGACCGCTGAAGTGCTCCTCAACTGGAAGAGAACAGTCTTGCCTGGTGATTGTCGAGCAGTGTTCATTCATCCGTTGTCGCAGCGTCTGCATAGTTTCCCCAATGTACCATGCCTCGGGACATCCTTTCCTGCAGCGTATCAGGTAGACAACGTTGGCCGAGTTGCAAGAGTATGTACCGTGTACCTGGTGGATGGTGTTCTCACGTGAGATGATGGCATCTGTGTCGATGATCCGGCACGTCTTGCAGAGGTTGCTGTGGCAGGGTTGTGTGGTGTCGTGGTCACTGTTCTCCTGAAGGCTGGGTAGTTTGCTGCGGACAATGGTCTGTTTGAGGTTGTGCGGTTGTTTGAAGGCAAGAAGTGGGGATGGCCTTGGTGAGATGTTCGTCTTCATCAATGACATGTTGAAGGCTCCGGAGAAGATGCCGTAGCTTCTCCGCTCCGGGGAAGTACTGGACGACGAAGGGTACTCTGTCCACTGTGTCCCGTGTTTGTCTTCTGAGGAGGTCGGTGCGGTTTTTCGCCGTGGCGCGTTGGAACTGTTGATCAATGAGTCGAGCGCTATATCCTGTTCTTATGAGGGCATCTTTCAGCGTCTGGAGTGTCTGTTGCAATCCTCCTCATCCGAGCAGATCTCGGCTTGTCCATAGGGGATGGCTTCTTTTACGTATTTAGGGTGGAAGCTGGAGAAGTGGAGCATCGTGAGGTTATCCGTGGGCTTTAACCTGGTGTTGTTAAACTTCTTACTGTGTTTACCCCAGTCCAACGCCGGCATCTCCACATCTAGATTAATTATCCCAGCGGTTCATTTGGAATGATGGTACAATTGCATCAAACAGTCTTACTTCACATTGTTGTCCTTTTCTTCTGTCTGCAGTAGTAAAATACTTCTGTTCCTCAATTTCCTTCTTGATATCACATATGACTGCTGACTGATATACATTTTTCCCTCAAAGATTACGAGCTGCTGTTGACAGTCCTGCAACTTACACTCAGTTAATTTCAACAATTCAGGAACAGGCTCCAAATCAATCAATCTTTCTTGCATCTATTTCTGCACCTCATTTTCCTTATTCACATTATTGTCCAGTAACTTGTTCTCCTTCTCTGCTTTCACCAGTTTCATGTTTCATTTGCCTCCATTTGTGGCTTCATTAACCGAGATTCATAATTATTCACTTCGTATTGTTTGATTGGGACTTTCGGCTGCTGCATCTCAGACTGAGCAAACATCAACTTCTCCTTTTGAACCTGTGCCAACTTGAGTTGATTAAATCTATATGGATGTTATTTAATTGGAACAGCATTTGCTACTTCTACATCATGCACAAATACTTAAGTACTTTCCATTTTTGTTCCCACATATAGTTCTATGTGATGGTAATAACTCTTTCAGGTCATTTTGACTTCCCTCTGGAAGGTAACTCAGTAATTTATTTCAATTTCTGATTACTTCCTCATTGTCCAATCTAATTTGAGGAATGTAAAATTCAAAACCATCTGGATTTGTTTCTTCACTCTGAGTTGTAACGTCCAAGACATCCTCCTGCTTTCCTTCCCTATCAAAATACCATTTGGGCATATTGGGCGGCACGGTAGCACAGTGGTTAGCACTGTTGCTTCACAGCTTCAGGGTCCCGGGTTCGATTCCCGGCTCGGGTCACTCTGTGTGGAGTTTGCACATTCTCCTCGTGTCTGTGTGGGTTTCCTCCGGGTGCTCCGGTTTCCTCCCACAGTCCAAAAATGTGCGGGTTAGGTTGATTGGCCAGGTTAAAAATTGCCCCTTAGAGTCCTGAGATGCGTAGGTTAGAGGGATTAGCGGGTAAAATATGTGGGGGTAGGGCCTGGGTGGGATTGTGGTTGGTGCAGACTCGATGGGCCGAATAGCCTCCTTCTGCACTGTAGGGATTCTATGATTCTATGATATGGCACACTCTGTGAATCTTCCTTCTATCTGGCGTTCTTAGCAAATAATTCACCTCACTCAATTTTCTTTTGACTTGATAAGGCCCACTGCATCTTGCTTTTAATGGTTCACCTACCACTGGTAACAGTACTAATACTTTCTCCCCACTAGCAAAATTACTAATTTTTGATCTCTTATCCGCTTCTTTTTTCATCACAAGCTGTGCCACATTTAAATGCTGTCTAACCAACTCACACAGACAGTGACCCAAGCTGGGAATTGAACCCGGGTCCCTGGAACTGTGAGGCAGCAGTGCTAACCACTGTGCCACCATGGCACACCTTGAGAAGGTGGTGGTGAGTTGCCTTCTTGAACCGTTGCCGTCCGTGTGCTGTGGGTTGACCCACAATAACATTAGGGAGGGAATTCCAGGATTTTGACCCAGCGACTGCGAAAGAACGGTGATATATTTCCAAATCAGGATGGTGAGTGGCTTGGAGGAGAACTTGCAGGTGGTGGTGTTCCCATTTATCTGTTGCCCTTGTCCTTCTAGATGGAAGTGGCTGTGGGTTTGGGAGGTGCTGTCTAAGGATCTTTGGGGAATTGCTGCAATGCACCTTGTAGATAGTACACACTGCTGCTACTGAGCGCGGTGGTGGAGGGATTGGATGTTTATAGATGCGGTGTGGTTTATAGATGCGGTGGGCTGCTTTGTCCTGGATTGTATCAAGCTTCTTGAGTGTTGTTGGAGCTGCACCCATCCAGGCAAGTAGGGAGTATTTCATCACACTCCTGACTTGTGCCTTGTAGGTGGTGGACAGGCTTTGGTCAGTCAGGAGGTCAGTTACTCGCCACAGTATTCCTAGCCCTGACATGCTCTTGTAGCCACTGTGTTTAGGTGGTGAATCCAGGTAGAGAAAGAGTTCCTGATGAAGAAAGATTGTGAGTGGATTGCCCGAGGTAAATGTAGAGAGAATGTTTCCACGTGCGCAATTGTCCAAAACTTGGGACCGGTAATACAGGGTAGTTACTAATAACCTAATAAGGAAATAAGAAGAAATTCCTTCACTGAGTGTGAAACTCAGAATTGCAGGAGATGCTGAAGGCAAATAATTCAGATTCTTTCAAAATGAAACTAGACAAGTACACCAGAGAAAAACAAATAAAAATGTGTTGTAAGGACAGGATGTGGTAGATAAAATGGGAGGATACTGGTGTGGTATGTAAACACCAGCACAGTAGTTGGGCTGAATGGCCTGTTCCATTGCTGTATTGCCAAATATGTACACTGAACCCTAAATGTGGCCAGCTAAGAAGATGCACAAACGGGGCTTGAGTGTCAGTGCAAGACTTATTTTTTTAAAAATTCTATTCCATTCTCAGAGTTACAAAGACAATGCACAGAGCAGACGAGGCAAGCCCCTAATCCATCTCCTTGCTTCCTTCAAGATCGATTCAAATTCAAATTGAATCCAATTTATGGTCTCCACAAAAGAGACATCCTGGGTCCAAGCTGATAAAAACAGCATTACGCGCTTGATCCTACGCTGATCTTAGCCAGAAGGCTAAGAAGGGATATGATTCTATTGGGCCAAGTGCTGGCAGTTGGATTCGGTGGGAGAGCAAGTGTTTCTGTGTTGGTGCGGACTCGACGGGACAATTAAAAAAAATTATTTTATGGGATTTGGGCATCACTGGCTAAACCAGAATTTATTGCCCATCCCTAGTTGCCCCTGAGGAAGGCGGTGGTGAGCTGTCTTCTTGAACTGCTGCAGTAACACTACATTCTGCACTCTCTCGTTTCCTTCTCCATGAACGGTATGCTTCGTCTGTGTAGCGCGCAAGAAACAATACTTTTCACTGTGACAATAATAAATCAAATCAAATCAAATCACATCAGTCCTTGATGTGTAAGTACATTCAGGAAATTCCAGGATTTTGACCCAGCGAAAGTGAAAGAACAGCAATGTATTTCCAAGTCAGGATGGTGATTGACTTGGAGGGAAAGTTACAAAGCCAATGCTCAGAATGGACCAGGTTGATCCAAATCCATTCCCTGTTTGCTCCGAAAAAACAAATTCAAATTGAATCCAATTCAAGGTCCAATAAGTGAAAAAACAAGATCCAAGCTGACAAGATAAGTCATTGATTTTATTTGATTTATTATTGTCACATGTAGTGGGAAACAGTGAAAAGTATTGTTTCTTGCGTGCTATACAGAAAAAACATACCGTTCATAGCGTACATAGGGGAAAAGGAAAGGAGGGGGTGCAGAATATAGTGTTACAGTTACAGATAGGGTGAAAAGCACGGTCAGCTTAATACATGGTAGGTCCATTCATTGCACCCGATCTTGGGTTTGATTTAACATTCGGGCTGCGATTCTCCCAAAAATGTTCTAAGTGTTGAATTTGCGGGAAAACTGTTGTAAATCATGCTGTTTTTTTCAGTGCAACTTCAGACAATCTCCCACACTCTGTGCAATGCAGAGGTCACAATCAGGAATGTCATTAAAAGCTCGGGGGGGGGGGGAGGGGGCATATTCACGCCGGAGGCTGACAGTTCCGGGCCTCTGCGCATGCACAGCCAAAAGGCTGAGAACCTCCTGGTTTGAAGTGTGTAAGTGCTTTGATTTGATTTATTGTCACATGTAATGATGTACAGTGAAAAGTATTGTTTCTTGCGCGCTATACAAACAAAACATACAATTCACAGAGTGCATATGGGAGAAGGAAAGGAGAGGGTGCAGAATATAGTGTGACAGTCATGGCTAGGGTGTAGAGAAAGATCAGTTTAATATATTGTAGGTTCATTCAAAGGTCTGATGGCAGCAGGGAAGAAGCTGTTCTTGAGTTAGTTGGTACGTGATCTCAGATTTTTGTATCTTTTTCTCAACGGAAGAGGGCGGAAAAGAATATGTCCAGGATGCATGAGGTCCTTGAGTATGCTGGCTGCTTTTTCGAGGCAGTGGGAAGTGTAGACAGAATCAATGGATGGGAGACTGGTTTGCACGATAGATTAGGCTACGTTCACAATCCTTTGTAGTTTCTTGTGGTCTTGGTCAGAGCAGGAGCCATACCTGTGATACATCTGGAAAAGATGCTTTTTATGGTGCATCTGTAAAAATTGGTGAGAATGGACATGCCGAACCAAGCAGTGTGCCTTAATGACTATTGGCCGGTGGCTCTGACATCCATCATTAAGAAGTGCTTCAAAAGGTTAGTCATGGTACGAATCAATTCCAGCCTACCGGACTACCTGGATCCACTACAGTTTGCCTACTGCTGCAACAGGTCCACAGCAGACGCCATTTCACTGGCCCTGCACTCAATCCTGGAACACCTAGATAACAAGGACACCTATGTCAGACTCCTAGTTATTGACTACAGCTCAGCCTTCAACACTATTATTTCCACAAAACACATCTCCAAACTCCGTGGCCTGGGCCTCGGCACCTCCCTCTGCGACTGGATCCTGAACTGCCCAACTCATCAGACCACAATCAGTAAGGATAGGCAATAACGCCTCCTCCACGTTAATCCTCAACACCAGTGCCCCACAAGGCTATGTTCTCAGCCCCCTACTATACTCCTTATACACCTATGACTGTGCAGCCAAACTCCCTTCCAATTCGATTTTCAAGTTTGCTGACGACACCACCGTAATGGGTCGGATCTCAAACAATAGTTTAAAAATTGGCAAGTCACGTTGCAGCTTTATAGAACCTTAGTTAGGCCACATTTGGAATATAGTGTTCAATTCTGGTCGCCACACTACCAGAAGGATGTGGAGGCTTTGGAGAGGGTACAGAAAAGATTTGCCAGGATGTTGCCTGGTATGAAGGGTATTAGCTATGAGAGGTTGGAGAAACTTGGTTTGTTCTCACTGGAGCGACGGAGGTTGAGGGGAGACCTGATAGAAGTTTACAAGATTATGAGAGGCATGGACAGAGTGGATAGTCAGAAGCTTTTTCGCAGGGTGGAAGAGTCAATTACTAGGGGACATAGGTTTAAGGTTTAAGGGGCAAGGTTTAAAGGAGATGTACGAGGCAGATGTTTTACACAGAGAGTAGTGGGTGCCTGGAACTCGTTGCCGGGGGAGGTAGTGGAAGCGGATACGGTAGTGACTTTTAAGGGGCGTCTTGACAAGTACATGAATAGGATGAGAATAGAGGGATATGGTCCCCGGAAGGGTAGGGGGTTTTAGTTAAGTCGGGCGGCATGGTCGGTGCAGGCTTGGTGGGCCGAAGGGCCTGTTCCTGTGCTGTAATTTTCTTTGTTCTTTGTTCAATGATGAGACAGAGTACAGGAATGAGATAGAGAATCTGGTGAACTGGTGTGGCAACAATAACCTCTCCCTCGATGTCAACAAAACGAAGGAGATTGTCATCGACTTCAGGAAGCATAAAGGAGAACATGCCCCTGTCTACATCAACGGGGACCAAATAGAAAGGGTCGAGAATTTCAACTTTTTAGGTGTCCAGATCACCAACAACCTGTCCTGGTCCCCCCATGCTGACACTATAGTTAAGAAAGCCCACCAACGCCTCTACTTTCTCAGAAGGCTAAGGAAATTTGGCATGTCAGCTACGACGCTCACCAACATTTACAGATGCAACATAGAAAGCATTCTTTCTGGTTGTATCACAGCTTGGTATGGCTCCTGCTCTGCCCAAGACCACAAGAAATTACAAAAGGTCGTGAATGTAGCCCAATCCATCACGCAAACCAGCCTCCCATCCATTGACTCTGTCTACACTTCCTGCTGCCTAAGCAAAGCAGCCAGCATAATTCAGGACCCTATGCACCCCGGTCATTCTCTCTTCCACCTTCTTCCTTCGGGAAAAAGATACAAAAGTCTGAGGTCACATGCCAACCGACTCAAGAACAGCTTCTTCCCTGCTGCTGTCAGACTTTTGAATGGACTTACCTTGCATTAAGTTGATCTTTCTCTACACCCTAGCTATGACTGTAACACTACATTCTGCACTCTCTCGTTTTCTTCTCTATGAACGGTATGTTTTGTCTGTATAGCGCGCTAGAAACAATACTTTTCACTGTATGTTAATACATGTGTCAATAATAAATCAAAATCAAATCAATTTCCTTTGCCTCCTGAAAAAGTAGGGGTGAGGGCAGCATGGTGGCACAGTGGTTAGCACTGCTGCCTCACAGCGTCCGGGACCCAGTTTCGATTCCTGGCTAGGGTCTGTGCGGAGTCTGCACGTTCTCCCCGTGTCTGCGTGGGTTTCCTCCGGGTGCTCCGGTTTCCTTCCACACTCAGAAAAACGTGCTGGTTCGGTGCATTGGCCGTGCTAAATTCTCCCTCGGTGTACCTGGGGGATTTTCACAGTAACTTCATTGCAGTGTTAATGTCATCCTACTTGTGACATGAAAAAACTTTAAGGTGTTGGTGGGCTTTCTTGAAGGAAAAGAGGCACTTGCTCCATGCCAAAGACATCCCTCCCTGTTGCATTCATCTCCAACCTGGTGGCAATCAGCCACAGCAACAGCTCTTCATTGACTGCTGCGGTCCGTGATTTCTGATTGGCTCACTCTCCGCTTCGCGTCACAAATAACTTTACATAATGAATAATAAAAGTCTGTTTACATAATTAATATGAATATGCAAAGCAGAGAGGCGGCACAGCCGAACGCCAGCATGCAAATCCGCGCCGCGTCACAATGGGCCTGGCATAATTAATCAGCGGTATGTAAATGAGAGGCCCACGCCCAGCGGGTGAGGTCAGTTGTTTTTGTGCGCAGGCGCCCGTCACGCTTACGGCGTCAGCGCCGGCTGGATTGGGGCCGGGGGGGTGGGGAGATGGTGCCGCGGTGCTGCCGCCTGGGGTGGGCCTGAAACCCGGAGAGCCACAACCCCGCAAACAAACAAATAAAAACAGGGACCGGCATTGATCACACACACACACACACAGAGGGTTGGTGAAGAGATCTGACCAGCTGGGGGGGGGAATATTCTAGAGAGGGCCTGAAGGAAACCTCCAGCTCAGACTGAGATGTCGGCCCAGCGGCTCCGGGTCTAAACCGATTGCGGGGGGGGGGTGAGGGAGCAAAAAACCCCCGATCAAACAGATAATAAATAAATATACCCTCCCTTCCCCCCGAGTCTCCTCAGCAGCCCCGCTGCCGCCAAGGAAGGATGTGGCTCAAACTCTTCTTCCTGCTGCTCTACTTCCTCGTCCTCTTCGTGCTGGCTCGCTTCTTCGAAGCCATCGCCTGGTACGAGACCGGGGTGTTCGCCACGCAGCTGGTGGACCCGGTGGCCCTGAGCTTCAAGAAGCTCCGCACCATCCTGGAGTGCCGCGGCATCTGCTACGCCGGCCTGCCCGAGAAGAAAGATGTCCGCGAGCTGGTGCACAAATCAGGTACGGAGTTCACTCAGCACCGTCCTCAAAGGAGGCCTGAGGAGGTGTCGGGGGGGGGGGGGGGTTGTGAGGGAGAGAGTGGGGGGGGTTGTGAGGGAGAGAGGGGGGGGGGGGTTGTGAGGGAGAGAGGGGGGGGGGGGGTTGTGAGGGAGAGAGGGGGGGGGGGGGTTGTGAGGGAGAGAGGGGGGGGGTTGTGAGGGAGAGAGGGGGGGGGTTGTGAGGGAGAGAGGGGGGGGGCGGTTGTGAGGGAGAGAGGGGGGGGGGTTGTGAGGGAGAGAGGGGGGGGGGTTGTGAGGGAGAGAGGGGGGGGTTGTGAGGGAGAGAGGGGGGGGGGGGTTGTGAGGGAGAGGGGGGGGGTTATGAGGGAGAGAGGGGGGGGTTGTGAGGGAGAGAGGGGGGGGTTGTGAGGGAGAGAGGGGGGGGGGGGTTGTGAGGGAGAGGGGGGGGGTTATGAGGGAGAGAGGGGGGGTTGCGAGGGAGAGAGGGGGGGGTTGTGAGGGAGAGGGGGGGGGGTTTGTGAGGGAGAGCGTGTGGGAGGGGTTTGTGAGGGAGAGCGTGTGGGGGGGGTTGTGAGGGAGAGCGTGTGGGGGGGGTTTGTGAGGGAGAGCGTGTGGGGGGGGTTTGTGAGGGAGAGCGTGTGGGGGGGTTTGTGAGGGAGAGCGTGTGGGGGGCGTTTGTGAGGGAGAGCGTGTGGGGGGGGGTTGTGAGGGAGAGCGTGTGTGGGGGGGGTTTGTGAGGGAGAGCGTGTGTGGGGGGTGTTTGTGAGGGAGAGCGTGTGTGGGGGGGGTTTGTGAGGGAGAGCGTGTGGGGGGGGGTTTGTGAGGGAGAGCGTGTGTGGGGGGGGGTTTGTGAGGGAGAGCGTGTGTGGGGGGGTTTGTGAGGGAGAGCGTGTGTGGGGGGGGTTTGTGAGGGAGAGCGTGTGTGGGGGGGGTTTGTGAGGGAGAGCGTGTGGGGGGGGGTTTGTGAGGGAGAGCGTGTGGGGGGGGTTGTGAGGGAGAGCGTGTGTGGGGGGGGTTGTGAGGGAGAGCGTGTGTGGGGGGGGTTTGTGAGGGAGAGCGTGTGTGGGGGGGGTTTGTGAGGGAGAGCGTGTGTGGGGGGGGGTTTGTGAGGGAGAGCGTGTGTGGGGGGGGTTTGTGAGGGAGAGCGTGTGTGGGGGGGTTTGTGAGGGAGAGCGTGTGTGGGGGGGGGTTGTGAGGGAGAGCGTGTGTGGGGGGGGTTGTGAGGGAGAGCGTGTGTGGGGGGGGTGGGGGGTTGTGAGGGAGAGTGTATGGGGGGCGAGAGTGCGCATGGGTTTCCTCTGCGTGTTCCAGTTTCCATTAGCCCTGGTAAATTGCTCATTAGAGTCAGGCGGACTAACTAGGGTTATGGGTATAGGGCCGAGGTGGGTTTGTGACCAGTGCAGACTCATGGGCCAAATGGCCTCCTTTTGCCCTGCAGAGATTCTATGATTCAATCACCCTAACCCGCACATCTTTCGGACTGTGTGAAGAAACTGCAGTGCCCGGAGGAAACCCACGCAGACACGGAGAATGTGCAAACTCCATACCTGAGTAACCCGGGTCCTTGGTGCTGTGAGGCAGCAGTGCTAACCTGAAATCTTGCACACCTTGTTTCTCTTTCTCCACTTGATGCTGAAGATGTCCAGTATTTTTTTTCTCTTTTGGTAATATGTGAGGTGTTCGAGAGGGGTGGGTGGTGTGTTTTTATTGGTCGTTGGATATTTTCCAAAGCTTGTTTCTCTCCCTCTCCACCCCCTGACATGCATTCTTCCACAAGGAATTGTTCAACTATTTCTACACTTTTATTCGACATTTTGTAGCTGACCATCTTGCATATTTTGGCCCCAGTCCTTGGTGTTTCTTTACCTTGACAGTTTATTGCAGTTTTCTTCCTAGTGTAAATACAAAGGCAACATACTGCCCGTGGGACATTTAAAGCAGAAGGCGCTGGAAATAGTCAGGTAGTGTCCGTGGATAGTGAAACAGTGTTAATGTTTCAAGTCGCTGATGTTTCATCAATGGTTCTGATGAAAGTTCACAGACCTGAAAGGTTAGCTGTTGCTCTCCGCTCCCAGAGCTGCTGAGATTTTCCAGTATTTTCTGTTTTTATTTAAGTAGGTTTGTATTGTGCCTCATATTATTGAAGTGCATGAAAACAGCTTCAGTACGTTGTTTATGAACTGTTGTTAAAGGAGTATTGTCTCAAAGAAAAGAACTGTTTCTCATACTTGTCTTTTTGTGGGGAATTTTACGTTGTATTTGACCTGATATGACCCACAATTGGGGATAGTGTTGTGATGATTTAATTTAATTTCCTGATCTTTTAAATTGTGTCTATCAACAGACTATTTACTGCTGGGCAGTTTTAGAAAGTCTAGTGTAAAGTGTAAATGTCAATAGGAAATAGTGCGTCTGCTTATTTAAGGATTCTAAAGCTTATCAAGAGATTTCAGTCTGGGGGAGTGCAGCTTTGGGTGCATTAGAGTGCTTGAGTTAGAGTTTGGTGATTGAGGGAGTTTGGTGATTAGGGGAAGGAGGTGCTGCTTTTTTTTTCTCTCCGTCTCCGAAGTTGGCTCTTTGCTGCAGAGGAAGAAACTGATTGGGTTGCGTAGGAGCTCAAAGCAGCAGAGGCAGAGAGAGAGAGCTGGGAGTTTACAGATGAAATCTAAAATTGAGTTCACAAGAGTCTTATAAGTTGATTGGTAAGTATAGGCCTTTTCAGACTCAGCACAGAGGAGACAATAGGTGAGAGATAGGTGAACTATATTATACCATACTGTAGTACTTTAAGGTAATGTCAGTGCAGTTTGGCCATGTGGAATGTGCATCTTGTGGGATGTGGGAAGTACCCTCGATGACTACATCTGCAGGAAATATCACCAGTTACAGAAACCTGAGCCCTCGGTTTGAGCAGCAGCTGGAGTCACTGTGGTGCATCCACAAGGCTGAGGATTATATGGAGAGCATATTTTATACAGGTAGCTACACCTCTATACACCTGGATAACAAAGGCACTTGTGTCAGATTCCTATTTATTGACTACAGCTCAGCCTTCAACACCTTTTATTCCTACAAAACTCATCTCCAAACTCCGTGGCCTAGGGCTCGGCTCCTCTCTCTGCGACTAGATCCTAGACTTCCTAACCCACAGACCGCAATCAGTAAGGATAGGTAACAACACCTCCATGATTACCCAATACCGGTGCACCACAAGGCTGTGCCCTCAGCCCTTACTTTACTATTTATGACTGTGTGGCCAAATTCCCCTTCAACTTGAATTTCAAGTTTGCTGATGACACCAATGTAGTGTCAGATCTCAAACAATGATGAGACGGTACGGAAAGAGATAAAGAATCGAAGGAGATAGTCATCGACTTCAGGATGTGTAGTGGAGGCCATGCACCTGTCTACATCAACGGTGATGAAGTGGAAATGGTCAAGAGTTTCAAGTTTCTAGGTGTCCAGATCACCAACAACCTGTCCTGGTCCCTCACGTTGATGCTATAGTTAAGAAAGCCCACCAGCGCCTCTACTTTCTCAGGAGGCTAAGGAAATTTGATGTTTAAACTCATTAGCAGCATAGAATATCCAAGGACCAAATGGGTCTTAATGACCACTCACAGCATTACGCTTTTTGTTTCTCTTGCATTACTGTAAATTATTTTAATCTTTAAATGATAGATAATTATAACTCAGAACTTGGGTCCATGAAATTTCTACATTATCCAGTTTCGAGATGTTAGCTACCTATACACTTTATTTAAAGCCAGCACTTGAACCGCAAATGGTGCTGAACAATGTACAACCACCAAGATTCAGGTTCGTGGCACCACCGGTGGCTCAACTGAAGAGGAGGGGAGGAGGAACAGTGGTAGGGGATTTCATAGTTAGGGGAGCTGACAAGCGTTTCTGCAGCCGTAGACATAACTCCAAGATGGTATGTTGCTTCCCTGGTGCCAGGGTCAAGGATTTTACAGAGCGGCTACAAAAGATTCTTCGGGGGGAGGGTGAACAGCCAGAGATCATGGTCCACATTGGGCCAGCTACCCAGGCCAAGATAAAAGTGGAAGTAACTGGTACACTGGAGGTATTTACAATTGAGAAAGGGGAGGTGTTAGAAAGGTTATCTTTAATTAAAATAGGTAAAGTAGCAGGATAGGATGGGATGTATCCAAAGGTACTGAGGAAAGTGAGTGGGAATTGCAGAGGCCATAGTGATAATTTTTAAGTCTTTAGACATGGGTAGTGCTGGAGGACTGGACAATCTCAAATGTTACACTTAAAAGGGGGTGCAAGAATAAAGTCAGCAACTACAGATTGGAGGGCCACAGGGCCTGTTCCTATGCTGTAATTTTCTTTGTTCTTTGTACAGACCAGTTAGTTTGACTTCAGTTGTAGGGAAACTTCTGGAAACTATAGTTCAGGACAAAAATTCACTTAGACAAGTGCAGGATAATTAAGGAAAGCCAATGTGAATTCATTAAGGAAACGTGGAGTTTTTTGAGGAGGTAGCAGCAAAGATTAATAAGAGTAACGCTGTGGTGTGTATGGATTTTCAAAAGGCATTTGATACAATGCCACACAGACTTGTGAGCAAAATTCCAGTTTATGGAAGAAAAGGGAAAGTAGGCACTTGGATAAGAAGTTGGCTGAGTGACTGGAAACAACAGTGATAAATGGTTGTTTTTCAGATTGGAGGAAACTTTATAGTGGAGTTCCCCAGAGGTCAGTGTTGGGGCCCTTGATTTTCCTGATTTATATATTAATGACTTCGATACGGTGGTGTTCAGGGCATGAGTTCTAAATTTGCAAATGATACAAAGATTAGAAATATTGTCAACTTTGAGGTTTGTCTTGAACTTCAAAAGGGTATGGACAGATTGGTGGATTGGGCAGACATGTGGCAGATAAGTTTAGTGCAGTGACGTGAGAGGTGATTCATTTCAGCAGGAGGAATATGGAGAGACGTTATAAAATAAAGGGAGAAACTAATGGGGGTGCAGGAACAGGGACTTTGGTGTATATATACCTCAGTCATTGAGGATGGCAGGGTATGTTGGGAGGGCAATTAAGAAAACATATAATACCTTAGGCTTTATTAATGGGGCACTGAGTACAAGAGTAAGGTCATGTTGATATTGTATATGGCACTACTAGTTAGACCTCAACTGTGTCCAGTTCTAGGTGCTGTGCTTGAAGGATGTGAAGCATTGGAGAGAGTAGAGAGGAGATTCACAATAATTCTGGGGATAAAGAACTGTATTTACGAAGATAGATTGAGACTGTTTTCCTTGGAGAAAAGAAGACTGAGAGGAGATTTGATAGACATATTCAAGATCCTGAGGAGTATGGGCAGGGTAAACAGTGAGAAACTGTTCCCACTCATGACAGAATCAAGAATTAAAGGGCACAGATTCAAAATAATTGGCAAAAGGAATAAAAGTGATGTCAGGATTTTTTTTTCTCTTGGGTGATTGGAGTTTGGAACAAACTTCCTCAGAGAGTGGTGGGTTTGATCTAGCTATTCAAGAGGGAATTGGATTGCTATCTGAAAAGTAGTTAAGGGGTTAAGGCAGGGGAGTGGGACAAGAGGAAGGATGTGCTGGCCTTGAAGAGGATCAAGAGGAGGTTCACAAGAATGATCCTGGGAATGAAAGGCTTGATGAATGAGAAGAGTTTGAGGACTCTGGGTCCGTACTCGATGGAGTTTAGAAGGATGAGGGGGGGATATTATTGAAACTTGATAAACTGATGGAGAAGATCCTGAGGGACAAGATATATGAGCATTTAGAGAGGTTTAGTATGCTCAAGAATACTCAGCATGGCTTTGTCAAGGGCATATCGTGCCTTACGAGCCTGGTGGAGTTCTTCGAAAATGTGACTAAACACATTGACGAAGGGAAGGCGGTAGATGTGGTTTATATGGATTTTAGCAAGGCGTTCGATAAGGTCCCCCATGCAAGGCTTCTAGAAAAAGTGAGAGGGCATGGGATCCAAGGGGCTGCTGCCCGGTGGATCCAGAACTGGCTTGCCCAAAGGAGGCAGAGAGTGGGTATAGATGGGTCTTTTTCTAAATGGAGGTCTGTCACCAGTGGTGTGCCCCAGGGATCTGTTCTGGGACCCTTGCTGTTTGTCATTTTCATAAATGACCTGGATGAGGAAGCGGAGGGATGGGTTGGTAAGTTTGCCGACGACACAAAGGTTGGTGGGGTTGTGGATAATCTGGAGGGATGTCAGAAGTTACAGAGGGACATAGATAGGATGCAAGACTGGGTGGACAAGTGGCAGATGGACTTCAACCCAGATAAATGCGTAGTGGTCCATTTTGGCAAGTCAAATGGGATGAAGGAGTACAATATAAAGGGAAAGACTCTTAGTACTGTAGAGGATCAGAAGGACCTTGGGGTCCGGGTCCATAGCACTCTGAAATCGGCCCCACAGGTGGAGGAGGTGGTTAAGAAGGCGTATGGTGCGCTGGCCTTTATCAATCGAGGGATTGAGTTGAAGAGTCCGGGGATAATGATGCAGCTATATAAGACCCTCGTCAGACCCCACTTGGAGTACTGTGCTCAGTTCTGGTCGCCTCACTATAGGAAGGATGTGGAAAAGATTGAAAGGGTGCAGAGGAGATTTACAAGGATGTTGCCTGGATTGAGTGGCATGCCTTATGAGGATAGGCTGAGGGAGCTCGGTCTTTTCTCCTTGGAGAGACGAAGGATGAGAGGAGACCTAATAGAGGTGTATAAGATGTTGAGAGGCATAGATCGGGTGGACTCTGAGGCTTTTCCCCAGGGTGGAAATGTCTGCTACGAGAGGACACAGGTTTAGGGTGCTGGGGGGTAGGTACAGGGGAGATGTTAGGGGTAAGTTTTTCACAGAGGGTGGTGGGTGAGTGGAATCGGCTGCTGTCAGTGGTGGTGGAGGCGAACTCAATAGGGTCTTTTAAGAGACTCCTGGATGAGTACATGGAGCTTAATAGGATGGAGGGTTATAGGTAGGTCTAGAAGGTAGGGATGTGTTCGGCACAACTTGTGGGCCGAAGGGCCTGTTTGTGCTGTAGTTTTTCTATGTTTCTATGAAACTTGCAGAATACTGAAATGGCTGGATGTGGAGAAGATGTTTCAATTAGTAGGAGAGGCTAGGATCTGAGGGCACAGGTTCAGAATAACCCTATGCCTTAGTTGGGGGAGGAGGGAGGAAAGAAGGGAGGAGGAGGTAACAAAATAAAACAGAAAATTTAGAACCGAGATGAGGAGGAATTTCTTCAGCCAGAGGGTGGTGAATCTGTGGAATTCGTTGCCACGAAGCTGTGGAGGCCAGGTCATTGAGTGTATTTAAGACAGAGGTAGGTTCTTGATTGGTCTGGGGATCTAAGATTACGGGGAAAAGGTGGGAGAATGGGGTTGAGAAACATATCAGCCATGATACAATTATTCTTGATGGGCAGAATGGCCTAATTCTGCTCCTATGTCATATGGTCTCCTGCACTCTCAGGATCCTGTGACTGTTGCTGTATAGGTCACCTGGCCAAACCATGTTTGTTTGAAGACGAGCAAGGCAAAAGAGAGCAGTAAAAAGGCATTTTAAAAATCTAGAAACTTGAGAGTAACAGATTTACTTACCTGTCTAATTACATTTTATTATAAGATAAATTTATACATAAAATGAGAGGAGTTGTACATTCAAAATATTTATTGCTTAAGTAATGTATTGGAATTCCGGGGTTGAATCTGGTAGGTCAAGTACAGATTGTTATCTGAAGTTGGCCCTTCTATCGTTGATGACAAACCATTTGCTTTCTATTTTTAAAAAACTAATTTAATGACTGTTGCTGTATAGGTCACCTGGCCAAACAATGTTTGATTGAAGACCAGAAAGGCAGGGAATAGTAAAAAGAAATTATAAAAATCTGGAAATTTGAGTGTAACAGGATATACCCACCTTCTTGCAATAGCAGTGTTGGACTGAGCAGATTTACTCATTGTCTGATTACATTTTATTATGGAATAAATTTAAAATGAAAGAAATTTAACGTACTTTAAAACTATTTATTGCTCAAGTAATGTATTGGAATTCCAGGGTTGATTCTGGTAGATCGAGTACAGGTTGTTATCTGAAGTCTTGTTGATGCACCTGTTGGCAGTAAAGCATATGGGTACTGCACCTGTCCCATGTTTGTCTTCAATGCATAGACTATGGGGAGCTCATTTAATTTAAGCAGCGGGTGTTCTGTGCTCACGCTACGATTCTACCAGAGATTGCTGAAGATGTATTTGTTATCCTGTTTTGACCCTTCACACCCTTCACCCCACGTTTGCTTACCAAAAAAAATTCAAGCCCGAAGTAACTAAATTTGTGTATTATAATTTATAAATGGAAATAACTGCAGATTAAATATTTCCCTCTATTATTGTGATCCATTCCAATGTTTCTTGTTGAGTTTAAATTGTTACTTTTCTAAAATATTTGTTTCAAATACAGTAAAATTGTAACAGTGATTATGGACAGAAATAATGCTTAGTTCAAGTTCTTTTTATAGTGCATTCCTTTTTTTGCCTGTTAGAAAAAGCAGGATAGGAAAATATTTTCTTCCCCTGAAAGTGACCATTTAAATTGTGGATTACTGTGCCTCATGGGCTAGACATGCATTAATATGGGAACATCCTTTAATTATAGTAAATGTAATGCAGAATTCGTTTTATTATTGTAATAACCCTATGCCTTAGTTGGGAGGGGGGGGGGAGGAGGAGGAGGAGGTAACAAAATAAAAGAAATGCTTGCCTGGTTTTACTGTCCTCATTCTCTTTTGACGTTTGCTGTTGATTTATTTCTGTTTAATCCATCCTGCCACCCTCACACCTCCAAAACGTATCTTGTTTTATTCCCTGATAAAACCCCACAGACCACTTTGAAAGTGGACACCTGTTATATCTTAGATGTTTTGAACAGTATTATTAACAAAGCAATGTCGATACACAATATATGGACTTTGAACCAATTCAATGCAGATTTATTTAAAAGCTGTTGCCAGATTGAAGTCCAGTGTGGAAGAGAGATTAAAAACCGGTGACTGCTTCTGGTGACATCACAGCACGATAAGTGACTAATCACACAGTGATGCATTGCTTTACAATATATAATTTGGGCGGCACGGTGTTTAGCACTGCTGCCTCACAGCTCCAGGGACCTGGGTTCAATTCCCGGCTTGGGTCGCTGTCTGTGTGGAGTTTGCACATTCTCCCTGTGTCTGTGTGGGTTTCCTTCGGGTGCTCTGATTTCCTCCCACAGTCCAAAAGATGTGCGGGTTAGGTTGATTGGCCATGCTAAATTGCCCCTTAGTGTCCCGGGGTGCGTAGGTTAGAGAGATTAGCGGGGAAAATATGTGGGGTTACTGGGATAAGACCTGGGTGGGATTGTTGTCAGTGCAGACTCGATGGGCCAAATGGCCTCCGTCTGGACTGTAGAGATTCGATGATAACATCCCTCCCCCTTGTTCCAGTAATACGACTTTTAAACATTAATGATTACCCACTACATCAATTACATGACCAAGTATTAATATTTACATATGTATAATTAATATGCGTCTTTTTGGTGGATGTCAATTTTGTTTTGGTAAGATGCGACGTTTGGAGTCTGATCTCTGACATCCTTGGTTTCCTGTTCCTCATGGATTCAAGTACTTTGTCTTGTGACGTTGCTTTGTTGTCAGCTTCCAGAGATGTTGGTTGTTCTACTGGAGTAGAACTTGAACTTGGTTCTGTAGTAATCCTTGGATCAGGGATTGCACAACCTTGGATGTAGGCCTTTCTGATACTGTCTCCACTAATTCACTTTTTGAAGTGAGGATTTGGTCTATGTATATCTGCTACGTTCTCTCGTTGTCAAGTTGCACTGTATAAGAAATTGGGCTTGTCTAAGCTAGAATAATTGCAGGTACCCACTTCTCACTTGTAGACTAGTTTCTCGCTAAAACACTTTCTCCTTGTTTCAAACACAGGGGTTGTGCTTCTCTATGCACTCCACCGTTTCCTCTGGGTTTTGTAAATGTTCCTGTTCAGTTTTGCCTGTGATTAGAATGTCATCCAAATAACACTGGGCACGTTGAGGCCACTTGCGATTTGATCAATTGATTTCTGGAATATGGCTAGTGCTGATGTTATTCCGAACAGTAGGCACTTGTATTGGAACAATCTCTTGTGGGTAACAAATGTTAGCAGTGGTTGCAACTCAGTTGCCATCCTCATCTGGAGCTTTGCTTGGGACAAGTCTATCTTGCTGAACTGCTGACCACCAGCCAGTCCAACGAATAGCCCCTCGATTAGTGGCAAGAGGTAGAATCACTACAATGCAGAAGGAGGACATTCGACCCAGTGAACCTGCACTGACTCTTACCCAGGCCCTATCTCATAACCCCATGTATTTTACCCCGCTAATCCCTCTAACCTACATATCTTAAGACACTAAGGGGCAATTTAGCATGGCCAACCCATCTAACCTGCACATCTTTGGACTGCAGGAGGAAACTGGAGTACCTGGAGGAACCCATGTAGACATGGGAGAATGTGCAAACCCCCCACAGACAGTCACCCAAGGCTAGAATCGAATCCGGTCCCAGGCACTCAGTACTGGAGTTATCGTCGTCTTTAAGTCCTCGCTGATACATACAGAACCATCAGATTTAATAACTGGGACAATTGGGGTTGCCCAATCACTCATTATTACAGGTTCATTCACTCCATCCTTGGCTAATTTTTCCACTTTTATCTTTGGTTCAATTGCATAAGGCACAGTTCATAGAACTCACAGAAACCCTACAGTACAGAAAGAGGCCATTCGACCCATCGAGTCTGCACCGACCACAATCCCACCCAGGCCCTACCGTTCATATCCCTACATATTTTACCCGCTAATCCCTCTAATCTATGCATCCCAGGACACTAAGGGGCAATTTTAGCATGGCCAATCAACCTAACCCACACATCTTTGGACTGTGGGAGGAAACCGGAGCACCCGGAGGAAACCCACGCAGACACGAGGAGAATGTGCAAACTCCACACAGACAGTGACCCAAGCCGCGAATTGAACCCAGGTCCCTGGAGCTATGAAGCAGCAGTGCTAACCACTGTGCTCCCGTGTTGCCTTGAAACATCTAGAGTTGCTATCAGGTTTGATCTTAAGTTTTGCCTCCACTCCACTTGTGGATCCTAGGGCATTCTCGAATACCTTTCTATACTTCTCCAAAAGTTTTGGGAACGTGTTTTTGCTGTTAGCCAATTGCTTAACTGCTCCACAGTTTAACTTGATTTTGTGTAATCGTGCTCTTCCAAAGAGTGCAGGAAAATTTCTCTTTACAATGTGCAGAGGCAATTCTGTTCATTTGACCATTAGTTTCCACTTGAACCATGATATATCCCTTCAGTGGAACTACCTCCTCTGTATAAATTCACAGGATTACGTTTGAATGTTTTAGTGATATGTGTTTAAGCTTCTGATTGTGTTTTCTGGGAGAAGTGATACAGCAGCTCCCGTATCTACTTCCATCTTTACTTGCCCATCTAACTTTGGATAAACCCAGAACCTTTGCATATTCTCTTTCATGGATAGAACACCTAGTTTGAGTTCTTGGATCTTTCCTAGTTTGGTAACATCTTGGAAATTTTCATCCTCATATATTTTGTAGATCCTTTTTTAGATTTTGATGTGTTCTTGCATTTGCACACCTTTGGGGATTGAGATGTATGTTGTGTGACGCCTTAGTTGTGTGGCCTTTCTTGCCACAGCTTCTACATTTATTTTCTCCCTGTCCATTCCCATCTTGTGAATTTTGGCTCCACCTTCAACTTGGGAAGCTTTTTTTGCGACCAGTTCCATGGACACTGCAATCTCAAAGTCAAGTTTTAGTGTTAGAGGGATATCGGTAAGCAATCATCTTTAAATTGCTTCATTTTGAAGTCCACAAACAAGTCTGTCTCGCAGAGCATCTTCAAGGGTCAAGCCAAACTCGCAGTTCTTCACTAACCTTCTCGGCATTGCAATGAAATGCAGCTATGTTTTTGCCTGCTTCTTGGCTCAGTCGATGAAATCAGAATCTCTCAGCAATTATTAGTGGTTTAGGCAAGAAATCTTGATAAGTTCCTTGTAGGTTTTTTCACTAGGCTTCTCAGGATGAACAAGACTCTATGACACAGTTTTTACACCTGACTACGCAGAGGAAAGTGACTTCTTTGGTATCTTGTTCGCAGCCAGGTAACATTGAAATCTCTCTTCGCACACATTTCATGTTTCCATATTTTCTTTGAATGCCTCCAAGGCGCCGCCATTGCAGAGCCTGATTATAATACTTTCTTTGACTCCCTCTCTTATCTATTTTCTCTTCCTTATTAATTCATGTTGTTTATTTTTTGTTTTTTTTAGTTGGATCTGTAGTTTGAATTTTTATTTCAAACTACTTCTTGATAGGCAATCAATCTCCTTTTTGTTAAGCAAAGGAGGCTTTACTTGTATTTCTCCTTCGATTTTTTTGGGAGTAGTAGCTCCCCTTTAAGAGTACAGAGACTCTCTCTCTCTTTATATGTGGATCTCCGTTGCTGCAGCAAGCCATGTGCGAGGTCCCTGCAGCCTGGAAGTCAATCCAGCTTCAAAACAGTAAGTAAATGTTTTCTTTCAGCCTACTTACGGTTTTCTTTTTTTATAATGTTTTCTCAGTGCATTTCCTCGACTTTGAGTCGAGGCGCTGGATTTTTCTCTCGACGTCGAGGCTCTAGTTGGAAAAAAAGCTCCAGAATCCGCTTGGAAACCTATCCGTTCACTGCCAATTTGACCTTGTTATATGTTAGATGTTTTGAACTGTATTACCAGCAAGACAAAAGATGAAGAGATGCAATAGTGTGGGTTTTGAACCAACTCAGCGGAGATTTATTTAAAAACTTGCCAGATTGAAGTCCAACATGGAAGAGAGATAACAAACCCGTGAATGTTTCTGGTGACATCACAGCATGTCATGAGACTAATCATACAGAGATGCACAGCTTTACAATATATAAATCACATTACCAGAAGGATGTGGAGGCTTTGGAGAGGGTACAGAAAAGATTTACCAGGATGTTGCCTGGTATGGAGGGCATTAGCTATGAGGAGGGGTTGGAGAAACTTGGTTTGTTCTCACCTGGAACGACGGAGGTTGAGGGGCGACCTGATAGAAGTCTACAAGATTATGAGGGGACAGAGTGGATAGTCAGAAGCTTTTTCCCAGGGTGGAAGAGTCAATTACTAGGGGGCATAGGTTTAAGGTGTGAGGGGCAAGGTTTAAAGGAGATGTACGAGGCAAGTTTTCTACACAGATGGTGGTGGGTGCCTGGAACCTGCTGCTGGGGGAGGTAGTGAAAGTAGATACGATAGTGACTTTTAAGGGGCATCTTGACAAATACATGAATAGAGGGATACGGTCCCTAGAAGGGTAGGGGGTTTAGTTCAGTCGGGCAGCATGGTCAGTGCAGACTTTGAGGGCCGAAGGGCCTGTTCCTGTGCTGTAATTTTCTTTGTTGTTCTTTGTTCTATAACAAAACTGCATTAATAAAATGGGCTGGTTGAAAACTGTCACCTGATTTTTTTTCTCAGCCAGTTGTCTAAAGGTTGAAATGATATTATAAAGGGCATTACTATCTAGTTTCTGATGCATCATAAAATGTCCAAATTGAAAACCACCAAAAGTATTGCAATGTCACAGCTCGCTGTTATTGAGGTAAGTTATATTGGGGTTGCTGTCGACACAATTGAGTATCCTGGTAAAAGTTAGTATTACAAAGCAAAGTCCAACAGCAAATGGATGAAACAAAAGCAGAGAATGCTGGAAAACGGAACAGCTCTGGCCACACCAGTAGGGAGTCAAAACAGAATTAATGCTTAGTGTTCAACTCTTCAGAGCTAAAACAGAGAAAATATGTTGGATTTTATACTACAGCTGGGAGAGAGTGCAACAAAGATGTAGCAAATTTAAGAACAAGAGATGGATGGTGTGGGACGGGGGAAAGGGAGGGCTTTTGCATTGAGACAAAAATTGAATGCGATATATAAAAAGGGAACATGGAGGAGATAGGTCACAGTCTAAAATTGTTGAAGTCAGTGTTGAGTCCTGAGGGTTGTAATGTGCCTAATTGGAAGACGAGTTGCTGCTTCTCCAGCTTTTGTTGGACTTCACTGGAGCATGGCAGCAGGCCAAGGACAGGCGTGGGCATGAGATCAAGGTGCTGAGTTAAACTGGCAAGCAACAGGAAGGTTGGGGATCATTCTTGTGGGCTGAGTAAAGGTGTTCCACAAAACAGTCTGTTAGATTCCCCAATATAGAGGAGACAGCATTGGGAATGGCGAATGCAGTAGACCAAATTGAAGGAGGTGCAAGTGAAACACAGCTTCACCTGAAAGGAGCGTTTGGGGCCTTGAATGATGAGGAGGGAGGAGGTAAACTGGCAGGTGTTCCACCTTCTGCGAAGGTACCGTGGGAAGGTGATGGGGATTTGGGTGTGATGCCATGCAGGGAGCGGTTCCGGTGGAATGCTGACAGAGGGGATGAGGGGAAGATGTGTTTCGTGGTAGCATCATGCTGGAGTTGGCAGAATGGGGGGGAATATGATCTTTTGAATGCAGAGGCTGGTGGGGTGGAAAGTGAGGACAAGAGTGACCCTAGGATGGTTTTGGGAGACAGGGAAGGGGTGAGGGCAGAGGTGTGGGAAATGCGTTCAACCTGATTGAGTGCCCTGTCAATCACAGGCGTGTGGC
Source organism: Mustelus asterias (assembly GCF_964213995.1). Lineage (NCBI taxonomy): Eukaryota > Metazoa > Chordata > Chondrichthyes > Carcharhiniformes > Triakidae > Mustelus > Mustelus asterias. The sequence continues at coordinate 175,683,074 of NC_135801.1, read as the reverse complement.
GAGGGAGAGAACCTTGGTTAAGGAAAAGACAGACATGTCAGAAGAACCATTTTCGAAGGTGACATCATCTGAACAGATGCAATGTAGGCTGAGAACCTGGGAGAACGGCATGGAGTCCTTATAGGAATCAGAATTTGAGGAGGTCTATTCAACATAGCTGTGGGAGTCTGTGGGCTTGTAATGAATAGTGGTAGTCAATTTAGCACTGGAAATGGAGACAGATCAAGGAAGGGAAGCGTCAGAGATGTGAAGGGTTAAGGAGGGGTGAAAATTGGAATCAAAATCAATTTTTCCAGGTCTAAATGAGAGCATGAAGCACATGGATGGGTTACATTTGAAAAAATAAGGTCACGATGTGCCAAATGGGAGCGATCATTGCTAATCTTAACTATTTTACTTTGTTTAAATTTAGCTAAGTGTGAAGTACTGTCAACATCATTCTGCTTTGGACTTGCAGTGGTTCCTTTGAATATGTTATAGCAGACTTATCTGACAGCATTGTATTACTGTCATCTGAATCTGTGATTCTCTTCCAAATGTATTTTCACCCATCTATTCTTTTGGAATATAAGTGTTGTACTATTTTATTTCAGTCTGTTACTAGGTATAATTAGCAACCCTTTTCTAGCACTATAGAAACAATAAGACTGAAAACAAAATGTTGCAACATGTAAAGATCTTAATTTGCCAAAATAAGATTGCACTCACCGTTATTCCCATCGGTGCATTATCTCTATGCAACTTAGTTAGGAAGGAGATAATGAATGTGAAATTATATTTTAAAAAGAAAGTAAATATCTGGAAAAGAAATACAAAAGGGCAGGAAAATTGGACTAATGGATGTCAATTTCAGACAGCAATTTCAACAGGATGGTAGATTGAATGGATATCCATGATATATATTCTGTGATTCTTCTGTGTAGTGAGGTAATAAATGCCAGATACGCCCGCCTTTAGTTGAATTTGTTCTTTTTAAAACATGCATTTTTATGACCTGAGGATATCTCAAAGTATTTCTAGCTAATAAAAAATACCAGAATTTCCAGAGTAATCACATACTTAGCATATAATTCTACTGCTTTACGCATCTAATACATGATGTTTTTGAACCTATTTTGGTGTGTTTGTTGCCACAGGTGATTTGATGGAGGGTGAACTTTATTCTGCACTTCGGGAAGAAGAAGCATCAGAATCTACCTCCAGCACCAACTTCAGTGGTGAGATGCATTTCTACGAGCAAGTAGAAGACACTAAAGATGGAATATGGCTGGTCCAAGTAATTACTTTACTTTATGTTTTACGCAAAGCTGTTTTAGGGCCTCTGAAATTTTTCCAACACTTGTTTTTTTTAATCTGGTGGGAATAAATGAAGAGGAAACTAAATTTTATGGAGAGTTATTGCTATTTCAAGAAACACAGGAGCTAGAGAAACACAGGAGCTAGAGAAGCTAAGTATCAGTCTGAGGACGTCACTGCAGGAGTTCCTCAGGGTAGTGTCTAGGCCCAACCGTCTTCATCTTCGTCAATGACGAAACATTCATCATAAGTTCAAAAGAATGGAGGTTCGCCGATGATTGCAGAGTGTTTGGGACCATTCACAGCTCCTCCGATACTGAAGCAATCCATGCTTACATGCAGGAGGATCCAGACAATATTGAAGCTTGGGCTGATCAGTGGCAGGCAGCATTTGCAGCACCTAAGGACCAGAAAATAACCATTTCCACCAAGAGAGAATTAACTATTTTCTTTTAGTGGCAATTCCCCTGTCATCAACATCCTAGGGCTTACCATTCAGAAACATAACTGGACCAACCGTGCAAATACTGGCTACAGAGGCTGGGAATTCAAGTTACCCACTTTCCAATTCCACAAAACCTGTCCTCCAACTAGAGGCCCAATTCAGGAATGTGGTGCAATACCCCACTGCCTGCTTGAATGCAGCTCCCAATAACAGTCATGCAGCTTGGTACTATCCAGGGCAAAACAGCCTGCTTGATCAGCAGCCTATACACCAGTTTAAACAATCACCCCCTTGACCACTGGCGCATCATGGCAACTGTTATCACCTACGAGACACATTGCAGCAATTCACTAAGCCTCCTTCGACAGCACCTTCCAAACCCACAACCTCTACCACCTAGAAGAACAGGGCAGCAGACTTGTGGAAATACACCACCTGCAAGTTCCCCTCCAAACCACATATCATCCTGACTTGAAACTATATTGTTGTTCTTTCATAACCTCTGGGTCAAGATGCAGAAACTCAAGCCCAAACAGCACTGTGGATGTACCTGCACCATGGAGTGCAGTGGTTCAAGGAGGCGGTTCACCACCACCAGCTGAGGTGCAGTTAGGGATGTGCAACAAAGCTGGCCTTGCTAATGATGCTCACTTCTAATGATTGAATTTTTTAAAAAAGGTATATGACACATTTCTGTGATTTAAAGTATATAATGTCACTGTCGCATATGGATGAATAACTTTTAAAATTTGTTGATCCTCTTAGTGTCTAGACCTAATCTAGTTATCTTTGGGTTTTATCATCCTCACAAGTAAGTTATTGAATCTCAGAATTGTTACAGCACAGAAGGAAGCGATTTTACCCGTTGTCTGTGCCAGCCGTCTATAAGAAATACTCAGCTTGTCCCACTCCCAGTCAAGCTCTACAAACATTTCTCTTCAGATAATTATCCAATTCCTTTTGAAAGCTAATTGAATCTGCTTCCACTCTGGCAGTGCATTTCAGAGCCTAACTGCTTACTGTGTAAAAATATTTTCCCTCAATATCACCTCTGGTTCTTTTGCCAATCACCTTAAAACAGAATCCCCGGTTCTGAACTTTTTAGTAATAGGAACAATTTCTCCCTATTTATTCTGTTCAGAGCCCTCGTGATTTTGATCACCTCCATTAAATCTCCTCTCAACCTTCTCTAAAAGGAACAATTCCCAACTTTTGCCAATCCCATAAACAAAGTCGCTCATCCCTGGAACCATTCTTTTAATTCCTTTCTGCACCGTCTCCTTTGTCTTTGCGTTCAGTGCGGTGCCAGAATTGCAGTTAAGGCCAAACCAGTGTTTTAAAGTCTACGATCCCTGTGTGCCTTACTGAGTACTCTCTCAACCTTCCCTGCCACCTTCAAAGATTTGTGCACCAATGCCCCTGAGACCCATTTGCTCTTGCACCACTTTTGAATTGTATCTTTTATTTTGTGTTGCCATTCCTCATTTCCCCTACCGAAATGTAACACCTCTCACTTTTTTGCACCAAACCTCATCTGTTGGTGATCAGGAGGAAACAGTGATGGTCTGGTAAAATGTGCAGACACGTTGGAGATGGAATTCAATGCAGCAAAGTGTAAAATGATGTGTCCGGGTGGGGAAAATGAGGAAGGGCAACATTAACCGATGTCTCTAGTTAAGCTGTTTTTAAAACTAAGATTAAATTTAAAAATAATGGAAAAAGTCCTGAGTGGCATTAATGGCACGAGCTAGATACTCAGTGAACAGTTACCTCAACACAACAAGAGGGCATAGCAACAAGGGGGGGATGTGTTTAGGGAGTAGATTACACAGGTAGAAAGTACATGTAATATTGCATTGCATTACAATCTATTTATACATCTGTGCTATTGCCTAAGAATCGTGGATGGTGGAGGAAAATGGGGAGGGGGTGGAAGTTGGAATTGTTTTTGTTAACAAACTAGCATGCAGGTACAGCAGATAAGGAAAGTGAATGGAATGTTGGCATTTATAGCTAAAGGAATAGAATATAAAGGTAAGGAAGTATTGTTGCAACTATACAAGGCAACTATACAGAGACCGCACCTGGAGTATTGTGCACAGTTTTGATCCCTTTATTTGAGGAAAGATGTAGCGGCATTGGAGGCAGTTCAGAGGAGGTTCACTAGATTGATTCCAGAGATGAGAGGTTTGTCGTATGAAGAGAGATTGAACAGTTTAGGCCTATACTTTGGAATTTAGAAGAATGAGGGGAGATCAAATTGAGGTGTACAGGATGGTAAAAGATATGGATAAAGTAGACGTGGAGCGGATGCTTCCGCTGGTGGGGCATTCTAGGACGAGAGGTCATAGTCTTAGGATAAGGGGTAGCAAATTTAAAAGAGTTGAGGAGAAACTACTTCTGCCAAAGGGTTGTGAATCTGGAATTTGCTACCCCAAAGAGCAGTGGATGCTGGGACAGTGAGTAAATTGAAGGAGGAGTCAGACAGATTTTTAATTGGTAATGGGTTGAAGGGTTATGGGGAGAAGGCAGGAAAATGGGGATGAGGAGCATATCAGCCATGATTGAATGGTGGAGCGGACTTGATGGGCCAATTGACCTAATTCTGCTCCTATATCTTATGAACTTATGAACTTTTGTGGACTTGAGCAAAAAGTACAGAGCCAGAATTAACTGAGAGGAAATGAGGGGTGCAGTGTATCTTTGACTTGATTTCAGAGAACAGTCTTGAATGTGGGTGAATGACTGAGCTAAATCTAGGATTAGTGATGGATCTGCTGAAACTGCAAATTTAATCAGATGTCCCTGGAAATGTGCCATCAATTTCACCTGTGTTTTTCATTTGCTTGGCATACTTGTATTTTGGCCCCAGCTATTGAAGGGATGTTGAGTACACTGAGAGCTGTGATTACAAAGTCTGTACAAACTTCCCCCTTTTCACGTTGGGTGCATGTTCAGGGCCATCCTTGAATTGGCAGTTGTTTTGGAGATTATTAGTCTTTTTGAAGCCGTGAGCTCATTTTCTTTAGATTGTTAAGTTTGAACCTTTCCCCACCTGGACCTTGGCTCCACTTGTGGTGCGGGGGGGGGAGGGGGGGTGGTGGAGGAAACATAGTAACCGTCATTTGGCTGCTACAGTATTCAAACGTCATGCCTTAAAATTCCTAATGCAGTTGGAGTAGATTTCATCAATGTAATTTTTCCCTAGGATCCATTTAATGTAAGTGACCAATTTATACCTGGTAAAAAGCATGAATTTTGATGAACTATAGTCTCCATTCATGTTGCAATTTGCACGTTATTTTAATAGGAAACAAATAGACCAGCCCTTTCACAGAATTTTTGTCATCTGTCGCACGGTATGTTTTGCATTCCCTTTAACGTTTTCAGGGCCAGATAGCAAACACTTAAAGAAGGCATACTCAGGAATGGCATCATTGAATAGTTGCAGCACAAAAGGGGGCTATTCAGGTGGTCATGTCTGAGCTGACCCTCCCTTTTCTGCATAGCCCTGCACATGTTCCTTTTCAGACAATGATCCAATCCTAAAGAACAAACAATTACAGCACAGGAACAGGCCCTTCGGCCCTCCAAGCCTGCACCGACCATGCTGCCCGACTGAACTAAAACCCCCTACTCTTCCAGGGACCATATCCCTATTCCCATCCTATTCATGTATTTGTCAAGACACCCCTTAAAAGTCACTATCGTATCTGCTTCCACTACCTCCCCCGGCAGCAAGTTCCAGGCACCCACCACCCTCTGTGTAAGAAAGAAAACTTGCCACGTACATCTCCTTTAAACCTTGTCCCTCGCACCTTGAACCTATGTCCCCTAGTAGTTGACTCTGCCAACCTGGGAAAAAGCATCTGACTATCCACTCTGTCCATGCCCCTCATTTTGAAAGCCTGTCTTTTTTCTTTTGAAAGCCTCAGCTGACCTGTCTCCACCACATCTTTATTCACTTTAAATACCAGCAAGAAATGCTGAAATACATTATTTTCATTAGCTTTGACACTTGCCTTTCTTCCTCAGCATTCCCTCCCATCCCGTTGTCCTCTGCATTTCCAAAATCAGCAATGTAGGTCATAAACCTGGACCCATTCTGTCACCGAGTAATGATGTGCTGTGTGATTTCTGAATTGGTAAATGACGTTTGCAGATCAGATTGATGTTCTGGATAATAGCAATCCTACTTGTTTCATAATAACCTCAAGTTATTTCACAGGTTGTAGCTAAAGACAAAGATCCTTTATTGTGCAAGGATCAATGGCACAAGATGGTGAAGAAAGTGTCCCAGTTTGGCATACGTACAGGAACTTTCAATTGTTCTAATGACCCCAGGTAAGTTTTATATCATCTGTTTAGTGGCCTGTTTGTATTCTGTCTGTTAACAACAACTATATTACAGAACTGTTTCCATTTGTACCAAGAAAAGCTTTTTCTACTGCTGAATCTGGTCAGTTTTGTGAAAGATTTGATAACAACAGATAGTGCATGAGCAGTTACTGCAGTCATTTTTTCACAATGACTAAGGTATTCTTTTACAGTGAGGAGGGGAAAGGCTCAGACAGGCTGGGTATACTAAAAACATCTGGCTTACTGGCTTGTTCAAGAAGTCTGAGAGACCAGCTTTACTATGACTTAAATGCTGGAAATGATCCTTGCACTACTAGCAGTAGTACTTGTGTTTTATCCCAACAACAGTATTGAAGCACAGGTGAAATCTTCTCTGACCATAACATTGTTTATTTACAAATTGGAGACAACTCCAATTTATGTTCCCTAAATTACCAATTTCCAGATTGCCAATATGATAAATGGTTATTTTCATGTGATGCTCCTAGTTTTAGCAGTCCTTTGCTGATCACTTGCTGTAGCAACACTGACTGTGAGCATTGGATATTAACATTCCTAAAACATGAGTCATCTTAATATGAAATGTGCATTTTAGATTTACAGTGAAGGATTTCTTTCAGTACTATGGAGGTTGATTCCAATTCCATGGAAACCAAAACAAGAAGGTCACATCTATTTATGGCTCTTTGTTGGTTTAATTTACTTCATTGTCAAGGATGAACCACATCTGTAATCATAAATGACCATACAAAGGCACAAATGACATCCTCCATGTCTGTGACCATGATGTGACTCCCCCCTCCCCTCCCCTCCCCATGTTTGATATGGTCAACCTAGCTGCCTCTTTTGTTGCTTCTCTATTATCCAGCTCGGTGGGGCAACCTTCATGTGGCTCTACTCCTATTCAGCTGAATACCACCAGCACATCCCCAGCAATAGTTTCCCTTTGCTGCCTCCAAAACATCAACTCCAGAGACCCCCAGACATATCTCCTTGGTCCTCTGTTCTGCTTAATCCAAGATTCAAAGTTTGCCTCTTAAGTCTCACAATGTTTTGACTATTTCCTTTTCATTGCTGAATCAAATTTCTGGAATTTATTAATAGTACTACTGCAGCAGTTCAAGAAAAAAACTCCATCATGCAATGGCAATGGACAATAAATGCCAACCTTACTCGAAATTATCTTGCCCTGAGGAATTATTTAAAACAAAATCAGTGTCCACAGGAATGCTGTTAACGCAATTCTTCTCTACTTCCTTCAACCTCATAACCTCTGCTGTCACATTGCCCATATGAATGGATCAAAATTTCATGCAAATGAACATTGAAAAGACTTTCAACCTCTGCTTGAATTCTATGTACTGCCACCTTTCTGTTCCATTTCCTCCTGCTGAGCCAGATGCAGGAAACCTTGCCATCCTGTTTGACCCAGAACAGAATTCCCATCTTCACCAAGCTGCTTACTTCTGCCCCCTACCTCATCATTAGTGTTAAATATTTTTCCACACTTTTGCATAATGTCTGGACTCTATTTCTTCATGTTCCACGATCTATAAACTACAGCTTGTTCAAAATTGCCTGCATTCTGTCTTCATCCCCTGCTTCCATAGCTGTTTTATGTTGGTTTGGCTGTTCCCAAGTCTAAAGCTTCCCATCTAACTACCTATCTTCTGCATTTCCCAATGCCTCCTCAAATTCTTCCTTTTTTTTCAATCATGCCTTTGATAACTTTTCCAATGTCCTGTAACCCAGGTGACATTTTCCCTGCAAGCAGCTACATAGAAGCACAGTTGTCATTCCTGAATTTGAGCTCTATTTACAAATGATTTAGCAATTGTTATTTTGCTGTATAAGATGTGCAAATAATTATAAAATTGATTCCCTTTTCTATCTGCATTTTTCTATAGGTACTGTAGCAAAAGAGGATGGTTGAAATCCACGCTCATAATGTCCATTCCGCAGACTAACACTTCAAAAGGGAAAGTGATGCTTAAGGAGTACAGTGGCCGCAGGATTGAAGTTGAGCATATTTTTAAATGGATAAATGCTCATGTAGCATCTCGGATCAAAACTATCCGAAGTACTGACCAGTTAATAGAAGAATGGAACAAAAGTGACCGGTATCTTGTAAAGATGTATTTGTTTGCAAACCTGGACCAACCGCCTGCGTTCTTCTCTGTTCTCAGTGTCAAATTTACAGGTCGTGTGGAATTCATTTTTGTTGATGTCCAGAACTGGAACAATGAAAGTCGCATGAAGGAGATTGGTGTACATCAGTTCCCAGCATATATAGTGAAAACTCCTGAAGGAATCTATAAATATGGGAACACTACAGGGGAGTTTATATCACATCATGCAATGGATGTATTCCTTCGATCATTGCAGCCTGAAGTAAATGATCTCTTTGTCTTAAGTTTAGTTTTGGTTAACTTAATGGCATGGATGGACTTGTTTATAACACAAGGTGCTACAATAAAACGATTTGTAGTTCTTATAAGCACACTAGGAACTTATAATTCCTTATTAATAATGTCCTGGCTACCTATAATTGGATTTCTTCAGTTACCATATTTGGAAAGCTTTTATGAATATAGTTTAAAATTTTTGAGGTATGCCAACACAACCACTTTGGCTTCTTGGGTGAGAGCTGACTGGACTTTCTACTCGTCCCATCCAGCGTTATTTCTCAGCACATACCTGGGTCATGGTTTGCTAATAGATTACTTTGAGAAGAAACGGCGACGTAATAATAATGATGATGAAGTAAATGTTAATAATCTTGAGTGGCTGTCAAGTCTGTGGGATTGGTATACAAGCTACTTGTTTCATCCAATTGCTTCATTTCAGCATTACCCTCACACTTTGGATTGGGAGGAAGATCCTGATTTGTTGCTGGAGAGACTTGCATTCCCAGATCTGTGGCTGCACCCATTGATACCAACAGATTACATAAAGAACCTCCCAACATGGCGATTTAAATGTCTTGCAGGGCATTCTGAAGATGAAAGTTGCCATGAGACTGATACTGATTCTGAAAGTGAAAGCCATGATGTAATGTGTAATAAATCAGAGATAAGTGATAATGAAGAGGCAAGTGCACGCCTGTTGCCTGCTGAAAGAAAGGTACAAATTAATGAAGAAACCAATGCCGGTAAGAGAAGTTCTAGCAATATTTCTCAAAGCACACCAAGATTACATGGAAACACAGGTGTCACTGAAGATGATGAGCCAGATTGGTCGACTTGGCCCAATAACATGCTGCATTGCTCAGAATGTGTGGTGTGCCTGGAAAACTTCAAAAATGGCTGCTTAATAATGGGACTACCCTGTGGTCACGTGTTCCATCAGCAGTGCATTGTGGTCTGGTTGGCAGGAGGGCGACACTGTTGTCCTGTGTGCAGATGGGTTTCATACAAAAAGAAGCATCATTTTGTCAGATAAAAATAATCAGCAGCAGCAATGTTTCCTCGTTGTCTGAAAAGTACTTAACATCTATTTCAGACTCTTCTTAAATATCTTAACATTTAATATGTATTGTAATGTTGTTCCACGTTTGTGCTTTTTTGTGGTTTACATTTAGTTTTATGTAGGTTTTTTTTGAGCTGATCCACAATATAACCACACTACATTTACTGATGAGTCGAATAAAGTTGCCTTGTTTATTTCTGGATGCTTTTTAACAGTAACACACTAATTCTTGTTTGTTCTGTTTCGGTATGTTCAACTATTAAAACTTACATTTATCAGAGAACAAAAAAGACCTAATTTGATAAACTTTCAGAAAAAATTTAACGAATTTACAGTTTTATTCAAAATAATTTCTTTATCTAGATCTGGGGACAGCTCATGATGATTTTGAAGTGAAAACCTGCTTATTGTAAAAGGAGTCAATTAAAAAAAAAAATGTGTAGTATGCATCTGTTTATTTGAAGCATATTTTTTTTTAAAGAAGGCCTAAGAAAACTGACATCCTCCAGTTCAATTAATGAATAGTGCAATAACACTGGCTCCGAAAACCATTTCACACACAAGATTAGGGAGTCAGTTATTACAATGCTTATTGTATTTTTTGATGGCCTATATAACTTAATATATCTTAATGAGATACTACTGAATTACTTGTATTCTTTACTGATGTGCTTTGAAAAGTAGACCCATCTTATTCAGAAAGTTTGGTGAAAGCTAAAGATCTATAGTGCAGACAGCACGAAGGTTAAAAAGAGAAAAAATTATGTAGTTTTAAAGTTTTGTACAAAATGTAATGTAAAATTGAGATTAAAAGCAATTGGAAAGAGTGGGATTTTTTACAAATGTAGTGTCTGCTCTTTTCATATATTCAGCTGGACTTGTCCTATTTATCAGCACGTACCTGGGTCATGGTTTGCTAATAGATTAGCAAACTGTGATTGATGGTAACTCCCATAAGTAGATCCTTTATACCTTATCTGGAGAATACTTTCACTGCACGTTTTTGCCAAATGTTCCCATCTCCGTATCGTGGAGACTGAATGTACGACGGAAGATGCATATCGGGGCCCTGTAGAAATCCTGACGCACGGGCCTCCGTGGGAATTGCCAGCAAAGTTTCAACATCCGATGGGACAATTCCTCTGCTAGCCAGGACCTTCTGAAAATGTCTCCAACTCTTGAGTTTGAGTTAAGAGCTGGAGACTAGGGAGAGATCCACAGTACTTGCCTGAAAAAAGCGACTCAATTCACCATCCCTACCTCCAAACTACTCAACTGCCCCTCCAACTATCACCCCATGATCCCACCCGATTTCCCCCCCCCCGACCAACACCCAACTACCTGAGTGCTCTCCCGCAACTTGACTGCCCTCCGATTCTACAGCCCTGCTCCCAACTCTCGAGGGCATGTCATCTGCACCGATGCTCTTCACAGATCTCGTGGATTCCTGCGCTGAGTGAGTTCTTTGAGGATACTGCATCAGGCTGAGTAGATTCTCCAAGGATGCTGTATCAGAAGTCGAATCCTTTTAAACATAACCAGGTAAGCGCACAGTTTTCTGACGCAGTGGTGACAGCATAAATTGTTAGATTTCAACCACGATCTAGTTATATTGATGTAACAGATACGGTGATGAAGCTAATGTCACAGAAGGTGAAATCATGCCTTATGGCAGTGGTGTTCACGCAAAAAATAGTGAGGGCCAATTGGGATATTGGAAATTTTTTCAGACCACAAAAAATTTAAATAATAATATGTATAATTATAATACTAATGGATGCATTGCAATTAATTTGTTCGAAGTTCTCTTGGAATGTAAAACAAAAATCAATCCAGATGCAGATACAGATAAGTAACTGCACATTATACCAAGTGTACAGTTACTAATGTGTCTAATAACTTACCAACTCTTACTAACACTTTCTACTTGCCTTCCATTTACCAACTCCCCTGTCCCTCCTAGTAGCTTCCCTCCTGTTTGCAATTGCCTTGCCTTCTCTCACTGCAAGGGTTCCGGAGAGAACAAAGAACAATACAGCACAGGAACAGGCCCTTCGGCCCTCCAAGCCCGCGCCGCTCCCTGGTCCAAACTAGACCATTCTTTTGTATCCCTCCATTCCCACTCCGTTCATGTGGCTATCTAGATAAGTCTTAAACGTTCCCAGTGTGTCCGCCTCCACCACCTTGCCCGGCAGCGCATTCCAGGCCCCCACCACCCTCCACGTAAAATACATCCTTCTGATATCCGTGTTAAACCTCCCCCCCCCCCCCCCCCTCACCTTGATCCTATGACCCCTCGTGAATGTCACCACCGACCTGGGAAAAAGCTTCCCACCGTTCACCCTATCTATGCCTTTCATAATTTCATACACCTCTATTAGGTCACCCCTCATCCTCCATCTTTCCAGTGAGAACAACCCCAGTTTACCCAATCTCTCCTCATAACTAAGCCCTTCCACACCAGGCAACATCCTGGTAAACTTCCTCTGCACTCTCTCTAAAGCCTCCACGTCCTTCTGGTAGTGTGGCGATCAGAACTGGGCGCAGTATTCCAAATGCAGCCGAACCAACGTTCTATACAACTGCAACATCAGACCCCAACTTTTATACTCTATGCCCCATCCTATAAAGGCAAGCATGCCATATGCCTTATTCACTACCTTCTCCATCTGTGACGTCACCTTCAAGGATCTGTGGACTTGCACACCCAGGTCCCTCTGCATACCTACACCCTTTATGGTTCTGCCATTTATCGTTATAGCTCCCCTCTACGTTAGTTCTACGAAAATGCATCACTTTGCATTTATCTGGATTGAACTCCATCTGCCATTTCTTTGCCCAAATTTCCAGCCTATCTATATCCTTCTGTAGCCTCTGACAATGTTCCTCACTATCTGCAAGTCCAGCCATTTTCGTGTCGTCCACAAACTTACTGATCACCCCAGTTACACCTTCTTCCAGATCGTTTATATAACAGGCAGTAAGCGGGAGGGTCAGCAAGCTGAAGCAAGAGGTGATGAAATGGACTGCAGGAAAAACAATGAATGCATAGTGAATACCATTTAGTGTAGGGTGACCAGCCTAGTTATAAACTGACTTGTTCTTGCATGGAATTTAAACAATGGTGTTTTCACAGTTTCTATCATTCCTTGTCAACATAATAAATATTGCCCTTGTATAAGGGGTTACCTTATTCTACCAGCTGACATTGCTCAAACAAACAGCATTATCATTAGAGGATGAGACTCCTCTATCTCTGTTTTAGGCTGAGCTTTTCCAGGGAGAGGAAGTCAAAGATTAGACTTCTGATGTAGTTTATATGGACTTCCAGAAGGCATTTGATAAGACCATAAGAAATGGGAACAGGATTAGACCATTTGGTCCCTCGAGCCTGCTCTGTCATTCAATAAGATCATGGATGATCTTTTCATGCACTCCACTCCACTTACCCGCCTGCTCACAGTCCTTAATTTCTTTACTGTTACTATCTTTGCCTTAAAAACATTCAACGCAATAGTCTCAACTGTTTCACTGGGCAGGGAATCACAAGGACACCACATATCAAACCAATTTTCTGAAGTAAATTTTCTTATGGTAATAAAAGTTACAATAAATACATTACCTTCCGTATAATTATGATTCATTCCTAAATAGCTGTCTGACTGGTTTCTTTCATTGCAAAACAAAGTTCACTGTATCACTCTAATGTAATCTGATAATATTCAATAGATTGGAACAGATTTTGAGATTCCTTGTGGCATTAAGCACCACAGTCAAGTTGCTATGTAACACCCTGGTGGGGTAATGAACTGGAAGGTCTGGGAAAAAACGTTGGTTAAAGGTTACAGGGAATGCTTCAAAGGCCACAGTGCTAAATGAGAGAGGAGAAAACAAACAGAGTTTTGTTCTTGATTGCTGCCTTTGACTCCTGCTACAAAGCATTCAGTTGTGAACATCCATTTCTCCCAAGTCTTTTCTGTCGTAATCAGTGAAGTTAAACATTAAGTCCCCCAGATACTCCTAGTTCGGCCCATCTAAAGCTATCAAAAGGAAAAGATTTGAAATAATTTTACCCCACTATTGCATATATTTTAAAATTTCAGCCACCATTAAAACAATAACTGAATACTGAACTAATATGTGACCTATATTACAGCAGTTAATACCACAATTGAGTCCAAGTATTGTTGACGTTTCAGTGGTGTTGCTTAGCAAGAGGTAGGAGGTGACTTGGTCCTAAGCTTTCACCATCCCCAGTGGCAAGGAAATGAGAGAGTGGAATCTGCTGTTACAGTGAAACAGTCTTGCAGTGAAACAGTTTTTGAGAAATCACACGAAGGACCAAGGCCCACCACCAACCCAGAAAATAATAAGGCAAATGGTGATTAGGTGATGCTAATAACCTTAGGGTGCAAATCTTGGAGATTGAGGAAATGTAACAATGAGAAAATTAAGAACCTTTATATTCCTGAAGTCCTGTGTGCCAAGTGAATAATTACGAGACTGTAATTGAGGTTTGATTTGGCGACAGAGAGAATGAAGGGTATGCAAAACTATACTTGGAAGTTTAGGAGCAGGAAGAAGAATTAGAAAAAAAGTGGGGATGTTTGCCAATAATTGCACAATGTTCAGCATCATTCATGACTCCTTAGATACTGAAGCAGTTCATGTTCAAATCCAAAAAGATCTGGACAATATCCCGGCTTGGGCTGATAAGTGGCAAGTAACATTCACGCCACACAAATGCCAGGCAATGACCATTACCAATAAGAGACACTTTAACCACTTATAACCATCACTGAATCCTTCGCTGTCAACATCCTTGGGTTACCATTGACCAGACACTCAACTGGACTCTCCACATAAACACAGTGGCTACAAGAGCAGGTCAGAGGCCAGGAATACTGCGGTGAGTAACTCACCTCCTGACTCCCCAAAGCCTATCCACCATCTGCAAGGCACAAGTCAGGAGTGTGATGGAATACTCCCCACTTGCCCGGATGGGTGCAGCTCCAACAATACTCAAGAAGCTTGACACCATCCAGGACTAAGCAACCCGCTTGATTGGTACCGCATCTACAAACATTCAATCCCTCCACCACTGACACTCAGCAGCAACAGTGTGTATTATCTACAAGATGCACTGCAGCAATTCACCAAAGATCCTTAGACAGCACCTTCCAAACCCACGACCACTTCCATCTAGAAGGACAACGGCAGCAGATAAATGGGAACACCACCACTTGCAAGTTCCCCTCCAAGCCACTCACCATCCTGACTTGGAAATATATCGCTGTTTCTTTGCAGTTGCTGGGTCAAAATCCTGGAATTCCCTCCCTAATGGCATTGTGGGTCAACCCACAGCACATGGACTGCAGCGATTCAAGAAGGCAGCTCACCACCACCTTCTCAAGGGCAACTAGGGATGGACAATAAATGCTGGCCAGCCAGCAACACCCATGTCCTACGAATGAATGAAAAAAAAAGGAGATAAGCCCTGATATCAATAAAAACAAGGTTTTGATCTATCACGTGATCATGGATACTTGTTAACTGAACTTGAAAGACCTAAAGAAATGTCTTTTGAAGGAGCAAGTGTTCTGTGATTTATTAAAGATCATAGAGGTCAACATGCAATACCTCAGCCATTACCCCACAAGAGGGCACGTTGAGGATGTACTACTTGAAGAATTATGAATGCAGAGTGAAAACCTTAGCAAAGAACCTAACAAACTGCATGCAGGTAATTGATGCGGACATAAACTCAGAGAATAAGACCTGGGGAGCTTGAGAATTGATAAAAATTCAGGGCATGGCCTGGCGACAAGAAAATACTATTTGAGAGGAATCTGGATCACCAAACAGTTTTGGCAGATCTACTCAAGGAACTGCAGGTTGCAGGCTTTTGTTAGTAGTGCAATGTTTTACACCAGATTAAAATGTTTTCAGAACATTTTAATCTGCTATACAGTAAATTTTCCAGTCCAGAATGTTTGGGGCCAAGCCATTTCTGGATTATAGACGACCTTTGTGAAGTTCGTGAACCAGAAATACTTTTGATATAAATACTTGCTTGAAGCATGAAGCAGTGATAATACAGTAATGAAAAATAATTCCTCAAATGCTCTACCTTTCATGTTTCTGCTCTCAATGCACTGTATTGTAATTTGAGTCTGCTCCAAAAAAAATCCAGACATCTGGTGTTCCTCATCAATAGATTTCTAAACTGGGGATGTTGCAGTGCACTTGCATTCAGCTAAACAACTCCCATATGTTCGGTATTTCTCTGGCCATTCCACTCCACCCCCTGCCGCCACCCAATCTGCCAGATGAACCCCTCGTGTCCAACAAAATCTGAAATTTACTAAGGTTTCTCTCATTTGAATCAAGTGATTGTCCTAATGGAGTAAAAGCATTATGACTGGAATAGTGCCTCACATTCCCAACAAATACACTTTGTCAGCTTGAACAATGTGTGATAAATTGCTGTGCAGTTCAGAAGAACACAGTCCAAGATACCAATTCTTTCTTCAACTCGAGCACAGACTTCTACAATAAGGTAAAAGTGGAGCTATTCTTGACATAACATAATAAATATGTGGTGAATTCCCCTAATGGATCAGATGGTACATTTTCTGCACAGTATGATTTGATTTGATTTTTTTGATTTATTATTGTCACATGTATTAACAGTGAAAAGTATTGTTTCTTGCGCGCTATACAGACAAAGCATACCCTACATAGAGAAGGAAACGAGAGTGCAGAATGTGCTGTTACAGTCATAGCTAGGGTGTAGAGAAAGATCAACTTAATGCAAGGTAGGTTCATTCAAAAGACTGACAGCAGCAGGGAAGAAGCTGTTCTTCAGTCAGTTGGTACATGACCTCAGACTTTTGTATCTTTTTCCCACCGGAAGAAGGTGGAAGAGAGAATGTCCGGGGTGCGTGGGGTCTTTAATTATGCTGGCTGCTTTGCCGAGGCACCGGGAAATGTAGACAGAGTCAATGGATGGGAAGCTGGTTTATGTCATGGATTGGGCTACATTCACAACCTTTTGTAGTTTCTTGCGGTCTTGGGCAGAGCAGGAGCCATACCAAGCTGTGATACAACCAGAAAGAATGCTTTCTATGGAGCATCTGTAAAAGTTGGTGAGAGTTGTAGCTGACATGCCAAATTTCCGCAGTCTTCTGAGAAAGTAGAGGTGTTGGTGGGCTTTCTTAACTGTAGTGTCGGCATGGTGGGGGACCAGGACAGGTTGCTGGCGATCTGGACACCTAAAAACTTGGAGCTCTCGACCATCTCTACTTTGTCCCGTTTGTTTCACAGTTAAAAAAGATTTATAAATTGTAAAGTTGTTCTTAACAGACTGATCATCTGAAAAAAATTGAAACAAAGTCATTCTAATCCCTGTATTCAATCGTATTACAACTGAAAAACCTGGATTGTCTTTATTGTGCTGTGTAGTGTGAGCAGAATTTCAAAGTTCTACCAAAGTACCAAGTAAAGAACTTGCATTTATATAATGAATTTCATGACATACCAAAGCACATTACAGCCAATTAAGTACTTCTGAGGTATCATTGTCATGGAATCATAAAATAGTACAGTTCAGAGGGAGGCCATTCAGCCTATTGAGTCTCTGCTGGCTCTTTTGACGAGCAATCAAATTGGCCCCACAGCACTACTCTTTTCCCATATTCCGGCAATTGTTTATCCAATTTTCTCTTGAGGGTTATTGTTGAATTTGTATTCAGCACTCCATCAGGAAGTGCATTCCAAATCCTAACTCACATGAAAATATTTTTCTCATGTTGTCTCTGATTCTTTCTTAAATCTGTTTCCTCTGGTTAGTTTTTAAAGTTTATTTATTAATGTCACAAGTAAAGCTTACATTAACATTGCAATGAAGTTACTGTGAAATTCCTCTAGTCGCTACATTCTGGCACTTGTTAAGGTCAATGCATCCTAACCAGCACGTTTTTCAGACTGTGGGAGGAAACCGGAGCACCCGGAGGAAACCCACGCAGACACGGGGAGAACGTGCAAATTCCTCACAGACAGTGACCCGAGCTGGGAATCGAACCTGGTCCCTGGCACTGTGAGGCAGCAGTGCTAACCACTGTACCCCAGTGCCACCCCTGACTATTGACTCTTCTGCCAGTTCATCATTTTTTCTGACTAAACCTGTCATGATTTTACACACCTATATCAAATCTCTTCTCAGCCTTCTCTGCTCGAAGGAGAACGATCCCAGCTTCTCCAGTCTCTTCACATTAACTGAAGTCCCTCATTCTTGGTATCATTCTAGTAAACCTTGGCACCCTTCAGGACCTTTGTGTCCTTCCAGAAATGTGGTACCCAGATTTGGACACAATCACCTCAGTTGGGACCCAACCAGTGTTTTATGAAGATTCAATATCTTGTATTCTATGCCTCTTGTTACAAGCTCAATGTTCCCATCTGAAAGCTGGGTGGGATGTGGGGCAGGAGGTTGGATCACAGACTCTACACAGACATCAGTAGCGCAGTTTCAATCAATGGGTGGGAATCAGATATGTTTCAAATCAGGTCTGGAGTCAGGCAGGGCTGCCCTCTCTCCTCCGTCCTTTTTGTGTGTTGCATTGAACCCTTTGCCGAGGCCCTCAGAAGCGACCCAGGCATCAAAGGGGTTACAATCCCAGGCAGCGGAGGGACGCAAGTCAAAGCCTCCCTCTACATGGATGACGTGGCTGTTTTCTGCTCGGACCCCTCGTCTGTTCGCAGGCTTCTTCGAGTCTGTGAGCATTTGGAGCTGGCCTCGGGGGCCAAAGTCAACCACGGTAAGAGTGAGGCCATGTTCTTTGGGAACTGGCCTGACACATCCTTTGTCCCCTTCACCATTAGGGTAGACTACCTCAAGGTGCTGGGGATATGGTTCGGAGCGGCAGGGGCATGCGCCAAAAACTGGGAGGAGCGCATCGCCAAAGCCAGACAAAAATTGGGATTGTGGGAGCAACGCTCCCTCTCCATTACTGGGAAGCACCTTGTGATCCGATGCGAGGTTCTGTCCGTGTTGTTGTACGTGGCGCAGGTGTGGCCTCTCCCCAAGTCCTGCGCAGCAGCAGTGACCCGGGCCATCTTCACGTTCATCTGGAGATCAAAGATGGATCGTGTCCGGAGGGAGGCGATGCACAAATCTCCAGAGAACGGAGGGAAAAACGTTCCCAACGCCGCCCTCATCCTGATGGCCACCTTTGTGTGCGGCTGCATCAAGCTGTGTGTAGATCCTCGGTACAGTAACAACAAGTGCCACTATTTTTTGAGGTTCTACCTGTCCCAAGTGTTGCGGAGGATGGGTCTGGCCACATTGCCACAGAACGCTCCAAGTAGTTGGACCGTACCGCAGCACCTGTCCTTCGTGGAGAAATTCTTCCGGTAACACACCTTTGACCACATGGCTATCAAGCAATGGTCAGCACGTAATGTCCTTGAGGCCCTGAGAGAAAAGGAGACGGCAGATCCTGTCGGATGGTTCCCTGAACGGACTGTCAATGTCATTTGGCAGAATGCCTCATCACCAGAACTCACAAACAAGCACCAAGACCTGGCTTGGCTGGTGGTGAGAAGGGCACTCCCCGTCAGATCCTTTATGCACGCCCGAGGTCTCAACCTCACCGCACGCTGCCCTCGAAGCGGCTGCGGGGCTGATGAGACGGTCGCACACCTCCTTGTGGAATGTGCCTTTGCAAAGAAGGTCTGGAGTGAGATGCAGTGATATTTGTCGCGGTTCGTCCCGGGCAGCTCGGTGACGCAGGACTCTGTGCTCTACGGGCTGTTTCCGGGGATCCACACCGAGACAAATATCAACTGCTGCTGGAGGGTCATCAACTCGGTGAAGGACGCGCTTTGGTCCGCCCGAAACTTGCTGATCTTCCAGCTGAAAGAATTGTCCTCGACCGAGTGTTGCAGACTGGCACATTCCAAGGTCCAGGACTACGTGCTCAGGGACGCGCTCAAGCTTGGGGCAGCCGCCGCCAAGGCACAATGGGGAAAGACCACCGTGTAAAGCGTCTCAACCGAGGCAGACCGAGGGCCGGGTAACTGCAGAATACCCTCGGCCTGCGAAACTGTGTGCCAACCTGAAAAATAACGGCACACAGTAAACTCTGACACATGGATATAGTTTCAAGAAATGAAATGTAACGAAATGTAATGTTTTGTAAATAAGCACTGTGTTGTCCTGTAAAAATGATTCTTTTTTGCACTGTTTATGACTTTTGGATCTGTCATTTTGCAATGTTTTATTGGAGAGTTTTGTTTTGTGAATAAAGTATATTTTTGAAATTTAAAAAAATCTATTTCCAAGTCAGAATGGTGTGTGGCTTGGAGGGGCACTTCCAGGTCGTGGTATTTCCGTGCATCTGCTGCCCTTGTCCTTTTGATTTGATTTTTTTGATTTATTATTGTTACATGTATTAGTATACAGTGAAAAGTATTGTTTCTTGCGCGCTATACAAAGCATACCATTCATAGAGAAGAAAACGAGAGAGTGCAGAATGTAATGTTACAGTCATAGCTAGGGTGTAGAGAAAGATCAACTTAATGCAAGGTAGGTCCGTTCAAAAGTCTGACAGCAGCAGGGAAGAAGCTGTTCTTGAGTCGGTTGGTACGTGACCTCAGACTTTTGTATCTTTTTCCCGACGGAAGAAGGAAAAAGAGAGAATGTCCAAGGTCCTTGATTATGCTGGCTGCTTTTCCGAGGCAGCAGGAAGTGTAGACAGAGTCAATGGATGGGTGGTTGGTTTGCGTGATGGACTGGGCTTCGTTCGCGACCCTTTGTAGTTTCTTGTGGTCTTGGGCAGAGCAGGAGCCATACCAAGCTGTGATACAACCAGGAAGAATGCTTTCTGTGGTGCATCTGTAAAGGTTGGTGAGAGTTGTAGCTGACATGCCAAATTTCCTTAGCCTCCTGAGGAAGTAGAGGCGTTGGTGGGCTTTCTTAATGGAGGCATGGAGGGACCAGGACAGGTTGTTGGTGATCTGAACACCTAGAAACTTGAAGCTTTTGACCATTTCCACTTCATTCCCGTTGATGTAGACAGTGGCATGTTCTCCACTACGCTTCCTGAAGTCGATGACGGTCTCCTTCGTTTTGTTAACATTGAGGGATAGATGATTGTCCTTGCACCTATTAACCAGATTCTCTAACTCTTTCCTGTGCTCCATCTCATCATTGTTCCAGATCCGACCCACTACGATGGTGTCATCAGCAAACTTGAAGATTGAGTTGGAGGGGAATTTGGCCACACAGTCATAGGTGTATAAGGAGTATAGTAAAGGGCTGAGGACACAGCCTTGTGGGGCACCGGTGTTGAGGATGGTCGTGCAGGAGGTGTTGTTGCCTATCCTTACTGATTGTGTTCTGTAGGTTAGGAAATCTAGGTTCCAGTCCCAGAGGGAGGAGCCAAGCCCCAGGCTCCTTGTTACTTGGATCATTGTCAAGCAATATCTTGATTTTAAATTTCTCATCCTTGTTTTCAAATCACTCTGTGGTCCAGCCTCTCCCTAACTATGTAGCCGCACAGCTCTTTTAGATATCTGTGTTGTAATGGTGTTGGTTGCAGAACATGTCTGATAAGGAAGTCTTTGTAGTCTTTTGTACTTTAACAATAAGTCTTTATTAACTACTTGTAACTAACTATATGCAATTATATAGTAAAGGGTACAGGCATGGAGCGATCACCATCTCTAGGTCTTACATGTCTCTGGCCAACAGCCCACTGGCCCTAGGTCTGGGCCACGTGAATTTTTACTGTGTGGGTGGTACTGTACTCAGTCCCACATTAACCCTGTATATACCAAACCCTTGTACTCCTCTAATTCTGACCTCTTGATCAACCCTAGTTTTATTCACTCCACTATTAGCAGCCATGCCTTAAGCTGCCATGTATTCTCTCCACACACCTCTCCGTATCTCTTTTTCACTTCTCCCCTTTCAGACCCTCAATGTTTGGTCATCTGACCTGCTATCTCCACTTTGTGTGTCATATTTTGTTTCCTAACATGCCAGTGTTGGCTCATGGGATGATTTAATACATTAAAAGTGCTGTCTAAAACTACGCTGCTACGTATTTTATAAGTAATGAGAAAGAAGGGTGGGGCCTCCTCCTGATACTGCCTGATGAGTGGCACAGTGGTTCGCACTGCTGCCTCACAGTGCCAGGGACCCGGGTTCAATCCCGGCCTCGGGTGACTGTCTGTGTGGAGTTTGCGCATTCTCTCCATGTCTGAATGTGTTTCCTCCGGGTATTCAGGTTTCCTCCCACAGTCCAAAGATGTGCGGGTTAGATAGATTGGCCATGCTAAATTCCCCCTTCAGTGTCAGGTGGACTAGCAGGGTAAATATGGGGGGTTCATAGAATCCCGACAGTGCAGAAGGAGACCATCTGGCCCACCGAGCCTGCACTGACTGCAATCCCACCCAGGCTCTATTCCCGTAACCCCATAAATCTACTGCGCTGTAAAGCAGCAGCGCTGACCAGTGTGCCACGGTGCCGGGTTACAGGTGGATAGGGCCTGGACAGGACTGTTGTTGGTGCAGGCTCGATGGGCCGAATGGCTTGTTTCTGCACTGTAGGGACGCTATGAGTCTACATTGTGAAAGGTGCTATATCAATGTAAGTTGTTGTTGTTGTTGTTGGGTGGCTCGGCCGCAGCGCCCCCCTGCGGCAGCCGGGCAGAGTGCAGGGGCGGTGACGTCACGGGAAGTGGCGGTTGGGCGGGGTGAGAAGCAGTCCGCGGCAGCTGGGGCGACATGGGGCTGTTTGGAAAATCACAGGAGCGGCCGCCCAAAGACCTGGTAATTATACACATCTCAAATACTGATTTACACACCGTACAACCGAACCCAGGAACTATCAGCTTGCCGGGGACGTCTGCGCAAAAAAATAAAAAGTGGCTACACGGTTCCCGGTTTAAATAGGACTTTCCAAACGGCGAAACCGCCTTCTCCGCTCTGTGTTTCCCCCTCTCTCTCTCTCTCTCCTGTGATCGATGTTGTTGGCGCTGGGTAAACCTAACTTTGTGGTGGTGGGGAGGGGGCTGGCAGCTGGCGGAAGTCCCGCCTCTCCTGCTGCTTATTGGCCCCTCGCAGCCTCAGTCTGTGTGTGAGTGGGTGAGCCGGCTGCCAGTCAGCTGACGTCACAATGCGGGGGGCAGCCGGCGAGTTAGACAGAGCTGTTCTCTCACTCTGAGGAAGTAGAGTTGCTGCATGTAGAGAGATCTCCATTGCTCCTCAATGCACTGCTCTCCTCTCTCACAGACTGCTCCAGGTCCTCACTGCACTCCTTCAGGCCCATCACTGCTCTGCTCTCTCATAGACTGCTCCAGGCCCATCACTGCACTACTCCAGGTCCTCACTGCACTGCTCCAGGTCCTCACTGCACTGCTCCAGGTCCTCACTGCACTGCTCCAGGCCCATCATTGCACTGCTCTCTCATAGACTGCTCCAGGCCCATCACTGCACTGCTCTCTCATAGACTGCTCCAGGCCCATCACTGCACTGCTCTCTCATAGACTGCTCCAGGCCCATCACTGCACTGCTCTCTCATAGACTGCTCCAGGCCCATCACTGCACTGCACTCAGACTGCTCCAGGCCCATCACTGTACTGCTCTCTCATAGACTGCTCCAGGCCCATCACTGCACTGCTCTCTCATAGACTGCTCCAGGCCCATCACTGCACTGCACTCAGACTGCTCCAGGCCCATCACTGTACTGCTCTCTCATAGACTGCTCCAGGCCCATCACTGTACTGCTCTCTCATAGACTGCTCCAGGCCCATCACTGCACTGCTCTCTCATAGACTGCTCCAGGCCCATCACTAGACTGCTCCAGGCCCATCACTGTACTGCTCTCTCATAGACTGCTCCAGGCCCATCACTGCACTGCTCTCTCATAGACTGCTCCAGGCCCATCACTAGACTGCTCCAGGCCCATCACTGCACTGCTGTCTCATAGACTGCTCCAGGCCCATCACTGCACTGCTCTCTCATAGACTGCTCCAGGCCCATCACTGCACTGCTGTCTCATAGACTGCTCCAGGCCCATCACTGCACTGCTCTCTCATAGACTGCTCCAGGCCCATCACTGCACTGCTCTCAGACTGCTCCAGGTCCTCACTGCACTGCTCCAGGTCCTCACTGCACTGCTCCAGGTCCTCACTGCACTGCTCTCTCGTAGACTGCTCCAGGCCCATCACTGCACTGCACTGCTCTGCTCTCCTCTCTCATAAACTGCTCCAGGCCATCACTGCTCTGCTCCAGGTCCTCACTGCACTGCTGTCTCATAGACTGCTCCAGGTCCCTCACTGCACTGCTCCCTCACTGCACTGCTCCCTCACTGCACTGCTCCCTCACTGCACTGCTCCCTCACTGCACTGTTCCCTCACTGCACTGCTCTCTCATAGACTGCTCCAGGTCCATCACTGCACTGCTCCCTCACTGCACTGCTCTCTCATAGACTGCTCCAGGTCCAACAAGACTTCCTTCCCTCTTCCTATTTCTCATCTGCATGCTTTGTTTGTTTATTTATTCGTATCACAAGTAGGCTTACGTTAACACTGCAATGTAGTTACTATGAAAATCCTCTAGCTGCCCCTTGCCAACAACCACTGTCATTTACCACATGCACCCTGATGACACCCATTCCCCACCTCATCATCGCCTCTCTTGACCCCTCCACTATCTCTAAATTTTCAGACTGCCTGCCAGCCACCCAAGATTGGCCTCTTGTGCCCATTATCCCAGCCCACGCCGTTAGTGGCCATGCCTTAAGTCCATAAAGGGTAGCCAAGGTAGATAGATAGATGGACAAGTACCCAAGGCTGGATGGGATCCATTAAGGTAGACAAGCCCCGGGGCCAGATGGGGTCTATCCCAGGTTACTGCAGGAGGCAAGGAGAGAAATAGCTGGGGCCTTTATAAATATCTTCACATCCTCTTTGACCACGGACGAGGTTCCAGAGGACTGGAGAATAGCCTAAATGTTGCTCCCTTGTTTAAGAAAGGAAGCCGGGGTAATCCAGGAAATTATAGGTCGGTGAGCCTGGTGTCAGTGGTGGGGAAACTTTTGGAGAAGATGTTGAGGAATAGGATATATGCACGTTTGGAAGAAAATGGATTAGTTAGTGACAAGCAGCATGCTTTTGTACGAGGAAGGTCATGTCTCACCAATTTGATTGAGGTTTTTGAAGAGGTGACAAGAGGTCGTGTCGTGAATGTAGCCCAATCCATCACACAAACCAGCCTCCCATTCATTGACTCTGTCTACACTTCCCACTGCCTCGGCAAAGCAGCCAACATAACTAAGGACCCCACTCACCCTGGACATACTCTCTTCCACCTTCTTCTGTCGGGAAAAAGATACAAAAGTCTCAGGTCGCGTACCAACTGACCCAAGAACAGCTTATTCCCTGCTGCCATCAGACTTTTGAATGAACGTACCTTGCATTAAGTTGATCTTTCTCTACACCCTGGTTATGACTGTAACATTACATTCTGCATTCTTGTTTCCTTCTCTATGAATGGTATGCTTTGTCTGTATAGCGCGCAAAAAACAGTATTTTTTACTGTATACTAATACACGTGACAATAATAAATCAACTCAAATTTAAAGATAATTGATGAGGAAAAGTTTTAAGGTTTACTTATTAGTGTCACAAGTAGATTACATTCACACTGCAGTGAAGTTACTGTGATAATCCCCTAGTCGCCATTCTCCAGCATCTGTTTGGGTACACTGAGGGAGAATTTAGCCTGGCCAATGCACCTAACCGGACTGTGGGAGGAAACCCATGCAGACATGGGGAGAATGTGCAGATTCCACCCAAGCCAGGAATCGAACCCGGGTCCCTGGCGCCGTGAGGCAGCAGTGCTAACTACTCTGCCACCATGAAATGCTGTGGATGTAGTTTATATGGACTTTAGTTAGGCGTTTGACAAAGTCCCACATGGCAGACTGGAACAAAAACTAAAATTGCATGGGTTTTGGACTGGACAGGTTAGATGGATACAGAACTGGCTTGGTTACGGTACGGCATGGTAGCACAGTGGTTAGCACTGCTGCTTCACAGCTCCAGGGTCCCGGGTTCGATTCCCGGCTCGGGTCACTGTCTGTGTGGAGTTTGCACATTCTCCTCGTGTCTGCGTGGGTTTCCTCCGGGTGCTCCGGTTTCCTCCCACAGTCCAAAGATAGAAACATAGATGTGCGGGTTAGGTTGATTGGCCAGGTTAAAATTGCCCCTGACATGCGTAGGTTAGAGGGATTAGCGGGTAAATATGTGGGGGTAGGGCCTGGGTGGGGTTGTGGTCGGTGCAGACTCGATGGGCCGAATGGCCTCCTTCTGCACTGTAGGGTTTCTATGTTTCTATGTTACAGAAGACAGAGAGTAATGGTGGTAGGGTGTTTTTCAGAATGGAGATCTGTAGATAGTGGTGTTCCGCAGGGATCAGTGCTGGGACCTTTTTGCTGTAGTATATATAAATGATCTGGAGAAAATGGTGGGTGTCTGATTATTAAGTTTGCAGATGTCGCAAAGATTGGTGGAGTTGCTGATATTGCTGGAGATTGTCAGAGCATGCAACAGGATAAAGATAGATTGGAGACTTGGGCACAGAAATGGCAGAAGGAATTTAATCCAGACAAATGCGAGTTGATGCATTCTGGAGGATCAAATTTAGATGTGAGTTATACTGTAAATGGCAGCACCCATAGGAATATTAATATAATGGGATCTGGGTGTGTAGGTCCACAGTTCCCTACAAGTAGCAACACAGGTGGCCAAGGTGATTTAGAAGGCATGCTTGCCTTCGTCTGTTGGGGCATTGTGTATAAGAGTTGGGAAATCATGTTGCAGCTACATAAAACCTTGGTTAGGCCGCATTTGGAGTATTGAGTGCAATTCTGGTCACCACACTACTAGAAGGACGTGGAAGCTTTGGGGAGAGTACAAAGAAGGTTCACCAAGATGTTGCCTGGTCTCGAGGTTGAATAAACGAGGATTGTTTTCCCTGGAAAGACGGAGGCTGAGGGGAGACCTGAGAGAGGTCTACAAAATTATGAGAGGCGTAGAAAAGGTGAATAGTCAGAGGCTTTTTCCCAGGGTGGAAGTGTCAATTACAAGGGGGCACAGGTTTAAGTTGAGAGAGGGAAAGTTTAAGGGAGGTGTGCGGGTGATGTTTTTTATGCAGAGAGTGGTGGGTGCCGGGAACGCGCTGCCAGAGGTGGTGGAAGCTGGAACATTAGCTACATTTAAAAGGCATCTGGATGGGTACATGAATAGGGAGGGAATAGAGGAATCCGGACCAAGTAAGGGCGGAAGGCTTTTTTTAGTTTAGTTACGATATCATGATCAGCACAGGTTTAGAAGGCTGAAGGACCTGTTCCTGTGCTCTACTTTTCTTTGTTCTTTGACCATAGAAAGCATTCTTTCTGGTTGTGTCATAGCTTAGTATGGTTCTTGCTCTGCCCAAGACCTCAAGGAACTACAAAAAGTCATGAATGTAGCCCAATCCATCTCGCAAACCAGCCTCCCATCCATTGACTCTGTCTACACTTCCCGCTGCCTCGGCAAAGCAGCCACCATAATTAAGGACCCCATGCACCCCGCACATTCTCACTTCCACCTTCTTCCATCGGGAAAAAGATACAAAAGTCTGAGGTCACGTACCAACCGACTCAAGAACAGCTTCTTCCCTGCTGCTGTCAGACGTTTGAATGGACTTACCTTGCATTAAGTTGATCTTTCTCTACACCCTAGCTATGACTGTAACACTACATAGAACAGTACAGCACAGAACAGGCCCTTCGGCCCACGATGTTGTGCCGAGCTTTATCTGAAACCAAGATCAAGCTATCCCACTCCCTATCATCCTGGTGTGCTCCATGTGCCTATCCAATAACCGCTTAAATGTTCCTAAAGTGTCTGACTCCACTATCACTGCAGGCAGTCCATTCCACACCCCAACCACTCTCTGCGTAAAGAACCTACCTCTGATATCCTTCCTGTATCTCCCACCACGAACCCTATAGTTATGCCCCCTTGTAATAGCTCCATCCACCCGAGGAAATAGTCTTTGAACGTTCACTCTATCTATCCCCTTCATCATTTTATAAACCTCTATTAAGTCTCCCCTCAGCCTCCTCCGCTCCAGAGAGAACAGCCCTAGCTCCCTCAACCTTTCCTCATAAGACCTACCCTCCAAACCAGGCAGCATCCTGGTAAATCTCCTCTGCACTCTTTCCAGCGCTTCCACATTCTTCTTATAGTGAGGTGACCAGAACTGCACACAATATTCCAAATGTGGTCTCACCAAGGTCCTGTACAGTTGCAGCATAACCCCACGGCTCTTAAACTCCAACTCCCTGTTAATAAAAGCTAACACACTATAGGCCTTCTTCACAGCTCTATCCACTTGAGTGGCAACCTTTAGAGATCTGTGGATATGAACCCCAAGATCTCTCTGTTCCTCCACAGTCTTCAGAACCCTACCTTTGACCCTGTAATCCACATTTAAATTAGTCCTACCAAAATGAATCACCTCACATTTATCAGGGTTAAACTCCATTTGCCATTTTTCAGCCCAGCTTTGCATCCTATCTATGTCTCTTTGCAGTCTACAACAGCCCTCCACCTCATCCACTACTCCACCAATCTTGGTGTCATCAGCAAATTTACTGATCCACCCTTCAGCCCCCTCCTCTAAGTCATTAATAAAAATCACAAAGAGCAGAGGACCAAGCACTGATCCCTGCGGCACTCCGCTAGCAACCTGCCTCCAATCCGAAAATTTTCCATCGACCACCACCCTCTGTCTTCGATCAGACAGCCAGTTACCTATCCAATCGGCCAACTTTCCCTCTATCCCACACCTCCTCACTTTCATCATAAGCCGACCATGGGGGACCTTATCAAACGCCTTACTAAAATCCATGTATATGACATCAACTGCCCTACCTTCATCAACACACTTAGTTACCTCCTCAAAAAATTCTATCAAATTTGTGAGGCACGACTTGCCCTTCACGAATCCGTGATGACTATCCCGGATTAATCCGCATCTTTCTAAATGGTCATAAATCCCATCTCTAAGGACCTTTTCCATCAGGGTTAAACTCCATTTGCCATTTTTCAGCCCAGCCTTGCATCCTATCTATGAGGCCCTCCACCTCATCCACTACTCCAACAATCTTGGTGTCATCAGCAAATTTACTGATCCATCCTTCAGCCCCCTCCTCTAAGTCATTAATAAAAATCACAAAGAGCAGAGGACCAAGCACTGATCCCTGTGGCACAGAACTACGTTCTGCACTCTCTCGTTTCCTTCTCTATGAACAGTATGTTTTGTCTGAATAGCACACAAGAAACAATACTTTTCATTGTATGTTAATACATGTGACAATAATAAATCAGATCAAAGATATAAGAACAGAATTAAGCTATTTGGCCCATCGAGCCTGCTCCGCCATTCGATCATGGCTGATATGTTTTTCCACTCCACTCTCCCGCCTTCCCCCTGTAACCTCTGATCCCCTTACCTCTCTATCCCCGTCTTATAGCTCTGGAATTCTGTCCTCAAATCACCATCTTTCAGATAAGATGTTAAACTGACGCCCTCTCTGTCCTCTGAGTTGGGCATAAAAGATTCCACTGAATTTTTCGAAGGGAGTTCTACCCAGTATTCTGTCCAGTATTTATTGCTCAAACAAGAGACCTAAAACAAATGATCTAGTTCTTAGCGCATCACATTGCTACTTCTACGACCTTGTACTCAAATTGGCTGCCATGTTTCCTGCTTGTGGTGACATTTAAATTTGCCTGTCGGTTGCATTTGGAAGTCCTGAGGTTGTTAAGCATGGTAAATGCATCGGGCTACGGGGATAGGGTGGGGGGGGCTGGGCCTGGGTGAGGTGCTCTTTTGGAGAGTCGGTGCAAACTCAATGGACCGAATGGCTTCCTTCTGCACTGTAGGGATTCTATGTGGTAATTGAATGTGAAGTCTGACAGTATTTCTTCTAAAAGATAAGACAAGCTTCCTGGATAACTGTTGGTAAGGACTGAGTGAAACATATAAACCAGAAAGGTCACAGGATATGTGATGATTTAGTTGATATAATCCCTAGTGATGGGAAGGCACTAAACCTGGCTCCAGTTCAGCTATTCTGCTTTGAAAGAGAAAATTACTGCTGGCTATCTGCCAGATGAGAACTAAATTTGTGTCAGCTGTTGTTTCTCTCTTTGGGTAGAGTAACTCAGTCACTGTCTAGGGTTACATGTGAAGAAATGAAATACTTGGATTGAAGATCCCCAAAGTCCCGAGTGAATTCTTTTCTGCAGTGCTGCAATTGTGGTTTGTACCTGACTGGTAGGCATTCTGTAATAGCATTGTCACAGAAAGGGAATAATTGAAATAGAGGGCACAAGCTAGTACAGTACGTGTTATTGGAGGAGAAGAGCTCAGGCCATAACAGAACTTGTACGAAAGGATAAAGATTTAAATTAGTTGCAGAAGGGATTGGAGAATAGTACAAGCCAATGGGAATATGGTAAGTACAGAAATAAGTAAGGAATAGGATTTGAATGCAGTTTAACACATGTCGTTTATGTAGATTGGCACCCCAGAGTCCTGCCTGTCCCAAATAGTTGTGATGCCTTACACACCATGATACAGACACGCCCTACTTGCCTGCAGTCTTATAACCACCTGGGAGAGGTGAAAAATAGATTTAAAAACCCTGGCCAATTAAGAAAATATGGAAAACAAACTGAATCTGGATAAAGACCTGCCTCCCATTGTCTGGATAAATATCTCACTATGTTATGAATGCATTAGAATAATCCTCTGATTCATTATTCAGTGATTTATTTTCCTTCCCTATATCTATGATTATTGTTTCTATGGTCTGAGCATGAAGTAAAGACAGTAATACTATATGAAAACCATTGACATGAGTAAATCTCAGATCATTACATTTTGCACAAATAACAAAGGAGTTTACCAGCTGTGCTAGTCATCCATGAGAATTACATTTTTGATTAATCTAAAACAAATGTTATCCCTGTATTTGCAGCTCTACTAATGATAGTCTTGCTGTTAACTTCAATTTGAATTATAAAACCCACTGTTGACTGGATTAATTTATATATTTTAATTCACTCTTGGGTTATGGATGTCACTTAGCAAGGCTAACATTTATTATCCATTCCTAGTTTGTTTATACTTGTTCACGGGAGCTGCCAAAGCCACCATCTCTAATTGCCTTTGAGAGCTGCCTTCTGAAACAGCTCCAGTCCATGTAGCATAGATACATCCATAGTGCTGTTAGAGAGGAAGTTCCAGAATTTTGACCCAATTAAACAGAAGGTGCTGCTAAAAAAGGCTTGGCAAGTTGCTGCAATGCATCTTGTAGAATGGTGTGCACTGCTGTCGCTGTACACTGGTCGACGAGGGAGTGGATGTTTAAAGTGGTGGATGGGATGCTAATCAGGTGAGTTTTTTTTGTCCTGGGTGATATTGAGCTTGTTGAATGTTATTGGAGCTGCACTCATCCAGGCAAATGGAAAGTATTCCATCACACACCTGACTCGTGCCTTGTAGATGGTTGGCAGGCTTTGAGAATGAAGAGATGAGTTACTTGCTGTGGAATTCTCAGCCTTTGACCTGCTCTTGTAGCCACAGTATTTATATGACTACTCCAGTTCAACCTCTGGTCAATGGTAACCCCCAGAATGGCGATGGTAATGTTGTTGAATGTGAAGTGGCAATGGTTAGATTCTTTCTTGTTGGAGATGTTCATTGTCTGCCACTTGTGTGGCACGAATGTTACTTGTCACTTATCATTCTAAGCCAGAATGTTGTCTAGGTCTTGGCTGTGGACTGTTTCAGTATCTGGGGATTGTGAATGATATAGAACATTGTGAATTTATCTGAACGTCCCTACTTTTGACCTAATGATGGAAGGAAGGTAATTGATGAAACAATTGAAGATGGTTGGGCCTATGGCACTACTCAGAGGAACTCCTGCTGCACTTCCTTGCGGCTGAGATGATTGATCTCCAATAATGATTCCAAATATGACTCCAACCAGTGGAGGGTTTTGCCGCTGATTCCTCCTTGGTGTCACACTGGGTCAAATGCTGTCTTGATGTCAAGAGAAGTTGCCTCTTACCTTACCTCTTTTGTCCATGTTGTGATGAAGGCTGTAATGTGGCCCTGGCAGAACCAAACTGAGCTTCAGTGACTAGGATATTAATGTGTAAGTTCTGCTTCTTCGCACTGTCAACTATACTTTTCTGCATTTTGCTTACGATTGAGAGCAGACTGATGGGTGATAATTGGCCAGGTTGGATTTGTCTTGTTTTTGTGGTCAGGACAAACCTGGGCAATTTTCCATGTTGTTGGGTAGGTGACAGTGGTCTGTGCTCTGGCTGTTTGGGAACAGCTTTGCTAGGCACACAGTTCTGGAACACAAGTCTTCTGTACTACTGCTGGGATGAAGTCAAGGCCTTTGCAGCTTTCAGCCACTCCTTTCTGGCACATGGCATGAATCTAATTGGCTGAAGACTGGCATCTGTGATCTTGGGAACTTCAGGAGGAGATAGTTGCAAAAACTTCAGCCTTGTCATTTGCACCATCATTCACAATTGGATGTGGTAGGACTGCAGAGCTTTGATCTGATCCTATGGTTTTGGGACTGTTTAGCTCTGCCTGTAGCATGCTGCTTCTGTTGTTTAGCATGCATGCAGTCTTGTGTTGTAGCTTCAGCAGGTTTTTAGGTATATCTGGTGCTGCTCTTGGCAGGGTGAGGAATATGTCAGACCATGAGGTTACACATTTGTGTTTGAATACAATTTTGCTGCTGCTGATAGCCCTTAGGACCTCATGGATACCCGGTTTTGAATTGCTAGATCTGTTCTGATATATCCTATTTTGCATGATGATAGTGTCATACAACATGTTGGAGGGTATCTTCAATGTGAAGAACAGGACTCTGTCTTCACAGAGACAGGGTGGTGGTCTCTCCTACCAATACTTTCATGGACAGATTCATCTACGACAGGTAGGTTGGTGAGGACAAGTTCAAATAAGTTTTCCTGTATTATTGGTTCTCTTGTCCATAGGCCAACCTGGCAGATACGCGCTTCAGAACTCAGTCATAGAACGATATAGCCCAGAAACAGGCCCTTCAGCCTAACCGGTCCATGCTGACCTTGGCGCCTTCCCAGCTAGTCCCAATTGCCCGTGTTTAGCCCATATCCCTCTCATCCCTTCCCATCCGTGTACTTAAACCAAATGCTTTTTAAATGTTGCAATTATACCTGCTTCAACCACTTTCTCTG
Source organism: Mustelus asterias (assembly GCF_964213995.1). Lineage (NCBI taxonomy): Eukaryota > Metazoa > Chordata > Chondrichthyes > Carcharhiniformes > Triakidae > Mustelus > Mustelus asterias. The sequence continues at coordinate 175,650,130 of NC_135801.1, read as the reverse complement.
GCAGCTCATTCCACAATGCACCAGCACCTCAGGTCCCTTTTAAATCTTTCCCCTATCACCTTAGCACATTGGATTATTATCTAAATGGAAAAAAATTGCAACATGCTAGTGTGCAAAGGGACCTGGGGGTCCTTGTGCATGAGACGCAAAAACCCAGTCTGCAGGTGCAACAGGTGATCAAGAAGGCAAATGGGATGTTGGCCTATATCGCAAGGGGGATAGAATATAAAAGCAGAGACGTCTTGCTGCATCTGTACAGGGCATTGGTGAGGCCGCAGCTGGAATACTGTGTGCAGTATTGGTCCCCTTATTTGCGGAAGGATATATTGGCCTTGGAGGGAGTGCAGAGAAGGTTCACCAGGTTGATACCAGAGATGAGGGGTGTTGATTATGAGGAGAGACTGAGCAGATTGGGTTTGTACTCGTTGGAATTTAGAAGGCTGAGGGGGGATCTTATAAGATAATGAAGGGGCTGGATAGGGTAGAGGTGAAGAGATTCTTTCCACTTAGAAAGGAAGCTAGAACTAGAGGGCACAGCCTCAAAATAAAGGGGAGTCAGTTTAGGACAGAGTTGAGGAGGAACTTCTTCTCTCAGAGGGTGGTGAATCTCTGGAATTCTCTGCCCACTGACGTGGTGGAGGCTACCTCGTTGAATATGTTTAAATCACGGATAGATGGATTCCTGATCGATAAGGGAATTAGGGGTTATGGGGATCAGGCGGGTAAGTGGAACTGATCCACTTCAGATCAGCCATGATCTTATTGAATGGCGGGGCAGGCTCGAGGGGCTAGATGGCCTACCCCTGCTCCTATTTCTTATGTTCTTAAGCCTATGCCCTCTAGTTTTCAGTTCCCCTTCCCATGTTAGTGATCCTACCAAGAAAGTCTCGGTAATGGACTTTGAAGTCTGCCACATAAGATACATTTGGTGCCTCTCAGTGCTTCTTCGGAGAGAGGCTCAACTGGAGGTGTACTGATTCAAAGAACAAAGAAAATTACAGCACAGAACAGGCCCTTCGGCCCACGATGTTGTGCCGAGCTTTGTCTGAAACCCAGATCAAGCTATTTCCTCCCTATCATCCCGAAGTACTCCATGTGCCTATCCAATAGCTTCTTAAATGTTCCTAAAGTTTCTGACTCCACTATCCCTGCAGGCAGTCCATTCCACACCCCAACCACTCTCTGAGTGGAATGATTTGGTGAGTGTGACTGTTGCTCAACTAGTTTTGGCACAAGTCCCCAGATGTGATTGAGGAGAGTCGACTGGGCTGGGTGTGCCTCTGTTGTTGCTATTGAGAAGGTGGTTGTGAATCCTGTTCTGGAGCTACTGCAGTTTGTGTGGTGGAGGTACTCTCAGTACTTGATTTGATTTGATTTATTATTGTCACATATATTAACATACAGTGAAAAGTATTGTTTCTTGCACATTATACAGACAAAACATACCGTTCACAGAGAAGGAAACGAGTGAGTGCAGAATGTAGTGTTACAGTCATAGCTAGGGTGTAGAGAAAGTGCTGTTATGTAGGATGTTCCCATGATTTTAACCTCAAAATAAATGACGTGGTTTTAATACTATTGCAATTTGGTTCTGATTAGATCACAGAATGGGCATTAAAAATAAGAAAGGAGATGAGAGTGATTGACAGACAAATCCGAGGTAAGTAAAGTTTCTTTTTCCATTATGTAGTTCAATTAAATGTTTGATGCAATATTCTGTGTGAAGTGTTGAGGAAGACAATTGGCGTAGGATTTCTGATGGAACTTGTCAGAAGTCTTTTAGTAAAATGTAATGGTTGGGTCTACAATATGGCAGCACGATGGCACAGTGGTTAGCACTGCTGCCTCACAGCGCCAGGGATCTGGGTTCAATTCCGGCCTCAGGTCACTGCCTGCGTGGAGTTAGCACGTTCACCCCGTGTCTGCGGGTGTTTCCTGCGGGTGCTCCGGTTTCCTCCCACAGTCCAAAGATGTGCGGATTAGGGGGATTGGCCATGCATAATTGACCCTAGTCTCAGGGGATTAGCAGAGTAAATGTGGGGGGTTATGGGAATAGGGCCTGGGTGGGATTGTGGTCGGTGCAGACTCGATGGGCTGAGTGGCCTCTTTCTGCACTGTCGGGATTCTATGGGTTCTATAATCCAGATGTTTTTCTAAAATTTCCAAGCACTACAAATAGAATATAACTTTGTCCTTCCAAACTTTGGCTATGTTGAGAGCAATTTTAGATGAACTGGGTTGATATAAACATTTTGCAGAACATTAAATCTTATTGGCGTAGCTGCAGTTTTTAACCCACCCAGCAAAGCAAAGGTATCAATCAAGTTTGGTGCCAACATACTGTCTGAAAGAGCAGCATCACTGGCATTGATTTCTTAAATGTGAATAAACCGGATGTTAATATAACATTTACAAGCTTATTTATTTGATGTATTTAATAAAGAAATAAATGTTACTGGATGGGCCGATTAACTATTCTTTACTCTTTGTTCATATTAATTGGGGTCCCATTCTGTATTTCAATAAAAAGCATCAGACGGGTCCAAGTCCTGAATGTAGAAGGCCAACAAAAGAATGTCAGTGAGGAAGGTATAGTTCATGATATAATGCAGATTTTATAAGAAGATAATAATGGCTCCCCCCATTGTGTGCACCATTTATACCAAGAAGGTTCATTTAGTGGCTTGCATAGAGTTAGCTGATCTGAGCCACGTTTGTGGTCGGGGTAATGCAGTTGGGTCTGAGAGCCCTTGGTTAGCAAGAGGGAAACAGTTATACAAGATTTCCATTCCTGATTTCTGTCTAGTGACCCTTGTTAGAAGCACCGTTGTACGGTTGATGATAGGCTCTGTTAGAATCCGAGGTTGCATTCTGCTTCCCTATTTTAGCCAGTTTTGCATATTCCTTCTGCATTTGTTTGTCAATTTTTACAAATTCTGTTAGAGAAACAAATTAAACATTATTTTTCTCATTAAACTTCACAATATTTACATTTCTTTTTGCGTAGCGTGACTAAGCTCTCGGCATGTTAGTATTTTCCCGAGTCAGAAACTTACGTGGTTAAGTCTCACTTCAGGATTTTAGTTTAATCTAGGCTCGCGATCCAGTATAGCACTGGGGAAGTGCGACTTCCTTGGCAGTGCTGTGAAACCTGTTGACTTGTTCAGGTGGATGTTAATGGTACTTAGGAGTGAAAGTAATAGGGCAATTGTTATGGGGGATTTTAACTTGACTAATATTGACTGGAATTGTTATAGCTCTAGCTCGTTAGAGGGGTCAGTTTTTGTTCAAAGCGTGCAGGAAGGTTTTTTGACTCAGTATGTAGACAGGCCAACTAGAGGTGAGGCTATATTGGATCTGGTGCTGGGAAATGAGCCAGACCAGGTGCTAGACTTGGAAGTTGGTGTGCATTTTGGTGATAGTGACCACAATTCGGTTACGTTCACCTTAGTGATGGAAAGGGATAGGCATGAACCTCGGGCCAGTGGTTTTAGCTGGGGGAAGGGTAATTATGAGGCTATTAGGAGAGAATTAGGAAACATAGGTTGGACTAGGAGTTTACAGGGACTGGGAACGTCCGACATGTGGAGTTTTTTCAAGGAGCAGCTACTGCGAGTCTGTGATAGGTATGTCCCTGTCAGGCAAGGAGGAATTGGTAGGGCTAGGGAACCGTGGTGCACCAAAAAAGTTTCTTTGTTGGTTAAAAAGAAAAAGGAGGCTTATGTTCGGATGAGACGTGAGCACTCGGGTAGTGCACTAGAAAGCTTTAGATTGGCTAAGAGGGAGTTGAAGAGCGAGCTTAGAAGGGCTAAAAGGGGACATGAGAAGACTTTGGCGGATAGGGTTAAAGAGAATCCTAAGGCGTTCTATAGGTATGTCAAGAACAGAAGGTTGGTTAGGGCAAGTTTAGGGCCAGTTATAGATGGCAGAGGGAAGTTATGTGTGGAACCGGAGGAGATTGGTGAAGCATTGAACCAATATTTCTCTTCGGTGTTCACGCAAGGGGACATGAATATAGCTGAGGAGGACACTGGGTTGCAGGGGAGTAGAATAGACAGTATTACAGTTGATAAGGAGGATGTGCAGGATATTCTGGAGGGTCTGAAAATAGATAAATCCCCTGGTCCGGATGGGATTTATCCAAGGATTCTCTGGGAGGCAAGAGAAGTGATTGCAGAGCCTCTGGCTCTGATCTTCAGGTCGTCGTTGGCCTCTGGTATAGTACCAGAAGATTGGAGGTTAGCGAATGTTGTCCCATTGTTTAAGAAGGGGAACAGAGACTTCCCCGGGAATTATAGACCGGTGAGTCTCACTTCTGTTGTCGGCAAGATGTTGGAAAAAATTATAAGGGATAGGATTTATAGTTATTTGGAGAGTAATGAATTGATAGGTGATAGTCAGCATGGTTTTGTGGCAGGTAGGTCGTGCCTTACTAACCTTATTGAGTTTTTTGAGAAAGTGACCAAGGAGGTGGATGGGGGCAAGGCAGTGGACGTGGTATATATGGATTTTAGTAAGGCGTTTGATAAGGTTCACCATGGTAGGCTTCTGCAGAAAATGCAGATGTATGGGATTGGGGGTGATCTAGGAAATTGGATCAGGAATTGGCTAGCGGATAGGAAACAGAGGGTGGTGGTTGATAGTAAATATTCATCATGGAGTGCGGTTACAAGTGGTGTACCTCAGGGATCTGTTTTGGGGCCACTGCTGTTTGTAATATTTATTAATGATCTGGATGAGGGTATAGTTGGGTGGATTAGCAAATTTGCTGATGACACCAAAGTCGGTGGTGTGGTAGACAGTGAGGAAGGGTGTCGTAGTTTGCAGGAAGACTTAGACAGGTTGCAAAGTTGGGCCGAGAGGTGGCGGATGGAGTTTAATGCGGAGAAGTGTGAGGTAATTCACTTTGGTAGGAATAACAGATGTGTTGAGTATAGGGCTAACGGGAGGACTTTGAATAGTGTGGAGGAGCAGAGGGATCTAGGTGTATGTGTGCATAGATCCCTGAAAGTTGGGAATCAAGTAGATAAGGTTGTTAAGAAGGCATATGGTGTCTTGGCGTTTATTGGTAGGGGGATTGAATTTAGGAGTCGTAGCGTTATGTTGCAACTGTACACAACTCTGGTGCGGCCGCACTTGGAGTACTGTGTGCAGTTCTGGTCCCCACATTACAGGAAGGATGTGGAGGCTTTGGAGAGGGTGCAGAGGAGGTTTACCAGGATGTTGCCTGGTATGGAGGGGAGATCCTATGAGGAGAGGCTGAGGGATTTGGGATTGTTTTCGCTGGAAAGGCGGCGGCTAAGAGGGGATCTTATTGAAACATATAAGATGATTAGAGGTTTAGATAGGGTGGATAGTGATAGCCTTTTTCCTCTGATGGAGAAATCCAGCACGAGGGGGCATGGCTTTAAATTGAGGGGGGGTAGTTATAGAACCGATGTCAGGGGTAGGTTCTTTACCCAGAGGGTGGTGAGGGATTGGAATGCCCTGCCAGCATCAGTTGTAAATGCGCCGAGTTTGGGGGCGTTTAAGAGATCCGTAGATAGGTTCATGGACGAAAAGAAATTGGTTTAGGTTGGAGGGTCACAGTTTTTTTTTAACTGGTCGGTGCAACATCGTGGGCCGAAGGGCCTGTTCTGCGCTGTAATGTTCTATGTTCTATGTTCTTACCTGGCAGGGGAGAGTCAATGATCAGACAGGTTGAATCTACCGTAGCCTGGGAGATCAATGATCAGGGTAGCCAATGAGGTTCAACTGAGGAGTCACTGGCAATTTTTCACAGCCATCTCGGCCTTTGGGCTAAGGTCAAGCGTCAGATCAAGCCCAGGATGGGATACAATGCCTCATCTTATCAGCTTGGATCTTGTGTGTTCCTCTCGTGGGAGCCATGATTTAGATTCAATTTGAATTAGGCTTTTTGGATGGAATAATTGAAAAAAAATTAACAATTTAAGTTGAAGTTTATTTGAAGTGTTACAAGTAGGCTTACATTAGCACCGCAATTAAGTTACTGTGAAAATCTCCTAGCTGTCACAATCTGGTGCCTGTTCAGGTACACTGAGGGAAAATTTAGCAATTCCATAATGTTATTTAAAGAACAACAGCTGGTTCTGTGATATCCAGGCCAACCCTTTCAAAAAACATTAACCAAAGCATACATTTAGAAGAATTAGAGATAATCTCATTTAAACATACAGGACTTGACAGGGTAGATGCAGATGTTTCCCCTTGCTGTGGTGTCTAGAACAAGGGACACAGTCTCAGAATAAGGGAAAGGCGATTTGGGACTGAGATGAAGATGTATTTCTTCACTCGGGGTAGTGAATCTTTGGGATTCTCTACCCAGAGGGCTGTCGAGACTCAGGCTGTGTATGTTCAAGACTGAAGTCGATAGATTTCATAGAATCACGACAGCGCAGAAGGAGGCCATTCAACCCATCGTGTCTGCACAGACTGCAATCCCACCCAGGGCCCTATCCCCATAACTCCACATATTTACCCCGTTAATCTCTCTAACCTACGCATCCCGGGACACTGAGGGGCAATTTTAGCATGGTCAATCAACCTAACCTGCATATCTTTGGACTGTGGGAGGAAACCATAGCACCTGGAGGAAACCCACAGGGGACACGGGGAGAATGTGCAAACTCCACACAGACAGTCACCAAAGGCCAGATTTGAATGCAAGTCCCTGGAGCTGTGAGGCAGCAGTGCTAACCACTGTGCCACCCCTAGTTTCTAGTTATTTCTAGCTATTAAAGATATCATAGAATCCTACAGTGGAGAAGGAGGCCATTCGGCCCATCGAGCCTGCACCAACAACAATCCCACCCAGGCCCTCACCCGTAACCCCACATATTTACCCTACTAATTCCCCCTGACACCAAGGAGCAATTTAGCATGGCCAATCAACCTAACCCGCACATTTTTGGACTATCAAGGGATATGGGAATGGTATGGGAAAATCAGATTGAGATAGAGGATCAGCCATGATCCAGTTGAATGGCAGTGCAGGTTTGAATGGTCTTTTCCTGCATCTATTTCCTACACACTCATCTCTTTGCTGATAACGGAATCTTTAGAGGAATGACCAAAGTTCAGGAAACCAGAATGCAGAAGCGGTTTGGATTGAGATGAGAAATGATAAAGGCAAGACTGGACGGTTGGTTTATGAAGCAGAGTTACGCCAACAGCACGGGTTCAGTTCCTGTACTGGCTGAGATTTTTCATGAAGGCTCTGCCTGAGGTGTGGTGATCCTCAGGTTAAATCACCACCAGTCAGCTCTCCGCCTCAAAGGGGAGGGTAGCCTACAGTCATCTGAACTAAGGCGACTTTGCATTTTAAAGACAAGAAATTACTTTTGGAGTGGTGTACAGGTTCCTGAATTGTAACTATGTGTTAGGACAGAATATAAAGGGAGTGATAATGGGAGCTTGTCAGAAAGGTACAGCAATAATCATGGGGATTTTAATTTACATATAGACTGGAAAAATCAGATGGGCAAAGGTAGAATAGTTGAGGGTTTTCAAGAAAGAACATGAGCGGCACGGTGGCACAGTGGTTAACATTACTGCCTCACAGCTCCAGGGACCTGGGTTCAATTCTGGCCTTGGATGACTGGCTGTGTGGAGTTTCACGTTCTCCCTGTGTCTGCGTGGGTTTCTTCCAGGTGCTCTGGTTTCTCCCCGCAGTCCAAAATATCTGCAGGTAAATTGCCTCTTAGTGTCCCAAGATGTGTGGGTTAGATGGACTGACCGTGGGAAATGTGTGGGATTACGGGGATAGGGAGGGGGAGAGGGCCGAGGGAAGATACTCTCAGAAAGTTGTTGCAGACGCGATGGGCCGAATGGCCTCTTCTGCACTGTAAAGAATCTTTGAACACCATGATCTGGAGTCAGCAGCATGATCTGGAGCAGGTTATACTAAACCTGGTATTGTGCAATGAGATAGGATTAATTGATAACCTCATAGTGAATGCTCCCCTAGGTAGCAAAGATCATAATATGATTGGATTTTACATTCAGTTTGAGGGAGCCAAGAGTGCGCCGAAGACTAGTATTTTAACCATAAATAAGAGTAATTATGAGGGCAAGAAAGGAGAGCTAGCTGAAGTGAACTGAGGTTAAGGAATAGGTCAATAGACATACAGCAGCAGACGTATAACGGGATATTTCCGAACACAAAATAAATACATTCTGATGAGAAAGAAACATTATAAGGGAAGGATCCCCCATTCGTGGTTAACTTAAAAGGTTAAAAATAGTCATGTCATGTTGTGCAAAGACAGGTGGTAGGTCAGAAGATTGGACAGAATATAAAGAACAACAAATGATAAGATTAATAAGAAGGGGGAATTAGAGGATGAGAGAAAGATTGCTAAAAATAGAAGAAAGTTAGTAAATAATGTTTAAATAAAGTGAGTGTTGGCCCCAGAGAGAGTATGCCTAGGGAATTGTAATGGAAAGTAGATGCAGTGAACAGATATTTTACATTGGTCTTCACTGTAGAGGATACAATAACATTCCAGAAATAGCTGTAAATCAGGAAATGGAAGGAAGGGAGGAACCCAGAAAAATTACAATCACTAGAGAAGTGGTATTGAACAAATTGTTGGGGCTGCAGATTGACAAATCCCTGGGACTGGATGGACTTCATCCTAAGGTCTTGAAAGAAGTGGCTAGTTGATGTGAGATAGTTGATGCATTGGTTTTAATTTTCCAAATCAGTTTGTTTGTTTAAAAAGAGAGGGAAACAGTAAGCAGGAAACTGCAGGCTGAGCATTTGTCAAAGGGAAAATGTTAGAAGCTATTATTAAGGATGTTATAGCAGGGCTAAAGAAGTCATTCTATTTAACTAGGTTTAAAGTTGGGAGGAGACTTTCAGAGGCAACTGAAAGTTTTGAAGTAATTGCATTAGGAAGCTGGGACTTGAAAGTTAAAGCAATTGACAGTGAGACGAAATCGTAAGCCAGTTGAGGCAGAGGAAACTGATAGGGGTTGGTTTGAAATCATGACAGGAATTACTACTAAAAGTGAAGTGAAAACTCACCTATGAAAATTATTTGGGGAAATTCTGAGGAAGAATCCACAAACCACAAACTTGTGTGCTAATGAGACCATTGTAGCTTCGAATGTACTTGATCATCCGTATTAATCTTAAAACCTGTGTGTGTGTGTGTTAAGGTAAGGGGAGAGTCCAGGAGTATTGTACTATAATCTATTTCTTTCATGTTTAATAAATGTTTTCTTTTCGTAAAAACTAATAAGCGGTCTGGTGACTCCGTCTTGTCCATGTTTGATAAAATAAAGTTAAAAGTTACAGTTTTTGCGCCAGGGTTCCATTCTGGGATCTTACCATCCAGTTATAACACCACATGGGATCGTATCAAAATGCATGTTCTTTTCTTAATGCTGGTTTTTTTGAAATCTCCCCTATCTCTTTGTTAGATATTCAAAGAGAAGAGGAAAAGGTTAAAAGATCTGTGAAAGATGCTGCAAAGAAGGGACAAAAGGACGTGTGCACTATATTAGCTAAAGAAATTGTGCGGTCAAGAAAAGCCGTGAGCAAACTGTATACGTCAAAAGCCCAAATGAACTCCGTCCTCATGAGCATGAAGAACCAATTATGTAAGTAGTTGGTATTGGTCCTAATACCGTCTGTTGAAATTCTTGTGATCACTGCTGTGGACCCATTCTAGTCAGGGGCTGATTTAAGGCTGGCAAAACTCGCTTGCCATTCAGCCCAAGCTGGTTTGGACATTAGCTATTAAATTCTCAAGTAATTTAATTTTTACACTTGTTTGTTGTTTGTTTTTACATTTTAAAATTAGCTGTAGTTCACCCCATTCAGTGAAATAAACAAACATGCCTGAGTGCTTTGAATTTATCATTTATGATTTTATTTGCTGGTTATAATTTTGCCCTGGTTTCCAAATTAGGCCCCCTCAGCATTCCAAAATGACACGGATTGAAATATCAGGCGACAGTAATCTTAATTGAAGTCTCTAAATGAAAATATTAAAGGCAGCCTTGACTTAAGTTTGTGCCTTTTCTGGAATCCGAACTAAACTCAAAGCAGTTGAATTATGGTGAAGAGCATAGTCCTTTCAAACCATTTGAGCGGAGGGGCAGCTTTAACCAGCTTTTACCTTGAATGCAGCTGAGGTAAATTTTAGGTTAAAATAGGTAAAATTTTGAAAAGTCTTTCTGGATTTGAAACACAAAGCATAACCCCTTGTGGCTCCAATGTACATACTGTGTGTGGACAGATAAGGACTTGTATGGTCCGTGCTATTCTAGACTTAGAATCCTATATCATAGGGCAGAAGCTTGGGTTATTAGTGATAATAATAAAAGATATATTAGCAATTCCAGTTCAATTTTAACAGGATTTTTATATAAATTAGATGAGCTGTAACTTTGTGATTTGCTGAAACAAATGAAAGTCAAACGTGATCAAAAGAGATGAACTCCAGAGGTGAGGTGAGAGTGACTGTCCTTGACATCAAGGCATCATTTGACCAAGTGTGGCATCAAGGAGCCCTAGCATTCTGGAGTCAATGGAAATCTGGGGGAAATTTCTACAATGGTTGGAGTCATTCCTAGCACCAAGGAAAATGGTTGCAGTTGTTGGAGGTCAACCATCTCAGTTCCAGGATATTGATGGAGGAGTTCCTCCTAGGCTAGCTGTTTTATCAATGATCTCCCCTCCACTATAAGGTCGGAAGTTGGGATGTTCGCTGATGGTTGCACAGTGTTCAGCACCATTTCCGACCTCTCAGATACTGAAGAGGTCCCGTGTCCATATGCTGTAAGACCTGGACAATATTCCTGGCTGATAAGTGGCAAGTAACATTTAGAGTCATAGAGGTTTACAGCATGGAAACAGGCCCTTCGGCCTAACTTGTCCATGCCGACCTTTTTTTTAAAACCTCTAAGCTAATCCCAATTGCCCGCATTTGGTCCATATCCCTCTGTACACATCTTACCCATGTAACTGTCTAACTGCTTTTTAAAAGACAAAATTGTACCCGCCTCACTACTACCTCTGGCAGCTTGTTCCCGACACTCACCACCCTCTGCGTGAAAAAATTGCCCCTCTGGATCCTTTTGTATCTCTCTCCTCTCACCTTAAACCTATGTCCTCTAGTTTTAGACTCCCCTATCTTTGGGAAAAGATATTGACTATCTAGCTGATCTGTACCCCTCATTATTTTATAAACCTCTATAAGATCATCCCTCAGTCTTCTACGCTCCAGAGAAAAAAGTCCCTGTCTATCCAGCCTCTCCTTATAACTCAAACCATCAAGTCCCGGTAGCATCCTAGTAAATCTTTTCTGCACTCTTTCTAGTTTAATAATATCCTTTCTATAATAGGGTGACCAGAACTGTACACAGTATTCCAAGTGTGGTCTTACCAATGTCTTGTACAACTTCAAGACGTCCCAACTCCTGTACTCAGTGTTCTGACCAATGAAACCAAGCATGCTGAATGCTGCCTTCACCACTCTGTCCACCTGTGACTCCACGTTCAAGTAGCTATGAACAGGTACCCCTAGATCTCTTTGTTCTATAACTCTCCCTGACGCCCTACCATTAACTGAGTAAGTCCTGCCCTGGTTCAATCTGCCAAAATGCATCACCTCGCATTTATCTAAAGTAAACTCCGTCTGCCATTCGTCAGCCCACTGGCCCAATTGATCAAGATCCTGTTGCAATCGGAGATAACTTTCTTCGATGTCCATTATGTCACCAATCTTGGTGTCACGTGCAAACTTACTAACCATGCCTCCTATATTCTCATCCAAATCATTAATATAAATGACAAATAACAGTGGACCCAGCACTAATCCCTGAGGCACACCGCTGGTCACAGGCCTCCAGTTTGAAAAACAACCACCCGCTGGCTTCTGTCAAGAAGCCAATTTTGTATCCATTTAGATACCTCACCCTGGATCCTGTGAGATTTAACCTTATGCAACAACCTACCATGCGGTACCTTGCTAAAGTCCATGTAGACAACATCAACTGCACTGTCCTCATCTACCTTCTTGGTTACTCCTTCAAACAACTCAATCAAATTTGTGAGACATGATTTTCCACTCACAAAGCCATGCTGACTGTCCCTAACCAGTCCTTGTGTCTCTAAATGCCTGTTGATCCTGTCCCTCAAAATACCTTCCAACAACGGTAGTACCCACTACAGATGTGAGGCTCACTGGCCTGTAGTTCCCAGGCTTTTCCTGCAGCCCTTTTTAAACAAAGGCACAACATTTGCCACCCTCCAATCATCAGGCACTTCACCCGTGATTATCGATGATTCAAGTATCTCTGCTAGGGGACCCGCAATTTCCTCCCTCGCCTCCCACAATGTCCTGGGATACACTTCATTAGGTCCCGGGGATTTATCTACCTTGATGCACTTTAAGACTTCCAGAACCTCCTTCTCTGTAATATGTACACTCCCCAAGACATCACTATTTATTTCCCCAAGTTCCCTAACATCCATGCTTTTCTCAACAGTAAATACTGATGAGAAATATTCATTTAGGATCTCACCCATCTCTTGTGGATCCGCACATAGATGATCTTGTTGATCCTTAAGAGGCCCTACTCTCTCCCTAGTTACTCTTTTGCCCTTTATGTATTTGTAGAAGCTCTTTGGATCCTCCTTTGCCTTATCTGCCAAAACAATCTCGTGTCTCCTTTTTGCCCTCCTGATTTCTCTCTTAACTCTCTTAATTTGTGCCGCACAAGCACCATCCCCAATACGAGAGAGTCTGATTATCTTCCCATTACAAACATTGGCATTACCCTTGTTGAAACCCTGTGCGGATGGATGTTTTTTTAAATATATATTTGAGGGGTGAGGGTAGAGATAATGTTATTCTGTGAAGAAGGCTATGTGTATGTGATTTAATTAAGCTGAGAAAAGATTAATGGAGACATTGTGAGTGGAAGATTTGAGGGAAAAGGACTGAAGGTGCTAGATGCATGCATTTGTAATGAGACTTGCCTGGTCAAGAGAGTTATAAGTAAGTAGATTAGGTTTAGAAATTTGCATCGAAAGATACCTATGGATCTGCTGTTTTCGGCTGTTAATTTTCGAAGGGAAGTAAGAGGCTTTTACAGCTTGCAACTGTTTCATAAGTAATCAAGGGGGAGATTATTAAATTTGATGTTGGCCAGAAGTGGGGCCATAGGAAAACATGAAATATTTTTATATTTTGGAAAAGTTAAGTTCAAAGAAGAGGACGATGGAATCGTAGATGTAAAGCAAAAGAGATATTATTTAAGGAGAGACGTTGAGAGCTTAGTATTGGCTGTGTGAGAAAGACCTGCTGGAAACTACTCTGGGCTGAGGAAAGGTATACTTTGAATCACCCATCCAGTTAGCCAGAAAAGCCTTAAGGCTGCAAAAAGTAATCTTGATGCAAAGTTTTGGACTTCTATAGCAGAGTGCAAGAGAGAAGTGAGAGGTTGTGTGGTAGGCCTCACTAAAGTGACAGTGGCATTGCCTTCGAGGCAATATTACTGGATTTTTATAGTTAAACATCTAGGTGGTATTTATTTGTGGTCTGGCCAAGTAGTGAGTCTTTTCAAGCAAGCGTTTTGTAAAACTAATTTTAACTGTGTAACTGTAATCTTGTGTGCTTAAGTTTTCTTTTCCTCTTGTTACCATTGCTTTTAACATTCCAAAAGAGTTACTGGATTTTGTGCTGCTGAGATCAGTGCTAAATTTTCTTCTCATTTTCAGAGCACAGAAAAAGTTTCCCTTTGGGATTTGATTTGCTCAGCAATAAACATTGTGCCGTAGTCATAACTATCAACATCCCAGGGTTTGCCATCGATCAGAAACTGAAATGGAACAGCCATATAAATACTGTGGCTACAGCAGGTCAGAGGCTAGGAATTCTGTTACAAATAACTCACCTCCTGACTCCCCAAAGCTTGATGACCATCTGCAAGAGACAACTCACAAGTGTGGTGGAGTAGTCTCCACTTGTCTGGATGAGTGCAGCTCCAACAACTCAAGAAGCAAAGCATCCTATCTGTCACCTGATATATTCACTCCCTCCACCACCGACGCACTATGATAATAGCGTGCATTATTTGCAAGGTACACTGCAGCAACTCACCAAAGGTCCTTTGACAGCATCTTCCAAATGTGCGACCTGTACCACCTGGGGCAGCAGATGCATGAGAACAGCACTATCCACAAGTTCCTCTCCAGCCATGCACCATTTTGACTTGGAAATATATTGCTGTTTCTTCACTGTCGCTGAGTCAAAATCCTGAAGCTCCCTCCCTAACAGCACTGTGTGTGTACCTACACCAAATGGACTGTAACGGTTCAAGACGGTTGCTTCTCCAGGGCAGTTGGGGATGGGCAGTGGCCTAGCAAACGACGATACCCAATTCCTGTGAATTAACTTTAAAAAGTCCACGCATGCAGCGTTTAAATACATATATTCTAGTCTCAATGCTTTAACAAGTGTTTTCTATATTGTGGGGAACTCCAGAATAACACAATACTGTACAATGTTTTCCAAAATATCACCTCAGCTTATTTCATAAGAAAATAACCAATTCAGAATTTCAATGAATAAATCAGAAAGCCGCTGAAATATTGTAAGCAGAAATGTAACATAGTTAACTGTTCATAAACATGGAGCAAATGACTTTAAAATTGCTACTCACATCCAAGTACCACCCAAATGGTTTCAAACTTGTCCCAGAATGAAAATGTGGAGTATTTTATAAGTTTTCAATGGAATTTTTAAAAAAATATAGCTTCCCTTCCCACAATATAATTTTTGTTACAAGTAATTCTTGTCAGCCAAATTATCCTAATCCCCGCTCATAGAGCTCTGCTCTCTGATGATCCAACTGTCTGTCCTAACAACAGCTTATGTCTGATTTACATTGTTCTGCTCTGGGGATTATATTCTCATTGTTGATTACAAATGGATGTTCCCTGGTTTCATGCCAGAAGCCCACTCATTGACAGAAGCATGATATTATGATGGGCTCGATGGGCTGAATGGCCTCCTGCACTGTAGGGGATTCTATGATTCCAGAGCTAGCTAAAACAAGCAATGCGAAGAGCATCTACTGCCTCAGTGAACCAGGCACTAGAAGTACTAGTTCCCCTTTCAACTAGGGGATAGAATACATCAGAACTGTGGGTGAGGAGGCAGTGTGTTTGTGAAGGAGCCAGTTTCCACTCAAGTAGCTTTTGGAGAAGTAGCAACCAAGCCAGTTTATTGTACTTAAACCCAAATTTCACAGTTATTGCTGAAGGTTTACTTTTCGAAGAAATATTTACTCAGTGATTGCATTTTAATGTGAAAATTCACATTTCCCAGAGGAGCATGTCTTTGATATCCTGCAGAAAATTATCCTGTATAAGATCCCTGTAGTCATGATGTGGAGATGCCGGCGTTGGACTGGGGTAAACACAGTAAGAAGTTTAACAACACCAGGTTAAAGTCCAACAGGTTTATTTGGTAGCAAAAGCCACACAAGCTTTCGGAGCTCTTAGCTCAGGTGCCACTCACCTGAAGAAGGGGCTAAGAGCTCCGAAAGCTTGTGTGGCTTTTGCTACCAAATAAACCTGTTGGACTTTAACCTGGTGTTGTTAAACTTCTTACTGTGTAAAATCCCTGTATACAGAGATCAGTGCTTGGTCCTCTGCTCTTTGTGATTTTTATTAATGACTTAGAGGAGGGGGCTGAAGGGTGGATCAGTAAATTTGCTGATGACACCAAGATTGGTGGAGTAGTGGATGAGGTGGAGGGCTGTTGTAGGCTGCAAAGAGACATAGATCGGATGCAAAGCTGGGCTGAAAAATGGCAAATGGAGTTTAACTCTGATAAATGTGAGGTGATTCATTTTGGTAGGACTAATTTAAATGTGGATTACAGGGTCAAAGGTAGGGTTCTGAAGACTGTGGAGGAACAGAGAGATCTTGGGGTCCATATCCACAGATCTCTAAAGGTTGCCACTCAAGTGGATAGAGCTGTGAAGAAGGCCTATAGTGTGTTAGCTTTTATTAACAGGGAGTTGGAGTTTAAGAGCCGTGGGGTTATGCTGCAACTGTACAGGACCTTGGTGAGACCACATTTGGAATATTGTGTGCAGTTCTGGTCACCTCACTATAAGAAGAATGTGGAAGCGCTGGAAAGAGTGCAGAGGAGATTTACCAGGATGCTGCCTGGTTTGGAGGGTAGGTCTTATGAGGAAAGGTTGAGGGAGCTAGGGCTGTTCTCTCTGGAGCGGAGGAGGCTGAGGGGAGACTTAATAGAGGTTTATAAAATGATGAAGGGGATAGATAAAGTGAACGTTCAAAGACTATTTCCTCGGGTGGATGGAGCTATTACAAGGGGCATAACTATAGGGTTCGTGGTGGGAGATATAGGAAGGATATCAGAGGTATGTTCTTTACGCAGAGAGTGGTTGGGGTGTGGAATGGACTGCCTGCAGTGATAGTGGAGTCAGACACTTTAGGAACATTTAAGCGGTTATTGGATAGGCACATGGAGCACACCAGGATGATCGGGAGTGGGATAGCTTGATCTTGGTTTCAGATAAAGCTCGGCACAACATCGTGGGCCTGTTCTGTGCTGTACTGTTCTATGTTCTAATTATGAAGTAAGGAGTCTAACAACACCAGGTTAAAGTCCAACAGGTTTATTTGGTAGCAAATGCCACTAGCTTTCATAAACCTGTTGGACTTTAACCTGGTGTTGTTAGACTCCTTACTGTGTTTACCCCAGTCCAACGCCGGCATTTCCACATCATTAAAATTATGAAGGACATAGATAGGGGGAACAGTGGGAAGCTTTTTCCCAGTCGGAGGTGACGACCACAAGGGGTCACGGGTTCAAGGTGAGAGGGGCACGGTTCAACACAGATGTCAGGGGGCCTGGAATGCACTGCCAAGCAAGGTGATTGAGGCGAACACACTGGGATCGTTTAAGACTTATCTAGATAACCACATGAACAGACTGGGAATAGAGGGATACAAACGAATGGTCTAGTTGGGCACATGAGCGGCGCAGGCTTGGAGGGCCGAAGGGCCTGTTCCTGTGCTGTATTGTTCTTTGTTCTTTGAAATGCATGTAGAATTAAGGGGCTGGAGAGTAGCATACAGAAGGACTGTGCGTCATTTCACATTTGCTGCTGAGAGCACCAAGATCTGATATGTAAATTGAATCTCATTTCTAAAATGGTGTCGAACTGTACACAGCTATTTACAGGATAAGATGGGTATAGAGGGATATGGGCCAAATGCGGGCAATTGGGATTAGTTTAGGGGTTTTAAAAAAAAGGGCAGCATGGACAAGTTGGGCCAAAGGGCCTATTTCCATGCTGTAAACCTCTATGACTCTATCTGTATTTGGATGTTGACAAATTATGTAAACATGCAAAACTATTTCTGAGGTATGAGATGACCCATGTAACATTTGGAAAAGAGCATCTCCAATATTTTATTTTGGACAAAACTGTATAGAACAGAATGTATTTAATGATTGGCAACAAAAGTACAAGGTCAGCATCTGTAACAGCGCTTCACTTCCTGGCTCTCTTTCCTCACAGTTTTGTCTTTCATGCCCAGCTATCTTGCCCCCCTCCCCGCTCCCTCCCCTAATATGAGAGGCAGAACTCCACCTTCTCACTTTTTGAAATGAACTGGACCAAGTTCTCCGAGCACATTGTTGATTCCTTTGCTGTGAAATTTATTTTAAGAGCTACCACATGTTTGGGCCCAGCATTCATTTAAATCATTTGTATGTAGATTGGACTAATGCGATGATTGCCTTTGCTGGAGATTTTCTGCTCAAAATGGTGGAGCTCTGAAACTTCCTTAAGTCATCGTGCAATGATCATATTATTGTAGATTTCTCCTACCTTCAGTTTTCAACTTCTTATGCTGCCTTTCTCTTCACAGCTATATCGAGGGTCACTGGTTCCTTAGAGAAGAGCACAGAGGTGATGAAGGCCATGCAAAATTTAGTAAAAATCCCTGAAATTCAAGCCACCATGAGAGATCTGTCCAAAGAAATGATGAAGGTGAGACAGAAACCAGGTTCCAGCCTTTGAAGTTGCAGCTCTATGGAGCCATCATGTTTTAAGTTGGAACGTGTATCGAACATGCTGCCTGATTCTTGTCATTGAAATACAGACCCATCCCTTACAGAGGGAATGTGTATAAGGACATTCTGATGATCAGATTGATGATTGATCAGACTCGTGTGATTCTACTAGGAATCAGGAGATAATGATCGTCAGCTCCTGCCTGAGAGCTGTGGGAGGTGAGGCGTGAGGTAAGGTGAAGTGAGGCAATTGTACAGGGCATTGGTGAGGCCACACCTGGAATATTGTGTGCAGTTTTGGAGTCTTTATCTAAGGAAGGATGTCCTTGCTATAGAGAGACTGCAGCGAAGGTTTACCAGGCTGATTACTGGGATGGGTACGCCTGTCATATGAGGAGAGACTGTAAGCCATTTAGGATTGTGATCATTGGGGTTTCGAAAAGTGAGAGGGGACCTCATAGAAACTTATAAAATTCTAACAGTATTAGACAGGGTAGATTTAGAAAGAATGTTCCTGATGGTGGGGGAGTGCAAAACTAGGGGTCATAGTTTGAGGATAAGGGGTAAACCTTTTAGAACTGAGGTGAGGAGAAATTTCTTCACCCAGAGAATGGTGAATGTGTGGAATTTACCACCAAAACATTGTATGATTCCAAGAAGAAATTAGATATCGTTCTTGGGGTTAAAGGGATCAAGGGATATGGGGGGGAAGGTGGAATCAGGATATCGAATTTGATGATCAGCCATGATCATTATGAATGGCGGAGCAGGCTCAAAGGGCCTAATGGCCTTCTCCCATTTTCTATGTTCTTATGCATTCCACTGCCTCAGGTGCCGAGATTAAACTTGTGACCTAATGGTCTGCGTAAACTCATGCTGCACTGGATTGCTGCAATATCTTATCCTGCTGTTATTTTTCCCTCCTAAAGGACTATTCAACCATTGAAGGTGTAATCCTGTATCTCTCTCAATGGCAGCAGGGTTTTGGCAATCCCACTATAGAGGAGGCAGCACCATGATCAGTGGATGGTAGATTGGAGGAGATAAAAATTGCTGAAGCTGCATGTAATGTTTTGTTGCCCTACCTAAGATTAACCAATTCAGATTAAAGCTGGTTTATTTGGCACAGCTGCTCAGTAGATTAATTTACAGAATGAAAAGAAAAGTGCAGGGGAGAGTCAATGATCTCTTCTCGCTCTTTTGGCTAAGATCAAGCTCACAATGGGGTGCAATGCCTTTTCTTGGTCTTTTTTATTCCCGATGAATTAAAAGACATGATGACCATGAAACTGTGTTGATTGTTGTAAAAACCCAGCTGGTTCACTAATGTTCTTTAGGGAAGGAAATCTGTCATCCTTTCCTGGTCTGGCCTACATGTGACTCCAGAGCCACAGCAATGTGGTTAACTCTTAATTGTTCCTCAGGGATGGGCAATAAATGCTGGCCCAGCCAGTGACGCTCACATCCCCTGAACGAATAAAAAAAAAGCTTGGATCTTGTCATTAAGTTTATTTATTAGTGTCACAAGTAGGTTCACATTAACGCTGCAATGATGTTATTGTGAAAATCCCCTTTGTCTCTCTTGTGGGGACCATGAATTGGATTCAGTTTGAATTTTGTTTTTGGAGCAAGCAAAGAGATGGATTCGGGTCTGCATTGTCTACTCTTGAGTATTGGCTTTGTAACTTTAAGAATGGAGTAAAACAAAATGTTTAAAAACTGCTAGATATCTCAACCAGAAAGTAAATGCTGTAAAAGACTGAGTAGATCAGTCAGCATCTTCTAGAGGGAGGAGATGAAATGTTTCAGTTGTAGATGATCTATAAGAACTGTAAACAAGGTTTTTAGTGCCTTTATCAGTCTCATACTTATTGTTGTTTCAGATTATTTTAAAGATCAGTTCAATAACTTGTATTTCTTTCTCACTCTGTGAATATGTGACAAGATGATGATGTTGGTACATAATGGGATAAATAAGCTACTTTTACATAATTAATGCCGTTTTACATTCCCAGGCAGGGATTATTGAGGAGATGCTGGAGGATACTTTTGAAAGCATGGAAGATGAGGAAGAAATGGAAGAAGCAGCAGAGATGGAAATCGATCGGATACTTTTTGAGGTTACCGCAGGTAAACTGAAGCCAATGTGTGTGTTTAAAATCTTCTGTGACACTGCATGTCTTCAAGATTATTTATGAATGTAATTCCCAGAAATGAGTTCCCTCTGCCGGTAATGTTTCGGGACAATAATTGGAAAAGGGAACAATCTTCTGCAGTCCCCATCCCTTCTTTATTATCAGTATATAATAGAAATGTCATTTAATGAGGGAAGCAATTTGACAGGTCAGATTAGTATGGAGGGTGAGCACCTTCAAATAGAATACTCCTGTCTGCTGTGTAATTAACATATTAAGGGTCAAAGTTTAAAAACTAAACAGGATTGCTTTAGAGCTGCCCAGCTGTGACCCAACACTTTACATCTGAGGATTGTCAACTGGTTGTTAAGATGAAATCAGTGGGAAATCCATGTGCAATCTGGATTTGGATTTTATGAAATTTAGTAGTATCGCTGGGAGCTCGTGTTCAGCATTCTGTACGGAGCAGGACGCTGACCCTGGTAATGATTGCTGATCCGTCAATTGAGCAACTCTTTGGACAACGCTGTATGAATTGATGGGGCCCTGGAATATACAGAATTGCAATCTGACCTTCTTTAGCGAGAGAGGAATGAGTTTGCCTGCTTTATTTCTATTTCTTAATACATAACAGTGGTGGGCTAGTACTTGCTTTTGACACACATACGGAAAGTGTTGGAAATGTTTATTGGATCAGATAGCATCTGTGGAATGGGAAAGAGTTAATGTTTCAGGTCAGTAACCTTTCATCCGATCTCGACCTGTTGACACCTTTTGGTGCATTTACTTTTGCAGGTGCTCTTGGGAAAGCTCCCAGCAAAGTCACAGATGCTCTTCCAGAACCAGAGCTTGAAGGGGCTGCAGCTGCATCTGATGAGGGTGAGGCAGAGGAAGATATTGAAGAGATGCAGTCACGACTCGCTGCCCTTCGCAGTTGATCTGTGTAAATAACCCGGTTGTACAGTTCCCACTTCACAATCTTACTCCACAGAGACATCATTCTGTTGCACTTAACAAATTTGCCCCTTCCTTCCTTCCTTTTGTTCAGTGTAATTTTGTTTTACCAAATACCAAAGTAAACATTTCCTGTCCTTGTGAAAGGTAGGTGCAGTTAAATTTGTACAGATGGGTAAAGTTTCCCAAAAGAAACATAGATTGCACTTGTGAATGCTACTCTCTTTACTTTAAATCAGCTTTATCTAGCCACTTTACCAGTTTATTAGTCAGCATAATAATTAACATTATAGTATAAAGTGCACTTCCTGGGCATATAATGAAGTTTGGGGTTCATGTACTTTTAATCTTTGTCAAGAGCATATGATTGAAACATGTTTTTATCTTTTCCTGTTACCGCCTGACTGCAACATTAACAACCCTGTCTAAACGTTCAAGCCTTTTTTTCACAAGGATAGTGTATGTGAAGACATTTTGTCTACGTGGCCTTATTTAACTCAACAGTACATAAGCATTATTTTTTTAAAAAATCTTACCACTATTAATAGCGACTTGTAGGAAATGTTCAAAATGCCTGATAAATGAAGTTGAGCATAATTGTAGTTTTGAGCTGCAAATGAGTTCCACAGTTGATATAGTCATCAGTACAGCGGTTATGTTTTCGTTTATCTAAATCAAGTTATGAACTATTTTATTTTTTATTGTTGCCATACTTGGCTTTAATGGTGACATGGAGGTGTATTGCGTATTAAGTCACTCAGGGTTTTGGGATTACTTTGAGTTCTTTGTCTTAGTCTTTGATCACTGAAATTCCTTTAAAGCTTGTTGGACTTCAGTTGTCAAACAACCCCAAATAGTACCGGAGAAGCAAACTACTACAGATGCTGGAAATCTGAATTGAAAACAGAAAATGCTGGAAATTCTCAGCAGGTCCGGCAGCATCTCTGGGAAACTCAGGGTTAACATTTCGACTCTGTTTCCTTTCGTTAGAACAGTTCCGGCTTTGTGTTGGGTTTTAATTTGGAGGTGGGCCATTGTTGATGTAACACTAATCTCATTGGTAAGTAAGTCCTTTACAAACGACACCATCCATCTATCCTTGGTCATCTAACATTTTCCGATATTGTTTTCCCGCCTCAGAGATTGTGGACAATGTACCTACTTTTTTTTTTGTTGTGTGTGGCTGATTTAAGTGTGTGGGTCCTCTTATTGCTTTTTGCGCATCTGTGAGATGGTTACAGAATCTTCTGTAGATATATTGTAGGGAACTATAGATACTGACATACAAGTGCAACTGTGGGTTTGTTCAATTTGAGGAATGAAAGCAAATGTAGCCTTTCATGACCACAGGACATCTCACTTTGCAACTACTTAAGTACTTGTTGATAGTGGTCACTCTTGTAATGTCAGAATAGTTATGGGGTCACTTTTTCCACTTAGTAGCGCAACTGGTTTTAAAGAACAATTATTTGGACAGACTGTTTTGCTTTGATATTTGTGAATGGATTGTGGCTTTTGGATTAGCAGATCGTAGACACATTTCTCATTGGCACAGATTCTCAAAATTGGACAGGAATTTTGGATTAAGACTTATTTTGGATCATATGCTGTAATTTGATTTAGTAATTCCAATGATGGTTAATCTCAAATTTACTGACAAACTTCCTGAATCGAACTGTACCGTAATCTGTTTTCAACAGAATGAGTCAATTGCCTCTTTCTTCACGTTGAAGTAATACTGAAGCAGGATTGACCACAGTGACACACTTCATGTGGGCACTCCAAATTATGTTGAAAGTGTGAATTCATTATACTGCACTTCAGGTTACATTGCAGTTTAACACTCACTAATGCTGTCCTAATTATGCAGTGTCTTGATTCACGTAAGCATTTAAGGATGGAGGCAAAGGAGATTAGAAACACGTCCATGATCTAGTTCAAATCTGCTCAAATGGTTTTGTGGCTTATTGGTATCATAGAGCTTAATGACAGTTTTTTGTGATGTAATAGATTCATAACCTCTGTAGCAACTTAATAAAGGATTTGGTTTATACATGTTAAGATTGTGGAATGTTGTAATGTTTTGGGAAAGCCGGAACATTATTATTGACAACTTTTGTAAAGCTTTCCACCCTGCTGCCTCATGAACAAGCCAGAATGTGAATATAAGAATGATGATTTGACTTATCTAAAGTATTCCAGCTGTGGCCTAACCAGTGTTTTGTACAGCTCCATTATTATATCCGCTGCTTTTATATTCAATACATCGCCCAATAAAGGAAAACATTCCATATGCTTTCTTGACCACCTTGATCACCTGTCCTGCCACCTTCAAGGACCTGTGGACATGCACTCCAAGATCTCTCACTTCCTCAATATCTTGGCAATTATTGAACATTCCCTTGTTTTGTTCTCCCCAAATGTATCACCTCACACTTTTTTGGGTTGAATTCTATTTGCCACTTCTCTGCATATTCAACCTAACCACTGGTATGCTGGAGTCGATGGCAATCCATTTCACCATTGACTACACGGCCAATTTTTGTGTCATTTGCAAATTTCCAAATCATGCCACTCCAAGTCTAACACGATGTATACAACAAACAGCAGATGTTTCAAGTTGTAATAACTGTGGTTGTGTGAAAATTAGAATCTTCTGTTTCTGTGTTGATTTATCGGTACCAGCTTGAACTTTGGGATTCAGAGCAAAATACACTGGTTTTCAGTGACACAAATACTAGTTACCTAATAAATGCACCTAATGCATATTGTCAAGGAACCATTAGGGAAATAGTGGATGTATTGAATAATTGGTGTTTTCTGGCACTTTCCCAGAAATGTGGATTAATGTTCCAGGAAATTAAGTGATTTTAAAGTAGTTAGTTTGACAGAATATTTTTAAAAATTAAACCAGTGGTGGGCAACCTGCCACCAGGGGGCTACATGCAACTATGGATGAACAAGAATATCCACTGCTTGCTGAAGTCCAGGTCTGAGACGTTCAAGTCAGGTGACCCCAAGAAAGCCAGATATGATCTAAGGAGATCCATCAAAGATGCCAAAAGACAGTACTGGACCAAGCTAGAGTCCCAGGCTAGCCACATGGACCCCTGCTAACTATAGCAAGGTCTGCAAGCCATAGGCTACAATATGGTGGCAGGTAAAATCGCTGGCTTCAACGCACCCATCCCTGATAATTCAATGCATTCTATGCCCGTTTTGAGCAAGAGAACACGTCCTCCACCCCGGAAGCCTCGGACGAGCCTGTATCCGAAGTCACCGTTGCAGATGTCAGAGCAGCTTTCTTGAAGGTGAACCCACGGAAAGCGACTGGCCCGAATGGGGTACCTGGATGAGCACTCAGATCCTGCGAGGATCAGTTGGCGAGGCTATTTGCAGACATCTTCAACCTCTCTTTACAACAATCTGAAGTCCCCATCTGCTTCAAGAAGATGACCATCATCCCGGTACCAAAAAAAGCCAAGCAGTGTGCCTTAATGACTATCGTCCGGTTACTCTGACATCCATCATTATGAAATGCTTTGAAAGGCTAGTCATGGCACGAATCAATTCCAGCCTCTTGGACTGCCTGGATCCACTACAGTTTGCCTACAGCTGCAACAGGTCCATAGCAGACGCCATCTCCCTGGCCTTCCACTCAACCCTGGAACACCTAGATAATGTAGACACCTATGTCAGACTCTATTTATCGACTACAGCTCAGCCTTCAACACCATTATTCCTACGAAACTCATCTCCAAACTCCATGTCTGGGGCTTGGCTCCTCCCTCTGTGACTGGATCATAGACTTCCTAATCCACAGACCACAATCAGTAAGGATAGGCAACAACAATACCTCCACAATCATACTCAAAACCGGTGTCCCGCAAGGCTGTGTCCTCAGTCCCTTACTATATTCTTTATACACCTACGAATGTGTGGCCAAATTCCCCTCCAACTCGATTTTCAAAATCAGTGGATATCCCGTTTCTTCTGTGTTTGCATCTAGCCCCCTGTCGCAGGTTGCCCACCACTGGTTTAAATGTTTTTAATATTCTATTTGAAATAACTACTATTTTTAAATCATTTAATTTCCTGGAACATTAATCCACATTTCTAGCAAAGGTGTCAGAGAACACCAATTATTCAATACTATTTCCCTGATAACACACCACCAATGGCTTTTAAAAACCACCGCAGTGGGTCACATCTCAACCAATGATGAGGCAGAGTACAGGAAAGAGATAGAGAATCTGGTGAACTGGTGTGACGACAATAATCTCTCCTTCAATGTCAACAAAATGAAGGAGATAGTCATTGACTTAAGGAAGCGTAGTAGCCTGTGTACATCAATGGAGACAAAGTAGAAATCATCGAGAGCTTCAAGTCTTTGCCGATACTATAGTAAGAAAACTCACCAACGCTTCTACTTTCTCAGAAGACTAAGGAAATTTGGCATGTCCGCTACGACTCTCACCAACTTTTACAGATGCACCATAGAAAGCATTCTTTCTGGTTATATCACAGCTTGGTATGGCTCCTGCACTTTCCGAGACCGCAAGAACAACAAAGGTTCGTGAACGAAGCCCACTCCATCACTCAAACCAGCCTCCCGTCCATTGACACTGTCTACACTTCCCACTGCCTCTGAAAACTCAAGGATCACGCACCCCAGACATTCTCTCTTCCATCTCCTTCCGTCAGGAATAAGAAACAAACATCTGAGATCATGTATCAAGAACAGCTTCTCCCCTGTTGCCATCAGACTTTTGAATCGCATTAAGTTGGTCTTTCCCTACACCCTAGCTATGACTGTAACACTACATACTGCACTCTCTCCTTTCCTTCCCTATGTACGGTATGCTTTGTATAGTGTGCAAGAAACAATATTTTTCACGGTATACTAATACATGTGACAAATCAAAATCTGATTTGAGTGCAGCCAACAAGACACTTTGTTGACCGTTGCCCTTATGCAGGGTTGCCACATTCTGCTACTTTCTGTCTGAATAGTTTTTTTGCTATCAGTATAACAAGTGATACACATGTGAAGCAAGTGAGGTACACGCTGATGGCACGTAACATTGACACAGCCGTGTACTCCCTCTGCTTCCAAAGTGTAAATATTTCTTTTGTTTTTACCATTTGCAGTTGATAGTTCTATTAACATACAAATGATTAAGCATTTTCTATAATGCATTACAAAATATTCAGCACATATTCAATCTTATTCATGGGTCATGGTTAGTCAACAAGCCCAATTTCAATCTCGCAGCCTATTGAGATGAAGGAGGGCCACTCATGTGGCCCACGCACTAACCTAGGTTGCCCATTACTGAGGGCCCAAGGCCGTATTACATACAAAAGGAAGGGGTGGCACAGTGGTTAGAACTGCTGCCTCACAGCGCCAGGGAGCCAAGTTAGATTCCCAGCTTGGGTCACTGTCTGTCTGGAGTCTGCACATTTTCCCCAATTCTGCGTGGGTTTCCTCCCACGGTCCGAAAGACTGATTAGGTGCATTGGCTATGCTAAATTGCCCCTCAGGTGCCGGAGTGTGGCAACTAGGGGAATTTCACAGTAACTTTATTGTAGTGTTAATGTAAGCCTGCTTGTGACACTAATAAATAAATGGCAAATATTTGTACAAGGACCTTTAGGAAATCATTAGAAGTGATGAAGGAACACAACACTGTTTATTAGAAATTGTAGGTCAGGTTACACTATCTGCAAGTGCATTGTGAAATTAAGAGGGCAACGGATAGATCATACTTTCAGGAGATAGCAAAGCCTGTAGAGAATCCTTTAGTCCAAACCTTTGCTGAAGTCTTTTACCACATAGAAGTAGATTCACTAAATAAACACAATTTTAGAATAACTGAACATTTATTGAAGTGGATTTGCTAATTTGGCTGCATCACAGGAAACCAAGAACTGTAGAGTGGCAAGAAGCTACTGGTATGCTAGGCGAAGGACTAGTGGTGAGAGCTTTGTTCAGTGAAATGGAAGTGCAAAAAATAGCTATGAAGTATGAAGCAAGAGGGAGAATGAGAGTGGGTGCAGGACACGTTTAAGATACTTCAAAAATAGTAATTCACTTCCTATGGAGTTTAGTCTCATGGAATGTAGGAAACAGCAGTGGGAAAAACAACAAGATCAACTTGCTATGATATTGGTTATGCAATAAATGGTGCCAGGACACTGCTCAATAGATCTGTGGAATATCTTTACATCTATTTGGGAGGGCAGATAAGGCTTCAGTTTAACATCAAAGACCGCACCTCAGATAATGCAGCTCTTAATTTTATGGTTATTCCCTTTTGGTCCGAACTCCTGCAGAGGGAATACTTTCAACCTACCCCATTACCTCATTTAATCTTAAACCACATCACCCCAAAACCTATAATCAAGGAAATTCCATTTCAGTCACTGTAACCCCTTCTCTTACATTTAAAGCTTTCAGTCTTGCTCAACATTCTGGTGAATTTGCACTGCATCCTCTCAAAAGACCAATATATCTTCCCTTTGGTGTGATACCCAGACCAAACACAGTGGGCTGGATTCTCTGACCTCATGATGTGGAGATGCCGGCGTTGGACTGGGGTAAACACAGTAAGAAGTCTCACAACACCAGGTTAAAGTCCAACAGGTTTATTTGGTAGCACTAGCCACTAGCTTTCGGAGCTTTGCTCCTTCGTCAGGTC
Organism: Mustelus asterias; assembly: GCF_964213995.1. Lineage (NCBI taxonomy): Eukaryota > Metazoa > Chordata > Chondrichthyes > Carcharhiniformes > Triakidae > Mustelus > Mustelus asterias. Next base: position 175,622,242 of record NC_135801.1, on the reverse strand, counting down.
TTACGAAGGAGCAGCGCTCCGAAAGCTAGTGGCTTTTGCTACCAAATAAACCTGTTGGACTTTAACCTGGTGTTGTGAGACTTCTTTCTCTGACCTCACCCGCAGCTGGGATTCTCCGGTTCCGCTACAGTGGACGGAGATTTGCAGCCTGCCAAATTCTCCGTTCTTGCTGGTGGCGGAGTGAATGGCTGGAGAATTCCGACCAGTATGTCGAGGGAGATTTGTATGTTAGCACCAGCTAGATAGATTGATACATTCCCAGATGTACAAATCTAGTCCAGAACTTCTAGACATGCAGCTGAAGTATTCCTGGAGCCCATGTGTGATCCTGGAAGGGTGGCTAAAAACAGAAAGTGCTGACAAGGAAGCAGAGCTCTAACTTGTCACTGTGCAGCACTGTCAGGGGAAGGTCAAATTCCCTCACGATGACATCGGTGCCTGTAAAACAAGGACACTGCTGATGTAATAGCTGCACTGATAATAAGGACAATGCTGACATGCTGATGTGTAATTGTCATTTCCATGAAGTGTAGAGCAGGCTTGTGCTTAACTCTTTAAAAACAATTAACTTGATGAGCAGCGGCACTTTGAGGATGGTCAACTCAATAAAACAACAGTACACGACTCATGGCACAAAGGAGGGATTAATGGGTTTAAGGAGCTAGAAATGTCAAAATCATTACCAATTTCTGTTCTCTGAAGAAATGGGAGCAGCAGTTACATTCAGACATTGTTGAACTCAACATGTTGAATAGAGCTGGTTGTAAATTGCCAGGTCCAAAGAGGTGCTGCCACTCGACAGCCTCCCACCTGACCAGACCTTCCCTTTTGTTCATTCCTCCTCTTTTTCCCTGCCTACGTGCTTAAAAAAACGGATGCAAATCTTAACATTTTCCAGTTCTGATGAAAGGTTAGGAATTGTTTCCCTCACAAATTACTGCGGTTTCTGTTTTCATCAACTTGTAGCTAATCATATGAAATTGAACAAGTAACAGCAACTCCTTCCATTCTTGGGTTTGAATTAATTGGCAATCATACTTCCCAGCTTGACACTTTCTGCATGAATATGAAGGTCACATCAAATGTCTTAGGAATGGGAAACCATTTGAACAAAAAGTATTTCTTTCCTGTCCAAAACACAGCAAGGAAAACATATCTCTAGGTCACCTGGCTACTTTATAATTTTTTTCAAATGGACAAAGGCTTTATTCTGACGTGTCTGACTAGCCTTAACTCATACCAGAAGACCTTATGATTTCTTTTTGCAGTCACAGGGGGCATTACACATTTCAAAAAACTGCAACCTTTACCCTTCCACAGCACAGGCTCGTGAAGGTTACAGAAGTGGGGCTATGAAGGGATGTAAACACAAAATATTGTTTTAGATTTCAAGTTTTCCAAGAGTGGGGTGGAGCAGGGAGTCAATGTAGCTCAGTGAGGATTGTAGAGGGCAATTATGGAATGGGGAGTGAAGCAATGTGGGAAAGGGTAAAGTTTCTTTTTAATGGAGTAAGGTACTCCACGTAAGACATAGCAGCAGAAGTAGGCCTCTTGGTGCATCGAGTCTGCTCCACTATTCAATCAGGGTGGCACGGTAGCACAGTGGTTAGCACTGCTGCTTCACAGCTCCAGGGACCTGGGTTCGATTCCCGGCTTGGGTCACTGGCTGTGTGGAGTTTGCACATTCTCCTCGTGTCTGCGTGGGTTTCCTCTGGGTGCTCCGGTTTCCTCCCACAGTCCAAAGATGTGCGGGTTAGGTTGATTGGCTATGCTAAAATCGCCCTTAGTTTCCTGGGATGTGTAGGTTAGAGGGATTAGTGGGTAAATATGTAGGGATATGGGGGTAGGGCCTGGGTGGGATTGTGGTCGGTGCAGACTCGATGGGCCAAATGGCCTCTTTCTGTGCTGTAGGATTTTTATGGCTGATATTTTTCTCATCCCCATTCTCCTGCCTTTTCCGCACATGGAGGTCTGGCCAAGGTTTCTGTACAACTGAAACAACTTCCTACACCTCAAGATCAAGGCTCAACATTCACCCATTTATGGGTACATGAATTAGTCATTATTGCACAAGGACACACAAAACTCTTTGCTTAAGAAACATAGAAGAGGCCCATTTGGCCCTTCGAGCCTGCTCCTCCATTCAGTACGATCGTGGCTGATTGTCCAACTCCATAGCTTAATCCTGCTTTCTCCCCATTACCTTTGATCCCATTTGCCCCAAGTGCTATATCCAGCTGCCTCTTGAATACATTCAATGTTTTGGCATCAACTACTTCCTGTGCTAATGAATTCCACAGGCTCACCACTCTGGGTGAAGAAATGTTTCCTCATCTCCATCCTAAATGATCTACCCCAAATCCTCAGACTGTGACCGACCTCTGGTTCTGGACACCCCCATCAGGAACAGCCACCTACATCCTCCCTGAGCTTTGACAAAGGGTCATCTGGACTCAAAGTGTCAGCTGTTTTCTCTCCTTACCTGCATTTTCTCTTTTGGCTCCCTGCATCTACCCCAGTTCCCAGTCCCTTCACCTTAAAAAAGAAAATTCTGGATTTGTCTTTCTCAGATTCAAAGTGGATGACCTCACATTCCATCTGCCAGCGTTCAGTCCACTCAGCAGGGCACCATTCCCTGGCACTTCCACACCTGCCTTCCTTCTGAAAATATCAAAATCTCCCAGTGTTAGATGGAGCGTTTATTTTTTTCTGCATCAGAAGCACGTGAGACTTCATTAAACCTTCCCACCGCAAATATATGTGGTCAGCCAGGGAAAAGGGACATTCTAACCCAATCACTTCCTTATTGATCAGTGCTACATTTACAGAAACTCCTATCCAAAACAGGATACAAATAAAACTCTGGCCTACATGTGACTCCAGAGCCACAGCAATGTGGTTTACTCTCAACTGCCCTCGGGCAACTAGGGATGGGCAATAAATGCTGGCCAGCCAGTGACGCTCATGCCCCACGAATGAATTTTTTTAAAATGGAGGTTGTGTTGGGTCTCAGAAATATTTAGTGTTTTTTTAGAAAATCATTATCTGGTGTATAAATGCATTGCACACAATCTGTAAACAATTCTACTGATTAAATTGTCATTTTCCAGAACTCAAACCTTCTGTATTTAAACCACACAGAAAATGTACAAAGCAAACAAACCAACAGAATACATTAAACATTCAAGTATAGATCCTGAGTAATCAAAATTCTTAATACAATGAATTTCCTTTACCTTCTGACAGATTTTCTGTTCTTAAAAAAAAGCAGCTCGGACAGAATCCTCTCAATTTTACAGCCGCAAGTAAGTCTCAAAACAAACAAAACTTTTGCTTATTGATTAGTACATTGGCTGTATTTACAAGACTGAAAATATTTAAGTTCAACTTTTTAGCAACAAGTATATTTTAAAAAAAACAGTAGTCTGGATGAAAATTACAGTCGAGTATCACATCTTTAACTAGGTAAACCAAACACAGCTCAAACTGCAGATTAGTTTGGACCCGTGAATTTCTAGGAGGTAAACTTAGGGGGAAAAAAAATGGACAATTTTTATAGTGCTGGTTTCTCCAACATTTCAATAATGCGTGACATGGTTTTGAAAAATTACCTGTAGACATGACGCACAGCTGGTAGAGTGCAGCAGCAAATGCCTTCTCGATTTCGAATACATATCTATGCAAACTAGCTTATTTATTAATAAACTTTGAAGAAGAAAAACAAATCAGAAGTCACTTCAAAACTCAGCTTTGTAAATGTGTTAAGGCATGAGAAGGCATCCCCACAAATCAAATAAGGTAATTTTATCTGCCTCACTGATGTAAAATATTGAATCAGAGTTGCGTGGAATGCACTTACTTCACAACTGGAAATTAAATTTACAACAATCCCAATTCTGTACGTCCTTCATTCTTGGACGGTTATATCTTTTCCAAGTTGTTTAGTTACATTTAACCCCAGTAAAAGGCCCCCACCTCAAGTATTTACAAAAAGAATGTGATAAAGTATTGACACAAAAAACGTAAGAAGATGGTACATGATGTCTCTCGGAATTGGCTGCGTGTGGATAGCAGAATGCCAAAACTAAATGGGTGTTGAACATTGTGCATCATTGGTTTAGCAGGTTAAAGGAGCAGCAACCACTGATGACTGAAAAGGCAACACGAATACACTCGAGCAGGATTCAGTTCATTTAGCAGGGACAATGGTAGAAAATGGAAATTTGTTTTCCAATAGGATACACACGCCAATTACACCAGGGTCACTGAAGCTGACATCCTCAACTAATTCATAGGGCTACTCTCTTTACTGTGTCTGTGTCATCTGCTCCAACCTCGGTAGCAACCGCAAAGAAGTTTTTAATCCAAGGTATTTCTCCAGACAGCCTGATCTCAGTACATGATCTCTCTTTGGGAAAGGAGAGAGAGGAAATGGAGGAAAGGGCGAGGCAGAATGCAACTAATTTTGTGTAACCAAGAAAAAACATTGGGAGAAAGTTCTAAAATTTGTTTAACTACAAGCAGAACGTAGAGTTGTACAAACCATCTTCATTTCTCAGATTTACAAAATTAAGACAAGGTAAAGTACTGGTTTTATGTTGTGCTTTTTTCTATCCCATTCACTAGCAAAGGTCAACCTGTTTAATGCAAAGATTATCATCAGATCGCCTCATTGAACAAATCGTTTCCTCTGAACAAAGTTGCTGCTAATGTTGCGGCGAGGGATTTTTCAGGACAACCCAGCTGTTGCTTCAGACTGAAGTCTTGAGAAGGCTGGATTCATGAGCTTTTAATATCCCGACAGCATCCTTCACTGCATGGTAGATAATATTCTTCACCTGTACGCAAAATGAAAAACACAAACGTATCATAGAATTCTTTAAAAAAAAAACTTATTTCTACCTATCACCCCTACTATTTAATGGGACATGGGCATCGCTGGCACCACCAGCATTTGTTATCAATCCCTCATTGACCTTGAACTGAATGGCTTCCTCGGCCATTTCAAAGAGCGATTTAGTGTCTGGAGTTACACACAGGCCAGACCGGGTAAGGATGGACGATTTCCTTGCCTTACAAGGACATTAGTGAACCAGGGGGGGGGTTTTGATTTACAGCAATCAGCAGTAGCAGTCAGCGTCACGTTTACACAGACGAGCTTTCAATTCCAGATTTTATTAACTAAGTTCAAATTCCATCAGCTACTATGGTGGGATATGAACCCATGTCTCCAGTGTATTAGCCTGGGCCAGTGACATTGCCACTGCTCACCAGCCCCCTCGATACAGTCATTAAATATTTTGCAACCCAAAGCCAGAAATTCTTAAACCCGAGTAATAGGAGTCACAGGTTAAGTCAAACCCTAAAATCTATTCAAATTGTTCAGATAGAAGATGGTGGTGAGCTGTCTACATGATCTGCTGCAGTCTACGTGGCACAGGTACACCCACAGTGCTCTTAGGGAGGGAATCCAAGATTTTGACCCAGCAACAGTGAAGGAATGGTGATGTTTTCAAGTCAGGATGGTGTGTGACCAGGGGGTGATAGTGTTCCCATGCATCCGCTGCCCTCGTCCTCCCAGCTTATAGAGAACATGGATTAAGAAGTTGCCATCAAAAGGAGCCTTGGTGAATTCCTGCAGTGCATGTTGTAGACGGTACACACTGCTGCCACTGTGCGTCTGTGATGGAAGCCAATGTTGAAGATGCAGGATGGGGTAGCAGTCAAGTGGGCTTTTTCTTGGGTGGTGTCAAGCTTATCAAGTGCAGTTGGAGCAGCACTCATCCAGGCAAGTGGAGAGTATTCCATCATACTCCATCTACAAGGCTCAAGTCAGGAGGACAGACTTTGGGGAGTCAAAAGGAGAGTTACTAGCCACAGAATCCCCAGCCTTTGTCCTGCTCTTGTAACCACAGTATTTTATTTGGGTGGTCCAGTTAATGATAACCCCCAAGATGTTGATAGTATGGGATTTAGCAATGGTAATGCTAAGGGGAGATGGTTAGATTGTTTCTTGTTGTAGATGATCAGTGCCTCGCACTTGTGTGGCAAGTAATAGTCACGCCGCACATCAAGTGTCTCATCCACAAAAACAGCACTTCCAAAAATGGGACTCAAACCCATAACCTTCCAATTCAGAGGCAAGAATTGAGCCACAGAATTCAGTCCCCTCGCCCCGTAAAAGTTTTTCCTCCTGCCTCCCCCCCCCAAGGCAATGTTTGGAAAAAATATTCAAATGACAGGTAAACTGCTAATGCCCTGTATTTAATTTGGGGTGTGCTTTTAACTTGTATTCCAGAAATGGAAAGATTTTGGGGCAAAATCCTACTAAAAATGGCAGTGAAACATGTCGATTTTCTCTCCAGATCTTAGAATCACTACAGTGCAGAAGGAGGTCATTCGGCCCATCGAGCCTGCACTGACCACAATCCCACTCAGACCCTATCCCCGTAACCCCACTTATTTACCCGACAAATCCCCTTGACACTAAGGGTCATTTTAGCTTGGCCAATCAAACTAACCTGCACATCTTTGGACTGTGGGAGGAAACCGGAGCACCCGGAGGAAACCCACGCAGACAGGGGGAGAATGTGCAAATTCCACACAGACAGTCACCCGAGGCCGGAACTGAACCCGGGTCCCTGGCGCTGTGAGGCAGCAGTGCTCTGGGGGGATCCCCACATCTGGGTGAACCTGTTGTAAACTCTCGGGTTCAATATATGGTGAGGGCGCTCTTTAATAATATGCTAATATTTGGAGATACATTTAAATCAGGTTCACTGTGGGCAGGATCCTGATTACGTCACTGACGAGGGGCAGCGAAAATCAAAGTGACTACAAGGTTTCGCCGGGTCTTGAGCCCCGCCGTCATTCCCATGGATGATGAGCGCAGGCTCGAGATCAACCCCCTTATTTGTATAGCGCTTTTCACAACCACTGGATGTCAGGGATCTTTACAGTCGGGCACTTTTCGAAGTGCAGTCACTGTAGGAATGTAAGGAACTAATCTGTGCTCAGCAAATTCCCACAACCAGCAATGTGATAATGACCAATTAATCTGCCTTTCTTCAGAAGCTGTTTGTGGGATAAATATGGGCCAGCATGCCAGAGACAACTCCCTTGCCTTTCCTTGAAAAGAGTGCCAGGGGAACAGTCTACGTCCACCTGAGCAGGTAGATGGGGCCAGGATATGAAAGACCGCACCTCTGACAGTGTAGCATGCTGCTCGGCCCTGCACCAAGTGTTGGCCTCGATTTTGTACTCCTGCCATGGAGTGGGACTTGAACCCACACCCTCGCGATTCAGAGCTGAAGGTGCTACCCACCGAGCCAGGGCTGAGAAACTAATGCAAGTGCAGTTTCCAGCAAAGCACTGGCCTGTAAACAAATCACCTCGTCATTCTCAGGAGCAAGGTACCTGTAGTTTATCCTCGTGGTTGGTATGCGTGTTGGACAGGTGTCGAAACTCCTGTGTAAGTCGGAAGCAGTGTTTGACATGCTCAGTAGATACAAAATCCTCTGCCACTTTAATACAACTGTACAAGTTGTGAACCTGTAGCAAGCAACAGAATATATATTTAAATGTTAATTCCATCAAACAAGACTAAAATTACAGAGCTGGAAGTGCAGCAGGACAAGATTCCAGCTGCCAGTCTCTTCTATCCTCCTGAGGACAGGGGCTCCCACTGGGTACTTTCTCATGTGCAACATGACTTTCCAATTGAGGGCCAGTTGCAGCTGCATCTTGACTGAATTTAGCACAGACAGGAGACTTTCACAAGCTGCATGCAGCAGTTTATCTGGGTGGCTAGTCCCTAAACATTTAGCACAACTTAATATCCAGTAATTTAAAAAAACTTTAGAAAGGAAACATAGAGAATAGGCATGAATAGAACCCAAGCAATCTATTGACTAGAATTAAGTGGCAATGGGGAAGAAGTAGAAAATGGTACACTAGCAATTTTGAAAAATATTGAAATTTCACAAAATATATGAAAAATGATTCCTGGTGTTCCACAATATCTTAATTTTAAAATTAATTTATTCCTAAATTCAATGTGGAATACAAAAAAGTGCTTTATTTAAAAATGAAATACCAAGACTATCTAAGATTGTATGTTTAAACACCGAGCCAGAAGCTTCCAGAATCCACCTTGCCACTGGAAGTGTGATTCTGCTCAGTCTAGACTCCTGTCCCCGGTACATAGTCATTTACATGAAGGGAACTGACTTTCGTTCCATTCACAGCATTCTCTGGAATACTGTGGTTCTTGACAGAGGGTCCTCCTTAGCGAAGGGGCACCCTCCTTCACCACCCTCCAGCAATCTAAATATCTGAGAGCACTGGACACTCGGCAGACTTAGGCACCCGTCTACCTCCACCCATCCTCGCTCAGGTTACACTAACCTTTTAATTAGTGACATTACACATTTCCTGTACATAAAGCTTCCTGAAACGCAACTAAACTCAATAACCATTCTGTCAGTCCATCTGAGCAAAAAAGTCCACTGGGCTGCTTTGGACGCCAGAGGTCATACTTTTGCTACGATGGAAGAAAGGAGAAGCCAGTTAACACAGGGCATTCCTGCACAAGTCTTGATGCGCAGACACCCAGTAGCAGATCTTTGGTTCATGTTTAACAGGGCTGGGGGGAGGGGGGGGGGGGGCGCGAGAGGAGAAAAAGGGAGAGAAGGGGAGGAGGAAAAGAAAAGCAATAAAGAGAAAGAGAGAAACACACGCTTTTAACTGCAGATGAAAGGCGGTGAATCTAGCACTAACCTGGTGTGGAGCTCCAGCTGGGATGAACACCACATCACCGAGGTACTGCACAATGGCCCAGCCCTGGACACCATATTCCTGATAAAGTCTCTTCCGTAGAGTCCTGTCCAGGTACCAACTTTGGTCATGAATGGGGTCATGGTCTGGGGGGTTTTCTTGATTCTGTTCTTCTGACACCTGAAACATTGGACAGCTGCAATCAGTCACAAATCCAGTCAAGTTGACCGGTACAAAAAGAATCCTAACTGATCCATCACCAGATAAGAGATCAGCGAAGAATAATCTGTTAGCCTTTTCAATATTTTAAAATTTAACCCAAGATATCTGGCTCATTACCAATGTAGCTGCTCTTCTCAGTAGTATAACCAGCTTTACCCATATCCCAAGAGTGATTTTAAGTGCATCAAAAAAAAAAGTAATCGAGGGATTACAGCGAAGACCCAAAATATTGGCCAAAATACTGGAAGACCCAACCTGTGGTCTTTCCAAACCATGCTCACAAATGATCCAAACACAAACAAAACCCATTACAGAGTGGGGGTATACGTGCTCTGTAATTAATCACCAAAAGAACTGGGTTTGAGGTCAATCGTTGGACGTTGGAGAGGTGCCAGGTGAACCACGGGAAAATATACAGCCAGTTGCAGCAACATTTTCTAAGAATCTGGCGAATTAGTACGATGACAATAATCTCTCCCTCAATGTCAGTAAAACAAAGAAGATAGTCATCGACTTCAGGAAGAGCAGTGGAGGACATGCCCCTATCTACATCAACAGGGACGAAGTAGAAAAAGTTCAAGTTAATTTATTAGTCACAAGTAAGGCTTACATTAACACTGCAATGATGTTACTGTGAAATTAAATGGTCGAGAGCTTCATGTTTCTAGGTGTCCAGATCACCAACCATCTGTCCTGGTCCCTCCATGCTGATGCTATTAGTTAAGAAAGCCCAACAGTGCCTCTACTTTCTCAGAAGGCTAAGGAAATGCGGCATGTCTGCTACAACTCTCATCAATTTTTATAGATGCAACAAGGAAAGCATCCTATCCAGATGCATCACAGCTTGGAATGGCTCCTGCTCTGACCAAGACCGCAAGAATCTGAATGGTTCTGAATGTAGCCCAGTCCGTCACACAAACCAGCCTCCCATCCATTGACTCTGTCTACACCTCCCACTGTCTCGTAAAATGCACCCTGGACATAGTCTCTTCCGCCTTCTTCCGTCAAGAAAAAGATACAAAAGTCTGAGATCATGTACCAACCGACTCAAGAACAGCTTCTTCCCTGCTGCCATCAGACTTTTGAATGGGCCTACCTTTTATTAAACTGATCTTTCTCTATACCCTAGCTATGACTGCAACACTATGGATCGATTCTCCCCCAAAATTCCTAAGTGTCGAATTCACGCAAAAACTGAAGTGAGGAGCGATGACTCTGCTGGAGTGAAACACTCATGGCAATAGCCTGGGGGGAGGGGGGTGGAGGAGATGGCGGCTAGCGGGCCTGGCGACTTCAGTCCTGGGCCTGCTAATGATATTGAAATTGTAGGGAAGTGAGCGGCTGAATACATTATGCAGCTCCCCACCGAAATCTGGTACGGAGCTGACGACGCCAGGAATCTGCCACTGGGAGACGTGCAGAGGCCCAGGCACGCAGTGGGGAGCCCACGAAACGGCCTCCGCTAGAGTCTCCCGGCCCACTGCGCTACAAAATCAGCGCAGCTCGATGAGAGAATCGCCCCCTATATTCTGCACCCTCTCCTTTCCTTCTCCCCTATGTACAGCGCACAAGAAACAATACTTTTCACTGTATACCAATACAGGTGACAGCAATAAATCAAATAATGTCCCAGTTGGCTTGATCACTGAAGAAACTTGTACAATGTTGGCAGCAATTAGGAGATGGCTCACAGAAGGCTACAACATCTCTTGTGCTTTTGATATTCTTAGTGTACGTGGGAAGGTGGGGGGGGGAGGAAATTTTTTTTCAAACTCTTAATCACAAACAGATTCAGACACAGTATGAAGCATTTTTGATCTAAAAAAAGGATAAATGCTTGTTAATTCTCCAAACCCTTGTACCATTTAATGCAACCCTCAATAAAATAATGAAAGGCTCTGTAATGTTTGCCTTTATTACAAGGGAGATAGAGTATAAAAGTAAGTCAGTCTTGCTACAGTTGTAAATGGCATTGGTAAGACATTGAGCTCTGCACATAGTTTGAATTATGTTGGAAAACAAGGAGGACACAAATTCCTCTTCTCTGCCAGAGACAGTGATCTCGGAGTGATTACATGTGTTTTCTGCCCAAACTCCAATCTTCTCCCCACCTTACCTTCCTCAGTAGATCTCGGATCTTCTCTGCATCCTTGGCGGAGTAAATGTGCCACAAGGCACCAGGCCTTTCACCGGATTCTGTGAACCGTTTTATTGTTAACTCATCTGCATCACCATCCTCCATGGTCTTCAGAATCTCTGTCAAAATAAAAGGAATCGTTAGCCAAAATGTTCCCAAAACTGAAAATTCTGTAAAAACTCAGCCAGTCTGGCAGCACCTGCAGGGAAAGAAACAGCACATTCTGTTTTCTCTTTTGTTCTAATTAAAATTAAATTAATGCTCAATTAAGTTTGCCTGGGGGCGTGGGGATTGGGTTGTGTGATTACCCTGTGCCCAGTCGAGTTGAGACAGACAGGATGTAAACTTCATACTCCCTGCTCCTATCAATGATGATAGCACGTAGTCTAGGGGCAAACACGGTGCTGACGCAGCAGAGGGGTAAAGTTTGTCTGTGGCTAGCGTCTGGGAAGGTCTCGTATCCCCCCCCCCCCCACCTTCCAGATTAATGGGGCATTGTTACACCAGATCCCAAAGTTGCAGCCACAATTGCCAATCCCGGTCTCCTTTGTATTCCAAGAATTCAAGTCAGTCCCTCAATCCAATGAAGTCCAAGTCCAGATCTCCAATTTAAAGCTGCCCTTCAAGATCAAGTTGGCAATCAAGTCTTTTCCCATTAAATGGGAGAGTCGTTCCCCTTCAGAAAGTTCTCAGAAGAGCCCAAGTCCTTGAGAAGATGATTGAAATGGAAAGACCTGCAACTAGTAGAGAGTTCTGCCAAACACCAATGCCACTCACCTGAAGAAGGGGCTTAAGGCTCCGAAAGCTTGTGTGGCTTTTGCTACCAAATAAACCTGTTGGACTTTAACCTCGTGTTGTTAAACTTCTTACTGTGTTTACCCCAACCAACGCCCCATCATGACTAGCAGAGAGTAACAGGGCCTTCGTCACCTGACCTTTTAATTAGCCTGGATGTTTCAGTGCCTTTTTACATGCATGCTCGCATTCCACAGGAAAGTGTTACAACTCAGCACGAGTAAATGTTATTAATTGAATGTTGTGAAACAAACTGTACAGCTTGTTCCATGGAGTTTCCTCATTCACTGACAGCGTTCAGTAAAAATACTTGCATTTCTTTGTATTATATTTTACATGTTCAAAGTACAGAGATTCCGCTTCAGTAAGTTAGTTGCAGAGTGTGCCGGATGATGTCAGGAAGATTTATACAATCGCGAATTTTGAAAGCTTCCAAACCGGCTAGTTTGTCTCTACAGTTTTTCCTCCCAGTTCCCAATAATTAAAAAAAGGCTTAACCCACAAAAGGCATAAACAGAATCAAAACAACTGAACACACAAACAAATTCATAAAATGTTCAAAACCATGTATAGTTTGGCTGTATTCGAGATGGTAGATCAGCAAAAATGGGTGTGCCGTGGAACTGTTTGTCCTCATGGAAGTGAGCCATGTTACTGAAAAGGTTGGGAGCCACTGCTATAGACTTATCACTTTGAGGCAGTACTGAGGCATAGCTGCATTGTTGGAGGTCCCAGCTTTTCAACAAGGCTTCAATCAGAGCCTGTCTGATCCCTCAACACAGCTTTAAAAACACTACTGAAAAAAACAGACATTCTTTCAGTGCCCTGACCAACATGTATCCCTCAACCACCACCACCATTGACAAACAGTCTGGGAGGACATTCCCCTTCATTAAAATAATGCCAAAGGGACTCTTTAATGTCCACGCAGGAAGGTAGACAATCCCTCAGTTTAAGGTTCCATCTGAAAGACAGCACCTCAGAGTGCAGCACTCTCTCAGCACTGCACCGGAGTGTCAGCCTAGCTCAAGAATCTGGAAAGGGGACTTGAACCCACAACCTGCGACTCTGCGGCATGAGAGTTACCATTGGACCACAGGCGGCGTGGACAGCCAATACCAGAGGACATGCAATCCCATGAAAACAACATAAAGAATTGCTCTACAACAATTCATTGCAAAGTAACTGGTTTGGAGGGTCAGTCATTAAGCACTCACCCTCTTCATGGTTAGGCTGGCCACTGGGGATTCCTACGTACACCATGACGTTGGCAGCATCTGACACATCCAAGTGAAGGTTTGTTGTTCCAACCTTTCTGTCCTCTGCCGATAATAATCCTAAAAGAACAAAGCAAAGAGTTGACCATTTACAATAAGAATCACCACTTCTACAAACCTGAGCAGGCAGCACGGAAAGGAAAAACACAGCTCACTCACCATAAGCATTGTACATCTTTGGACCCAAATCGGGTCTGACAAAAAAGTCTGGCAGCCTGGAGGCCAAGTTCAGTTTACCGTCTCTTTTGGTGTATTCGGGCAAGGGTAGATGATTCATCAGGTCATCAAATCTGTAAGGAAAACGTGCAGAACCATAGGAAACCACTTGATAATTTGGATGTATAATGCTGTTGCTTTATTGATGCTCCTGGGGTTCCCAACTTAACAACACTGCAGGAATATCTTCACCAAATAATTGCAACATCTCAAGGAGGCAGCTGTCTCAACACCAAAGGGCAATGAGGGACGGACCTTTGTTAGCATGGCCTACATCCCCAGAAAGAACTAGAAAAGTCAATAAGACCATAAGATATAGGAGCAGAATTAGACCATTCGGTCCATCAAGTCCACTCCAACATTTGATCATGGCTGATAAGTTTCTCAACCCCATTCTCCTGCCTTTTCCCCGTAACCTTTGATCCCCTTACCAATCAAGAACCTACCTCAGTCTTAAATACGCTCAATGACCCGGCCTCCACAGCCTTCTGTGGCAATGAATTCCACAGATTCAGCACCCTCTGGCTGAAGAAATTCATCCTCGTCCCAGTTCTAAAAGATTGTCCCTTTACCCCGAGGCTGTGCCCTCAGATCCTAGTTTCTCCTACTAATGGAAACATCTTCCCTACGTACACTATCCAGGCCTTTCAGTATCATAGAACATAGAACATAGAACATTACAGCGCAGAACAGGCCCTTCGGCCCACGATGTTGCACCGACCAGTTAAAAAAAAAAACTGTGACCCTCCAACCTAAACCAATTTCTTTTCGTCCATGAACCTATCTACGGATCTCTTAAACGCCCCCAAACTAGGCGCATTTACTACTGATGCTGGCAGGGCATTCCAATCCCTCACCACCCTCTGGGTAAAGAACCTACCCCTGACATCGGTTCTATAACTACCCCCCCTCAATTTAAAGCCATGCCCCCTCGTGCTGGATTTCTCCATCAGAGGAAAAAGGCTATCACTATCCACCCTATCTAAACCTCTAATCATCTTATATGTTTCAATAAGATCCCCTCTTAGCCGCCGCCTTTCCAGCGAAAACAATCCCAAATCCCTCAGCCTCTCCTCATAGGATCTCCCCTCCATACCAGGCAACATCCTGGTAAACCTCCTCTGCACCCTCTCCAAAGCCTCCACATCCTTCCTGTAATGTGGGGACCAGAACTGCACACAGTACTCCAAGTGCGGCCGCACCAGAGTTGTGTGCAGTTGCAACATAACGCTACGACTCCTAAATTCAATCCCCCTACCAATAAACGCCAAGACACCATATGCCTTCTTAACAACCTTATCTACTTGATTCCCAACTTTCAGGGATCTATGCACACATACACCTAGATCCCTCTGCTCCTCCACACTATTCAAAGTCCTCCCGTTAGCCCTATACTCAACACATCTGTTATTCCTACCAAAGTGAATTACCTCACACTTCTCCGCATTAAACTCCATCCGCCACCTCTCGGCCCAACTTTGCAACCTGTCTAAGTCTTCCTGCAAACTACGACACCCTTCCTCACTGTCTACCACACCACCGACTTTGGTGTCATCAGCAAATTTGCTAATCCACCCAACTATACCCTCATCCAGATCATTAATAAATATTACAAACAGCAGTGGCCCCAAAACAGATCCCTGAGGTACACCACTTGTAACCGCACTCCATGATGAATATTTACTATCAACCACCACCCTCTGTTTCCTATCCGCTAGCCAATTCCTGATCCAATTTCCTAGATCACCCCCAATCCCATACATCTGCATTTTCTGCAGAAGCCTACCATGGTGAACCTTATCAAACGCCTTACTAAAATCCATATATACCACGTCCACTGCCTTGCCCCCATCCACCTCCTTGGTCACTTTCTCAAAAAACTCAATAAGGTTAGTAAGGCACGACCTACCTGCCACAAAACCATGCTGACTATCACCTATCAATTCATTACTCTCCAAATAACTATAAATCCTATCCCTTATAATTTTTTCCAACATCTTGCCGACAACAGAAGTGAGACTCACCGGTCTATAATTCCCGGGGAAGTCTCTGTTCCCCTTCTTAAACAATGGGACAACATTCGCTAACCTCCAATCTTCTGGTACTATACCAGAGGCCAACGACGACCTGAAGATCAGAGCCAGAGGCTCTGCAATCACTTCTCTTGCCTCCCAGAGAATCCTTGGATAAATCCCATCCGGACCAGGGGATTTATCTATTTTCAGACCCTCCAGAATATCCTGCACATCCTCCTTATCAACTGTAATACTGTCTATTCTACTCCCCTGCAACCCAGTGTCCTCCTCAGCTATATTCATGTCCCCTTGCGTGAACACCGAAGAGAAATATTGGTTCAATGCTTCACCAATCTCCTCCGGTTCCACACATAACTTCCCTCTGCCATCTATAACTGGCCCTAAACTTGCCCTAACCAACCTTCTGTTCTTGACATACCTATAGAACGCCTTAGGATTCTCTTTAACCCTATCCGCCAAAGTCTTCTCATGTCCCCTTTTAGCCCTTCTAAGCTCGCTCTTCAACTCCCTCTTAGCCAATCTAAAGCTTTCTAGTGCACTACCCGAGTGCTCACGTCTCATCCGAACATAAGCCTCCTTTTTCTTTTTAACCAACAAAGAAACTTTTTTGGTGCACCACGGTTCCCTAGCCCTACCAATTCCTCCTTGCCTGACAGGGACATACCTATCACAGACTCGCAGTAGCTGCTCCTTGAAAAAACTCCACATGTCGGACGTTCCCAGTCCCTGTAATCTCCTAGTCCAACCTATGTTTCCTAATTCTCTCCTAATAGCCTCATAATTACCCTTCCCCCAGCTAAAACCACTGGCCCGAGGTTCATGCCTATCCCTTTCCATCACTAAGGTGAACGTAACCGAATTGTGGTCACTATCACCAAAATGCACACCAACTTCCAAGTCTAGCACCTGGTCTGGCTCATTTCCCAGCACCAGATCCAATATAGCCTCACCTCTAGTTGGCCTGTCTACATACTGAGTCAAAAAACCTTCCTGCACGCTTTGAACAAAAACTGACCCCTCTAACGAGCTAGAGCTATAACAATTCCAGTCAATATTAGTCAAGTTAAAATCCCCCATAACAATTGCCCTATTACTTTCACTCCTAAGCAGGATTGACTCCGCAATCCTTTCCTCAACCTCTCTAGAACTTTTAGGAGGTCTATAAAAGACTCCCAACAGGGTGACCTCTCCTCTCCTATTTCTAATCTCCGCCCATACTACCTCAACAGATAAGTCCTCATCAAACCTCCTCTCTGACACTGTGATACAATCTCTGACCAATAATGCTACCCCTCCCCCTCTTCTACCTCCTTCCCTACTTCGACTAAAACATTTGAACCCCGGGACCTGCAGCATCCATTCCTGCCCCTGCTCTATCCATGTCTCTGAAATAGCCACAACATCGAAGTCCCAGGTACTGATCCACGCTGCAAGTTCACCCACTTTATTGCGAATACTCCTGGCATTGAAGTATACACATTTCAAACCCTGCTCCACCCCACCTCTGCAATGCCGTGCATTGCAGTCCCCATCCATGCATCCCTCACTTTCAGCCCCACTACTCAGGATCCCTCCCCCCCCCCGAATCAGTTTAAACCTCCCTGCATGGCCTTAGCAAATTTACCCCCCAGGATATTGGTCCCCTTCTGATTAAGGTGTAGACCATCCTTCTCATAGAGGTCACACCTTCCCCAGTACGAGCCCCAATTGCTTAAGTACCTGAACCCCTCCCTCCTGCACCATCCCCTCATATCCTCCAAGTTTCAATGAGATCCCCTCCTTATCCTTCTAAACTCCCACTGAGTACAGACCCAGAGTCCTCAAACACTCCTTATCTGTCAAGCTCTTCATTCCCGGGATCGTTCTTGTGAACCTCCTCTGGACTCTCTCCAAGGCCAGCACATCCTTCCTTAGATACTGGGCCCAAACTTGCTCACAATATTCCAAATGCGGTCTGACCACATTTAAATTTCAGCACAGTACAGAGATCCGAAATGTGATTTGTCTGCAGTACAGCGTAACCAGCTCTTTGACAAGCAGATCAAGTACCTAGAAAGCATCATGTCTCGGAAATCCTCCCCTGGAGGCCAGTCCTTCAGTTTCAGAGCCATTGGCTCCCTCTCTTTTGTGGCAAGGCGACCTGAAGGAGGAAGAAAAAAAATTAGTGTTAAACCTCAAAACAAACCATTTTCACTGTGGAAAATAACTAATTTCTCCTTGTGCAAGATACTGCGTAACGGAACATTTGCTTTGGGATTGCACTACTTCTCAATGAGGAGCAAGTTAGCACATATTAGATGCTGCAACAAATAAACAGGAACATTTATATAAACATCTTCAATGTGAAGAATCATTTTAAAGATTCCTGCCAAGCCAGTAATACTAACACAGCCCTGTTCCATTGACAGGTTATACCACTCCTATTAACCCATTTTGTTTTGATAATGATAATCTGTAGTTTATTGTGTTTCGGGGCCCCTACCCCCCACAATTTACCCACATCCCCTAACGTACAGTATTTGTGCACAGATGGACACAAAGATAATGGCCAGGATTTTCCAGTCATGACCACCTCGAGAATGGAAATTCCCACCCTAAGTCAACGGACCTTTTAAATGGTCTGCCAAATTTTCCAGTCCCGTCCATGACTATTCCTGTGTTCGGTGGGTCCAGAAGATTTATTATTACTTTAATAATTAATGATTCCACAATGTGGGCAGCACTTGTCAAAGGCCATCAGCACCTCGTCCCATTCGTAGAATCACAGAATCCCTACGGTACAGAAGGAGGCCATTCGGCCCATCAAATCCATACCAGCCACAATCTCACCCCGGCCCTATTCCCGTAACCTCACACATTTACCCTGCTAATCCCCCTGACACAAGGGACAATTTAGCATGGCCAAGCAACCTAACCCGCACATCTTTGGACTGTGGGAGGAAACCCACGCAGACATGGGGAGAACGTGCAAACTCCACACAGACAGTGACCTGAGGCTGGAATTGAACCCGGGTCCCTGGCACTGTGAGGCAACAGTGCTAACCACTGTGCCACCGTGCCGCCCAGTCCTTGTCAGGTACCTTCCACTGATTACCCCCATCACACAACCATTTGTCTGAAATCTGCTATTTTGAAAAGGAGGAACAGATCCTTCTGTTCAGGTGCAAGAGTGGTATACATCGGAGTGATCTCCATGGTTCTAATGAGACAGGGACTACCCGTGATGACATATCAGGTTCAGAGTGAGGGGCTTGGTACTTTGTGGACAAAGCTACACCACGCGTACATGTCCGGTATTTCAGGATTAACCAACAGGAGTAGTAGTTTTGGTGCTGGTTTGCTTTTGCCTCTAGATGATTGTCACTTTACCATAATAAGCTTTACATCACTTCGAACAGTGGTGTCAACTGTGGTTAAGTGGTAGCAGTCTTCCCGCTACGTTAGAAGTCCAAAATCCAGAGACGTAAACTCATAGGGCACGACCTTACCGGCCATTGATGCCACGCTCCCGCTGCAACGAGAATTTGGCGCCGGGTTGAATCTCCGTTTACTGCAGCAGGATAGGAAAATCTCGCCGGCGTGAACGGCAGTAACATTCTGGCCACAATAAGTGGATAATAGTCTTATGCTGTACTGAGTGAGTGCCACACTATCGTCATTCAGATGGAATCTCATCTGTCCTCTCAGGGGGCACATTCCTCCCCTCACAGTCAACATTAAGGAGCAGATAATCTGGTCACAATATTGCTGTGCTTTTCCCCCAAGTGACTATACTTCAAAAATACAGTCCTTCATTGGCTGTAAAGCACTTTGGCACCTGTCTGTCGGGATCGGAGGATATGCTAATCAAAAGTCCTTTACCAACACGACTTACGCGAAAGGTCTTCAAATCCATCCCAGAAATCTCGGATTTTTGCACCAGCGATAATGGTGTTAGTTCTGCAGTCAACCAGGTCAGCATCCTGCTCTCCAAACTCTTCCCCAAATGCTTCTGGCTTCCAGAGTTCTTCACGTAGCTTCGTGTGGACACCAGATACAATTACCGGCTTCATATAAAAAAAAAGTCCAAACCATAGTTAAAAGAAATCCAAGCGTGCAGTGAAGAATAAGTGCAGTCGAAGGCAGGGAGCGACAGAAGGCAAATTTACTGTTACAGCATCAAGTTCAATTTACATTGCACCTTGAACTATTTAACAAACTACAAAGGGTCGTGAATGTAGCCCAGTCCATTACGCAAACCAGCCTCCCATCCATCGACTTTGTCTACATTTCCCGCTGCCTCGGAAAAGTAGCCAGCATAACCCCATGCACCCCGCCATATTCTCTTCCACCTTCTTCCGTCGGGAAAAAGATACAAAAGTCTGAGGTCACGTACCAACCGACTCAAGAACAAAGAACAAAGAACAGTACAGCACAGGAAACAGGCCCTTCGGCCCTCCAAGCCTGTGCCGCTCCTTGGTCCAACTAGACCAATCGTTTGTATCCCTCCATTCCCAGGCTGCTCATGTAACTATCCAGGTAAGTCTTAAACGATGTCAGCGTGCCTGCCTCCACCACCCTACTTGGCAGCGCATTCCAGGCCCCCACCACCCTCTGTGTAAAAAACGTCCCTCTGATGTCTGAGTTATACTTCGCCCCTCTCAGCTTGAGCCCGTGACCCCTCGTGATCGTCACCTCCGACCTGGGAAAAAGCTTCCCACCGTTCACCCTATCTATACCCTTCATAATCTTGTATACCTCTATTAGATCTCCCCTCATTCTCCGTCTTTCCAAGGAGAACAACCCCAGTCTACCCAATCTCTCCTCATAGCTAAGACCCTCCATACCAGGCAACATCCTGGTAAACCTTCTCTGCACTCTCTCCAATGCCTCCACGTCCTTCTGGTAGTGCGGCGACCAGAACTGGACGCAGTACTCCAAATGTGGCCTAACCAGCGTTCTATACAGCTGCATCATCAGACTCCAGCTTTTATACTCTATACCCCGTCCTATAAAGGCAAGCATACCATATGCCTTCTTCACCACCTTCTCCACCTGTGTTGCCACCTTCAAGGATTTGTGGACTTGCACACCTAGGTCCCTCTGTGTCTCTATACTCCTGATGACTCTGCCATTTATTGTATAACTCCTCCCTACATTATTTCTTCCAAAATGCATCACTTCGCATTTATCCGGATTAAACTCCATCTGCCACCTCTCCGCCCAATTTTCCAGCCTATCTATATCCTGCTGTATTGCCCGACAATGCTCTTCGCTATCCGCAATTCCAGCCATCTTCGTGTCATCCGCAAACTTGCTGATTACACCAGTTACACCTTCTTCCAAATCATTTATATATATCACAAATAGCAGAGGTCCCAGTACAGAGCCCTGCGGAACACCACTGGTCACAGACCTCCAGCCGGAAAAAGACCCTTCGACCACTACCCTCTGTCTCCTATGGCCAAGCCAGTTCTCCACCCATCTAGCCACTTCTCCTTGTATCCCATGAGCCTTGACCTTCTTAACCAACCTGCCATGTGGGACTTTGTCAAATGCCTTACTGAAATCCATATAGACGACATCCACGGCCCTTCCTTCATCAACCGTTTTTGTCACTTCCTCAAAAAACTCCACCAAATTTGTAAGGCACGACCTCCCTCTTACAAAACCATGCTGTCTGTCACTAATGAGATTGTTCCGTTCTAAATGCACATACATCCTGTCTCTAATAATCCTCTCCAACAACTTCCCTACCACGGACGTCAAGCTCACCGGCCTATAATTTCCTGGGTTATCCCTGCTACCCTTCTTAAATAACGGGACCACATTCGCTATCCTCCAATCCTCAGGGACCTCACCCGTGTCCAAAGAAGCGACAAAGATTTCCGTCAGAGGCCCAGCAATTTCACCTCTCGTCTCCCTGAGCAGTCGAGGATAGATGCCATCAGGCCCTGAGGCTTTGTCAGTTTTAATGTTCCCTAAAAAACCTAACACTTCCTCTCTTGTAATGGAGATTTTCTCTAACGGGTCAACACCTCCCTCCGAGACACTCCCGGTTAACACGCCCCTCTCCTTCGTGAATACCGATGCAAAGTATTCATTTAGGATCTCCCCTATTCCCTTGGGTTCTAAGCATAATTCCCCTCCTTTGTCCCTGAGAGGTCCGATTTTCTCCCTGACAACTCTTTTGTTCCTAACGTATGAATAGAATGCCTTAGGATTCTCCTTAATCCTGCCTGCCAAGAACATCTCGTGACCTCTTTTTGCCCTTCTAACTCCCCGTTTGAGATCTTTCCTACTCTCTCTGGGGACTGGCTATCCGACAGGAAGCAAAGAGTCGGAATAAATGGGTGTTTTTCCGGTTGGAGGAAGGTAACTAGTGGCGTGCCGCAGGGATCGGTACTCGGGCCGCAACTATTTACCATTTATATAGATGATCTGGAGGAGGGGACGGAGTGTAGGGTAACGAAGTTTGCAGACGACACAAAGATAAGTGGAAAAGTGAATCGTGTGGAGGACGGAGAAGATCTGCAGAGAGATTTGGACAGGCTGAGTGAGTGGGCGAGGATATGGCAAATGGAGTATAACGTTGAGAAATGCAAGGTTATACACTTTGGAGGAAATAATAACAAATGGGATTACTATCTCAATGGAAACAAATTAAAACATGCTACCGTGCAAAGGGACCTGGGGGTCCTTGTGCATGAGACGCAAAAGCCCAGTCTGCAGGTACAACAGGTGATCAAGAAGGCAAATGGGATGTTGGCCTATATCGCGAGGGGGATAGAATATAAAAGCAGGGATGTCTTGATGCACCTGTACAGGGCATTGGTGAGGCCGCAGCTGGAATACTGTGTGCAGTATTGGTCCCCTTATATGAGGAAGGATATATTGGCATTGGAGGGAGTGCAGAGAAGGTTCACCAGGTTGATACCGGAGATGAGGGGTTTGGATTATGAGGAGAGGCTGAGGAGATTGGGTTTGTACTCGTTGGAGTTTAGAAGGATGAGGGGGGATCTTATGGAGACTTATAAGATAATGCGGGGGCTGGATAGGGTGGAGGTGGAGAGATTCTTTCCACTTAGTAAGGAAGTTAAAACTAGAGGACACAGCCTCAAAATAAAGGGGGGTCGGTTTAAGACAGAGTTGAGGAGGAACTTCTTCTCCCAGAGGGTGGTGAATCTCTGGAATTCTCTGCCCACTGAGGTGGTGGAGGCTACCTCGCTGAATATGTTTAAAGCGCGGATGGATGGATTCCTGATCGGTAAGGGAATTAAGGGTTATGGGGATCAGGCGGGTAAGTGGTACTGATCCACGTCAGATCAGCCATGATCTTATTGAATGGCGGGGCAGGCTCGAGGGGCTAGATGGACTACTCCTGCTCCTATTTCTTATGTTCTTATTATCAGAGTATAATTTAACTTGTGAAAAACTAGAAAGGGCAAGTCCAAGAGTCAATGTAGAGGTCACTAAAATGCACTCAAACACAAAAAAAAAGGAAGTAATAGAATGTTTGCTTTTATAATACCTAGACAGTTGGAAAATAGGGGAATAAATTTTTTATACCTTGACAAAGCCCAGGTTAGACCACACCTGCCACCCTGAGCACAGTTCTGAGCACCACACCTTGGAAAGGATGAGAGCCTGAAGGGTGGCCCAAATTGGAACGAAGTAATGTTGGCAACAGGAAGTAATAACGGGACCAGAGGCAGGAGAAACAAAGCAAAACACCCAATAAGGGTGAACGCGTAATGGTGTCAAAGAGACAAAGTTAAAGGTGCTCTACCTGAACACGTGCTGTATTCATAACAAAGTAGATGATCTACAGACACAAATAGAGGTAAATGGATATGATATAATTGCCATGTCTATATGGTGACAGAGTGGGAAATTAAGGTTCACAAAAGAGGTGGAATGTCTTGTCATGAGGAAGAAGGAAGCGTATGTTAGGTTGAGAAAACAAGTTTCAGTTGGCTCGATGGAGGGTTACAAGTTAGCAAGAAATGAGCTGAAAAAGGGGCTTAGGAGAGCTAGGAGGGGACATGAGAAGTCCTTGGCGGGTTGGATCAAGGAAAACCCCAAGGCTTTTTACTCTTATGTGAGGAATAAAAGAATGACCAGGGTGAGGTTAGGGCCGGTCAAGGACGGCAGTGGGAATTTGTGTATGGAGTCAGAAGAGATAGGAGAGGTGATGAATGAATACTTTTCTTTGGTGTTCACCAAGGAGAGGGGCCATATTTTTGAGGAAGAGATGGTGTCACAGGCTGATAGGCTGGAGGAAGTAGATGTTCGGAGGGAAGATGTACTAGCAATTTTGAATAAACTGAAAGTTGATAAATCCCCTGGGCCTGATGAAATATATCCTAGGATTCTTTGGGAGGCAAGGGATGAGATAGCAGAGCCTTTGGCATTGATCTTTGCGTCCTCACTGTCCACGGGGGTGGTGCCAGAGGACTGCAGAGTGGCGAATGTGGTTCCTCTGTTTAAGAAAGGGAATAGAAATGACCCTGGTAATTATAGGCCGGTTAGTCTTACTTCGGTGGTCGGTAAGTTGATGGAAAAGGTCCTTAGGGATAGGATTTACGACCATTTAGAAAGATGCAGCTTAATCCGGGATAGTCAGCACGGATTTGTGAAGGGCAAGTCTTGCCTCACAAATTTGATAGAATTTTTTGAGGAGGTAACTAAGTGTGTAGATGAAGGTAGTGCAGTTGATGTCATATACATGGATTTTAGTAAGGCGTTTGATAAAGTCCCCCACGGTCGGCTTATGAAGAAAGTAAGGATGTGTGGGATAGAGGGAAGTTTGGCCGATTGGATAGGTAACTGGCTATCTAACAGAAGACAGAGGGTGGTGGTGGATGGAAAATTTTCAGACTGGAAACCGGTTACCAGCGGAGTGCCACAGGGATCAGTGCTTGGTCCTCTGCTATTTGTAATTTTTATAAATGACTTGGAGGAGGGGGCTGAAGGGTGGATCAGTAAATTTGCTGATGACACCAAGATTGGTGGAGTAGTGGATGAGGTGGAGGGCTGTTGTAGGCTGCAAAGAGATATAGATAGGATGCAGAGCTGGGCTGAAAAATGGCAAATGGAGTTTAACCCTGACAAATGCGAGGTGATTCATTTTGGTAGGACAAATTTAAATGTGGATTACAGGGTCAAAGGTAGGGTTCTGAAGAATGTGGAGGAACAGAGAGATCTTGGGGTTCATATCCATAGATCTCTGAAGGTTGCCACTCAAGTGGATAGAGCCGTGAAGAAGGCCTATAGTGTGTTGGCGTTCATTAACAGGGGGTTTGAGTTTAAGAGCCGTGGGGTTATGCTGCAACTGTACAGAACCTTGGTGAGACCACATTTGGAATATTGTGTGCAGTTCTGGTCACCTCACTACAAGAAGGATGTGGAGACACTGGAAAGAGTGCAAAGGAGATTTACCAGGATGCTGCCTGGTTTGGAGGGTAGGTCTTATGAGGAAAGGTTGAGGGAACTTGGGCTTTTCTCTTTGGAGCGGAGGAGGTTGAGAGGAGACTTGATAGAGGTTTATAAGATGATGAGGGGGATAGATAGAGTGAACGTTCAAAGACTATTTCCTCGGGTGAATGGAGTGGTAACTAGGGGGCATAACTATAGGGTCATGGTGGGAGATATAGGAAGGATGTCCGAGGTAGGATTTTTACTCAGAGAGTGGTTGGGGTGTGGAATGGACTGCCTGCAGGGATAGTGGAGTCAGAAAATTTAGGAACATTTAAGAAGCTATTGGATAGGCACATGGAGTACTTCGGGATGATAGGGAGGAAATAGCTTGATCTGGTTTTCAGACAAAGCTCGGCACAACATCGTGGGTCGAAGGGCCTGTTCTGTGCTGTACTGTTCTATGTTCTATATATGTTCTATGATATTTGATGGTTAGGAAGGAAAGGGAGTGAAGTTGCGTTGATAGTAAGGGATGAGTTCAAGACAGTAGTAAGGGAGAATCTCAGATTGCAAGAACAGTGTGTGGAATCTGTTTGGATGGAGCTAAGAAACAGCAGAAGGGCAGTGGACATTGGTTAGAGGTGCTTACAGGCCACATAATAGTAATAGTAATGTGGGGCATAGTATTAAATCAGGAGGTGAGAGAAGCATGTGGCATGGACAATACTGTGATCATGGGTGACATCAGCCTGATAGCCTGGTTAAACTCCTAATGCTCAGGAAGGTGAGTTTCTGGAGTGTGTGAGGGATGGGTTTCTAGAGCAGTATGTTGAGGAGCCAGCCAGAGGACAGGTTGTTCTCCATCTAGTATTATGTAATGAAAAAGGGCTAATTAATAATCTAGTTGTAAAAGAATCTTTGGGGATGAGTGACCACAACATAATAAAACTTGACAGTATGTTGGAAAGTGAAGACGTGAGGATTGGGAGGTTTTTAAGAATGCAGCAAAGGAAGGCCAAGAAACTTGTAAAGAAAGGGAGAACAGAATATGAATGCAATCTAGAAAACACAAACACTTCTATGTATGTAAGTATGTATGTAAAAAGGAAGTGTTTGGTTCAGGCAAATGTGGATTCATTGCAGGCAGTCAGGAGAATTCATAATGGGGAATAGAGAAATGGCAGAGAAGCTAAATCATAGAATCCCTACAGTGCAGATGGCAGCCATTTGGCCCATCTAGTCTGCACCAACCACAATCCCACCCAGGCCCTAGCCCTATAACCCCATGCATTTACCCTAGCTAGTCCCCCTGACACTAAGGGGCAATTTAGCATGTCCAATCCACCTAACCTGCACATCTTTGGACTGTGGGAGGAAATCGGAGCACCCAGAGGAAACCCACGCAGACACGGGGAGAACGTGCAAACTCCACACAGACAGTGACCCAAGCCAGGAATCAAACCCGGGTCCCTGGCGCTGTGAGGCATCAATGCTAACCACTGTGCCACCATGCCGCACCAAAAATGATTACTTTCACTAAGGAACATACAGGAAATCTCCCAGATGCAGAGATCCAAGGGAGGGAGAATAAGGAGTTGAAGGAAATTCTACCAGGCAGAAAACAGAGTAGGAATAAATGTGTCATTCTCGCATTAGCAGGCTGTGGCGAGTGGGGTACCGCAAGGATCAGTACTTGGGCCGCAGCAGTTCACAATATGTATCAATGATTTAGATGTGGGACCAAATATAATAGTTCTCCGGCCATTCACACTCCACTGCTGCTGCTAGCAAGAATGGAGAATTTGGCACTCAGCCAAATCTCTATTCACTGCAGCGGGACCGGAAAATCCCAGCCGTGAGCAAGGTTGGAGAATCCGGCCAAATATTTCAAAGTTTGTGGATGATACAAAGCTAGGTGGAAACGTGTGTTGTGAGGAGGATGCAAAGCGGCTACAGGAGGTTTGGACTGACTCAGTGAGTCGGCAAGAACACGGCAGATGAAATATAATGTGGAAATACGTGAGGTTATCCACTTTGGTGGAAGGAACAGTTACACAGAATATTTTGTAAATGGTAAGAAATTAGTAAATGTAGCTGTACAAAGGGACCTGGGTGTCCTTGTCCATAAGTCACCCAAGGCTCACATGCAGGTGGACTTCTGACCAGAGGAAATAGGGCAGATGCTGCAATCTGAAGGAGAGACTGAATGATAATCAAGTGGATTGACACACAATGGAGTAAAGTAACAATACAAGAAGTGGGCAAGGACTCTGCAGCTGGGCCACTGGTCAGGCACACAATATAAACTAGCAGAAAGTTCGGGGGACAGGGTAGAGGAAAAAGCACAAGGAGGAGGAAAGGGTTGCAACTCTAGCCAAAGGGACAGGCTAATACCCGATTGCTTAACGCCTTGTACTCTTACTGAAGTGGGGTTTTTTTTTTGCTGACGTTAATTTACAGAAGGTCAATATCAAATGGTGCCTCCCGCAGATGCTTGCAGACCTCCCACCGTCCTCCCCAGCACCGTTAGAACTTTTCAGGCTCCATGCTTACATGCCCTTGCTTCCAGCACTCTCTGAAAATATTCCAATTGTTCTTGTTGCTTGGATCTTGCAAGCACAGCAAACGCCCGCCACAGTACCAGGAATGAGGGGTATCGGAGCCAAAAATCAGCACTTTCCCGGGCGCGGCCTTGGGGGGCTCTCGGGTGTCACACGTTTTGCTCGGTCCCTTTGATCCATCGCTGGGGGGTTTACTTTGCACCAGCGAGGCAAAGATGTCATCAAGGAGGTTGGAGGTGCTACTGGATCCTGTATCAGACTAATACAGAAACATAGAAAAAATAATTAACACCCGAACGCTCTTATCCAGATATTTTACAGGAAGAAAGTTAGGTGTCACCAATAGACATATAACAAAGTTAACAGCAAAATACTGCGGATGCTGGAATCTGGAACAAAAGCAAAAAATGCTGGAAAATCTCAGCAGGTCTGACAGCATCTGTGGGGAGAGAATAGAGCCAATGTTTTGGGTCTAGATGACCCTTCAGAGCTCATACAAAGTTGCCCATACTTTAATACCAACTGCAGCAAGAGGATTTAAGGATGGCTGGGGTGTAGGAACAGTATCCTGTTGGCACGGCAGTCTCCCATTAATGAATAATGTGTTTGTTGTCAGGACTTGGCAAGGCCGTATGAACTGCTGCCTTGAGAATGTGAGGGTGAGGCACTTTCTCAATGCTACTGAACTTCAACTCAGTGCCTTGCCCAATCACTTGGGAGGGCATCACAATGTGGGACTGGAGTCACAGGTACGTGGAGGTGGCTGGTTGCCATCGCGAAGATCATTACTGAACAGGTTTGGTGCTTTGTGACAATACAGAAGTTAGCACTCGATTTTTCTGGTAGTAATCCAAAAATTAGCAAAGTGTACAGAATTCAGTTTTGAATTTATGATGCTGGAATTTGAAACGATTGTCCCTGGAGTTAATTCAGAACCGTAATTGGTGCACGACCATACCCATGGAAAAAGACTACTTTACCCCACCGGGCCAGTGCTCCACTTGATTTGAAACCATTTAATGCCATCACCAATTTGGAGGGGTTGCTGCCCCATAAGTTTTAACAGTTTTCAAGTTTATTTATTTGTGTCACAAGTAGGCTTACATTAACACTGCAATGAAGTTACTGTGAAAATCCCCTAGTTGCCACATTCCGGTGCCTGTTCGGGTACACTGAGGGAGAATTTAGCATGGCCAATGCACCTAACCAGACCGTCTTTCGGACTGTGGGAGGAAACCGGAGCACCCGGAGGAAACGAACGCAGACACGGGGAGAATGTGCAGACTCCACACAGACAGTGACCCAAGCCGGGAATCGAACCCGGGTCCCCGGCGCTGTGAGGCAGCAGTGCTAACCACTGTGCCATCCCCAGAGATGTATGCTTTCCAATAGGATGTTAAATGGAGACCTCATGTAGCCTCTCAGGTAAAGATCCTATGGCACTATTTTAAAGAAGAGCAGTGTGTTCTGGCCAATACTTATACCCCGAGCTGATTGTGGAGTTTGCCATGTGCGATTTGACTGTTGCCTTTCCTGGATTATCACACTTTAAAAAAATAAATAATTAGTCATAAAATGCTTGGAGATGTTCTGAGGTATGTAAGGTACCATGTACATGCAAGTGTTCCCATTCCCGTGCCACCCCCCCTCTCAATCCTGACACACACGATTGTCTTGCATCTGCAGCTAAACTCATTTCCAGCTTCCTTCATTTTAACTTTCAGCCAGTTGCCTATAACAAAAGGACAATACAGTTCTCTAGGAGGGTCACACAGACTCGAAGCGTTAACCCCGTTTTTCTCTCCACGGATGCTGCCAGACCTGCTGAGTTTACCCAGCATTTTCTGTTTTTAATCGCAAAACACAAAAAAACATTATCAGTCAAACTGCCCTTTAATGGAGGTTTAGTACAGCAGCTCACAGCAACAAACACAAGAGTGATGATTTGGTGCAATTTATCACAACTTAGAACTAAATGCTCAAAATAAGATCGAGAGGCCGAGTGACAGTCCAGAGATCTACAGGTTAGGTGGATTGGCCATGTTAAATTGCCCCTTCGCCTTCCAAGAAGTGCAAGTTAAGAGGGATTAGTGGGGTTATGGGAATAGGGCCTGGGTGGGATACTGTCAGAGAGTAGGTGCAGACTCGATGGGCCGAATGGACTCCTTCTGCACTGTAAGGATTCTATGATTCTATATCTCTCAATATAGGCGGCATGGTGGCACAATGGGTGACACGGTGGCACAATGGTTAGCACTGCTGCCTCACAGCACCAGGGACCCGGGTTCAATTCCAGCCTTGGGTGACTGTGTGGAGTTTGCAAGTTCTCCCAGTGTCGGTGTGGGTTTCCTCCGGGTGTTCCGGTTTCCTCCAACAGTCCAAAGATGTGCAGGTTAGGTGGATTGGCCATGCTAAATTGCCCCTTAGTGTCAGGGGGACTAGCTAGGGTAAATGCATGGGGTTATGGGGATAGGGCCTGAGTGGGATGGTGGTCGATGCAGACTTGATGGGCCGAATGGCCTCCTTCTGCACTGTAGGGATTCTATAAATTTCTCTGACAGGTTGTATAACGAGACTCACCTTCCCCAAACTGGAGGAGAGGAGATTCCTCAATGAACTGGTGGTGTTGCAGCTACTGGGCGTTAACAAACTGTTGAATGTTTGCAGGGATGCTGAAGGTTTCGACAAATTGCTCAAGGAGTCAAACAAGCCAACAGGCTTCATCTCTTTATTCAACGAAGGCAGCTGTAGGCTTCCTGTCGGAAAGATTCAGGGGAAAACGGTTAACTGTAACCACATGGAATAAATAAAATTCAGGATTATTGCAAAGTCGAATTTCAAATTGATTCCATCCCTGAAGGGGGAGGGGGTTTAAAACACTAGGCCCAGAATATTTACACTAATTAAACAAAAGTCAGATTAATGTTTTTGCATTCAAGTAAGAAACTTTGATAACCAAATTAGTAATCTTTTGAAGACATAATGAACTGGGGAGCACTGAAAATAAATACACCCAACACATTATTAAACTAAACTAGAAAGAGTGCAGAAAAGATTTACTAGGATGCTACCAGGACTTGATGGTTTGAGTTATAAGGAGAGGCTGGATATACTGGGACTTTTTTCTCTGGAGCGTAGGAGGCTTGGGGGGTGATCTTAGAACATAGAACATAACAGCGCAGTACAGGCCCTTCGGCCCTCGATGTTGCGCCGACTAGTGGAACCAATCTAAAGCCCCTCTAATCTACACTATTCCAATATCATCCATATGTTTATCCAATAACCATTTGAATGCTCTTAATGTTGACGAGTCCACTACTGCTGCAGGCAGGGCATTCCATGCCCTTACTACTCTCCGAGTGAAGAACCTACCTCTAACATCTGTCCTATATCTCTCACCCCTCAATTTAAAGCTATGTCCCCTCGTGCTAGCCATCACCATCCAAGGAAAAAGGCTCTCACTATCCACCCTATCTAATCCTCTGATCATCTTGTATGCCTCTATTAAGTCACCTCTTAACCTTCTTCTCTCTAACGAAAACAACCTCAAGCCCCTCAGCCTTTCCTCATACGATTTTCCCACCATACCAGACAACATCCTGGTAAATCTCCTCTGCACCCTTTCCAACACTTCCACATCTTTCCTATAATACAGCGACCAGAACTGTACGCAATACTCCAAATGGGCCGCACCAGAGTTTTGTACAGTTGCAGCATGACCTCCTAGCTCCGAAGCTCAATCCCTCTACCAATAAAAGCTAACACACCGTACGCCTTCTTAACAACCCTATCAACCTGGATGCCAACTTTCAGGGATCTATGCACATGGACACCCAGATCCCTCTGTTCATCCACACTACCAAGTATCTTACCATTAGCCCAGTACTCTGTATTCCTGTTACTCCTTCCAAAGTGAATCACCTCACACTTTTCTGCATTAAACTCCATTTGCCACCTCAGCCCAGCTCTGCAGCTTATCTATGTCCCTCTGTAACCTGCCACTTCCCTCCGCACTGTCTACAACTCCACCGACTTTAGTGTCATCCGCAAATTTACTAATCCATTCTTCCACGCCCTCATCCAGGTCATTAATAAAAATCTTATAGAGGTCTATAGGATAATGAGGGGCATAGATCAGCTAAATAGTCAATATCTTTTCCCAAAGGTAGAGGAGCCTAAAACTAGAGGGAATAGGTTTACGGTGAGAGGGGAGAGATATAAAAGTGTCCAGAGGGGCAATTTTTTCACAGAGGGTGGTGAGTGTCTGGAACAAGCTGCCAGAAGTAGTAGTAGAGGCGGGTACAATTTTGTCTTTTAAAAAGCATTTAGACAGTTACATGGGTAAGATGGGTATAGAGGGATATGGGCCATGCTTAGTGGTTAAAAAGGCGGCATGGACAAGTTGGGCCGACGAGCCTGTTTCCATGCTGTAAACCTCTATGACTCTATGTGACTACTGTCCTCTTTTGTTCACTATCTCTTGACCTCCACCATTTATCAGCAGAAAAGAGGTTCAGAGGTAAAAGATGTCCAAAGTTGTGCGGGCTAGGTGCATTGGCCATGATAAATTGCTCCTTAGTGTGCTCCTATGATGCTAGATCATGGGGAAGAAGGGAGTACAAGGGTAGAAATTGGACCCACCCAGCGTTGAACATAAGATTTTGAAGAGAAATGCTAGACATATTAACAGCGTTTCTCTCTCTCTCCCCCCGCCCCCAACCCCCAGATTCTGCAAGACCTGAGCATTTCCAGCATTTTCTGTTTGTTTTAAAAATAATTACTGCTGTAATATCTCACTGCCACCACTAGAGGACTAACACCACGAATGGCATTTGCTACCAAATAAACCTGTTGGACTTTAACCTGGTGTTGTTAAAACTCTTACCACTAGAGGATGCAGAGGAGCAATGCAAGTTCCCAATAGTTAAGAAAGTTTTCACCTGTCCGGAATTGTAACGCCAAAACATTTTTCCCTGGTGTTTTGTACAAGCTCTGAACCGCAACAGCAATTAGAAGGCAGCAGTCTAATCAAGACATTTACACGACACACACAGTCATTGAAAATAAAGAGAGAGAGCAAAGCTCAGGCGGTTTCGAATAATCTTCTGAACCGGGCGATTACCGTCTTGTAAACCAATCCAGCATTTTAGCACGTGTTGTAAATTTTATGAGGCAATTTCATTCTTTCCTTTCTGCGCAGTCAGCACTGGCTCCCGCTGCTCAGATTGGCTAGACTATTGACGTGGGATGATGCTCATACTGAATTAATAAATGCTGCGTCATTACTGTAAGCTTATCAGAAAGTAAATTTGCGATGATTGCGGGAACATTCCACAATGGCTGCATACATTTAACATTCCACCCCACCCAAACAATGTCAAACTGTTCGGCCATGGATCACGTCACGCACAGCGGAGGAAGAAAATTCCACCAGTCATTTTTCTCTAGGTTTTTTCTTAAATTAAGAGAGCCTCGTGGCATTAGAAACATAGAAGCCCTGCAGTGCAGGAGGAGGCCATTCGGTCCATCGAGCCTACACGACAACAGTCCCACCCTGGCCCTATCAGTGGGGTCAGTTTAGGACAGAGTTGAGGAGGAACTTCTTCTCTCAGAGGGTGGTGAATCTCTGGAATTCTCTGCCCACTGAAGTTGTGGAGGCTACCTCGCTGAATATGTTTAAATCACGGATAGATGGATTCCTGATCGGTAAGGGAATTAGGGGTTATAGGGATCAGGCGGGTAAGTGGAACTGATCCACTTCAGATCAGCCATGATCTTATTGAATGGCGGGGCAGGCTCGAGGGACTAGATGGCCTACTCCTGCTCCTATTTCTTATGTTCTTATCCCCGTAACCCCATGTATTTACCCTGCTGGTCCCCCTGACACTAAAGGGCAATTTAGCATGGCCCATCCACCTAACTTGCATATTTTTGGACTGTGGGAGGAAACCGGAGCACCCGGAGGAAACCCACGCAGACACGGGGAGAACACGCAAACTCCACATGGACTGTCACCCAAGACTGGAATTGAATCTGGGTCCCTGGCGCTGTGAGGCAGCAATGCTAACCACTGTGCCATCCTGCCACTAAACAATGATGCTGGAGGGTACTCAGATCCTTTGAGTTTATCTGCTGCATGGACCACATTATTCTACCAGTGGAGCCATTGGCTGGTCTGTAGTGGGAGCATTGCAGCCAGTTCCGGTTGCTGCACTGTGGGTGAGATGTAGTTGCATGGGAGAGGGTACAGAGAATTGAGGCAACGTTGCCAAGACTGCAGAGGTTTGGTTATTGGGGTGAGTCGGATGGGCCGGGGCAGTTTTCCACAGAGTGAAGGAAGCCAAGGGGAGAGGTTTGTGGAAGCGAGAGAGAAGTGAGGGGGGGCTGTGTGCGTGATTTTGTGGGGGGGGGGGGAGGGGGGGGATCCATAGCCATGGGATGGGTTTTTGGAGTGGGATGTTGGGGGAGATCTGGCAGGGGCAGAGAAGGGTTAAAGTACAGCGCAGGTGAACAGGGTTACCTTTAGTATCACTCAAGCCCATCATCCAGTCGAAGGGAGAGTCCTCTTTCTTCTTCAGGGTTGGAGCAGTGGCGGGAAAGGTTAGTTTACTGCTGGTGCTGGTCACACTTGGTGTGGAGTTACATTCAGGGGTTGGTGGTTTATTACAGGTTGATTCCTCACTGCTATTTACCTTCTGGAATACAGACAAATGACATTCAAAGTTAAATACAAGACATTCACAGCTTTCTTTCCAAACATTGCCTGTCAGAGGAAAACTACGAAGACCACAGCAAAATGGGGGGGGGTGGTTTAAAATAGGTAAACATTGTTTATATTAATTTACGGATTGTGGGTGTCATTGGCTAGGCCAGCATTTATTGTCCATCTCTATTTGCCCTTCAGAAGGTGGTGGCGAGCTGCCTTCTTGAACCGCTGCAGTTCCTGAGGTCTAGGTACACCCACAGTGCTGTTAGGGAGGGAATTCCAGGATTTTGACCCAGTGGCAGTGAAGGAACGGCGATATATTTCCAAGCCAGGATAGTGAGTGGTTTGGAGGGGAACCTCCAGGCGTTGGTGTTCTGCTGCCCTTGTCCATCTAGACGGTAGCGATCGTGGGTTTGGAAGGTGCTGCCTAAGGAACCTTGGTGAGTTCCTGCAGTGCATCTTGTAGATGGCACACGCGGCTGCCAGTATTCACTGGTGGTAGAGGGATTTGTGGAAGGCATAGCAATCACGTAGGCTGCTTTGTTCTGGATAGTGTCTCCTTTGAGATCCCATGCACGTTCAGCCACAGAAAATAATGTACTGCACGTTCAAAGTGAACAGGCTGCACACATGTGGAGAAAATTCAGACAGAAGGTGGATGAGGAATAAAAATAGACTGAAACCTGATTGCTGCACCATCGTCATGCTGTGATGCAACAGGACTGCATGAAGCTCAGTCATTGCAAAAAAGAAAGCAAGATTGCCAAGAGCTTTATAAAAACAGATGATTCATTGTATAATTTAGGAAACCACCAGCACAAGTTGTGTTTGGTATTCCTAAGCATCAGCCTTGATTCAGTATTACCATTCTCACAAAGGAGTCAGAAGGTCATTATTTCAAGCCCCACGCCACAGACTTGGGCACAAAATCTACGGTGACAGGAGTGTAATAACTGAAGGAGTGCTGCTCTGTTGATAGTGTCGGGGGTGGGGCGAGCACTACCCACTCGGCCACAACTGAAAGTCCAACCATCTTGACCACAGATATGGGAAAACAAAATTGGAGCCATCCGACACTTTATCCTTAAACAAAGAGGTCCATGCTCTGAATTTCAGAATCCTCGCACGCATTGATAGCATGAAACTTCAAATTAATTTAGCATGTCCTATACCTGATCGACCTCACTGGCCACGGGAGGTTTACACAAAGGCTTGTTCTTCCTCAAGGTACAAGGACAGTTGGCTTTTATGCCCCATTTTCCCCTCGTAGAATGAACAATGTTTCCGATCTGATACAGGGCTGAAACAAAAAGAACAAAAAAAAAATGGATGAAGTAGACGGTAAGTTGAATGGGGCAGCAGACTGTTGTCACCAGAACAACCTTGGTTAATCCTGGTATTTAATGGATTCACAAAGACTCAGATTGTTGCTAAGTTGCCTCAGGTGTCTATACAACAGCTATTCAATGTCCACACTGGCAGGAACCACGTTAGATAAGCAGGTCTTTGCCCAGCTGGAATATAGATCGCAGCTGGGAGTGGTTATTGCACAATTCAATCACAGACAAGCAAGTTAGAGATGCATTCATTTGAAGTGAAGTGAGATCTGCCTAATAATAATCAGAAATCCACAGCCAGTTTGTGCAATCACCAGGGCAACTAAAGGGCCTGCATTCAGTAGGAGTGCAACACCGATGTACATGGCAGGTAGCAATGTTGTTTGGAACACTAATATTTTCCATTAATTCCAGTTATAGTTCAGTGAAGAGCTTCTACCATTTACAGTGCAGAGGATGAACTGCGCATTGCAGGTTAGATATGTTCACCCTTTGTGAAGTTACTGCGCATAATTCAGAACCACTTCTACACGCGAACGAATTAATTGTTTAGCGCTAGCAGGTTTGGGAATCGGTGCACAGGGGTGGGGCTCAACAATATTCCCTTTTAATTTCTTCACCCACTCCCCAGTGAATCAATCAAACATTAAAAAGAACAATGGTCTAATCTCTCAAAACAACCGAGCAATGACAAAGGGAGAATTTCAACTTCTTCCCATTTCAGACAGGATAGGATCATTGAACTAGTAATGGCAGCAAGACAGTCCAGTCACATTCATGCGCTAATCATATGCAAGACTTACATTTTTAATGCCACCTTTCAAGACTCTTGCTGAGGTTCTGTTCCACAAGCCCTCTACCATCTCACCAATGCCGCAACCCTTCAAGTGAAAACTTAGACAAAGAAGCTACTTGGAACATAGGAGCAGGTGTAGGGCATCTGGCCCTTCGAGCCCACTCCGCCATTCAATAAGATCATGGCTGATGTGATGACTTCAGCCAGGCTAATGAGGTTGGCTTGCTAGAGTATGAACTGATGAGTCTTTCCCATGCCCGCTGGGCACCGCAGGGGTTGGGGCGCATTATCGACCCCGATAATCACATTTTAATTTGATGTTTTAAGTTTCTTTTGTGCTTTGTTTTTTTATTTTGAGCAGTTCCCCCTCCTTTTGGGGAGCTGCCCTTTTTGATTTGCCCCCAAGTTAATTTGATTTAGTTTTTTTGGTTGGTACACAAAAGGAGGTACCTGATGAGTCTTATTTGATGGTTAAATCAGGGAGCCTCATGCTCCCTATTTAAAGCAGGTGTGTCAGACTCCCAGCCTGCATTCAGCAGGGAGCAACTGGAGAGCTGGCTGTGTACAGATGTATGGTGTAAATAAAGTAACTTGGTGACGGGACTTTCGCCTCCATGGAGTTATTACAGCTGATCTGCTCGTGCTCCGAATTTCACTTTCCTGTCTGCCCCCTCCATCACTACCATAAATCCCCTTGTCTATTAAAAATCTACCCAATTCCGCCTTGAATAAATTCAATGACTCAGCCTCCACTGCTCTCTGGGAAAGAGAATTCCACAGACATGAGACTCTCAGAAAGACATTTCTCCTCACCTCAGTCTTAAAAGGGGGACCTCTTAATCTCAAACCATGTCCACTAGTACTCATCTTCCCCACTGTGGGGGAGAAAATCCGAGTAGATTAGAAACATTTCAAATAATCAGGGATTTAAGTCACTAATAAAATACTAGCAACAAGTGAAATGACCTCAGATCAGACTAACAGTTTAACTTGGGAAAGTGCCTGCATAAAGGCACATAAGAATGAGACTTGAACAAGTATTTCTGATTTAAACATGTATTTTGGTAGGTTAAATGTACCAACTGTATTTTATAAAAGTAATAGTGCACTTTAGCCAAGAGCAGGCTGCTGTGAGGGGTGATGGGATGAAGTCTTAGCAGACAGAACCACATTCTTAGGAAACAATGAAACCTCAGAATGTGTAAGTTCTCATCAGTGAGGGCTGCTAGCAGTAAGGTTGATGTGGAGATGTCGGCGTTGGACTGGGGTAAACACAGTAAGAAGTCTAACAACACCAGGTTAAAGTCCAAAAGGTGTTTTTTTAGCAAAAGTCACTAGCTTTTGGAACAGGCTGTTCCTTCGTCAACCTGACGAAGGAACAGCAGTAAGGTTCACAGGGCTACTTATGAATAGAGTTTTTCACACTATTCAGATAAGGAAGGTCCCTTAGACGTGAGAATGTACATCTGTCTTGTTTGGCTAGTGATGTAGTTGGAGTTGGTGGGAACCTTAAATTTGACCTTTGTAGCCCAGCGTCAGGGGTTACTAGGCAACAGAGGAGGAAGCATCAGCAATAGGGGGACCTACTGAAATCCATTAGCCAATTGCATTCTGCATTCTGACATAAAGTATGTGACAGGTGTTATTAATGATTGATTTATATTGAAGATGATTTGATCATCTATAACCAATGAAAGGTGGGAGAATTTGACATTAAAAATATATAATATTTTGAATACTGGAGTTGGAATGTCTTGGTGAAGTTGTACAAGACATTGGTAAGGCCACACTTGGAATACTGTGTGCAATTCTGGTCACCCTATTATAGAAAGGATATTATTAAACTAGAAAGAGTGCAGAAAAGATTTACTAGGATGCTGCTGGGACTTGATGGATTGAGTTATAAGGAGAGGCTGGATAGACTGGGACTTTTTTCTCTGGAGCGTAGGAGGCTGAGGGGTGATCTTATAGAGGTCTATAAAATAATGAGGGGCACAGATCAGCTAGATAGTCAATATCTTTTCCCAAAGGTAGGGGAGTCTAAAACTAGAGGGCATAGTTTTAAGGTTGAGAGGGGAGAGATACAAAAGTGTCCAGAGGGGCAATTATTTCACACACAGGGTGGTGAGTGTCTGGAACAAGCTGCCAGAGGTAGTAGTAGAGGCGGGTACAATTTTGTCTTTTAAAAAGCATTTAGATAGTTACGATGGGTATAGAGGGATATAGGCCAAATGCGGGCAATTGGGATTAGCTTAGGGGTTTTTAAAAAAAAGGGCGGCATGGACAAGTTGGGCCGAAGGGCCTGTTTCCATGCTGTAAACCTCTATGACTCTATAATTGAGCAATCCGTGCATTGTAACCTCAGAGTTAAAATTGGAAAGCTCACAGCCTTCTCTGCAGAGAGGCATTGGTCTGACCAATGTTATCTCTCCCTTCGACCGTTGGTTAATAAAGATATGTCTTTAACCGGGACACTGGCTTTCGTGAATCTTTGTACTGGCTGAAGTTTTGGCGATGCCTAGCCTCCAAAGAACCCCGCAACACCCTCAAATGCAAACACAGAAACTAGTAGGCCTTTTGGCTTTTGAGCCTGCTTCATCTTCAGTTAAATCATGGTCAATCCTCATTCTCAGTGCCATATTCCACTTTCTCGCCACATCCCTTGGTGCCATTAAAATCTTTTTAAAAAATCATA
Source organism: Mustelus asterias (assembly GCF_964213995.1). NCBI lineage: Eukaryota > Metazoa > Chordata > Chondrichthyes > Carcharhiniformes > Triakidae > Mustelus > Mustelus asterias. The sequence continues at coordinate 175,583,290 of NC_135801.1, read as the reverse complement.
GAATCCCTACGGTACAGTGGAAGGCCATTCGGCCCATCGAGTCTGTACTGACCACAATCCCACCCAGGCCCTAATCCCACAAACCCACAGATTTACCCTCCTAATCCCCCTGACACAAAGGTCAATTTAGCATGGCCGCACATCTTTGGAAGGAAACCGGATCACCCGGAGGAAACCCACGGGGACATGGGGCGAAAGTGCAAACTCCACACAGACAGTGACCCGAGGCCAGAATTGAACCCGGGTCCCTGATGCTGTGAGGCAGCAGTGCTAACCACTGTGCACCTAATCTATCTCCCCCTTGAATACATTCAATGACCTGGCCTCCACAGTCTCCTGTGGTACAGAATTCCACAGGTTCACCACACTTCCTCATCTCAGCCCTAAATAGTCTTCCCCGCTTCCTGAGACTGGGTCCCCTGGTCCTAGATTCCCCAATCAGGGAAAAAAAACCCTCCCTGTATCTAGACTGTCCAGCCTTGTTAGAATTTTATACATTTAAATCAGATCTCCTCTCATCCTTCGAAACGCTAATGAACGCAGGCCCAGTCAAACCAATCTCTTCTCATAGGACAGTCCTGCTAACCCTTGTATCAGCTTAGTGAACCTCTGCTGCACTCCCTCTATGGCAAGTATATCCTTTCTTAAGTAGGGACACCAAAACTGTACGCAATACTCCAGGTGTGACCTCACCATGGGCCTGTATAACTGCAGTACGACATCACGTCCTTACTTGATGCCCGCCTATACATCTGGCTCACTGGCTAGCAATCAAGAGCAGGTATCTTCTTTTTTATTATTCATCCGTGGGACATGGGCATCGCTGGCTGGCCAGCATTTATTGCCCATCCCTAGTTGCCCTTGAGAAGGTGGTGGTGAGCTGCCTTCTTGAATCGCTGGAGTCTATGTGGTGTGGGTTGACCCACAATGTCGTTGGGGAGGAAATTCCAGGACTTTGACCCAGTGACTGCGAAGGAACGGCGATATATTTCCAAGTCAGGATGGTGAGGATAGGCTGAGGGAGCTCGGTCTTTTCTCCTTGGAGAGACGTAGGATGAGAGGAGACCTAATAGAGGTATATAAGATGTTGAGAGGCATAGATCGAGACTTTTTCCCAGGGTGGAAATGGCTGCTATGAGAGGACACAGGTTTAAGGTGCTGGGGTGTAGGTACAGGGGAAATGTTAGGGGGAAGTTTTTCACACAGAGGGTGGTGGGCGAGTGGAATCGGCTGCCGTCAGTGGTGGTGGAGGCAAACTCAATAGGGTCTTTTAAGAGATCCTGGATGAGTACATGGGAGTTAATAGGATGGAGGGTTATAGGTAGGCCTAAAAGGTAGGGATATGTTCGGCACAACTTGTGGGGCCGAAGGGCCTCTTTTGTGCTGTAGTTTTCTATGTTTCTATGTGAGTGGCTTGGAGGGGAACTTGCAAATGGTGGTGTTCCCATTTATCTGCTGCCCTTGTCCTTCTAGATGGAAGTGGTCGTGTGCTTGGAAGGTCCTGTCTAAGGATCTTTGGTGAATCTTGTAGATAGTACACACTGCTGTTACTGAGCTTCGGTGGTGGAGGGAGTGGATGTTTGTAGATGTGGTGCCAATCAAGCGAGCTGCTTTGTCCTGGATGATGTCAATCTTCTGGAGTGTTGGAGCCGCACCCATCCAGGCAAGTGGGGAGTATTCCATCACACTCCTGACTTGTGCCTTGTAGATGGTGGACAGGCTTTGGGGAGTCAGGAACAAAGAACAAAGAACAGTACAGCACAGGAAACAGGCCCTTCGGCCCTCCAAGCCTGTGCCGCTCCTTGGTCCAACTAGACCAATCGTTTGTATCCCTCCATTCCCAGGCTGCTCATGTGACTATCCAGGTAAGTCTTAAACGATGTCAGCATGCCTGCCTCCACCACCCTACTTGGCAGCGCATTCCAGGCCCCCACCACCCTCTGTGTAAAAAAACATCCCTCTAATATCTGAGTTATACTTCGCCCCTCTCACCTTGAGCCCGTGACCCCTCGTGAACGTCACTTCTGATCTGGGAAAAAGCTTCCCACCGTTCACCCTATCTATCCCCTTCATAATCTTGTACACCTCTATTAGATCTCCCCTCATTCTCCGTCTTTCCAGGGAGAACAACCCCAGTCTACCCAATCTCTCCTCATAGCTAAGACCCTCCATACCAGGCAACATCCTGGTAAACCTTCTCTGCACTCTCTCTAACGCCTCCACGTCCTTCTGGTAGTGCGGCGACCAGAACTGGACGCAGTACTCCAAATGTGGCCTAACCAGCGTTCTATACAGCTGCATCATCAGACTCCAGCTTTTATACTCTATATCCCGTCCTATAAAGGCAAGCATACCATATGCCTTCTTCACCACCTTCTCCACCTGTGTTGCCACCTTCAAGGATTTGTGGACTTGCACACCTAGGTCCCTCTGTGTTTCTATACTCCTGATGACTCTGCCATTTATTGTATAACTCCTCCCTACATTAGTTCTTCCAAAATAGGTGAGTTACTCGCTGCAGTATTCCTAGCCCCTGACCTGCTCTTGTAGCCCACTGTGTTTCTTCTCCCCCTTTGCTCAGACACTGAAAACTGTAACGATTCCATGGCGAACAACAAACTCAGAGGCTGGGGAGCAAATTTAGGATTTTGGGTTCCAAATGCCCAGCATTGACGGCAGATGCATCGCTTGCTCACAAACCAGTGTTTTTCATAAAGGTTTTACTCAAATCAACCCCACAAGAGCAGATCAATCTTTACAATCATGTTAACTTGCTGAGCAAAAAACCCCTTTACCTGAACCGGGAATAATCTGCGTCGGCATCAGCTTCTCTGGCTCGTGGACGTGGCCGTTAGCACATTTCAACCAAGAAAACATCTCTTCTTTGCTATCTGTGCATCAGGTTGGGGAAAGAGGAAAACATTTAAAAACATTACAACCACATACTTAAAAAAATCAGGTTGTTATTTCTCCAGTGGCATTACACATTCACACAATTCATTATCCACCAAACGTACACAATGACTTGCAGGGACGAAAGCTCAGCTGCCCGGAAACGCAAAAGTGCTCGGACACAACCACGGAACAGTAACGCTCCATTTACGCTTCAAAAATAAAAGGACTCCATTGGCCACCAGGTGCTTCGGGGCGTCCGTAGGTGGTGAAAGGAGCTATACAAACCCAAGTCTTTCACGGACTGTTTAGAACCCCAATCTCCTGATCTGATCAGAATTGCCGTGCCATTGTGCCTCTGGGACTCCTGCCCAATTCAGCTGCAAAGATATGGATGGAGCGGAGATGCCGCACTGTCCTCTGGTAAATCCCAGTGGCCGAATCAATACATCACTGCTGAAATCTTGTGTTTGCTGTATGGGAAGGTGCGGGGGGGGGGGGGGGGGGGGGGTGCTCTCACAGATGGAATGTTCCACACAGCAACAGTCGCATAAGTCTCCACTGCTCGATTCCGTGGTCACGGACACAGTGAAGAATGCTGCACTAATACAGGGTACGTGTTCCAGGAGGGAAGTTAGCTATGTAAAGATGTGCGGGTTAGGTGGATTGGCTATGCTAAACTGCCCCTTAGTGTCGGGGAGCAAGCAGGGCAAATACATGGGGTTATGGTGATAGATCCTGGGTGGGATTGTTGTCGGTGCAGACTTGAGGGGCCGAATGGCCTCCTTCTGCACTGTAGGGATCCTATGGTTAGAGGCCAGTTCAGTTGCCCAGCTTACCTTGCTGTGGACTGATCTTCTTCATCTTGTAGCAGTCGAGGCACACTCCGAAACCACACTTGGGACACACCCAGTGGATGTTGAAGAGGGTTGTCTCGCAGGCATCGCACATTTCTCGAATACCTCGGACCGCTCGCTTCCATGCAATTTTTTCTAAAGGAGACAGACAGACAAGGATTGAACAAGATCCTTTTCCCCGCTTGTTATTACCATTTCTACGCCACGGTAGCACAGTGGTTAGCACTGCTGCTTCGCAGCTCCAGGGACCTGGGTTCAATTCCCGGCTTGGGTCACTGTCTGTGTGGAGTTTGCACATTCTCCTCGTGTCTGCGTGGGTTTCCTCCCACAGTCCAAAGATGTGCGGGTTAGGTTGATTGGCCAGGTTAAAAATTGCCCCTTAGTGTCCTGAGATGCGTAGGTTAGAGGGATTAACGGGTAAATGTGTAGGGATATGGGGGTAGGGCCTGGGTGGGATTGTGGTCGGTGCAAACTCGATGGCCCAAATGGCCTCTTTCTGTACTGTAGGGTTTCTATGATACTGCGTAGAGATTGAAACAAAAAAAAAGCGCGTTTACAGAACATTTCAACTTTTTTTAAATCAAAGACCGTACGCCTCAAACTTAATTACTTGATCAACGGCCTTAACAAAACCAATTCATCATAAATCGCTCTCTCGCTCTCCTAGGAACAGGAACCATCTTTCATCAAATGGAGGAGGCAATTTAATTGTGACTCAACCCCGTTTACTTTGTCAGTGCAACAAGGCACTAGCACCGATTTACCTCCTTTTAACTCGAGCGAATTCCAAGAATAAAATAGTTTTTCTCTCTCCAAGTTTTCAATTCTAAATCAGCAACAGCCTTTTGCCTTTATTTTTCACACACCTTTTCTATGTGAGATGTCACTGAGGAATCCTAGTATGTCACTTGTCTGTTTGCTCAGAGGGTGAAGAAACGGGGTTTATGAAGTTTTCAGAACATTTTAAAAACGAGTAATGTGGGATTCGGGTCCCAAATGACTCACAAAGCTGAGCTTTCCTCCATCCGAGTTAGGATTGGAGCAAAAATGTGCTGCATCACTGAAAGAAATGTTTGCGTTATTGAAAAACGAATACATTCTGGTTTTATAGTTCAGAATTTAATGGAGCGAGGAGCCAGCAACAGTGTGAATCAGCCATGATCTAACTGATTGATGGAATAAGCTCGAGGGGCTGACTGGCCTCCTTCCAAACCAATACTTTTCCACATTCGAGAGATCCTCAAGGTATTCCGATCCATCTTTCCCACATCGGGAAAAAACATAGACCTCACACTGAACACCACGTGCTACAGTTTTGCCTTTTCACTTAAGTCTTTTTCCATGCCCCTTTGAAAAGGAGGCGGCCATGGAAACGTGGATGGATTGGACAGTGGGTATAAATGGGTCTTCTCCGAAGTTGCAGGTAGAATCCAACAGGGATCAGTGCATGGGTCCCAGCTATTCACAATGTACACCAATAGATGAGGGAACCAAAAGTAACATTTTCCAGTTTGCTGATGACATGAAACTTTATCCAAGTCATTAATATACATGGTGAAATGCCAAAGCCACAGTACAGATCTCCACTTTAATATCTCCTGCCAATCAAACAGATATTCCCTTTATCCCTGCCTCCAACTTGACAATCAATGACAAATCCTTAACACCAATTTTACCTCCTATCCATCGCTTTTCAATTTTGCTAATAATGGTGCACGGAACCTGACTAAACACCTCCTGGAAATCCGCATAGACAACATCCATGCACACTCCCCTATCGAGCATGTTAGTGACCTCCTGAAAAATATTCAATTATATTATCCAGATCTACCCTTCACAATTCCATGCTGATACACATCCAATTGCTCAGTCAATTTTCCTCTGCAGATAGGATTTCGGAGACTTCCTCATAGCTGATGATAAACCAGCAGATCCGTTGTCACCTGGTTTCTCACTCTCCCTTCAGTAATAGAGTGACATTTATAATATTACAATCCACAAGAGGCAATTCATGAATAAAGGAGGCTTTGGGAAAATTCTGACGTGCAACTATAATTTCCTCACTCATTTATTTGGGTACCCTGGGATGGAAAGTATCCAGTCCTGGCAATTTTGTCTATCTTAAGTCTTATTATTTTCTCCATTACCGCAATTTTATTTCTTCAGTTATATTAAATCCATAAATCTCCATTGCTGGCTTATTTTAATATCCCTTATTATATCACTCAATATTTTATCCTCTGCCTCTACGGTGAAGGTAGATACACAAAGTGTTCATTTAACAAGCCTCCATTTCCAATTGGTGGGGGAGTCAGTTAATATCTGCACTGAAAACAAGAAATGCAAAACCATCTCAAGGTATAATCGCACCAACCTGATTTTAGCAGCAGCCTGGTAAAAAGTCACATTTTAAAGAGTTGGATTGAACTAGGTATTTCACAATAAAGAACAAGCCAATCTACTCTTTTCTAAACCTTGAAAGAGTAACAGCCAAGACTGCAAGAAACTACAAAGGGTTGCGAACGTAGCCCAGTCCAACTCGCAAACCAGCCTCCTAACCATTGATTCAGTCTACTGCCTCAGAAAAGCAGCCAGCATAATCAAGGACCCCACGCATCCCAGACATTCTCTCTTCTACCTTCTTCCATCGGGAAAACAATACAAAAGTCTGAGATCACGCACCAACCGACTCAAGAACAGCTTTTTCCCTGCTGCCATCAGACTTTTGAATGGACCTACCATATATTAAGCTAGGATCTTTCTCTACATGCTAGCTGTGACTGTAACACTATATTCTACACCCTCTCTTTCCCTTCTCCCCTATGTACTCTATGGTATGTTGTCTGTACATCGCGTAGGAAACAATACTTTTCACTGTCCCCCAATTCATGTGACAATAATAAATCAAATCAGCCAAGTAGTTCATGACTTCCAGGGTACATTTAACTTGAGTCAAACATGCTCAACTGGGATCTTAGCATCAAATGCACTGACTGTTTGCTGCATATCATACTATCAGCAAATGGTTCCTTGTAGTGTAGCAATGCCCCATGACAGGCTGGTGTATCTGTTGATGGAAGAAGTTGCAACATATTCTAAGTCCGCATCTTCTTGGATAACAATTCTAAAATAATGTTCAGCTCAAAACCAAAAACCTACCAGATGCACCGGGGAAGCACACCCACCCTCTCCACAGGTGCAGATCAACAGAGGACCAAAGGAATCCAACTTCTTCTAGGTTTCAGTATGGCATGTTTTTAATTTTTTTATTCATTCATGGGACATGAGCATCACGGGCCAGCATTTATTGCCCATCCCTAGCTGCCCTTGTTCAGAGAGTCAACCACATAGCTGTGGGTCTGGAGTCACATGTAGGCCAGACCAGGTAAGGATGGCAGATTTCCTTCCCTAAAGGACATTAGTGAACGAGATGGGTTTTTCTGACAATCAATAAGGTTTTCATGGTCATCAGTAGATTCTTCATTCCAGATATTTTTTTATTCAAATTCCACCATCTGCCGTGGCAGGATTCGAACCTGGGTCCCCAAAACATTAGCTGAGTTTCTGGATTAATAGTCTAGTGACAATATCACTAGGCCATCACCTCCCCTTAACATATGTTACACATACATAGCACATGTAACATATCCTCGTTCTCTGAATAATTTAACTTTGGTTTAAAAAACTAAATTAGAGTTTTGGGTTCACCTCACACAACTAGGAGTTATACCAAGTGCAGCAACTGTTGACAGAAGGAGCGAGTTCTTTTACGGCGCACTAATTGCTCAACCCCAACTCTCCCTTTCTCACTGCTGCTCAACAGATTGAGGGAAAGCCTCTGACAGAATAGCAGATGGGAAATTACAAGAATAAATTCCTCCAATTAACTATTGGGAAGACTGAAGCCATTGTTTTTAAAGAGGAATTAGGAGTGGGACTAGATTAAAATTGATTTTAAAAAAGGGTCACAACATACCGAGTCAAAGTTAAAGACAGCTTTTCCGGGATCGATGGAACAGGAGGATGGTGATGGCCCACAGAGTTCAGAGAATCATTGAATCCTACAGTGCAGAAGGAGGCCATTCCGCCCATCGAGTCTGCACTGACCACAATCCCACCCAGGCCCTATCCCCATAACCCAATGCATTTACCCTATCTAGTCCCCCAGACAATTTAGCATGGCCAATCCACCTAACCCGCGCACCCTTGGTTCAGTTCCGCAACCAACTGTGTTCAGTTGAGTACATGAATGATGCATCAAGATTGAAAGATGGGTGAAATAGGCTAAAAAGTGGCAGATTAATTCAATGTCAATAAGTGTGAACTGATACTAAAATTTCAAATTGAAATTTTAGTAAGTGTAGAATAGGAGAAAAAAATGAGTCTATGTAAAACCTTGATAAGGTCTCACAGTATCGCATGCAGCAATGGGCTCCATACTATAGGCAAATGTTGGTGCTTCAGAGGGGGTATAACACTGATTCACTCTGTATCCCATTAAGCTGTGAGACTATGGATGGTTGCATAGTTAGTGCTCGAGACACAAAGGTCTATGGAGTAGGAATGAAGGGATACAGGCATAGGATAGGTAACGTGATTACAACTATTTGCTTGCGTGGATGGTACCTGCTTGAATCTTGTAACTTCTATGCAGTCCAACTAAATTAGATTTTCATTCATCAATAGTTTTCTGTTGCGAATATAGAAAGATTGGTAATGAGATCTGTTGAACTGATTTGAGTTAGTCTCTTTGCAACCCAATGGTATTCTTCCAATTTCAATTGTGTTTGAAAGAAATCATATCTGGCTTCAAACCGATTACACAAATTAAGAGAGCCAAACAATGTCATGAATACTTACTGCAAGGTTCCACCAACTTCAGCGCTTCTTTTTCAGACATAACCAATTGGCAGAAATGGTCTCCAATATTAGCCAGAATGTACTTGGAGGTATCCAGGTCCAAGCCCTCAGCGTTACCATCGGAGGGCATCCACAATCGCAAGGCTTCCGGATCACACTGGTTTGGGCTGAGGAACCCCTCAGCACGCAGCACTCCATGTTTGTTAAAATGCAACCTGTAATGACAAAAGTTATTGAAACTTATCGAGCTGCCACTTTGCAATAATAGGGAACAAGCCAGCCTCCAATCGGTCTGTCTGTGGGAAGGATACAATATTTGCAAACGTTCAGGCAAATTGTTGAGCAGAAGGAAGCCATTTAGCCCACTGCACCCAGGCCAGCTTTCTGATAAGATTTATCAATTAGCCCATTCTCCTGGTTTATTCCCCCCCCCCACCTCCCAAATATTTTTCTTTTCAATATATCTCCAATTACCCGTTGCAAGTTACTCATGAAACTGCTTCCCAGCAATTCAGGCAGTGCTTTTCCAGATTATATCTGAGCGAAGCATATTTCTCAATCCATATCCCCCCAATCTATTTGAAATTATATTTTATCATAAATGCCTAAAAGTGATCACACTGAATTAGAAGATTTATATTCTGCATCTCAAATGGAGGAAGCAAATGACTTCAGAAGACATGCAAAGATGAAATTTGGTTGTACATTTAAAGGTTTGAAAGCCTTAGTTTGTGAGGACAGCACCGGAAACATCTGCCCTCGTCCGGGCTGGGATTCTCCAGTGCCACTGCCAGTGAATGGAGTTTTGGCTGAGTGCCAAATTCTCCATTCTTGCCGACAGCAGGGGCGGGAACAGGTGAGATCGGAGAGTCCTGCCCCAAGTCTTTCTTTTAAATAGCACCCAGGATAACCACTCATCACAGGTTACCTTCCATTGAAAACAGGCTGCCAACAACAGGAATCCAGCCAATTTAAATGGGTCCAAAATGACCATTTGAGCCCTTCTCTTGAAACTGTGCAACAGGACCTTAAGTCAAGTGGCCATTTGTCATGCGGCCAGATTATTTGGGCGGAGATAATACCCACTGATCTGTGATGCTTCTCATTGGCTGTGTGACCACAACCGGGAGCTAATTATGGTGCCCACAGCATATCCAGCTGGGATCAGCTGATGGGACAGAGTAGAGCAGGTGAATTAGAAAGCTTCATGCTCTGTATGATTAAATGCACCACATGATAGGAGGTTATCAGGTACAGATGTCCAATTGGACATCCAATTGCAGTGAGAAACACACCTGGGTCAAGTTAATGGGTTAACACAGTGAAGCAACAGAAAGGTGAGAGATTATACATCTTTCGGTTCGTTAGAAAAGCCAATGCTCACTTTCTGAAGTGGAAGAACCTGCAGAAGACAGTGGAATCAGCCTCATCTCGGTACCGGTGGTAACTGGCCAAGCGACATTCTCTGCACTTGTGCAGGTGGGGAGCAATGTTAATACAGGAGCCATCTTGCAGGAAGGACTCGCCACTCTGCTGCAAAGCCCGCACTTTCTGAGCATCATTCAGCACCGACTGGGAGACATCAGCTATAAAACACAGCAACATCCATGAGCAGGTAGTCTCATTAGAAAGCAGGCACACCTGAATGGCAGTGTTTCACTGCCTCTGCCAACCAGAGCTGTTTTATGCACCAAGGCAGCCTTTCAGCCAAATAAACAAATGCAGCAAACATTTAGCACTCCTTCTGACCCTTCGGAAATTGATCCAGCTGAACCCAGATACCACATGGTCCCATCCCAGAATCACCTCTGCCTCACATCAGGAGACGCCACCTCGACGCCAGCCCCCAGAACCACCCAAGAACATGCTGCAATCCCCTTCCCTCATCAATCCATTTAGCAAACAGCCCATCAGAGCCACAAATGTGCAGATAGTTCACCGTGAATATTAAATACAGCCCCTACCACAGAACCCTATTAAATTACCCATTACCCAGCTGCTATATATAGAAACACAGAAGAAAAGAGCAGGAGGAGGCCATTTGGCCCTTCGAGCCTGCTCCGCCATGTACCCCAGGAATTGTTGCCTGAAATGATTTAAAAGCCGAATCAGAACAAAAGATGTAATAGTTAGGGAGGTCACCTCAAGGGCACCGGGCTCACCCAGTGACTCAGTAACGTATTGGACCAGGCCACACAAACAAAGAAGATCCCAGGTCCTCACCAGTGTTTCACGAGCCTCTCACAGCTGCATTACAAGACAGCGCTGCAATTGACCTTGAAAGCATTTGATTATTGTCGGCAAGGCAAAGAAACACCAAGTCAATACTGCCCGCAAAGTGATATCTTGAAGCTTAGGTGCGTGGAATCACTTACAAAACAGTTGTGAATACAAGGGAAAGTAGTGACAAAGCTAGGATCATTCAAATTCTCAAAGAGTGTGTCAGCACTCTAAGGGTTAAATTACTGTATTACCGTATCCTGTATTAACATGTGATTACACAAATCAGTTATATTCCCTGGAATTTAAGTTTTTTTTATTAGTGTCACAAGTAGGCTTACATTAACACTGCAATGAAGTTACTGTGAAAATCCCCTAGTCGCCACACTCTGGTGCCTGTTCGGGTACACTGAGGGAGAATTTAGCACGGCCACTGCACCTAACCAGCACGTCTTTTGGACTGTGAGAGGAAACCCACGCAGAGAAGGTGCAGACTCCACACAGACAGTGACCCAAAGCCGGGAATTGAACCCAGGTCCCTGGCGCTGTGAAGCAGCAGTGCTAACCACTGTGCCGCCCGTTAAGGGGAACAGATGGGATAGATAGAGGGAAAGTATTTCCAATGTTTCGGGGAGTCTTGGATTAGCGAGCAATAACCTAAAAATAAGCTAGTCTTTTCAGGAGTCACAAAGGGTGGTAGAAGTTTGCAACTGCTCCAGAAATGGAAACTGATGCCAAGTCAATTATGAATTTTATATCCGAGGTTGCCAGATTTGTTAACTGAAGATATTAAGGAATAGGAGGCAAAAGCGGATAAATGTAATTAGGTCATGCATCAGCCGTCATCCCACCAAATGGCACAACAGGTTCAAAAGGCGAGAATGTTCTCGTTTGTCTAAAACGTATTTTACCTGACAATAAATTACTCACCCCTGCCTCTTCTCCCTTTGAAGAGAGTGTTGCTCAGCAGGTCACCTCCTTCCCCTTTGTGCCTCTGATTCGGAGACCAGGTCTTGTGGAATGGCGAATTCTTCAAACCTTTTGGGGTCAGGGGTTCAAATCCTAGTTCTGAACTCATACCAGAGGAGCAGCTCAAGTCACTCGCTGTACTTTCTGTATCACTCTCATTGCCGTCGATATGTAGCCGAGAGCCTGCCAGTAAATCCTTGGCACGTTTTGCCTCTATGGGCTCAGAGAGGCCTAACGACGGGGCAGCGGGCTGACCACACGGGCTGACAGAAAAGCCACTGAACGGGTTAAACGTTGGGGGTGAATGGGGCTGAATGCCAGTCGTCATGCCTGCCTTGGTGTTTGCAGCAGGAAGCAACACCTGGCAGTTTGAAGGATCAGTCGCCAGAAAGCTCGCCACCTTCTCTTGTTGAAGAGATTTCTCCTTCTCGCATCTTTCAGGCAGTCCGTTTCTAGACGTCTGTGTTTGTGAAGTGGTCACAGGCCAGTTACTGGAAAAACCTGGCCATGACTCACGCTTGTCCAGACCACCAGTATCGGAGAGGCCCCCCACAGAAGGTAGTTTATGATGATCTTCTACAAATAATGCTGACATGTTGGAATCTGGACAGATGGGGTTAGCATTGCTGTTGCTTACTAGAGTACACTGCTTTTCACTCAGCACTTCTCCCATTCTTTCCTCTTCAACAGTCCTACAAGAAAAAAGACAACATTGATTGCCAAATATCAACACTGCAGACTCATGAAACATTGTGGCCTATAGCACGACTGCATTTATCTGGCATCACGATTACACGAACATACATTAAAATTAGAAGCAAAGAACATAGAACAGTATAGCACAAGAACAGGCCCTTCGGCCCTCCAAGCCTGTGCTGATCATGATGCCCTAACTAAACTAAAAAAAAATCTTCTGCCCTTAGTCTGTATCCCTCTATTCCCTCCCTATTCATGTACCCATCCAGATGCCTCTTAAATATTCTTAATGTGCCTGCTTCCACCACCTCCTCTGGCAGCGCATTCCAGGCACCCACCACTCTCTGCACGAAAAATTTTCCCCTCATATTTCCCTTAAAAACTTTCCCCCTCTCACTTTGAACCTGTGTCCCGTGGTATTTGACACTTCCACCATGGGAAAAAATCTCCGACTATCCACCCTGTCTATGCCTCTTATAATTTTGTAGGCCTCTATCAGGTCTCCCCTCAGCCTCCATCTTTCCAGTGAAAACAATCCCGGTTTATTCAACCTCTCCTCATAGTCAACACCCTCGAGACCAGGCAACATATCCTGGTGCACCTCCTAAAGCAGGAGTAGGCCATTCAGCCCCTCGAGTCTGCTCCGTTGTCGTTCAACAAGATTATGGCTGACCCAACTGTGGCCTCAACTCCACATTCCACCGACACCTTTGACTCCCTTAAGTCAAGAAATGTACATTTCACTTTAGTTACACAGATTTTGTTCCCTCAGAAGGAGAGAAGTGAATAAATAGAGAAAGGAGCGTTTAAAGATAACGATATACCAGTGGTTCTAGTAGAGACTAATCCCCATTTGGACTGATACGGAGATGATACATTGATAGCTTTGCAGAGCTCCGTCAAGAGGGAAAAATGTGCTTACACAAAGTCCGCAATTCTGCTCACCTGCATCTCAATTGTGATTAAAAAATTATATCAAAAACAGAACAACAATTGAGAATGAAAATGTTTCCTGATGATTTCATAGGAAAAAGGTTCCTTCAGAATGGATTCTATTGCGGCTGTGGAGGCATCAGGCTAACATTGAGATTAGATTTGATGCAGAGATGCTGGCGTTGGACTAGGATGGGCACAGTTCGAAGTCTCACAACACCAGATTAAAGTCCAACAGGTTTATTTGGAATCACGGGCTTTCGGAGCGCTGCTCCTTCATCAGGTGAGTGAAGGAGCAGTGCTTTGGAAGCTCGTGATTCCAAATAAACCTGTTGGACTTTAACCTGGTGTTGTGAGATTAGATTTGAGAAAGAACACCCCCAAGTTAAACACACTTTGCGTCAACTTGGCCTACAGTTTTAATCAGACCACTTACCCTTGGGGTACCACTGCAGTAATGGCTGGAGGGGAATTGGCAGGTGGAGGGGTCGTCTGTCTCGAGTCTTTGCTCTCGGGAGTGGTAGCAGCACTGCCCAGCAACATGTCACCCAAAGTTGAGTGAACAAACTGAGCTGCACGAATCGTCCTGGAAACCTACAGTAGGAGCAAGGCAACAGGTCAGCATTAACCTGGCAATAATTTCAGTCAAAGACACCACCTCACCCTTCGGAGGACACACTGAGAAATCAGCACTTTCAACATCACAATCGTGAGCATCCTAGGGAAACGGGAACAAGTCCCCTCTCATTCATGGGAGAAGTGAAAAATGTGCAAGATCCTTTAATTCCATCAACTACACCCTGACCGTTTTTGATTTGATCAGGGTGAAGTATTTCTTCCAAGTCCCCACCCTGTAAAACACACATCTACTGAATTCAACAGTTGCTGAATTCAATGTTACCAAGTTACTGTAAGCAGGTGTACAGTTCTGGTCACCCTATTGCAGAAAGGATATTATTAAACGAGAAAGAGTACAGAAAAGATTTACTAGGATGCTACTGGGACTTGATGGTTTGAGTTACAAGGAGAGACTGGATAGACTGGGACTTTTTTCTCTGGAGCGTAGAAGGCTTAGGGGTGATCTTATAGAGGTCTATAAAATAATGAGGGACATAGATCAGCTAGATAGTCAATATCTTTTCCCAAAGGTAGGGGAGTCTAAAACTAAAGGACATAGGTTTAACGTGAGAAGGAGAGATACTAAAGTGTCCAGAGGGGCAATATTTTCACGCAGAGAGTGGCGAGTGTCTGGAACAAGCTGCCAGAGGTAGTAGCGGGTACAATTTGGTCTTTTAAAAAGCATTTAGACAGTTACATGGGTAGGGTGGGTTTAGAGGGATGGGGGCCAAACGTGGGCAATTGGGACTAGCTTAATGGTTAAAAAGGGGGCAGCATGGATAATTGGGCCGAAGGGTCTGTTTCCATACTGTAAACCTCTATGACTCTAGATCTGGTGTGGTGATTTTCTGTTTGTCCATTGAGAGATGGGTTGAGTACTGGGCAGGTTGGAAGGGGGAAAATGTCAGAGTTTATCCTCCTGAAGCACCAAGGAGAAGTTTCAGAGACGAAGCAAAGTGTTACTTTAAATCATCTGGTCCACATAATAGGTTGATCGGGTACATAGAATGTATAATTTCATCCAACCGTCTTTACCAGCCCTCCTTCTCATCATCTTCATTCTATCTGCCCAAGCACGTTTTAACCCCTGCAGACTGGAAGTCATCCAAAGCATTGCTGCCTGTGTCATTACTTGCACTGAGTCCAGTTCGCCCTCAACCCTGTACTCACTAATCTACACTGGCTCCCTGGCAAGCAATGCCTCAATTGTAAAATTCCTTGTCTTCTAACCCCTCCGCCCCATCGTCCCTTTCCCTACTCTGAAATCTGCTCCAGCCCTGCAACCCTCAAGAGATATCTGCAAACCTCTCATTCTGATCTCGCCGATTTTAATTGCTCCACCACTGGTGGCCTGTCCATGAATTTCCTCCCTAAACCTCATCAGCTCTTCTTCTACCTTTCAAATATTCCTTCAAAACCTGGGAATGGTTTATTACATTTAAAAAGTGCTATACAAATACAAAGTAGCTGTTGTTGTTAACCCTGTCAGCATGTGCTCGAATTCCTTTGCCCCTTATATTTATCTAGCTTCCCCTTAAAACGCATTTGCCCTATTCACGTCAACTACACTCATGACGATATTGTGCCTTTAAGAAATGTATTTTAGTCATATTTCTTGTGTGGGATCTGTTTTAATTATTATCGGTGCCGTTTTATCTGTGACCAGCATCTTGTATTGTTACTGCAGCAGCATAATTGATCTTAATTACTGTAATGTTTGTTTTAATCTGGACTAATGCAGGGTTGCTAATTTTGAGATTCCCTCTGGGGTTTTGCAGAGTAGGACTTGGTTAGGTTGATTGACCGGTAGGGTCATATGACTGGGTGCAGCTAGGCTTGCACAGAGAATTCAAGGTTAGATAGAATCATAGAATCTACAGTGCAGATGGACGCCATGTGGCCCATCGAGCCTGCACCAACAACAATCCCACCCAGGTCCTATCCCCGTAACGCCCACATATTTACCCTCCTAGTCCCCCATGACACTAAGGGGCAATTTAACATGGCAAATCAACCTAACCCGCACATCTTTGGAGTGTGGGAGGAAACCAGAGTACCGGAAGGAAACCCACGCAGGTAAGGGGAGAACGTGCAAACTCCACACATAACGACCCGAGGCCAAAATTGTACCTGGGTCCATGGTGCTGTGAGCCAGCAGTGCTTTTGAGTTGAGAGAGAGCAGTATTTTTCTCTTAAATCTGGAGACTGGGAGCTGCCAGAGACTATGTTTTATTTTCTGAAGTTCTGTTGTTTGTGGATTTATCCTTCTCTGCAAACTGCTATCTGGAGCTCTGTCCAGAAGTGTTAAAGGCTGGAAATCTAGCACCACATGAGCTTACTTGTTTTCTTTGTGCAAACTAATTCTGAAGAGTACATGTCTATGAGGATATTGCTTTAAATTGGAACAAGAGATAGCTAGCTGTGTACTAATTCTTTTTGTTATATTCTAACTGTGCACTTAAATAAACTTTGTTGTGATAAAAGCTTCCTCGTGGGTCACTTGAATCATACCTGGAGTGAAACACCTTGTGCTCACCCTATTACCAAAATCAAATGTAAAAGTTGGGATCGAGGCTAACTGCATAACATACCTTGGAGTTTCTGGTCTGATTGCTAACACACTTTGGAGGGGACGGCCCCACATTCTTACCATTCTCTGGCCAAAGAGGAATTCACTAGAATCATTGAATGCCTACAGTGCAGAAGAGGCCATTCGGCCCATCGAGTATGCACCAACTCTCTGACAGAGTATTTTATCCAGCCCCTCTCCCCCCACCTAACCTGTAACCTCACACAATTTACCGTGGTTAATTCCCCGAACCTACACAACTTGGGACACTAAGAGCCAAATTAGCATTGCCAATCCAGCTAACTTACACACCTTTGGACTCTGGGAGGAAACCCATGCAGACACAGGGAGAACGTGCAAACTCCACACAGTCATCCGAGGCTGGAATTGAACCTGGGTCCCTGGTGCTGTGAGACAGTACTGCTAACCACTGTGCCACCCTACTGGTTTTGTTGTTGGCTATCTTATATTTATAACCCCTGCACGGTAGCACAGTGGTTAGCACTGCTGCTTCACAGCTCCAGGGACCTGGGTTCGATTCCCGGCTTAGGTCACTGTCTGTGTGGAGTTTGCACATTCTCCTCGTGTCTGCGTGGGTTTCCTCCGGGTGCTCCGGTTTCCTCCCACAGTCCAAAGATGTGCGGGTTAGGTTGATTGGCCATGCTAAAATTGCCCCTTAGTGTGTAGGTTAGAGGGATTAGAGGGTAAAATATGTAGGGATATGGGGGTAGGGCCTGGGTGGGATTGTGGTCGGTGCAGACTCGATGGGCCGAATGGCCTCTTTCTGTACTGTAGGGTTTCTATGATTTCTATGATTTGTCCCCTTTGTCCTCCCCATGAGTGGGAACATCTTCTCTGCCTCTACCTGATCAAATCCCTTGGATAATTTTCAGCCTTTTGTCTTCTAGATAAAGATCTGCAGCCTATTCAGCCTTTTGGCATTTCCTCACTGGTCTAGCATCATGCTCATGAATCTTAGTTTTTCACCTTCTCCAATGTCTCTGTACAATATGGAGACCAGGACTGTGTACATGACACTACTCATATCACCCAATTCATTCAACCGTGCGCATTTCAGCTCTTCATTGACAATTTGCACTGAGGCTGATCATGGACAATCTGCAAAATAAATTCTTATCAGAATAAAATACCACTAAAAAGAATAATATTAAGTGAAATAAGCCTTACTTCAAAAGAAGAGCAAGTGGTTGATTCTTTGCTGGACTGCATCAAAGAACGTTCAGGCTTCTGAAGGCCGGGAGAAACAGGTTCTGCACACTGTAATGGACCCGCGGCTCGATGGGGCGTCAGGAGGTTAGTCCCCGGCTGAGGTTTGTCCTTGACCACCAACGTTCTTCCATTGTCAGTCGCCCAGGTGGAGAAAACATGGTTAAAACTATTCCAACTTCCACCAAACCCAAGCAAAGGCTTTGGTTTTTGAGGATCTGCAATCTTCACATTTTCAATACCTTCCTTTGTAAGTAGTCTGTTTAGAGGGCAGGTTCTGGATTCTAGGAACTGCTGCACTTTCACATGATCATATCCTGTTAATTTTTCTGGATTTGTGGGGGGCGACTGCTCATTACTGCATCTGTCCTCATTTCGCTCAGTCACTTCAGGATTGTGTTCTTTCTTCTCGGCCAATGTAATGCACTTCGTTCTCTTCACTCCACTGTCACTGTGGCCATCGATCGCCTTTCGTTTTGTACAGCAAGGTTTTACGGACTTATCTGCATATAACATATGTGAAGTTAAAGTGGGAAGTTGGAATTGTAATCTATTGCGTACCATTGCTGCAGTGTCACACAAGAGTGCAATGCTCATCAGTAACAATATTTGCTCAAGTAAGGACACTGTATACTTGGTTTAATGTCACAAACGGGCTTCCCAAAGACTTCCCAGCCCAGTTTACATCAGCTTTTCATTAAAGACATGGTTGTGAATTTATACTGGAGAAATGAGCAACAGCAGAATGGGAGACTTTACAATTAAGACTGATGAAGTACCCGAAGCCTGCTCTGATTATTCCTCAACTTCCAATGCAGCTTTCTCCTGAAATCTACTCTTGGCTTGGACTCCCTGGTCCCAATTTATCTGCCAGGCGTTAACGCAGCAGTAGTGACCCAAAATACGGTCACTTATCAACTCTTTTATGCTGGCACTCCAGCTATTCTCTAAGGTAGGATGCTGAGTAGTGTGTGCTCCAGTTCCCCACCACTACCATTTCAGGCAAGAAGCCACTTTGAAACACCACCACCACTCTGGGTTGACAGTAGAGCCTTTAGTAAAGCATCCCAAAGACAGATATCAAAGAAGAATCAACATGCAAATCACTGTCTTCTGGCGTACACAGAACCCCATATCAAATTGTGAGGTACAAGTGGATACATTGGGGGCAGAGCACCCAATGCAATAGTTCTTGAGGAACGCTCAATAGAGTGATATTTGAACATATCCTTTGTTACATGCTACTCACTGTCAGCATGCAAATAAGGCCACGGTCTCCAAATGGCATGGGTATCAGGACAGGCAATGGGGCACATTTGCCCATTTACTTAAACTGAAAATTTGGCCTTTGTACAATGCCACAAAACTGATAAATTTAAAAATGATGGATGTCTTCAAATGATCGGCTTCTCGTTTTCAAAAGAAAGGGCAGTCTTTTCATTTGAGGCCCATTACAACCATGTCAACTTTCATTTATACACCACCACCACTCTGGATTGACAATAGAGCCTTTAGTAAAGCATCCCAAAGATGTTTCACAGAGATATCAGAGAAGAATCGACATGCAAATCGATGTCTTCTGGTGTACACAGAACCCCGTTTCAAATTGTGAGGTACAAGTGGATGCACTGTGTGAGACCAATATTACATTGGGTGCCATTGCACAGGACCATTATAAAACCAGGTATAACATCGGGCTACACAAGATATAGAAGGTCATTTTTGGATTTTAAGAAGTAGCTTAAAGAAGAAAAGCAGGGTAAAGGGCAGAGAGGAACAAGGAGGAACTTCCAGAGATTGAGTCTGAGGCAACTGAAGGTGCAGCTACCAATGATGGAATGGTTGAGAGCGAGTCCAGAATTTGATGAGCAGAGGTATTTTAGATGGTAGAAGGGCTGGAGAAGATTACAGAGAAAGGGAATAAAAACAAGAACAAGCATTTAAAATCAAGACCTTCCTTTATCAGGAGCCAATGTAGATCAGTGAACACAGGTGAAGGGGACTTTGTGCAAGTTAAGACACAGATTGTAGAGTGCAAGGAAGAGGGATGGAGTCAGTAGCTAGAAAACAGGGTTTGGAATGGGGACCAAAAACATTAGCATCAATCTTACCAATACTTAATTGCGGGAAATCTTCACTCATCTAATATTGGATGTTGATAAGCAGTTAGACAATTGACCAACAGTGGAAGAGTCAAGAGAATGATCTTTGAAAAAAAAATTTCATGGGATTCTTTCACATATTTAACTAATTGCTGGAATTTTATTGAGGAGGTAACAGAGAGGGTCGACGAGGGTACTTCTGTTGATGTGGTGTACATGGACTTTCAGAAGGCACTCTACAGCACTCTGGGATTTTTGTTACTTATATAAGTGCAAAATATTGCTGCAAGTGCTCCTTTTCATCTACTCCCATAATTAATCATGAATCATAAGAAAAGTTATCTTTGCAGATCCTTTACATGATTTTTCCAAGGCTGACACTGCATGGTGGCTCATCTGTGATGTACAGAATTAGCTTTGCAATATATTATTGGTCATTGTCTACACTGCTTCTGATTCGCTGCCCTGCTCTATACATATATTCCCCTTGGAAATGAAGGAAAAATATGAAGGAAGCTAAGGATGCCAAGATTAAGCATTAACTGGTTAACCATTTGATATTCATTGTCGATTTTGCAATGATTTTGTCATTAACTCAAATATTGCTGGAAAAATCACAGCATGGCTACCATTATAAATGCACTAATCAACCAGTAAATTTAGGGGATTAAAGGTTAAATAGTGAGCTACACATTGTCACAATTTACTGAGAGCTCTCCACTGCTCTACCATTGTATTCATCTGAATGGTATCTATTCCTCATTTTTAAGAGCTTCCTGGATTTTAATTTCTTCTGTTACATTTCCTACCTTGCTTTTGTTTTATCTCTCTCTCTTAATCCAATCTTGCTTGCCATCTCTTTACCTTCTCTTCCCAAACTTGGTTTGACTGGAATTAACTCTCTGACCTTCTGCATTGTTCCTATGTTTCTTTCTCAATTCTTAACATTCATTGGTTAGGAGAAAACACTTTGCTCATTCATCAACTCTCCCAGATACCTCGTTGCTCTCTCCACAGATTGTTACGTTGTAGTTACAGGGTTAAAAAAACATTCAAGCTGAAATGTGAGGGAGAAGGGCCATGATGCGGAATTCCATGTTCCTGCAATATGTGGGTCAAGATAACTCTCGGCAGTAATGGTTTTGGAACAAATCATCTTCTTCCAATTTGATGTCATGCACACTGCTGTGTATTTCAACTGTGAAGAGGACAATGTAGAACTTCAAAAGGATAGAGACAAGTTGGTGGAGTGAACAGATAGGTGGCAGATGAAGTTCAATGAGGAGATATGCAAGGTGATGCATTTTGGTAGGAAGAACATGGAGACATAAAATACCCCAAGTCATCCAGAATTACCAACACAAGAGAGATGGGTTAATTTGTGTCTTCACGGTGGAAGACACAAATAGTTTACCGAATATTAATGATCGAGTATTGGTAGGAGGAGAGGTACTCAATACAATTATTGTTACTCGAGAGGCAGTGCTTGGTAGACTAACGGGACTGAAGGTGGAAAAGTCCCCAGGCCCGGATGGAATGCATCCCAGGGTACTGAAAGAAATGTCAGAGGTAATAGCGGATGCGTTAGTGATTATTTATCAAAATTCACTGGACTCTGGGGTAGTGCCAGCTGATTGGAAAACGGCTACTGTTACGCCGCTGTTTAAAAAAGGAAGTAGACAAAAGGCGGGTAACTACAGGCCGGTTAGCTTAACGTCTGTAGTTGGGAAAATGCTGGAATCCATCATTAAAGAAGAAATAGCAGGCCATCTGGATGAGAATGGTTCGATCAAGCATACATAGCATGGATTCATGAGGGGAAAGTCGTGTTTGACGAACTGACTGGATTTTTATGAAGATGTGACTAGTGCGGTTGATGGAGGGGAACCGGTAGATGTGGTGTTGTTGGATTTCCAAAAGGCATTTGATAAGGTGCCTCACAAAAGGTTGCTGCAGAAGATTGGGGCACACGGAGTAAGGTGTTAGCATGGATTGGGGATTGGCTATCTGACAGGAAGCAGAGAGTTGGAATAAATGGGTGCTTTTCTTGTTGGCAGATGGTGACTAGTGGCGTGCCGCAGGGATCGGTACTGGGGCCTCAACTGTTTACTATTTACATAGATGATCTGGAGGAGGGGACTGAGTGTAGGGTAACAAAGTTTGCTGACGACACGAAGATAAGTGGGAAAGTGAATTGCGTGGAGGAAGCGGAAGGTCTGCAGAGAGATTTGAATAGGCTGAGTGAGTGGGCGAGGATCTGGCAGATGGAGTATAACGTTGGCAAATGCGAGGTTATTCACTTTGGAAGAAATAATAGCAAATTGGATTATTATTTAAATGGAAAAAATTACAACATGCTACTGTGCAAAGGGACCTGGGGGTCCTTGTGCATGAGTCACAAAAAGTCAGTCTGCAAGTACAACAGGTGATCAAGAACGCAAATGGGATGTTGGCATTTATCACGAGGGGGATAGAATATAAAAGCAGAGAAGTCTTGCTGCATCTGTACAAGGCATTGGTGAGGCCGCAGCTGGAATACTGTGTGCAGTTTTGGTCCCCTTACTTGCGAAAGGATATATTGGCCTTGGAGGGAGTGCAGAGAAGGTTCACCAGGTTGATACCGGAGATGAGGGGTGTAGATTATAAGGAGAGATTGAGCAGATTAGGTTTGTACTTGTTGGAGTTTAGAAGGCTGAGGGGTGATCTTATAGAGGCATATAAGATAATGAAGGGGTTAGGTAGGGTAAAAGTGGAGAGATTCTTTCCACTTAGAAAGGAAACCAGAACTAGAGGGCACAGCCTCAAAATAAAAGGGGGTCAGTTTAGGACAGAGTTGAGGAGGAACTTCTTCTCTCAGAGGGTGGTGAATCTCTGGAATTCTCTGCCCACTGAAGTGGTGGAGGCTTCCTCGTTGAATATGTTTAAATCACGGATAGATAGTTTTCTGATCGATAAGGGAATTAGGGGTTATGGGGAGCAGGCGGGTAAGTGGAACTGATTCACTTCAGATCAGCCATGATCTTATTGAATGGCGGGGCAGGCTCGAGGGGCTAGATGGCCTACTCCTGCTCCTATTTCTTATGTTCTTATGTTAATAACGAAACAAAAGAATGAACTGGAAATGCCGCTCACCAAATTCCATTCCATCATTGGTCAGTGCCTCAATATCTTCATTATGAAGGAAAGCCATGTGTATCAGAGCGGGGTCAACCATTTGCTTCTCTGGAAACTGCAACAGTTCAAAAAAAATGCTGATTAAATTCTCCAGGGAAAGCTCACATGAGAATTCTCAAAGTAGACTGTCTACTGCAAGAGCAATAAACAGCCAAAGGATTTAAATTCAGAATGCTGCTCAGTCTTGGAAGTTAGGGGCTTAGGGATCAGGCAGTATTGTTTAAAATACAGCCAAACACAAGATAGGTTATACAAATTCAGCACAGGTTCATGAAGCAATACAATTGAAGGGGTTAGCTTCGACATCAATGGGCAGCCATCAGGCTTAGCCAACAAAAACAGGAAGTGCTGGAAAATCTCAGCAGGTCCAACAGCATCTGTGGAGACAGAATAGAGCCAACGTTGAGTGTCTGGACGAAGGGTTATCTTGATTCGAAACGTTGGCTCTATTCTCTTTCCACTGTTGCTGTCAGACCTGCTGAGATTTTCCAGCATTTTCTGTTTTTGTTTCCGATTCCAGCATCCTCAGTATTTTGCTTTTATCATCAAGCTTAGCATTTAAGTTGAGCTTAACAACTTTCTCCAAGGATATTCCTTAACCTCAACATTTTAATCTCACAACAATAAAACCCTGTTTATAATTATAAAGAGTCCAAATGAGATCATCCAATCAATCACTCTGGGCAGCAGGGTACAATTAACATCCAAATGTGTTAATACTAAGACAGCAACATACTTGAACAGATATTAAAGCTCATCATCTCTCAAGGAGTTAAAGCTGTTTATATTTGAAATCCCACTACCGCAGTAGAAGAACAAAAAGTGACAGACTAGAAAAGTACATGTTTAACTGCTGTCAAAAGACTGTCTTTACCTGTTCACTTTTGATCTGCATTAATCGAGTTGTAGAATTGTGATGAGTCACTGTGGCTGGGCACCAATGTGTAGCAGATTTCAAGTCAAACACCTTAACTTTACAGCCAGCCAGATTGCTGCTCCCTGATAAAGAGGAACATAGGTTGAAAAGCAAGCACTGTAAAATTTTCAAATTCGGTTGCCAATTATTCATGGAGGTTCAGAGCACCATTTTGTCAAGTGCACCAATTAGATCAAGTTTAATTAATTGTTGAAAACAATTAGCTCTTTCCCATCTGAAAGTCTCGACCATCTGATCAGGGTGATTTTTACACCATCTGTATCGGAATAGGTTAATACCACGTATGTCAATTACAAAAACTATCCGACATGCAGGTGAGCTCGCGTCTACCTTGTTGAACTCTTAATCTATCTGGGTCAAAAGCAGAATAGGTGTGCACGTGCGTGTGCGTGTGTGGTGTGGGTGGGGAGAAGCAGGCACTATCCCTGCTATGAGCCTTTCTTTGAGTTTTTTTTCTAGTGGATGTGGTTTATTTAAAAACTTTTATTTAGACTTTCAACAAGGTCTCACATGACATGCCAAATGGCCGCCTCCTGTACTGTAGGGATTCTTTAGCCTTTGGAGTCAAGCCTTGAGTCATAAAAATTATGTGAACAAAAACTACCCAGAAAACAGTGATGTTACAGATTTAGTTCCACTGTTTGCACCTTCTCAGATTCAGTGACATTAGCCACACCCTTAATCAGACAATGGAGTTCATTAACACTGACCTGTATCCATTTGTATGCTCACATAACCCATGATCTGATCAAACACAACTGGAAACACATGGAAGTCCAGTCACTATCAGATCTTTTGAATTTTACTCCACAACTGGTGAAGGTTTGAATGATGGCTACTACCCAAACATCAACTTACTCTCTTTCCAATGCCAAGTGCCCTGCTGTGCATTTTCTATTTCTTATCTCAGATCTCTAGCTATGAACATTTTGCTCTGACGCCAGTTAGGATTCCGACTGGTTCACTGATGCCCCAATGTGCCAAGAACAATAATTATCACTTCCATTTCTAAGAAAACTTTAACTGCAATGAACACATCAAGGGAAACCAATGACAACACAAACCCGTCTTCAAAATTACTAACAAGTTTCATAATTTTTGGAAATAAAGGATATTTACCATAAAGGAACAGTTCTTGTGTGGATTTTTTTATGAACCAGGTCTTAACCTTGGCACAAATCTCCTTGTTGTCCTGGAGGTGGCCTGCCCAGCAATCCTTATTCATCTATTGAAGACACCCACAATGTAATTTTTCTTTAAATTAACATACAAAAATCAAACTTTACAGACTTCAATTTTGACTTACAAACTTCAACATTAAGCAAGTGTTTCATTGAAAGGGCAGAGGAAGAACACAGAAATTGGCAGTCACTCAGTGAATGGCCTTAGTACAATCACAGTGTTTGGCCTTGGTTGTACAAAGGACATTGCAATGGGATTGATTTCAGAAGTCAATGTTACAATTGGGCTATTGTTTATTCCGGGAATTAATAAACAATTTCTAATCTTAAAAGTACAAGTCACATTATATAATGAATAGTGGTCGATTCAGAGTAACAAGACACTTTTATATTCTGACTCATGTTGCCACCGTTTTGTACTGTAACCAAGTGGCCATTCATCACCTTCACATTTTAAAAAATTCATCGTAGGACATGGGCGTCGCAGGCTGGCCAGCATTTATTGCCCATCACTAGTTGCCCTTGAGAAGGTGGGCTGCCTTCTTGAAACCCTGCAGTAGTGACTGAATGGCTAGCTAGGTCATTTCCGAGGGCAGTTGAGAGTCAACCACATTGCTGTGGCTCTTGAGTCTTTGTCTGGTCTGTAGGCCAGACCAGGTAAAGATGACAGATTTCCTTCCCTAAAGGACATCAGTGAACCAGATGGGGTTTCCCCAACAATCGACAATGGTTTCACGGTCATCAGTAGATTCTTAATTCCAGATATTTTTTATTGAATTCAAATTCCACCATCTGCCGTGACGGGATTCAAACCCGGGTCCCCAGAACATTAGCTGAGTTTCTGGATTAATAGTCTAGCAATAATACCATTAGGCCATCGCCTCCCCTTTTGACTTTGGGTTGCATCCCGAGATGATGTCCACACACATAGGTTGCTCAGGATCAAGCAAGGGAAAGCCAGCTCAAATGTTCTGCTCTGTAACTTATCCTCAGTACAGCACAATTTATCCGCAGTACACCACTGCACAAGTACCAAGCGGCACTTTACTAATCTGCAGGGCTCTGACGCACATGGGGCCCAGATTTTTGCTCCTGGGGTCGGGTGCACAGAGATGGGACAAATCCCTGCTCCACAAACTCAACCTTTTGGGGGGAGTGGGGGGGAGGAGGGGTTTAGAAAGGAAACTTATATAGGAGTTGGAGCAGGTGATTCAGAAAGAAGTGAGGGGATGCTGGGTACAGAAGCAGGCTGGACGGTTCGCCTGCCCCGGGGCGTAAATTTAAAAAAATAAAACATCCCTGCAACCCTCAACTCCCCAATGTCACCTCATAGTTCTATGTTTCCCCCATGGTCCTTTGCAGCCCCTTTGTGCCAACTCATGCTCTTTCCACCCCCCCCCCCCCATCCCCTAGCCATCACCCTTTGCCTATACATCTACCATGCCAACCATAGACACCAAGGGCAGACCTCAGGATCCATGCAGAGATGAGATAAAATAAAGTTACAAGTGTCTACTGCAGACTTCACTGTATTGAAAAGAAACTCATACAAGCCCATTTACTTCATTTACATTCCTCCAACTCAATCTCATAATGACAAACATTCAAGTACACAATCCCGTATAACAATAAGCATTGGAATTCATAGTCCCACTTATGAGAGTCTATAGCCACTTGTCAATCAAACGGTGAAATGGAAGATACCCTACTGATTGAGATATCAGTCACGCACACTAATCAATCATGGAAGCCCTCAGGCTTATGCCAACCCGACAAAGTCAATTTGGTACTAATGTTTAAAGTACGTTTAGCCCAAATAACTTCTGAACTTGTGGCAATGGCTGTAACCCAAAGGTCATCATTGAAACTTCTAAACAGAGGCTGAGAAGCAGAACTGGCAGCAACTGCACAGTTTTCATTACCTCAGTGTAATCAATAGAAACGTTGAAATAGTCACAGCAGTTGGAGTGTAAAAAATCTCACTTGTTTAATGATGAAATGATCGGGGGAGGTTGGGGGGGGGGGGGAGGGGGGGGGGGGGCGGTGTGACAGGAAGAGGAAATTAAAAATTATGCAACTGCAATCAAATGCACAGGCACAAATTTTCTCTGACACTTTGGATCATCTGTTAACCCATAATGAAATGAGTAGTAGCAATCCTATCCCTTCTAGTTTGGCCTCACGGCACAATTTCAAATGGGTATCCTATTTGGTGTTGGCCGGTTTTGTTAAATGCGGCAAAAGAGTGTCAAAACCAAGACTAATCTTCCCTCCCAACCCTCTCCTCATCGAAAAGCACAAAGCAAAAAAAAAATTAACATTGCCAAACTAAATCAAAACCAAAATGGTGCAATCGAGGGAAATTGGAACTTCCATATGGTACACAGTCTTGGAACAAGTTACAAGAGTGGCAAGTGTGGTACTGGAGCAATCCTCTGATATTGGACATGTAACACACTATTGGGCACACCGTTGAAGCTTCAACCTCCAGTTGTCTCATTTTATGGAATAGTCAGCTTGAGTGTGGCAGAAATCCATGGACTCGAGCCCCAGACCAAGTACACATGTGCGCTGGAGCGCGAAGTACTACATTAATACGGGACATTTAAAGTCAAGTTCTGCTAACAATTTTCTAAATAGGCAACACAGATGCTGCCTAAGAGCCTCCTTCCCCCAATTTTCAGTTACCTTTAACGGCTGAAGAGGGATTTCATTTTGCAGAAACATTCGGTACTTGTCCCCAAGAAATTCCACAGGAGTCACCGATCCAAAACCAACTTTGTCCTTCAAGCATTTAAAAGTCTGAAACACAATCACCACAACTTAAAAACTATTTTCAGACAGAGACATGCAAGACTTCTTAGAATCTTAGAATCCCTACAGCACAGAAAGAGGCCATTCGGCCCATCGAGTCTGCACCGACCACAATCCCACCCAGGCCCTACCCCCACATCCCCACATATTTACCCACTAATCCCTCTAACCTACGCATCCCAGGACACTAAGGGCAATTTTAGCTTGGCCAATCAACCTAACCCGCACATCTTTGGACTGTGGGAGGAAACCGGAGCACCCGGAGGAAACCCACGCAGACACGAGGAGAATGTGCAAACTCCACACAGACAGTGACCCAAGCCGGGAATCGAACCCAGGTCCCTGGAGCTGTGAAGCAGCAGTGCTAACCACTGTGCTACCGTGCCGCCCCTTAAAGCTGTATCTAAGCTCTATGCAGGAACGGCTGCTGCACTAATTTGGGTGCGAGACCCAACTCCATTCCTCATTAGGGAAGTGGAACTAGAATATTGCCTCTTGACTGCTATAACAATTCCATGGTTCCAGCGAAATTGATACCATAATTAATAGCCCATGAAATAAAAGGGACAGTGGCAGCATGAATACAGAGTTGGCCAAGTGACAGGACTCAGTGCAATGATGAATAATTATTTTTCATACTGGAAGAAGGTTTATAATAGAGCTCCCGGGGTCAATATTAGGACCACTGCTTTCCTTGATTGATATTAATGACCTTGTCAGGGTGTGCAATACAAAATGGAAAGTATTGTGAGCTGTGAGGAGAGTGATAAACTTCAAAAGGCTGGTGGGATCGACCAATACGTGCCAGAGAAAATTTAACGAGGCAGGGCAGTTTAAGGGATGCAATTCTACAGGGGATGCAGGAGCAGGGAGACCCGAGAGTAGGTGGACAAGTCATTGAAGTTGCCGTCGCAGATTGAAAGAGGATTGAAAGGCATGTGGATGGGATGCACGAGAGTACAAAAAAAGTAGGAAAGTTATGGTGAACCTTTGGAAGCACTGGTTTGTCCTCAAGTGGAGTATTGTGTCCCAATCTGGAGACCACACTTCAGCAAAAATGTGACGGCAATGAGGAATGCAGATAGGACTTAAGAGAATATTTTCATAAGTGAAAAACTGCAGTCACGAGCATAGACTGAGAGGGTTGAGAGGAGACCTGATGGAGGTTTTCAAAATCCCGAGCGGCCTGGACATAGTAGATAGGGAGAAAATGTTCCCATTGGCAGAAGGATCAAAAACCAAAGGACACTGATCTAAAGCAATTGGCAAAAGTACGAACAGTGACAGGAGGAAAATCATTTCCTCATGAGTGGTTAGGATGCAGAATGCCCTACCCAAAAGTGTGGAGGCAGATTCAATCGTGCCTTTCAAAAAAGGAATGGGATAGTTCTACAGGATGTGGAGATGCCGGCGTTGGACTGGGGTAAACACAGTAAGAAGTTTAACAACACCAGGTTAAAGTCCAACAGGTTTATTTGGTAGCAAAAGCCACACAAGCTTTCGAGGCTCTGAGCCCCTTCTTCAGGTGAGTGGGAATTCTGTTCACAAACAGAACTTATAAGACACAGACTCAATTTACATGAATAATGGTTGGAATGCGAATACTTACAACTAATCCAGTCTTTAAGAAACAAAACAATGGGAGTGGGGAGAGCATCAAGACAGGCTAAAAAGATGTGTATTGTCTCCAGACAAGACAGCCAGTGAAACTCTGCAGGTCCACGCAACTGTGGGAGTTACAAATAGTGTGACATAAATTCTGATTCTAGGATCGCATGATAAAGACTCAGGAGGAAAAAAGCAGAAATATTTATGTGAAATAGTGTGACATAAACCCAATATCCCGGTTGAGGCCGTCCTTGTGTGTGCGGAACCTGGCTATCAGTTTCTGCTCCGCGACTCTGCGCTGTCGTGTGTCGCGAAGGCCGCCTTGGAGAACGCTTACCCGAATATCAGAGGCCGAATGCCCGTGACCGCTGAAGTGCTCCCCAACAGGAAGAGAACAGTCTTGCCTACAGGACAGGATGATTGAATGGAATCTCTATTGTGCTGTACCATTCTATGACTCTTTAAACACCCAAATTCAAAATAGCTGGTCATAGCAGAGATTTACAGCACAGTGACTGAAACTTTTCACATCTGGCATCTATTACAGATACAGCCCAGATCTCAGAGTGAGTAACTCAAGTCAGCTGAAAGAATCCTGAGTGCATGAACAAACCTGGTGGTCAATTCACAGGACAAAATTACCCAAATTTTAAAATACATGTGGTTTAACTTCTCACCCACAATGAGGCCAGCATGCGAACCGCCACCCACTGCCCGGATGGCCCAAAAGAAATGACTTTAAGGTGTGTTGTCCTCGTCTTCAAATTAAGCCACAGTCTTGATAACTCTGGTCACAAACCTTCTTAGGCTCTGGTCTGCCCTTCATTTCTCTCTCCTACGGGCAGCTATTCCTTCAGTCAATAGAATTCAGAATTCCTTTTAGAAGGACCCCTCGCATTGGTCCCCGCCGAATATATTTTTTTTCCACTACTCTCTCCTGCTAAAGCCTACTTGTACATAGTGCCCTGGGAAATGCTTGGAGACATCTCCCTTACAAATGAGAACTGTACAGTAATCCAAGTTACATTGCAACTGGTCAGTCTTAGTCAGGCAAAACACTGGAGACTAAAGAACAAACGGGGTACATTGATGCAGCTGGGTGGAGAAAGAGCTTCTTCTTAGCTCTGGAAGACTTTTTATTCATCCATGAATCACTGGCTAGGCCAGCATTTGATGCCAATCCCTAACTATCCCTAAACTGAGAGTTTGCCCATGTACTGGTTTGCTTGGCCATTTCAGAGGGCAGTTAAGAGTCAACCACTTTGCTGTGGATCTGGAGTCACATGCAAGTCAGACCAGGTAAAAACAGCAGTTTTCCTTCCCTAAAAAGGACATTAAAAACCCGTCTAGTTCACTAATGACAATTGACAATGGTTTCATGGTCATCATTAGACTTTTAATTCCAGATTTTATTGAATTCAAATTTCACCATCTGCCATAGTGGGATTTGAATCAGAACATTGCCCCGGGTCTCTGGTTACTAGTCCAGTGACCACTGCCTACTCAGGAATGTTTGATACTGAAATCACCTTCAACCAGGGAATGTAAAGAATTCTTGCTGACTTATTCACATATCCAACAATGCAGGGGGTCATGGGGTTAGCCAGCGATCGGGAGGCCGGCAGTGCAGGTTAGTGCTATGATAGATCGGCGCATGCAGTGGCCCACTCAGCACTATGCTGCCAGCCTCTCCAATGGGAATAGGCCCCGCCCCCAGATTTTTAATGAGATTCACGCTGGTGCAGCACACAGAGTGTGGGGGATTCATTTTGAAAATCTCACTGGAAAAAACCAGCGGGATTTACTCCAGTTTTCACGTGAATTCGGAACTCAGAATTTTTTTGGGAGAATCCCACCCATAATCTTTGCTAAATAAAACTCCTGTCGGTTTGGAACGTTGTCCATCGATTTTGTCTAATCAAGAACATTCGTCCAAACCAACAATACTTTTTAAAAAAAAGAAGAAAAATCCCTTACTAGTGCAGGCCACTGCAGACAATCTGTACTTTCTCTTGGAGATTTCCTTTCTGCCAAAACTAACTGGTGTTCGATCAGGAAGACCCTCAGCTCCTCGTCATGAAGTTTCATCCACCGACACCAACTTTTGTCAAATTCTAAAAAGACCTGAAGTAGGGAAAGAAAGCGTCATAAATGAATGTAACCAATGAATCCACCATTACTAAAAGTTTTAGACTAATCTGAATGCAGTACTGACAAGATACTACAAGTCTGTATAATCAGGACCCTTATCAATTAAATACAAATGAAAACCAAAGCAAAGAGGGCACTCAGAAGAGCACATACCTCCACCACTTCGTATTAACTCAAATGTTATTACAATTACATAGTTCAGCCTCGATGCTTTTCATGCCTGCTTGATGCTCTAACTTTAAGAGCTTCCATCTCACTGAGGAGGCTTCAGCTCAAACCATATCCAACAATCTGCTCTGAAAACTCGGCTTATATTTTGACCATTGTGACAAGCTGCACCACAGCAGCGGCAATCAACTGCGTTCTAAAAACAGCCAACAACATTCTTTTGAAAAAAAAGCCAACATGCCCTCTTTAGCAATGTTAACAGGTGGTTTTAAAATTCTAGGATCCAGGTGTGTATCTTTGCCAATAAACTAATCAGTTCTTTCTTGGGCTGTACCCTACCTGTGCACCAAGTATTGTTGAAAACCCTCCAAAATATTGTTTACTATCATGGGTAAAAACATTACTTCTGCTCATCTTCAATGGTGGAGGCAAAAATAAAATCATTGCATAGGCTAGAGCTTATGATAAACTTCATGAACATGAACATTTTTCATAGTCGGTAGATTTATTACCATAATATTAGCAGCTTATGGTTAAGTAATTTCTCAGGCAAGCTAAGTTTTAAATTGAGCAAACTAATTTGAGTTTTTGATCGTCTATGCAATTTTTGGCTGTAAAGAAATATCTAGTAGGAAGCAGCTTGACAAGTACACAAGGAAGAAAGGAAAGTAAGTATATGGTGATAGTGTTTAAAGAGGCAATGTGGATGGAGGCTTACATGGGACATAAAACACAAGTGCAGAGGCCAAACCACCTGTTTCTCTGCTGTATATGCTACGTAGGCAGAGAACAGCCAATCCACTTACCCCCACCATTTATTTTACTTCCTCTTCTGTAAAAGATTCATAATGAACAAATAAAGGTTTATTCCGTTGAACATTGTGCCCGGAGGTTCTCTCTCATCACCTATTTGTGATGTGGAGATGCCGGCGTTGGAGGCACAGTAAGAGGTCTCACAACATCTGGTTAAAGTCCAACAGGTTTATTTGTATCACGAGCTTTCGGAGTCTCGCTCTCTCATCAGGTTGACTCACCTGATGAAGGAGCAGTGCTCCGAAACCTCATGATACCAAAGAAACCTGTTGGACTTTGACCTGGTGTTGTGAGACTTCTTACTTTAACTTATTTAACCTGTTATTTACTCCAATTATTAAGCTGACTTCAAATTTGTAACCGTTTGCTAACTTCCAATCTGCTGCGATTGTTCTAAAAGCTTAAGAAACATAGAATCCCTGCAGTGCAGAAGGAGGCCATTCAGCCCATCGAGTCTGCACCAACCACAATCCCACCCAGGCCTCATCCCCATAATCCCACATATTTACCCCACTAATCCCCCTAACCTACACATCCTAAGACACTAAGGGGGAATTTAGCATGGTCAATGCACCTAACCAGCACATCTTTGGACTGTGGGAGGAAAACGGAGCACCCAGAGGAAGCCCACGCAGACACGGGGAGAATGTGCAAACTCCACACAGATATTGACCCAAGCCGGGAATCGAACCCGGGTCCCTGGCGCTGTGAGCCAGCAGTGCTAACCACTGTGCCGCTCATTAAGGAATCTTGGAAAAACATAGCTGGCGCACCCAGTTTTTAAAACCCAGGATTTAAGCCATCGGGTGCTGGAGATTTGTCAGCTTTTTAGTCTCAAGTTTCTCCAATACTTTTTATCTGTTGATATATTAGCTCCTTAGTTATCCCTATTTCCGGTGTGTATTTTGTGCACTCCAAGAAGATAAGGCAACATTTTTAGTTAATCTTCCACCGTTTCCTCATTCCATGAGGATTTCCCTGGTGTCTTCCTCGAAGGGATCAGAAATTATTTTGGCCACTCTTCTTCTCCTTTATATATACCTAAATGTTTTCATATTCAATTAGTTTACTCTTATTCAATGTTTTCCCTCATCAACTGGATGCCAATTTTTAAAATTATTGAATTGACAGTTTGGAGGAATCTTCTGAACAAGTGCATCTGTCTCCATACTGGTGCTGTCAATTCTAATCCCATTTGCCTGTTATTTCTATGCTTTACAAATATGTACTAATTCCATTTCAAATGATGATTCGGACAGCACAGACAGGACAGGATGAAATGTCTTCTCTTGTGTTGTAGCCATTCTGTGAATTTGCATTTATAAAGTATCTCTCACATTTCCAGGAGATAACAAAGTGCTTCGCAAGCAATAAGTTACTTTTGAAATGAGTCACTGTTGCTCTTTGGAGAAAAAAAAACAACAGATGAGTAAACGGCTAATCTGTTTTCGTGGTGGCAGCTGAAGGACATTGAATGTTGGCCAGAAACTCGCAGCTATTTTTCAGAAAAGTGCCACAAGTTCTTTTGGTCAGCTTGGGCTCCAGTTTAATATTTGATTTATTATTTTCACATGTATTAGTATACAGTGAAAAGTATTGTTTCTTGCGTGCTTTACAGACAAAACATACCGTTCATGGAGTACATAGGAGAGAAGGAAAGGAGAGAGTGCAGAATATGGTGTTACAGTCATAGCTAGGTGTAAAGAAAGATTAACTTAATATAAGGTAGGTCCATTCAAAAGTTTGACAGCAGCAGGGAAGAAACTGTTCTTGAGTCTGTTGGTACGCGATCTCAGACTTTTGTATCTTTTTCCCGACAAAGAAGGTGAAAGAGAGTATGTCCCGGGTCCGTGGGGTCCTTGATTATGCTGGCTGCTTTGTCGAGTAGCGGGAAGTGTAGACTGAGTCAATGGATGGGAGGCTGATGGACTGGGCTATGTTCACAACCCTTTGTAGTTTCTTGAGCTCTTAGTCAGAGCAGGAGCCCTTCCAAGCTATGATACATCCGGAAAGGATGTTTGCATCTGTAAAAATTGGTGAGAGCTGTAGCAGACATGCTGAATTTCCTTAGCCTCCTGAGAAAGTAGAGGTGTTGGTGGGCTTTCTTAACTATAGTGTCAGTGTGGAGGGACCAAGATAGCTTTTTGGTGATCTGGACAACTAGAAACCTGAAGCTCTCGACCATTTCCATTTCACCACCTTTGATGTAGACAGGGGCATGTTCTCCACTATGCTTCCCGATGTCGATTACCATCTCACCAGATTCTCTATCTCTTTCCTGTACTCCATCGTGCCATTGTTTGAGAGCTGATCTAAAAGACAGCACTCCCTTAATAGCACAATGAATTTTCCTTGGAGAAGAGAAGGCTGAGAGGAGATTTATCGAGTTACTCAAAAAAAAAATCATGGAGTGTTTGGACAGAGTAGCGGTAGAGAAACTATTCCCACTAGTGAAGGCATCAAGAATGAGGGGAACAGATTGAAAGTAATTAGCAAAATAAGCAAAGGGGAAAACTTTTTCATCCAGTTTGTGGTTTAGGACTGGACTTCACTGGCAAAGAGTGTAGTGGAGGCAAGTTCAATTGAGGCAATCAAAAGGGAATGAGACTATTATATGAATAGGAAGAACATAAAGTGTTACGGGGAGAAAAGAGGGAAATGACACAAAGTGAACTGAGTCAGTGCAGGGCTGAATAGTCTCCTTTTGCACTGCAATAATTCTGTAACTCCCTTTGCGAGTTTCTGAAAGTCTCCCAATCCACAAGCTGACCAATATTCTTTGCAACATGCAGTCTTTCCTTTTCATGTAATAATATTGATTCCCTTATTAAAAGAAAGATATTATTTCATTGGAGGCAGTTCAGAGAAGGTTCACTAGGATGGTCCCCGGTATGGAGGGAGTGTCTTATGAGGAAAAGGTTAAACAGGTTGGGACTCATTGGAATTTAGAATAACGAGAGGTGATCTCATTGAAACATACAGGATTCTTAGGGGGTTTGACAGGGTAAATGCTGAGAGGATGTTTCTCCCTGTGGGAGAGTCCGGGACCAGAGGGCATAGTCTCAGGATAAAGGGGCATGTCAATTTAAGACTGAGACAAGGAGTAATTTCTTCTCTCAGAG
This sequence comes from Mustelus asterias, assembly GCF_964213995.1. Lineage (NCBI taxonomy): Eukaryota > Metazoa > Chordata > Chondrichthyes > Carcharhiniformes > Triakidae > Mustelus > Mustelus asterias. The sequence continues at coordinate 175,547,379 of NC_135801.1, read as the reverse complement.
GGTGAGTGTCTTTGGAACTCCTTGCCACAGAGAGCTATGGGGGCAGAGAACAAAGAAGAATACAGCATAGTGAGAGGGGAGAGATACAAAAGGGTCCAAAGGGGCAATTTTTTCACACAGAGGGTGGTAAGTGTCTGGAACAAGCTGCCACAGGTAGTAGTTGAGGCGGGTACAATTTTGTCTTTTAAAAAGTGTTGAGTCAGTTACATGGCTAAGATGGGTATAGAGGGATATGGGCCAATTGCGGGCAATTAGGACTAGCTTAGGGGTTTAAAAAAAAGGGGTGGTATGGACAAGTTGGGCCGAAGGGCCTGTTTCCATGCTGTAAACCTCTATGACTTTATGACAGAAACAGGCCCTTTGGCCCACCAAGCCTGCAGCGATACGTGGTTTCTATCCTTACAGTTATGACTATAACACTACATTCTGCACTCTCTCGTTTCCTCCCCTACGAACGGTATATTCTGTCTGTATAGCGTGCAAGAAACAATACTTTTCATTGTATGTCAATACATGTGACAATAATAAATCAAATCATCTGTGTTGCCACTTTCAGGGATCTGTCCACCCAGATCCCTCTGTATGTCAATGCTCCTAAGGGTTCTACCATTTATTGTATAATTTCCACCTGAATTTGATCTTCCAAAATGCATCATCTCGCATTTGTCTGCATTAAACTCCAACTGCCATTTCTCTGCCCAAGCCTGCAATCTATCTATATCCTTTGACAATCCTTGTCACTATCTGCAACTCTGCCCAATTTTTGTGCCCACAAATTACTAGTAAATCAGACCACCTACATTTTTCTCCAGGTCATTTATATATACTATAAACAACAATGATGTGGAGATGCTGGCGTTGGACTGGGGTGGGTGAAATAAGAAGTCACACAACACCAGGTTAAAGTCCAGCAGGTTTATTTGGAATCACAAGCTTTCGGAGCGCTGCCCCATCATCAGGTGAGTGATAAAGGAGCAGCACTCCTAAAGCTCGTGATTCCAAATAAACCAGTTGGACTTTAACCTGGTGTTGTGAGACTTCTTACTGTAAATAACAAAGGTCGAGATAGATGGTTTTTTGATCATTAAGGGAATCAGGGGAAAGGGCAGGAAAGAGGACGTGATGAATGTCAGATCAGCCATGATTTAGCTATTGAATGCTGGAGCAGGTTTGAGGGACCAAACGGCCTACTCCTGATCCTATTTCTTCTGGTGTTCTGCCCTTAATATAATTAACTCCTCCAGTAAACCATAAAGGATCTTGCAAACTGGAGTTTGTTTAATATCGACACTCCTCAGCAAGTTCTCTTGGCTTTGCTTACAAAACGGATCACTTTCACATTGGCATTGATTACACTGGGGTCGCTAGTTTCCGGCTTGTTTAACCCAGTGATGAACTCACCAAATCAATAAAAAAAACTCAACCGTACTGATCCGCAACAAGATTGAGACTTGTCCCTTTTGTTGACTCGATACAATGCTACTTACAGATCAGATATATTCAGAGATCGATAATTCTACTGCTGACTAGCTTGCTCCGTTCCTTCCACGTTCATCTCGGTAAAAATTCATAAACAAAATAGAAGCAAGTCGAGTGAAATATTCAATTGCACACCAGATTTATAACGGGAAGTGCTGGAAACCCAAGCAGCACAGCGCTGACTGATAACTGATGGGAAAAGGTGGGAAGCAAGTTACATTATTCCTCTGATTCTTAAAGCAAAAAAAAAATCCACAAGCTTTATAAAATGATGAAGCATTTTAAAAAGTCACAGCCTGTTGATTCAAATTTTCACCAGAATGAGTGGGAATTATCCAGTCTCCCTACTTTTATTCCCCCTCAAAAAGATGGATCAAGTTGATTAATCATCTGCAGGGACTTTTTTTTTAAAAAGACCAACATGTCTCACAATTTCAATTCCATCCCCACCCCCACTAAGTTTTAAATAAATAAAACACTGGCCCACATTCACACTTACCAGCAGATTTGGGTCAGATAGATCTCTGTGGGAGACAGCTCTGGTGATTCCTGCCCTCCAGTCCCACTCTGGCACAGGCTGGGGCTGCTGGCTGGAGCTGCTGGCCAGCAGGCAGAGGAAGCGTTTGCCCACCAGGTGTGAGGGGGCAGCGTCTCGCTGCTGCGGCTCGAGCGGAGGAGACATGTTCCAACATTCCATTCTCAGAACCTTCACCCGGGATCCAACTTCCACGCGCTACATTCCGCCGGCCCCCCGCGTCAATCATTCACCCTCCGCCCCGCACTGCTTCGCTGGGCAGCGAGCAGCTTCACACTACGTGCGGATCCGTGCGTAGGCACCGAGGAGGAGGCGGGGTGGGATGGAGAGTCAGGCCGGTCTACAACCGCCCTCTGCAGCTCAAACAGCTACAGTGCAACCGGGAAGGGGGTGCACCGGAAAAATAAAGCAACTTTCTCCTCTCCCTCGTTCTTCCGCATTAGCCCACTATTTTGTTTGTTGTATTCATTAGTGTCACAAGTAGGCTTACATTAACACACTGCAATTAAATTACTCTGGAAAATCCCCCTCGTCGCCACACTCCGGTTCGTGTAACATAGAACAGTACAGCACAGAACAGGCCCTTCGGCCCACGATGTTGTGCCAATGTTGACCCAACACCGAGGGAGAATTTTAGCATGGCCAATGCACCCAACCAGAACCCCTTACAGAGTACTCGGAGGAAACCCACGCAGACATGGGGGCGGCAAGGTGGCACAGTGGTTAGCACTGCTGCCTCACAGCGCCAGGGACTCGGGTTCGATTCTTGGCTTGGGTCACTGTCTGTGCGGAGTCTGCACATTCTCCCCGTGTCTGCCTGGGTTTCCTCCGGGTGCTCCGGTTTCCTCCCACAGTCCAAAAGACGTGCTGGTTAGGGTGCATTGTCCATGCTAAATTCTCCCTCAGTGTACCCGAACAGGCAATGGAGTGTGGCGACTGGGGGATTTTCACAGAAACTTCATTGCAGTGTTAATATGCTTGTGACTAATAAATAAAAACTTTAAACTTTTAACAGATACATGGTGAATGTGCAAACTCCACACAGTGAGGTCACGTACCAACCGACTCAAAAACAGTTTCTTCCCTGCTGCAATCAGACTTTTGAATGGACCTTTTTCTACACCCTAGCTATGACTGTAACACTACATGCTGCACCCTTTCCTTTCCTTCTGTATGAACAGTATGCTTTGTCTGTATAGCGTGCAAGAAACAATACTTTTCACTGTATACTAAAAGTTCAAGTAAAGTGTATTTATTTGTCACAAGTAGGCTTACATTAACACTGCAATGAAGTTACTGGGAAAATCCCCTAGTCACCACACTCTGGCACCTGCTCGGATACACAGAGGGAGAATTTAGCATGGCCAATGCACCTAACCAACACGTCTTTTAGATTGTGGGAGGAAACCAGAGCACCTGGAGGGGACCCACGCAGACATGGGGAGAATGTGCAGACTCCACACACAGACAATTACCCAAGCCGGGAATCGAACCCAGATCTGTGAAGTAGCAGTGCTAACCATTGCGCCACTGTGCCACCCCAATACATGTCACAATAACAAATCGAATCAAACTCTTGTTAGAATCATAGAAACCCTACAGTACAGAAGGAGGCTATTCAGCCTATCGAGCTTGCACCAACAACAATCCCACGCAGGCCCTATCTCCTTAGTCCCACATATTTTGCCCCACTAATCCCTCTAACCTATGCATCGCGGACACTAAGGGGCAATTGGGCATGGCCAATCGACCTAACCGGCACATTTTCCGGACTATGGGAGGAAACCGGAGCAACCAGAGGAAACCCACACAGACACGGGGAGAATGCACAAACTCCACACAGACAGCGACCCAAGCTGGAAATTGAACCCAGGTTCCTGGAGCTATGAGCTGCAGTGCTAATGTGCCACCGTGCCGCCCTATTTGTTGTCCCCAGCCGAGCTGCCATTAACATTCACACCGCACAAATGTCAGGAAATGATCATCTCTGACAAGAGAGGATCTAACAATCGCCCTGTTACATTCAATGGCATTATCATCGCTGAATCCCGCCACTAACCGGGGGTTACCATTGACCAGGAACTGAACTGGATTAGCCATTTAAATACTGTGGCTACCAGAGCAGGCCAAAGACTAGCGAAAAGTAACTCACCTCCTGGCTCCCCAAAGACTGCCTACTATCTATAAGGTACAAGTCAGGGGTTTGCTGGAATACTCTCCACTTGTCTGGATGAATGCAGCTCCAACAACACACAAGAAGCTCGACACCATCCAGGACAAAGAGGCCCACTTGATTGGCAGTTCATTCACAAATATTCATTCTGTCCACCACCGACGAATAGTGGCATAAGAACATAAGAACATAAGGGCATAAGAACTAGGAGCAGAAGTAGGCCATCTGACCCCTCGATCCTGCTCCGCCATTCAATAAGATCATAGCTGATCTTTTCATGGACTCAGCTCTACTTACCCACCCGCTCACCATAACCCTTAATTCCTTTACTGTTCAAAATGTATCTATCCTTGCCTTAAAATGTATCTATCCTTGCCTTAAAGCAGCAGTCTGTACATAGAAAAAAGAAGCAGGAGAAGGCCATTGGCCCTTCGAGCATTCTTCATAATTTCGATCATGGTTTATCAAATTCAATATCCTGATCTCGCCTTCCTGCCCCCATATCCCTTGATCCCTTTAGCCCAAAGAGCTATATCTAATTTTTTCTTGAAATCAGAAAACATTTTGGCCTCAACTACATACTGTAGTAGTTAATTCCACACATTCGCCACCCTCTGGATGAAGAAATTTCTCCTCACCTCAGTTCTAAAAGGTTTACCCCTTATCCTCAAACTATGGACCCTAGTTCTGGACTCCACCACCATTGGGAACACTCTTTCTGAATCTACCCTGTCTAATCCTGTTAGAATTTTATAAGTTTCTATGAGTTCCCCTCTAACTCTTCTAAACTCCAATGAATATAATTCTAACCCACTTAGTCTCTCCTCATATGACAGACCTGCCATCCCAGAAATCAGCCTGGTAAATCTTCGTTGTACCCCCTCTATAGCAAGGACATCCTTCCTCAGATAAGGACACCAAAATTGCACACAATATCCAGGTGTGGCCTCACCAACACCCTATACAATTGCAGGAAAGCATCCCTATCCCTATACTCAAATCCTTTCACTATGAAGGCCAATATATCATTTGCCTTCTTTATTGCCTGCTGTACCTGCGCAATTACTTTCAGCAACTGATGCACGAGGACACCAAGATCTCGCTGAGCGTCCACCTCTTTCAATTTACACCCATTCAAATAATAATGTCTTCCTATTTTTGCTACCGAAGTGGATAACCTCACATTTATCCACATTAGACTGCATCTGCCATGCATATGTCCATTCACGCAGCCTGTCCAAATCGTGCTGAAGTATCTCTGCATCCTCCTCACAGCTCACCCTCCCACCCAACTTTGGATCATCTGCAAATTTGGAGATAGTGCATTTAGTTTCCTCTTCCAAATCATTAATATATAATGTGAACAGTTGAGATCCTAGCACTGATCGCTGCGGTACCCAACTTGTCACTGCCTGCCAATCGGAAAAATTCCCATTTATGCCAACTCTTTCCTTCCATTCTACAAGATGCACTGCAGGAACACACACCAAGGTTCCTTAGACAGCACCTTCCAAACCCACTTCCAGAAGCATAAGAGCAGCAGATACTTAGGAACACCACCACCTGGAAGTTCTCCTCCAAGTCACTGATTTAGAACAAAGAGAACAAAGAACAAAATCAAGTACAGCACAGGAACAGGCCCTTCAGCCCTCCAAACCTGTGCCAGTCATGATGCCCTAACTAACTTTTTAAAAAACCCTATGCCCTTACTCAGTCCGTATCCCTCTATTCCCTCCCTATTCATGTACCCATCCAAAGGCCTCTTAAATGGTGCTAATGTGCCTGCTTCCATCACATATTCTGGCAGCGTGTCCCAGGCACTGCGTAAAAAACTTTCCCCGCACATCTCCTTTGAACTTTCCCCCTCTCATCTTCAACCTGTGCGCCCTTATAATTGACACTTCCACCCTTGGAAAAAGCCTCTTAGTATTCACCCTATCTATATCTCTCATAATTTAATAGATCTCTATCAGGTCTCCCTCAGCCTCCATCTTTCCAGTAAAAACAATCCTAGTTTATTCAACCTGTCCTCATAGTCTACACCCTCGAGACCACGCAACATCCTTGTGAACCTTGTTTGCACTCTCTCCAAAGTTTCCACGTCCTTCTGGTAGTGTGGCGACCAAAACTGCACACAATATTCCAAATGTGGCCTAACCAAGAATTTATTTGGCTGCAACATGATTTCCCAACTCTTGTACTCAATGCCCCGACTGATGAAGAAAAGCATGCCATGTGCCTTCTTAATCACCTTGGCCACCTGTGTTGCCAATGTGAGGACCTGCATGCCCAGATCCATCCGGATGATAACGTTCCTAAGCGTTCTGCCATTTACAGTATATATTTGGAAATATAATCGCCGTTCCTTCACTATTGCTGGGTCAAAATTCTGGAACTCCCTCCCTAACAGCACTGTGGGTGTACTTAGACCTTATGGACTGCAACGGTTCAAGAAGGCAGCTCATCACCACTTTCTCATGGACAATTAGGGATGGGTAATAAATGCTAGCCTAGCCATTGAGGCTCACATTCCATGAATGAAATTTAAAAAATGCCAGAGGCAGAGTGGGTGGACCTGAAAGAGGGCCTATAAAATAATTGGAGCAGTTCATAGAAAAAAACTGACTCTGTTTCACACAAATATTTTAATCATTAATTTGAAATTACAATGGAAGCCATTTTCCTTACCCAATCTTAAAATTCAGGTTATAATCAGGTTGACTATGGAAGGACAGGCCAAAAGTGCATGAGATAAATGAATGAGAATGTGCTACATGATATGCACAAGGCCTGAAAGCTTGAATTATAGAATCCCCTGTGCAGAAGGAGGCCATTCAGCCCATCAACAACAATCCCACCCAGGCTGTATCCCCACAACCCCACATATTTATCCTGCTAGTCCTCCTGAAACCAAGGGGCAATTTAGCATGACCAATCAACTTGACCCGCACATCTTTGGAGTGTGGGAGGAAACCGGAGCACCCAGAGGAAACCCACACAGACACGGGGAGAAGGTGCAAACTCCACACAAAATCATAGAAACCATAGAAACCCTACAGTGCAGAAAGAGGCCATTTGGCCCATTGAGTCTCCACCGACCACAATCCCACCCAGGCCCTACCCCCACATCCCTACACATATTACCCGCTAATCCCTCTAACCTACGCATTTCAGGACACTAAGGGGCAATTTTAGCATGGCCAATCAACCTAATCCGCACATCTTTGGACTGTGGGAGGAAACCGGAGCACCCAGAGGAAACCCACGCAGACACGAGGAGAATGTGCAAACTCCACACAGACAGTGACCCAAGCCGGGAATCGAACCAAGGTCCCTGGAGCTGTGAAGCAGCAGTGCTAACCACTGTGCTACCGTGCCGCCCCAAGACAGTGACCCAAGGCCGGAATTGAACCCAGGTCCCTGGTGCTGTGAGGCAGCAATGCTAACCACTGTGCCACTGCCCATAGACAAACCACATGATTAACTGAGGCTGAGAGGGAGAATACGGGCATGCAAGGTGGCAGACTTCAACTTCATAAAAGGTGTGATGCTGACAGAAGCAAAGGAGCATAATCATAGAATCCCTACAGTGCAGAAGGAGGCCATTCGGCCCATCGAGTCTGCACCGACCACAATCCCACCCAGGCCCTACCCCCACATATTTTACCCGCTAATCCCTCTAACCTACGCATCTCAGGACTCTAAGGAGCAATTTTTTAACCTGGCCAATCAACCTAACCCGCACATCTTTGGACTATGGGAGGAAACCGGAGCACCCGGAGGAAACCCACGCAGACACGAGGAGAATGTGCAAACTCCACACAGACAGTGACTCGAGCCGGGAATCGAACCCGGGACCCTGGAGCTGTGAAGCTGCAGTGCTAACCACTGTGCTACCGTGCCGCCCGTAGGAATTAGGAGCAGAAGTAGGTAAATTCAGCCTTTCGAGCCTGCTCCGCCATTCAATCAGATCATGGCCGATCTCTCCCTGGTCTCAAATCCACCTCCCCACCTGTTCCCATATCCCCTTATCCTTTTTTTAATTAGAAATATATCTATCTCCTTCTTGAAACCATTCAGCGATTCAGACTCCACCGCGTTATGGGGCAGCGAGTTCCACAAATTCTGCGAGAAGTGGTTCCTCCTCATCTCAGTGTTAAATCTACCGTCCCTCAACCTACACCTGTGACCTCTTGTTCGAGACTGCCCCATAAGAGGGAAAATTTGGTCCACGTTTACTTTATCAATCCCTTTTAAAAATGTTTAAAATCACAAAATAAAAAGTGAGAACCAGAATTTGGCCTAACTAGTCAAACTTAAATAAGGTCAAAATTGTTAGATACGGGAGAGGGTTTCAAATGAAAAGGGATTTTAGAAGATACAGTGTTGTTGATGAGCTCTGAGACCCAGGGGGCAGCAATTAACCTGGGAGATGTTTTCTCGACTGGAATGTCAGTGCAGTATAGTTCAATTTTTATTTTCTTGATGTTGAAGATACATTAAAGTTTATAGTTACACTTTTATTTAATAGAAAAAATAATCTACCCAAGTTCCTCAGTTTGTTTTAGTAGGGTTTTTATTTCTTATATATTTAGTATCCTAATACAACAGCTTTGCTTACATTGTTAGCTTTATACTACACAGCTGTGGTTACATATTGTTATCCTCAGGAGACTAAATTTGTACTCCACTGAGGGTTTTGCCATGACATTTTTTTTGTTTTTCTCTTCAGCTCTTCTTAGCTAATGGTATTATTTCATGGATTATGGGATCAATGGAAAATCGGACCTGGTTGCTGCTGGGACATGCCTCCACACCCCTCCCCCACCAACCCTGACTCTGGCCCAAGACTCTGAGCGAGTGAGTCGCTGCCCAGAGGAATCCAGGACAAATGGCGTCCTGGGCAACTAACATGCAGGACACAGGGGCAGCAATGCAAATTTGCAGAACAATCCCGTGAGATACAAGGCAGTTAGTCAACCAAGTGAAGGCTTGGCAAAGAGACTGTGTGCAACCTAGAGAATTATACCTGGCGAGATTCGTATGGTGGCACAGTGGTTACTCCTTGCTTAAGTTTCTTTCTACTTTCCTTGTATTCCACACTTGCTTCATGTGTTCCCAGCCTCCTAGCCTTGACAAATGCTTTCTTTCTCTCTTTCACTAGGCTCACAATATCTCTCGTTATCCAAGGTTCCCAAAACTTGCCATACTTATCCTTCATCCTTACAGGAATGTGCCAGTCCTGAATCCCTATCAACTTACACTTGAAAGCCTCCCACATGGCAGATGTTGATTTGCCCTCGAACATCTGCCCCCAATCTACATTCTTCAGTTCCTGCCTAATATTGTTGTAATTAGCCTTACCCCAGTTTAGCACCTTAACTTGAGGACTACACTTTTCTTTATCCATCAGTACCTTAAAGCTTACTGAATTGTGGTCACTGTTCCCGAACTGCTCCCCTACTGAAACATTGACCACCTGGCTGGGCTCATTCCCCAATACCAGGTCCAGTATGGCCCCTTCCCTAGTTGGACTATTTACATCCTGTTTCAAGAAGCCCTCCTGGATGCTCCTTACAAACTCTGCCCCATCCATGGCCCTAGTACTAAGTGAGTCCCAGTCAATATAGGGGAAATAAGAACATAAGAAATAGGAGCAGGAGTAGGCCATCTGGCCCTTCGAGCCTGCCCCGCCATTCAACAAGATCATGGCTGATCTGAAGCAAAATTAAAATCTCCCACCTCAACAACCCTGTTACTTTTACACCTTGCCAAAATCTGCCCACATATCTGTTCCTCTATCTACCGCTGTGTGTTGGGCGGCCTATAGTAAACCCCCAACATTGTGATTACCCCCTTCCTATTCCTGAGCTCTACCCATATTGTCTCGCTGTACGAGCCCTCCGAGGTGTCCTCCCACAGTACAGCTGTGATATTCTCCTTAACCAGTCGTGCAACTCCCCCACCCCTTTTACATCCCCCTCTATCCCGCCTGAAACATCTGTATCCTGGAATGTTAAGCTGCCAATCCTTTCCTTCCCTTAACCAAGTCTCTGTAATGGCAACAACATCATAGTTCCAAGTACTAATCCAAGCTCCAAGTTCACCTGCCTTACCTGCTACACTGCTCGCATTGAAACAAATGCACTTCAGTCCACCAGACCCTCTTTGATTAGCATTTGGTCTGGATTTGTTTTTGGCCTGGAATGAGGACACAACGAGCACCAGCATGCTGTATGATTATTAACTTGTTCATTAGGCTGTTAATATTTAATGCAAGTGAGCAGCAGAAGGCAGAGGAAATGCTTCAAGGACGTATCAAAGCCTCCTCACTAAAGTGCAACATCCCCACCCACCCACCTCTCCAACCGCCGTCTGCCCTTCCTGTGACACAGACTGTGGGTCACACATTGGATTCCTCAGCCACCTCGGAAATCTTTTTTTAGTGTGGAAGCAATCAACCCCGACTCCGAGGGACTGCCTAAGAAATGGAGAGGAACATTTAACTCATTGAAACTAACACTTAACTTCATCAATAAGTATCACAATTTTATCAGATATCCTTCTTTGTAGCAGAGTGGAGTGGAAAATCTTAGAAATAGGGCGGAATTTTATGGCCTCACTCGTCCCGAAACTGTAAAATCGCACCCGAGGTCAATGGACCATCCTATTGTCCGCCCCTCGCCCACTCCGATTCCCGTGGCGGGCAGGGCAGTAAAATTCCAGTCACAGGGTCTAATATTAACTGATGCCAAGGTAGAAGGATTATGAAAAGTAGTAGCAAGCTTCAAAAAAAAAAAGACGTTGATAGCAGCTGAAAGCTAAACCTTGTATATTAAAGCAAGGGGGCCTTGTCTGAGATAAGGTGCAATAAGAACGAGCAGCCTTGAGATAAGAGGAAATAGGACAATAATTAAAACGCAGAACATTATGTGACTAAGTGTGGCTGACATTGTTCACATGAACTATGAGTGGGCACAGGGAAGGTTAACCAGATGAGAGCCAGGACAAAAGAAAACCTCCCCAGCAAGGCTGTGCAGTGGGGAAAAATAAAAGGCAGAAGAAAAGACAAGAGAGAGAAAGAAACACAGAGAGGGAACAAAAGCTGCAAGAAGGGAAGTCATTGTGCACTCCCCACCCAGTCTTAATACGAGAAGTATAACCCATGTTAAATTGTAACTCACTGCTTGAGTTTATTGACATAGTTTATCTGAGAACTTAATAAACTTGTTCTGCCGTCATCACATTAAAGTAATCTCATGAATACATCTGTGGCTAGTCCATTCCCAACACAATTAGGGGCTCAATACCAACCACTCAAACGGCCGCAACTGAACACACTCCTAAAAGATGCCCAAGAGAGCAAAGTGATCAATATCAGGCCTTCTGCCTTATCAGCGGTCCTCAGGTTAGTCCTGAGTCGGGTGTTAGAGAGAACTATAAATGGAACATCCGATTGCAAAGCACTCCCGCTCCCCCTGGCTCCACAGGGACGGTTTATTTAAAATATAAGAAAATAAGAACTTGGAGCAGGAGTAGGCCATCTGACCCCCTCGAGCCTGCTCCGCCATTCAATAGGATCATGGCTAATTTTTTTGTGGACTCGGCTCCACTTACCCGCCCGCTCAAAATGACCTTCCGTTGGAGGCTGTGAGGGCCAGTGAAGTATCCAATGAACATGAATAGAATTTTCTGGCCTCGCTTGACCGGAGACCGATCAATCCCACCCAAGGTCAACGGGCCTTCCCACTGTCTGCCCCTCGCCTGCTCCAATTCTTGTGGTGAGCAGTGTGGTAGAATTCCGGTGCATGAGTGAGACATCTAGTGACTTGAACCCAGGCCCCCAGTACATGAGATCATAACTGATGTTTTAAAAAATTAATTTCTTACAGGATGTGGGAGTCACTGTATGGACCAGCATTTATTGCCCATCCCTAACTGCCCTCCATTTCAGAAGGTATTTGAGAGTCAGCCACATTGCCGTGGATCTGGGGCCACATGTAGGCCAGATCAGGTAAGAACAGCAGATCTGTGAACTAACTCCATATAATCATCTGCCTTTATCCCATATCCTTTAATACCTTTAGTTAACAAAAATCTATCAACCTCAATTTAAAATTAAGAATTGCTCTGGCATCAATTGCCACTTGCAGAAAAGAGTTCCAAACTTCCCCCACACTTTGTGTGCAGTAGTGTTTTGTAATGTCACTCCTGAAAGGACTGGTTTTAACTTTTGGCTATACCCTCTCATCCTAGACTTCCCAACTAGTGGAAGTAGTTTCTCTCCATCTACCTCCATCAGTTCCCCTGAATATCTTGAAAACTTCAATCAAATCGGCCCTTAACCTTTGAAATTCCCAGGAATGCAACGGGGCAGCACGGTGGCACAATGGTTAGCACTGCTGCCTCACAGCGCCAGGGACCCGGGTTCGATTCCTGCTTGGGTCACTGTCTGCGTGGAGTTTGCACACTCTCCCTGTGTCCACGTGAGTTTCCTCCAGGTGCTGTACTTTCCCCCCCACACTCCAAAGATGTGCAGATTAGATGAATTAGCTGTGCTAAATTCTCCCTCAATGTACCCGAACAGGCACTGGAGTGTGACAACTAAGAGATTTTCACAGTAACTTCATTGCAGTGTGAATGTAAGTGTACTTGTGACTCATAAATAAACTTTTACTTTAGTTTGTTTAACCTCTCTTCGTAGTTTAACCTTGTATAATTCTAGTGAATGTATATTGCACTCCCTCCGAGGCTAATATATCCTTCCTAAGACACAGTGCTCAGAACCAGGTGTGATACTTCAGGTATGCTCCTTTGTGAATCAGACCTAAATCTAGCCCACTTCATCACTGATCACACTCATAGTGGGGTCCTTCAAGCAGGTGTTGGCTCCAATATTCCTATTTTAAAAAGGGAACTCTTGAATTTAATGGTGGAATCAACCCCTGAGTAGATCGGGTGTAGGTAGCTTTGTGTCAGTTTCTTGGATATGGCACATACCAATTCCAACCCTTGAAGTCAAAGAAAATTAACATTAACAGATGCATTAGTAGTTATTTATCAAAATTCGCTGGACTCTGGGGTAGTGCCAGCTGATTGGAAAACAGCTACTGTTATGCCGCTGTTTAAAAAAGGAAGTAGACAAAAGGCGGGTAACTACAGGCCGGTTAGCTTAACGTCCGTAGTTGGGAAGATGCTGGAGTCCATCATTAAAGAGGAAATAGCAGAGCGCCTGGATAAGAATGGTTCGATCAAGCAGACGCAGCATGGATTCATGAAGGGAAAGTTGTGTTTGACGAATTTACTGGATTTTTATGAAGATGTGACTAGTGCGGTTGACAGAGGGGAACCAGTGGATGTGGTGTTTTTAGAGTTCCAGAATGTATTCGATAAGGTGCCTCACAAAAGGTTGCCGCAGAAGACTGGGGTACACGGAGTTGGGGGTAAGGTGTTGGCGTGGATTGGGGATTGGCTATCTAACAGGAAGCAGAGAGTTGGAATAAATGGGTGCTTTTCTGGTTGGCAGTTGGTGACCAGTGGCGTGCTGCAGGGATCGGTGCTGGGGCCTCAACTGTTTACCATTTACATAGATGATCTGGAGGAGGGGACTGAGTGTAGAGTATCAAAGTTTGCTGATGACACAAAGATGAGTGGGAAAGCGGAAAGTCTGCAGAGAGATTTGGATAGGCTGAGCGAGTGGGCGAGGATCTGGCAGATGGAATATAACGTTGGCAAATGTGAGGTTAACCACTTTGGAAGAAATAATAGTAAATTGGAATATTATTTAAATGGAGAAAAATTACATCATGCTACTGTGCAGAGGGACCTGGGGGTCCTTGTGCACGAATCGCAAAAACTCAGTCTGCAGGTGCAGCAGGTGATCAAGAAGGCGAATGGAATGTTGGCCTTTATCGCGAGGGGGATAGAATATAAAAGCAGGGAGGTCTTGCTGCAACTATACAAGGCACTGGTGAGGCCGCAACTGGAGTACTGTGTGCAGTTTTGGTCCCCTTATTTGCGAAAGGATAGATTGGCCTTGGAGGGAGTGCAAAGAAGGTTCACCAGGTTCAGAGATGAGGGGTGTGGCTTATGAGGAGAGATTGAACAGATTGGCTCTGTACTTGTTGGAGTTTAGAAGGCTGAGGGGTGATCTTATAGAGACATATAAGATAACGAAGGGGCTGGATAGGGTAGAGGTAGAGAGATTCTTTCCACTTAGAAGGGAAACCAAAACTAGAGGGCACAGCCTCAAAATAAGTGGAGGCCGGTTCAGAGCAGAGTTGAGGGGGAACTTCTTCTCTCAGGGGGTAGTGAATCTCTGGAATTCTCTGCCCATTGAAGTGGTGGAGGCTTCCTCGTTGAATATGTTTAAATCACGGATAGATAGATTTCAGATCGATAAGGGAATTAAGGGATATGGGGAGCAGGCGGGTAAGTGGAACTGATTCGCTTCAGATCAGCCATGATCTTGTTGAATGGCGGGGCAGGCTCGAGGGGCTAGATGGCCTACCCCTGCTCCTTGTTCTGAGGTTCAGTAAACCAAGCACAAGGTTTTTCTACATTGCTGTTTTTTAGCCCAGATTAAGCGAAGTCTGTGCCTGTGTGCTGACACCCACATTGGTAGAACATAGAACATAGAACATTACAGCACAGAACAGGCCCTTCAGCCCACGATGTTGTGCCGACCTTCATCTGAAACCAAGATCAAGCTATCCCACTCCCTACCATCCTGGTGTGCTCCATGTGCCTATCCAATAACCGCTTAAATGTTCCTAAAGTGTCTGACTCCACTATCACTGCAGGCAGTCCATTCCACACCCCAACCACTCTCTGCGTGAAGAACCTACCTCTGATATCCTTCCTATATCTCCCACCATGAACCCTATAGTTACGCCCCCTTGTAATAGCTCCATCCACCCGAGGAAATAGTCTTTGAACGTTCACTCGATCTATCCCCTTCATCATTTTATAAACCTCTATTAAGTCTCCCCTCAATCTCCTCCGCTCCAGAGAGAACAGCCCCAGCTCCCTCAACCTTTCCTCATAAGACCGACACTCCAAACCAGGCAGCATCCTGGTAAATCTCCTCTGCACTCTTTCCAGCGCTTCCACATCCTTCTTATAGTGAGGTGACCAGAACTGCACGCAATATTCCAAATGCGGTCTCACCAAGGTCCTGTACAGTTGCAGCATAACCCCACGGCTCTTAAACTCCAACCCCCTGTTAATAAAAGCTAACACACTATATGCCTTCTTCACAGCTCTATCCACTTGAGTGGCAACCTTTAGAGATCTGTGAATATGGACCCCAAGATCTCTCTGTTCCTCCACAGTCTTCAGAACCCTACCTTTGACCCTGTAATCCACATTTAAATTTGTCCGACCAAAATGAATCACCTCACATTTATCAGGGTTAAACTCCATTTGCCATTTTTCAGCCCAGCTTTGCATCCTATCTATGTCTCTTTGCAGCCTACAATACCCCTCCACCTCATCCACTACTCCACCAATCTTGGTGTCATCAGCAAATTTACTGATCCACCCTTCAGCCCCCTCCTCTAAGTCATTAATAAAAATCACAAAGAGCAGAGGACCAAGCATCGATCCCTGCGGCACTCCGCTAGCAACCTGCCTCCAGTCCGAAAATTTTCCATCCACCACCACCCTCTGTCTTCGATCAGATAGCCAGTTACCTATCCAATCGGCCAACTTTCCCTCTATCCCACACCTCCTCACTTTCATCATAAGCCGACCATGGGGGACCTTATCAAACGCCTTACTAAAATCCATGTATATGACATCAACCGCCCTACCTTCATCAACACACCTAGTTACCTCCTCAAAAAATTCTATCAAATTTGTGAGGCACGATTTGCCCTTCACAAATCCGTGCTGACTATCCCGGATTAATCCGCATCTTTCTAAATGGTCGTAAATCCCATCCCTAAGGACCTTTTCCATCAATTTACCAACCACCGAAGTCAGACTAACCGGTCTATAATTACCAGGGTCATTTCTATTCCCTTTCTTAAACAGAGGAACAACATTTGCCACTCTCCAGTCCTCTGGCACCATCCCCGTGGACAGCGAGGACCCAAAGATCAAAGCCAAAGGCTCTGCAATCTCATCCCTTGCCTCCCAAAGAATCCTAGGATACATTTCATCAGGCCCAGGGGACTTATCGACCTTCAGTTTATTCAAAACTGCCAATACATCCTCCCTCCGAACATCTATTTCCTCCAGCCTATTAGCCTGTAACACCTTCTCTTCCTCAAAAACATGGCCCCTCTCCTTGGTGAACACTGAAGAAAAGTATTCATTCATCACCTCGCCTATCTCTACTGATTCCATACACAAGTTCCCACCACTGTCCTTGACCGGCCCTAACCTCACCCTGGTCATTCTTTTATTCCTCACATAAGAGTAAAAAGCCTTGGGGTTTTCCTTGATCCGACCCGCCAAGGACTTCTCATGTCCCCTCCTAGCTCTCCTCAGCCCCTTTTTCAGCTCATTCCTTGCTAACTTGTAACCCTCAATCGAGCCATCTGAACCTTGTTTCCTCATCCCTACATAAGCTTCCCTCTTCCTTGCTAAAAAAAAAGGACTTCCATATTCCGGTGACACACAGACGTCTTATGTTCTGTGCAATCCAAAATACTAATGTCAAAAGTCACCTGCAGTTAAATCAGACCCAAAAAAACCCCACAAGAGAGACAGGAGGACAATAATCTGAGTATGCTGCGAAAAGCTTTCAGCTGTCAGCAGTGAGAAATTCAGACAGGTGTGATGTTGCAAAGGACAATGGCAGGTTAAGGAGGAGTTCAGGCACTCAGGGAACTTGGTAATTGAGAAAGCTTTATTGACAAGTGGCTGGTATGCAACCCAGTAGATGGCGTATCTGAGTACAATGAAGAGAAGCTCATCTATTCATAGCCAGAGAGTTTTACAGCACAAAAAGATGCCCTTTGGCCCACAGTCTGTGCCAACCATCAAGCACATATCTATTCCAATCCCATTTTCCAGCACTTGATCTGTAGCCTTGTATGCTGTGGCATTTCAAGTGCTCATCTAAATACTTAAATGTTGTGAGGGTTCCTGCCTCTACCACCCTTTCAAGCAGTGGGTTCCAGATTGCCGCCACTCTCTGGGTGAAAAAGCTTTTGCTCAAATCCCCCTAAAGCTTCTACCCCTGACCTTAAATTAAAGATACAAAAGTCTGAGGTCACGTACCAACCGACTCAAGAACAACTTCTTCCTTGCTGCCATCAGATTTTTGAATGGACCTACCTTGCATTAAGTTGATCTTTCTCTACATCCTAGCTATGACTGTATCACTACATTCTGCACTCTCTCCTTTCCTTCTCTATGAATGGTATGCTTTGCCTGTATAGCGAGCAAGAAACAATACTTTTCACTGCATGCTAATACATGTGACAATAATAAATCAAATCGAATCAAGTCAAATAAATCTATACCATCTTTAATATAAAAGCAAAATACTGGAATCTGAAACAAAAACAGAGCCAGCGTTTCAGAGCTCTGACGCCAGGTCATCTAGTCTCAAAACATTGGGTCTCTCCCCACAGATGCTGTCAGACCTGCTGAGATTTTCCAGCATTCTTAAATCTATGCCCCCTGGTTATTAATTCCTCTACTGAGGGGAAAAGTTTCTTCCTATCTACTCTATCTACGTTCCTCATAATTTTGTACACCTCGATCAGTTCCCCCTTCAGCCTTCTCTGCTCCAAGGTGAACAACCCCAGCCTAACCAGACTCTCTTCATAGCTGGTGAATCTCCTCTGCACCCTTTCTAATGCAATCACATCCTTCCTATTGTGTGGTGACCAGAACTGCACACAGTACTCTAGCTGTGGCCTAACAAGAGCTTTTTAAAACTCCATCATAACCTGCCTGTTCTTATATTCTATGCCTCGGCTAATAAAGGCAAGTGTCCTATATGCCTTCTCAACCACTTTATCTACCTGTCCTGCTGCCTTCAGGGATCTTTGGCCACTCCAAGGTCTCTCTGGTCCTCTGTACTTTCTAGCGTCCTACCGTTCGTTGTGCATTCACTACCAAGGTAGGTAGTCTTCCCAAAGTGCATCACCTCACACTTCAAAGGTAATGTTGGTGGAATGTATTGGAGAAGAAACAGAGTTCAGAGTGGCCAGGGCATTGACAGGGGTAACAATCGATGAGATAGAATAGAAAAAGGTGATGAAGGGAGGGTGACACAGAAATTGTACCAGGATACAGAATCCAAGCCCTGACCTGTGCAAAGAAGGCTGTTAAATGCACTAAACATGTGATGGCAGGTAAAACAGCCAGGTTAGGGGACCAAGCAAGAAGGCTCAAAAAGATTATGGTCACAAGACCATTTATGCTTTTGAAAGCGGACAGAATAATGTAAACAGAATAGTGTGCTATCGACCTTAAATCAGAACTGTTCACGTTGAAGAGAGTCATTTGGGAGCAATATAGACACCTACATAGTGATAAATCATAGAGAAACTTACAAATTAAGCCCCTTAAAGACATACTTGGGAATAGGTAGAAAATTGATAGAGGGAATGATGGACCCTAGTGTTCTGGAGCACACTATAGTGCTAGGCAGAGAGACTGTGACTAACAGGAAAATGGAAATTAAAACTTGTCCAGCTGAACAGTGCAGGAGTTAGGAAGAAAAGGTGGATTGGTTTTGAAATAAGAAGTGTTGACATGACTAGGGGATTTTCACAGTAACTTCATTGCAGTGTTAATGTAAGCCTACTTGTGACACTAATAAATAAACTTAAACTTAAATATTGGTAGGCTGCACTGAAAGAAGACACCAATAAGGTTGGCGTGAGAATAACTGCTGGGGCACCATTTAGAATGGACTAGAGAGGAAGGGAATAAGATGGAATTGACCTTGTGGAGGGACAGAGTAATGGAAGTGATTTGGACTGAAAAGGAAAAAGAAATGACACTCACATAACACCTTCACAACTACAGGACAACCCAAAATGTGTTAGGGCCGGTGAAGTACTTTTGAAGTGTATGGGGTGACCAAATTTTCAAACGTCAAAACTGGGATATAGAACAAAGAACAAAGAACAATACAGCACAGGAACAGGCCCTTCGGCCCTCCAAGCCTGCGCCACTCCCTGGTCCAAACTACACCATTCTTTTGTATCCCTCCATTCCCACTCCGTTCATATGGCTGTCTAGATAAGTCTTAAACGTTACCAGTGTGTCCGCCTCCACCACCTTGCCTGGCAGCGCATTCCAGGCCCCCACCACCCTCTGTGTAAAATATGTCCTTCTGATATCTGTGTTAAACCTCCCCCCCTTCACCTTGAACCTATGACCCCTCGTGAACGTCACCACCGACCTGGGGAAAAGCTTCCCACCGTTCACCCTATCTATGCCTTTCATAATTTTATACACCTCTATTAAGTCTCCCCTCATCCTCCGTCTTTCCAGGGAGAACAACCCCAGTTTACCCAATCTCTCCTCATAACTAAGCCCCTCCATACCAGGCAACATCCTGGTAAACCTCCTCTGTACTCTCTCCAAAGCCTCCACATACTTCTGGTAGTGTGGCGACCAGAACTGGACACAGTATTCCAAATGCGGCCGAACCAACGTTCTATACATCTGCAACATCAGACTCCAACTTTTATCCTCTATGCCCCGTCCTATAAAGGCAAGCATGCCATATGCCTTCTTCACCACCTTCTCCACCTGTGACGTCACCTTCAAGGATCTGTTGACTTGCACACCCAGGTCCCTCTGCGTATCTACACCCTTTATGGTTCTGCCATTTATCGTATAGCTCCTCCCTACATTATTTCTACCAAAATGCATCACTTCGCATTGATCACGATTGAACTCCATCTTCCATTTCTTTGCCCAAATTTCCAGCCTATCTATATCCTTCTGTAGCTTCTGACAATGCTCCTCACTATCTGCAAGTCCTGCCAATTTTGTGTCGTCCGCAAACTTACTGATCACCCCAGTTACACCTTCTTCCAGATCATTTATATAAATCACAAACAGCAGAGGTCCCAATACAGAGCCCTGCAGAACACCACTAGTCACAGGCCTCCAGCCGGAAAAAGACCCTTCCACTACCACCCTCTGTCTTCTGTGACCAAGCCAGTTCTCCACCCATCTAGCCACCTCCCCCTTTATCCCATGAGATCCAACCTTTTTCACCAGCCTACCATGAGGGACTTTGTCAAACGCTTTACTAAAGTCCATATAGACGGCATCCACGGCCCTTCCCTCGTCAATCATTCTGGTCACTTCTTCAAAAAACTCCACCAGGTTAGTGAGGCATGACCTCCCTCTCACAAAACCATGCTGACTATCGTTAATGAGTTTATTCCTTTCTAAATGCGCATACATCCTATCTCTAAGAATCTTCTCCAACAACTTCCCCACCACGGACATCAAGCTCACCGGCCTATAATTACCCGGGTTATCCTTCCTACCCTTCTTAAATAACGGGACCACATTAGCTATCCTCCAATCCTCTGGGACCTCACCTGCGTCCAGTAACGAGACAAAGATTTGCGTCAGAGGCCCAGCGATTTCATCTCTCGTCTCCCTGAGCAGCCTTGGATAGATTCCATCAGGCCCTGGGGATTTGTCAGTCTTTATATTCTCTAACAAACCTAACACTTCCTCCTTTGTAATGGAGATTTTCTCAAACGGTTCAACACTCCCCTCCGAGACACTCCCAGTCAACACATCCCTCTCCTTTGTGAATACCGACGCAAAGTATTCATTTAGGATCTCCCCTACTTCTTTGGGCTCCAAGCATAATTCCCCACTTTTGTCGCTGAGAGGTCCGATTTTTTCCCTGACAACCCTTTTGTTCCTAACATATGAATAAAATGCCTTGGGATTCTCCTTAATCCTGTCTGCCAAGAACATTTCGTGACCCCTTTTTGCTCTTCTAATTCCCCGTTTGAGTTCTTTCCTACTTTCTTTGTACTCCTCCAGAGCTCCCTCCGTTTTTAGCTGCCTGGACCTACCATACGCCTCTCTTTTCTTTTTGACCAGTCCCTCAATTTCCCTGGTTATCCACGGTTCTCGAATCCTACCCTTCCTGTCCTTTTTTACAGGTACATGCCTGTCCTGTAGCCCGAACAACTGTTCCTTAAAAGACTCCCACATGCCAGATGTGGATTTACCCTCAAACAGCCTCTCCCAATCAAGAGCCGCCAATTTCTGCCTAATCCCACTAAAGTTAGCCTTCCCCCAATCCAACACCTTACCCTTGGGACACCACTCATCCTTTTCCATCACTATCCTAAAGCTAACAGAATTGTGGTCACTATTTGCCACATGTTCCCCTACCAAAACTTTGAAGACCTGACCGGGCTCATTCTCCAGTACTAGGTCCAATATAGCCCCCTCTCTAGTCGGGCTATCTACATATTGTTCCAAAGAACCCTCCTGTACGCATTTTACAAATTCCTCCCCATTCAGAGTCCCAGCTCTCAGCGATTTCCAGTCTATACCAGGGAAATTGAAGTCTCCCACTACAACAACCCTATTTTTCCTGCACCTATCCAGTATCTCCTGACATATCCGTTCTTCCACTTCCCTTGGGCTGTTGGGGGGCCTGTAGTATACCCCCAACATAGTGACTGCGCCCTTCCTGTTTCTAAGCTCCACCCAGAGTGACTCGTTACACGACCCCTCTGAATTGTCCTCCCTCTGCACCGCTGTAATATGCTCTCCAACTAATACTGCTACTCCCCCACCTCTTTTGGCCCCTCCTCTGTCTCACCTAAAACACTTGTACCCCGGAATATTCAGCTGCCAGTCCTGTCCCTCTTTCAACCAAGTCTCTGTCACTGCAACCACATCCAAATTCCTCGTGAGCATTAAGGCCCTAAGTTCGTTTGTCTTACCTGCTACGCTCCTTGCATTGAAGTATAAGCACTCCAGACCTCCAGGCCCAGTGAGGTCATCCTCCCCCAGAATGCTCTTCTTCTTTGCCAGCCTTGTCCCAGCCCCAAGCTCGTCCCCAGCCTCTACACTTGTAGACCTAATATTTTGATCCCCACCCCCCTGCCATACTAGTTTAAACCCCCCCGAACTGCACTAGCAAAACTCCCAGCCAGGATATTCATGCCCTTCCAACTTAGTTGTGACCCGTCCTTCTTGTACAGGTGCCATCCTCTCCTGAAAACTTCCCATTGATCTAGGAAAATGAAGCCCTCCCTCCTGGACCAGTCCTTTAGCCAAGCATTCAATTGTACTAACTCCCTATTCTTAGCCTCACTGGCACGAGGCATTGGGAGCAGCCCAGAGATGGCCACCCTGGAGGCCCTACTTTTTAGCCTATTTCCCAACTCCCTGAATTGCTCTCGTAGGATCCCCCTGCTCTTCCTATATACGTCATTTGCACCAATGTGTACAATGACATCCGTTTCTTTATCTTCCCCTTTTAATATGCCTCCTATCCGCTTGGAGACATCCATGACCCCAGCACCAGGTAGGCAGACTACCATCCTGGAGTCCCGTTCGCACCCACAGAATCGCCTGTCTGTGCCTCTAACCGACGCATCCCCCACCACTATTGCTCTCCTAACCCCTCTCTTTCCTTTCCGGGCCACAGAGCCTGACTGTGTGGCAGTGACCTGGTCACTGTGGCTTACCCCTGGAGAGTCATCCTCCTCCACACTATCCAAAACAATACATTTGTTTTGGAGTGGGACAACCACAGGTGACCCCTCCTCTAATTGCTCACTCCCCTCCCCTCTCACACCTGTCGCCGAGCCCTTCCTATTATGAGAGACAGCCACTGGAGTACTCTCTGGTACGTTACCCTTCTGACCTTTACTCCTCCTAACTGTGACCCACGTGTCTTCCTCCCGATGCCCCGGTGTAACTAGTTGCCTAGTCCAAAGATGTGCGGGTTAGGTTGATTGGCCATGCTAAAAATTGCCCCTTAGAGTCCTGAGATGCGTAGGTTAGAGGGATTAGCGGGTAAATATGTGGGGATATGGGGGTAGGGCCTGGGTGGGATTGTGATCGGTGCAGACTCGATGGGCCGAATGGCCTCCTTCTGCACTGTAGGGTTTCTATGATTTCTATGAACTCATGTCAATTATTCTCTCATTCTCCCTGACTAGACCAAGGTCAGCAATCTGCAGCTCCAGTTCCGTGATACGGTCCCTCAGGAGCTGCAGTTCCACGCACCTGGCACAAATGTGAACCTCTGGGAGGCAAGGTGTTTCCAGGAACTCCCACATCCCACACTGGAAGCACCGAACTGGCCTATCACTCATAGTTACCCTTATCCTATATAGGTTTGGATAAAAATAACTTACCTTGCCTCGCCCTTTCAGCCCAAGCCCTGTGAGCCAAAGCCCTTATAGCTCAGACTCTGCTTCCCACACACTACACTGCCCGCTCCCAACGCTGCCTGCTGTATAGTGCGGCCAGCTTTTTATGCTCCAGTCGAACAAAGAGTTCGAACCCCCCAGGTAACTGACTTTTATACTAAGAACTCAACCTCCCAGAATCCCCTTCAGCTGACCTCACTTCCTTTAATTTAAAACCTTGAAAAAAGCCCGCGAAACATACAAGGAATACAATTAAATAAATAAATATATTGAAATAAATATATTGAAAAGCCATGGGAAGGTAGGGCTCTATGATGATTGACATGTTGGGTGACCAATGGCAGGAGTTGAGGAAGGGATAGTTGAAGGCGGGAGGTCAAGTGATGACATCTCCTGGAATATGTCCAGCCAGAATTGGCGACCCTATTCCGTGGGGTTGCTTAAAAGGCATCAATAGCACTGGAGCCATCAGTGTCAAAATCTTTGTGGCAACTCCCTTGGCGATGTCAAAGGAACTGTCAAGAGAGGGATAGAGATCCGCTGCACGCAATGCAATTATATTTGACAAAAAAGGAAAATGGGACATTTGAACTATTTCTAGGAAATATGGGGACAAATTTAAATAAAAACAGGTCTGTCCCAGCGATACCAGGACATCCTTGGAGTGTAGTTGCTGTTGTAACGTAGTATTTGTGGCAGCCATTTGCACACAACAAGCTCCCACAGAAACAATGTGGATCATACATACCAGAAAAGCCAATCAGAGGGGCCAGGAGGGTCATATTTCCTGGGCCTTAGGCTCAAAGGGGACCTCAGATTTAGACACAATGAAATATCCTAAAGAGAATGAATGAAGTGGAGAAGAGAATCCAGTCAGTCAAGAGGGTAGCTTCCTTGGTGGGAGGGTTCACCTTCAGTCCTTGGAAACCCATGGTATGTCAAGCATCCAGGTTGATTCGGGGAGCTGGGGCCAGAGAAGGTGTATCCATGTGTCAGATCTCCTGGGGGGTCCTGGGGATGAATTCCCAGCTGAATTGAGAACTGGCTGACATGCTTTAACAATCTTTATTTGAAAGCTGAGTGTTTCGAGTTCGCTGGAGCACATTTGTGTCCGATCTTCGAGGCCTGGGATCGGCCGAAGATTCCGACCACTGGTCTTACATTGTCTTGTCCTCAGCGTTTCTCAAGAAGGGCTGGAGGAGGCCGGATGCGAGGGGTCTTCACCACCCACCAGGGCCTAGGCTTTTCTTTACCAGGCCTTGGGGCGATGACATGACAGAGGTGCAAAGGCTTTGGTGAAACTCTGGATGGATCCTGGATGTTGCTCATGGTCCTGTCATGGCTTTGGCCTTTTTAAGCTGCATGGTAGATTATATTATCCTGCAGTTCATCATTAATCCAGAACTTTGTTCCCTTGTGATTATACTCCTGATTTTGTGATGTTGTATTTTATCCTGACAAGGATGTATGATATAGGAGCACAGAGGTGTTTGTGGCCTGTTTTGCTGTTATACTGTGAAAATCATGATTTGTTAATCCTGTACTGTACCCCCTGTAATTATATCCTTCTGTTGATCCTGTACTGTGATTTGTTTCATATTGAAGGGGGCAATCCTGCAACTGAGCTCTGAGGCAAATTTTGCTGATTATCCTGTTTAGAGTAATCCTTGTTAATCCTTGAATATGTCCCCTGTAGTTTAATCTCTTAGTTAATCCTGTTACATGATTTATCCCATAGATGATTTGGAGTTGGGGACCAAGTGTAGTGAAGTGTGTCAAGGTTCGCAGATGACACTAAGATGAGTAGTAGAGCAAAGTATGCAGAGGACACTAAATGTCTGCAAAGGGATATGGATAGTTTAGGTGAGTGGGCTAAGATCTGGCAGATGGAGTACAATGTTGGTGAATGTAAGGCCATCCATTTTGGTAGGAATAACAGCAAAATTGACTACTGTTTAAATGTTTAAAAATTGCAGCATGCTGCTGTGCAGAGGGACCGGGGTGTCCTTGTGCATGAATTGCAAAAAGTTGGTTTGCAGGATGCAGTAGGTAATTAAGAAGGCAAATAGAATTTTGTCCTTCATTGCCAGAGGGATGGAGTTTAAAAGCAGGGAGGTTATGTTGCAGCTGTATAAGGTGCTGGTGAGGCCACACCTGGAGTACTATGTACAGTTTTGGTCTCCTTACTTGAGAAAGGATATACTGGCACTGGAGGGGGTGCAGAGGAGATTCACTAGGTTGATTACAGGGTTGAGAGAGTTGGCTTATGGGGAGAGACTGAGTAGACTGGGGCTATACTCATTGGAATTCAGAAGAATGAGGGGAGATCTTATAGAAACATATAAGATTATGAAGGAAATAGGTAAGATAGAAGCAGGGAGGTTTTTTCCACTGGGTCAGTGAAACTAGAACTAGGGGGCATAGCCTCAAATTAAGAGGGAGCAGATTTAGGATCGGGTTGAGGAGGAACTTCTTCACCCAAAGGGTTGTGAATCTGTGGAATTCCCTGCCCAGTGAAACAGTTGAGACTACCTCATTGAATGTTTTTAAGGCAAGGATAGATAGATTTTTGAACAGTAAAGGAATTAAGGGTTATGGTGAGCGGGTGGGGTAAGTGGAGCTGAGTCCACAAAAAGATCAGCCATGATCTTATTAAATGGCGGAGCAGACTCGAGGGGCCAGATGGCCTACTCCTGCTCCTAGTTCTTATGTTCTTATAGGGACAATCCTGTAACTGAGCATGGTAATGAATTTTTACTCGTTACCCTGTTACCCTGACATCCTGGTTAGTCCAAGAACATCCATTTATCCTTATCTCCTTTAACTTTATCTCACAATTGATTCTGTTATGTGATTTATCACATTGATGGGGGCAGTCCTGTGAGTGAGCATGGTCGCGAATTTTCACTTGCTATCCTGATTGTTCAATTTTTATCCATCTTCCCATTTTATAACCCTGGCATATATAATGATGGACTTTTTCAACTGATGTCCTTTATTATAATTATGGTTAAGATGCATAGCACCATTGCAGGGAGATAGGCAAGTGGTTTAGTATGGATGCAGAGAGTAGGGCCCTACAAGTCCTCACAGCTGGTGAGGAAAACCCCCCTAGAACTTATGGACTCAGGATTTTTTTTTGTATTTCCGTTATTTTGGCGTTACAGAATATTTTGGGATTAAGGAATACTTGCTGTTTCCTGTGAAGGTACAGACAGATAATGCAGGCTGGAAAAGACTGAGGCCGAAACCCTACCATCTTGCTGCGGGCGAGGTTCCCAGAACGGAAACTGCATTGGCCTCGGATGGGATTCATCCGATCTCATCCGAGCGAGGCCGGAAAATCCCGCCTGAGTGTTTTTTGTTGTTGTTAGCGCCTCTGGTTTTGTTGGAGTGGAAGAATTGCGTCCTGCTGCATGCCAGAGGTAGTTGGCTAATCCTTGGATATCTCGCCTTGTTCGGTTGGTCTTCTACTTTGACTTGGCTGCGCAGGTAGTGGGGAGGCAGTGGTGTAATGGTGTTGTCACTGGACTAGTAATCCAGAGACCCAGGGTGATGCTCTGGGGATTTGGGTTCAAATCCCACCATGGCAGATGGTGAAATTTGAATTCAATAACAATCTGGAATTAAAGTAGTTGAATGATGACCATGAAAACATTGTCGATTGTTGTTAAAAATAAACCCATCTGGTTCACTAATGTCCTTTAGAGAAGGAAATCTGCTGTCTTTAACTGGTCTGGCCAACATGTGACTCCAGACCTTCAGCAATGTGATTGACTTTTAACTGCCCTCAGGGTGGGCCAGTGACGCCCACATCCCATCAACGAATAAATTTTTTAAAAGTGGTAATAACCACTTTTTTAAACTCATGGACAGTACGGTGGGCATATTATCCTGTTGTTAGGGTTTCTTTGATGAGGGGAAAAGGGTCGAATCTCATTGATGGAGGGGCTTAACTTGTGCCTCTGGGGTGCCTAGAGACAGGGATAGTTTGCTTTGTTCAATGTAAAAGAGTAAGTATTTTTGGCTCGTTGGCCCTTACTCTGCTATGTCCTTGAATAGATTAGAGCGGTGTTTATCCAGGTCAGGTAGAGGGTATGCTGGCCAGGGGATTAGGTTGCCCTCCCCTGGGATGTCACCTTTTGGGGGCTTCTGAGACTTGGTTTCCCTGGGAATATAGAATCCTGTCGGCTGTGGGGCCTGAGTGCGAGTCTGAGTGTTTCGGTTCAGCGTTGTTGGACTCTCTCAGTTGGAGATAAGGCTGAATGGAGGAGGAGATCGCCTCTTCCAAGTGGCTATATATGGAGACTTTGGGTGGGACTTTACAATCTTGCTCGGGCGAGATCATAAAATCCCATCCGAGGCTAACGGACGTTCCCGTTCTACGAACCTCGCCCACTCCAATTCCGTGGTGGGTGAGGTGATAGAATTCTGGCTTTCCAGTCTGTCCTCCTTCTTGAGGTTTGGGCTCCTTGGGTGGGGAGGGTGGGGGGCAGTGTTTTGTTTCTAGTGAGGTTATTCTGTTCTGTTCCTGGTACCCTTCCTGCAAGAGTGTATGCTGAAAGACCACATCTGGCATCTGTTGGATAATTCTGATGCTTCTTTCTCTTTGGAGTTTCTGGGTATCTGGGTAGGTGGGGTGCTGATATAGGCTCTGATCTGTTATACTTAATCCTAGAGGGTTTCCCTTATCTTGTTGGGAGGAGGAGGATTGCATCTCTCCCCAAGATACACTGTTGATAGATGTCTTGATGACTCTTCTTCTTCTTGTCAGTCGGGTTTCCTTGATGGGTGCCTCTGATATGGTTGGAGAGGAGGGAGGTCTGTTGTGCTGCAAGCCTAGGCAAGGTGCATGAATTCTTGGCTTACTGGTTCCTGTATATGAGAACGTACACTGCCAGGCCATGTCTTGTACCGATGGTAGTGTCCTGATGTTCCCCATTTACTGGGTTATCCTTTCATTGCTTGGAAATTTTGGGATGATGAGTTGAGCCACGGTTGGTTGCATTTTTCCCCATAAGGGATCCCATATATTGTGTAGCTCTGTCTCAGTTATCCTGTGGAGGAGGGTGAACACCCTGGTGCCATGTGCTCATGATTATGTCCTGTTATCCTGAGATCCCATTCTATCTGTTATCCTTTCTTTATCCACTTGAGAGGAGACGCCGACTACAATGATTGCAATAATTGATCATTTGAACCATTTGTATGAATGGTCGCTCGTCTTTTCTTTATGGTTTTTTAAAAATTAATTCCTGGGACATGAGCATCACTGGCTGGCCAGCATTTACCTAGTTGCCCTTGAAGGGCAGTTGAAACCACATTGCTGTGGCTCTGGAGTCACATGTGGGCCAGACCGGGGTAAGGACAGCACGGTAGCACAGTGGTTAGCACTGCTGCTTCACAGCTCCAGGGTCCCGGGTTCGATTCCCGGCTCGGGTCACTGTCTGTGTGGAGTTTGCACATTCTCCTCGTGTCTGCGTGGGTTTCCTCCGGGTGCTCCGGTTTCCTCCCACAGTCCAAAGATGTGCGGGTTAGGTTGATTGGCCAGGTTAAAAATTGCCCCTTAAGAGTCCTGGGATGTGTAGGGATTAGCGGGTAAATATGTGGGGGTAGGGCTTGGGTGGGATTGTGGTCGGTGCAGACTCGATGGGCCGAATGGCCTCCTTCTGCACTGTAGGGTTTCTATGATTTCTATGATTTCCTTCCCTAAAGGACATTAGTGAGCCAGATGGGTTTTTCCAATAATCGACAATGGTTTCATGGTCATCAGTAGATTCTTAATTCCAGATTTTTCTATTTGAATTCAAATACCACCATCTGCCGTGGTGAGATTTGAACCCGGGCCCCCAGAGCATTAGCTGAATTTCTGGATTCATAGTCTAGTGATAATACCACTTGGTCGTTGCCTCCCCTTTATGGGATAATGTTCACTCTGTCTGTACTGTATTAGATTTGGAGGATTTGTCGCATTTTCGGTAAAATGTAAAATGGAAAACTTTCAATAAAACCACTCCTAAAAAATATTCAAATTATGTCTCTTTTTTTTGGTGCCCTATTTTGTTTTCATGTATCTTCATCTTTTGTTATTATGGCTAGGGGCCTCAAAAGCTTGGAAGTGTCCTGGGCATCTCCAGACCTCTAAGAGGGCCTGTACATCAGCATGGACCTGTTGGGCTGAATGGCCTGTCCCCATGTTGTGAATACTATATAATGCTGTTATGTAATATCCTTTAACTTCTGCTCCCCCTTTCCTCCCTTCTAACTAGTTTTTAATCCGTTTTGTCACCTTCCCTCTAATTCCACATGCTCTAATTGTCTCCAATAGTGTGTGGTACCTTGACAAAGGCCTCCTGAAAGCTCATCCTCACATCTCTTGGTCAATTAACCAGATCTCTCTCCATGGTGAGGGCAAAGAAATAATTTACCTCCACCAACAGCACCCCCTGCAGGTGTGTAACCTGAGGTCTTCCTTCCCTGCTATATATACATTATGATGTATTGATATAGCCCATCAATTTACAATACGATTACTTATTTACGATGCATTTTGATTTGGATTATGTTACGGTTTTGGTTTTCTGTTCCTGGTCTTACATACAATATTAACATGGGTTATAAATAATCTCTTAACTTATTAAAAATTAACCCCATCCTTAATGCTGAGATGATGTGAAGCTATGAATATATAACTTCGCTGCTGGGGTAATCAATAAATACTCTGCCTTAAGCACGCTGCATCCAGAATGTGAGGCAATAAATTTTAAGATTATTGAAGAAAACAACAGTAACAGCTTTGGCAGCAATGAACTTTCTGGGTGGCAAATTATCGTTGAGAACAACTCAGGAGTTGCCTGTCGCTAAAGTTAAAATGAGCGGCTAGATACTTTTCTCCCTTTATTGGCCAGCACAGACACGAAGGGCTGAATGGTCTCTTTCTGCACCGTAACTTTTCTGTGATTTCTGTGAAGAGAAACAAGGAAGACTGCAGCCAAAAACAAGCAAAGATTTTTTATAGACTTTGGCTACCACAGGAATGCTCAATCCAGAAAAAGAAAGAGGTTATGAACAAGGTAGATAAAGAACAAAAAGCAAAAAAGAGTCAAACAAAACTCTGCCTAGACATGGAGAAAATCTTTCATTCACAGAATTACACAATCTTTATTGTGCAGAAGGAGGCCATTCAGCCCATTGAGTCTGCACTGGCTCTCTGAAAGAGCATTCTACCTCGTCCCACTGCCCTACCTTATCCCCATAACTTGCATATTCTTTCTATTCAGAAAACAATCCAATTCCCTTTTGAATACTTCCATTCAACTTTCTTCTCCCTAAGTAGTTCAGAGACTATGAAATCAATGCACTGAATGGGTGGACTCCCCAAAGCCTATCCACAGTTTACACAAATCAGAAATATGATGGAATACCCTCCACTTGCCTGGATGGGGACAGCTCCAACAAACTCAAGGAGCTCGGCACCCTCCAGGACAAAGCAGCCTGTTTGATTGACACCTCATACACAAACATTCAGCCCTTCCACCACTGAAACACAATGGCAACAGCGTGCATCATCTACAAGATGCTCTGTAGGAATTCATCAAGGCTTCTTTAGGCAGCATCTTCCAAACCATGACTGCTTCCATCCAGAAGAACAAGGGAAACAGATACCTGGGAACACCACCTTGGAGAAAATGTACAGATTCCTAACTCGTGGAGGGCAATTTTTTATTCATTCAAGGGATGTAGGTATTGCTGGCTAGGCCAGCATTTATTGACCATCTATATTTACCCTTGAGAAGGTGGTGGTGAGCTGCCTTCTTGAAACACTGCAGTCCATGGAGTGTAGGTACACTCAGAGTGCTGTTAGGCAGGAGTTCCCTCCAAGCCACTTATCATCCTGACTTGGAAATATATTGCCATTCATTTACTGTTGTTGGGTCAAAATCCTGGAACTCCCTCCCTAACAGCACTGTGAGTGTACCTGAGTGAGTGTAGATGATCTGAATTCAGATCAAGAGCAATTAGGAATGGGCAATAATGGACCTTGCCTGAGATGTCTTCTTTCCATTCAGTATGATGTGGAGATGCCGGCGTTGAACTGGGGTAGGCACAGTAAGAAGTCTCACAACACCAGGTTAAAGTCCAACAGGTTTATTTGGTAGCACAAGCCACAAGCTTTCAGAGCGCAAATGGAATGGCAGCAAATGGAGGCAAATGAAATGCTGGCTTTTATTTCAACGAGGCTGGAGAATAAAAGTAAAGAGGAATTGCTGCAACTGTACAAGGTACTAGTGGGGCTACACTTGGAATATTGTGTACAGTTTTGGTCCCCTTATTTAAGTAAAGATACATAATCATTGGAGGCAGTATGGAGAAGGTTTACTAGGATGATCCTGGGTATGGAGGGACTACCATATGAGGAAAGATTAAACAGGTTGGGTCTGTACTCCTTGGAGTTCAGAAGAATGAGAGATGTTATGATTGTAAAATAAGATTCTTAGGGGTTAGGCAAGGTAAATGTTGGGGGGATGTATTCACTCATGGGAGAATGTAGGACCAGAGGGCATGGACTCGGAATAAGGGGTTGCTCATTTAAGACAGATTTGAGGAAGAATTTCTTCTTTCAAAGAGTGGTGAATCTTTGGAATTCTTTACCCCAGGGAGCTGTGGAGGCAAAGTCCTTGAATATTTTCAAGGCTGAGATTGATAGGTTTTTAATCAGTCGGGGAATTGAGGGTTACAGAGAGAAGGCAGGAAAATGGACTTAATGTTAGATCAGCCATGATCTTATTAAATAGTGGAGCAGGCTCAAAGGGCTGAATGGCCTCCTCCAGTTCCTATTTCTTATGGTCTTATGGTCATCAAAAAATAGAAAATACTTAATTTCTGGAATTGAAATATGGTCAGAACTTTTATCTTCCCTTTTCCTCTTGTTCTGATTTTCGCCTTTCTTTCCAGAATTAGAATAATGATGACATTATGTTGCATCTCTTAGCGCAATGAATCTATCAGGGCAGCTGATCTCTCTGAGAGGTCACCGACGCATCAAGGAAAGAGAGAAACTGGAAACCGGCAAATGGAGAACTGCTGCAAATCGCAATAAATCACAGCATTGAAATGTATTGCGGAGAATTCCTGTGGGAAATTAGTCCATCACAGCAAATTGATCAGAGCTGTGCAGATGACACAAGGGTCTGTATTGAATCTCTGTGATAAAGTAAAGCAGTGTTCCAGTAAACTATGGTGCATTAATGGTCGAAAACAGGAGCAGTACATCAAGCTGTGTAATAATCAAGAAGGTCGCTACAAGATCCCTCTGAGAGATGGCAGCATCACAATGAAATATGAGTGAGTGCCTATAAAGTAGAAGAATATTGGGTTGAATCACAGCAACAACATAAAGCAAAGTTCTGAAATGGCGGCGTGTTAACTCCCTGTGGGGAATGAAATCACCTCTGTGAATCACTGTGGGGAACAAGAATGGCTCGTTGTTATGAGAACCCATGATGTCGCGGTGGTTGGGGGTGGGGGTGTGATGCGAAACAACAGCCTCATGTTTACATTTCCTTGAGAAAGAACAAAGTGGTGACAGAACCTTACGAGCAGCTAGGTCGCTCGGAGAAATGAAGAGAAATATTTGACGAGAGATGCGGAGCCGGAATATTCTGGGTCAATCCCCCAAAAGAAACATTACAAGGGAAATGATTCAGATAAAACGAACATGACAGAGATTCTTATTTCAAAGATCCCCCAAAGGCAAATGGAAACCTCAGCACAAGAGATTCAGTGTCGACGCTGGAGACTCAGAGCATCTCCTGCGAATTTCGGCTTTCATCTCAGCTTTTGCAACACACCCATCTCTGAATTCACCGACCTCCTCTTCCCCTAAACAGGTCCCTCTATGTTAACCTTTCCACTCTTAACCCTTATGTATGCCCCACCATGGTCTTCCAGTTGGGTAGGACTGAATTTGCCTGGTTACAACCGTATCCATCTAAACGTAGCCAGGAAACTGCCTGGAATGATTTTGCTTCCCACTCCTGCAGCGCTATCTCTGGTGTCTCTCAAGATCTATCCTCCTGGGATCCCTCAGATTTCTCACTTACGTGCTGTCCCTCAGGGACATTGTCTGAAAACACAGCATTTGTTTTCATCTGTACACTGCCTAAGTCACTGGGCGGAATTTAAAGCCCCCGCCCCCCCATGATGGGTTTGGCAGTGGGGGCATTTAATCGAGCAAGATGGTGGCAGGTGGGAACCTTGCCTCCTTCCCATCCCCATCCTGATTAGTTCCATGGCAGGATAGCACATGGACGGCCTTCCTGCCCTGTTGTCAATGCCCATTTAAAGGGCATAACCTGCCACTCTGGTAATCACTCAGCGGTTGGCAGGGTCAGGGTTACTTGCAGGGTTCTCAGGGGATCCCTCATTCAAAAATACTCAGTGCCTGATCGAGGGGCCTGGCATTGGGAAAGGGGGGGGGGGGGGCTGCTGCTAAAACTAATTTCCATCCATTCCTCATTCTCCCTAATCCCCTGGATCTCTAATTCTGGGAGATTTCCTGTACCTTCCTCAGTACAGACAGGCAGAACTGTAAAGCGGGGTGTTGCTTAGTATCCCCCTCATGCCTCCCCTGGCGATGCTCCCAGAATCCCACTGCCCTTGCTGCCGTTACTCCACCCCCCCCCCCCCCCATCCTCTGTGATTCCTTCTCCCATCCCCCGTGACCCCCACCCCATGATTCCATCTCCCATCCCCATGACCCTCACCCCACGATTCCATCTCCCATCATCACTCATGTGTGACCAGGGCCCCTCACTCATCCTGGGCCTTGGGTAGATGCATTACCGACAGCAGCCACCCGCTTCCCAGTGGTTCATATCTAACTTTGAGACCAGTTTCCAACCACTTACCATGTTATCAGTGAGGCCACCCTTTTACAACCTCCATAGCATCACCTAAACCACCCCTGCCTGAACACATCTTCCGCTGATACCCTTATGCATGTCTTTGTTACTTCGAGACTTGACTATTCCATTGTGCTCCTGACAGCAGCCTATTGTCCGTAAACTTCAGATCATCCCAAACCCAGGTACCTGTGTGTGAACTCATATCAAATTCCAATTATCCATCCTCCACTTCAATATCTCTTTTCCACACCATCCCCATATCTCTTTACGTTATTGGCAATTAGAAATCTGCCAATCTCTGTTTTAAAGTCCTCTGGTGTAGAGAATTCCAAAGATTCGGAAAGAGTAAAAAAATTGTCCTCATAAGTTCATAAGTTCATAAGATATTGGAGCAGAATTAGGCCATTCGGCCCATCGAGTCTGCTCCGCCATTCGATCATGGCTGATATGCTCCTCATCCCCCTTTTCCTGCCTTCTCCCCATAACCCTTCAACCCATTACCAATTAAAAATCTGTCTAACTCCTCCATAAATTTACTCACTGTCCCAGCATCCACCGCACTTTGGGGAAGCGAATTCCACAGATTCACAACCCTTTGGGAGAACTAGATTCTCCTCAACTCTGTTTTAAAGTTGCTATCCCTTATCCTAAGACTATGACCTCTCATCCAAGAATGCCCCACAAGAGAAGCATCCGTTCCATGTTTATTTATCCATACCTTTTATCATCTTGTATACCTCAATTTGATCTCTCCTCATTCTTCTAAATTCCAGAGATTATAGGCCTAAACTGTTCAATCTCTCTTCATATGACAAACTCCTCATCTCTGGAATCAATCCTCCAGAGTGAACCTCCTCTGAACTGCCTCCAATGCCCACTACATCTTTCCTCAAATAAGGGGACTAAAACTTGCGCAATACTCCAGGTGCGGCCTCACCATTGCCTTGTATAGTTGCAACAATACTTCCTTCCCTTTATATTCTATTCCTTTATCTATAAATGCTAACATTCCATTTATTATCTGCTGTACCTGCATGCTAGTTTTCTGTGACTCATGAATGAGGACACCCAGATCCCTCTGCACTGGAGCATCCCAAGTCTCTCTCTACTTAGAGAATAAGCTGCCTTCCTATTTTTCTGATCAAAACGCATGACCTCACACTTATCCACGTTAAACTCCATCTGTCTCATTTTGGCCCATTCTCCTAACGTATCTATAGCCATTTGTAAGATTCTTATTTCCTTATTACAATTTACTGTCCTGCCTATTTTTGTGTCATCTGCAAATTTGGTTATAGAGCTTTCTATCCCTGTATCCAAGTCGTTAATATAGATTGTATCTTGGTCCTAAGTGGCTTGCCCCTTATTTTGAAATTGTGTTCCCTGGTTCTAAACACCCAACCAGGGAAAACATCTTACCTACATCTACCCTGGCTATTCCTTTAAGTATTTTGTAGTTTTCAATGAGATCATTTCTCATTCTTCAAAACTCTAGAGAATACAATCTCTTTTCATAAGACAATCCCGCCACCCCGGGAACTGGTCTGTTGAACCTTCATTGCACTCCCTCTATGGCAATAATATCCTTCCTATGGTAAGGGCCCAAAACCGCACATAGGCTGAAAACGTACCATCTCGCCCACTCCAGAATCAGGGTGGGCGAGGTTCCCAGAATGGAAATCTCAGTTGGCCTCAGGAGGGATTTTATGATCTTGCCCAAGCGAGGCCGTAAAATCCTGCCCATAATACTCCAGATGTGATCGAACCAAGGTTCTATATAATTGAAGCAAAGCTTTGCTACTCCCGCACTCAAACCCTCTTGCAATAAAGGCCAATGTACCATCAGTCATCCTAATTGCCTTCTGCACGTACATGTTAGTCTTTGATGAGTTATTGATGAGAACTTCCAGGTCTTTTCGTACGCCTACACTTTCTAATCTCTCACATTTAAGAAATACTCTGAACATCTGATCCTCCTACCAAAGTGGATAACCTCTTATTTCTCCACATTATATTCCATCTTCCATGTTCTTGCCCATTCAGTAAATCTGTCCAAATCTTCCTGAAGCCGCTTTTCATCATCCTCACAACACACATTCCCACCTAGCTTTGTATTAACCGTGAATTTGGAAATATTACATTTGGTCCCCACATCCAAATCATTGATATAAATCATGAACATCTGGGATCCAAGTACTGATGCTTGCAGTACAATGCGAGAATGACACATTTATTCCTATTCTCTACCAGTTAACCAATCCTTAATCCATGACAGTGTATTAATTCCTACCCCATGTGCTTTAATTTTGCCAACTAACCTCCTGTGGATAAT
Source organism: Mustelus asterias (assembly GCF_964213995.1). NCBI lineage: Eukaryota > Metazoa > Chordata > Chondrichthyes > Carcharhiniformes > Triakidae > Mustelus > Mustelus asterias. The sequence goes on along the minus strand of NC_135801.1, from coordinate 175,510,604 downwards.
TTATCAAGAACCTTCTGAAAATCCAAGGAAACTGCACCCACCAACTCCTCTTTATAAGTTCTGTTGTAACATCTCAAAAAACTCCAACAGGTTTGTCAAACATGATTTCCCATTCATAAATCAGTATTGACTGCCAGATCAGGTTGTGCAGGTTAGGTGGATTGGCCATGCTAATTGCCCCTTAGATATGTAGATTAAGAGATTAGTGGGGCAAATACCTAAAGTTTTAGGGATAGGGCCTGAATGGGAAGCTCTGTTGGAAAGTTGGTGAAGACTCAATGGGTTGAATGGCCTCCTTCTGCACTGTAGAGATTCTATGATTCTAGCATTTTCCCTAATACTGTAATGATGTAAAGCTAACAGGTCTGTAGTTCCCCATTTTCTCTCTCCCTTCCTTCTAAAATAGTGGGGTAACATTTTCGACCTTTCAAATTCAGGAACTATTCCAGAATCAATAAAACTTTGGAAGATGATAACCAATGCATCCATTATCTCCATAGCTACTTCTTTTAACAGTCTGGGATGAAGATCATCAAATCCAAATTACTCAGCAACCTTCAGTTCCACTGCTTTCTCCAGTACAATAGTATAATAGTACAATCCAATAGTCAATATCTTTTCCCAGATAGTCAATATCTTTTCCCAAAGGTAGGGGAGTCTAAAACTAGAGGGCATAGGTTTAGGGTGAGAGGGGAGAAATACAAAAGGGTCCAGAGGGGCAATTTTTTCATACAGAGGGTGGTGAGTGGCTGGAACAAGCTGCCAAAGGTAGTAGTAGAGGCGGGTACAATTTTGTCTTTTAAAAAGTGTTTCAACAGTTAGGTGGGTAAGATCGGCATAGAGGGAATGGGCCAAACACGGGCAATTGGGACTAACTTAGTGGTTAAAAGAAGGGGCGGCATGGACAAGTTGGGCCGAAGGGCCTGTTTCCATGCTGTAAACCTCTATGATTCTATGACTCTATGACAACCTCCTGACTAAAACTAATTTCCTTCTATTCCTCATTCTCCCTAATCCCCTGGATCTCTAATGCTGGGAGATTTCCTGTACCTTCCTCAGTACAGATTGACACAACTGTAAAACAGGGTGTGGCCCCATCCTCCCTCCCCCAGTGATCCTCCCAGAATAGGTACACTCAACGTTTCAGAGAAGGCTCAGTTCAGAAGTCCAGGCCAGAAATGCGGAGCTCCAGCACTGAGTAAAAAAATTATTTACAACTCCATATGGCTTATCATTGTTAAAAAAATCATTTTAAAACAATAAATACTTGCATTTAGGCAGGTGAGGCACAGCCATTAATGGCGGAACATTGAGAGGGAATTCTCAAGAGGCCAGAATGAAAGGACTACAGACATCTCGGGGGGTGTTGGGGCTGGAGGAGATTTCAGAGAAAAGGAAGGGCAAGGCCAGGGAGAGATTTGAAAACAAGGGTTAGAATGTTAAACAAAATTTTAAAAACTGAGGGCGCGGGAAATCTGAGTTAAAAATAGAAAATGCCGGAAATACTCAGGCAGCATCTTTGGAGAGAGAAACAGAGTTAATGTTTCAGCTCAGCCACCTTTCATATCCGAAAATATTAAAATCAAGGCCTTGCTTAACCAGGACTCGACGCTGGTCAGTGAACACATCTTTCAGACTGTGGGAGGTAACTGGAGGAAACCCACGCAGACACGGGGAGAATGTGCAAACTCCACACAGACAGTGACCCAAGCCTGAAATCAAACTTGGGTCCCTGGTGCTCTGAGGCAGCAGTGCTAACCACTGTGCTACTGTGCCACCTAGGTGGCAGAGTGCTCGGGTGCCTGGGTGAGAAGGGTGGCAGGATCATGGGTGTTTCATCCCTCACATACCTTCCCCCCCACACACTCCCCGTACCCCATCCATGGCAACCCATTTCACCTCATGCTCTCCACCCATCCTCCATAGCTCCTCATACCCTCCATGCCAATCTATGCCCCTCTACCCATCCCATGGCACCTCATACTATTTATGCCAATTTACTGCCAACTCATGCCAACCCATGCCCCCCACCATCTTTACTCTTACACCCTCCATGCTAACTCACCCAGTATCTACCATGGGCAGATCTCAAGAGCCCTGTTGAGATTAAATAAAATAAAGCTATGCATCTATTGATGATGTCACTATTACAAGAACACTCTCATTGGTTAAAATCCATTCATTACACTTAAATTACTTCAATGAATTAATCCTTTATAAAATCAAATATTTGTATTTATAGCCCCACATCAAAGCTTTAAGCCACATGGAGCTGTCAATCAAGCTGTGAACAGACAAGCCATCCCACTGTGATAATGATAGGAATCATTCATGCAGCACAAATCCTAGAATGATAGCCCCCAAGCTTACTTCAATAGACAGCGTGAAATAGCAAGCACTGATTTTTAAAATAAATTACAGTCTGCTTTTACTTAAATTTAAAGAGGAGATTTAAATGCTTTGACAGTTTGACAGTTCCAATGAGTTTATCCATTTTTTATGCACAGGTCTACTTTTAACTATCCCAAAAGGCACTTGACCTCTCCATTCAAAAGGGAACATTGCCTCTCCAAAAAGGTGCCCGACCTTTTCAAACAACCCTGGTAAGTTTAGACTGTAAAGCCCACAAATTATGTTTTGGACATCCTACTAATGAAAATACATGACAAATACATGAATAGAACAAAGAACAATACAGCACAGGAACAGGCCCTTTGGCCCTCCAAGCCCGTGCCGCTCCCTGGTCCAAACTAGACCATTCTTTTGTATCCCTCCATTCCCACTCCGTTCAATAGGATGGGAATAGAGGGATATGGTCCCTGGAAGGGTAGGGAGTTTTAGTTCGGTGGGGCAGCATGGTCGGTGCAGGCTTGGAGGGCTGAAGGGCCTGTTCCTGTTGTGTAATTCTCTTTGTTCTTTGTTCTTAGAACTGTTTGAAGTTGGCTGCACTTCAACATAAGCAGGTGCCTCTGTCAATCATGGGCATGCAAACTACAATCGCATCCCCCCACCCTCCCCATCGCCCCACATCCCCCTGCAGCAAAGATAGTGGGTGCCAGGTTCGGCTCTGTCACCGTTTTGGATAAGTCAGAGATCCTCTCCATTGATGTGAACATTCAGGCCTCAGATTCAAACTCAGCAAGTGACTGGGTAAGGATATGTACCGTGGCTGCGGTGCAATGGCCAGGATTTTCTGGGTACCCTCTGCAGTGGGATTTCCCACAACGGATGGGATGAGCCATTGGCTGCCGGTGGGATCTTCCAGTTCTTCCAAGGTCTACAGGCTTTTGCGTGACTTGCCTGCCCCGCAGGTGGGGAAACTGTAGCAGCGGGGTCAACCTCAGGAGCGTCGCGAGATCCTACTAGCAAGAAGGGCTGGAAAATCCCACCCAATGTTTCTATTACGGAGAAAGGGGTTTTTGGCTTTGGAACAAGGGAGGCTGAGGAGCGACTTAATTGTGGTGTATATAATAATGAGGCCCCAGATAGGAGGAACCTATTTCCGTTAGCAGAGAGACCAATAACCAGGGGGCATTGACTTAAAGTCATTGACACAAGAATTAAAGGGGAGTTTAATTCTTAACCCAGAAGGTGAAAGAACTCAGTGCCTGAAAGAGTGGTAGAGGTAGAAATGCTTAACATATTTTTAAAGATCCTGAAAAAAGAAATGTATGCAAAAGGGAAAAAATGTAGGTTTTCTTTGCTACTTATGTTACAGGATTGCATTAATATTATAGTAATAGGCCACGTCATTGTAATATCGGAGGATTTTTTATGGTGTGTGAGCTGAAATCTCTAAAGGAAAATGATCAATGGGAATTGTCTGATATGGTGCCAATCCAAGGATTATTGTGGTTTTCAAAATGGCTCCCTCCATTTATTATCCCTCTGGAGCCTTCCAATTTTATGCTTGGTAAATAAGAATCAACAGACTCGCAGTCTGATGCATGCAGATAAGGCCTCGGTATGTGAAAGCTAACCAGCAGTGAGCCCCCATGTGACATTCTTGTGCAATCTTCTGCCATTGACACTTGTTCCCTTATGTACACACTGGCTGAAATGGCAAAAGTATGAGCTTAATTTGTATTTAATCATATGATATTGATATACATGATATAGTATATACTATATGGTAAATATCATGTTATTTTCTTTGAACTCATGCAAGCACCTGTTGCGATTTTATTCAGACTGGGGTTATTCATCTTTATTTTTCATGTGTTCCCAAAGTGTTTACTGCCCATTCCTATTTGCAAATGATTGTTCAGTTTTTACAACTGATGAGCTTGGCATCTGTCGGTAGTCATACATGGGTGTGGCAGATTTTTTTTCCCTCAACTCAGGACGCATGTTTTTATCATGCATTCATGCAAGGGCAGGATTTACTCCTCATCTCTAATTGCCATCGAGAAGGTTGAGGCTTCACAGTAATCATCATTTAAGGACATTAATCAGATGCCAGGCCATAAATCAGTTTCAATTTCATATTTTGCCATGTGGGATTTGAACTCAAAACATTTAGTCTGCTAAAATACTTTGGATGCTGGAAATCTGAAGTAAAAACAGAAGCACTCAGTCGGCTAAGTAGCACTTGTGGAGAGAGAAATGGAATTATTGTTAGGCCTCACACTTGCAGTTCGATGATAAAAGATGATGCAAATTCTGCTTCTTCATAAACCCACTTTATTATGTTGCACAACTCCACGTACACACCAACACCCAGTGTCACCTGTAGCCCCTCTATATATCAGTGACTTCTATTGAATAATTGACATCAAATTAGGACTTAAGTGGCTAAGTCCTAAGTGACTTAAGTAGGAATGTTAACCCATTCCTAACAATTATAGCCATTCCTGGTCAATGGAAAACTCTCTTAACTCCCCACGGTTCTGATCATAGTTCACCAACCTGAATGCCACTTTGGACTGGATTTTGTATAATGGGCAGGGACCCCAAGATGAAGGTTCAAGTGGGAGGCACAACTCCAGAATGTGCATGGATTGAAGCCCTTAAGTGGCCAAATTAATGTCCCCCTCCTGGCGATGTTAGGATTTACCCATAGCGGGCAGAGGCTGGCAGTTACTAATTTTACAGTTACTCTTACCAATTTTTACAGATGCACTATAGAAAGCATCTTTTCCGGATGTATCACAGCTTAGTACAGCTCCTGCTCTGACCAAGATCGCGAGGAACTACAAAGAGTTGTGAACGTAGCCCATCACGCAAACTAGCCTACCATCCATTGACTCCATCTACATTTCCCACTGCCTCGAAGAAGCAGCTAGCACAATAAAGGACCCCATGCACCCTGGACATACTCTCTGCCACCTTCTTCCTTTGGGAAAAAGATACAAACATGGTGGCACAGTGGTTAGCACTGCTGCCTCACAGCTCCAGGGACCTGGGTTCAATTCCTGGCTTGGGTCACTGTCTGTGTGGAGTTTGCGCATTCTCCCCGTGCCTGCGTGACTTTCCTCCGGGTGCTCCGGTTTCCTCCCACAGTCCAAAAATGTGCAGGTTAGGTGAATTGGCCATGCTAAATTCTCCCTCAGTATGCCTGAACAGGTGCCGGAGTGTGGTGACTAGGGGATTTTCACAGTAACTTCACTACAGTGTGAATGTAAGCCTACTAGTGACTATAAATAACCTTTAACTTTAACTATAAACTTTAACAAAAGTCTGAGGTCACGTACCAACCGACTCAGCTTCTTCCCTGCTGCCATCAGGCTTTTGAATGGTCCTATCATATATTAAGCTGATCTTTCTCTTCACACTACCTGTAACTGCAATACAATATTCTGCATCCTATCTTTTTCCTTTTCCCCTATGTACTTTATGAATGGCCTAACAAAGGTTTTACATAGCTGCAACATGATTTCCCAACTCTTGTACTCAATAAAATTAGTCTCGCTCTGTTTTGTCCCCATAGCTCCAAGGTTGTCTTGTGCTGATCACCAGCAAAACAGAGAATTTCCAATGCAGTGTCAAAACACCAAACAGCGAACCTGCCATTTCTCTTTGCAGGTGCCGATTAGCCCATCATTTTCTATTTTGGAAAAGGTAACAGCTGGGGTGACGTCACCGATAAGTCTTCATTTGTGGGCAGCACTGGGAAAGTAGTCACGGGTTGCCATTTCAATGGGGAATAAGATGAATTTGCATAAATGTTATGTGACGGAGAGAGTTGATTACAGTTCTGGGAGTTGGGATTGAATGAAACTGACAATTCCAGCTGGAATGCGACAAGTTAATTAAATAGCCAGGAATGAAGAAATAGCTGCAAAGCTGCAGTTAACCGAGAGTTGACAATGTGTTTGGATGAATTAGAATATAGAACTGTACAGCACAGTACAGGCCCTTCGGCCCTCGATGTTGTGCCGAGCTTTGTCCGAAACCAAGATCAAGCTATCCCACTCCCTATCATTCTGGTGTGCTCCATGTGCCTATCCAATAACTGCTTGAAAGTTCCTAAAGTGACGACTCCAGTATCACAGCAGGCAGTCCATTCCACACCCCAACCACTCTCTGAGTAAAGAACGTACCTCGGATATCCCTCCTATATCTCCCACCATGAACCTTATAGTTATGCCCCCGAGTAACAGCTACATCCACCCGAGGAAATAGTCTCTGAACGTCCACTCTATCTATCCCCCTCATCATCTTATAAACCTCTATTAAGTCGCCTCTCATCCTCCTCCGCTCTAAAGAGAAAAGCCCTAGCTCCCTCAACCTTTCCTCGTAAGACCTACCCTCCAAACCAGGCAGCATCCTGGTAAATCTCCTCTGCACTCTCTCCAATGCTTCCACATCCTTCTTATAGTGAGGTGACCAGAACTGCACACAATATTCCAAATGTGGTCTCACCAAGGTCCTGTACAGTTGCAGCATAACCCCATGGCTCTTAAACTCAAACCCCCTGTTAATAAACGCTAACACACTATAGGCCTTCTTCACAGCTCCATCCACTTGAGTGGCAACCTTCAGAGATCTGTGGATATGAACCCCAAGATCTCTCTGTTCCTCCACATTCTTCAGAACCCTGCCGTTGACCCTGTAATCCGCATTCAAATTTGTCCTACCAAAATGAATCACCTCGCACTTATCAGGGTTAAACTCCATCTGCCATTTTTCGGCCCAGCTCTGCATCCTATCAATGTCTCTTTGCAGCCTACAACAGCCCTCCAACTCTTCCACTACTCCACCAATCTTGGTGTCATCAGCAAATTTACTGACCTACCCTTCAGCCCCCTCCTCCAAGTCATTGATAAAAATCACAAATAGCAGAGGACCCAGCACTGATCCCTGTGGTACACTGCCGGTAACTGGTCTCCAGTCTGAAAATTTTCCATCCACCATCACCCTCTGTCTTCTATGAGATACAGTAAGAGTTTTAACAACACCAGGTTAAAGTCCAACAGGTTTATTTGGTAGCAAATACCATTAGCTTTCGGAGCGCTGCTCCTTCGTCAGATGGAGTGGAAATCTGCTCTCAAACAGGGCACAGAGACACAAAATCAAGTTACAGAATACTGATTAGAATGCAAATCTCTACAGCCAACCAGGTCTTAAAGATGCAGACAATGTGAGTGGAGGGAGCATTAAGCACAGGTTAAAGAGATGTGTATTGTCTCCAGACAGGACAGCCAGCAAGTCCAGGAGGCAAGCTGTGGGGGTTACTGATAGATGGGGGTTACTGCTGGCCCAGTTGCTCACAATGTTAAAGGAAAGTTAACCTTTCTCAGTCCCTCTTCAACTCTAACATTGATGAGCTTGCCAACTCGATCTCGAATGGTCCTATCTGCTTCACCATTATGACCAAAACTAAGGGATTATCATTGCTTCTGTGTTTGTGTGAATCCTTCACTCTGTGGATTGCAATAGCACCTCTAAATCCAAATGACATCCTTTATTATAGATTTATACACCCAGGTTCTTCAACCCATGCTGCCCAAAAACAAGCAGCAGGCTGTTTAAATATGCAATTGGGGTCTCATACCAATTAGAGAGATCCCCTCCTTGGTAGCAATTTCCATGGAGAAATGGATGGAGCATGAATGTTACTCCCACACTTTCCATTGATCTTTCTCTACACCCTAGCTATGACTGTAACACTACATTCTGCACTCTCTCCTTACCTTCTCCCCTATGACTGTATAGCAAGAAACAATACTTTTCACTGTATGCCAATATGTGTGACAATAATAAATCTAATCAAATCAAATAAAATCAAAAATCAGCTGTTGAGTGACTAACCAACGGGTGTCAACAGAAGACATTCTGAGAAGATACATTTTTCTCTTTTTTTAAAGATTTTGCAGGTTCGAGGCACATTCAACCTTCTCTTAGCTCCACAAGAGTATTTCAGTCCAGTGCTGATCCATTCTCACCCCTCGGCCTGGAACCCTCACCAACTTCTTCCTTCCACCCCATCCCGCGACAACCCTACAAATTACTTGCCAGCCAGATCATTGCAAAAGGGTGGCATGTTGGCACAGTGGTTAGCACTGCTGCCTCACAGCACCAGAGACCAGGGTTCAATTCTAGCCTCGTCTGTGTGGAGTTTGCACATTCTCCCCGTGTCTGCGTAGATTTCCTCCAAAAGCTCCGATTTCCTCGAACACTCCAAAGATGTGCGGGTTAGATTGATTGGCCTTGCTAAATTAACCCTAGTGTCAGGGAAATTAGCAGGGTAAATATGAGGGGTTAAGGGAATAGGGCCTCGGTAGGATTGTGGTTGGAAGACTCGATGAGTCGTATGGCCTCATTCTGCAGTGTAGGAATTTATGGTTCTATGATCCTATAAATGCTGACCGTTTATCTAACAGAACACTCGGTTAGTACCTTCACTGGCTGGAGTAATATAAAAACAGGCTGTAACCTGGACTTGCTTCAGGCCTCCCAGCTCTGGCCACCAACCTCCTCTCTCTGTTTTGGGCCCCAGACTAAAACTATCCACCCAGACTTACTGGAAATATCGGATTGCTTCTGACTATCTAACAAAGAGCTGTCAGAATTAATTCCTAGATGCTGTTTTAAAAAAGTCACAGAAAATTTGGAAAGATGCAGCTTTGCCGGGATAATCAACACGGATTTGTGAAGGGTAAGTCTTGCCTCACAAATTTGATTGAATTCTTTGAGGAGGTAACTAAGTGTGTCGATGAAGGTAGAGCAGTTGATGTCGCATACATGGATTTTAGTAAAGCGTTTGATAAGGTTCCCCATGGTCGGCTCATGAAGAAAGTAAGGAGGTGTGGGATAGAGGGAAATTTGGTCAATTGGATAAGTAACTGGCTATCTCATAGAAGTGGAGATGCCAGCGTTGGACTGGGGTAAACACAGCAAGATCTGTTGCTAAAATGGCATTTTCACTGTCTCCATGAGTTCTTGTACAAAATTGCAATACCCAGGCAATATTGGCAACTGTATTAAGGGTGGAGATTCAGAATGTCCCAAATCACACGCTCTACCTTCTGACTGATGTGTAAGGAAGGTTGCAGATGTATTTCTACAGAGAGGCTCATTGACACTTTATTTATTCAAATCAATCATGGTTAATGTTATGAACATTGAAAAATGATAGGCACTTAAAGTCACAGCTGTGCCAGGCTCCCCCCATCCCCCAACTCCACGACCCAACCCTGAAATTGTCTAATTCCCTGGGAGAGGCAATAATGGAAGAATAAGGAAGTGGAGGGGTGTGGGGGGGAGGGGGGGGGTAACACTGAGAAATTCCTGTTAGACCCCCTCAAGTGATCGAAGAGATGACATGGGCCATGTTTATGTTAACTGTAAAACACACCGTGCTTACGGCAGATAATACAATCGAGAACCTGACCAAATATAGAAGGTAAGAAGTTTAACAACACCAGGTTAAAGTCCAACAGGTTTATTTGGTAGCAAAAGCCACACAAGCTTTCGAGGCTCTAAGCCCCTTCTTCAGGTGAGTGGGAATTCTGTTCACAAACAGAATTTATAAAGACACAGACTCAATTTACATGAATAATGGTTGGAATGCGAATACTTACAACTAATCCAGTCTTTAAGAAACAAAACAATGGGAGTGGAGAGAGCATCAAGACAGGCTAAAAAGATGTGTATTGTCTCCAGACAAGATGTGTATTGTCTGGAGACAATACACATCTTTTTAGCCTGTCTTGATGCTCTCTCCACTCCCATTGTTTTGTTTCTTAAAGACTGGATTAGTTGTAAGTATTCGCATTCCAACCATTATTCATGTAAATTGAGTCTGTGTCTTTATAAATTCTGTTTGTGAACAGAATTCCCACTCACCTGAAGAAGGGGCTTAGAGCCTCGAAAGCTTGTGTGGCTTTTGCTACCAAATAAACCTGTTGGACTTTAACCTGGTATTGTTAAACTTCTTACTGTGTTTACCCCAGTCCAACGCCGGCATCTCCACATCACAAATATAGAAGGTCCAGAGGGGAATTGAGAAAACAAATAAGAGAAGCAGAGTATGGGAAGAGACTGGCAGCTAACATAAAAGGAATTCAGAAGTCTTCTACTGGCAAGTAAAAGGAATGGGTTCAATTGGGGGCCAAAAAATGTGTTTTATGTATGGAGACAGGGGGCCTGGCTGAGGTGTTAAATAAATATTTTGCACCTGTCCTTACCAAAGAAGAAGATGCTGCCCAGGACATGTTAAAAGTGGAGGTGATTCAGACACTAGAGGTTTAGAATTAATAAGGAGGTGGTATTGGATAGGCTGTCTGTACATAAGGTTGGTAAGGCAACAGGACCAGAAGACGCAATTTTAGATAATTAGGGAAATTAGTGGAAATTGTGGATAATTAAATTCCATTGTTTTTCAAAGACTCAGGGATACTGCCAGAGGACTGAAAAGTTACAAATATTACATCCTGGTTCAAAAAAAGATTAAAGATAAACCCATTCGCCCAACGTCTACAGACCAGTCAGTTTAATGTTGGTGGTGGGGAAGCTTATAAAAATGATAATTGGGGACAAAATCCATAAATGTGAGTTAATTTAGGAAATCCAGAATGGATTTGTTAAGGGAAAACGATATTTAAATAACTCCATAAGTTTATAAGAGATAGGAGCAGCATTAGGCCATTTGGTCCATCGAGTCCGCTCCGCCATTCGATCATGGCTGATATGCTCCTCATCCCCCTTTTCCAGCATTCTCCCCATAACCCTTTAACCCATTACCAATTAAAAATCTGTCTAACTCCTCCTTAAATTTACTCACTGTCCCAGCACCCACCGCACTTTGGGGTAGCAAATTCCACAGATTCACAACCCTTTGGGAGAAGTAGTTTCTCCTCAGCTCTGTTTTAAATTTGCTATCCCTTATCCTAAGACCTCTCGTCCTAGAATGCCCCACAAGAGGAAGCATCCGCTCCACATCTACCTTACCATACCTTTTATCATCTTGTATACCTCAATGTGATCTCCCCCCATCCTTCTAAACTCCAGAGAGTACAGGCCTAAACTGTTTAATTGCTCTTCAAACGACAAACCCCTCACCTCTGGAATCAATCTAGTGAACCTCCTCTGAACTGCCTCTGAACTTGCTTGAATTCTTTGAAGAGATTATAACCACTGTGCCACCATGGGGCAGCAGGGTGGCACAGTGATTGGCATTGCTGCCTCACAGCGACAGGGACCAGGGTTCGATTCTGGCCTTGGGTCACTGTCTGTGCAGAGTCTGCATGTTCTCCCCGTGTCTGCATGGGTTTCCTCCAGGTGCTCCGGTTTCCTCCCACACTCCAAATATGTGTGGGTTAGGTTGATTGGCCATGCTAAATTGACCCTTAATGTTGGGGGTATTAGGAGGTAAAGCTATGGGGTTGTGGGGATATGGCCTGGGTGGGATTGTTGTCGGTGCAGGCTCGATGGGCCAAATGGCCTCCTTCTGCATTGTAGATTCTATGATTCTATTACAGAGAGGGTTGATGAGGGTAATGTTATTGATGTGGTGTACATGGACTTCCGAAAGGCATTTCAGACAGTGCTGCACACCAGACCTGTGAGTAAAGTTAGAGCTCACGGAATAAAATGGACAGTAGCTACATGAATACAAAATTGGCTGAGTAACTGAAAAAAGGGGTGGTAGTGAACGGTTGCTTTTCTGACTGGAGGAAGGTTTATAGTGAAGTTTCCCAGGGATCAGTGTTAGGACCCATGCTCTTCCTGATATAAATTAATAACCTAGAACTTGGTTTACAGGGCACAAATTCAACATTTTCAGATGATACGAAACTTGGAAGTATTGTGAACCATGAGGAAGCTAGTGGAGAACTTTCAAAGGACACAGACAGGTTGGTGAAATGGGCAAGGCAAATGGCAGATCAAATTCAATGCAGAGAAATGTGAAGTGATTTATTTTGTTCGGAGAAATGCAGACAGACAGTATAAAATAAAAGGTACAACTCTGAAGGAGGTGCAGGAGCAGAGAGGGTTGAGTGTGTGTGTGCATATATCATTGATGGTGACAAGGGAGGTTGAGAAAGTGGTTAAAAATGCATACAACACCATGGGCTTTATTAATAGGGGCAGAGTGTACAAGAGGAAGGATGTTAACATTGCATTGTTCTTAACTGGAGTATTGTGTCCAGTTCTAGGCACCATGTGAAGGTATTAGAGAGGGTGCAGAAAAGGTCCCACAAGAATGGCTCCAGGGATGAGGACCTTCGGTTATCTGGATAGATTGGAGAAATTTGGGACTGATAATTGGGACTGTTTTCCTTGAAGGTGAGAAGTTCTAAGAAGATTTGATAGGGGTCAAAATCATGAGGGACAGAGTAGATAGGGAGAAACCAAAAGAGAAAATGCTGGAAAATCTCAGCAGGTCTGGCAGCATCTGTAAGGAGAGAAAAGTGCTGACATTTTGAGTTCAGATGACCCGTTGTCAAAGCTAAAAGGCATAGAAAGTGGGAGATATTTATACTGCAGGCTGAGAGAATGAAAGATGAGTCATAGTCACAAAAACAAGGGGAAAGGCTGCTAATGACAGTCCATAGAGAGAATAAAGGATTGTGAAAGGCCAAATGGCAGAGAGGCTGAAATCAGAGGGTAAGCTGCGACAGATGAAGATGTGGGGGGAATGGGTGGGAGAGAGGTTTTCTTATCTTTTCTTACCTTACATTTTCTCCCTGTTTCCCCCTTTTTCTCATTTTTTTCTCAATTTTACCTCTCTTCCACCCATCCCCCCCCCTCCACCCCCCCCCCCCCATATCTTCATCTGTCACAGTTTATCCTCTGATTTCAGCCTCTCTGCCATTTTGCCATTCTCACCCTTTATTCTCTCTATGGACTGTCATTAGCAGCCTTTCCCCTTGTTTTTGTGACTATGACTCATCTTTCATTCTCTCATCCTGCAGTGTAAATATCTCCCACTTTCTATGCCTTTTAGCTTTGACAACCGGTCATCTGGACTCGAAACATCAGCTCTTTTCTCTCCCTGCAGATGCTGCCAGACCTGCTGAGATTTTCCAACATTTTCTCTTTTGGTTTCAGATTCCAGCATCCGCAGTCATTTGCTTTTATCCAGTAGATAGGGAGAAACTGTTCCCATTGGTGGAAGGATAAGAACAAAGAAAAAAGAACAAAGATCAAAGAACAGTACAGCACAGGAACAGGCCCTTCGGCCCTCCAAGCCTGTGCCGACCATGATGCCCCAAAGTAAACTAAAAAAAATCTGCCTTTACTTGATCCATATCCCTCTATTCCCTCCCTATTCACGTACCTATCCAGATGCCTCTTATGGAGATGGATGGATGTAGAATGAGAGGCCACAGAGTGGTTAAGATCTGGAATGTAATCATAGAATCATAGAATTCCTGCAGTGCAGAAGGAGGTCATTCGGCCCATCAAACCTGCACCGACAACAATCTCACCCAGGCCCTATCCCCGTAATCCCCCTGACACTAAGGGACAATGTACCTGACATGTAGATGGATAACTTCATGATTTGTTCCAATTGAACTACATTGTGGGATGGTCCAGGGAATGGGTGGGAAGGGGGTTAGATGCAACGTGCCAGCGTATTCACCCTGCTTTGCCTTGTGCAGCAGCAACAGGGTGACACGGGGCGACACGGTGGCACAGCGCCTTGGACCCGGGTTCGAGTCCCAGCTTGGGTCACTGTGTGTGCAGAGTCTGCACGTTCTCCCCGTGTCTGCGTGGGTTTCCTCCGGGTACTCCGGTTTCCTCCCACAGTCCGAAAGACGTGCATTGGCCATGCTAAATTCTCCCTCAGTGTACCCGAACAGGCGCTGGAGTGTGGCGACTAGGGGATTTTCACAGCAGCTTCATTGCAGTGTTAATGTAAGCCTACTTGTGACACTAACAATGGCCATGTAATATATATAGCTTGTCCCCCTCACTGCGGCTCAGAGTTGCTGTGAGCCGGGATGTGTGTCCAGGGGAGGGGATGTGAAGCAAGGCTCTCCACTCACTTGCACTTGACGGTGGCGCTGACGAAACAGGCGAATGGTTGAGTCCTGGTTCCGTTCGAGTGAGAAACTCCTCCCTCGCTTTTTTTTTCAGACAAACAACCCCCTTACAACCGCCATGGTGTCATGGATCATCTCTAGATTAGTCGTGTGAGTATTGCAGGATTTTAAGGTGTTTTTTTCTTTTCTTATTTTAACATATGTACATTTTAGCGCTTATCTTTTTCTCAACCTGTAAATTCTTGGACAGTGCAGCTGTCAAAGGACTCCGCCTGTGAACGGCTCGGTAAACGCTGCTCTCTTAATCCTCCACTTAAAATACGATAACCAACCTACATGAGCTAAAATATCTCTCTCTCCCCCCTTAAAACAAGGCAATGATCTTTTGTGTGGCTTGCGATACATGTGTCAGTCTGGGCTGTTATTTCTTGTAATTACATATATATATATATAAATGACATTAAAAATTGGTATCATGCACGTGCATGATATTTGCAAAACGAAACCATTTGCAGAGATAAACATCCCAGACCCCTAAAAATAATTCTGGATATTGTTGTCATCACTGGTGAGGTTTGGGTGGGTCGCAGCAAGCCAAGGACAGTCTGCAGGTTGAGGGTGTCCAGAATGTGAGCACTAGTCTATGGTGTATAGTAGTATACTAGTACAATACTATCCACATCATGGCTATCATATACTATACTAGTCACTGATCCAGCAGCTTTGAGATTTCTTTCATCTACCGTACACTCAAGATTGGAAATATGAATCTCGATGGGTGTTTTGTGTGTGTGGAGGGAGCCGGCTAGTATCTGACTGCATTAAAGGGGAAAGAGGCTGAAGGAGAGATGAAATTGAAATTGCTGCTCTCTTTCAATATTACAGGGAAGCTCCCTCTCCCCTCTCCCTACAGGGAAGCTCCCTCTCCCCTCTCCCTCAATCTTACAGTCAAGATCAAGGCAGATCACAAGTTGTTGCTCTCGCTCCGCTTGCATTAAACGGTTTTATAATTAGCCTGACACTGATCGGGTTTCACACCGGAGTTGCTGGGCTATGCGACCCCGGGTCAGAGCAGCAGCTGTTGGAGGCGGCCTTGTTGTCGAGGTTTGCATTCAGCCTGTCATTACCTACAGGGCAGGTTGGAGATGAAGAGGGGGACGAGACAAACTGTGTGTGTTTCTTCTTTAAAACCACTTTAAACAAAAGAATGCTAATTGTTTGGTCTCCTCCTGCAAAGGGAGACTGGGTGAAATCTGGCGATTCCTGCTCTCCGCCAGTCAAGTCTTATCGCTTCATTTACAAAGGCACATTTCAGGGGGTCTTTTGTTCTTTGGCGAATGGGTGTCACATCCGTGCAATAAATGGGTCGCATGCAGACAGTGGGGGATTGATTTTACTGGGATTGTCCTTGAGGGAATGAAAGCTCAGCCTATCCTGGCTTTCCCCGCCCCCCCCTCTGTTCTTTTTGTATTTTTTCTTGGTTAAAGCAACAATTTGGTTTGTGGTACCTTGCAGAGTGAGCAGAAACACTGATCTGCGGCTCGCACTGAACAAAAAATAACACAGTTACAGAAAGGTAGGGGAGGATCCCCAACATCCAATGAGATCAGCAGTGGCTTTAACCAAAGATCACTGACCTGAAATTCCACATCCTGAAATTTTAACCCAACCTTTCAACCCCCTGGACAATGTCTGGCCACTCCCTCTGTGCCCGAGGTTTGCCAACTCTGGGGATTTCATCATCTGTATCCAACTGTATCACCCAGAAAACGGCCTTTTCCCTCAGGCTTTCATACTTTTAGAACCAGCAAATGCAAATGTTTAAAGAAATTGAGGGGGGGAACGACTATTTTATTTCTAGGAAGCCTATCACTTTTCTCCCAATTCCTGGAGATTCCAGCTAGGACAGACCTGGAGAGTTGGCAATCTTAAACACTTTTTCATGGATCTGCATTATTTTGTACTAAAAATTGAATCTGGCATTTGATCATGATAACTGAGTATCCTTCATGGACCCCAGCCTCTCAAGAATGATGCCAATTTGGGAAACAAAACCTGTTGGCACAGTCCAAACAAACCAGGCCCTGAGACTGCCTAAACACCAGACCATGATACAGCCCTAACACAATAGGCCCTGACTCAACCCAAATAAACCAGGCCCTGGCTCAATCCAAACACGCCAGGCCCAAGCACAACTCAGCTAAACCAGGCCTCAACATAGTCCAAATACACCAGGCCCTGACACAGCCCAAATAAACCAGGCCCTGATATAGCCCAAATAAACCAGGCCCTGACTCAATCCAAACATAACAGGCCCAAGCACAACTCAGCTAAACCAGGCCTCAACATAGTCCAAATACACCAGACCCTGATACAGCCCAAATAACTTCCTCTGGGTGCTCCGGTTTCCTCCCACAGCCCAAATAACTTTAACCTGGTGTTGTTAAACTTCTTACTGTGTACAGCCCAAATAATCCAGGCCCTGATACAGCCCAAATAAACGAGGCCCAGACTCAATCCATACACAACAGGCCCAAGCATAGCTCTACTAAACTGGCTTCAACATAAACATACGAGATACTGACAGAGCCCAAACATAACATTCCTCAAAATAGTCCAAACACACCAGACCTTGACACAGCCCAAACAAACTAGGCCATGACTTAATTCAAACACATCAGGTCCTGACACAGCTCAAATAAACTAGGCCTTAACACAACTCAAAAACAGAAGGTCCTGATCCAAGCCAAACAAACCAGACCCTGACCCAGCTCAAATAATCCAGTCCCTAATACAGCCCAAATGCACCAGACCCTGACAGAGCCCAATTAAGCAAACCAGGCCTTGACTTCATGCAAACACATCAGACCCTAACTAGCACAGGTAAAAGCAGACCTACAGCCCAAATATACAAGCTCCTGACAACATCGAAACACATCTGACACAGCCCAAACATACCAGGCTCCCCTTCGGCATCAGATTTGGACAAACTGTCGTTAGCTGGTACCATCCAGCATGGCACAGTGTCGCAGTGGTTAACACTGCTGCATCACAATGCTAGGGACCCGGGTTCGATTCCCGGCTTGGGTAACTGGCTGTGCGGAGTCTGCACCTTCTCCCCGTGTCTGCATGGGTTTCCTCCGGGTGCTCCGGTTTCCTCCCACAGTCTGAAAGATGTGCTGGGTGGGTGCATTGGCCATGCTAAATTCTCCCTCAGCGTACCCTAGAACAGGCGCTAGAGTGTGGCGACTCGGGGATTTTCACAGTAACTTCATTGCAGTATTAATGTAAGCTTACTTGTGACACTAATAAATAAACTTTTAAAAAAAACAACCTCTGGGGTGAGCCACAGTTCCAGCCACTAAATAAAACACGTTATGTACCCAAAGATCACATTTAAAAGGGAAGTGGAAAAATATTTGAGCAAGAGTCAAGTAAAGGGGTTACGGAACTAACTGGATATCTGTCTCTGAGTGTAGGCATTGATGAGGTGGGCTGAATGGATAGAGTGTCCATTGACCCCATTACTTCAGTTCATAAGTTGTAGGCCAGGGTCATAAGTTATGACTGGACCCACAACAAGCAAAGTAACTGCAAGGCGGAAAGAAGTTTATTTATTTACAATGTGTGTTGAAAATGAGTCTCCAGGAACTGCAGCTGGCAGAACTCATGAGCCAAACTGCAGCAACCTCTCCCAATAAAAAACAGCGTGATTTCCCCTCTGTACTGCAAAATCCTGCCATTTATACCCTGCACTGTGCGCTATATGTATTACACAGCCCCTCTTCCTGCGATCCTGACTGTTGCTGTGCGCACTGTGGGTGCATCACAATATCAAATAAGTTTTTTTTTTAAATGTGTAAATGAGTTTCACCGGCATGCACTGTTGAAACAAAGGAAGGATGTGAGATGGAGAGAATCCCCCAATGTGAGGGGACTGAAGGTTGCAGTCACCCCCCTGATTGTTCCAGCATCACTCGGCGCTTGCTGCTGACTCAGCCCTTGTCAACCGATCCTTGTTCCCTGAACCAATCAGTCACCCAAAATAAACGCCCCGATTTTTAAAAAAACTATTCTTTCAAGTATATTCTAACAATGAGTGATGATGGTATTTGTCCGGCTCGGAGTTGAAGGGGTTTGGGGGAGGGAGGGTTCAATCGGGAAAAATCGCAGCTAGAGCTACATTTATGGATTGTCTGTTGCTGTCAGTGGACAGGAATACCAAATACAGTAAAGAGAGAGCGAGTATCCTATCCTGCGTGTGGCGTCTGGGCAGCACAGACACAGGGCGTTGCGTCTGAGGAGTATGGACTGTCCAGGCAGAATCTTTCACTGTGCTGCGCTGCCCACTCTCCCCCCCGTGGTTAGCAGCAAGGCAGAGGACATTGTGTAAACCAGTTTATAGTCCTCTTCCCCATTCCTATAGTCACAAATCCAACGCACAGAGTGGACAGGGCATGCCCTTACAATCCATCTCCTCGCTTGCTCCAAAAAACAATTCAAATTGAACCCAAGTCAGGCTCCCCACAAGAGAGACAAACAAGATCCATGCTGACAAGATAAGGCATTGCACCTGATCCTGGACTGGACTCGAAACGTCAGCTCTTTTCTCCCCTTACAGACGCTGCCAGACCTGCTGAGATTTTCCAGCATTTTCTCTTTTGGCACCTGATCCTGCGCTTGATCTTAGCCAGAAGGCTGAGAAGCGATCGCCACCCCACCCAGATTTCTCCCTCTCTCTGCAGGGGGTCTCAGCTGAGACACAGAGGGCACAATCTTACCGGCCGTTCACGCCACGATCCCGCCGCAGTGAAGTTGAAGAATTTGGCGCCCAGCCAAATCTCCGTTCACTGCAGCAGGATGGGAAAATCCCGCCGGCGTGGACGGTCGTAACATTCCGGCCAGGCACTGTACCCCCTGAATTTCACATTGCCCGGGGCTCCAGCAGGGACACTGGCTGCAGCTTGTTCACTGCAGGTCCCGAGGGAAGGGACGCAGGGGGGCGGAATCGATACTGTCAGAAGGATACCCCCTGTCGGGCAGCACAGTGACACAGTGCTGCCTCACAGCTCCAGGGACCGGGTTCGATTCCCAGCTTGGGTCACTGTCTGTGTGGAGTTTACACATGCTTACCGTGTCTGTGTGGGTTTCCTCCGAGTGCTCCGGTTTTCTCTCACAGTCCAAAGATATGCGGGTTAGGTGAATTGGCCATGCCCCTTAGTGTCCCAGGATGCGTAGGTTAGAGGAATTAGCGGGTAAATATGTGGACCTGGGTGGGATTGTTGTTGGTGCAGACTTGATGGGCCAAATGGCCTCTTTCTGCACTGTAGGGATTCTATGATTCTATGGATGAAAGAATGAAGGTCGCCAGTAACCCATGGTCCAGGATAACGCCAAACCAATGTTATCTGTGTCGCCTCCTAGTGCTGGGCTTCAGATTTATTCTGAACACGCTCACTCTTTGTTCAATTTAATCACTTACTGCAGATAGTTCCCAACCCCACCCAACTCACATGTAGGTTTGGAAAAGGATTCAAATCATTTAATTTGGGACCTGTTACCCTCTCTCAGTTTCCTAGTGTGGATCTGCTCAGAAGGTGCCAGGTCTGTTGTTTGACCATTCTCATAGAGTCATAGTGGTTTACAGCATGGAAACAGGCCCTTCAGCCCAACTTGTCCATGTCGCCAGTTTTTACCATTAAGCTCGTCCCAATTGCCCACATTTGGCCCATATCCCTCTATACCAATCTTACTCATGTAACTGTCTAAATGCTGTTTAAAAGACAAAATTGTACCCCCCTCTACTACTACCTCTGGCAGTTTGTTCCGGACACTCACCATCCTTTGTGTGAAAGAATTGCCCCTCTGGACCCTTTTGTAACTCTCCCCTCTCACCTCAAACTTATGCCCTTTAGTTTTAGTCTCCCCTACCTTTGGGAAAAGATATTGACTATTTAGCTGATCTATGCCCCTCATTATTTTATCGACCTCTATAAGATCACCCCTAAGCCTCCTACGCTCCAAGGAAAAAAGTCCCAGTCTATCCAGGATCTCCTTATAACTCAAACCATCAAGTCCCAGTAGCATCCTAGTAAATCTTTTCTGCACTCTTTCTGGTTTAATAATATCCTTTCTGTAATAGAGTGACCAGAACTGAACACAGTATTCCAAGTGTGGCCTTACCAATGTCTTGTACAACTTCAGCAAGACGTCCCAACTCTTGTATTCAATGTTCTGACCGATGAAACCAAGCATGCCGAATGCCTTCTTCATCACCCTGTCCACTTGTGACTCCACTTTCAAGGAGCTATGGACATGTACCCCGAGATCTCTTTGTTCTATAACTCTCCCAATGCCATACCTTTAACTGAGTAAGTCCTGCCCTGGTTCAATCTACCAAAATGCATCACCTCACATTTATCTAAATTAAACTCCATCTGCCATTCGTCAACTCACTGGCCCAATTGATCAAGATCCTGTTGCAATCAGAGATAACTTTCTTCACTGTCCACTATGCCACCAATCTTAGTGTCATCTGCAAACTTACTAACCATGCCTCCTAAATTCTCATCCAAATCATTAATATAACTGACAAGTAAAGATGGACCCAGCACCGATCCCTGAGGCACACCGATGGTCATACGCCTCCAACCCTCTACAACCACCCTCTGTCTTCTGTTGTCAAGCCAATTTTGTATCCAATTGGCTACCTCACCCTGGATCCTGCGAGATTTAACCTTATGCGACAACCTACTATACGATACCTTGTCAAAGGCCTTGCTAAAGTCCATGTAGAAAACGTCAACTGTACTACCCTCGTCTACCTTCTTGGTTATCCCTTCAAGAAACTCAGTCAACTTCGTGAGACATGATTTTCCACTCACAAAGCCATGCTGACTGTTCCTAATCAGTCCTTGCATCTCTAAATGCTTGTAGATCTTGTCTTTCAGAATACCTTCTAACAGCTTACCCACTACAGATGTTAGGCTCACCGGCCTGTAGTTCCCAGGGTTTTCCCTGCAGCCGTTCTTAAACAAAGGCACAACATTTGCCACCCTCCAGTCTTCAGGCATCTCACCTGTGGCTGTCGATGATTCAAATATCTCTGTTGGGGGACCTGCAATTTCCTCCCTAGCCTCCCACAGTGTCCTGGGATACACATCATCAGGTCCCAGGGATTTATCTACCTTGATATGCTTTAAGGCCTCCAGCATCTCCTTCTCTGTAAACTCCTCAAGACATCATTATTTATTTCCCCAAGTTCCCTAACATCCGTGCCTTTCTCAACAGTAAATACTGATGAGAAATATTCATTTAGGATCTCACCCATCTCTTGTGGATCCGTACATAGATGACCTTGTTGATCCTTAAGAGGCCCTATTCTCTCCCCAGTTACCCTTTTGCCCTTTATATATTTGTAGAAGCTCTTTGGATTCTCCTTTGCCTTATGTACCAAAACAATCTCGTGCCCCTTTTTTGCCCTCCTGATTTCTCTAAACTCTACTCCGACACCCTCTATACTCTGCAGGGGATCCATTTGATCCTAGCTGCCTTTGCATGTCATGTGCCTCCTTCTTCTTCTTGACCAGGGCCTCAATATCCCGAGTCATCCAGGGTTCCCTACTTCTGTCAGCCTTGCCTTTCACTTTAAAAGGAGTGTGCTTACCCTGAATCCTGGTTAACACACTTTTGAAATCCTCCCACTTACCAGATGTCCCTTTGCCTTCCCACGAACTCCCCCAATTAATTGTTGAAAGTTCCTGCCTGATATCATCAAAATTGGCCTGGCCCCAATTTAGAATTTTAACTTTTGGGCCAGACCTATTATTCTCCATAGCGATCTTAAAACTAATAGAATTATGGTCACTGGTCCCAAAGTGATCCCTCACTAACATTTCTTTCACCTTCCCTTCCTTATTTCTCAAGAGGAGGTCAAGTTTTGCCCCCTCTCTAATCGGGCCTTCCACATACTGAATGAGAAATTCCTCCTGAATACACTCAACAAATGTCTCTCCATCCAAGACCCTAACGCTGGCTGCCCCAGTCAATGTTGGGAAAGTTAAAATTCCCTACTATTACCACCCTATTTGTTTTGGAGCTACCTGAAATCTCCTTACATATTTACTCCTCAATTCCTGCTGACTATTTGGGGGCCTATAGTACAATCCTGTCAAAGTGATTTCCCCCTTCTTATTTCTCAGTTCTACCCATATAGACTCAGTGGGCAAACCCTCAGAAGTATCCCTTCTCAGTACAGCCGTGCTGTTCTCCCTAATCAAAAATGCAACTCCCCCCTCCTCGCTTACCTCCTGTTCTATGTTTCCTATAGCATCTATACCCTGAAACATTGAGCTGCTGGTCCTGTCCCTCCCTTAGCCATGTTTCAGTAATTGCTATAATATCCCAGTCCCACGTACCCATCCATGCCCTGAGTTCATCTGCCTTGCCTGTCAGGCCTCTTGCATTGAAATAAATGCAGTTTAATCTGGACTTCCCTTGCTCTCTACATTGCCCTTGCCTGACCTGTCTAGTACTAGGATTACTGACACTGCCTTTACTATTTAATGTGCTCTCTTTCACTTCCGTGCTGATCTCAACCTTCTCTTCTGTCTCCCTACTGCTTTGGGTCCCACCCCTTCTGAGTTATGGAATTTTAGCATTTAAAAAATGTTTACAAATGCTCGCTGGGCGAGCATTTATTTATTGCCCATCTCTAATTGACCTTGAGAAGGTATTGCAAGCTGCATTCTTGAATTGTTGCAGTCCATGTGGTGTAGGTACACTCACAGTGCTGTTAGGGAGGGAGTTCCAGGATTTTACCCAACTACAATGAAGGAACGGTGATATATTTCCAAGTCAGGATGGTGAGTGGCTTGGAGGGGAACTTGCAGATTGGGGTGTTTCCAGGTCTCTGTTGCTTTTGTCCTATATAGTAGTGGTTGGGGGCTTGGAAGCTGCTGCCTAAGAGGCCTTGATCATTTCCTGCAGTGCATCTTGTAGATGGTACACACTGCTGCCACTGTGTATGGGCAGTGGAGGGAATGAATGTTTGTGGATGGGCAGCCAATCAAGCAGGCTGATTTGGCCTGGATAGTGTCAAGCTTCTTGACGGTTGTTGGAACTGCACCCGTCCAGACAAGTGGGGAGTATTCCATCACTCTCCTAACTTGTGCCTTGTAGATGAAGTCAGGAGGTGAGTTACTCACCACCAGTTTCCTAGTCTCTGATCTGCTCTTGCGGCCATAGTATTTATATGGCTAGTCCAGTTTAGTTTTTGGTCATGGTAACTCCCAGGATGTTGATGAAGAACAAAGAACAAAGAAAAGTACAGCACAGGAACAGGCCCTTTGGCCCTCCAAGCCTGTGCCGATCATGAAAAAACTTCTGCCCTTACTCGGTCCATATCCCTCTATTCTCTCCCTATTCGTGCACCCATCCCGATGCCTCTTAAATGTTGCTATTGTACCTGCTACCATCATCTCCTCTGGCAGCGCGTTCCAGGCACCCACCACTCTCTGCGTGAAAAACTTCTCCCCGCACATCTCCCTTAAACTTTCCCCTTCTCACCTTGAACCTGTGCCCACTTGTAATTGACATTTCCACCCTTGGAAAAGGCCTCTGACTATCCACCCTGTCTATGTCTCTCATAATTTTGTAGACCTCTACCGGGTCTCCCCTCAGCCTCCATCTTTCCAGTGAAAATTTTTATTCAACCTCTCCTGATAGCCAACACCCTCGAGACCAGGCAAGATCCTGGTGAACCTTGTTTGCACTCTCTCCAAAGTTTCCATGCCCTTCTGGTAGTGTGGTGACCAGAACTGCACACAATACTCCAAATGCAGCCTAACCAAGGTTTTTATATAGCTGCAACATGATTTCCCAACTCTTGTGCCCAATGCCCCAGCTGATGAAGGCAAACATGCCATATGCCTTCTTAGTCACCTTGGCCAGCTTTGTTGCCACTTTTATGAAACTGTGGACCTGCACACCCAGATCCCTCTGTATGTTAGTATTCCCAAGGCTTCTGCCATTTACAGTAAAATTCATACCTAAATTTGATCCTCCAAAATGCATCACCTCGCATTTGCCCGGATTAAACTCAATCTGCCATTTCTGTGCCCAAGTTTCCAATCCATATCCTGATGTATCCTCTGACAATCCCCGGCACTATCAGCAATTCCACCAATCTTCATGTCATCCGCAAACTTGCTAATCAGACCACCTACATTTTCCTCCAGATCATTTGTATATACTACAAACAACGCAGGTCCCAGCACTGATCCCTGCGGAACACCACTAACTACAGATCTCCATTCTGAAAAATACCCTTCTAATGATACTCTCTATCTCATACAACCAAGCCAGTTCTGTATCCATCTAGCCAGCCCACCTTGAATCCCATGTGATAGTTTTTGTACCAGTCTGCCATGTAGGACCTTGTGCCACACTCTGATCATAATTTCCCTTATTCCTACCTTGCTCTCTTACTTTGTTATCTCTATTCAATTTATCAGATATTCCCTCACTTGATCCCTTGCCCCTACTATTTAGTTTAAAGCCCTACAAAGAACAAAGAACAATACAGCACAGGAACAGGCCCTTCGGCCCTCCAAGCCCGCTCCGCTCCCCGGTCCAGGATTGAATCCTGAATCCAGGATCCCCGCCCAATTTTCCAGCCTATCTACATCCTAATATCCTATCCACCGAGCTGTCCCTCACAGCTACGATGCTTTGTTCATTACAACCTATTAACTCACCCCCACCCCCCCATTCCAGACCATGTGATCTCCAGGGAGAGGCGAAAACCCAGAGTGAAAAACCCCAGGGCCAATATGGGGGAAAAAAATCTGGGAAATTCCTCTCCGACCCCCTGAGGCGATCGAAACGAGTCCAGGAGATCACAATGGCCCTGATCGGAAAATGCTTCCCAACCCTAGTCATTTCCACTTCCACGAACACCATATGAATTCCCTGCCCCCGAGACAGGTTCCCAACTATCCGCAGTCTCGCTCTGTACTGGCACCAGCAAGATGATCATAGAATGAAGCCTTGAAACGAGAAACAAGGAACAATTAGCCCGCGCCGCTCCCTGGTCCAAACAACATCCACGGCCCTTCCTTCGTCAACCATTTTGGTCACTTCTTCAAAAAACACCACCAGGTTAGTGAGGCATGACCTCCCTCTCACAAAACCATGTTGACTATCGTTAATGAGTTTATTCCTTTCTAAATGCGCATACATCCTATCTCTAAGAATCTTCTCCAACAACTTCCCCACCACGGACGTCAAGCTCACCGGCCTATAATTACCCGGGTTATCCTTCCTACCCTTCTTAAATAACGGGACCACATTGGCTATCCTCCAATCCTCTGGGACCTCACCTGTGTCCAGCACAGTTCAGATGAAGACCATCCCAGCTCCCACTTTCCCTAATACAAGTGCCCCATGAATCGAAACCCATCTCTCCCACACTAATCTCTGAACCACACATTTAACTCTCTAATCTTATTTACCCTATGGAAATTTGCTCGTAGTTTAGGTAGAAATCCAAAAGTTATTACTTTGAGCTTCCACTTTCTAATTTAGCCCCTAGCTGCTCATATTCCTTCAGCAGAACTTCTTTTCTAGTTCTCCAAATGTCATTGATGCCTATGTGGACCTCAACCACTGGGTCCTTCCCCTCCAGCCCTGAGCAGAGAATTCCAAAAGCTTAGGTTCCTCCACCTCTACCCTTGTGATCCCCTTACCTGCTTCATTCGCAGTCACACTCTCTGTTACTAACCACTGACCAAATCAGAAGACTTTATCCCAAGGGATGTGACCTCCTCCTGGAACAAAGTATCCCGGTAACTTTCCCCCCATGGACACCAGTGAACCAGATGCTTTTATTGCAATCTCAATTTAAGTTCATTTATTAGTGTCACAAGTCGGTTTACATTAACACTTTAATGAAGTTACAGAAGTTTCCGAGTCACCATTATTAATATTTTTAAATTCTAGATTTATTTAATGAATTGGATTTAAATTCCTCAGCTCCTCTGGCAGATTAAGAACATAAGAACTAGGAGCAGGAGTAGGCCATTTGGCCCCTTGAGCCAGCTCCGCCTTTCAATAAGATCATGGCTGATCTTTTCGTGGACTCGGTTCCACTTACCTGCCCGCTCACCATACCCCTTAATTCCTTTACTGTTCAGAAATATCTTTGACTTAAAAACATTCAATGAGGTAGCCTCAACTGGGCAGGGAATTCCACAGATTCACGACCCTTTGGGTGAAGAGGTTCTTCCTCGACTCAGTCCTAAATCTGCTCCCCCTTATTTTGAGGCCATGCCCCCTAGTTCTAATTTCACCTGGATTCTGAACCCAGGACTCTGGATCATTCATACAGTCACATGTGCATTGTACGACCATACCCTTAAGTTGTTTAATGGGCTAAATAATGGTAAAGTTAAAACAAATCTAAAAAATAACGGTTTGATAATGTCTAAAGAAAAGGAAAAGCCTTCTTTGTCTCCTAGGAATGATCAGGCTCATGGCTCATTCTAGTACAATGCTGAAAAAAAGGGAAGCAGAGTTCTGTAACGCTTAGCTAACAAGAAGTGCAAGGCACTGTATTATTTTAAGAAACTGTACCCACTTATCTACCCTCCTTCCAAGGAAATCCTGCACCCTGCAGCCACTGCGACTTTAACACTTGACACCACTGTTGACAGTTGTGAAGGGGACATAAAGCCTCTGCAAAGGGATATAAATAGGTTAACTGAATGGGCAAACATTTGCCAGATGGAATATAATGTGGGAAAATGTAAACCTGTCCACTTTGGCAGGAAGAATAGAAAGGCAGCATATTATTAAAATGGCGAGAGATTGCCAAACTCTAAGGTACAGAGGGACCTGCATGTCATGGTACATGAATCGGAAAAAGTTAGTATGCAGGTACAGCAAGTGATTGGG
The DNA here is from genome assembly GCF_964213995.1 of Mustelus asterias. Taxonomy (NCBI): domain Eukaryota; kingdom Metazoa; phylum Chordata; class Chondrichthyes; order Carcharhiniformes; family Triakidae; genus Mustelus; species Mustelus asterias. The sequence goes on along the minus strand of NC_135801.1, from coordinate 175,483,215 downwards.
AAGGCAACTGGAATGTTGTCACTTATTGCAAGGGGAATGGAATATAAAAGCATGGAAGTTCTGCTGCAGCTGTAAAAGGCAGGTTTTCCCAAACTCTTCAAGTTGCGGAACCCTTAGTGACCTCTCAAGAGCATCGGGGAACCGCAAGCATTCTCCTAATGTCAATGCCCCTTTTTTGCCGTAAGTAGGTGTGAACACAGAAATCAAATACAAACACGTTTTTTCTAACTCTATCTATGCATACATTAGGATTTAGGAAGAGACACACAGTCACAAGTATATTCGCCATGTACATAGCCCCCTCACATTAACCCCTGGCCAAGCATCCCTCCCATGGCCCCTTAACCCCTTGGCCCCTTGGGCGGCACGGTAGCACAGTGGTTAGCACTGCTGCTTCACAGCTCCAGGGACCTGGGTTCGATTCCTGGCTTGGGTCAGTGTCTGTGTGGAGTTTGCATATTCTCCTCGTGTCTGCGTGGGTTTCCTCCGGGTGCTCCGGTTTCCTCCCACAGTCCAAAGATGTGCAGGTTAGGTTGATTGGCCATGCTAAAATTGCCCCTTAGTATCCTGAGATGCATAGGTTAGAGGAATTAGTGGGTAAATATGTAGGAATATGGGGGTAGGGCCTGGGTGGGATTGTGGTCGGTGCAGACTCGATGGGCCAAATGGCCTCTTTCTGCACTGTAGGGTTTCTATGATTCTATGATTAACATTAAGCCCTGGATGTAGTCCCTACTTTAGCAGTGGGTAATCTGGTAATAATTAAAAAGTTCTCTGATTTAAAAAAATACTTAAGTCTTAACTATTGTCATTTTTAATGGGAATAATGATGCTGGAAATTTGATTCTCATATCGGACATACTCTCCTCTCTCTCTCCCTCACATGCATACACACAATCACCTCACTTCCTCACACACAGCCCCACGTCACTCTCATTTACGCGCACACCTCTCATTCTACCCCCTCACACACACACACACCCTCACACACACACCCCCCTCACAGACACACACACACCCCCTCACACACACACACCCCCCTCACACACACACACCCTTACACACACACTCACCCCCCTCACACACACAACCTTACACACACACTCACCCCTTTCTCTCACACACACACACACACACACCCTCACACACACACACTCATCCCCCTCATACACACACACACACCCCTCACACATATGCACACGCACACACACACACAGCCCCTCAAAAACCCCTCCCACAAACACACTCACCCCCCTCACACACACACACCCACACACACACACCCCCCTCCTCACACACACACACTCACCCCCCTCACACACACACACCCACACACACACACCCCCCTCCTCACACACACACACTCACCCCCCTCACACACACACACCCACACACACACACCCCCCTCCTCACCCACACACACTCACCCCTCAGAGGTTCGTCAGTCAGTGGACCTTCCTTTCCCAGAGGGCAGAGGGGGCAGGGCCATTTTATTTTTTTTTAGTGTTTAAGGCCAAGCTAGATAGATTATTGAGATTATTGACTTAATGGGCTGGCTGGCCTCCTTCAACACTGTAGGGATTATATGAAGGGATTCAAAGGGTATAGGGGGTCGACAGGAAATTAGTGGCCACAATTAGATCAGCCAGGATCTTATAAAATAGCGGAGGAAGCTCGAGAGGCTGAATGACTTGCTGCTGCTGCTAATTTGTATGTATCAATGTGTGCTCGGAGTGCATTAGAAGCAGGTAAATGGCATGACATTGAAAAAACACAGGGAAGTTCCCTCTGTTTAGTGGCAATACAGTGAGGTAAAGGCACTGTCACCATCAAAGCATGAAGAATGGAATTTGATCCCAGACATCATTAGGAGAGTGTTTAGCCTGAGGAAGAAGGCAAATGAGCTGTTGGGTTGCATTAACAGATGACAGTCCACATCAGAAGAGGTTGTAATGTTACTGCATAAGATATTGGACAGTCCTTGTTTGCAATATCCTCTGAGGTTCTGGTTAACTCATTTCTCTGGCAAGGATAAATAAGGGCGACACAGTGGTTAGCACTGCTGCCTCACAGTGCCAGGGACCTAGGTTCGATTCCCGGTTTGGGCTACTGTCTGTGCAGAGTCTGCACGTTCTCCTCGTGTCTGCGTGGGTTTCCTCTGGGTGCTCTGGTTTCCTCCCACAGTCCGAAAGACTGGTTAGGTGCATTGGCCATGCTAAATTCTCCCTCAGTGTACCCGAACAGGTGCCGGAGTGTGGCGACTAGGAGATTTTCATAGTAACTTCATTGCAGTGTTAATGTAAACCTACTTGTGACACTAATAAATAAACTTAAATAAGAACTGAGAGCAGGAGTAGGTCATTTGACGCTTCAAGTCTACTCCACCATTCAATAAGTTCATGGTTGATCTCTGATTGTGGCTTTAACTCCAGTTTCCTGCCCACAATGCTTGATTCCTTTGTTGGTTGAAAATCAGTCTTACTCAACCTTGAATATATTCAATGACCCAGCCACCATTGCTTTCTGTAAAAGAGAATTCCAAAGAATATCAGTTCTCTGAGAAAATAAATTTCTCCTTATCTCTGTTTTGAATGGGGGATTCCTATTTTTAGTCTGGGCATCCTAGTTCTAGGTTCTAGAATGGGAAACATTCTCCCAGCATTTACCTTGTCAAGCCCCCTCAGAATCCAGTATGTTTCAATAAGATTACCAGTATGTAATGAGATCCAGTATGTTAACAATAAGTACTCCTGTTTGAGTGCTGTTGGGGGGGGGGACAGCCTACCTGGGGGAAGCAACAGAGGCCGTGCCTCCGGCACAGAGTCCAGCCCTGTAGCTCAGCAGGGTAGGGAAAGGAGGAGGAAGGCAGTAGTGATAGGGGACTCTATAGTGAGGGGGTCGGACAGGCAATTCTGCGGATGCAGTCAAGGAACTCGGATGGTAGTTTGCCTCCCTGGTGCCAGGATCCGGGATGTTTCTGATCGCGTCCAAGATATCCTGAAGTGGGAGGGAGAAGAGCCAGAGGTGGTGGTACATATTGGTACCAATGACATAGGCAGGAAAAGGGAAGAGGTCCTGAAAGGAGCATATAGGGAGTTGGGAAGGGAGTTGAGAAGAAGGAACGCAAAGGTAGTAATCTCGGGATTGCTGCCTGTGCCACGCGACAGTGAGAGTAGGAATGGAATGAGGTGGAGGATAAATGCATGACTGAGGGAGTGGAGCAGGGGGCAGGGATTCAAGTTTCTGGATCATTGGGACCTCTTTTGGGACAGGTGTGACCTGTACAATAAGGACGGGTTGCACTTGAATCCCAGGGGGACCAATATCCTGGCGGGGAGGTTTGCTAAGGCTACTGGGGAGAGTTTAAACTAGTATGGTTGGGGGGTGAGAATCAAATTGAAGTGACTGGGAGAGAGGAGGTTAGCTCACAAATAGAGAAAACTTGCCGGCAGTGTGAGAGGGAGGATAGGCAGGTGATAGAGAAGGGGAGCACTCAGACCAAAGGTTTGAGATGTGTCTATTTTAACGCAAGGAGTGTTGTGAACAAAGTGGATGAGCTCAGAGCATGGATCACTACTTGGAAATATGATGTGGTGGCCATTACAGAATCTTGGATGACTCAGGGACAGGACTGGTTACTTCAAGTGCCGGGTTTCAGATGTTTCAGAAGGGACAGGGAGGGAGGCAAAAGAGGTGGGGGAGTGGCACTGTTGATCAGAGATAGTGTCATGGCTGCAGAAAAGATGGACACCATGGAGGGATTGTCTACGGAGTCTCTGTGCGTGGAGGTTAGGAACAGGAAGGGGTCAATAAGTTTATTGGGTGTTTTCTATAGGCCGCCCAATAGTAACAGGGATGTTGAAAAGCAGATAGGGAAACAGATCCTGGAAAGGTGTAATAATAACAGAGTTGTCGTGATGGGAGATTTTAATTTCCCAAATATTGATTGGAATCTCCCTAGAGTAAGGGGTGTAGATGGGGAGGAGTGTGTTAGGTGTGTTCAGGAGGGTTTCTTGACACAGTATGTAGATAAGCCTACAAGAGGAGAGGCTGTACTTGATTTGGTATTGGGAAATGAACCTGGTCAGGTGTCAGATCTCTCAGTGGGAGAGCATTTTGGAGATAGTGATCATAATTCTATCTCCTTTACAATAGCATTGGAGAGAGATAGGATCAGACAAGCTAGAAAAGTGTTTAATTGGAGTAAGGGGAATTATGAGGCTATCAGGCAGGAAATTGGAGGCTTAAATTGGAAAGAGGTTTTCTCAGGGAAATGTACGGAAGAAATGTGGCAAATTTTCAGGGAATATTTGTCTGGAGTTCTGCATAACAACGTTCCAATGAGACAGGGAAGTTATGGTAGGTTACAGGAACCGTGGTGTACAAAGGCTGTAATGAATCTAGTCAAGAAGAAAAGAAAAGCTTACAAAAGGTTCAGGGAGCTAGGTAATGTTAGAGATCTTGAAGAGTATACGGCTAACAGGAAGGATCTTAAGAAGGAAATTAGGGGAGTCAGAAGGGGTCATGAGAAGGCCTTAGCAGGCAGGATTAAGGAAAACCCCAAGGCATTCTACAAGTATGTAAAGAGCAAGAGGATAAGACATGAAAGAATAGGACCTATCAAGTGTGATGGTGGGAAAGTTTGTATGGAACCAGAAGAAATAGCAGAGGTACTTAATGAATGCTTTACTTCAGTATTCACTATGGAAAAGGATCTTGGTGGTTGTAGTGCAGACTTGCAGCGGACTGAAAAGCATGAGCATGTAGATATTACGAAAGAGGATGTGTTGGAGCTTTTGAAAAACATCAAGTTAGATAAGTCGCCGGGACCGGATGAGATGTACCCCAGGCGACTGTGGGAGGCGAGGGAGGAGATTGCTGGGCCTCTGGTGATGATCTTTGCATCATCAATGGAGACAAGAGAGGTTCCGGAGGATTGGAGGATTGTGGATGTTGTTCCTTTATTCAAGAAAGGGAGTCGAGATAGCCCTGGAAATTATAGACCAGTGAGTCTAACCTCAGTGGTTGTTAAATTGATGGAGTAGATCCTGAGAGGCAGGATTTATGAGCATTTGGAGAGGTATAATATGATTAAGAATAGTCAGCATGGCTTTGTCAAAGGCAGATCATGCCTTACGAGCCTGACTGAATTTTTTGATGATGTGGCTAAACACATTGATGAAGGAAGAGCAGTAGATGTAGTATATATGGACTTCAGCAAGGCATTTGATAAGGTGCCCCATGCAAGGCTTATTGAGAAAGTGAGGGGGCATGGGATCCAAGGGGACATTGCTTTGTGGATCCAGAACTGGCTTGCCCACAGAAGGCATAGAGTGGTTATAGATGGGTCATATTCTGAATGGAGGTTGGTCACCAGTGGAGTACCCCAGAGATCTGTTTGGGACCCTTACTCTTTTTTTATTTTTATAAATGACCTGGATAAGGAAGTGGAGGGATGGGTTGGTAAGTTTGCTGATGACACAAAGGTTGGAGGTGTTGTGGATAGTGTGGAGGGATGTCAGAAGTTGCAGCAAGACATTGATAGGATGCAAGACTGGGCGGAGAAGTGGCAGATGGAGTTCAACCCAGATAAGTGTGAGGTGGTTCATTTTGGCAGGTCAAATAGGATGGCGGAATATAATATTAATGGGAGGACTCTTGGCAGAGTGGAAGATCAGAAGGATCTTGGGGTCCGAGTTCATAGGACGCTCAAAGCAGCTGTGCAGGTTGAGGCTGTGGTTAAGAAGGCGTATGGTGTACTGGCCTTCATCAATCGAGGAATTGAGTTTAGGAGTCGTGAGATAATGTTTCAGCTATATAAGACCCTGGTCAGACCACACTTGGAGTACTGTGCTCAGTTCTGGTCGCCACATTACAGGAAGGATGTGGAAGCCATAGAAAGGGTGCAGAGGAGATTTACAAGGATGTTGCCTGGGTTGGGGAGCATGCCTTATGAGGATAGGTTGAGTGAGCTCGGCCTTTTCCCCTTGGAGAGACGAAGGATGAGGGGTGACCTGATAGAGGTGTATAAGATGTTGAGGGGTATTGATCGAGTGGATAGTCAGAGGCTTTTTCCCAGGGCTGAAATGGCTGCCACAAGAGGACACAGGTTTAAGGTGCTGGGGAGTAGGTACAGAGGAGATGTCAGGGGTAAGTTTTTCACTCAGAGGGTGGTGGGTGCGTGGAATGGGCTGCCAGCAACGGTGGTGGAGGCGGATTCGATAGGGTCTTTTAAGAAACTTTTAGATAAGTACATGGAACTTAGTAAGATAGAGGGTTATAGGTAAGCCTAGTAATCGCTAAGGTAGGAACATGTTCGGCACAACTTTGTGGGCTGAAGGGCCTGTATTATGCTGGAGTTTTTCAATGTTTCTATGTTTCCATTACCTCTCCTTCTCAATGTCAATGAGTATAGGAGGCCCAATCTGCTCAACCTTCCAGTGTCAGCACCTTCCTCCTTTGATAGCACCTTCCAAACACACTACCTCTACCACCCAGGACAAGGGAAGCAGATTCATGCAAACACCAGTACCTGCAAGTTCCTCTGCAAGCCACATACTAGCCTGACTTGGAACTATATTGCCATTCCTTCACTGTTGCTCGGTGAAAATCATGGATCTTCTTCCTAATATACCATGTCGAACACCATGAGCTCTTGTGCAATAAGCTTTTATGTTGTTCCTTATCAAATGCCTTTTGGAAATCCAAATACACTACATCTACTGGTTCCCTTTTATGCACCCTGCTTTCCCTTTCACAAAACCCTGCTGACTCTGCCTGATTTTAATTTTCTAAGCATCCTGCTACTTTCTCTTTAATAATGGATTCGAGCATTTTACCAGCGATAGGTATGAGAATAACTGGCTGATAGTTTCCTGCTTTCTGTCTCCCTCCTTCTCGAATTGAGGTGTTGCACTTGCAGTTTTCCAATCCACTGAGACCGTTCCAGAATCTAGGGACTTTTGAAACATTACAACCAATAAGCCTTTTATCTCCGCTGCCACTTCTTTTAAGACCCTGGGATTGCAGCCTATCAGGTCCAGGGGACTGGTCAGCCTTTAGTCCAGTGAGTTTTCCCAATACTTTCCCCAGTTATCATGATTGTTTGAAGTCCCTCCCTTGCTTTAGCCTCTCGATTTTATACTGTTCTTGGGATGTTTTTTGTTTCTTGTACTGTGAAGGTTGATACAAAATATTTGTTCAAAGTCTCTGCCATTTCCTGTCTTCCTATTATTAATTCCCCAGTCTCATTCTCAAAGGAACCAAGGCTTAATTTACCCACTCTTTTCCTTTTGATAGGCTTGTTCTCTGCTTTTATATTTCTTGTGAGTTTTCTCTCATCAAGTCATAGAGTCATAGAGGTTTACATCATGGAAACAGGCCCTTCGGCCCAACTTGTCCATGCGCCCAAGCTAGTCCCAATTGCCCACGTTTGGCCCATATCCCTCTATACCCATCTTACTCATGTAACTGTCTAAATGCTTCTTAAAAGACAAAATTGTATCTGCCTCAACTACTACCTCTAGCAGCTTGTTCCAGACACTCACCACCCGCTGTGTGAAAAAATTGCCCCTCTGGACCCTTTTGTATCTCTCCCCTCTCACCTTAAACCTATGCCCTCTAGTTTTAGACTCCCGTACGTTTGGAAAAAGATATTGACAATCTAACTGATCTGTGCCCCTCATTATTTTACAGACCTCTATAAGATCACCCCTAGGTCTCCTATGCTCCAGAGAAAATAGTCCCAGTCTATCCATACTCATACTCTCATCTTTGGTCATACTTTGTTTTTTTTTGTTCATTCATGGGCCATGGATGTCGCTGGTTGGCCAGCATTTATTGCCCATCCCTAGTTGCCTGAGGGCAGTTGAACCATAGAACCATAGAAAATTACAGCTCAGAAACAGGCCTTTTGGCCCTTCTTGTCTGTGCCGAACCATTTTATGCCTAGTCCCACTGACCTGCACTTGGACCATATCCCTCCACACCCCTCTCATCCATGAACCCGTCCAAGTTTTTCTTAAATGTTAAAAGTGACCCCGCATTTACCACTTTATCCGGCAGCTCATTCCACACTCCCACCACTCTCTGCGTGAAGAAGCCCCCCCCTAATATTCCCTTTAAACTTTTCTCCTTTCACCCTTAACCCATGCCCTCTGGTTTTTTTCTCCCCTAGCCTCAGCGGAAAAAGCCTGCTCGCATTCACTCTATCTATACCCATCAAAATCTATACACCTCTATCAAATCTCCCCTCAATTTTCTACGCTCCAGGGAATAAAGTCCCAACCTATTCAATCTCTCTCTGTAACTCAGCTTCTCAAGTCCCGGCAACATCCTTGTGAACCTTCTCTGCACTCTTTCAATCTTATTTACATCCTTCCTGTAACTAGGTGACCAAAACTGTACACAATACTCCAAATTCGGCCTCACCAATGCCTTATACAACCTTACCATAACACTCCAACTTTTATACTCGATACTCCGATTTATAAAGGCCAATGTACCAAAGGCACTCTTTACGACCCTATCCACCTGTGACGTCACTTTTAGGGAACTCTGTACCTGTATTCCCAGATCCCTCTGTTCAACTGCACTCTTCAGAGTCCTACCATTTACCCTGTACGTTCTTCTTTGGTTTGTCCTTCCAAAGTGCAATATCTCACACTTGTCTGCGTTAAATTCCATTTGCCATTTTTCAGCCCATTTTTCTAGTTGGTCCAAATCCCTCTGCAAGCTTTGAAAACCTTCCTCACTGTCCACTACACCTCCAATCTTTGTATCATCAGCAAACTTGCTGATCCAATTGACCACATTATCATCCAGATCATTGATATAGATGACAAACAACAATGGACCCAACACCGATCCCTGCGGCACACCACTAGTCACAGGCCTCCACTCAGAGAAGCAATCCTCCACAACCACTCTCTGGCTTCTTCCATTGAGCCAGTGTCTTATCCAATTTACTACCTCCCCATGTATACCCAGCGACTGAACCTTCCTAACTAACCTCCCATGAGGGACCTTGTCAAAGGCCTTGCTGAAATCCAGACAGACAACATCCACCGCCTTCCCTTCATCCACTTTCCTGGTAACCTCCTCGAAAAACTCTAATAGATTGGTCAAACATGACCTACCACGCACAAAGCCATGTTGACTCTCCCTAATAAGTCCCTGTCTATCCAAATATTTGTAGATCCTATCCCTTATCACATCTTCCAATAACTTGCCCACCACCGACGTCAAACTTACTGGCCGATAATTTCCCGGATTTCTTTTGGAACCTTTTTTAAACAACGGAACAACATGAGCCACCCTCCAATCATCCGGCACCTCCCCCGTGAATACTGACATTTTAAATATGTCTGCCAGGGCCCCTGCAAGTTCAACACTAGCTTCCCTCAAGGTCCGTGGGAATACCCTGTCCGGTCCTGGGGATTTATCCACTCTGATTTGCCTCAAGACACCGAGCACCTCCTCCCCTTTAATCTGTAAAGGTTCCATGGCCTCCCTACCAGTTTGCCCTATTTCCATAGACTCCATGCCCGTTTCCTCAGTAAATACAGATGCAAAAAAACCATTTAGTATCTCCCCCAAATCTTTTGGTTCCATACACAGTGTACCACTCTGGTCTTCAAGAGGACCAATTTTATCCCTCACTATCCTTTTGCTCCTAACATACCTATAGAAGCTCTTTGGATTTTCCTTCACTCTGTCTGCTAAAGCAACCTCATGTCTTCTTTTAGCCCTCCTGATTTCCCTCTTAAGTAGCTTCTTGCACTTTTTATACTCCTCGAGCATCTGATCTGTTCCTTGCTGCCTGTACATTTCATACAACTCTCTCTTCCTCTTAATCAGTGTTACAATCTCCCTCGAGAACCAAGGTTCCTTATTCCTATTTACTTTGCCTTTAATCCTGACAGGAACATACAAACTCTGCACTCTCAAAATTTCTCCTTTGAAGGCCTCCCACTTTCCATTTACATCCTTACCAGAGAACAGCCTGTGCCAATCTACACTTCCCAGATCCCTTCTCATTTCATCAAATTTGGCCTTTTTCCAGTTCAGAACTTCAACCCGAGGACCAGATCTATCCTTATCCATGATCAGGTTGAAACTAATGGTATTATGATCACTGGATCCAAAGTGTTCCCTCACACTCACATCCATCACCTGCCCTAACTCATTTCCCAATAGGAGATCCAATATCGCATCCTCTCTAGTTGGCACCTCTATATACTGATATAGAAAATTCTCCTGAACACATTTTACAAACTCTACCCCGTCTAAACCTTTAACAGTATGCGAGTCCCAATCTATATGTGGAAAATTAAAATCCCCTACTATCACAGCTTTGTGTTTCTTGCAGTTGTCAGCTATCTCTCCGCTGATTTGCTCCTCCAGTTCTCGCTGACTATTGGGTGGTCTATAATACAAGCCCATTAATGTGGTCATACCTTTCCTGTTTCTCAGCTCCACCCATAGGGCCTCTGTAGACAAGCTCCCTAATCTATCCTGCCTGAGTACCGCTGTAACATTTTCCCTGACCAACAATGCCACCCCCCCCCCCCCACCTTTTATCCCTCTGCCTCTATCCCGCCTGAAACATTGGAACCCTGGAACATTGAGCTGCCAGTCCTGCCCCTCCTGTAGCCAAGTTTCACTAATGGCTATAATGTCATATTTCCACGTGTCTATCCACGCCTTCAGCTCATCTGCCTTCCCTACAATACTCCTGGCATTGAAATAGACACACCTCAAAATATTATTTCCACCACACTCTACCCTTCCATTTGTGATGTTGCTTGAACTAACCTGTCTTTTTACCCCTGCTCCACTATCTGCTCTGGCACTCTGGTTCCCACCCCCCTGCAAATCTAGTTTAAACGCTCCCCAATAACACTAGCAAATCTCCCTGCAAGTATATTGGTCCCCTTGTAGTTTAGGTGTAACCCGTCTCTCTTGTACAGGTCCCACCTGCCCCAGAAGAGGTCCCAATGATCCAAGAATTGGAAACCCTGCCCCCTGCACCAGTTCCTCAGCCACGTGTTTATCCGCCCAAGCATCCTACTCCTGCCCTCACTGGCATGTGGCTCAGGTAGCAATCCTGAGATTACTACCCTCGGGGTCCTGCTTTTTAACTTCCTTCCAAGCTCTTTGTACTCACTCTTTAGGACCTCCTCACTCTTCCTTCCCACGTCATTGGTACCGACATGTACCACGACATCTGGCTGATCACCTTCCCTCTTTAGAACGCTGTGCACTCGATCAGAGACATCGCTGACTTTGGCACCTGGGAGGCAACAAACCATGCGGGAGTCTCTGTCCCGACCACAGAACCTCCGGTCCGTACCTCTGACCATCGAGTCCCCTATCACTACTGCTCTCCTCTTCTTCCTCGCACCCTGGAATCTTCCAGAAAATATGTCTCCTTTTCAGAAGTTCTGCTGCTGGGAGGTAGATATTTCTCTGGAAGCTGCTGTATGGGAGTCTGAAGGCAAGCATTTTTTTATATTTGTCCAGAAGGGTTAAAAGTCTGGAATCTAGCATCCATGTGAGCATATCTGTTTTAGGTGCTAATTGGTTATGAAGAAGGATGTATGTCTATGGGGATATTAAATTGGAATTATAGAGGTAGATATCTCTTAATATTTCTATTTTGTCGTGTTTAAGTACTTTAATTGGTAAAAGTTATGTGGATTTTTTTGTTATATTCTAACTGTGATCTTAAATAAAGTTTGTTTTAATAAAAACTACCGAGTGGGTCAGTAGAATCACACCTGGAGCAAAGCACCTTATGCTTGTATCAACGCCAAAATCAAATAAAGTTGGGGTCTAGGCTAATTTTATAATAGACCTCAGCGTTTCTGATCTGGTCCCTGACACAAGGAAAGAGGAAATGTTCAATCAGATAATGGCCCCAAGGAATGTCACAACCCCTGTGTTTGTGTGTGTGTGTGTGTGTGTGTGTACGTATGCGTGTGTGTGTGTGTGCGCACACGGTGGGGGGAGCCCTTGGGTTGGGGGGGTGGGGGGGGAGGTGGGGGGCTGCTGTGAATCCTCTACTGACCTGTCCCCCTTATCTCCAAGGAGCAATAGCCCTTCAGAAAACAAGAAAGCAAAGCAAAATCAGCTCAAACATAGTTGGATTCAGATCCAACGATGTTTGTTGCATAAATAAATTCCACCCAAAAGTACGTTATGATTATAACAACATACAGGGTATGCGTCACGTACAAGATGAGGAACATTTTCTCTTTGACCGGGGTGTAATCAGACAATTCTGAAAAGTAATGGGAGACTATCTGGGATTCACCCACTCATGGTCAAACACATCAGCATCTAAATCATGATGCAGACAAATATTTACAGAGCTAATAGCTGCATTGACATATTTTAATGTGCTTTGGAAACCCTTTGATGTGACTCTGGAAAGTTGGGAACGAGGGACTTAATGAGTCTAGTAGAGAATATAATGTGTCAGTCAGAGTAACAGTCGCATTATGAACTGCCCGGTCTACTTGGGTTCAGATGGGAGGGATCATCTGAAGGGCAGGCAATTGTTTCTGTCTCCAGCCATATGTATTATTTCCTTTGCCATATGCATCACTGTGTAAGACTTTGCAGCTGAAGTGCCTGCCTTAGGGCATTTACTGAACACTTGTTCTTTACAATGAGTGTCTGTGTTACACAGAACATTGACCTTAAACTGGATTTTCAGTTTGCTTACACAGGCAAAAAAATAATATAGAGACACAAAGAGGAAAGGGAGAAAGGAAAGAACAGAGTGGTCAGTGTTCTGTGTAACCTTGAGATATCGTAAAGCACGTTCGAGGCACACTGAAATACACTTCCCAGATCCTTTATTTATTTTAATGTGGACTTTAGCTCACGTGCTTGATTTACAACGCTTGAGAACAATGCTGGTAATGAGGGAGAAAGCAGTCTCAAAAGGTTGATGCAATTGCCTTTACGTTGCTCAGATGGAGACCTGCTCTGACCACTTTTTGTGTTTGTAACTTTGGGGATGAAAGTTCCAATTCAGCCCTGACATATCATAGAAATCATAGAAACCCTACCGTGCTGAAAGAGGCCATTGGGCCCATCGGGTCTGCACTGACCACAATCCCCCCCATATCCCTATACATTTACCTGCTAATCCCTCTAACCTAGACATCTCAGGACACTAAGGGGCAATTTTAGCATGGCCAATCAACCTAACCCGCACATCTTTGGACTGTGGGAGGAAACCGGAGCACCCGGAGGAAACCTATGCAGACGCGAGGAAAATTTGCAAACTCCACGCAGCCAGTGACCCAAGCTGGGAATCGAACCCAGGTCCCTGGAACTGTGAAGCAGCAGTGCTAACCACTGTCCTACTGTGCCGCCCTGCAGATTAAGTGTCGGAGGGAGGTCCATCAGCCATTGGAACTTGGATAGGGGAGGGGATCTAGGATGGGGGGAGGCATCTGAAATTAGAAAGGGGCTCGTGATGGAGCCACCCACACCAAAGCCTGATTCCTCACTCCTGGGAAACCCTCCTGCCAGTCTAAAAATCAAGAGTGGGCAGGAATTGGTCCTTAAGTGGTCAATAATTGGCCAAGTAAGTGCCTTATTTGAGGCAAGGGCATGCAGCCCATCTGCAGCCTCGCCCACGCCAGCATTAAATTGCCGATAGGTCGGGTGAATGGGAAATCGGGGCAATTCCATTTGTTCTATTTCATTCCCACCACCCCACCCCGCCCCCCAATGCCTAAAAACCCACCAGCAATTTATCGCGGCCAATCCATGGACTGTGGGAGCACCCGGAGGAAACCTACACAGATACGGAGAGAATGTGCAAACTCCACACAGACTGTCACCCAAGGCTGGAATTAAACCCAGGTCCTTGGTGCTGTGAGGCAGCAGTGCTAACCGCTGTGCCACCGTGTCACCTGTTGGGCCAAAATTCTCCAGTTATCTCATCGTTGTTTCCAAATCTCTTCACGTTCTCACCCCTCTCAATCTTTGTAACCACTTCCAGCCCTACAACCCTCCCAAATCTTTACGCTCTTCCAATTCTGGCCTCTTGTGCGATGATGTGGAAATGCCGGCGTTGGACTGGGGTAAACACAGTAAGAAGTCTCACAACACCAGGTTAAAGTCCAACAGGTTTATTTGGTAGCACAAGCCATCAGCTTTCGGAGCGCTGCTCCTTCGTCAGGTAAGTGGGAGTTCTGTTCACAAACAGGGCATATAAAGACACAAACTCAATTTACAAAATAATGGTTGGAATGCGAGTCTTTACAGGTAATCAAGTCTCAAAGTTATAGGCAATGTGAGTGGAGAGAGCATTAAGCACAGGTTAAAGAGATGTGTATTGTCTCCAGACAGAACAGTTAGTGAGATTTTGCAAGCCCAGGCAAGACGTGGGGGTTACACATAGTGTGACATGAACCCAAGATCCTGGTTGAAGCCGTCCTCATGTGTGCAGAACTTGGCTATCAGTCTCTGCTCAGCGACCCTGCGTTGTCGTGTGTCGTGAAGGCTGCCTTGGAGAACACTTACCCGAAGATCAGAGGCCGAATGCCCGTGACCGCTGAAGTGCTCCCCAACAGGAAGAGAGCAGTCTTGCCTGGTGATTGTCGAGCGGTGTTCATTCATCCGTTGTCATAGCGTCTGCATGGTCTCCCCAATGTACCATGCCTCGGGACATCCTTTCCTGCAGCGTATCAGGTAGACAATGTTGGCCGAGTTGCAAGAGTATGTACCGTGTACCTGGTGGATGGTGCTCTCATGTGAGATGATGGCATCCGTGTCGATGATCCGGCACGTCTTGCAGAGGTTGCTGTGGCAGGGTTGTGTGGTGTCGTGGTCACTGTTCTCCTGAAGGCTGGGTAGTTTGCTGCGGACAATGGTCTGTTTGAGGTTGTGTGGTTGTTTGAAGGCAAGAAGTGGGGGTGTGGGGATGGCCTTGACGAGATGTTCGTCTTCATCAATTACATGTTGAAGGCTCCGGAGAAGATGTTGTAGCTTCTCCGCTCCGGGGAAGTACTGGACGACAAAGGGTACTCTGTCCGCTGTGTCCCGTGTTTGTCTTCTGAGGAGGTCGGTGCGGTTTTTCGCTGTGGCGCGTCGGAACTGTCGCTCGATGAGTCGAGCGCCATATCCTGTTCTTATGAGGGCATCTTTCAACGTCTGGAGGTGTCTGTTGCGATCCTCCTCATCTGAGCAGATCCTGTGTATACGGAGGGGTTGTCTGTAGGGGATGGTTTCTTTAACGTGTTTAGGGTGGAAGCTGGAGAAGTGGAGCATCGTGAGGTTATCCGTGGGCTTGCGGTACAGTGAAGTGCTGAGGTGACCGTCCTTGATGGAGATGCGTGTGTCCAAGAATGCAACCGATTCCGGAGAGTAGTCCATGGTGAGTCTGATGGTGGGATGGAACTTGTTGATGTCATCATATAGTTGTTTCAGTGATTGTTCACCATGAGTCCAAAGGAAGAAAATGTCATTGATGTATCTAGTGTATAGCATCGGTTGAAGGTCCTGTGCAGTGAAGAGGTCTTGTTCGAACCTGTGCATGAAGATGTTGGCATATTGAGGTGCGAATTTGGTCCCCATGGCTGTTCCGTGTGTCTGGATGAAGAACTGGTCGTTGAAGTTGAAGACATTGTGTTCCAGGATGAAGCGGATGAGTTGTAAAATTGCTTCTGGAAACTGGCAGTTGTCGGCGTTGAGTACTGAGGCAGTTGCAGCAATGCCATTGTCATGGGGGATGCTGGTGTAGAGTGCCGAGACATCCATTGTGATGAGGAGTGCTCCTGGTTCAACTGCTCCATGTGTGCTGAGTTTCTGTAGGAAGTCCGTAGTGTCGCGACAAAATCTGGGGGTTCTTTGTACAATGGGTTTCAGGATGCCCTCAACGTAGCCGGAGAGGTTCTCGCACAGGGTCCCATTGCCTGATACGATGGGACGGCCAGGTGTGTTTGCCTTATGTATCTTCGGGAGGAAGTAGAGATCTCCAACACGGGGAGTACACGGGATGAGAGCACGGAGGGTGCTCTGAAGGTCTGGATCGAAGATCTTGATCAGTCTTTTGAGTTGACGGGTGTGTTCTTTGGTCGGATCTCTTGTGCGATGCCAGTTTTAATCACTCCACTAATGGTGGCCAAGCTTTCAGCTGCCTGGCATCTAAGCTCTGGAATTCCCTCCATGAACCTCTCTGCCTCTCTTTTCTCCTTTGAAATACTCCTTTTTTTATTCATTCGTGGGACATGGGTGTCGCTGGCTGGCCAGCATTTACTATCCATTCTTAGTTGCCTGATGACAGATGAGAGTCAATCACATAGCTGTGGCTCTGGAGTCACATGTAGGTCAGACCAAGAACGGCAAGTTCCCTTCCCTAAAGCGTGTTAGCGAACCAGGTGGGTTTTTCCAGCAATCGGGAATGGTTTCTTGATCATCAGTAGATTCTTAATTCCAGATTTTCTTTTTCCTTGAATCCTGCTTCTTTCGACAACCTCGTTAACAGTTGTCCATTTAGTTTTTCCGTGTTGCTTGGTGTCAGTTATGCTCAATAATACTCTTGGAATGTTTTACCATGTTAATTAATGTCACTATAGAAGTGCAGGTTGACATTGCTGTTATCAGGGTAAATTGAATGTACCATTGTGTGAAGACTATGCGCTCCATAGCAGGTAAGCAGAAATTACTCCACCATTAGTGGAGTGATTACTGGTTAGCAGTACTGCCTCACAGCGCCAGGGACCCAGGTTAAATTCCGGCGTGGGATCACTGCCTGTGTGGAGTTTGCACTTTCTCCCCGTGTTTGCATGGGTTTCCTCCGGGTGCTCTGGTTTCCTCCCACACTTCAAAGATGTGCAGATTAGGTTGATTGGCCATGCTAAACTGACCCTTAGTGTCAGGGGGATTAGCAGGGTAAATGTGTGGGGTTGTGGGAATAGGGCCTGGATGGGATTGTGGTCGGTACAGATTCGATGGGTCGAATGGCCTCCTCCTCTGCTATAGGGATTCTATGATGTCCCAGCAATATATATGACATCTTAAACATTGTAATGCGTTGCTATATTTGTCAAGCACTCATCTGACTTTATAAAAAGCAAGATTTTCCTTTTTATAATGGCTCCAAATTGTTGCCAAGTGGCTGAATCTTTATCAACTGCCTTTAATGTGAAGTTACTTTTGTGATGTGTGATGTACATTATTCCAATTGAGGTTTTCTTTTCCAGGCTGATTTTTGGCACACTTTATCCAGCATATTCATCCTACAAGGCTGTAAAAACAAAGAATGTCAAAGAATATGTAAGTAATCATGAAAATTCTTGCAATAATGGCCGGTATTTTTTTCACGTGTTCCATGGGATGTGGGTGTCACTGGCTAGGCCAGAATTTATTGTCCATCTGTAATTGTCCTTGAGAAGGTGGTGGTGAGCTGCCTTGTTGAAACACTGCAGTTCCTGTGTAGGTACACCTACAGTGCTGTTTGGGAATTTTGACCCAGTGACAATAAGGTCCTACTCCTCTCTGCCTCCAGGAGGCTTCTCAGATGCAGAGCTGCTACCGGTCAGTCTAACCAAGTCCCAATCCCCTCCCTGGCTCTTCAGCCGCCCTCAGGGGCTTCGAGCTGCCCGAGGCTCCTGTCACACTACCACTCACAAGCCCTGGCTTTGCCCTGGCTGCTTTCCCCGCCTCACTGCATCTGGCTCTGCCCTCAACTTATCAAAGACATTGTGTCGCACAGGGGCCATTCAATTCCCCTCTGCTCGGTGCTCTTCCCCCACCACTGCCACCTGCTAGCCAGAGGCACCACTATAAAAAATACACAGCAAACTGGTGAATACACAAGAGGGGCATTGACTTTGACAACCACTGGGTAAGGTGTGGCCACAAAGTCCACTTGGCAGCAGGATTTGTTTCAACAGCCTGCAAAGACCTGCCACCACCTTTTTACCATCATCCCTCTCACGGCCCCGCCACACTTACCTGCCAGCAATGAGCTGGAGGATACTTAACTGCAAACCAATGGCGTAATGAATGGTCACGGTTAGGTTATCAGTCATCATAGTTAAGCTGGTATTTATAGTGTGCAGGCTATTGGTGATGGCTGTGTGCTTGTATTTGACCGCCACATTTTATAGTCCATACAGGTAGCTATTCTTTCTATGGAAGTAGACACCTTGGCAAAGACCTGCTATCCATGCCTGAGAGTGGTTCCTCCAACCTCTCTGCACAGTGCCACAGGAACACCCGCTAGTTCATTACAAATTCTCTGCTGCTACTCGAGACGTATCCTCCTTCATTGGCAACAGCATCTTCATGGCTTCAGCATCTGGGCAGCTCAGCAGAGCCTGGAGCGTCCTATTCTCTCCAATGCTGACTCTCCACTGCTGACCCTGTCTCCGCCATCTGCCCTCGCTCTTGCTCACTTGTGACCTGTGAGCCCCCAAGTGAAAAGCCAACAGTCTTCCTTGCCGGTTCCACTGAGGTCTGCATGAGTCATGTGGTGGTGTACCCTCAGGGTGGACAAGCCATCATGATCTGCATGTATTACCTCCTGCTGGATGCTTGACGGTCCTTTGGGAGATGAAAGAAGTAGATTAGAACTGTCAAGTTAAGAATGCTTTAACTGACATAATCATACTTCATTCACTTACTGACATCAAGTCAACCTGAGTGAGCGTTATCTACAATATGGTTGTTCAATATTTAATGCTGCCATTAGGTGAGAAGGCAGGGTGAGGGTTTGGGATTTCTGGAAATCCATCTTCTTTTCCAGAAGATCCATCTTCTTTCTTGAATGGTGGGTCAGTGATGCTGGGTGCATTTTAAAAATGCATGCACAATCAAGCGCGCCCCACCATGGACTATGGCGCTAAACCCTTGGATGTGTAACTAATGAAGTTGGGACAGGAAGCTATGACAAAGTTTCCCTTTGGCCTGTGCAGCGGGGAACATTACCCATCCAGGCTCCCACCACGATCCTTCATCCCAGATGGGAGAACTCCGCCCAAAGTGTTACATAGAAACTAGAAGCAGGAAGAGGCCATTCGGCCCTTTGAGCCTGCCCCACCATTCATCTTGATCATGGCTGATCATCGAGTTCAACATCCTGATCCCTCATATCCCTTGATCCCTTTAGCCTCAAGAGCTATATCTAATTTCTTCTTGAAATCAGACAACGTTTTGGCCTCAGCTACTTGAATTCCACACATTCACCACCTTCTGGGTGAAGAAATTTCTCCTCACCTCAGTTCTAAAAGGTTTATCCCTTATCCTCGAACTATGACCCCTAGTTCTGGACTCCCCCACCATTGGGAACATTGGTTGACTTTATGTCACACTATCAGTAACCCCCACAGCTTGCCTCCTGGACTTGCAGAATCTCACTAGCTGCTCTGTCTGGAGACAATACACATCTCTTTAACCTGTGCTTAATGCTCCCTCCACTCACATTGTCTGTATCTTTAAGACCTGGTTGGCTGTAGAGATTAGCATTCTAATCAGTATTCTGTAACTTGATTTTGTGTCTCTGTATGCCCTGTTTGAGAGCAGATATCCACTCCAAATGATGAAGGAGCAGCGCTCCGAAAGCTAATGGCATTTGCCACCAAATAAACCTGTTGGACTTTAACCTGGTGTTGTTAAAACTCTTACTGTGTTTACCCCAGTCCAACGCCGGCATCTCCACATCATGATAAATCTGAAAGAATGTATCAAACTGTTTAACGTGAAGTAAAATTCTGCAGAACCATATTTAAATCTCCCCCAAACCAACCATCTGTCCCGCCTAGAAGGACAAGGGCAGCAGATACATGGGAACATCACCGCCTGCAAGTTCCCCTTCAAGTCACTCACCATCCTGACTTGGAAATATATCACCATTCCGTCACTGTGGCTGGGTCAAAGTCCAGGAACTCCCTCCCTAGCAGCACTGTGGAAGCAACTTTACCACATGGACTGCAGCAGATTATAAGGCAGCTCGCCACCACCGATTCAAGGACTGTTAGGAATGGACAATAAATATGCTAACAACACCCACTTCCCATGAACGAATTCAGAAAAGACATGGGAAACATGTGTTATAAATAAGATCAGTCTGGAGCGGCAATTTCTATTATGCATTCACATCTTTGGCAGGATGTAGTTTGATCAAACCTTGTTTTATATTTGTCTTGACAAACCAGGTAAAATGGATGATGTACTGGATCATATTTGCACTGTTCACCACAGCAGAAACCTTCACAGATCTATTTCTCTCCTGGTAAGGCAGATTGTATTATTGTTGTTATTTAATGGTGGCTCAGCACAGATTGTCGACATATATCAAATTGTGGATCATGCACGGGTAGTGAGACCTCTCCCCTGCTAATGGTGCACTAACTACAAAACTCCAGCACCAACTCTGATTTTGCTGGGGCTGCATTTGTTGCCGTGTATGTGCTGTTCTAGTGTTTTACCCTGGGTGAGGTTTAGGAGCAAGGGGCAGCGTTATGGCCCCGAAACCAGGAAGTCCTTTTAACATAGAAACATAGAAACATAGAAACATAGAAGGTAGGAGCAGGAGGAGGCCATTTGGCCCTTCGAGCCTGCTCCACGATTCATCACAATCATAACAAACAAAGAACAATACAGCACAGGAACAGGCCCTTCGGCCCTCCAAGCCCACGCCGCTCCCTGGTCCAAACTAGACCATTCTTTTGTATCCCTCCATTCCCACTCCGTTCATGTGGCTATCTAGATAAGTCTTAAACGTTCCCAGTGTGTCCGCCTCCACCACCTTGCCCGGCAGCGCATTCCAGGCCCCCCCCCCCACCCTCTGTGTAAAATACGTCCTTCTGATATCCGTGTTAAACCTCCCCCCCTCACCTTGAACCTATGACCTCTCGTGAACGTCACCACCGACCTGGGAAAAAGCTTCCCACCTTTCACCCTATCTATGCCTGTCATAATTTTATACACCTCTATTAGGTCACCCCTCATCCTCTGTCTTTCCAGTGAGAACAACCCCAGTTTACCCAATCTCTCCTCATAACTAAGCCCTTCCATACCAGGCAACATCCTGGTAAACCTCCTCTGCACTCTCTCTAAAGCCTCCACGTCCTTCTAGTCATGAGTTGGACGATCATGGCTGATCATCCAACTCAATCCTGCTTTTTCCCAATAACCTTTGATCCCATTCGCCCCAAGTGCTATATCCAGCTGCCTCTTGAATACATTCAATGTTTTGGCATCAGCTACTACCTGTGATAATGAATTCCACAGGCTCTTCGGGTGAAGAAATGTCTCCTCATCTCTGTACTAAATGGTCTACCCTGAATCCTCAGACTGTGACCCCTGGTTCTGGACTCGCCCACCATCAGGAACATCCTCCCCGCACCTACCCTGTCTAGTCCTGTTAGAATTTTATAAGTCTCTATGAGATCCCCCCCTCATTCGTCTGAACTCCAGTGAAAACAATCCTAATCTAGTCAATCTCTCCTCATACATCAGTCCCATTTCATTTTACCACCTCATCTCCTTCCAGTGAGAAACTTCTTGTATAAAATTGGAAAAGGGAAATAATAAACTGGGCATTTAATGTAATATTAACCATTAGAGGAATGTTGATGTATAATTATGGGTGAGATTCTCTTGTCCCGACACCACGGGAATTGTAACGGAAGGAACAGAAAATTCGGTGGACCAGTTAAAGGTCCGTTGACCTCGGGAGGGAATTTCCAGTCTTGGGGCACGAGGTCGGAAAATCTCGCCCAATGTAATTGCACGTGACCCCATTGTTTCAGCTTCTCCATATGAAGTCCCCCACCTCGATCTGCCTCAGACCACGCTCTGCTCTTCAGCCACAACATTAACATCACTTCTTCTTGGCTGCAGCCTTTCCTGGGGCTTTCTGCGCTCGACACATAGCCCAGACCTCAGGGGTGGAGTTTTCCCAAGAAAGGGGAAGCATTTTCTTTCCCCGTGTGGGAGGATTAAATTTTCTGAAATTGATGTCAGGCTTCCATTGCCCTGCCAGCCTAACAGGCATGACGTCATTGGATTTTTGCACATGTCTGAACTATTGCGTATGACAGTTGGGTAACAGCGGCCATCTTGTCCAGATATCTTGCGTTGGGCAGGAGACACAATATTTTTCTCATGTCCATTGGATGATTTTTTTTGACATATATATGTGAAGACAATATCATGTTCTTTTCAATATTACTGTTGTGTTGTACTGTGAAGCAGGCTTGTGGGGGCTGTGTTTATGTGTGTGTTTGTTTGTATGTATGTGTGTGAGTTACTAATTGAATTAAGCTCAAAACAGTTAGGCTGAAAGGTTTAAATCATCAAAACGGCGAAGTGAAAGAGCAGGTATTTGAAGTGGAGATGACCAAGCTAAGATAGGTTTCAAGTAAATCCTACCTGAGTAGAAATTTGCATTAGGAGATAAAGATCAAAGAACAGTGCATTGCAGGAACAGGCCCTTTGGCCTACCAAGCCTGCGCCTACATAGGACACCATTCTAAACTAAAGAGCTTTTGCCTCTACATGGTCTGCATTCCTCTATTCCTTGCCTATTAATGTCAAGATGTCTCTTAAACGTTGCTATTGTATCTGCTTCTATCACCTCCTCTGGCAGCGCCTTCCAGGCACTTAGCACCCTCGGTGTTAAAAACTTGCCTCTCACATCTGCTTTGGTCTTCCCCCCTTTTAGTTGTAACCTATGTCCCCTAGTAATTGACATTTCTACCCTGGAAAGATTTGGACTTTTAATTGTTGAATGTGAAAGAGAAATAAAAAGGTTTACAATTGGCAAGGATCATAAATAAATAAGGCAAAGTTTATATTACTTGAAAGTGGCCATAGGGAAAACATTAAAGGTTTTCATATTCTGGGAAAGTTAAATCCCAAAGAAGGATCGGAACAAAGGGTTTAAAGATGAAAGTGAAAAACCATACCTAAGGAAAGATTGAAAGCTGAGCTAGAGGAGTGGCCATTTAAGAAGCTGCTGTGTGTTCTGCTGAGAGACAGCTGTGAATGAAGCAAAATGAACCAGAAACCCCAGAGAAGTCCCTGTTTGGTCCAGAAAACAGGGCTTTATTTATGGATTTCCATTATCAAGTGAGAGGGAGAGTGAAGCCCTGTGAAATATCTCCCCTATAGCAACAGTGGGTGCCTTGCAGTAACATTACTGGATTTTATTTATTGATTAAGTATCTATAGGATCTGTTGCCTAAAAAGATTTATTTGTCAGTCCAACTGAGTAGAAATTTTCTGCGGAAATGATTAAAAGACTTAATTCTTTAACTTTGTAAATGCAATCCAGTGTATTTGAGGATTTTTTTCTTTTGGCCCCAAGAGCGATATCTAATTTCTTCTTGAAATCAATTCTTAATTACACTTAATATGAGAATAAGAAATAGGAGAAGTGAGTCATATGGCTTCGCAAACCAGCTCCACCATTCAGTAGTATCATGGTTCAACTGCACTATCCTGCCCTATCCTCATATCCCTCGATTTCCCACTTGAAATGGAAACTGTTCAATTCACCAGCACCGACAAGCTCAGAAAAACAGAAATATGAGTTTCCTCTGTATGCCCAGGTGATCCAACGTACGCATGGTTAGGAAGAGGTAAATCTGCCCCATTTCTTTCTTCTCTAACTGTCCAATCAAAGCACACCCACCATTAGTGGAGTATGTTTTGTGGGTGGTCAGACCTCTGCTGTCTCTTTGGTGGGGCTGCAGATTTAGACCCATTGCTCTGCTCTTTCTGCACAGCCCTGTGGATTTCTCCTCTTCATGTGGATATCCTTTTGAAATCAGGTGCACTCACCTGATGAAGGAGCAGCACTCCGAAAGCTCGTGCTACCAAATTAACCTGTTGGACTTTAACCTGGTGTTGTGAGACTTCTTACCGTGACCAAGTAATCTGCCCTTAAAAAAAAAATTACCTGTATGAAAATAATGCTCCTCTCCTCTCCTTTCCTTCTATTGGTGAATGCTCTTTGATTGTTGCCTCATCAACCAATGGAAGTAGTTTTCTCCCAATTACCTTTTCGGAACACACCGGCACGGTGGCACAGTGGTTAGCACTGCTGCCCCATAGCACCAGGGACCCGGGTTCGATTCCCGGCTTGGGTCACTGTTTGTGTGGAGTCTGCACATTCTCCCTGTGTCTGCGTGGGTTTCCTCCGAGTGCTCCAGTTTCCTCCCAGTCCGAAAGACGGGCTGGTTAGGAGGATTGGTTTGCTTAAGTTCTCCCTCAGTGTATCCGAACAGGCGCTGGAGTGTGGCGACGAGGAGATTTTCATAGTAACTTCATTGCAGTGTTAATGTAAGCCTACTTGTGACACTAATAATACTTAAACTTAACTTTCATTAGTCTGAGTACCTCTATCGATTCTTTTAGCTTTCTTTTTTATCATGATAAATTTCCCACTTTCAAAACTTCTGATCCATAGGACAATCCTAGTCAATCTCTTCTGCTGCCTCTCCATTGCCCTGAGATTGCTCCAAAAGTACCCACCAAAAACTGCATCCTAACTCTAATAACTCAATAAGCCAATTGGAAAGGAACGGCGTTTTATTTTATAAAACAAAAGTTAAACCACAAGCCTTTGGTACATGTACACAAGTCCCATCTGGGACAACAGAATAATGGACCCGCTCTTGGGCCTGCTTTGTAAAGGGCTCGGGATACGAGTTCCACCTGTTTAATTAGCTATGACCATGGGAACTCGTCTTCTACAAGTCCTACGAGGAGATCAGGGATTCCTCATGTTAAGTCCTGGGGGGGTTGTCACACCAACCAATAAGTAGCGTCTGTCCAGCATTACCGCTTTTCAGTTACGTTTGATAGTAAAAGTAAAGTCACCAGAGTCCCAGATGGCCATAGGTTACTGTCCCCTTTCAGCGGAGAGCTGACTGGTGGTGATTTAAGCTGAGGATCACCACACCTCAGGCAAGGGGCAAGTTTGAGAAGATTCATAATAACCTCAGCTGGTACAGGAATTGAACCCGTGCTGTTGGTCGTTCTGCATTACGTTCTGCACCAACTGAGCTATTTGGTACCGTTATTAATAAAACATAGAACCGCAGAGGTTTCTTTTTCGTAGCCGTATAAATTTGTCCCCCTAACTTAAAAAATTTACATGTCTGAGAGAGTCTCTTTGCTCATCAGTTCCTCATAAAATGCTATGATTTTGTATATATTTTTCTTCCCTTCTTCCTAAAAGACATCCCTAACATTTCTCCATGTTATTAACTGCAGCTGCCATCCACCTGCTCGCTCTAGTCACCTCCAGAGTTTGCTCGCAGTCCTCTTCACAGTTAACTACGTCTCCCATATTTGCCAGCTGCAAATGTTGATGTTGTGCCCTGATGCCCAAATTCAGTTTATTTATCTATAAACAGTTCCAATTGACCCCAGGGCACCCATAATGTTTACATCCTTCCAGAATGAAAAACACCCCCATCTACTGCCACTTGGTATATCTGTCCTTTAACCAACTTCCTACCATGTGGCACAGTGGTTAGCACTGCTGCGTCCCAGCGCCAGGGACCCGGGTTTGATTCCCAGCTTAGGTCACTGTCTGTGCGGAGTCGACACATTCTCCCCGTGTCTGCGTGGGTTTAATCCGGGTGCTCCAGTTTCCTCCCACAGTCTGAAAGACGTGCTGGTTAGGTGCATTGGCCATGCTAAATTCTCCCTCAGTGTACCCGAACAGGTGCCAGAGTGTGGCGACTCGGGAATTTTCACAGTAACTTCGTTGCAGTGTTAATGTCAGCCTACTTGTGACAATAATAAATAAACTTTAAACTTTATGTTGCCAGCTTCCATTAATATACACATACTTATTTTCAGCAGAAAGCCTTCTATACAGCGTCCTGGACACCAGTTACTACATTTCCTTTATGAATGCACTCTGTTATTTCACCAAAATAAATACCCTCAGTTTAACCAGACTATTTACCTTTTGAAAACCTATGCTGAAGGTTCACTGCAGTGAGCGGAGATTTGGCTGAGCGCCAAATTCTCCCTTCTCGCTGGCAGCAGCGGCGGGGCGCGTGAGGGTGCAGAAGGAGGCCATTTGGCCCATCATGCCTGCATCGGCTCTCCAAACGAGCATCGTGACTTAGTGCCATTCCCCTGCCTTTTTCCCCCATCCCTGCATCTTGTTTCCATTTAAGTAATCATTCAATACTCTCTTGAATGTCTCAATTGAATCTGCCTCCACCACACTTCCAGACAGTGCATTCTAGACCCGAACCACTCGCTGTGTGAAAAAGCTTTTTCTCACATCACATTTGCTTCTTTTGCAAATCACTTAAATCTGGGCCCTCTTCTTGATTCTTTTACGAGCGGGGACAGTTTCTCCCGATCTACTCCGTCCAGCCCCCTCTGGAAATGTTGGGGGTGATTTTGAGCCCGCACTCTCTGTCTGTGGGAACAGTCGCATGTGCTCAGAACCGAGAGAGCACAGTTCGTGCCAGTGAGTTTCCAAATTCCGATCTTCCAGGCCCCACACCAGTGAAGTGGCATGAAACATGCCATGGGACTGCAGCAAGCTCATTTTAATATATTAGCATGTCATTATCATAGAATTCCGACAGTGCAGAAGGAGGCCGCTCGGCCCATTGAGAATGCACCAACTCTCCGACAGAGTATCTTACCTGGGCCCCACATATTCACCCAGCTAATCCCCCTAACCTATACTTTTTGGGACACTAAGAGGCAATTTATCAAGGTCAATCCACTTAACCTGCACATCTTTGGACTGTGGGAGGAAACCGGAGCACCCAGAGGAAACCCACGCCGACAAAGAACAAAGAACAATACAGCACGGGAACAGGCCCTTCGGCCCTCCAAGCCCGTGCCACTCCCTGGTCCAAACTAGACCATTCTTTTGTATCCCTCCATTCCCACTCCGTTCATGTGGCTATCTAGATAAGTCTTAAATGTTCCCAGTGTGTCCGCCTCCACCACCTTGCCTGGCAGCGCATTCCAGGTCCCCACCACCCTCGGTGTAAAACATGTACTTCTGATATCTGTATTCAACCTGCCCCCCTTCACCTTGAACCTATGACCCCTCGTGAACGTCACCACCGACCTGGGGAAAAGCCTCCTACCGTTCACCCTATCTGTGCCTTTCATAATTTTATACACCTCTATTAAGTCTCCCCTCATCCTCCGTCTTTCCAGGGAGAACAACCCCAGTTTACCCAATCTCTCCTCATAACTAAGCCCCTCCATACCAGGCAACATCCTGGTAAACCTCCTCTGTACTCTCTCCAAAGCCTCCACGCCCTTCTGGTAGTGTGGCGACCAGAACTGGACGCAGTATTCCAAATGCGGCCGAACCAACGTTCTATACATCTGCAACATCAGACCCCAACTTTTATACTCTATGCCCCGTCCTACAAAGGCAAGCATGCCATATGCCTTCTTCACCACCTTCTCCACCTGTGACGTCACCTTCAAGGATCTGTGGACTTGCACACCCAGGTCCCTCTGCGTATCTACACCCTTTATGGTTCTGCCATTTATCGTATAGCTCCTCCCTACATTATTTCTACCAAAGTGCATCACTTCGCATTTATCAGGATTGAACTCCATCTGCCATTTCTTTGCCCAAATTTCCAGCCTATCTATATCCTCCTGTAGCCTCTGACAATGCTCCTCACTATCTGCAAGTCCTGCCAATTTTGTGTCGTCCGCAAACTTACTGATCACCCCAGTTACACCTTCTTCCAGATCGTTTATATAAATCACAAACAGCAGAGGTCCCAATACAGAGCCCTGCGGAACACCACTAGTCACAGGCCTCCAGCCGGAAAAAGACCCTTCCACTACCACCCTCTGTCTTCTGTGACCAAGCCAGTTCTCCACCCATCTAGCCACCTCCCCCTTTATCCCATGAGATCCAACCTTTTTCACCAGCCTATCATGAGGGACTTTGTCAAACGCTTTACTAAAGTCCATATAGACGACATCCACGGTCCTTCCCTTGTCAACCATTCTAGTCACTTCTTCAAAAAACTCCACCAGGTTAGTGAGGCATGACCTCCCTCTCACAAAACCATGCTGACTATCGTTAATGAGTTTATTCCTTTCTAAATGCGCATACATCCTATCTCATCATAGAATCATAGAAACCCTACAGTGCAGAAGGAGGCCATTCGGCCCATCGAGTCTGCACCGACCACAATCCCACCCAGGCCCTACCCCCACATATTTACCCGCTAATCCCTCTAACCTACGCATCTCAGGACTCTAAGGGGCAATTTTTAACCTGGCCAATCAACCTAACCCGCACATCTTTGGACTGTGGGAGGAAACCGGAGCACCCGGAGGAAACCCACGCAAACACGAGGAGAATGTGCAACCTCCACACAGACAGTGACCCGAGCCGGGAATCGAACCCGGGACCCTGGAGCTGTGAAGCAGCAGTGCTAACCACTGTGCTACCGTGCCGCCCGCTCTCTAAGAATCTTCTCCAACAACTTCCCCACCACGGACGTCAAGCTCACCAGCCTATAATTACCCGGGTTATCCTTCCTACCCTTCTTAAATAACGGGACCACATTAGCTATCCTCCAACCCTCTGGGACCTCACCTGTGTCCAGTGACGAGACAAAGATTTGCGCCAGAGGCCCAGCGATTTCATCTCTCGTCCCCCTGAGCAGCCTTGGATAGATTCCATCAGGCCCTGGGGATTTGTCAGTCTTTATATTCTCTAACAAACATAACACTTCTTCTCTTGTAATGGAGATTTTCTCCAACGGTTCAACACTCCCCACCGAGACACTCCCAGTCAACACATCCCTCTCCTTTGTGAATACCGCTGCAAAGTATTCATTTAGGATCTCCCCTACTTCTTTGGGCTCCAAGCATAATTCCCCACTTTTGTCCCTGAGAGGTCCGATATTTTCCCTGACAACCCTTTTGTTTCTAACGTATGAATAAAATGCCTTGGGATTCTCCTTAATCCTGTCTGCCAAGGACATTTCATGACCCTTTTTGCCCTTCTAATTCCCCGTTTGAGTTCTTTTCTACTTTCTTTGTACTCCTCCAGAGCTCCCTCCGTTTTTAGCTGCCTGGACCTAACATACGCCTCTCTTTTCTTTTTGACCAGTCCCTCAATTTCCCTGGTTATCCACGGTTCTCGAATCCTACCCTTCCTGTCCTTTTTTACAGGTACATGCCTGTCCTGTAGCCCTAACAACTGTTCCTTAAAAGACTCCCACATGCCAGATGTGGATTTACCCTCAAACAGCCTCTCCCAATCAAGAGCCGCCAATTTCTGCCTAATCCCACTAAAGTTAGCCTTCCCCCAATCCAACACCTTACCCTTGGGACACCACTCATCCTTTTCCATCACTATCCTAAAGCTAACAGAATTGTGGTCACTATTTGCCACATGTTCCCCTACCGAAACGTTGAAGACCTGAACGGGCTCATTCCCCAGTACTAGGTCCAGTATAGCCCCCTCTCTAGTCGGGCTATCTACATATTGTTCCAAAGAACCCTCCTGTACGCATTTTACAAATTCCTCCCCATTCAGAGTCCCAGCTCTCAGCGATTTCCAGTCTATACCAGGGAAATTGAAGTCTCCCACGACAACAACCCTATTTTTCCTGCACCTATCCAGTATCTCCTGACATATCCGTTCTTCCACTTCCCTTGGGCTGTTGGGGGGCCTGTAGTATACCCCCAACATAGTGACTGCGCTCTTCCTGTTTCTGAGCTCCACCCAGAGTGACTCGTTACACGACCCCTCTGAATTGTCCTCCCTCTGCACCGCTGTAATATGCTCTCCAACTAATACTGCTACTCCCCCACCTCTTTTGGCCCCTCCTCTGTCTCACCTAAAACACTTGTACCCCGGAATATTCAGCTGCCAGTCCTGTCCCTCTTTCAACCAAGTCTGTCACCGCAACCACATCCAAATTCCTCGTGAGCATTAAGGCCCTAAGTTCGTCTGTCTTACCTGCTACGCTCCTTGCATTGAAGTAGATGCACTCCAGACCTCCAGGCTCAGTGAGGTCGTCCTCCCCCAGAGTGCTCTTCTTCTTTGCCAGCCTTGTCCCAGCCCCAAGCTCGTCCCCAGCCTCTACACTTGTAGACCTAATATTTTGATCCCCACCCCCCTGCCATACTAGTTTAAACCCCCCCTAACTGCACTAGCAAAACTCCCAGCCAGGATATTCGTGCCCTTCCAACTTAGTTGTGACCCGTCCTTCTTGTACAGGTGCCATCCTCTCCTGAAAACTTCCCATTGATCTAGGAAAATGAAGCCCTCCCTCCTGGACCAGTCCTTTAGCCAGGCATTCAATTGTACTAACTCCCTATTCTTAGCCTCACTGGCACGAGGCACTGGGAGCAGCCCAGAGATGGCCACCCTGGAGGCCCTACTTCTTAGTCTATTTCCCAACTCCCTGAATTGCTCTCGTAGGATCCCCCTGCTCTTCCTATCTACGTCATTTGCATCAATGTGTACAATGACATCCGTTTCTTTATCTTCCCCTTTTAGGATGCCTCCTATCCGCTTGGAGACATCCATTACCCCAGCACCAGGTAGGCAGACTACCATCCTGGAGTCCCGTTCGCACCCACGACATGGGGACCCGGACAGACAGTAACCCATTAGCGAACACTCTCTCCGGGATCTACCCCCTCACTAGATATTCAGTGGGCACCAGAGTGGCGTCACGCCAGCACCATTTACAGCAGCTCCATAGAAGTGTGAACCTGGCACCCTCACCTCCAAGGGGGGATTTCGGAGGTGAGCCCTCAGGTAGCCAGTACCTTCTGCAGTGTACACTTGGGGGGTGGGCGCAGAATCGCCATTTCGTGGAGAGGGGGGCAGGAGGGATCACTTGCACTCCTTACCTTCCCTTTATGTCAGGGTGCCCCTTGCTTTAAAAGCGTTGTGCAGGCTGGTATGCAGGCAGCATGTCTGGTGTCCTGCTTCTTGGGTTCCTGTCCAAATTGCAGCTGAATTACTGCCCTTCCTTAGTGGAGGGGTGGCAAGAGGGTGGGAGGGACATAGCACACTCTCACACTCCACAGGGATGAGGCACACGGTGAGAGGGAACTGGAGCTGGAGTTGGATGAACTTAGGATCATCAGGGACGCAGAGATGGCCATAGACACAAGCTTTAGGAATACAGTTACTCCGAGGATTGAAAACAGATGGGTGACGGTGAGAGGGGCTGGGAGGAAGCAGTCCGTGCAGGGATCCCCGGTGGTCGTTCCCCTTAGCAACAGGTATTCCGCTTTGGATACGGTTGAGGGGGATGACATACCAGTGGGGAGCCGCAGTGAGAGGATCTCCAGCACTGTGTCCGTCTCTGTGGCTCGGGAGGGAAAGGGGGAGAGCGGGAGGGCGATAGTTATTGGGGACTCGTTAGTTAGAGGGATAGATAGGAGGTTCTGTGGCAGCAAAAGAGACTCACGGATGGTATGTTGCCTACCGGATGCCAAGGTCCGTGATGTCTCAGACCGTGTTTTCCAGATTCTGAAGGGGGAGGGGAAACAGTCACAAGTCGTGGTGCACATTGGTACCAATGACATAGGTAAGAGAAGG
The DNA here is from genome assembly GCF_964213995.1 of Mustelus asterias. Lineage (NCBI taxonomy): Eukaryota > Metazoa > Chordata > Chondrichthyes > Carcharhiniformes > Triakidae > Mustelus > Mustelus asterias. The sequence continues at coordinate 175,451,642 of NC_135801.1, read as the reverse complement.
GACGGGGATTTAAAGCAGGAATTTCTGGAGCTGGGCTGGAAGCTGAGAGCCAAGACGAAACATGTGGTCATCTCTGGTACGTTGCCGGTACCACGTGATAGCGAGTTGAGGAACAGGGAGAGAGTGCAGTTAAATATGTGGTTGCAGGGATGGTGTAGGAGGGAGGGTTTCAGATACGTGGATAATTGGAACACGTTCTGGGGAAGGTGGGACCTGTACAAACAGGACGGGGTGCACCTGAACCAGAGGGGCACCAATATCCTCGGAGGGAAATTTGTTACGGCTCTTCAGGGGGGTTTAAACTAATTTGTCAGGGGAGTGGGAAAGGGAGTTGTAGTCCAGAAGTCAGTGAGGGTGGTGAGGTATTGGGGAAGGTATCAGGGTCAAGGGTGGGTACTGGTAGACAGGAAGGTGGGTTGAAGTGTGTCTACTTCAATGCAAGGAGCATCCGGAACAAGTGGCATTGTTAATCAAGGATAGTTTAACGGCTGCGGAAAAGCACTTCGTGGGGGATCTGCACACTGAGGTAATATGGGCTGAAGTTAGAAATAGGAAAGGAGCGGTCACGTTGCTAGGAGTTTACTATAGGCCCCCAAATAGTAATAGAGATGTGGAGGAAGAAATTGCTAAGCAGATTATGGATATGTGTGGGGGTCACAGGGTAGTTGTCATGGGGGACTTTAACTTTCCAAATATTGATTGGAACCTTTGTAGGTCAAATAGTTTGGATGGGGCAGTTTTTGTGCAGTGTGTGCGGGAGGGTTTCCTGACACAATATGTGGATGGGCCGACTAGAGGTGAGGCCACATTGGATTTGGTACTGGGAAATGAACCGGGCCAAGTGTTAGATTTGGTTGTGGGAGAGCAATTTGGAGATAGTGACCACAATTCAGTGTCTTTTGTTATTGCAATGGAGAGGGATAGGGCCGTACGGCAGGGCAAGGTTTACAATTGGGGGAGGGGTAATTATGATGCGATTAGGCAAGAATTAGGGGGCATAAGTTGGGAACAGAAACTGTCAGAGAAAGGAACTAATGAAAAGTGGAACTTTTTCAAGGAACAAATACTGGATGTCCTTGATAGGTATGTTCCTGTCAGGCAGGGAGGAAATGGCCGAGTGAGGGAACCATGGTTCACAAAAGAGGTGGAATGTCTTGTGAAAAGGAAGAGGGAAGCTTATGTAGGGATGAGGAAACAAGGTTCAGATGGCTCGATTGAGGGTTACAAGTTAGCAAGGAATGAGCTGAAAAAGGGGCTTAGGAGAGCTAGGAGGGGACATGAGAAGTCCTTGGCGGGTCGGATCAAGGAAAACCCCAAGGCTTTTTACTCTTATGTGAGGAATAAAAGAATGACCAGGGTGAGGTTAGGGCCGGTCAAGGACAGTAGTGGGAACTTGTGTATGGAGTCAGTAGAGATAGGCGAGGTGATGAATGAATACTTTTCTTCAGTGTTCACCAAGGAGAGGGGCCATGTTTTTGAGGAAGAGAAGGTGTTACAGGCTAATAGGCTGGAGGAAATAGATGTTCGGAGGGAGGATGTCTTGGCAGTTTTGAATAAACTGAAGGTCGATAAGTCCCCTGGGCCTGATGAAATGTATCCTAGGATTCTGTGGGAGGCAAGGGATGAGATTGCAGAGCCTTTGGCATTGATCTTTGGGTCCTCGCTGTCCACGGGGATGGTGCCAGAGGACTGGAGAATGGCGAATGTTGTTCCTCTGTTTAAGAAAGGGAATAGAAATGACCCTGGTAATTATAGACCGGTTAGTCTTACTTCGGTGGTTGGTAAATTGATGGAAAGGGTCCTTAGGGATGGGATTTACGACCATTTAGAAAGATGCGGATTAATCCGAGATAGTTAGCACGGATTCGTGAAGGGCAAGTCGTGCCTCACAAATTTGATAGAATTTTTTGAGGAGGTAACTAAGTGTGTTGATGAAGGTAGGGCAGTTGATGTCATATACATGGATTTTAGTAAGGCGTTTGATAAGGTCCCCCATGGTCGGCTTATGATGAAAGTGAGGAGGTGTGGGATAGAGGGAAAGTTGGCCGATTGGATAGGTAACTGGCTGTCTGACCGAAGACAGAGGGTGGTGGTCGATGGAAAATTTTCGGATTGGAGGCAGGTTGCTAGCGGTGTGCCGCAGGGATCAGTGCTTGGTCCTCTGCTCTTTGTGATTTTTATTAATGACTTAGAGGAGGGGGCTGAAGGGTGGATCAGTAAATTTGCTGATGACACCAAGATTGGTGGAGTAGTGGATGAGGTGGAGGGCTGTTGTAGGCTGCAAAGAGACATAGATAGGATGCAAAGCCGGGCTGAAAAATGGCAAATGGAGTTTAACCCTGATAAATGTGAGGTGATTCATTTTGGTAGGACAAATTTAAATGTGGATTACAGGGTCAAAGGTAGGGTTCTGAAGACTGTGGAGGAACAGAGAGATCTTGGGGTCCATATCCACAGATCTCTAAAGGTTGCCAGTCAAGTGGATAGAGCTGTGAAGAAGGCCTATAGTGTGTTAGCTTTTATTAACAGGGGGTTGGAGTTTAAGAGCCGTGGGGTTATGCTGCAACTGTACAGGACCTTGGTGAGACCACATTTGGAATATTGTGTGCAGTTCTGGTCACCTCACTATAAGAAGGATGTGGAAGCGCTGGAAAGAGTGCAGAGGAGATTTACCAGGATGCTGCCTGGTTTGGAGGGTAGGTCATATGAGGAAAGGTTGAGGGAGCTAGGGCTGTTCTCTCTGGAGCGGAGGAGGCTGAGGGGAGACTTAATAGAGGTGTATAAAATGATGAAGGGGATAGATAGAGTGAACGTTCAAAGACTATTTCCTCGGGTGGATGGAGCTATTACAAGGGGGCATAACTATAGGGTTCGTGGTGGGAGATACAGGACGGATATCAGAGGTAGGTTCTTTACGCAGAGAGTGGTTGGGGTGTGGAATGGACTGCCTGCAGTGATAGTGGAGTCAGACACTTTAGAAACATTTAAGCGGTTATTGGATAGGCACATGGAGCACACCAGGATGATAGGGAGTGGGATAGCTTGATCTTGGTTTCAGATAAAGCTCGGCACAACATCGTGGGCCGAAGGGCCTGTTCTGTGCTGTACTGTTCTATGTTCTATGTTCTATGAGAGTGGTGGTTCCCCCCAAGCTTAGTGGCATGAACAGACAAGGCGGAGACTTTGTGGGTGAACAAAGTAACATTTAGATACAAAACATTCAGAACAAAATGGTGACCTGTCTGCAATAGTATCTACATTCACCTGTGCTCACTAAGTGCCTATGGTTTCTTAATCTTCCTCAGCCACGTTTAGGTGTCTCCCCAGGGCTGCCATTGCATTCCAGGAAGGGGTGCTCACCCTGATATCCGGCCATCCCCTGAAGCAGGGGGTATAGGGTTTCCCAGCTCTGTGCCACTCCATCAAGCAGCCTGGTGAAGATCCTGTCTATGAGGTGTGGTGCAGGCAACCATTGTGGAATAGGTTCTGGGGAGTGCTGAGAAGCTCCTCAGCTTGCTGCAGTTAAGTCGTTACATGGCGGATGAATCGTGCGAAACTCATTGGAATAAAAATGAACACTAACGAGCCGTGTGATTTAATATAATGAACTGTAAGATTCGGACCAAAAACATGCCAGCACTGTCGGTGGAAAACACTCCGACACTCTGTTTCTCACACTGGAACACTGCCATTTTTTGGTAAGATTTCACCCATTGTATTTGCTTGTCTCTTGCATGTTTTTGGTCCGAATCTTACAGCTTATTAGTATTAATTTTTATTCCAATGAATTTCAACGAGATTCGCCCACCATGTCTCTTGTCCACTTAAAACCCACTCAGGGTTAAAACCCATCCATGTGAGTATGTGTATGTGAGTGAAGAACATTAGGGATTATGTGACTGTGTAATTATGCTTGAGAATCGCTTATTATCTTCTTCTGTCTTGTGATATATATGTGGTTGGTCTGACGGTATTTGAAGTGTGTAATCACAGACGTTTCTCTGCTTGTCCCCGCAGGTTTCCATTTTATTACGAGCTGAAAATTGCTTTTGTTATTTGGCTGCTCTCCCCTTACACAAAAGGCTCCAGCGTTCTCTACAGGAAGTTTGTGCACCCAACTCTCTCTTCTAAAGAGCAGGTGAGAAAGCTTATGACGTAACTTCATTTTTCCAATACACTTGGTTCTTATACGCCTGGGTACCCTTAAACTCTAATTATCTTAGAATCCTAGAACAGTTACTGCACTGAAGGAGGCCATTTGGCCCATTGTGTCCGTGCCAGCTCTCCATCAGAGCAACACACTCAGTCCTGCTCCCCGTCTTTTCCCCATAATCCTGAGTTTATTTTTACAGATGTCCAGTTCTCTTTTGAAGGGTCTCGGTTGAATCTGCCTTCTCCTCACTCTCAGACAGTGCATTCCAGATCCTAAACACTCGCTGTATAAAAAGATCTTTCCTCATGTCACTGTTGCTTCTTTTGCCAAACATCTTAAATTGGAGTCCTCTGGTTCTTGATCTTTCCGCCAATAGGAATGTTCTATTGTCTTGATATTTGTGAAGGGTTCTGTCAGTTGAAATTTAGGTAGGATTCCCACTGCCTTTCTTATAAATTCAAACATAAATAACAGCATATCAGACCAGATTGTTACAATATTTGTTCACACTCAAATCAAATACAGAAACCAGGCAACACTGTAAGCACAAGGTAAAGTGTCCTTTTCCCATTATCTGCTTAGTAAACTGAAGGCACAGGAGGGAAATATTAATCGACCCATTTGCTTTCAGTCTTAAACTACATGACAATATCCTGAAGATAAAATACCGATCATGTTGATAAATAAATGGCTCAAGCCACAGCTCTGTGCTGAACAAGATGTTATTCGACTTGGTATTATGTATGCATTTCGGCAACCAGATCAGAAATGGATGCAGGAGTCAGCAGGGCCACCTAGAGAAAGGCCCCGATCAATTTGTCAGAGGTCTGAGTCCCCTTGGAGGTCAGGCTGGTTTCAGAAACAGAAGCAACAATATCAACTTAGATCCCAATGTTCTTCATTGTATTGAACTGGTCAATTTAATACTTTTATGACATATGAACATACAAATTAGGAGTTGGGGTAGGCCACTCAGCCCCCTCAACCCTGCTCCCCCATTCAATAAGATCTGGTTGTAACAGTTTGATTTGATTTATTATTGTCACATGTATTCGTATACAGTGAAAAGTATTGTTTCTTGCGCACTATACAGACAAAGCATACCATTCATAGAGAAGGAAAGGAGAGAGTACAGAATGTAGTGTTACAGTCATAGCTAGGGTGTAGAGAAAGATCAACTTAATGCGAGGTAGGGCCATTCAAAAGTCTGACGGCAGCAGGGAAGAAGCTGTTCTTGAGTCGGTTGGTACGTGACCTCAGACTTTTGTATCTTATTCCCAATGGAAGAAGGTGGAAGAGAGAATGTCTGAGGTGTGTGAGGTCCTTGATTATGTTGGCTGCTTTTCCGAGGCAGTGGGAAGTGTAGACAGAGTCAGTGGATGGGAGGCTGGTTTGCGTGATGGATTGGGCTACATTCACAACCCTTTGTAGTTTCTTGCGGTCTTGGACAGAGCAGGAGCCATACCATGCTGTGATACAACCAGAAAAAATGCCTTCTATGGTTGCAAAGTTGAGTAGAGTAATTGTAGATTGGTGTTTGTCAAATTGTAAAATGCTAGGGAGAAAGCATTGCATGGTCCCTTTAAAAGGTGCTGCTTTCTCTGTGCTCAGAAAGTTAAGAGAAAATGCAAGTACATATAGAGTGCCCAAAATGAAATGTTTGTATTGGAAGGCCAAGCAGCAGTGTTACCAAGGCAACAGGCTTTTTGAATTTTTTTGAATTTAGCCAATCAATTTGAATTAGGCACTTAGATACCAAGAACCTAGTAAATTTAAATCTGATGGTTTTGGCAACCTAAGACCAATCCTATTATGGGGGACATTGATATGTCATCACGGGTATAAAAGAAGGGAGGCAGTGGGACAAAAGCAGAGAGCAACTGTCATCTGCCAGAGTAACAGCTCCTAGTTCAGTTCTCAGCTCCAGAGAGAGAGAGAACTGTTGGCTCCCAAAGCCTCATTTATGTCTTAAGAGAAAGCACCATCTCGATAGCAAAAGTACCAAAGAAGAAAGAGAAGAATCAAGAATCAACAGAGAATTCCCAGGATATTCCAGAAGACACAAAATTTAATTTAGAGAGTAACTAAAATTCTCTTTTTTGATAATGAGTGGGAATTGTATTAATCTGAACAGCATTCCATTAGAATTGTGGTTTATTTGGTTTGTTAATAGTTTTGTTAACTTGTTCACTGTTAGTTAGATCAATAAATTGTTACTTGTTGACTTTAGAGTGAGCGTCAGGGAGTTATTTAGATTTGATCACTAAAAGTTGCTGAAGAGCAGATCGTACCACTTCACACTTTTTACAGATTATAGGGTGAGGTACTCCTCTTTGAGTGGTTAGGTGTTAGTTTTCAGAGGGGGAATCAACCTCTGCTTCATAACACTATGGTGCATCTGTAAAAGTTGGTGAGAGTCGTCATGGACATGCCAAATTTCCTTAGTCTCCTGAGAAAGTAGAGATGTTGGTGGGCTTTCTTAACTATAGCGTTGGCATGGAGGGACAGGACAGATTGTTGGTGATCTGGACACCTAAAAACTTGAAGTTCTCAACCATTTCCACTCTGTCCCCACTGAAGTAGATAGGGGCGTGCCTTCCAGAACACTTCTTGAAGTTGATGACAATCTCCTTCATTTTGTTGACATTGAGGGAGAGACTATTGTTGCCGCACCAGTTCACCAGATTCTCTATCTCATTCCTGTACTCTGTCTCGTCATTGTTTGAGATCTGACCCACTACGGTGGTGTCGTCAGAAAACTTGAAAATCGAATTGGAGGAGAATTTGGCCAAACAGCCATAGGTGTATAAGGAGTAGAGTAGGGGGCTGAGAACACAGCCTCGTGGGGCACTGGTGTTAGAGTCATAGAGTCATAGAAGGTTACAGCATGGAAACAGGCCCTTTGGCCCAAATTGTCCGTGCCGCCCCTTTTTATTAACCACTAAGCTAGTCCCAATTGCCCGCATTTGGCCCATATCCCTCTATATCCATCTACCCATGTAACTGTCTAAATGCTTCTTAAAAGACAAAATTGTACCCACCTCAACTACTACCTCTGGCAGCTTGTTCCAGACACTCACCACCCTCTGTGTGAAAAAATTGCCCCTCTGGATCCTTTTGTATCTATGTCCCCTAGTTTTGGACTCCCCTACCTTTGTGAAAAGATGTTGACTATCTACCTTATCTATGCCCCTCATCATTTTGTAGACATCTATAAGATCACCCCTAAGCCTCCTATGCTCCAGGGAACAAAGTCCAGTCAATCCAGCCTCTCCATGTAACTCAAACTATCAAGTCCTAGCATCCTAGTAAATCTTTTCTGCACTCTTTCTAGTTTAATAATATCCTTTCTATAATAGGGTGACCAGAACTGAACACAGTATTCCAAGTGTGGCCTTACCAATGTCTTGTACAACTTCAACAAGATGTCCCAACTCCTGTATTCAATGTTCTGACCAATGAAACCAAGCATGCCAAATGCCTTCTTCACCACTCTGTCCACCTGTGACTCCACTTTCAAGGAGCTATGAACCTGTACCCCGAGATCTCTTTGTTCTATAACTCTCCCCAACACAACCATTAACTGAGTAAGTCCTGCCCTGGTTCAGTCTACCAAAATGCATCACCTCGCATTTATCTAAATTAAACTCCATCTGCTATTCATCAGCCCACTGGCCCAATTGATCAAGATCCCGTTGCAATCTTAGGAAACCTTTTTCACTGTCCACTATGCCACCAATCTTGGTGTTATCTGCAAACTTACTAACCATGCCTTCTAAATTCTCACTAATTCTCACTAACACTTCTGTCACCTGTGCTTCCTTATTTCCCAAGAGGAGGCCAGGTTTTGCCCCCTCTCTAGTCGGGCCATCCACATACTGAATGAGAAATTCCCCCTGAATACACTCAACAAATTTCTCTCCATCCAACCCTCTAATACTATGGCTGTCCCAGTCAATGTTGGGAAAGTTAAAATCCCCTACCATTAACACCCTATTTGTCTTGGGGCTATCTGTAATCTCCTCACATATTTGCTCCTCCATTTCAATTGGGGGCTTATCGTACAACCCTATCAAAGTGATTTCTCCCTTCCTATTTCTCAGTTCTACCCATAAAACTCAGTTGAGGATGATTGTGGAGGAGGTTGTTGCCCATCCTTACTGATTATGGTTTGTGTGTTAGGAAGTCTAGGATTTCATAACCCACAGACCTCAATCCCACATTCCTGTTCTGCGGCAAAGAGTTCCACAGATTCACCACACTCTGGCCAAAGAAATTCCTCCTCATGTCTTTTTTAAAGGACCATCCCTTTAGCCTGAGGCTGTGCCCTCTGGTTCTAGTTTTTCCTATAGTGGAAACGTCCTCTCCAGGTCCACTCTATCCAGGCCTCGCAGTATGCTGTAAGTTTCAATAAGATCCCCCCTCATCCTTCGAAACTCCAACGAGTACAGACCCAGAGTCCTCAACCGTTCCTCATACGACAAGCTCTTCATTCCAGGGATCATCCTTGTGAACTTCCTCTGGACCCTTTCCAAGGCCAGCACACCCTTCCTTAGATACGGGACCCAAAACTGCTCACAATACTCCAAATGGGGTCTGACCAGAGTCTTATACAGCCTCAGAAGTACATCCCTGTTCTTGTATTCTTGACCTCGCGACATGAATGCTAACATTGCATTTTGTCTTCCTAATTGCCGACTAAACCTGCACGTTAACCTTAAGAGAATCTTGAACAAGGATTCCCAAGTCCCTTTGTGTTTCTGATTTCCTAAGCATTTCCCATTTAGAAAGTAGTCTATGCCTCCATTCTGCCTTCCAAAGTGCATAACCTCACACTTTTCCACATTGTATTCCATCTGCCACTTCTTTGCCCACTCTCCTAGCCTGTCCAAGTCCTTCTGCAGCCCCCCCCTGCTTCCTCAATACTACCTGTCCCTCTGCATATCTTTGTATCATCTGCAAACTTAGCAATAGTGCCCTCAGTTGTACAGCTTTTAATTTAAACACCTTCCAAGCATTCCAGTTTAATGAGACAAACAAGGACAGTAATTTAATTATTTCTTTATTTAACACTTCTGGTACCAACTCAAACATAAACATTTACAACTCATTGGCTCATTAACTCTTTACTGAACTTTAACTCTAACTGAACATCAACTTTCAACTGAACTTTTAAATCTTAACTGCATATTAACTTTAACTGATCAACTTTAACTATTTAATTGAAAATAGATACTACTGCGTTAGGAAAACCTTGGCCAAGAAACATCCTTGATATAGAATCTATCTTCTTTTTCTCTGAAGCATCCTTCAGGGTACAGGTCTTCTTGTGATGGTTGGTCTGTTCGAGTTATCACTGGCAAACAAGGAACGGCAGTGTTTTTTATCCACAATTCTCCACTCGCTTCCAGAAGATTCTCTGTCATCCATCCAACTGTGTAACCAGAAACCAATCACATGTCTCGAACATCCAGTGAAATTACTGTGGAACGATACCATTCCGCTTAGTTCATTTGACATATACTATACATAACAGCCATGAAAATCGAAGTCACACTGTCTCGGTTAATGTAAACAACTTGCCTTACCTGGGAAGCTTCAGATCACAGTTCCCAGGCCAGAGCAACTTTACGACCTGCATCTGATTTTAATCTGTAAATTGGCCAAAAATCCCAGCATGCTTAATTCTCAGCCAGAAAAGCCATTTTAAAGCCACTATTGCCATTATTGTTGTTAAATTATTGTTGCAGCCGTTCTTTCTCCATCCACAAAATACAACAAGGAAAACATTGTGGCAGCCCCATAACAGCTTAGTACAGAGTTTACTTCTCCACTCCTATTTAGTATCTATTCTCAACTCGATGGCTCAAGGCCAGGTGAGGCAAGGTTAGAAGATGTCATAGATGCGCCAGATATCACTCCAGTTAATTGACAGATGCTGAGAGTTAAAGAGTTATGTTTACTTTAGGCTGCCAAACCTAAAATTAGCAGCATTAGCACAAAATTGTCGAGATGTCTGTTGAGAACGGTTACAGGAAAACTATTGAACAAACAAGTCAACTGTCTCGACAAGGAGAGTCATGTTTTCACCCAGTGACCAGCCTGGAACGAGCACTGTCCCCACTGATACCAAGCCCTGTGCCAAACATTCAGGTCTAAGTTAAAATCCTTAGACAGTGTGACTTGGATCACAGCACCTGATATCCTGTAACATAACATGCCAGGTGCCTGTTGCAACTCCCTTGTGACTGGCTGAGTGTAATCATAGCAATGTTGCCTGGTAGCTTCATGACATTTTCATTTAACTCCATGATGGGATAAGATTCTGGAAGGCAACAAATTCCACTGATGGGTAAACAGTTTCATGTTCCTATTCAGAATGCATCGGAATAAAGCAGCAACTTGGAGCATTCGATTTTCATCTGTGAGGAGAACTGGGCCTCAGATCTGTCATAGAATCATAGAGGTTTACAGCATGGAAACAGGCCCTTCGGCCCAACTTGTCCATGCCGCCCTTTTTTTTTAAAACCCCTAAGCTAATCCCAATTGTCCACATTTGGCCCATATCCCTCTATACCCACCGTACCCATGTAACTATCTAAATGCTTTTTAAAAGATAAAATTGTACCCGCCTCTACTACTACTTCTGGCAGCTTGTTCCAGACACTCACCACCCTCTGTGTGAAAAAATTGCCCCTCTGGACACTTTTGTATCTCTCTCCTCTCACCTTAAACCTATGCCCTCCAGTTTAGACTCCCCTACCTTTGGGAAAAGATATTGACTATCTAGCTGATCTGTGCCCCTCCTTATTTTATAGACCTCTATAAGGTCACCCCTCAGCCCCCTACGCTCCAGAGAAAAAAGTCCCAGTCTATTCAGCCTCTCCTTATAACTCAATCCACCAAGTCCCGGTAGCATCCTAGTAAATCTTTTCTGCACTCTTTCTAGTTTAATAATATCCTTTCTATAGTAGGGTGACCAGAATTGCACACAGTATTCCAAGTGTGGCCTTACCAATGTCTTGTACAACTTCAACAAGACGTCCCAACTCTTGTATTCAATGTTCTGACTGATGAAACCAAGCACGCCGAATGCCTTCTTCACCACTCTGTCCACCTGTGACTCCGCTTTCAAGGAGCTATGAACCTGTACCCCTAGATCTCTTTGTTCTGTAACTCTCCCCAATGCCCTACCATTAACTGAATATAGTTAATGTCTGTGAATTGGATGGTACGTCAAGCAGGTTGGATGAGTCAAAGAATCACTCGCCTGAACTTTCATACAGAAACGATCCATGTGGTGATTGTCCCTTTAAGGGCAACACAGCAAAGTAAGGGTCACCTGGCCTGGGTGACCAATCAGGACACAGAGTGGAGAATCACTCCAGGGGGAGGGGTTCTCTTAGGCAGGAGGCATTTTAAAGTCTAAAGCTTATTTATTACGGCCACAAGTAAGGCTTACACTGCAATGAAGTTACTATGAAAATCCCCTGATTGCTACACTCCGACACCTGTTCGGGTATACTGAGGGAGAATTTAGCATGGCCAATGCACCTAACCGGCATGTCTTTCGGACTGTGGGAGGAAACCGGAGCACCCAAGGGAACCCACGCAGACACGGGGAGAATGTGCAGACTCCACACCGACAGTCACCCAAGCCAGGAATCGAATCCGGGCCCCTGGCGCTGTGAGGCAGCAGTGCTAACCACTGTGTCACCGTGCCACCCAGCATTCCAGAACTAACTGCAGACATGCCGCTGCTCTTGTTGATCCTTGTAAGTAAATCCTTTGTCGTTCACTAATGAAGTCTCTGAAAGTGCATTCTTTACACTCTGGCAACAAAAACTGGTCTTGGTTGAAATCCTGACCAGTACAAGATGCCCACTAAACAAACAAAATAAAATCTTTCTTTAGTGTGTTAGAAGCCTAAGAAAATCAAGACTATTAATTTTTACACTGCCACGTGCGAATCATTTCCCAAGGTTGTGTCCTATTGTCCAAACCGGTGATGTCTCCTCCCACTCTTCCTCTTTTTCCTTGCAGGAGATTGATGATTATTTGAGCCAGGCCAAGGATCGGAGCTATGAAGCTGTGGTGCAGTTTGGAAGGCGTGGACTGAATGTGGCGGCCACTGCTGCTGTCACAGCTGCTGCCAAGGTAACCGTCACAGAGCAAATCACCTCATGGGTTTCCTCATCATAACTCACTTGTTTTCAACTGATGATTGAGACAATGGATATCTGCATCATTTATCGTGGCAAAATGGATAGAGTGCAAGTCCTGAAATGCCGGCATCTAATAAAACAGAATTTGGCAGCTCCCATTACAAATGGATTGTATCATAAATATGCCTCCTCCCCAAGCAATAGAAATCCCAGAACCACACTATTTAAGAAGAGAATGACATACTTGTGATTTAATTTGAAAGGAATCAGTATTTGAGAAGGTTTCTGGAGATGGGTCACATGGACTCGAAACATTAAGTCTGTTTCTCTCTCCGCAGATGCTGCCAGACCTGCTGAGTTTTTCCAGCATTTTCTGTTCTCATTTCAGAATTCCAGCATCCGCAGTATTTTCTACTGACCTCCTTCTGCACTGAATCCCTACAGTGCAGAAGGAGGCCTTTCAGCCCATCAGGTCTGCACCCACTCTCTGAAAGAGCATCCAGGCCCACCCGCCCTATCCCCACGCATTAATCTACACATCTTGAAACACTAAGGGGCAATTTAGTATGACCAATCAGCCTAACCTGCAAATCTTTGGGGTGCGGGAGGAAACCGGAGCATCCGGAGGAAACCCGCGCGGACATGGGGAGAATATGCAGACACCGCACAGACAGTGACCCAAGGCCGGAAATGAATCCGGGTCCCTGGCGCTGTGAGGCAGCAGTGCTAACCACTGTGCTGAATATTGCTTTTATCTGAGTAAACTCTGGTGGGCGTTTTATGAAATGTAATTAACTTTTTTATCAAAATAGTATTGAGACCATAAACCAATGTTACTATTTAGTTTTGAAAACATCTACTTGAATTCTTTTGTCAACGTTACTTGGTGACTGACAGATAATTAATGGCAGTAATATACATACTTTGGATTTGATAGAAACATAGAAAACTGCAGCACAAAACAGGCCCTTCGGCCCCACAAGTTGTGCCGAACATATGCTTACCTTTTAGGCCTATCTATAACCCTCCATCCTATTAAGCTCCATGTACTCATCCAGGAGTCTCTTAAAAGACCCCATTGAGTTTGCCTCCACCACCACTGACGGCAGCCGATTCCACTCGCTCACCACCCTCTGTGTGAAAAACTTCCCCCTAACATTTCCCCTGTACCTACCCCCCAGCACCTTAAACCTGTGTCCTCTCGTAGCAGACATTTCCATCCTGGGAAAAAGCCTCTGAGAGTCCACCCGATCTATGCCTCTCAACATCTTATACACCTCTATTAGGTCTCCTTTCATCCTACGTCTCTCCAAGGAGAAAAGACCGAGCTCCCTCAGCCTATCCTCATAAGGCATGCCACTCAATCCAGGCAACATCCTTGTAAATCGCCTCTGCACCCTTTCAATCTTTTCCACATCCTTCCTGTAATGAGGCGACCAGAACTGAGCACAGTACTCCAAGTGGGGTCTGACGAGGGTCTTATATAGCTGCATCATTATCCCCGGACTCCTGAACTCAATCCCTCGATTGATAAAGGCCAGCACACCATACGCCTTCTTAACCACCTCCTCCACCTGCGGGGCCGATTTTAGAGTCCTATGGACTCGGACCCCAAGGTCCTTCTGATCCTCCACAGTAATAAGAGTCTTTCCCTTAATATTGCACTCCTTCATCCCATTTGACCTGCCAAAATGGACCACTACGCATTTATCTGGGTTGAAGTCCATCTGCCACTTCTCCGCCCAGTCTTGCATCCTATCTATGTCCCTCTGTAACTTCTGACATCCCTCCAGACTATCCACAACCCCACCAACCTTCGTGTCATCGGCAAACTTACCAACCCATCCCTCCACTTCCTCATCCAGGTCATTTATGAAAATGACAAACAGCAAGGGTCCCGAAACAGATCCCTGGGGCACACCACTGGTGACCGACCTCCATTTAGAAAAAGACCCATCTATACACACTCTCTGCCTCCTTTGGGCAAGCCAGTTCTGGATCCACAGGGCAGCAGTCCCTTGGATCCCATGCCCTCTCACTTTTTCTAGAAGCCTTGCATGGGGGACCTTATCGAACGCCTTGCTAAAATCCATATAAACCACATCTACCGCCTTCCCTTCGTCAATGTGTTTAGTCACATTTTCGAAGAACTCCACCAGGCTCGTAAGGCACGATCTGCCTTTGACAAACTCGGAATTTGATAAGGTTCTATGTTTAAGGATTTTGCAAAAAGGAGATTTTACTGATAAAATAGTAAATGTTAGTAGAAAAATATCTAAGCTTGAACATCCAAATTACCCATTCATTCCACCGGGTTAGATGCTGCTGTGGATCTCTAAATATCTGCAGCAATGCTCCCGAGAACACGCTGGGAATGTGAAAGTTCCCAATCCCAGCCCACTGAAGTTGGGAGGAAATGTTGAAGCTGATGCACTATCAATCAAGCAAAGACTAGTTTGTATGCAAGAATAAATAGGCTTCTATTTGCAAAAGACTTGGAGCACACCCATGCTGATGAACTGGTCCGGCGACTGAGGCAGGGGGGTTGGGAGCAGTCACCTTTATACCTGGACCAGGGGGGGAGGAGTCTCAGGCAGGGCCGGCAGGGGCATGCCCAGGCATGTCACACACACACAGGCAATAAGCTTAACAGTGGTTTACCACAGAAGCATAAATGAAAATGCGTGAATTGTTGGCTAGAAATCCTGCTTCGGTCAACTTTGGAAATCTTACCCTTTTCTCTTCAAATTTTATTCTCACCCCTGTGCTCTTTAACCTTCAATGGTTCCCGGTCAAGCAGTGTCTTGATTTAAAAGCTCTTAGCATTGTTTTCCCAAGTCCCACAGTGGCCTGACCCATCCCTATCTCCATAATCTCCTCCAACTCCACACTCCTCCAAGATTCCTGCACCCCTCTCATTCTGGCCTATTGTGCACTCCCAGTGATGATTGCGCCATCATTGGTTGCTGTAGCTTCTGTTGCCAAGACTCCAAGCTCTGGAACTCCCTACATAGATTCCTGTAAGACACTTCTTTAACCAAGCTTTTGGTCATCCGACCTAATATGTGACTTGGAGTCATATTTTGTTTTATATTGCACATCTGCAATGCCGTGGGACATTTCATTATGTTGAAGGTGCTATAAAACATACGTTGTTATTGTTTAAAAAGTGCTGTTCATAATGGAGAGGCGATAGAGAAGAATGACGTTTTATTTTGAGGTTACATGGGAGAAACTAAATTTGCTTTCATTGGAGAAAATTCATTTGGGAGAGGATGTGTTTCGGGCCTTCGAGATGATGAAACTAGGGGATAATATAAATGAAGACATAGCAATTTTAGACTTTTGACAATAGTGTATAATGGTTGACATTAATTCAGTCGCCCAGGATACATCTCTCCCAGTTTCACTTCCACTGGAAGCAATCAATTTCCAAATGCAGAAAGATCTGAACAAAGATACACTGGCATTGGAGGCAGCCCAGAGAAGGTTCCCTAAGTTGAGCCCAGGTATGGAGGGATTTTCTTATGAGGAGAGGTTGAGTAGGTTGGACCTGTACTCATTGAGTTAGAAAAATGAGAGGCGACCTTCCTGAGACATATAGGTTTCTCAGGGGGTTTGACAGGGTAGATGCTGAGAAGTTGTTTCCCCTTGTGGGAGAGTCTAGGGCCAGAGTAAGAGGTCATCCGTTTAAGACAAGAGAAGGGGAGGAACTTCTTTTCTGATGCACAGAACATGATTTCGGGAGCTCAGTTAGTCAATCAATCTGTGTTGTGATGTTAAACACAGTAAAATGTGTTACCAGGGATGAGCGCTGTCAATTATGAGGGAAGTTTAGAAAAGTTAGGACTGTTGGAATTGAAACATTTAAGAGGTGACCTCGAGGTTTCCAAGATGATGAGGTCAAAATGACTGACAAAAAGGGCGGAATTTTCCCATCCCGCCCACCATGGGAATTGTAGTGGGCAGGACACAGACCATTCAAAGGTCCGTTGACCTCGGGTGGAATTTTCTGACCTTGTGGCCAGTGCGGCTGGAAATTCCCACCCATGGTCTAGAGCTTTGGGGAGGAGACAGCACTGTGACACAGTGGTTAGCACTGCTGCCTCACAGCTCCAGGAACCCAGGTTCGATTCCAGTTTCAGGTGACTGTCTGTGTGGAGTTTGCACCTTCTCCCCGTATCTGGGTGGGTTTCCTCCAGGTGCTCCGGTTTCTTCCCACATTCCAAAAATGTGCGAATTAGGTTGATTGGCCATGATAAATTGCCCCTTAGCATTGGTGGGATTAGCAGGGTAAATACAAGGGTTAAATACAGGGATAGGATCTGGATGGGATTGTTGTTGGTGCAGGCTTGAAGGGCTGAATGGCCTCCTTCTGCACTATAGGGATTCTATGGTTCTATGATTTCGCTCAGAGTTGTCGGAACCTGAAACGCTCTCCCTGAAAAGGAAGCTGATTCCCATAAATAATTTCAAATGGGAGTTGGGGCAGGTATTTGAGCAAGAGGGATACACAGGGCTCCAGATAAAAAGCAAGGATAACGGACCAAGCATGAATGCTTTTAACAAATAGCCAACAGGAGTCATGAGGGGCTGAATGTCCTCTTTCTGTGCTGTAAGTTCCTATGATTCTGTGATTCTATTAAAGACCCGTGTCAGCTTTCACCAGGTTTCCATAACTGCTTTTTCTGCATCAGGTATCTCACCTTCTCAACCTAATCCTATATATGGACATAACCGAGGGGAAGGTAATCCATGTTGCACAGCTACTAACCCTGCACTAAATAACTCACTTTGATTAAGGTTCCTAGCATTTTTGCCTCATGCCTCTTTTCATTAACTCAAAGGCGACGTAACCCTCATTTGGGCTCTCGGGAATAAGTGACACTGATGTATTTTTTGCAAGAACTGGGGCCTTGAAAGACCTTTGACCTTTGACATTAACTGGATGTCAGTCAATCACCATAGCCAAGTGCTAAGAAGGGGAAAATGACAGCCAAGGTTCCCATTGACTGAATGCACTTTGTTACTTTGAGATTAAGCACTTTAATTACAAGTGCAACTGAAGTTCACCAAGGGCCCAGAAAAATATTTGTATTCACTGGCCCGTTAAAATACACATAGATGCTGGAAATACTGTCAGACAGCATCTGTTCAAAGAAAAACAAAGGTGCAGATTTTATTTGTATTCATTTGTGGGGTGTGGGCATCTCTGGCTGGCCAGCATTTATTGCCCATCTCTAGTTGTCCTTGGAGGGCAGTTTCAGAGGGCATTTCAGAGTCAACCACATTGCTGTGGCTCTGGAGTTACATGTAGGCCAGACCAGGTAAGGACAGCAGATTTCCTTCCCTAAAGGACACGAGTGTACCAGATGGGTTTTTCCAACATTCGACAATGGTTTCATGGTCATCAGTAGACTCTTCATTCCAGATTTTTTTATTGAATTCAAATTTCCACTCCCTGGTCAGGTGTGCGAAGGCAGTAGAATTCCTGGCCAATCTTATAAAATGGCCGCCTGCAGTTGGGATTTTGCAGAGAGAGATGGGATGGATTGGAAATTGGGCCCACCGCCCTCGGAATGAGTGGGGCAGTGGCCTGCGTGGAAAGACTCTGTGTTCCAGCACTTTGTTTAAGTTATTTTTTAAAAAGACTAAAACGAAAAAAAAACCCTCTAGCCCTCAACCCACTCAACCCTCCCAAATAATCCTGATGCTACATCCAGGCCAATTTATGCCACCACTAAGTCCCCCACCACCCGTATGGCCCCCCTAGGTTAACCCAAGCTCCCCGATGCACTTCCCCATGGTTCCTCATACTCCTTATGGCCCCCATATGCCCATGACCCTTTATAGCCCTAATGCCATCTTTGTGCCAATGTGCCAACCCATGCCCTCACCCATCACCCTTAACACCTCCATGCCAACTCATGTAGTATCCCTTGACAGTTCTTTTAAAGTTTTAAAGTTCATTTATTAGTGTTACAATTAGGCTTACATTAACACTGCAATGAAGTTACTATGAAAATCCCCGAGTTGCCACACTCCAGTACCTGTTCAGGTGCACTGAGGAAGAATTTAGCATGGCCAATGCACCTAATCAGCACATCTTTCAGACTGTGGGAGGAAACCAGAGCACCCGATAGAAATCCACACAGACACAGGGAGAACTCTGCATAGACAGTGACCCCCAAGCCGGGAATTGAATCCAGGGCCCTGGCGCTGTGAGGCAGCAGTGCTAACCACTGTGCCACTGCCCCCCCCCCCCCCATTTCTTTGACAGTTTGATAGCTCTTTGACAAAGTTCCAATGAGATTATGCACTTTTTTAAAACGTGCAATCATGTTTACTTTTAACGATCCCAAAGGGTATCTTACCACTCACAAAGATGTCCTGGGACCACATCCATATCCTTAGCTCACCAAAGGGCTATCTTGACTACCTAACCTCTTCTTACCCGGTCTAGTCTGCACATTTTGGGTTTCGCAATCTTGGTCTACCAGAATCCCACTTTAGTAGAGGCAGCCAGTGATTCAAATGGCCAGCGGTCTCTACAAAACACAGAGGTGCCCCAACCCCGGCCCAACTCCAGCTCCGCCTTATTTGGAGACGAGACTTAGAATTACCGACCATTTCTGGAGAGCCTAACCGATCTAGCGAAAACTGAGCCAGAGTTAACCTTTCAGGTCAATGACCTTTCTCGATGAACTCCAAAATACCTTGGACCCCTTTGACCTCCCACAGCAACGTTCCACTCAATGATTGAGCTGAAAGTGAGGGAATGTTCACTAGTTTTATGACTGCCTGGGGACAGGTTGATAAGCTCGATGCTATTAAGTTGCCCAGATATTGCGGAAACCTGCAGCATGAGCAATTTGTGTTTAACTGCACCTGAGTTTCCTATAACCTGTGCTGAATGATGAACAGTGAGGCCTCCTAGCATGCTGAGTGTTGGTGCAGAGTGCATTAAAGTGGGCAGTCTCATACAGAGCCATTAAAGTGATTGTGTACTGACCTGGCTGCATGTGTGGTTTGGATTGTTGCAAACAGTTTGTTTTGCTGAGCGAACGCTAGTTCTTTGAATTACATTCTCTCTCTCTCACACACACACACACACACACACACACACACACACACACACACACACACACACACACACACACACACACACACACACACACACACACACACACTTTAGATGCCCTGAATGTACCTTGTGTGTCACAAGCAAGTCACCAAAAACGGCACAAAGCAGACACTAACCTGACGCTTGTTGAAATCCCAGAATAGAAACAGAAGGAGCCCCAAGTGCATTTGTCAGTGTCTGATGGAGTCAGGTTAATTTTGGACCTGACATGTAATATGTTAACCCATCTTTTCTGTTAAAGATGCTATTCACTTCCGCAGCGCGCTGACATTATCCCGCATTCCATACATTGCTTGGTGAGCCCATTTAGTCTTAAGGAAATGTTCAAAGTTATTGCACGGATTTCCAGTCCTGGGTTAATATTTGGATTTTGTCATTAATACGGGAAGAGCTGCCTTGGTTGCTGTAGAATCATGAAATCTTACAGTGCGGTAGGAAACCACTGGGCCAATGGTGTCTCTGCTCCATTAACCTTTCACCCCTGATTCTTCCCCAAAGCCATGCAAATGTTTCCTTTCCTGATGAACATTAAATTTCCTTTTGAAAGGTAACATTGAATTTACTGACCTTTCTATCCCCGGGAGAAGTAAATCTGCTCTGAGCTCTCCCCAAGGCACTCACATGCTTCCTATGTGTCCAAACATTAGTCCCTTCAAAAAGAGTATGTTTATTATGTTGCTACGCATAGTGATCGGAATATGAACATATGAACATACATGCAAACATACGAATTAGAAGCAGGAGTAGACCACATGGCCCTTTGAGCCTGCTGCGCCATTCAGTGGGATCGTGGCTGATCTGATTGCAATCCTGCCAACCCCAACAATCTTTTATCTCCTTGCTTATCAGAGTGATAACTCTGTGATATTATGAGGTGAGTAGTGAATGTTTCCATGTTATATTATTTTGCTGATTTATTTCCAGTCGATTTACACCTCCGTTACACTGTGTTAAACCTGTTAATTGCTCCTATAAAGCAAAAAGGCTGAATAAAACAGCTGATGCCAGGGCTGAAAACACAAGGCATCTTATGCCAGGGGGATGCCAGGGGGATTAGCAGGGTATATATGTGGGGGTAGGGCCTGGGTGGGATTGTGGTCGGTGCAGGCTCAGTGGGCTGAATGGCCTCCTTCTGCACTTTAGGGATTCTATGGATTCTATTATCGAAAAGACGTCTCCTCAATAAGTGCTCCCTCCGTACAGCGCCAGCCTAGATTGTGCACTCAATTCCTGCAGTGGAACTTAATGACCTTCTGACTCAGGGAAGGGAGCGCTGTTGACACAGACATTTAACTGATGCAGAAAGTCATTAGTATAAACAAACCCGCACAGTATATTGAGCTCTGATGTGTTCATTGTGACCATTTCTTTCACTGCAAATCTTTTCGAATATTTCATTGATTTGGTGATGGGTTTGCAGTTCCAATTGCCCACAATGATATAAGGAAAATAGAAACATAAAAAAATAGGAGCAAGAGTAGGCCATTTGACCCTTTGAGCCTAATCTGCTATTCAACATGACCATGGCCAATCCTCTCACACTCTTCCCCTTGCCCCTTGAGGAGATGGAGACTGGCTGCTGAGACTTAAAGCCGGCCTAACAACCCCGTGAAAGGGGAGGTCCTGCTGTGGATGGTGCAATATTCAGCCGGGGCCCTGAAGCATCTCTGATGCATCAAGGATGTTGATCAGAGATTATCAGGTTGAACGTCCACCTTCCCATTGTGAAGCCACAGTACAATGGCCTAGTGGACTCATAGAAACATAGAAAACTACAGCACAAAACAGGCCCTTCGGTCCCACAAGTTGTGCCGAACATATCCCTACCTTTTAGGCCTACCTATAACCCGCCATCCTATTAAGTCCCATGTACTCATCCAGGAGTCTCTTAAAAGACCCTATTGAGTTTGCCTCCACCACCACTGACGGCAGCCGATTCCACTCGCCCACCACCCTCTGTGTGAAAAACTTACCCCTAACATCTCCCCTGTACCTATCCCCCAGCACCTTAAACCTGTGTCCTCTCGTAGCAGCCATTTCCACCCTGGTAAAAAGCCTCTGAGAGTCCACCCGATCTATGCCTCTCAACATCTTATACACCTCTATTAGGTCTCCTCTCATCCTACGTCTCTCCAAGGAGAAAAGACCGAGCTCCCTCAGCCTATCCTCATAAGGCATGCCACTCAATGCAGGCAACATCCTTGGAAATTTCAGGAAATTTCAGCTCCTGTACCCTCCGTGGTTTGTATCATCAGCAGAGATGGACAAGGCCCCTGGCCATTCCCAGTGGAATCTCTGCCCAGCTAAACTGCCCACAAATGGGAACAGGCCGACAAGCAGAAAGACATAGATGGATTTGCCTCCCACACTAATGCCATGTTTACATCTGAGGTTTAAATAATGGGGGCATTGGCGAGGCCCAAGCCACTCCCTCACTGGCAAACAAAACTTTACAGGCTCCGAGAGACACTTCATTCTGGTTATTTATTTATTCATTTTACAGGATGTGGGTGTCGCTGGCCGGGCCCAGCATTTATTGCCAATCCCTAATTGCTCCATTTCAGAGGGCATTTGAGAGTCAACCACATTGCTGTGGGTCTGGAGTCACATGTCGGCCAGACCAGGGAAGGACGGCAGATTTCCTTCCCTAAAGGACTATCTAGTTATAGTCCTGGTATAATGGTCACACGCTCCGTGATAAAGTGAACATCTTTTGCTGTGCCACAGGGACAGGGAGCTCTGTCAGAGAGGCTACGAAGTTTCAGCATGCAGGATCTGACGACAATTCGAGGAGAAAACATCGACAGCCCTGGTGAGCAGATAAGCAGCACACAGAGCCAGTCCCAGAGTCCACCACGGAACGTCACAGAGACGGTCGATAACTCAGGTAAGCTTTGATTCCTATAACCTTCACAGCAACAACACTGTATAGTGAGCGGGCTGCAAACATAAATATAAGATAGGCACGAATAAATACCATAAGAAAACCAGGAGAAATTACTTCACTCAGAGATCATAGAATCCCTACAGTGCAGAAGAAGGCCATTCGGCCTATCGAGCCTGCACCGACAACAGTCCCATCCAGGCTCTATCCCCGTAACCCCATGTATTTACCCTTCCAATCCCCCCTGACACTAAGGGGCAATTTAGCGTGGCCAATCCACCTAACCCGCATATCTTTGGACTGTGGGAGGAATGAAAGATGAGTGGAGACTTGCATGAAGCAAGTTGGGAGGGGCCTAATGGGATGGGGCCTATTGAGTGGCGAGCCTCTGGGGTGATTGGTGGGGATGGGGGGTCTCACTGCCACTCTGCACTCAAGCTGAGAGACAGAGGGAGGGCGACCAACGATCGGAACTTAGTATCAGAGTTGGGGTGGTGGTGTGGGGGAGGGGGGTGGTCAGTTTGCTTGGGGGGGGGGGGAGAATTGGGAGATCGGGGCTGCAGGTGGGGGGGAGTGCGAGGCTGGCCTGGACACATCTGGGGTGGGGGGGGTCAGCGATCGGGCCGTGGGGGAGGCGGTCATACAGCCGGCGATGCGGGGATCATGGGGCTGGTCAGCGATCGAGCTGACCAGCGATCGGGAGGCCGGCAGTGCGGGGCTACTGTGCATGTGCCGATCTCCGCTATGACAGATTGGCGCATGCGCACTGGCCCACTCAGCGCTATGCAGTGGGAATATGCCCCGCTCCCTGGTTTTCAGCATGATTCATGCTAGTGCACTCTGCAGTGCTCAGAGTATGAGAGATTCATTCTGAAACTCCTGCTGAAAAAAACAGCATGATTTCCTCCGGTTTTTACACGAATTCGACCCTCAGGATCACTCCCCCACCCTTCTTTTTGTGTTTTTCATGTTAGTTTGTGGATTCCTATTTCCGCCTGCAATTTGAGTTGCTACAACCAAAAATCTCAAAATGGCCACCCCGCTGGTTGGACCTCATCACTTGCTGGCCTGTCAGTTGTCGATAGATGTCATGTCCTGGCACCAAGACTATTGCAATCTCAGGACTGGGTTGGCTTAGGCAGTGGACACTTTCTGAACTTTGGAACAACTGATCTTTCCAAGAAAACACTCAGTACGCCTGCCAAATGTTAGAAGTAAAAGCGCATTTCCGCATAAATCAGGTGAATGATGTTAAAGAATAGCTCTTTAATTATTTCCCTGTGGTATGCAGCCAAGGTGATGACTAAACACTGTGCTTTTACCATAGAGTATGTCTCCCCCAAGTGTTGGCCATTATTGGTAGCTATTCCAGTTCTGAATCCCACTTCTCATTCTGTCACCTGCTACATGTGCTGTGACTGACCTTCTGACACCTCATTAATCTCACTTTGTTATTTGTGTAGCTACGCTGCTGTTGGCAAATGTTGATGGGGGAGATGGAGAATGGTGCTGTTTTGTTCTCGGTGTTTAATTTTGCCAATGTATGGGTTTGATTAGAATACTCTGGAAGAGCAGAAGTTGGACTTGGGTGAGGAGTAAAACACGGAGGACATTAATAGACCATCATGCATTTCTTTTTTAATTTGAAGTCCCAACCTATGGATGTGGGAGCCTCCTCCTGTGTTCCTCACCAAACTTTGGTTTGGCTAGGAGGGTTCCCCCACACCACTGAAAAGAAATGTAATCATGACAGGGCAAGTGTACCCCACATTATGATGTGCGGATTAGGTGGATTGGCCATGCTAAATTGCCGCTTAATGTCAGGGGGATTAGTGGGGTAAATACGTGGGGTCACAGGGATAGGGCCTAGGTGGGATATTGTCGGTGCAGTTTCGATGGGCCAAATGGCCTCCTTCTGCACTGTAGGGATTCTATGGTTGTTGGCTTGCTTGTTGTCGTCGCGATCTGTGCACACGTGAGACCTGCACAGGAAGCATGTTCAGCTTATCTGGGGTCCTTCACGATAAGAGTTATTCTGTAACTTGAGTTTGTGTCTCTGTGTGCCTTATTTGTGAGCAGATTTCCACTCCATCTGACGAAGGAGCAGCGCTCCGAAAGCTCATGGCATTTGCTACCAAATAAACCTGTTGGACTTTAACCTGGTGTTGCCAAAACTCTTGCTGTGTTTACCCCAGTCCAACTCCGCCATCTCCACATCATCCTTCATGATCTCAGGGTATTTCAAAGCGGTTGGACTTTTGAAGTGTACTCGCTGTTGTAGTGTCCAGGACTGCGGGTTAACCAGGTAAATGTCCACTGACCCATGTGGAAGATCACAACGGATTAGACGGTGATGTCAGGGGTAAGTGAAGCCTGCCCAACAGCTCGTTTAGGGGAAGGATAGCTCCAAAACCAAACTGGCATCCTTAAGTTCAAGACAAGTTTAACATTTACTAGAGAGGGAAGGAGGTTCAAAATGTCAATCCAATCACAACATGATAGGACAATTGTAATCGCACTGACTCCGACTGCATGAAGTGTTATCTGCAGTGACAGATGCTTTATTAACGGTCTCAGTTGCTGTGATCTGAACAGCTCAATTTGCAAAGCCCAATGATAATCCCTTTATCACTGCTTTTAGCCTGTACTCTAAATCCCTCTCCCAAACTGCAACTGAAACACTCATTGATTTTTTTTTCCATCTTTTCCAGGTTTAACCTCTGAAACACTAACTCCCTCTCCCACATCTACCTTTCACAGGCTTCAGGCCCTCTGCTGTACAAGTCCTGCAAACTCATTATCCACTTTTGTTAATCTCTTCTGCTTCACTGTATCCCGGAAGGTGACTTCAAAATCTGTGATTTTCTTCTGTGGAAACCCCCTGCTCGAACCCTGCACTCCCGTGACTTTGGAATACTCTCTCTCCCTCCGCTACATCCTAGGCAATCCGATCTTCAGCCACCACTTCCCTCACTTGGAATTCTCTTTCAAAGTCACTTCACCCTTTCAACTCAAGTTCTTCCTCCTTAAACCTCTTCAAAAATCTCTTCAACTGATCCTTTGTCTCCCCACTAAGATGTTCCTTTGCAAGGTGGTGACCACTTCTCAACCTTATGAAATGCTCACAGAAACATGGAAACTAGAAGCAGGAATCAGCCATTCGGCCCTTCGAGTCTACCCCACCATTCATTTTGATCATGGCTGATCATCAAATTCAATATCCTAATCCCTCCTCCCCACCCCCCATATCTCTTGATCCTTTTAGCCCCAAGAGCTATATCTAATTTCTTCTTGAAATCAGACAATGTTTTGGCCTCAACTATATTCTGTGGTAGTGAATTCCGCACATTCACCACCCTCTGGGTGAAAGAATTTCTCCTCACCTCAGTTCCAAAAGGTTTACCCTTTATCCTCAAACTATGACCCCTAGTTCTGGACTCCCCCACCATCGGGAACAGTCTTTCTATATCTACCCTGTCTAACCCTGTGAGAATTTTATAAGTTTCTATGAGATCCCTCTCACGATTCTAAACTCCAGTGAATATAATCCTAACCGACTTAGTCTCTCCTCATATGACAGACCTGCCATCCCAGGAATCAGCCTGGTAAACTTTCGCTGCACTCCCTCTATAGCAAGGACATCCTTCCTCGAATAAGGGCACCAAAACTGCACACAATACTCTAGGTGTGGCCTTACCAATGCCCTATACAATTGCAGCAAAACATCGCTATCCCTATACTCAAATACTCTCGCTACGAAGGCCAACATACCATTTGCCTTCTTTACTGCCTGCTGTACCTGCACACTTAGTTTGCTCTGAGATATTCCTTTCTTTGAAGAGCTTTTTTAAAATATTTTAATTAATTCATGGGATGTGGGCATTGCTAGCTAGACCGGCATTCATTGCCCATCCCTGATTGCCCTTGGGAAGGTGGTGATGAATTGCCTTGTTGAACCGCTGTAATGGTACACCCAGAGTGCTGTTAGAGAGGGAGTTTCAGGATTTTGACCCAGCGCCAGTGAAGGAGCGGTGATATATTTCCAAGTCAGGACCACCTTCGGCTGCTTCATCAATGATCTTCCTTCCCTCACAAGGTCAGAAGTGGGGATGTTCATTGATGATTCCGCAATGTTCAGCACCATTCGCGACTCCTCAGGTACTGAAGCAGGCCATGCCCATATGCAACATTCAGGCTTGGACTGATAAGCAATATTCAACCAGGCAATGACCATCTTCAACGATTCAAGGAGGCAGCTCACCACCACCTTCTCAAGGGCAACTAGGGATGGGAAATAAATGCTGGCCAGCCAGTGACACCCATGTCCCATGAATGAATTTTTAAAAATGAGAGGATTCAACCATCTCCCCTTGACATTCAATGGCATTCACCACCTTTGCTGAATCACCCACTATCCAAATCCTGGGGTTCATCATTAACCGGAAACTGAAACGGACTAGCCAGATAAATAAGTGGCAGCAAGAGCAGGTCAGAGACTAGGAATACTGCAGCGAGTAACTGACCTCCTGACTCGCCAAAGCCTGTCCACCATCTACAAGGCACAAGTCAGGAGTGTGATGGAACACTCTCCACTTGCCTGGATGGGTGCAGCTCCAACAACACTCAAGAAGCTCAACACCATCCAGGATAAATCAGCTTGATTGGCTCTTCATTCAGAAACATTCACTCCCTCCACCTCTCCTCCACCCACCACCAGTGCACAGTGTCATCAGCGGGTACCATTTACAAGATGCACTGCAGCAACTCATCAAGGCTCCTTCAACAGCACCTTCCAAACCCATGACTACTACCATCTAGAAGGGCAGTTAAAGGCATTAGACACATGGAAATACCACCACCTGGAAGTTCCCCTCCAGGCCACACACTACACTTATTTGGAAATACATCCTTCACTGTAACTGAGTCAAAATCCTGGAACTCCCTCTGCACTGTGGGTGTACCTACACCATGTTGACTGCAGCAGTTCAAGAAGACCACTCACCACCACCTTCAGAAGGGCAATTAGGGATCGGCAATAAAAATGCTGGCAATGCCCACATCCCATGAAAGAATAGCAAAGAATTTTGCCTAAAATATTTGGCAAATACGATCTCACTTCCACAGGAGCTAGAGTTTCTGCAGCTAAAGTAGCTTTAGCAACTCTTTATGTTTTCTTAGCTTCCCACGCTAAACAGCAAAATTTTTCCATTTTCAAAATCCAAACAATAGCATGGAACCACTGCACTGAGGAGCGGGGGAGTAGCATGAGATTAACTGGTTCCAAGTTCTCTGGATCACCAAAGATAGAAACTTAAGTACACATTTCTCCATATCTAATTTTTTAATGTTTTATTTCCCCTTGAATCATACTCGATTTAGGGTGCTTCATCACAGTACTGAGTTGCGATATATCAAAACTGACATCCGGTCTTGTCTGAGGGCACTACCAATTCAACTGATATTCAAGCTTCGTAACATCTCTGTTCCTTCCTTAGATTGGCATGGTGTGTGAGGGAGTCCGGGGGGAGGGGGGGGCAGGATGGCTGGTGCGGGCGCAAAATCCGGAGAGAATTGGGAAATGTGATTCTCTTCGGAGAGATCGCATTTCCTGATTTTCCGTGACATCACAGCGACGAGGTTTACAACAGCTTTGGCCAAACGTGACACAGTCGAGGGAATCCCTCCGGGGGCGCAAAGGTCAGTATAACCCGCTGGGGGTGAGAGGGACGTGGTCGGTCACTGTCTTGGCACTGCCCTCAGGCATAGATTGGCACTGCCTAGTTGGCACTGCCAGGAACCTGTCAATGCCTATCTGGTAGAACTAACCTGATACCTTCATGATGGGGGGGGGGGGGGGGAGTGGGTGGAGTTAACTTTGTTTTCTGATTGGGGAACCTTTAAAAATGGCATCCCAATTTCTGTAGAGTAGGTCTTGCTGGCTCCAAGAGTTCCCTCCCTGACTGAGAGAACCACACCCCTATCTAAGGAAGGAACAGAGTTGTTAATAAGCTTGAATATCAGTTGAATTGGTAGTGCCCTCACATAAGACTGGATGTCAATTTGGATTTTGTTTTAGACTAAGAGGCTCAAATGCTGGAGAGAAAAGTGGTTTGTGGAGCTGGAGAGCTTCATGCTGGCTTTCTGTCTGAGCCAGTTTTGAGGAATTTTGGTAAGACCCTCCCCATCAGTCTCCCTGTGATGACCCAGCGTGATTATTCAGGAGTTATTCCAGACCTATTCTGCGTCATGTCTAAACTAATATATTGAAAAGCCTCAGTGACTTACTTCTGATCTTAAACTCCTCTTTAATCTACTTGATAACGCATTTCCCAAATTCCACAGCACCTCCCCATAATTAACTATCAACATGTATCACGAACTGAGAAGATAGTGGAGGCCGGAAACCTTACAACCGTTAAAAAATATTTGGATGAACAATTAAAATATCATAACGTTCAAGGATATGGGACAAGTGCAGCAAAATGGGATTAGCGTGCCTTTAGTGGTAGATATTGCTGGTGCAGGCTCGATGGGCCAAATGGCCTTTTCTGCACTGTATGACTCTGAGTGTGCCTCAAAGTTTCCCGTGTGATACTAGTAAAACATTGGAGTATCTGCTTTCAGCAAAACAGATCTCACTGAGAAATACCATGCCCTCAAGGCATCGTAAGAAGTTTAACAACACCAGGTTAAAGTCCAACAGGTTTATTTGGTAGCAAATGCCACTAGCTTTCGGAACAGGCTGTCCCTTCGTCAGGTGGAGTGGAGAAATGCTCAAGGCATCACCCAGACCATAACCCCATTTCTTTACTTTCCATGAATTTGTGAGGCTGGCTTGGACTCCGTGTCAATAGAGAAGACATTATTAATTTGAAGTTAAATAGCTGCCATCTTTACTTGAAGTTCTCCAACTTTTCGTTTACAGCCCAGGTCACAAGCTTGTGTGAGAGGAAGACTTGCTTTTGTAAGGCATCTTATTGTAATCTTTGAGAAAGGGCATTCAATGACATGAATTATCTTCAAAGTGTATTTAGTATTGTGGGAAAAGCCAAACTGCAGCCATTTTCCATTCCAAGATCCTCACATACAACAATGAGTTGACCAGCCAGTTAATCTCTTCTTAAAGGACAACGTTGGCCAAGACAGGATTTCACCTCTGTCAGAATATTTTGTTTCACATATTTACACGCCCTGATGCTGATTTGTGCCCTTCTGCTGATCTGTCAATTATTTAATTTTGGTTGGTAAATGTTTTTCCCTCCCTCAGTTTTTAGAAATGGCATCATATTCAATATCATAACAGGTAAGTCATAATCGTTTGGGAATGAGACTGTGGAATCCATCTTGGGCTCACACTGTTTGAGCTCTCGATTGTGCTGACTAACCCGCTGGCTAGAATAATATTGGTTGGATTGAAGGGTGGATTGCTGTGTTAAAACCAAATTCACTAACGTGGGCTGGGATCTTTCTGGTGCTGTTCTGTAGTCATCTGGTGGAATGACTGTCCCGATGGCTCAGTTGGAAAATGTATTCCCGCATGCTAACACATGCTAACGTTATGAGGGCAAGGGAAGTTCTAAGCCTGCTTCCTGATCTGTATTGAGTTTTCTGTTTTGTACGGCGGGTAATAATAAGTTGCTACGTCTGCCTTTACCTGCTTCTGGGATTCGATTCCTATTCTCCATACACTCAAGGATTCGTATGGACAAGAAGGAGACTACTCAGCTCCTGGTCTTTGAAAGAGGTATCATAGAATGCCTACAGTGCAGAAGGAGACCATTCAACCCATCGAGTCTGCACAACAGAGCATCTTACCCAGGCCCACCCCCCACACTATACCCATAACCCTGCGCATTTCCCCAATAATCTCCCTAACCTAGACATCTTGGGACATTAAGGGGCAATTTAGCATGGCCAATCCATGACCTAACCCGCACATCTTTGGAGTTTGGGAGGAAACCGGAGCACCTGGAGGAAACCCATGTAGACACGGGGAGAACATGCAAACTCTGCACAGTCACCCAAGGCTGGAATCAAACCCAGATCCCTGGTGAGGTGAAGGCAGTATTAACCATTGTGCCCCTGTGCTCCTATCCACCCCCTGTGCCACCGTGCTGCCCCAATTGGCCTTAATCCACTGCCCTTTCCCCATTGTTCTGGTTTTTTGTTCCCAAGTTGTTATGATTCTGTTGAAGACCAATAGTTTTATCTTTCAAGTAGACAAGGTTTGAAATCCCAGTTACCCACCAGGAAAATAAAAGCACAAGATTCCACTGTCTTCAAGAAACAAAGTTAACTTTATTGTACAAAGTCAGGAAAGTAAAACAATTTAATGATCTATCTTATACTCTAGCATACAGAATTAACATGAGGTAGATATGAATTAAACAGAAACATAGGAACATAAGAACATAAGAAATAGGAGCAGGAGTAGGCCATCTAGCCCATCAAGCCTGCCCCGCCATTCAATAAGATCATGGCCGATCTGATAGTGGGTTCAGTTCCACTTACCCGCCCGCTCCCCATAACCCTTAATTCCCTTAATGGT
Source organism: Mustelus asterias (assembly GCF_964213995.1). Classification (NCBI taxonomy): domain Eukaryota; kingdom Metazoa; phylum Chordata; class Chondrichthyes; order Carcharhiniformes; family Triakidae; genus Mustelus; species Mustelus asterias. The sequence continues at coordinate 175,420,748 of NC_135801.1, read as the reverse complement.
TAAAAATCTATCTATCTGTGACTTACACACATTTAACGAGGTAGCCTAGAATTCCAAAGATTCACTACCCTCTGGGCGAAGAAGTTCCTCCTCAACTCTGTTCTAAACTGACTCCCCCGTATTTTGAGGCTATACCCCCTAATTCTTGTTTCCATTTTAAGTGGAAATAACCTCGCTGCTTCTACCCTGTCTAGCCCCTTTATTATCTTATATGTCTCTATAAGATCTCCCCTCAACCTTCTAAACTCCAATGAGTACAGGCCCAGTCTACTCAATCTCTCCGCATAAGCTAACCCCCTCATCTCTGGAATCAACCTGGTGAACCTTCTCTGTACCCCCTCCAAAGCTAATATATCCTTTCTTAAATAAGGGGACCAAAACCTAGGTGCGGCCTCACCAGTACCCTGTACAGTTGCAGCATGACCTCCCTGCTCTTATACTCCGTCCCTCTCGCGATAAAGGCCAACATTCCATTTACCTTCTTGATCACCTGCTGCACCTGCAAACTGAGTTTTTGTGAAAGCTTTTACAGAGAGCTGTATCTGAACACACCAAGCTACACAGTAAATAGTATTTGCAACCAAATCAGTTCTGATAGATTTCTCAGCCAACCACCAATGGCCATTGTGTGGAACAATATCCAGTTAAAACTCTATCTCCCTCAACTCTTCATTCTCAAAGATCCAGCCTTTGAATTTCCTCAAACGCCACTCCAACTTGCACGACCTCAATCACTGCTTACCTTCAGATGGTTCAGTCTGTACTCCTGGGATGGTGCTCCAAAGGATTTGCAGAGCTGCACTCCCTCCTCTAATTACCAGAACCAGCGGCACAGTGGATATCACTGCTGCCTCACAGCGCCAGGAACCCGGGTTCGATTCCTGGCTTTGGGTCACTGTCTGTGTAGAGTTTGCACATTCTCCATGTGTCTGCGTGGGTTTCCTCCCACAGTCCAAAGATGGCCATGCTAAATTGACCCTAGTGTTAGAGGGACTAGCAGGGTTGATGTGTGGGGTTGCGGGAATAGGGCCTGAGTGGGATTGTGGTCAGTGTAGACGCGATGGGCTGAATGGCCTCCTTCTGCACTGTAGGGATTCTGTGATTCTTCTATGAAGCCTTACAACTCTTTCATAGGCCACTAATTTCACTAAGCTGGCAGTGCCCCTGGGTTTCTCCAAATTCCAGTCCCCTGGAATTTGCCGTAAATGCCAAGCACTTCTCCGGGCGACACGGAACAGTTCCCAAGTCTGTGTGCTGCAAACCACAGGAGGTCCAAACTGCAACCCTCAGCTGTATCAATGGCTCCCAGAGCTTGTTTGAGCCCTAACTACCTGGAGCCTGCTAACGGCAGCACCTTTTTGGTAAAGTCTCTTCCACTGCTCCAGAACACTCCCGCTCCCAGAAAACATAAATAAATTGAAGAGTTCTAATGATCATAGGATCTCCACAGATTTTATGGCCTGCACCCGACCACAATCCCACCCAAGCCCTATCCCTGTAATCCCGTGCATTTAACCTCGCTAGTCCCCCTGACACTAAGGGGCAATTTAGCATGGCCAATCTACCTAACCCACAGCTCTTTGGACTGCGGGAGGAAACCAGAGCACCCAAAGGAAACCCACGCAGACACGGGGAGAATGTGTAAACTCCACACAGACAGTGACCCGAGGCCGGAATCGAACCCAGGTCCCTGGCGCTGTGAGGCAGCAGTGCTAACCACTGTGCCACCACGCCACCTACTTCTATGTGCTCACAACAAATTTGAGACTTAGTTGTCAGCACTTAAAAATGCAGATATGAGCTTTGTAGGCCCTTTGAGTCAGGGCTCATCAAAAATGAGTCCAAAATTTGGCCTTTTTATATGGAGCTGTTCCCCTCCTGACTGAACTTCCTCAACGTGAACATGCCTCCAATGCTGCCCTGAAGCCCTTAAAGATTCTCTCACCTGCCTTTCAAGCAGTTTTGTGGCCTCGCGTACCACCTACACTGCCATTCCCATCTCTTTTCACTTGATGGGATCATTCAGGGCTTTCGAAAGCAATGTCGGGCAGGCAGGAGGGCAGGGACAGGCGGGCAGGGACAGGCGGGCAGGGTTACTATTCAGTGCCCTTTCCTGCCACCGCAGAATGGCTGCCGGTGGAAAAATGTGCGAGACTTCCACCCGTGCCACTCAGTTGCCTCCGTGCGCTTCCATTTAAGGGACTGTAAAATCCAGTCCTAAGTGAGGATGAGACTGAGAAGCTCCCACGTCCTCCATCCCAGATAACCCAACAAAACTGACTTCCATTCAGATGTGAAAACGGATACTCAGGCCACGTACAAGAGAGTGGCTGATGCCGAGGAGACAGAACCTCAGCCACTGTAAGTGCTTGAAAGAAAGAAAGAATGTCTTACGTTGCTGTTGCACCTTTCACAGGATGTCCCAAAGTGCTGTACACTTTTTAAACATCATCAAATGTGGGAAACATGGCAGCCTATTATGAACGTACGTGCAAACATACAAATGAGGAGTAGATCTAGACCACTCAGCCCCTTGAGCCTGCTCTGCCATTCAGTAAGGTCACAGAATCCCTACAGTGCAGAAGGAGGCCGTTCGGCCCATCGACCCTTTTTGCAGAGCATATGCAGATAGGACATGGACAGCATCTCCAACAGCATAGCACTCCCTCAGCTCTGCACTGGATTAATGGTCTGGATTTTTATGCACAAGACCATATCACCATAAGATGTGGGAGCAGACATAGGCCATTCGGCCCATCGACTTTGCATCGCAATGAGATCATGACTAATCTGATATGATAATCCTTAACTCCACTTTCCTGCCTTTTCCACAAAACCTTCAATTCCCTTATTGATTAAAAATCTGTCTAGCTCAGCCTTGAACATACTTAATAACCCAGCCTCCACAGCCCTCTGTGGTAAAGAGTTCCACAGATTCACTGCCCTCTGAGTGAGGAAATTCCTCCTCATCTCCATCTTAAATGGGCAACCCTTAAATTAAATTTATGACCTTCTGACTCAGAGGTGAGAGTGTTAACAACTGAGCCCTGGCTGACACTGCCATGCAGGATCGTAGAGGAGGGGGTAACTGAAGGAGCAAAAGGCAACGGTATAGTGCTGTAAATAATGGATGGCACAGTGGTTAGCACTGCTGCCTCACAGAGCCAGGGACCTGGGTTCAAATCCGGCCTTGGGTGACTGTGTGGAGTTTGCACATTCTCCCCGTGCCTGCGTGGGTTTCCTCCGGGTGCTCCGGTTTCCTCCCACAGATCAAAGATCTGCAAGTTAAGTTGATTAGCCATGGTAAATTGACCCTTAGTGTCAGGGGGACTAGCAGGGTAAATACGTGGGGATACAGGGATAGGACATGGGTGGGATTGTTGTCGGTGCTAGCTCGATGGGCTGAATGGCCTCCTTCTGCACTGTAGGGTTCTGTGATTCTCTTCTATGGGCGGCACAGTGGTTAGCACTGCTGCCTCACAGCATCAGGAACCCGGGATCAATTCCGACCTCGGGTGACTGTGTGGAATTTGCACGTTCTCCCCGTGTCTGCATGGGTTTCCTCCGGGTGCTCCGGTTTCCTCCCGCGGTCCAAAGATGTGCAGGTTAGATTGATTGGCCATGCTAAATTGCCCCTTAGTGTCCCAAGATGTGTATGTTCAGGGGATTGGCAGGGTAAATACGTGGGGTTATAGGAATAGTAGCTGGGTTGGATTGTTGTCGGTGCAGACTCGATGGGCTGAATGGCCTCCTTCTGCATTGTAGGGATTCTATGATTCTATAAGTGGGACTTCTGCTGCTGGACTATTGAACGCTATGAAGTATAACTTGGCTTTGGGATAACTGCCAAGGGCTTAGAGCTGGCACAAGCCTGTGTCTGAAGGCAGAAGAGTGAACTTAAGCATATCTTTTACCAGCTGATACACAGAGAGTAACATTGCCACTTCAGAGCAGACCAATTTCCATACCGGCTAACTATCATTGAGGGAGGAGCTGCTTGCTGATCCTCACAGGGCAGTGAAGCCTAGCTTTCTCCCTCTCTCAGTCTCTCTCTCATGTCAAGAGGCTCTGCAATAAGATTCACAAGAGTAGGCCGGCCACTGCCTTTTGTCAGACATTGAAAATAACTCATGACAAATGTCTTTTTAAAAACAAACATGTACTTTCAGTCAAGTAGAAGCTCTGATTCATGGTTAAAAGCTACGTCCTATATTGTCAGAGAGGAGGTTTTTATAAAGTGGGAATGCTGGTGAAAGGCTAATGCACAAACAATGCTGAATATAGAAGGACTGAGTCAACGTGTAAACATCATGAAGCCCGCACGCTGCCTGCTTCCCTCCTACTGCAGACATTTGTGTGATTTAAGTGATTCTGTTTTTGCGAGAGTTTCAGAAACTCTCAGCCTTTTTTTAGAGCACTGCACCGTCCTGGGAGAAGGTGTTGGCAGAAAGGGAGAAGGTGTTGGCAGAAAGGGAGAAGGTGTTGGCAGAAAGCAATCATTCCCTTTCTTGACAATGTTTACAATGAATTAAATTCTGTCGGACGTACAGGCACATTTTAGCTCCTAAACCGAAAGGAAGGGGAATAATTCGCATTGAATCGCAGCTGGAGAATTCCTGGTGATTGGAGAAGCGGCTAAATTAAGAAAAAGGATTTGATAAAGAAGCCAGTAATTGCTGCATTCATTGATTTCCGTTGAGAGACATAGGAATTAGGAGCAGGAGCAGGCAAGTCAGCCCTTCAAATTTTAAAGTTAAAGTTTGTTTATTGGTGACAAATAGGCTTACATTAACACTGCAATGAAGTTACTGTGAAAATCCCCTAATCGCCACACTGCGGCGCCTGTTGGGGTACACTGAGGGAGAATTTAGCACGGCCAATGCACCTAACCAGCACACCATTCGGAATGTGGGAGGAAACTGGAGCACCCAGAGGAAACCCACACACACACACGGGGAGAACATGCAGTCGCTGCACGGACAGTGACTCAAGGCCTCAATTTGGCTCAAGTATTGAACCCAGGTTCCTGGTGCTGTGAGGCAGCAGTGCTAACCACTGTGCCACTAGGATCTTATCCTAGTCTCAGCTCCACTTTCCTGCCTGTTCCCCACAGCGTTTCCTCCCACTTTTCATCAACACAGCAACCTGGTCACTATAATTGGCTTCAGCTCCTGCAGTAAGAAAACTCCTAAACATCAAAGGGGGCAGATAGGGATAGATTTAGGGTTAACGACGCTGCACTCTACGCAGATAAATACCTTAATCACACTCAGATTAATCACACTCAATTTGGATTGTGTCCACATTCAAGAGCGTGAGTTGAGATTTTATGGGGAAAGTGGGGTGAGGGGTCGCAGGGGTACGCCGGGAACATAGAACAAAGAAAATTACAGCACAGGAACAGGCTCGTCAGCCCTCCAAGCCTGCACCGACCATGCTGCCCGACTTAACTAAAACCCCCTACCCTTCTGGGGACCATATCCCTCTATTCCCATCCTATTCACGTATTTGTCAAGATGCCCCTTAAAAGTCACTATTGTATCTGCTTCCACTACCTCCCCCGGCAGCGAGTTCCAGGCACTCACCACCCTCTGTGTAAAAAAAATATATAGCTACAGCCGATGGTGGGGTTGCCCCAGGAACATAGCTACAACAAGCTGCAGCCTGAAAGTAGAGCCAGGAGGAGAACCCTTGTTTTAAACTTGTGTTTATGTAGCTGCCTCCAGCAGCCCCTGTAAGGACACCTAGTTTTGGTTCTATGCCTGTAAGAAGCCGATAGCTGCACAGTCCATGCTACAGCGAGATACAGTCACTTTGGTGAATGGTCCCTGAAACTGGCATCAGACCTTGGATTGGCATCGGGAATGAGCCTGATGCTGGTTCCAGGTGAGCGTCCTGGGCCATTCCAGGGCACCCTAACCAAGTTGGCGCTCCATCCGACGCAAAATGTGCCTGTGCTACAAATGCTCTACTGGCATCGTCAGTGCCCATGTCTTGCGCAATGAACAGCCTCACTGTGATCTAATCTCTAGACCTCACACCCCAGGCTTACGCAGGAAGGTAAATCTTTACCTCATTTATCCACCAACAGTCGGCAAGATGACTGAGGGAGAAGGGGATGATGGGGACATGGAGTAGGAGGGCTGGCGTCACACAAGCATGAATCAGTTTGACTTGGATTTAACAACTGTTCTCTGCCAGGGATTGAAAATAATTGTCTGGTATTTATTGTCATGAACCTGCAATATGGACACTAACAAATACTTGAGTCGCCAAAAATGGCACCATGTGATGGCATTTGTTTGCATTTTAAAATATTTTGTCAAATGAAATGCCTTAACAGGTTTGCTCACACTCTTTCCGGTCCCACCCTCCCCGGTCCCGGATGGCTGGAATTTTAATGCTGAGAGCAGCGTTAATTACTTTGAGGCGAGACTTCTTTCTCTTTCTGTAGAGCTGGTGGCCAATCGGATGGCTGGCAGCTCTGTAGACCCAACAGTGCCAGCTGGGAGCGGTGGCCATTCCTGGGACTACGGGTAGTCGAGGAGCTCGGTAAATCCAGGCTCAGGGGTCTCGGCAAGGTGACTCATAGAATCATTGAATACTTACAGTGCAGAAGGAGGCCATTCAGCCCTTCGAGTCTGCACCGCCAACAATCCCAACCTGGCCCTATCCCTGTAACTTCACATATTTACCCTACTAATAACCAACATCCTCCTAACCCTAAGGGGCAATTTATCATGGCCAATCAACCTTACCCGCACATCTTTGGATTCTGGGAGGAAACCGGAGCACCCAGAGGAAACCCACGCAGACACGGGGAGAATGTGGAAACTCCACACAGACAGTCACCCAAGCTAGGAATCGAACCTGAGTCCCTAGCGCTGTGAGGCAGCAGTGCTAACCACTGTGCCACTGTGCCATGCCGACTCAGGGAGAAGTGGTTGATGGGGACAGAGGGTGGTGGGGCTGGCATTAAAAGGCTTGGGGAAGGGTTAAAAAGGAGGATGATCTTTGGAGGGGGGCGGGGGGAGTGAGGCAGGGGTTCTGATGGGCCCGTGACCCTTACACAGAAGGTTCCACCGCACCACCAACCTCCTTGCCCAACACCAGTCTACATAGCTAAAGCTGCCAGGCATCCCTCATGATGTGGGCCTCCCACCACCACATATCAAGTTGGCCACATAAGGATCTCAGTAAGCTCAAGGGTGGACGAGACACTAAATGCCTTCCCCAGATCCCATATAATTTTAGACAGGTCAGGGGCAGGTGGGTCGGCGGGTACATTCCCACTGGCCGAGGAGTGTCAAGTCTAAACCAGTGACAGTGGATTGAAGATTTGCTTCTCAGACAATTTAAAACAATCTAGTGATATTCAAAGGATAATCTCCTCATTCATAATTTGGATTAGGCCCAAAATATACCAAACCCACACTGATTGTCAGTGCAGTCGCTGAGGGGGTTGGTTGGTCCAGATGGCTGGTTGGTGATGCAGAGTGATGCCAGCAGCATGGGTTCAATTCCCGTACCGGCTGAAGTTATTCATGAAGGCCCCGCCTTCTCAACTTTGCCCCTCACCTGAGGTGTGATGACCCTCAGGTTAAATCACCACCAATCAGCTCTCCCCCTCAAAGGAGAGGGCAGCCTATGGTCACTATGGCGACTTTACCTTTGACCTAATTGCTGCAGTTTGTGCACTCTCAAGTGTGTCGATGTCTAACTGAAATTATGGACCCGAATTTTCGACAATCCTCCTCCCTGTTTTTTCCCGATACCGCTTTCTCTCTCTTTTTGCAATCCTGTCTTTCCAAATACACATCCAGCATCCCCTTTTCCATTTTGTCTTAACACATCGGGGAGGCAGTGGAGTGGTGATATCTTCCCAATTACAACTTCAAACAGTTTTTTTCAGCAGTTTTATTGAAGAAAAGCTGCTAGGCCTGGTTATTAGTGTTTGGGAGATCACATACACAGGGATCCATGAATTGTTAGAATTCAAGTTATGGTTTTTCACCTTTCATCGGTGAGTATTAATTTGATGTTAACAAATTAAAGGAATTATTCAGTGCATAGTTCATTTCTGTCGACTTTTTTAAACCAGCCTTTTAGTTTTTATTTAAAAGTGAGGAACTTATTGTGTGAAATGTATCCTGAAGGCTGCACCTTGTCTCTCCTGACACCTCAGCAATTGGGATAAATTAATCGTAAGATTTACAAACCCATGACGGACCCAGAATTGGTACCCTGCCTTGTGCTGAGGCAGCTGATAAAGAACATAGGATCAGGAGTAGGCCATCAGGCCCCTTGAGCCCGCTCCGCCATTCAATAAGATCATGGCCGATCTTTTCATGGACTCAGCTCCACTTACTCGCCCGCTCACCATAGCCCTTAATTCCTTTACTGTTCAAAAATTTATCTATCCTTGCCTTAAAAACTTTCAATGAGGTAGCCTCAACTGCTTCACTGGGCAGGGAATTCCACAGATTCACAACCCTTTGGGTGAAGAAGTTCCTCCTCAACTCAGTCCTAAATCTGCTTCCTCTTACTTTGAGGCCATGCCCCTCGTTCTAGTTTCACCTGCCAGTGAAAACAGTCTCCCTGCTTCTATCTTATCTATTCCCTTCATAATCTTACATGTTTCTATAAGATCTCCCCTCATTCTTCTGAATTCCAATGAGTATAGTCCCAGTCTACTCAGTCTAAGGTGTCACCCAGGGCATTACAATTGACTTTGGCACCCCAGCGTGATGGAGGGGTGCATCAAACAATTGTTACAACTGAGTGACCCCTGCTGACGCCTGGCTGTCACACAGCCTGGGCTAAGCAGAGACAAATAAGGCTGCTCTCCAGGCTGACACTTGCACGGGAGTCACATGGCTGAGGTACAATAAGGCCATCAGACAGGTGAAAGCATAACCCTGGCAAGGTGTCAGTGCATTCAGGGTGTGGAATGTTTGTTGCAATGCAACCTCATCATGTTACATCTTTGCTTTCTTCTTCCGTCTCCCTTCCCATCTCCATTCTCCATCAACAATCTGGAACGCCTGTGTAAGTTTTATCACTCTGCATGAACTGCATTTAGTTATTAAACAATTATAGTGCGGCTTCCTGTTGGCTGTAATGAATATATTCCTTCATTAATGAGCTGAGTGGTTTTTGCCTGGGTGCTGTTGCTGTATGGTATTAGTGCACAGTCGTTGCGGTAGTGCTATGCTTATGAAATGCCAAAATAATAATTTAGTTTTAATTTGCTTGCTCATGGGCACGGAGGCAGGTTGTCCAGCACAGCTTCGAGCTATTTATCAGTCTTTGTAACAATCTCAATAGTTAAATCATATTCATAGAATCCCTACAATGTAGAAGGAGGCCATTCAGCCCATCAAGGATGTGTGGACTCTCCGACAGAACATCCCACACAGGCCCTGTAACCCCACGTATTTACCCCACTAATCCCCCTAACCTACACATTTTGGGACACTAAGGGGCAATTTAGCATGGCCAGTCCTCCTAACTTGCGCATCTTTGGATTGTGGGAGGAAACTAGAGCACCCGGAGGAAACCCATGCAGACACGGGGAGAATGTGCAGACTCCGCACAGAGACCCAAGGCTGGAATTGAACCCGGGTCCCTGTGAGGCAGCAGTGCTAACCACTGGGCCGCCCATATTGTGGAAACCCATTGTCAGACCAAACATCTCAAGTGCAATTAATCACTTCAAGAAATTGGAAAGGATTTTAAAGGGGGATTTAATTGAGATGCTCAAGTTGGCACAAATAGAATGGGCCAAATGGCCTCCCTTTGTGCTGTAGGATTAGATTATACATTTGAACTTTATTAACAAATATATTTAGATTCCATCTTTTAAAAAAATGCTCCTTCAACAACACCACCTCAGTGTGTGCTGCAGAATAGATTTGCTTTTGTCTTGCTGCTCTACCCGTGCTCAGTGTTGCCATGGATGTGTATGCAAATAGGCTGAAGTCTTCTCTGCCCCTGGGTAATGCTAACAGGCACTCCACTGAGAGCAGAGTCACAGTTTTACAACTGCAACTAAGGCAATGTTTGATTAGTTTCACGTTTGGTCGTCAGCGTCCATCCCTCCCCGACAGTAAGTTTATTGTTTTTCAATAACATTTCTAGTGGCTGCTGTATCTCTCTTCCTCTTGTTGGTCATCTTATGCCATTTTCGCATTGCCATCATTATGAAGTGCTTCGAAAGGTTATTCATGGTACCAATCAATTCCGGCCTACTAGATTGCCTGGATCCACTACAGTTCACCTATCGCCGCACCAGATCCACAGCAGATGCCATCTCCCTGGCCCTGCACTCAACCCTGGAACACCTAGATAACAAAGACACTTATGTCAGACTCCTATTCATAGACTACAGCTCAGTCTTCAACACCATTATTCCTAAGACACCCATGTCTAAACTTCGAGGCCTGGGGCTCGGCTCCTGCCTCTTCAACTGGGTCCTAGACTTCCTAACCCACAGACCGCAGTCAGTAAGGATGGGCAACAACGATCATCCTCAACACCGGTGCTCCGCAAGGCTGTGTCCTCAGCCCCTTACTATACTCCTTATACACCTATGACTGTGTGGCCAAATTTCCCTCCAACTCAATTTTCAAGTTTGCTGATGACACCACTGTCGTGGGTCGGATCTCAAACAATGACGAGACACAGTACAGGAAAGAGATAGAGAATCTGGTGAACTGGTGAGATGACAATAATCTCTCCCTCAATGTCGTAAAAACGAAGGAGATAGTCATCAACTTCAGGAAGGGTAGTGGAGGACATGCCTCTGTCTACATCAATGGGGATGAAACAGAAATGGTCAAGAGCTTCATGTTTTTAGGTGTCCAGATCATCATCAACCTGTCCTGGTCCCTCCATGCAGATGCTTTAGTTAAGAAAGCCCACAAACTCCTCTACTTTCTCAGGAGGCTAAGGAAATTTGGCAAGTCCACTACAACTCTCACCAACTTTTACAGATGCACCAGAGAAAGCATTCTTTCTGGTTGTATCACAGCTTGGTATGGCTCCTGCTCTGCCCAAGACCACAAGAAACTACAAAGGGTTGTGAATGAAGCCCAGTCCATCACTCAAACCAGCTTCCCATCCATTGACACTGTCTACAATTTCCGCTGCCTCAGAAAAGCAGCCAGCAAAATCAAGGACCCCATACACCCCGGACATTCTCTCTTCCACCTTCTTCCATCGGGAAAAAGATACAAAAGTCTGAGGTCACGTACCAACCGACTCAAAAACAGTTTCTTCCCTGCTGCCATCAGACTTTAATTGGACCTACCTCACATTAAGTTGATCTTTCTCACACCCTAGCTATGACTGCAACACTACATTCTGCACTCTCTCCTTCCCTATGTATGGTATGCTTTGTATAATCCAGCGCGCAAGAAACAATACTTTTCACTGTATACTAATACACGTGACATAATAAATCAAATCAAATTTACCTCCCAACCTTTTCAACGTGGTGGCTTCTCTTTTAATTAGCTCAGTCAAGTTGCAAAATTATATATGATCATCAGGTGGGTTAATTCATACAATAGACTATCTCGTGCAATGTGGGTGTAAAGTAGGATATTCAGTTGACACAAAGTGGCAGAAAGTGGATGCAACAAGGGTGGACCAGAGATGAGAGAGACATTCAGGGTGCAGAGGACATTTACTTTAATTATAACACATAAGAATAGCTTCTTCCCTGCTATCATCAGACTTTTGGATGGACCTACCATATATTGAGCTGATCTTTCTCTTCACCCAACCTGTAACTGCAACAATTCTGCACCCTCTCCTTTCCTTCTCCCCTATGTACTCTAGGTACAGTATGTTTTGTCTGTGTTGCGTGCAAGAAACAATACTTTTCATTGTATTCCTGCACATGTGACAATAATAAATCAAAAGGTGAGAGACTTCAATTTTTTGGAGAGACTGGAGAAAAAATTGGAAATGATTTTAGAACATAGAACAGTACAGCACAGAACAGGCCCTTCGGCCCACGATGTTGTGCCGAGCTTTATCTGAAACCAAGAAGGAGATTTAATTGCGATGCTCAAGTTGGCACAGACAGAATGGGCCAAATGGCCTCCTTCTATGCTGTTGGATGAGATTATCTATTTAAACTTTATTAAAATTTCATTTACCATTACATAGAGTTTACAGCATAGAAAGCGACCATTCGGCCTAATTGATCGATGCCAGTGTCTTGATTCATCTAAATAAATGGGATTTCTTTAAATTGTTGTTGGGATATGGATATCACTGGCATCGCCAGCCATCACCCACAATGCCCTTATATATTTTGTCAAATTTAAAAATTGTTGCATCACAACATTTAACCAACTTCAGAATTTTTGCCTCCACTACCTTACAAAGAACAAAAACAAAGAACAGTACAGCACAGGAAACAGGCCCTTCGGCCCTCCAAGCCTGTGCCGCTCCTTGGTCCAACTAGACCAATCGTTTGTATCCCTCCATTCCCAGGCTGCTCATGTGACTATCCAGGTAAGTCTTAAACGATGTCAGCGTGCCTGCCTCCACCACCCTACTTGGCAGCGCATTCCAGACCCCCACCACCCTCTGTGTAAAAAACGTCCCTCTGATGTCTGAGTTATACTTCGCCCCTCTCAGCTTGAGCCCGTGACCCCTCGTGATCGTCACCTCCGACCTGGGAAAAAGCTTCCCACTGTTCACCCTATCTATACCTTTCATAATCTTGTATACCTCTATTAGATCTCCCCTCATTCTCCGTCTTTCCAAGGAGAACAACCCCTGTCTACCCAATCTCTCCTCATAGCTAAGACCCTCCATACCAGGCAACATCCTGGTAAACCTTCTCTGCACTCTCTCCAATGCCTCCACGTCCTTCTGGTAGTGCGGCGACCAGAACTGGACGCAGTACTCCAAATGTGGCCTAACCAGCGTTCTATACAGCTGCATCATCAGACTCCAGCTTTTATACTCTATACCCCGTCCTATAAAGGCAAGCATACCATATGCCTTCTTCACCACCTTCTCCACCTGTGTTGCCACCTTCAAGGATTTGTGGACTTGCACACCTAGGTCCCTCTGTGTTTCTATACTCCTGATGACTCTGCCATTTATTGTATAACTCCTCCCTACATTATTTCTTCCAAAATGCATCACTTCGCATTTATCCGGATTAAATTCCATCTGCCACCTCTCCGCCCAATTTTCCAGCCTATCTATATCCTGCTGTATTGCCCGACAATGCTCTTCGCTATCCGCAATTCCAGCCATCTTCGTGTCATCCGCAAACTTGCTGATTACACCAGTTACACCTTCTTCCAAATCATTTATATATATCACAAATAGCAGAGGTCCTAGTACAGAGCCCTGCGGAACACCACTGGTCACAGACCTCCAGCCGGAAAAAGACCCTTCGACCACTACCCTCTGTCTCCTATGGCCAAGCCAGTTCTCCACCCATCGAGCCACTTCTCCTTGTATCCCATGAGCCTTAACCTTCTTAACCAACCTGCCATGTGGGACTTTGTCAAATGCCTTACTGAAATCCATATAGACGACATCCACGGCCCTTCCTTCATCAACCGTTTTTGTCACTTCCTCAAAAAACTCCACCAAATTTGTAAGGCACGACCTCCCTCTTACAAAACCATGCTGTCTGTCACTAATGAGATTGTTCCGTTCTAAATGCACATACATCCTGTCTCTAAGAATCCTCTCCAACAACTTCCCTACCACGGACGTCAAGCTCACCGGCCTATAATTTCCTGGGTTATCCCTGCTACCCTTCTTAAACAACGGGACCACATTCGCTATCCTCCAATCCTCAGGGACCTCACCCGTGTCCAAAGAAGCGACAAAGATTTCCGTCAGAGGCCCAGCAATTTCACCTCTCGTCTCCCTGAGCAGTCGAGGATAGATGCCATCAGGCCCTGGGGCTTTGTCAGTTTTAATGTTCCCTAAAAAACCTAACACTTCCTCTCTTGTAATGGAGATTTTCTCTAACGGGTCAACACCTCCCTCCAAGACACTCCCGGTTAACACGCCCCTCTCCTTCGTGAATACCGATGCAAAGTATTCATTTAGGATCTCCCCTATTCCCTTGGGTTCTAAGCATAATTCCCCTCCTTTGTCCCTGAGAGGTCCGATTTTCTCCCTGACAACTCTTTTGTTCCTAACGTATGAATAGAATGCCTTAGGATTCTCCTTAATTCTGCCTGCCAAGAACATCTCGTGACCTCTTTTTGCCCTTCTAACTCCCCATTTGAGATCTTTCCTACTCTCTCTGTATTCCTCCAGAGCTCCATCTGTTTTTAGTTGCCTGGACTTAACGTACGCCTCCCTTTTCATTTTAATCAGATCCTCAATTTCCCTGGTTATCCACGGCTCTCGAATCCTACCTTTCCTATCTTTCCTTTTTACAGGCACATGCCTATCCTGCAGCCTTATCAATAGTTCCTTAAAAGACTCCCACATGCCAGATGCGGACTTACCCTCGAACATCCTCTCCCAATCAACATCCACCAATTCCTGCCTAATCCGGCTATAGTCAGCCTTCCCCCAATTTAGCACCCTGCCCGTAGGACAGCACTCATCCTTGTCCATTACTATCCTAAAGTTAACAGAGTTGTGGTCACTATTTGCCACATGTTCCCCTACCGAAACTTTGACGACCTGACCGGGCTCATTTCCCAGAACTAGGTCCAGTATAGCCCCCTCTCTAGTCGGGCTATCTACATACTGTTCCAAAGAACCTTCCAGTACGCATTTTACAAATTCCTCTCCGTCCGGTCCCCCAGCTCTAAGCACTTTCCAGTCTGTGCCAGGGAAATTAAAGTCCCCCACTACAACAACCCTATGTTTTCTGCACCTATCCAGAATGGCATTCCAGAGATTGCTCAGTTTTCATGTGATAAGCTTGCAACTTTTGCCTTTTCAAGGTGACACTAACTAAGCATGCCTGGCTTTTGTTTTATTCGCATCCCCATTATTAAACCCATCAATGTTTTATTTGTTTTATTTTTGCATTACTTTTCTTCACCTCTTAGCTTATTAACCGGACACTGAAAGGTGATGAAGTAAATATTGATCAGGGTCCAAGGTCAGATGAAGAGCTGTATAAGACTCGAGCAGTAGAGGATTCTGATGATGAGATGGCAGGAGCCGTGCTCAAACGCCCCCATAAACCACTTAGAAAAAAGATGCAACGTCCCGAGGTATGACACTGGACCTGCTACATGTGGAGTTGTCTCTTGAGTGAGTTAAAGACGTGGACTGTCTAGTCAATCAAGGTCCATCTCTCTAGTGCTTTAGCAAATCTCTTTATTTTGTGTCAAGCTGCTTCCTTGCACTGTCAACTTTACGTCGTAAATTGAGTTCTGCCAAATGTAGAAACAAAGCTTTGACCTGAAGGTTTTGTCAAAATGATCGAGTCTGAAGGTATTGGTTGTTCTTTGTCAGGTGAAATGGAAGTATGATAATCGTAATGCAATTGATGTGGATATTTACTTTTTTTGTGTGTGTTTGAGGGGAGTATTTAAAAATTCAGCTTCACTTTACAGGCAGTCGGTATGTCTGGAGGGAATGCAGCTCAGATTTTGGGAGAGCAGGATAATTACTCATTTCAACCTTGCAAGTGGTTATGTTAAGCAGAGTTAATGGATTTTGTTTACTTAAGTTCTCCTAGGATTTCTGATTACAGTGATCGACAGGGTCATGTGATGATATGGTTTATGTGCAGAGCTGGGTCCGTAGCAGAGAGGAAAAAGTTTTTGCAGAAAACAGTCAGTTTTAGCTGGGAATTGTTTGAAGTCAGGGGTGTGTGCCTGCTGTTCCTGAGAATTCACTCTCTCTCCACAAAATCTCTCTTTGAGATCTTCAAGACTGTTAAACACAATGTATAGCAAGTATGCCTGGGTTTGTGAACTATATTTATTTGAAAATGGTTTTGAGCTATGCATGAATGGGATTTATTTGGAACTGGAACGGTCATAAGCTAGAAAGTGAATATTTATTTATGATTCCTCCTTTATTTCCACTCCCCCCTCTCCTCTCCCTATCCCAGCACTATTCTCTTTCAGAATGACAACCTGGCTGAATGCCCTCTCCCACCACCATCAACAGCAGCGCTTAGCCCTCCCAGCGAGGTCGCAGCCTCTGGCCCCCCTGGCTCTGGAAACTGCCCGTCCTCTAGAAATGGACAGGGATCACGGTGGCCCCTGCTTAAGAGGCTGCCTCCTCAGAAACATCTGGATCCCACAGCTGGCATTTTATTATTCCAGAGCCAGGTTTCATCCTGACAGCAGCGTGTGGGACCCAGGGCCCAAAACCCAGCCCAAAACCTGTGGGCTGGATGAGCCAAACTGAGGTACAGTCTCTATCCATGTGTGTTGACGCTGATCAGGAGAATGATCTCAGCCTTTTTTTCACAATCCGAGCCAGCTGTAGCGTGCCAGCTGAGACCTGCAAACATCAAGACAGACTGCGGATTTAACCTGAGCGCTTCCTGTAACTCAGCCCTCCATTAGGTTTCTTCACTAATTCATGGACAGAGCAACTGCTTACCTGCTAAAAGATCAGTGGCTGATTTACACAGCAAGTGGTGAGAATCTGGAATGCACTGCCTGAGAATGTGGCAGAGGCAGATTCAATCATGGCTTTGTAAAGGGAATTATATAAGCAGATTATTCATGAAGGCCCGCTTTCTCAACCTTCACCCTTAACCCCTTGGGGGCGGCACGGCAGTACAGTGGTTAGCACTGCTACCTCACAACGCCAGGGACCCGAATTCGATTCCCGGCTTGGGTCATTTTCTGTGAAGAGTCTGCATGTTCTCCCCGTGTCTGCGTGGGTTTTTTCTGGGTGCTCCGGTTTCCTCCCACAGTCTGAAAGACGTGCTGGTTAGGTGGATTGACGTATCCGAACAGGCGCCAGAGTGTGGCGACTAGGGGATTTTCACAGTAACTTCATTGCAGTGTTAATGTAAGCCTATTTGTGACACTAATATGGGCAGCACGGTGGTTAGCACTGCTGTCTCATAGCGCCAGGAACCTGGGTTTAATTCCCGACCCGGGTGACTGTCTGTGCGGAGTCTGCACATTCTCCCCATGTCTGCGTGGGTTTCCTCCGGGTGCTCCAGTTTCCTCCCACACTCCAAAGATGTGCGGGTTAGGTGGATTGGCTGTGGTAAATTGCCCCTTAGTGTCAGGGGGATTAGTAGGGTAAATACTCGGGGTTACGGGATAGGGCCTGGGTGGGATTGTTGTCGGTGCAGGCTCAATGGGTCGAATGGCCTCCTTCTGCACTGTAGGGGATTCTATGAATTCTATGATTCTAATACTTAAACTTAAAACAGTTAAAATTTCCACCAGTCAGCTCTCCCTATCGAAGGGGGGAGAGCAGGCTGTCATCTGGGACGGTGGCGACATTACCTATATAAACACTTAAAGAGAAAAAGAATGTGCAGGGATAGGGTGGGGTAGCAGGACTAACTGAGCAGGTTCAGCTGACATGGCCTTGTCCAGCCAAATGGCCTCCTCCTGTGCTATAAACCTTCCGTGAATCTACGCATATGTTTCCTTTCCTCAGGTAGAGATAAGACACCCTAAGCCACCTCCCAGAAAGAGAAGCACCACAGCCAGTAACGGTGAATCCATGTGATGTTGAGGAGCCACTGGACTACAGCCACCCGGACTCGACCTCCTGTTTTACCGTCCTGCCTTCACGAGCCAAGCACCATGTGACACACTGGGAACCGCTAAGAGAAACCACCGGCTGGAAAGTGCTTCACCAATACCTGCAGATGCCTCTAGCGGCGATCTATAAGTATAATCTGCATCAAAACATGTTTTTTCTTTGTTTGCTTTACACGACTGTGGTGAAACTAAATTCAGAGCGATGCTGAAATAATCAGCCCATGTTTGTAAACCTTCATTTTTGTGCAAGAACATTCCAGCACGTCTGTAGTACTTGACCGTCAGAATTAGTTCCTTTGCTTCGGAACAATCTAGAAAAAAAAAACAAGTTCAAAACTTTGAGCTATCATTTATGTAAACTGGGATATCCGCCCTGCTGTTATACCATACACAGGCCTATCTATCGGTGTATGGGCATGTATGCTATTCTGCTTACAGATATGTCCAGTACACTGCAGACAGGCATGTGTTATGCTGCACAGAAGTGTATTCGATGTACTGTACATGTTTATATATGTTGCACTGTTCACAGGCATCTATAATGAATTGTGTATGGTATACCTGACGTATTGTGTGCAGTGTATCTGTTGCATTGTACACAGGTATATCTCTGCAGGTAGATATGCTGTATGGTACGTACACAGGTATATCTGTTGTATTTGTAGTTTGATGTGTTTGATGTATAAGCTGAGACTCACAAGCACATTGTGCGCAAAGTTAAGACGATAAAACTGACAAGGCTTATCAGGATTATTTTTCTTTTGAGGAAGAGAAACGCTCTGTGACGCTCGCACCGTTGATGACGACAGAAGAGATTATATTTCTGCATCAAAACACAAGGCCTAGCAGCTTTTATGTTTACTTTTATGGAACAGTGAGATTCAACAATTGTCTTACGATTCCCTGTTCATGGCTGTGGAATTTCTCAGCACAACCAAGTCCATTCAGGAACCAAAAGGGTCGACCTCCTCTCTGTGCCCTGAATAGTGTTTAGCCTATGTGGCATTTACGATGTAAGGATTCATCTATCAAGAGGGTTATGTGCTCAAACACTGGTTTTAATTTTGAGTCGGAGAGGAAGAAGTGAATTAGGAATGATAATAATATAGGAACATAGGAGCAGGCCATTCAGTCCCTCATGACTGTTCTACCATTCAGTTAGACCATGGCTGATCTGTACCTCAACTCCGTTAACCTGCCAATGCTCCATCTCTCAATTACAGTTTTGAAACTTAATGCACTCCTTCTCTTGAAAACCAAGACCTGAGCTGATAATGCTCAAGATTAAACTCTCAGTAGAGCTGAAGGAGTCCAGTGGGGACATTATTGCACAAACACTAAATTCATGGAATGATACAGGTCGATTTTATTTTGAGCGTCAAAGTTCTCATTTTTATCTGAATATTTTTAAATACAGTTTTGCTTTCAGGTCATTAAAAACAACTGCAACAGAAGCTCCTGTTTGTCTCGAATGGTGGAAATAATTGAGTGTGATTGCAGGAAAAGGGGTGAGCCAGATATGATCGTCCCGCAATAACCACTTCTGCGTAACGGGACCTTTCTCTGTAAAACCTCATGATGTAAGAGCCCCTGTCAATATCGTCACTAGTGTCAACTGTGGTCTGAAAAGGATATGTTGACAGGGACTAAGAAAGAAATATCATTACAATTACAGCCTAAAAATTGCATCAAACATAATTATGTACAAATGTCCATCATCTCTATATTAAACAGGTTAGGGCTTCTGAAAATAAATAGCAGACAGGAGAATTTAATACATGTACGACAAATGTTCCTACCACTAATATCACCTAACATATACCATTTAATATGAAATGAATAATTGTGGAAATTTCTTGACCACTTAAGAAAATGTATTTTTCTGTCCACTTATGTAGGATTTCCCCCCCCCCTCCCTCTGTGCTATGCAATATTCTCTAAGCATGGCCGAGGGGCAGTGGTCAGCTGTGGCTCAGATGGTGTCACTCTGAGTTAGAAGGTTGTAGGTTCACATCTTGCATCAAGGACTTGAGCACAACATCTTGGCTGACACTCCAATGGAATACTGAGGGAGTGCTGCACTGTCAGAGATGCTGTCTTTTGGATAAGGCATTAAACAGAGACACAGAGCAGGATCTTATGGGGTAATTGGCTGTTGCATTTCGACAGTGATTACACATCTCACATGATGAATTTGCTGTAAAGTGCTTTGGGTCATAAAAAGGTGCCATATAAATTCTGTTCTCGGCTCTTTGCTGTTTTAGCTGGCAATTCTTAACTTGATGTGGAGATGCCGGCGTTGGACTGGGGTAAACACAGTAAGAAGTTTAACAACACCAGGTTAAAGTCCAACAGGTTTATTTGGTAGCAAAAGCCACACAAGCTTTCGGAGCTGCAAGCCCCTTCTTCAGGTGAGTGGGAACAGTTTGTTGTTTGTGAACAGAATTCCCACTCACCTGAAGAAGGGGCTTGCAGCTCCGAAAGCTTGTGTGGCTTTTGCTACCAAATAAACCTGTTGGACTTTAACCTGGTGTTGTTAAACTTCTTACAATTCTTAACTTCGCAGGAAGTTTCTGGATTAATCCATGCTCCATGACAGTTCTGTCCCCGCCTAGCTGACAACCAGAACTCACCGCTGAGGGGAGGCTGTGGCTGCGAGGATTAGCGAGCCCTCATACTAAGCTGAAGGACAGCAGATCATCAGTGCAAAGCCTTTACAGTACATCCATACTGTAAATTTCTGATGCTGGAGATTTAGTTGCAGATAATATAGGGAATAAGTGAGTGATCCACAAGTTACTTTTTTGGCTTATTTTGATGCAAACTGTCATCCAGGTGTTCGATTCCAGAAGGGCCTCATTAATTTGTGTATTGCTGAAGAATATTTGAGAGTGCGTTTACAGTCATGGAATGCCTGAGGCATGCATTAAACTGTAGCAGGCATACAGTATACAGAATGTGTTTAGCTGATAGAGCTTCCCTTTAATATGTGGACTGGAATCTCACTGGTCTGCTTGCTTGTGGTTAACCGTGTGTACTTTAGTATTCCTTAGCTTGTCACTTCAGCGACTCATTACTGCCACGTTTATTTAGCTGTTAGACAGGCTGATGTCTTCAGATAAAATTTTAAATTGACACCCCATGGGTCCGCCCAGGTGGATGTAAAAGTTCTCATGGCATGGTTTAGAAATAGAGCAGGAGAGTTCGCCCTGGTGTCCTGGCCAATATTTATCCGTCAATCAACACCTGAAAACAAATGATCTGGTCTTTACCACATTGCTGTTTGTGGGAACCTTGCTGTGTACAAATTGGCTGCTATATTTCCCACAGTGAGCACACTTCATAAAAGGACTCGATTGATTGTAAAGATTCTTTCGGACCTCCGGAGGGTGCGAAAGGCACAATGTAAACACAAGCCTTTCTTTATTTTCCAGGCCAAATTGGTAAATGCGTCAAGTCTCTTGGAACCTTGTCACTCTTAACCCTGTACACTCGGCCAGCTATTAATATTTTTCTTACCTGCAAATACCAAGGGCATTTTTCTTCATTGTTGTAAAGTTGAACAGCACAATTAGAAAGCCAAATTCACTAAATGCGAGCTGGATGATTTGCATGAGTTCTAACATGGCTCTTTTTTTTCTCTCTAGTTGGGAAATCTAGATGAAGGGCTGAGACTAAGGTTGAAAGGAGCAGGGGAGATGAGGTGAATCATAAAGCTATAGCTTGATGGCTACAAGTTTGGGTTTTCTCCAATGTACTTGTCAAATGGCCTTGTATATAAAGTGCTGCTAACCCCCACTCCTCTCCCTTTGCAATAAGTAAGCTTTTCCAATTAATGCTGCCAGTATGACAGAACAATATGTCAACCGCTTTGTGCCGCTGAGGATGGTATGACTTAAATACATTGAAAGAAGCAGTGTGTTCCAAGCCTACAGCAATGTAGGCCTAGTTGGCTGGGGGTAGGGAGATCTCTTAATATGTAACCCAATGTAGGGACTCTCGTAATAACTAACTTAATATTGTTCCTTTCTGAAATTGTTCAACTTAGTTATGGTTTCCTTCTCAGTAACTTTCCACCCAATCTTATGGGGGATGTGACTGTTCAGTAGTGATAGTTCCTCCTTTGTAAATGTGATCTCAAACTGGTGAACATGAATGTAAGTGTCAGGAAGTCTTACCTGTTTCTATTGGGCTAATTTGATGGCTCCAAAAATGCTTAGCCACAGGACATGAGGGCATTGTGGCCTCACCAGCCTGTGATTTAATTGTGCCCTGATTAGCACAGAAGCAAAAACCGTTGGAAAATGACTTTAGTTTGGCTTTGAAACTGCATGCGTGCATGCAAGTAGAGTTAGGTTTTGAAGGTAAAATGTGCAGAACGAACATGTACTTTAACTAGAATGTCATAGTGTGTCATCTTTCATAAAGATCATTTCACGCTAATGCAATCGCAAAGTGTCTTACAGATCTTTTCCAAGACTTGAATCCTGCGTGAATAAACTGCGTTTACTTGGGTTTTAATATACACAGTGGATCGATATTCCGAATATGACTTGGGGGGCCCCTTAGGACCCGACTTCCCCTTCCCCAGCAGACATGAGCCCTCAGCAGACATACTGGGCCCCAATTCCTCAGCGTCCCAAACACAGATGGTACTTGCAAAGGCATGCTAGAACGATGAGACCAGAGGACTGAAGTAAACTAATTCTCTGTTCTGGTCAGTATTATAAGCTTTATAGTCAAAACTTTGAACAATTTCTATGAAGTGTATTGGGGAAGAGCAGATAAGAGTTGATAGCTCCAACATAAATCAAACAATAATCACTATCAGTCAAAATGGTCTCCTACTGTTTTTAAATTATGATGTGGAGTTGCCGGTGTTGGACTGGGGTGGGCACAGTAAGTAGTCTCACAACACCAGGTTAAAGTCCAACAGATTTATTTGGTAGCATGAGTTTTCGGAGCGTTGCCCCTTCATCAGGTGCGTGAAGAGTTCAGTTCACAAATGGGGCATATATAGACACAAACTCAAATTACAAGATAATGGTTGGAATGCGAGTCTTTACAGGTAATCAAGTCTTTACCGGTGCAGACAATGCGAGTAGAGAGAGGGTTAAGCACAGGTTAAAGAGGTGTGAATTGTCACCAGCCAGGACAGTTAGTGAGATTTTGCAAACCCAGGCAAGTCGTGGCTCGGACAACGTGGAATCGCTGAGCAGAAACTGATAGCCAAGTCCCACACACCTAAGACGGCCTCAGGATATATTGGCCTTGGAAAGAGCGCCAAGTGTTTACAGGATGCGCTGGACAGACTCAGCCAGTCTGGCAGCATCTCAGGAGAGATAAGTTTATGTCACACTATCTGTAACCCCCCACGAATTGCCTGGGTTTGCAAAATCTCACTAACTGTCCTGGCTGGAGACAATACACATCTCTTTAACCTGTGCTTAACCCTCTCTCTCCACTCGCATTGTCTGCACCTGTAAAGACTTGATTGCCAGTTAAGACTTGCATTTTAACCATTATCTTGTAATTGAGTTTGTGTCTATATATGCCCTGTTTGTGAACTGAACTCTTCACTCACCTGATGAAGGGGCAGCGCTCCGAAAGTTCGTGCTACCAGATAAACCTGTTGGACTTTAACCTGGCGTTTTTAAATTAGTATGCTTTATTTTAGGTGGAATAGAATCAGACTAGTCAGAGTTGTGCTATCTGTTTGAAACTATGATTTCAATGTGGTTCACATCCTTCCATCTAGAAGAGATGATGGACATGCAGCAAACAAGGTGTGGTGTCTACATTTGGTCCATCTCTGCTGATGGTTTGAAAGCCAATACTTGAGAGACGGGCACTGCTCACGAAGCTGCCACCTGCTGTAGGTTGTTGCTTTAGGCATTGGCACCTGGTGCCAAGCTGCTGGAGCCACTGGTTGTCATGATGGTGCACATCAGGTCACAGGAGGTGTCGCTGTTTCTCTCCTTCACCAGCTAGTGACTCCAAGGGAATGGTAGTTGGAGTTTAGGGCCTTCATGTCACGCTTGCAAGCATACTTGAAGAGGAGGCTTGGGCGCCCCACTGCTCGTCTGGCTACCCCCCATACGCAAGATCTTTGGGTATGCGGCCATCTCCCTGGCAAAATGTTAATAGATGATACATCGGACCAGATGAAGACAGTAGGTTTCTTTCACTACAGGACATTAAGGAACCAGCTGGGTTTTTATGACAGTTAGACACTTTCACATTTGCCCTTTCTAATAGTGTTTTTTTAAATCCAGTAAAAAACTGAATTCAATTTCCTAACCTGCCAGGGTGGGATTTGAATTCATATTCTGTGGGTTATGTAGATTAAACTGAAAATACTGAGTTCACTGATTCTCAGACTGTCTTTAGGGGAGAGGGGCTGTGTCAACATGCAGCAACCATGTAGAGTTTTACAAGACCTGAATCAATACATACAAGGACCAGGAGCCCTCACCAGGCTGAATCCTGGCTGTACAGCAAGGGTAAGAAGTTTAACAACACCAGGTTAAAGTCCAACAGGTTTATTTGGTAGCAAAAGCCACACAAGCTTTCGGAGCCTTTAGCCCCTTCTTCAGGTGAGTGGGAATTCTGTTCACAAACAGGGCACATAAAGACACAGGCTGTCCTGTCTGGAGACAATACACATCTCTTTAACCTGTCTTGATGTTCTCTCCACTCACATTGTTTGTATCTTAAAGACTTGATTAGCTGTAAGTTTTCGCATTCCAACCATTATTCATGTAAATTGAGTCTGTGTCTTTATATGCTCTGTTTGTGAACAGAATTCCCACTCACCTGAAGAAGGGGCTTGCAGCTCCGAAAGCTTGTGTGGCTTTTGCTACCAAATAAACCTGTTGGACTTTAACCTGGTGTTGTTAAACTTCTTACTGTGTTCACCCCAGTCCAGCACCAACATCTCCACATCAGTACAGCAAGGGGACAGATTCAAAGTGAATGTCAGAAAGGTGTCTGGAAGTTTGTTACAAAAATAGCACTCAACACATATAATAGATTTTGAAACTGAGTGCTGCGGGCTTTTAGAATATAGCTGGATGGTGTGATTGGGAGGGATGCAAGGTTTCTCTCCTGAATTGATGAGCTGAATGGATATCCTCATCCTGATCAATTTGTGATCATGTGGACTGGGGTAAACACAGTAAGAGTTTTAACAACACCAGGTTAAAGTCCAACAAGTCCAAAACTCTTACTGAATTTGTGATCAGGCAGGAAATGTCACGAGGTTTCCTCATTTCACCCTAAAGAACAACTTTGTACTTCAGATTCCAAGTTGGTAAAAATCAGACAAAAAAAAAGTGTCATTTGCAGTCCTTTAAAGTTTCAGGGTATTTGCTTGGAATTGAGCTGTAGACAATAATTCAAAACACACAGGGTGTTGGAGAGATTTCAGAAGTTTGTCAAGTTTTGTTGGCTCATTGAGGATTGGGCAGGTTCTGGGAAACCGTTGTTTGATTTAAAATTCACAGTGTTCAGATCCCTTCATGGCTTTGTCCCTATCTCTGTAACCACCTCCACTCTTCAGAATTCTAAATCCCTGGCTCCAAACCTCTGCGCATTTCAAAACTCTCCCTCCTCACCACCCCACTAAACAAATCCAAGTTCTTGTGACAAAACAGAAAACACCTGCACTTTTGTTGTAAGAAATAGGATTATTTCCCCCACGTTTTGTTTCTAGAAACCCGAATCTGATTACAGAACACAACCTGGGATGCATTGCCCGGAAGGGTGGCGGAAGCAGAATCAATAGAAAAGGGACAAACGCAAAATACTGCGGATGCTGGAATCTGATACAAAAACACAAAATGCTGGAAAATCTCAGCAAGTCTGACAGCATCTGTGGAGAGAGAGTAGAGCCAGAGTTTTGATGAAGGATCATCTAGACTCGAAATGTTGGCTCTACTCTCCATAGATGCTGTCAGACCTGCTGAGATTTTCCAGCATGTTTCTGTTTTTGTAATAGAAAAAGCAATTCAATTGGAAATATAGTTGGAAGAAGATAAAAAATGCCGGGCTGTGAGGAAGGAACAGGTGAGTCCAATTAGCTGGGTAGCTGGTACAGGCAGAATGGCCTCCTTCTGTACGGAGAGATTCTATAAGGCACTTGACCTAGTCCAGTCATGTGGCCATATAGCAGCCTTCACTACGGCAAATTGCCAAGTTTCTGATAATCCCATTCAACTCCTGTCAACTACGTTGCTTCATAAATAAAATATAGTTGTAACTATAATTTGCCTCCTATCACTTGAAACAGCAGGAGTGAATAGAATTTCTGAGGGATACCATCTCTTTTGTGTGCTGATATCACAGTTTATAGTCTCAAAACATTCTTCATGTAAAAGGCTGGACAATAATATGAAAAAAATTGAATAGGTAGATAAGTTAGAAGCTATACACTGGTGTTAAATGTTGAGCGCACAACTATTAACTAATTTGATCTTGCACTGCAGTAGTGGGCAACAGTATGGACATGTGCTGCCTTATCTCCGAGTACAATATCACTGTGCTAGCTTGTTCACACACAGACACATTGAGTGCGAATGTAAAAAGAATTTGATGTTTTTGTAACAATTATATTGACTTAACTGTGCTACACGACACTGTACATCTGTACAAGAATGATGTACATGTTGAAATATGTACTTGTACTTTTCATTGGCGCGTATTTAAAAGAATTTGTTTGCGAGATGCACTGGTTTTAATATCTTTAACGAACGACAGGCTAAATGAGGATAGATGGTGATCGTCTTAATTTCTACTGTGTTTTTCTTTCCTTCTGGTGTGCAAAAATCTTCTTTGTTTCTTTAAAGTTGCAGCAAATAACTGCAGATCTGGCAGGCCAGAGCACTTTACAGTTGTATTCATTCACGTTTGTGTGCCCTGACTACAACAGTTAACTGTATATAGAGAATCTGTTGTTGCTGTTACACTGGTTGCATTCAGAGTGCTGCATGAATTAAAGGATTGTCGTCTTATATACATTTGTCACAGAACTCTTGCCATTGTAATAAAAGACTGAAAGATTATAACAGAAATGGCTGCAGTTTCTTGCTTTGGGAACATATACACAATGCACAGCCACTGTCTTTTAAAGCACAGTTCATTAGATCTCTGCTGCAAAGTTGATTAGACTGAGACGTGTGTTCACGTACTGTCCAGACCGACCATTTCAAGGCCTACTCAGTGTGGAGGCACTAAACATGGGCATGATATTTTCCTCAGGAAGGGGAGGGTAAAGTTAAGAGTTTTTAAACAGGCTGCTCTTTGCTTTTCACAACAGGCAACAATAACAACTCGAATTATATAGTGTCTTTCCTGAAAGACTTGCATTTTATGCATAATAAAATGTCCCAGGCACTCTTTCTCTACACCCTAGATATGACTGTAACACTATATTCTGCATTCTCTCCTTTCCTTCTCTATGTACAGTATGCTTTGTCTGTATCATGCGCAAGAAACAATACTTTTCACTGTATACTAATACAGGTGTGACAATAATAAATCAAATCAAATCCAGGGAAGCAAAAAGATATTGACAAGAAGCCAAAGGCAGAGCAAAAAGCTTGGGCAAAGAGGTTTTAAGGAGGGTCTTAAAAAGGAGGACAGGGAGATGTTGAGGGAAGAAATTCCAGACCTTGGAGCCTAGATAGCTAAAGGCACATGTTTATGCCCTCATTCTGTATTGTTATTAAGCAGCCAGATCAAAAGTGCCATTGCCATGACCTCAGATGAAATCCGTCACCTTTGTCAGTGAATGCCAGCCAACATGGAGTTTGAAAAGTGCTTTTCCAAAATAAAAAACTGAAACAAAACACAAAAATTCAACAACATTACTCTTAGTTACAGGGATTGGAAATTTTATTACAGAACATTAAAGAGTACAGACGTCCATGACCAGAATCATGACAGGCCAAGACCTACGTCTCCCAACTTTCCCAGTTTGGAATAATGTCGGCCAGCGTTAAAGTCCAAACATATTTGGTGTTTCTTCGGTTGCTTCATTGATGCAGTGAACAACTGCAGATTGTGTCAGTATTGTCACAGAGCTTTAAACCTTCAGGTTTGTTCGATCATGGTACATCTGGTATGGATCATTCACATACCAGTTCCGCCTTTTCCAGAAATCCGTCGTCATTTTGTCCAGCATTTTGCTTTGGGTCCTGTTGCAGAAAACGTGTTGTCGGAGTCGACGTTTTCTTGCAGCTCTTTTCTTCCAAAGTCTTTTCTTGTAGCCTGCCTGAAAGCAAAAGGGAGCATTTGTTGAGGATCTAAGCAGCATGACTCGTGTACAATTCCTGATAGAGTTATGGAGGTTTACAGCATGGAAACAGGCCCTTTGGCCCAACTTGTCCATGCCGCCCTTTTTTGTAAACCACTAAGCTAGTCCCAATTGCCCGCATCTCTCTATACCCATCTTATCCATGTAATTGTCTCTACCACCACCTCTGGCAGCTTGTTCCAGACACCACCCTGTGTGTGAAACAATCGCCCTTCTGGACCCTTTAGTACCCCTTCTCTCTCACCTGATTCAAAACCTGATTGAACAGATAGAACTATCTCAATTAAGGACTGCTAAGAAAGGAGCAAGATGGTCACTTTCATTGGCTAGTAGGCTTGGGTGAAACAGTGTTTCTCAAATTCACTTGTGTCGCATCTTTAGTCTCTTGTATCTATTAGAAAATACAAACTGATATATTAGAGTAATAGGAATAGAAAATGGGATACCTTTAGCCACAGCTGTGTGCAGTTCTGGTCGCCACACTATAGGAAGGATGTGACTGCACTAGAAAAGCATACAGAGAAGATTCACCAGGATGTTGCCTGGACTGGAGCGTTTCAGCTATGAAGAGAGGCTGGTTTGGTTGGAGTTGTTTTCCTTAAAGCAGAGAAGGCTGGTCGGGGGTGGGGGGGGGGGGCAGGGGGGCTGATCGAGATGTACAAAATTATGTAGGAAACAGATGGGGTAGATAGAAACGTTTCCCTCTAATAGAGGGGTCAATAACCAGGGGACAGGAGATTTACGATAAGGGGCAGGAGATTTAGAGGGGATTTGAGGAAAATCTTTTTCACCCAGAAGGTGGTGTGAACCTGGAGCTCTGCCTGAAAGGGTGGTGGGGGCAGGAACCCTCACAACATTTAAAACAGCATTTAGGTGAGCGCTTGAAATGCCATAAGCACACAAAGATATGGAACATGTGCTGGATAATGGGATTAGAATAGATAGGCGATTTATGGCCGGCACAGACACAATGGGCTGAAGGGCCTCATTTTATATTGTAAAGCTTAATGACTCTATTACAGAATATTAGTATCACATGCTTACATGTGCATTCCATAGGTTTACTTAAACACTATGGCCGTGATCTAGCTGCCCCATTAGCCTCAGGTGCAAACCCTGTAATGGGTGCCAAAATCGTGAATGGCCAAAAATGGGACTTGCGCTGGTGAGATTTCAGTCTCCGATTTCTCTCCCCCCACCGGTTTTGAGAGCATGGAGGCGATTTCCATAAATTTTAATACATCATACAATTATTGGGCTTGATGCCATGGTATCTGCCCACGATATATCCTCTCCACCCCACGCGCCCCTCCCAAGCAGTGCCAGTAGAGGGCTCTTCTGGGGAGTCCATGTTTATTAGGGGTGGCCCACTGCTTGTTTGGGGGAGATGGGGTTGTGCCTGAATCGGGGGTGTGGGGGTTTGTGGGCCCAGTGCCTGTGAAGTGGGGTTGGGCTGGAGACTGAGGGTGGCGGCGGCGGGGGGGTGGGGGGCGGTCTGGTCATCCCGATGGTGTGGGTCCTGAAATCCGTGGGGGGGGGGGGGGGCTTAAATTTAACTTTGAGATCAGGGCACCGATCTCAGATTCTCACTGTTGTTAGTGTGTTTAGGCCCCCAATCTTCGCTGGCACTTTGAAATTGCAGAGCGCTATTTAATCAGGTGAGAGGAACAGACATTAATCAAGTGTTGAAGAACAGACCAATGTACAGTCACTGACTAGAAATCACGGCACAGGGCAACAGTTGCAAAGGCAAAATTGTAGGGTGCAATTTTCCCAAAATTACATAGAGTGTCAGTCAGATCAGGCGAGAAAAGCTGTGAGAAAGTCATCGGCTTCACAGACACCTTTTCCCATAGAAATACATGTTGGGAAAATGTTAATTTTGGTGGAGAGGGTAGCTGGAGGCCCAAGCAGCTGAAGGCCTTGGTGCCAAGGATGGAACAATTTAAATAGTTACCTTGTAATCCAACATAATCTTGGAGAGTTTATAAGTGTACTAAACTACATGAATGCCCCTTTCTCGTTCTGTATCTTATTATCTAACCCAGTATTTATCAAACTAGTTTATAGAGGTAATTTCTCAAATCAGGAAACAAAAACAGGTTTCCTGTATGGGTTAATGTAAATTGGTGTAGTTCCAAAGAACAAAGCTATAGAAAAGATTTACCAGGATGTTGCCTGGTATGGAGGGCATTAGCTATGAGGGGTTGGAGAAACTTAATTTGTTCTCACTGGAATGACGGAGGTTGAGGGGCGACCTGATAGAAGTCGACAAGATTATGAGGGGCATGGACAGAGTGAATAGTCAGAAGCTTTTTCCTAGGGTGGAAGAATCAATTACTAGGGGGCATAGGTTTAAGGTGCGAGGGGCAAGGTTTAAAGGAGATGTACGAGGCAAATATTTTTACACAAAGGGTGGTGGGTGCCTGGAACTCGCTGCTGGGGGAGGTAGTGGAAGCAGATACGATAGTGAGTTTTAAGGGGCGTCTGGACAAATACATGAATCGGATGGGAATAGAGGGGTAAGGTCCCCGGAAGGGTAGCGGGTTTTAGTTCAGTCGGGCAGCATGGTCGGTGCAGGCTTGGAGGGCCGAAGGGCCTGTTCCTGTGCTGTAAATTCTTTTGTTCTTTGTT
Organism: Mustelus asterias; assembly: GCF_964213995.1. Classification (NCBI taxonomy): domain Eukaryota; kingdom Metazoa; phylum Chordata; class Chondrichthyes; order Carcharhiniformes; family Triakidae; genus Mustelus; species Mustelus asterias. Next base: position 175,390,094 of record NC_135801.1, on the reverse strand, counting down.
CAAAGCTAGATAGGCAGAAAGCAAATAAACCTGAGCTGCACGGTGTGGCGGGGGGGGGGGGGGCGGATGTTAAAACACATCCCTGTTCCACTCCTGGAAAATGTTTCACACCCATCACCCCAATCCTTGTTCCCGAGATTCCATTGAATGGATTTCAGATCCTCATCTTCAAATTCCTCCACCCTGTTTGGGAATCTTTGCTAGTTCTAGGTCCAGCCAGTCCATCTGCTTCTGGAACCTTGGATTTCTGTTTGCTCTTTGCTCCACCACCTGGAATATGAACTTTTGCCCCTTCGGAATCGTCTGTCCAAACTGCTTCACTTTCTACATCCCTCGCTGCCCTAAAACACCTCCTACACTGTGTCATTAACTCATGTTGTGACACCTCTTTAAAAATAAATTGTATCCCTTCCAATGCAGAATGGTGGAAACACCAACCTTTCTCCGCACCCAGAGGCCACAGTGCAACCGTAGGAACCTTTTGACAACAGATTTCACGGTCTTCCGTTTTCCTTTACGCAGACTGCAATAAGTCAGGGATCTCACTGGTTGTTGAAAACTGAGACCATGATGAGGCAAACTGTACACAAGAGAATTAATCGTCAGAATAATACAATATTTACAAAACATCGTCACTCTTTATACACATTAGGTTTTTAGCTATGAAGAGAGGTTGGAGAAACTTGGTTTTTCCAACAATTAGGCTTACATTAACACTGCAATGAAGTTACTGTGAAAATCTCCTAATCGCCACACTCCAGTGCCTGTTCGGGTACATGGATGGAGAATTTAGCATGGCCAATGTACCCAACCAGCACGTCTTTCGGACTGTGGAAGGAAACCGGAGCACCCGGAGGAACCCACGCAGACATCGTGCAGACTCTACAGAGTGACCCAAGCTGGGAATCGAAGCTGTGAGGCAGCAGTGCTAATCACTGTCCCTTCGCCACACATGTTTTCACCTTTTGTTAATATACAGTTTCAGGAAATTCACCTTTAAAAACAGTGATTTTATGCCAACTCAGTAAAAGGCACAGGGAGAAAGAATAAATACAACCAGATACATGTGTTTTGGTATATTAAAGATTTGACATGGCTACCACAACATCTGTACTGACTTGAGCTGGACCAGATTTAGGAACATTGTAGAGATATACAGTACATGGCAGGTTGACAGCATAACTGGCTATCACTGGGGAGCAGACTGACAGATATATTTAAATCTCAATATTTGTTGGTTCTCTCGGACTTCCAATCATGGAGATCTGGTTGCAAATGAATGGTGAACAATGCCACGGAAAGGCTCATCTCTGATCTCCTTAGTTTCTAACCGTAACTCTACTACCCGGAGGACGCTGGAGTGGAGATTGGACCCAGCACCAGCTGCCTGGAGATCGAGAGGTTTTAAGAAGAGGGGCAAAAGCAAAAGACATGAGTCCTCTCTTTCAGATACTCTCTGATCTATTGTATATTTCCATTATTTACAGATTTCTGCCATTATGGCCTTTGCTTTTATTCACCAAAAATTGGTCTATATTTATTAAATATGTGCAGATCACAAAATGAAAATATTGTTCTTAGACACATACGTAGATGAAGACCAACAGGTGATGCTAGAGTTTGATGCAAATACTATTTCTTGTCCTTTTTCAGTGTTACAATGCTGTTCTGAATTATAGAAAAATAGTACTGAAGTACTGATTTAAGTTATTATAAGTTTATTCACGGTTAGGGGTGACACAGTGGTTAGTACTGCTGCCTCACAGTGCCAGGGACCCGGGTTCAATAACCAGGAGGCAGGAGATTTATGATAAGGGGCAAGAAATTTAGAGAGAATTTGAGATAAATCTTTTTCACTCAGAAGCGGTGTGAACCTGGAGCTCTGTCTGAAAGGGTGGTAGAAGAGAGAACCCCCACGGCATTTGGGTGGCACGGTGGCACAGTGGTTGGCACTGCTGCCTCACAGCTCCAGAGACCTAGATTTGATTCCTGGCTTGGGTCACTGTCTGTGCGGAGTCTGCACGTTCTCCCTCTATCTGTGGGTTTCCTCCGAGTGCTCCGGATTCTTCCCAAACTCCAAAAGACGTGCTGGTTAGGAGCATTGCTCATGCCTAATTCTCCCTCAGTGTACCCGAAAAGGTGCCGGTGTGTGACGACTGGGAGACTTTCATAGTAACTTCATTGCAGTGTTAATGCAAGGCTACTTGTGACGCTAATAAATAAACTTAACTTCTCGAGATCAGTGGCATCAGTTGCTGCCATAAGTAGATCCCATGTGTCTTATGTTGTCTCTCACTGGCCAATATTCACTTAAACAATAGCATATCTCGGGGTTCAGCAACATTATCTCCTTGTGACCCAAAATGGATATTTGTAACTTCTGTATGGATGTTTCATTAATCTCTGCAAAGTTGGACCAAGTTGATGAGATGAACCCAGATACCAATCATTGGGCTTCTCTTTCTCATCGTGAGTTCACACATTTACAGTTAGATTCCTTTAGCTCAAGCATTACATGTGCCTCTGTTTAACAATGGAAAGCAAAGTTTCACTTCCCTTAACTTATGCTAACATACAAATTAGGAGCAGGAGCAGACCACAGGGCCCCTGTGAGCCTGTTCCGCCAATCAATACGATCATGGCTGATCTGACTGTAACCTCAACTCCACATTCTTGTCTTGTACAAAATAACAATTCATTTGTATGTTTTCCTTCTCAGCCAGGCACAAGATTCTCCAAGCAACTTCATGTTTTTTTAAATGTACTTCATTGTAGGACTTCACTGCCTCTGTTTTTTAACATCTCTTTGTTCATAGCCGTAAAAGGAAGACCTGTCAAGCCCATCTGGTGAAGTGCCTGGGACCAGCTGGCTCACCTCAATGGGTGATGTTTTATTTGATTCGAACCATAGAATCTCTACAGTGCAGAAAGAGGCCAATTGGCCCATTGAGTCTGCATCGACTCTCCCGACAGAACATCCCACACATGCCCTCCCCTCCGCCCCATCCCCATGCACTTACCATGGCCAATCCACCTAACCTGCACTTCTTAGGACACTAAGGGGCAAGTTAGCATGGCGAACCCACCTAACCTCACTACAATAACAATTCATATTTATGTACATGCCGCTTCCCAGGAGCATTAAACAAAGTTTGACACCAAGCCATATAAGCTCGGCACGGTAGCACAGTGGTTAGCACTGCTGCCTCACAGCGCCAGGGACCCGGGTTCAATTCCGGACTCGGGTCACTGTCTGTGTGGAGTTTGCACATTCTCCCCATGTCTGCGTGGGTTTCCTCCGGGTGCTCCGGTTTCCTCCCACAGTCCAAAAATGTGTGGGTTAGGTTGATTGGCCATGTTAAATTGCCCGTTTGTGTCAGGGGATTAGCAGGGTAAATATGTAGGTTTACGGGAATAGGGCCTGGGTGGGATTGTTGGTGCAGGCTTGATGGGTTGAATGGCCTCCTTTTGTACTATAAGGATTCTATGATAAGGAGCTATTAGGATCAACGATCCCTTTAAAATAAAGTTGTTGAGCACAGCCTCTTTAAATTTGTTAGCATAATCGTGCAAACAGGTTATTTATCACATAGCAAGGCCTGCATGGTTCCTTGCAGACAGCTGCTTGGTCGGGCATAGGCGCAGCATAGTGGGAACACTGATTAGAGCTAATGAACAAAAATGCGATCAAAGAAGCTCGCTTTATGGAGTGTCATAAAGGTGGGAGATTGGTGTGGGAGGAATGGGTTTGAATTCATGGGATATTGGCACCAGTATTGGGGAAGAAGGGACCTGTTCGGATGGGACGGTCTTCATCTGAATCAAGCTGGGACTAGAGTCCTGGCGAATCATATAACTAAGGCTGTAGATAGGGCTTTGAACTAAATAGTGGGGGGGGACGGTTCAGTTGTATGGTGAATTAGAAAATCAAAAAAAGAAAAGGGTGGAAGTGCAGGTTAATGTCGAGTTAAAGGAGCCGAGGGTTCAGGAGAGGTTAGTAAAGCTTCAAGACCACGTAATAGAACAGAGAGTATGGAAGGTGGCAGGAATCTAACCTCAGGCAGAGCAAAAAAAGTGACAGGTATGAGACGGGAGGTGGTCAATGCAGGACTGAGGGTGTTGTACCTAAACGCGCGCAGTGTATGGAACAAGGTAAATGAGCTTGTTGCGCACATTGAAATTGGCCGGTACGATGTTGTGGGCATCACAGAGACGTGGCTGCAAGGGGATCAGGGCTGGGATCTAAATATCCAAGGATACGTGTCCTATCGGAAGGACAGGCAGTTGGGCAAAGGGGGCAGGGTTGCATTGTTAGTAAGGAATGAAGTTAAATCAATAGCAAGAAGTGATATTGGATCAGAAGGCATAGAATCTCTGTGGGTAGAGTTGAGGAATCGCAAAGGTAAAAAGACCCTGATGAGAGTTATGTACAGACCCCCTAGCAGTAGTCAGGATGTGGGGCAGAAAATAAATCAGGCGACAGAAAAGGCAATATTACAATAATCATGGGGGACTTCAATATGCAGCTGGACTGGGAAAATCAGGTAGGTAGTGGATCCCAAGAAAAGGAATTTGTGGAATGGCTAAGAGGTGGTTTTTTGGAGCAGCTTGTGACAGAGCCTACTGGGGAACAGGCAATCCTGGATTTGGTGATGTGTAATGAGGCAGACTCGATTAGGGAACTTAAGGTGAAGGAACACTTAGGGAGCAGTGACCACAATATGATAGAATTTACCCTGCAGTTTGAGAGGGAGAAGCTGGAATCAGATGTAACGGTATTACAATTAAATAAAGGTAACTACAAAGACAAAGAACAAAGAACAAAGAACAATACAGCACAGGAACAGGCCCTTCGGCCCTCCAAGCCCGCGCCGCTCCCCGGTCCAGGATTGAATCCTGAATCCAGGATCCCCGCCCAATTTTCCAGCCTATCTACATACCAATATCCTATCCACCGAGCTGTCCCTCACAGCTACGATGCTTTGTTCATTACAACCTATTAACTCACCCCCACCCCCCCATTCCAGACCATGTGATCTCCAGGGAGAGGCGAAAACCCAGAGTGAAAAACCCCAGGGCCAATATGGGGAAAAAAAAATCTGGGAAATTCCTCTCCGACCACCTGAGGCGATCGAAACGAGTCCAGGAGATCACAATGGCCCTGATCGGAAAATGCTTCCCAACCCTAGTCATTTCCACTTCCACGAACACCAAGACATGAGGGAAGAGCTGGTCAGAGTTGATTGGAAAGGGAGCCCAGCAGGGAAGACAGTGGAACAGCAATGGCAGGAGGTTTTGGGGGTTATTTGGGAGGCACAACAGAAATTCATCCCAAGGAGGAGGAAACATGCTAAGGAGAGGACGAGGCATCCATGGCTGACGAGGGAAGTCAAGGACAGCATAAAAGCAAAAGAAAAAGCATACAAAGTGGTAAGGATTAGTGGGAAGCCAGAGGATTGGGAAGCCTTTAAAAGTGAGCAGAGGGCAACTAAAAAAGCAATAGGGGGTGGAGGAGAAGATGAAATATGAGTGTAAGCTAGCGAGTAATATAAAAGCAGATAGGAAGAGTTTTTTTCAATATATAAGAGAGAGGCAAAAATAGACATTGGAGTACTGGAAAATGAGGCTGGAGAAGTAATAACAGGAAACAAAGAAATGGCAGAGGAACTGAACAGTTACTTTGCATCAGTCTTCACGGTGGAAGATCCCAGTGGGATGCCAGAGCTCCAGGAGAGTCAGGGGGCACAGGTGAGTGTAGTGGCCATCACTAAGGAGAAGGTTCTGGGGAAACTGAAAGGTCTGAAGGTGGATAAGTCATCCTGGACCAGATAGAATATACCCCGGGTTCTAAAAGAGACAGCTGAGGAAATTGTGGAGGCATTGGTGGCGATCTTTCAGCAATCATTGGAGGCAGGGAGGGTCCCAGTGGACTGGAAAGTAGCTAATGTAACACTGCTGTTTAAGAAGGGAGGGAGGCAGCAGACGGGAAATTATAGGCTGGTTAGCCTGACTTCAATCATTGGCAAGATTTTAGAGTCCATTATTAAAGATGAGATTGCGGAGTTCTTGGAAGTGCATGATAAAGTAGGTCCGAGTCAGCACGGCTTCACCAAGGGGAGGTCATGTCTGACAAATCTGTTAAGAGTTCTTTGAGGAGGTAACAAGGAAGTTAGATAAAGGAGAACCAGTGGACATGATTTATTTAGATTTCCAAAAGGCCTTTGACAAGGTGTCACATAGGAGACTGTTAAATAAGTTAAGAGCCCATGGTGTTAATGGTAAGATCCTGGCATGGATAGAGGATTGGCTGACTGGCAGAAGACAGAGAGTGGGGATAAAGGGGTCTTTTTCAGGATGGCAGCCGGTGACTAGTGGTCGGTGCTGGGACCACAACTTTTCACAATATACATTAACGATTTGAAAGAAGGAACTGAAGGCACTGTTGCTAAGTTTGCAGATGATACAAAGGTATGTAGAGGGACAGGTAGTATTGAGGAAGCAGGGGGGCTGTAGAAGAACTTGGACAGGTTAGGAGAGTGGGCAAAGAAGTGGCAGATGGAATACAATGTGGAAAAGTGTGAGGTTATGCACTTTGGAAGGAGGAATGGAGGCATAGACTATTTTCTAAATGGGAAAATGCTTAGGAAATCAGAAACACAAAGGGACTTGGGAGTCCTTGTTCAGATTCTCTTAAGGTTAACGTGCAGGTTCAGTCAGCAGTTAGGCAAATGCAATGTTAGCATTCATGTTGAGAGAACTAGAATATAAGATCAGGGATGTATTTCTGAGGCTGTATAAGGCTCTGGTCAGACCCCATTTGGAGTATTGTGAGCAGTTTTGGGCCCTGTAAGGAAGGATGTACTGGCCTTGGAAAGGGTCCAGAGGAGGTTCACAAGAATGATCCCTGAAATGAAGAGCTTGTCGTATGAGGAACGGTTGAGGACTCTGGGTCTGTACTCGTGGAGATTAGAAGGATGAGGGGGGATCTTATTGAAACTTACAGGATACTGCAAGACCTGGATAGAGTGGACATGGCGAGGATGTTTCCACTAGTAGGAAAAACTAGAACCAGAGGGCACAACCTCAGGCTAAAGGAACGATCCTTTAAAACAGAGATGAGGAGGAGTTTCTTCAACCAGAGAGTGGTGAATCTGTGGAACTCTTTGCTGCAGAAGGCTGTGGAGGCCAGGTCATTGAGTGTCTTTAAGACAGAGATAGATACGTTCTTGATTAATAAGGGGATCAGGGGTTATGGGGAAAAGGCAGGAGAATTGAGATGAGAAAAAAAATCAGTCATGATTGAATGGTGGAACAGACTCAATTGGCTGAATGGCCTAATTCTGCTCCTATGTCTTATGGGAGGGAATTCCACAGCCATCTATGGTGGAGCAATAAAATAGAGATAGTTCACAGGCCAGAACTGAAGGATCGCTGATATCACATGATTGTCGGCTTGGCAGGAACAAACCAACAAATGGCTCAATGTTTATGATCTTTGGGGAAAATCAATCATCTAAATGTTGTTTTTAAACACGTGTTTCAAAATAGTGTGCACCTCTGAACAGCAGAATTTTTTTAATCCACCAGAATACAAACTGCGCTTTACTACAATTTTTATGCATAATCCCCGTAATAATCATAGAAAATGGGACTACACTAACTATATTCTGCTTTGACTGGTGCACCATAAAAGGAGAACAATCTAAAACTACAAACCCACATTGGACTGGGTTACTGTAATTGGGTCACACTGGACACTTCTGGTTCATGTGGCCATTTGTCAATGGTAGAAAAATACAGAAATCTGAAGATCAAAGTAGTTGGATGAGTTAACTGAAGACTGAAAGGTTCATTCCTCTGTCACCAACGGTAAATAATTATTAGCTGATAATTCCTCTTCCAGCCACTCACCATCCTGACTTGGAAATCTGATCGCTGTTGCTTTAAAATCCTGGAACTCCCTCCCTAACAGCACTGTGGGTGCACCTACACCACATGGACCGCAGTGGTTCAAGGTGGCTCATGGCCACCTTCTCAAGTACAATTAAGGATGGGCGATAAATGCTGGCCCAGCTCGCAACACCCACTCCCATGAAAGAATTAAAAAGTCATCTGAATCCATATACATTGGACACAAACTCATGTGATAAACAAATAGACTTGGGTCAAAATTTTACAGAGCTTCAGCAGCCACATGCCAGGCCTGAACTCATGTGAAATCGTACAAGACGATGCCAACATTCGAAAGTGTGCAATTGGTCCTAATTTTAGTTAAAGTTTACTAGTGTCGCAAGTAGGCTTACATTAACACTGCAATGAAGTTACTGTGAAAATCCTCTAGTCTCCACGCTCCTGCGCCTGTTGGGGTACACTGAGGGAGAATTTAGCATGGCCAATCTACCTAACCAGCAGGTCTTTCAGAATGTTGAAGGAAACCTGAGCACCTGGAGGAAACCCACGCAGACACGGGGAGAACTTGCAGACTCCGCCCAGACAGTGACCCAAGCCGGGAATCGAACCTGGGTCCCTGGGGCAGTGAGGCAGCAGTGCTAACCACTGTGCTACCATTCCACCCAATTCTCGTGGCCCATGCGCTTTCACGCTTGCTGCACAGGACAATCGGACAGGTGGCGTTCACGCTTTTTTTCACCATTCTACATCCAAGGTGGGATAAAATGTCCAGGATGAAATAAAAGAAAATGTTTGAGGGTTGAGGTTTAAAAGTAAAGTTAAAGTTTATTTATTCGTCACAAGTAGGCTTACATTAACACTGCAATGAAGTTACTGTGAAAATCCCCTAGTCGACACACTCCGGTGCCTGTTCGGGTACACTGAAGGAGAATTTAGCATGGCCAATGCACCTAACCAGTACGTCTTTCGGACTGTGGGAGGAAACCCACGCAGACACAGGGAGAACGTGTAAACTCCACACAGACAGTGACCCAAGCCGGGAATCGAACCCGGGTCCCTGGCGCTGTGAGGCAGCAGCGCTAACCACTGTGCCGCCTATGTGTTACATGTTATGCTGCCGATTCGGCATGATAGTGAGAGTTTGCCGTGGTTTTTTTTCTGATAACGTCATTGGAATAAAACTCTGAGGCAAGTACACATTCTAGTTTATGGTTTCTTGGTCTGGTTTCTTAGTTGCTGCAGCCTCCTGAGAGCTTGTTGGAAATGCCCGCCCGCACTGCCACTTCTCTCAGCATCCACCCTCCTCGTCAGCATCCAGCCTTTCAGAGCGCATGTTTCACACTGGCTAGCCAGTGTGACATTCTTCTCCAGGGCTGAATGCGGTCAGAAGCGCTTTCCGGGCCTGCTGAGTGAGCGCACGCCCAATGGGCGAAAAATTCAGGCTCTGGATTTTTATGTTACAAGGGAGAATTGTCCATTTGAGCTGTTAAACTGCAGCAAAATGATCTTTCTATCCCCACAATGAAATCTCTATTTTGAAACTCACCCTTTGAGAGCAGAGAGTTTATGTGCACAAATAATGCTGGTGTCCACGGATGATCCCAGTTTGGTTACTGTGGATATTTTTGGAGATTGAACATGTCGGAGGTTGAGGGTAGCAAACCTGGAGACCAGCTGTGTAACAGGGAAACCTCTTGAAGCATTTTTCTGGACCAAAGGAAGGAAGTACTTCAATGTCCCTTACAATACAAAAGAGAAAATATGTTCTTACTTTTAAAAATACTACTTTAGTTATTTTTCTTACAAAATTCGCATTTTCATCCATAGGTATAAGTTAGTTTAGAATGATTAAACGCTGGAAGAATGATGAAATAAGCGATTGAAACAGTTTCACATGGTCTTTAACATTAAAGTCCCAGTGTTTAGGAAGCATCATAGCCCACAATACCTCATATCCCACCATCATGTTTCTCTCTAGGTGGTTGAGCATTTAATCTTGAATGTACTGATACAACAGGCCCTGGCTGCAGGTTAGGCAGAATGGCCATGCTAAATGGCCCCTTGGTGTCCACTATCAACAACCTGGGAGTTACCATTGATCAGAAACTGAACTGGACTAGCCATATAAATATCATCGCTACAAGAGCAGGTCAGAGGCTAGGAATTCTGAAGCAAGTAACTCACCTCATGACAGTGCCGTCTAAGGAACCCTGGTGAGTTCCTGCAGTGGAGATGCTGGCGTTGGACTGGGGTAAACACAATAAGAGTTTTAACAACACCAGGTTAAAGTCCAACAGGTTTATTTGGTAGCAAATGCCATTAGCTTTCGGAGCGCTGCTCCTTCGTCAGATGGAATGGATATCCAATTTGAGAGCAGATATCCACTCCATCTGACGAAGGAGCAGCGCGCCAAAAGCTAATGGCATTTGCTACCAAATAAACCTGTTGGACTTTAACCTGGTGTTGTTAAAACTCTTACTGAGTTCCTGCAGTACATCTTGTAGACGGTACACACTGCTGCCACTGTTCTTCAGGGATGGAGCAAATAAATGTTTGAGAATGGGGTGCCAATCAAATGAGTTGCTTTGTCCTGGATGGCGTTGAGTTTCTCGAGTGTTATTGGAAGCTGAGCTCATCCAGGTACATGGAGTGTATTCCATCACACTCCTGAATTGTACCTTGTAGATAGGCTTTGGAGAGTCAGGAGCAGAATTACTCACCACAGGGTTCCTAGGCTCTGACCTGCTCTGTAAGCCACAGGTTTTATATGGCTAGTCCAGTTCAGTTTCTGGTCAATGATAACTCCCCGCCCCGGATGTTGATAGTGAGGGGATTCAGCAATGGTAATGTCATTGAATGTAACTGGGCGATGGTTGGATTGTCTCTTGTTGAACATGGTCATTCCTTCATTTAAATACTACAGAGAATTAAAAGCAAAATACTGCGGACGCTGGAATTTGAAACAAAAACAGAAAACGCTGGGAAATCTCAGCATTGCTGACAGCATCTGTGGAGAGAGAATAGAGCCAATGCTTCAAGTCTCATCTGTCTGAGGTCACGTACCTGAGGTCAAGGACCATACAGGGGCCTCAGACAAGGCTAGGGGAGGTGGGGTCTGCTTCCTAATCAACACCTCGTGGTGCCTAGATGTAGCAACACTGGCAACTTTCTGCTCCCCAGACCTAGAATACCTGACACTAAAATGCTGCTCCTACTACCTTCCGCGGGAGTTCACCTCTGTTATCCTGATGGCTGTTTACATCCCACCCCATGCAGACGTGAAGATCGTGCTGGACGAAATATACACCACTACGAATAGCCTTGAGACGAAACATCCCGAGGCCTTGCTCATCGTGACCGGGGACTTCTATCAGACCAAGATCAAGAGCATACCACCAACATGCCTCCTGTTCCACCAGAGGCCCAAACATCCTGGGCCACTGTTACACAAATATCAAACATGCCGACCGCTCTATCGCCCACCCACACTTTGGCAAATCAGACCACAAGGCTGTGCTCCTGCTCCAGGCTTACAAGCAAAAACTGAAGCAGGAGAATCCATCAAAGAAAGTCGTGCAATGTTGGTCTAAGGAATCGGATGATCTCCTACGGGGCTGCTTGGAGTCAGTGGACTGGTCAGTATTTAAAAACTCTGCGACCATCCTGAACGTACGCCACCAAAGTAACTGACTTCATTAGTAAGTGTGTAGAAGACTGTGTGCCAAAGAAGCAAATCCGTGTGCTCCCCAAGCGGAAACCACGGATGAACAGGGATATCCGCTGCATACTGAAGTCCAGGTCTGAGGCGTTCAAGTCAGGCGACCCTGACCTATACAAGAAAAGTAAGAAGTTTAACAACACCAGGTTAAAGTCCAACAGGTTTATTTGGTAGCAAAAGCCACACAAGCTTTCGAGTCAGAGCCTCGAAAGCTTGTGTGGCTTTTGCTACCAAATAAACCTGTTGGACTTTAACCTGGTGTTGTTAAACTTCTTACTGTGTTTACCCCAGTCCAACGCCGGCATCTCCACATCATGACTATACAAGAAAGCCAGATATGATCGAAGGAGATCCATCAAAGATGCCAAAAGACAGTACCGGACCAAGCTAGAGTCCCAGGCTAGCCACACCAACCCTTGACAAGGTCTGCAAGACATAACAGGCTATAAGATGAAGGCATGTAAAATTGCCGGCTCCAACGCACCCCTCCCTGATGAGCTCAATGCATTCTACGCCCGTTTTGAGCAAGAGGTCAGTGAGAGCACGCCCTCCACCCTGGTAGCCCTGGATGAACCTGTATCAGGAGTCACCATTGGAGATGTCAGAGCAGCTTTCTTGAAGGTCAACCCACGGAAAGCAAGTGGTCCGGATGGGGTACCCGGACATGCACTCAGATCCTGCGCGGATCAGCTGGCGGGGGTATTCGCAGACATCTTCAACCTCTCTTTACAACAATCTGAGGTCCCTATCTGCTTTAAGATGACCACCATCATCCCGCTACCTAAGAAAAACCAAGCAGCGTGCCTTAATGACTATCGGCCGTGGCTCTGCCATCCATCATTATAAAGTGCTTCGAAAGGCTAGTCATGGCACAAATCAATTTCAGCCTCCCGGACTACCCGGATCCACCAGTTTGCTACCACCGCATGTCCACAGCAGACACCACCTCCCTCGCCCTGCACTCATCCTGGAACACCTAGATAACAAAGAAATCTGTGTCAGACTCCTATTTATTGACCGCAGCTCAACCTTCAACACTATTATTCCCATGAAATTCATCTCCAAACTCCATGGCCTGGGGATCGGCTCCTCCCTCTGTGATTGGATTCTGAGCTTCCTAACTCACAGACCATAATCCGTAAGAAAAGGCAACAACGCCTCCCCCACAATCATCCTCAACACCGGTGCCCCACAAGGCTGTGTTCTCAGCCCCCTACTATGCTCCTTATACACCTATGTCCGTGTGGCCAAATTCCCCTCCAATTCGATTTTCAAGTTTGCTGATGACACCACCATAGTGGGTCGGATCTCAAACAATGATGAGACAGAGTACAGAAATGAGCTAGAGAATCTGGTGAACTGGTGCGGCAACAATAATCTCTCCCTCAATGTCAACAAAACGAAGGAGATTGTCATCGACTTCAGGAAGCGTAAAGGAGAACATGCCCCTGTCTACATCAACGGGGACGAAGTAGAAAGGGTCAAGAGCTTCAAGTTTTTAGGTGTCCAGATCACCAATAACCTGTCCTGGTCCCCCCATGTCGACACTATAATTAAGAAACCCACCAACACCTCTACTTTCTCAGAAGACTAAGGAAATTTGGCATGTTCGCTGCGACTCTTACCATCTTTTACAGATGCACCATAAAAAGCATTCTTTCTGTTTGTATCACAGCTTGGCATGGCTCCTGCTCTGCCCAAGACCGCAAGAAACTACAAAAGGTCGTTAACGTAGCCCAATCCATCAAGCAATCTAGCCTCCCATCCATTGACTGTCTCCACTTTCCACTGCCTTGGTATAATTAAGGACCCCACATACCTCAGACATTCTCTCTTCCACCTACTTCCGTCGGGAAAAAGATACAAAAATCTGAGGTCACGTACCAACTCACTCAAGAACAGCTTCTTCCCTGCTGCCGTCAGTCTTTTGAATGGACCTACCTCGCATTAAGTTGATCTTTCTCTACACCCTAGCTATGACTGAACACTACATTCTGCACTCTCTTGTTTCCTTCTCTATGTATGGTATGTTTTGTCTGTATAGCGCGCAAGAAACAATACTTTTCACTGTATACTAATACATGTGACAATAATAAATCAAATCAATCAACCAACTCAAGAAGTTGATCTTTCCCTACATCCTAGCTAAAACTGTAACACTACATTCTGCACTCTCTTCTTTCCCTCTCTATGAACGGTATGCTTTGTCTGTATAGTCCACAAAAAACAATGCTTTTCACTATATACTAATACGTGAGACAATAATAAATCAAATCAAATCAGATCTCAAAACTCTTGATCTCATCCTGACTCAAAACGTTGGGCGGGATTTTCCAGCTGCGCTCATCCCAAGGCTGGAAAATCCCACCCAAAGTCAACGACCTTTGCATCGTCCATCTCCCACTTGGTACAATTCCCATGGCGGGCGGGCAGGCAGGATGGGAAAATTCCACCTGTTAGCTCTTATTCTCTCTCCACAGAAGCTGTCAAACCAGCTGAGATTTTTCCAGCCTGTTCTATTTTTAATTGTTGCAGCACCCAGAGGAGAATAGGGGGTAGGGCCTGGGTGGGATTGTGGTCGGTGCAGACTCGATGCGCCGAATGGCCTCCTTCTGCACTGTCGGGATTCTATTCTATGAGACCGTTCGGCCCATCGTGCCTGTGCTAGCTCTCTGCAGGACTAATTCGCCGAACTGTCAATGTCAAGCTCAGGCTGCATCAGACAGCCGCCTCCACGGAGGAGGAGCGGCCGCGAGGAGAGTTTTCCGGCCCCCCGGACAGACCATGAGCCGCCACCCAGACCCGGCTGCACCCTCCCGGCCATCCCCCCGGCTCCCTCCCTCATCCCCCCGGCTCCCTCCCTCATCCCCCCGGCTGCACTCACCCGCCGCGCTCCTCAGCGCCGCCATCTTCAGCCCCCAATGTACGGTGGCCGTCCCGTCAGAGCTCAGAGCCGCCAAACTCAAAACCCTGCACCAGCTCCTCCCTCACTCTGGTTTAAACAGGGGGGATTCATTGAACCTATATTTATAACTTGTCATTATTTCTATAAAATGCCCCTTCAATCTGTCCTAAACTATTCTATTGTGTAAAAGGAGAGTGCAAGATGAATATATATCAACCCTCATTTTGAAATGAGCTGTTTTGGTGTGTCTTCTGAGCTATAATATAATCATTAATATTTATGTTTCTGCTCATCTTTAATGTGGCCAATTAGCTCACTGGATCATATAATATTGGTAGTTACTGACTTTTCCACATCTTTAAATCTAGAAGCTTGCAAAGTATGGATTAAATTACTCCTTCATCCAATCTTTTATTTGTTCATGGGACGTGGATGTTGCTGACGATAGGCCAGCATTTATTGCCCATCCCTAATTGCCCTTGAGAAAGTGGCAGTGCAGTTTACTGTGGTTCACAGTAACACTGACTGCAACAAGGGCTGTAGTAACAGTAAGTTCATTATCTAACTCTGAAGCTATAAGAAAACACTTGTGCTCTGCCCAAGGTCCCAGTAAAGTCTGGCGCGCTCCTACTACGCCCCGATTAGATTGAGCCCCTTGTGGTATGAGGTGCAACAGTGTACACTGTGAAAACTATATACAGATGTATGTTACAAAAAGCACTTAGCTGTACAACAGTGTATAATGGTTTGTGTGAACAATGAAACACAGGTTAGGTTCTTGCAATTTGGTGCATTGCCCATTGTGTGTACTTCTCCCGCTTCTTTCAACAAGTGGTGGGAGGGAACTGATTGGATTTGATTTGATTTGATTTATTATCTGATTTGATTTATTATTGTCACATGTACTAGCATGCAGTGAAAAGTACTGTTTCTTGCACACTATGCAGAGAAAGCATACTGTTCATAGATAAGGAAATGAGAGAGTGCAGAATGTAGTGTTACAGTCATAGCTAGGGGTGTAGAGAAAGATCAACTTAGTGCGAGGTAGGTCCATTCAAAAGTCAGACAGCAGCAGGGAAGAAGCTGTTCTTGAGTCGGTTGGTACGTGACCTCAGACTTTTGTATATTTTTCCCGACGGAAGAAGGTGGAAGAGAGAATGTCCGGCGTGCGTGGGGTCCTTAATTATTCTGGCTGCTTTGCTGAGGCAGCGGGAAGTGTAGGCAGAGTCAATGGATGGGAGGCTGGTTTACGTGGTAGATTGGTCTACATTCACGACCTTTTGTAGTTCCTTGCGGTTCTGGGCAGAGCTGGAGCCAAACCAAGCTGTGATACAACCAGAAAGGATGCTTTCTATGGTGCATCTGTAAAAGTTGGTGAGAGTCGTAGCTGACATTCCAAATTTCAACAACAGAGAACAATAGAGAAGAGAAAACAAAACAATGTTCGCCAGTCCAAACATTCTATGTGGTATGACCAGTGGTGTTCCGCAGGGCTCTGTACTGGGACCTCTGCTATTTGTGATATATATAAATGATTTGGAAGAAGGTGTAACTGGTGTCATCAGCAAGTTTGCGGATGACATGAAGATGGCTGGAATTGCGGATAGCGAAGAGCATTGTCGGGCAATACAGCAGGATATAGATAGGCTGGAAAATTGGGCGGAGAGGTGGCAGATGGAGTTTAATCCAGATAAATGCGAAGTGATGCATTTTGGAAGAAATAATGTAGGGAGGAGTTATACAATAAATGGCAGAGTCATCAGGAGTATAGAAACACAGAGGGACCTAGGTGTGCAAGTCCACAAATCCTTGAAGGTGGCAACACAGGTGGAGAAGGTGGTGAAGAAGGCATATGGTATGCTTGCCTTTATAGGACGGGGTATAGAGTATAAAAGCTGGAGTCTGATAATGCAGCTGTATAGAACGCTGGTTAGGCCACATTTGGAGTACTGCGTCCAGTTCTGGTCGCCGCACTACCAGAAGGACGTGGAGGCATTGGAGAGAGTGCAGAGAAGGTTTACCAGGATGTTGCCTGGTATGGAGGGTCTTAGCTATGAGGAGAGATTGGGTAGACTGGGGTTGTTCTCCTTGGAAAGACGAAGAATGAGGGGAGATCTAATAGAGGTATACAAGATTATGAAGGGTATAGATAGGGTGAACAGTGGGAAGCTTTTTCCCAGGTCGGAGGTGACGATCACGAGGGGTCACGGGCTCAAACTGAGAGGGGCGAAGTATAACTCAGACATCAGAGGGACGTTTTTTACACAGAGGGTGGTGGGGGCCTGGAATGCGCTGCCAAGTAGGGTGGTGGAGGCAGGCACGCTGACATCGTTTAAGACTTACCTGGATAGTCACATGAGCAGCCTGGGAATGGAGGGATACAAACGATTGGTCTAGTTGGACCAAGGAGCGGCACAGGCTTGGGGGGCCGAAGGGCCTGTTTCCTGTGCTGTACTGTTCTTTGTTCTTTGTATGTGGTGATGAATTCCCAATAGCGTGTGTTGGGCTTGCTCAGACGTCCAGAGTGGATGATAACACCAACAGGTGGAGGGGAGACTGTTTTCTGGACTCTGTCTATTTTGCTGGGCTCACAAGACATGTCGTGTGTGTGTAGTACAGATGTGGAACCCGCTGCATTGGACTCCGATGGGGTCACCTACCTACGAGGACACCTATGTCAGACTCCTATTTATTGACGACAGCTCAGCCTTCAACACCATTATTCCCTCGAAAGTCATCTCCAAACTCCGTGTCCTGGGCCTCGGCTCCTCCCTCTGCAACTGGATCCTGAACTTCCTAACTCACAGAGCACAAGGATAGGCAACAAGATCTCCTCTAAGATCATCCTCAACACCGGTGCCCCACAAGGCTGCGTTCTCAGACCCCTACAATACTCGTTATACACCTATGACTGTGTGGCCAAATTCCCCTTCAATTTGATTTTCAAGTTTGCTGGCGACACCACCGCAGTGGGTCGGATCTCAAACAATGACGAGACGGAGTACAGGAATGAGATAGAGAATCCGGTGAACTGGTGCGGCAACAATAATCTCTCCCTCAATGTCAACAAAATGAAGGAGATTGTCATCGACTTCAGGAAGCGTAAAGGAGAACATGCCCCTGTCTACATCAAGAGCAGCATGGTAGCACAGTGGTTAGCACTGCTGCTTCAGAGCTCCAGGGACCTGGGTTCGATTCCCGGCTTGGGTCACTGACTGTGTGGAGTTTGCACATTCTCCTCGTGTCTGCATGGGTTTCCTCCGGGTACTCCAGTTTCCTCCCACAGTCCAAAGATGTGCGGGTTAGGTTGATTGGCCATGCTAAAATTGCCCCTTAGTGTCCTGAGATGTGTAGGTTAGAGGGATTAGCGGGTAAATGTGTAGGGATATGGGGGTAGGGCCTGGGTGGGATTGTGGTCGGTGCAGACTCGATGGGCCAGATGGCTTCTTTCTGCACTGTAGGGTTTCTATGATTCAATGGGGACGAAGTAGAAAAGGTTGAGAGCTTCATGTTTTTATGTGTCCAGCTCACCAACAACCTGTCTTGGTCCCCTATGCCGACACTATAGTTAAGAAAACCCACCAGCACCTCTACTTTCTCAGAAGACAAAGGAAATTTGGCATGTCAGCTACGGCTCTCACCAACTTTTACAGATGCACCATAGAAAGCATCTTTCTGGTTGTATCACAGCTTGGTATGGCTCCTGCTCTGCCAAGACCGCAAGGAACTACAAAAGGTCGTGAATGTAGCCCAATCTATCATGCAAACCAGCCTCCCATCCATTGACTCTGTCTACAATTCCCACTGCCTCGGCAAAGCAGCCAGCATAAGTAAGGACCCCACGCACCCTGGACATCCTCTCTTCCACCTTCTTCCGTCGAGAAAAAGATACAAAAGCCTGAGGTCACGTACCAACCGACTCAAGAACAGCTTCTTCCCTGCTGCTGTCAGACTTTTGAATGGACTTACCTTGCATTAAGTTGATCTTTCTCTACACCCTAGATGCTAAATTCTCCCTCAGTGTACCCGAACAGGCGCCAGAGTGTGGCGACTAGGGGATTTTCATAGTAACTTCATTGCAGTGTTCATGTAAGCCTAATTGTGACACCAATAAATAAAATAAATAGATGTAAAGCCTCTATCACCAGAGAATTTGAGTACAAGACTGTGAGGTCTTGTTTCAATTGTATAGAACCTTGGTTAGGCCACACCTGGAATACTGTGTGCAGTTTTTGTCCCCTTACTATTATTATTATATTATTGCCATAGAAGGAGCACAATTAAGGTTTATCAGACTTGTTTTGGGAATAGCTTCTGAAGAGAGATTGGGCAAACTGGGCCTGTATTCTGTAGAGTGTCGAAGAATGGGAACTGATCTCATTGAAGCCTACAAAATACTTAAAGGAAGAGACAAGGTTGATGCAGATCAGATAGTTTCCTTGATTGGGGAGTTTAGAACCCCGGGCACAATTTCAAAATAAGGGCCGAAATGAGGAGAAATTTCTTTACACAGAGGATTGTGAATCTTTGGAATTCTCTACCCCAGAGAGCTGTGGAAGCTCAATCATTGTGTGTGCTTAAAGTAGAAATTGATAGATTTCTAATGAACAACATAAAGGGATAGTGGGTGTAAAAAGCATTGAAGTGCCCAATCAGCCATGATCATATTAAATGGCAGAGTTGGCTTAATGGGCTGAATGGCCTACTCCTGTTGCTATGTTCCTAAAACACATGGATTGCAGCATTCTAGAAGGCAGCTTGTAGACCTGGTCATCACTTGGCTATGTGATGACGTAGTCAGGTCTAGTTTCACGTGGTGGGAGCGCTCTATATTTTCCCCAGGATCTCGGGCAGAACTCATGTCTTCTTACAGCTGAAGAGTTAGTTAAATAAACTTACTGTTACCACAGTCCTTGTTGCAGTCAATGTTACTGAGAACCACGAAAAAACATGGTGTCAGGGCTGGCAGAATGGCGCAAGGACTTCAAACTATAGACCCACTAATCCTCAGTGAAAATGTGGCAGACAACTAGGAGAAGTTTAAACAGGGACAGCTCATATTCTGCAGTGCAATTTTGCTCACCTGAGATCCAAGACAAAGGTGTGTCCAATTCCCAAGAGCAGGGATGTACTTCTGAGGCTGTATAAGGCTCTGGTCAGGCCCCATTTGGAGTATTGTGAGCAGTTTTGGGTCCCATATCTAAGGAAGGATGTGCTGGCCTTGGAAAAGGTCCAAAGGAGGTTCACAAGAATGATCCCTGAAATGAAGGGCTTGTTGTATGGGGAATGGTTGAGGACTCTGGGTCTGTACTCGTTGGAGTTTAGAAGGATGAGGGGAGATCTTACTGAAACTTACAGGATACTGCGAGTGGGCGTGGAGAGGATGTTTCCACTAGTTGGAAAAACTAGAACCAGAGGGCACGACCTCAGGTTAAAGGGACGATCCTTTAAAACAGAGATGAAGAGGAATTTCTTCAGCCAGAGAGTGGTGAATCTGTGGAATTCTTTGCCGCAGATGGCTGTGGAGCCCAGGTCATTGAGTGTCTTTAAGGCAGAGATAGATAGGTTCTTGATTAATAAGGGGATCAGGAGTTATGGGGAAAAGGCAGGAGAATGGCGATGAGAAAAATATCAGCCATGATTGAAGGGCGGAGCAGATTTGATGGGCCGAGTGGCCTAATTCTGCTCCTATGTCTTGTGGTCTTATGGTCTCATCAGAGAGTTGCTCTATGCCTATGATGCCGCACTACAATGCCATACCAAGGAACACCTTCAGCAGCAAATATACAGACTTCTCTCATGCTAGTAAAGTTTGGCTTGGTTTGATCTGATCAGATTGACAATTATTTGGGCCCATGATGTTGCCATTCTGCCATCTCTCAGCACTGACAATATGAAGCTGGAGGATGTTGATAGGTTTGCATATCTAGACTCCACAATCACCATCAATCTGTCACTTAATGCTGAAATCAACATGCAACACAAAAGCTGCAGCTGATATCCAAGTTGTTTTTTGTAAAAATATACTTTATTCATAAATAATCTATAAGAACATTACAAGTTTCCAAGCTGAGTAAGAGAGTGTGAAATATCAGCGAGCTGACTGGGTGGCACAGTGGTTAGCACTGCTGCCTCACAGCACCTGAAACCCAGGTTCGATTCCTGGCTTGGGTCACTGTCTGTGCAGAGTCTGCACATTCTCCTTGTGTCTGTGTGGGTTTCCCCTGGATGCTGCGGTTTCCTCCCACAGTCCAAAGGACGTGCTTGTTAGGTGCATTGGCCATGCTAAATTCTCCCTCAGTGTACCAGCGCCGGCATGTGGTGACTATGCGATTTTCACAGTCACTTCTTTATTGTGTTAATGTAAACCGACTTGTGACACTAATAAATAAACTTAAACCTTAAAACTGACTGAGAAAACTGAACTGTGAATCTACCAAGTCTGTTGTCTCTGCACTCTGTAGTAATGAGACCTGAACAACATAAGTTAGGTGGGTAAAAAGGCAGAACAATTACCACATTTGCTGTCTCGGACGTACCTTCAGCAATTCTTGGCAAGACAAGGTCATTAACTCAGGTCCAGGATCATGCTAATTACACCAGCACATACTCATTGCTAAGCCAACAAGATCTGCAATGACTCAGCCACATTCATATGATGGATGATGGCCATGGACTATCTGAACGGTGAACTGCCGCTGGGTACAACCTCCTGGGTGTTCATACCTCTGCTACAAGGACACCTGCAAGTAGGATTATGAAGATGCTGGAAACTGACAACTAGGAGTCAGTCACTGATGGCCATTACCTCTGGAAGCTGACTGTTCGGAAGGGCGTTGGAAGAGGTGAGCAGAAACAAAAAGCTCATCTGACCGAGAAGAGGGTCCAGAGGAAACTGAGGCCAGTGAATTGTGCACCTTCTCAGCCCACTGTCTTTTTAGAATCACAGAATTCCTGCAGTGCAGAAAGAGGCCATATGGCCCACCGAGAACCGACAACAATCCCACCCAAGCCCTATCCCTGTAACCCCAGGTATTTAGCCTGCTAGTCTCCCTGACACAAAGGGGAAATTGAGCATAGCCAATCAACCTAACCCACAAACATCTTTGGACTGTGGGAGGAAACCAGAGCACCCGGAGGAAACCCAAGCAGACATGGGGAGAATGTGCAAACTCCACACAGACAGTGACCCAAGGTCGGTATTGAACCTGGATCCCTGGCACTGTGAGGCAGCTGTGCTAACCTTTGCAGGAAATGAAGCAGAGACGGTCTGGCCAGAGTCCAGAGGCACAACAGGCCACGTTTAACACACGGTTGACCACTGTGGCACATACCATTGTCTTATGACATGGACAAGTTGGGCCGAAGGGCCTGTTTCCATGCTGTAAACCTCTGTGACTCTATGAGATGGAGGGCTGCCATCACCAGCACTGCTTAATCTTATTCTGAAATAACCATCTGATTTCATCTGGTTAATCTGTCGCTTCCATAATTTTAAAATGGAGGTTTGCTGCTTGGTGCAGAAAGATCATAGAAATCATAGAATCCCTACAGTGCAGAAGGAGGCCATTCAGCCCATCGAGTCTGCACTGACCACAATCCCACCCAGGCCCTACCTCCAAATATTTACCCGCTAATTCCTCTAACCTACGCATCTCAGGACTCTAAGGGGCAATTTTTTTTTAACCTGGCCAATCAACCTAACCCGCACATCTTTGGAGAGATGTTGTACTAGTGAGCTACAAAAGCGAAACACTTGTTAAGAGCATCAAGGGATATGTGTTGGGCAGCGCAGTCTCGGTCGGATCTGAAAGTGACAAGAATCAGCAAACCAAAGAATTGAATTTACGGAATGAGCCCGGTGAAACAACCAAAGGGCAAGATTTCACCTTTATATAACTTTTACTTTAATTACCAAAATTTTAATCAGTAAATTTTAGAATCAGACATCATGCCAACAAATGGTCAGAAGCCATTTTCCACAAAGCCTTCAACATTTTTTAAAAACTCTCAACAATTTATGTTTAATGGAAAAAGATTACTCCGCCATGCTGGCTTCGAACCTTTCTTTAAAAAGGAATTTAATATAAGTGTACATAAAGCCTGCTGTCTTGTTCCCTCCTCTCTCTCTCCCTCTCTCTGAGGTGGGACTCAACTTGTTGAACATTCTTGGCACTTTCAGATCCGACCGAGACTGCGTCAGCCAACACACTTATCCCTGGATGCTCTTCCCTAACAAACAACTGAAAAGGAACAGCAAACACTGATTTCACAACGGTAATAAAATCAGAGGAGCTTAGCCCTATTTCCTTTGAGTGCCGCTATATTTTAAAAAGATATGGAGTAAAGAACTTGCCACTATCACCCGCATCCAAAGAACAAAGGTTTTATTGAACCATTTAGAATAGCATTAGTACAGGATCGTTCCATTACCCAATACCAGAGGAACCATAATTCAATTCAATTTTATTGTCATCGTATAGAGCATAAATACAAATACAATGAAAAGTGAGTTTACAGGCTCCCAAGATACAAAGAAAAAAGCAAATGCAAGTAGTCATTATAAAATAGTCATTAAGTCTATACGTACATGCCATCATGCCATATTGTGCAATATGTAGTAAATTGTAATGTTAGAATCAGACATCATGCCATCAAATGGTCAGAAGACATTTTCCACAAAGCCTTCAACAGTTTTTTAAAATTCTCGACAATTTATGTTTAATGGAAGAAGATTACTCCGCCATACGGATGGGTGATTCTAACATTAAAATTTGCATACATATTGCACAATACCCATCGCCTGGGAATATGTTAAAGGATGGAGTTCAGCTGGGCAACAGCTCTGGGGAAGAAGCAGTTCCTGAGCCTAGTCGTACAGGCTCGAATGCATCTGTGGGGCCTCCCCAATAGCAGGGGGTGAGGGGGGCGGGGGGGGGGGGGGGGGTGGGGAGCGTGGGGCGCAAACAGTCTACAACTGGGATGGGTGGGATCTCTAGCAATGCTGAGAGATCTCCGCAGACAGCGTTTGTGATAAATGTCCTGGATGGTTGGTAGCTGATGTATTGGGCAGTTTTGACTACCCGCTGCAAAGTTTTCTGGTCAGAAATGGAGCAACTGCCGTACCACACCGCAATGCAGTTCGACAAGATGCTCTCTATTGTGCACTAGTAGAAGTTTGAGAAGCTGGGGGCGGGGGGGGGGGGGGGGGGGGGGGGGGGCGGGGGACATTAACACCTTCAAGAGAGGAAGGAGGGAACAAAGAATATGTTAGCTTTTTATTTTGTTGCTCCAGAAGAACTTCACATCTTTATCATTTGTAATGTTTCACGAACATTTCTGAGCATCTGCTGCAGAAAAAGCAAAAGGCCATTTTGAACTTTGGGCAGTTTATATCGAAGGCTTGATTTAGCAAACTAGTGCTCCTATTAACAAGGGGTTTCTAATGCTCTGGAATCTGAGCCACTTGTTGGAGGTTTCGGGAATGCTGGCGATCAACAGTGACGCACATGATAAAAATCACAGACCGCAACCTCCATGTCCTGGCTGCAAATCTTCCAGCTTGTTGAGAATAGATCGTACATGTAAAAGGCCTGTGTAAGAGGGATGTTTAACCATCATCACAGATTAGACAGATAAGTAAAACAGATGGTGTCATTTATTTGATCCTCCTTAATCTGTGGGCCTTTTAAATTAAGATCATTCTTGTTTGCCAATCATTTCACAGAAGAATCTGAGTAAAGATTTCAAGGATTGGATGAGAAATCTACAGTAATATTCAGAGATTTTTACTTACCCGTTGATCTCAGTTGCAGTTCTGTGTCAGGGATAATATTCATTTGTCACTTTGGGGAAATGTAGATTCAGAAAAAGTTTGAGGTTTTCATCTTTAACTGACCTAACGTGGCCCAGTAAAAGAGGGAAAGCTAACTATAAAAGTTAGGCCACAATTAGAACACTATGATTGACTTTGTCTTATGGTACCACATATTTTCGAGGGTGGAACAACTTTCCATTAAATAGCATCTTTAACATGGTAAAAAGGTACAGGTCACGCCACAGGAATATTGACATTGAGCCATGTAAGATGCTAGTATTAGGAGAACTTAAGTCAAAATGATAGATCTTAAGGAGCATTTTGAAGGAGGAGAGAGAATTACACAGACTGAGGGAGGGAATTCCCGAGCTCAGGGCCCCGGCAGTAAAAGCACTGGCACGGGGCGGCACGGTAGCACAGTGGTTAGCACTGCTGCTTCACAGCTCCAGGGGCCTGGGTTCGATTCCCAGCTTGGGTCACTGTCTGTGTGGAGTTTGCACATTCTCCTCGTGTCTGCGTGGGTTTCCTCCGGGTGCTCTGGTTTCCTCCCACATTCCAAAGATGTGTGGGTTAGGTTGACTGGCCATGCTTAAATTGCCCCTTAGTGTCATGAGATGTGTAGGTTAGAGGGATTAGTGGGTAAAATATGTAGGGATGTGGGGGTAGGGCCTGGGTGGGATTGTGGTCGGTGCAGACTCGATGGGCCGAATGGCCTCTTTCTGTACTGTAGGGTTTCTATGATTTCTATGATTCACCAATAATGGAATAATTAAAATCACAGATGTGCAATTAAGAGACCGGATTTAGAGGAGTGCAGAAATCTTGGAGGTTAGTAGGGCTGGAGGAGGTTACAGAGAGCGGTGAGGCCTCAGAGGACTTTGAAAACTAGGATGAGAATTTTAAAATTGAGTCATTGTTGGTCAGATCAGGAGCCAATGTAGGTCAGTGAGCACATAGTCGATGATAGATGAACTGCTGAGAGTTAGAATGGGTGGTACGGTGGTTAGCACTGCAGCCTCACAGCGTCAAGGACCCAGGTTCGATTCCCGGCTTGGGTCATTGTCTGTGTGGAGTCTGCATGTTCTCCCCGTGTCTGCGTGGGTTTTCTCTGGATGCTCCGGTTTTCTCCCACAGTCCAAAGATGTGCAGGTTAAGTGCATTGGCCATGCTAAATTCTCCTCAGTATGCCTGAACAGGCACCAGAGTGTGGTGACTAGGGGATTTTCACAGTAACTTCATTGCAGTGTTAATGTAAGCCTACTTGTGACTAATACAAAAACTAACTTTAAATATGGACATGACGTGGAGTTGCTGGCATTGGACTAGGGTGGGCACAGTAAGTAGTCTCACAGCACCAGGTTAAAGTCCAACAGGTTTATTTGGTAGCACGAGCTTTCGGAGCATTGTCCCTTCGTCAGGTGATTGGGCAGCAGAGTTTTGGATGAGTTCAATATACAGAGGGTGCAAGATGAGAGGCCGGACAGAAGAGCATTGAATGGTCAAGTCTGGAGATGACAAAGACTAGGATGAAGATTTCAGCAGCAGATGCGCTGAGCCCTGGGCGTAAATAGGTGACTTTACAGAGGTAGAATAGAAGTAGGTGGATGTTGATGGAGCAAATGAGTAGTTGGAAGTTCATCTCTG
This sequence comes from Mustelus asterias, assembly GCF_964213995.1. NCBI lineage: Eukaryota > Metazoa > Chordata > Chondrichthyes > Carcharhiniformes > Triakidae > Mustelus > Mustelus asterias. Next base: position 175,364,099 of record NC_135801.1, on the reverse strand, counting down.
GATCGTGGGATGCCAAAGCTGTGAAAGGTCTAATTCAGCCTCAAACAGTAACCAGAGAGAAGGCTGAAGATGGTGGCTAGAAAAAAGAAATTGAGTGGAAACAAAAGACAATGGTTTCGTTCTTTCAAAGTTTTGTTGGAGGAAATTACTGCTCATGCTGAACTGGATATCCAACAAGCAGTGTGACAATTTAGTGATACTGAAGCATTTGAGAGGTGTGACGGGCGCAATCTTTCGTCTAAGCTGCGTGGGTGCTCAGAAATCAGGAATGCATGTTCCATGGAGGGAAGAAGCAGAGTTACCCCAGTCCAACGCCGACATCGCCACATCATGAAGAAACAGGCCAGGAATAAGCAACATTCCCTTTACAATTTGCACATGCAAGTCACACAGAATCATAAAGCAGTGCAACAGGCCAGCCGCACACAGCAAACGGAGGTAAGAGGGAATACTGTTGATGAGGTGGAGCTGGGTGAAGTCAGCCTATGTGTATAGCCTGACATTGTGTTTTCAAACCATGTCGCTGAGGGAAGCAGTAGATGAGAGATAGGAGTGGCACGAGAATAGATCCATAGGTGACTCCAGATATAACAGTTTAGGAGTGGGAAGAGAAGCCATTGCAAAGAATTTTCTGTCCATGACTGATGGAACTAGGCAAAGGCAATTCCATCCAGTTGGATGACAGTGGAGAAGTGTTGAAGGTTCACAGAATCACAGAATACTGCAATGTAGAAGAGGCCCTTCAGCCCATTGAGTCTGCACCGACACATGAAAGGCCCTGACCTGCCCATCTAATCCCACTAGCCAGCACTTGGCCCATAGCCTTGAATGTTATGGCGTGGCAAGTACTCATTTTAAAGGATGCGAGGCATCTCGCCTCCAGCACCCTTAAAGGCAGTGCATTCCAGACCGTCACCACCCTCTGAGTAAAAATGTTTTTCTTCAAAATCCCCCCTAAACCTCCTACCCCTCACTTTTAACCTGTGTCCCCTCATAACTGACCCTTCAACTAAGGGGAACAGTTGTTCCTTATCCACTCTGTAAATGCCCCTCATAACCTTGAACACCTCAATCAGGTCACCCCTCAGTCTTCTCTGCCCCAGAGAAAACAACCCAAGCTTATCCAACCTCTCTTTGTAACTTAAATGTTCCGTTCCAGGCAACATCCTGGTGAATCTCCTCTGCACCCCCTCCAGTGCGTTCACGTCCTTCCTAAAACATGGCGACCAGAACTGCACACAGTACTCCAGCTATGGCCTCAACAAAGTTCAATACAACTCCATCATGACCTCTCTGCTTTTGTAATTTATATCCTGATTGATAAAGGCAAGTGTGCCATTTGCCTTTTTCACCACCCTATTAACCCACCTTTGGAGATCTATGGACAAACACGCCAAGGTCCCTTTGTTCTTCAGAACTTCCCAGTGTCAGACCTTTCATAGTATCCTTCCTTGTCAAATTACTCCTTCCAAAGTGCATCACCTCACACTTTTCAGGGTTAAATTCCAACTGCCACCTATCCGCCCATTTGACCATCTCGTCTATATCTTCCTGTAACCCAAGACACTCAACCTCACTGTTAACCACTCAGCTAATCTTTGTGTCATCGGCAAACTTACTGATCCTACCCCCACATAGTCATCTATGCCATTTATATAAATGATGAACAATAGGGGGCCCAGCATGGATCCCTGTGGTACGCCACTGGCCACTGGCCTCGTCACTAAAGCAGCCGTTTGTCACCACCGTCTGTCTCCCTCTACTAAGCCAATTATGAATCCAATTATGAATGATGTGATCAACTGTGTCAAAATCTGCAGACAGCTCCAGAAAGGGGAGGGGGGATAATTTATCGGTTAATGGAATATACAAACAGAACAAGGACAGCCCATATTTATACAGTGCCCTTAATATATTAGAAGTTCGTAAGATGTTTTATAGGAGTGTTATGGTACTACATGTGACCCCAAGCCACCCAATATTTGAAAAGTAAGTCTCTAAAGGAGTAGAGAGAAAACGGGAATAAGCGGATAGCTCATTCAGAGAGCTGGTATAGGCACATAAGGGCAGCAGATTGCTCTCTCCTATCTGTATTATAAAATGATCTCAAGAGGTTATGATGGGGGGGGGGATGGTATGTCTAAGTGTGTCAATGTATGCAAAGGGACTGGGTGATGATTTCCCCCTTGAAGCAAAACCCATGGCTGCCAACTGTGCTTAAATGTATTAAGAAGTCTCACAACACCAGGTTAAAGTCCAACAGGTTTATTTGGTAGCACAAGCCACTAGCTTTCGGAGCGCTGCTCCTTCATCAGGTGAGTGGGAGTTCTATTCACGAACAGGGCATATAAAGACACAATCTCAATTTACAAAATAATGGTTGGAATGCGAGTCTTTACAGGTAATCAAGTCTTAAAGGTACAAACAATGTGAGTGGAGAGAGGGTTAAGCACAGGTTAAAGGGATGTGTATTGTCTCCAGACAGGACAGTTAGTGGGATTTTGCAAGCCCAGGCAAGTTGTGGGAGTTACAGATAGTGTGACATGAACCCAAGATCCCGGTTGAGGCCATCCTCATGTGTGCGGAACTTGGCTATCAGTCTCTGCTCAGTGACTCTGCGTTGTCGTGTGTCGTGAAGGCCACCTTGGAGAACACTTCGGATGAAGATCAGAGGCCGAATGCCCGTGACCGCTGAAGTGTTCCCCAACGGGAAGAGAACACTCTTGCCTGGTGATTGTCGAGCGGTACACGGTACATACACTTGCAACTAGGCCAATGTTGTCTACCTGATACGCTGCAGGAAAGGATGTCCCAAGGCATGGGGAGACCATGCAGACGCTACGACAACAGATGAATGAACACCGCTCGACAATCACCAGGCAAGAGTGTTCTCTTCCTGTTGGGGAACACTTCAGCAGTCACGGGCATTTGGCCTCTGATCTTTGGGTAAACGTTCTCCAAGGCGGCCTTCACGACACATGACAACGCAGAGTCGCTGAGCAGAGACTGATAGCCAAGTTCCGCACACATGAGGATGGCCTCAACCGGAATCTTGGGTTCATGTCACACTATCTGTAACCCCCATGATTTGCCTGGGCTTGCAAAATCTCACTAACTGTCCTGTCTGGAGACAATACACATCTCTTTGACCTGTGCTTAACCCTCTCTCCACTCACATTGTCTGTACCTTTAAGATTTGATTACCTGTAAAGACTCGCATTCCAACCATTATTTTGTAAATTGAGTTTGTGTCTTTATATGCCCTGTTTGTGAACAGAACTCCCACTCACCTGATGAAGGGGCAGCGCTCCGAAAGCTAATGGCTTGTGCTACCAAATAAACCTGTTGGACTTTAACCTGGTGTTGTGAGACTTCTTACTGTGTTTACCCCAGTCCAACGCTGGCATCTCCACATCATTAAATCTATTCCCAAAGGTTTCATTGCATGACTGGCCCCCATGCTCCAGCCATTTGTTGGTCAACTCTGTCAGAGTGTCGGTGCTAACTCGATGGGCCGAATGGCCTCCTGCAATGTAAAGATTCTACAAACACATCAGTCCTTGTGATGTACTGCCTTCCTATGCCAAATTAGGAAGCAAAAAGACCCATTACCCTTTTGGACGATGCTCGAATGTCAGGCAAACACTAGCCTTCTCCCATTTTCAATAAGAGGAAAGCTCAAAGAAAATGCCAAAAAAACCTTTTTAAAAAAAAAGTCTGGGTGACTTTTCTCCAGGATTGCATGCGCATCCTGGAGATTGATCTTCAATTCCTGGAGACTCCAGCCCAATCCTGGGAGGAGCTGTTGGGAACCCCAGCAAAACTACTGGTGTGTAACATTGCAGAGAATCAATCACCATCCACCCAACCTATCCCAATATAAATAAGAGCAAAATACTAAGAATGCTGGAAATCTGAAATAAAAAACAGAAAATGCTGGAAAAAAAGTCAGAGGGACTCAAAAACATTAACAGAGGGTGGCACAGTGGTTGGCACTGCTGCCTCACAGCGCCGGGGACCTGGGTTTGATTCCCAGCTTGGGTCACTGTCTGTGCAGACTCTGTACGTTCTCCCCGTGTCTGCAAGGATTTCTCCTGGACGCTCTGGTTTCCTCCCACAGTTTGAAAGACGTGCTGGTTAGGTGCATTGGCCGTGCTAAATTCTCCCTCAGTGTACCCGAACAGGCGCCGGAGTGTGGTAACTAGGAGATTTTCACTGTAACTTCATTGCAGCATTATAGAATCCTACAATGCAGAAGGAGACCATTCAGCCCATTGAGTCTGCACTGACTACAATCTCACCCAGACCCTATCCCCGTGCATTTACCCTACTAGTCCCCCCCCTCGCACTAAGGGGCAATTTAGCATGGCCAATCCACCTAACCCGCACATCTACCTGAACCCGAACAGGCGCCGGAGTGTGGCCACCAGGGGATTTTCACAGTAACTTCATTGCAGTGTTCATGTAAATCTACTTGTGACTGATAAATAAGCTTTACTTTTACTTTAGACTATGGGAGGAAACCGGAGCACCCAGAGGAAACCCATGCAGACACGGGGAGATTGTGCAAAGTCCACACAGACACTAATAATAAATTTTTAAAAACCAAAAGAGAAAATGCTGGAAAATCTCAGCAGGTCTGGCAGCATCTGTAAGGACTGGCTGTCCTGTCTGGAGACAATACTCATTTTGAGTCCAGATGACCCAAAGGAATCACCTACAGATGCTGCCAGACCTGCTGAGATTTTCCAGCATTTTCTCTTTTGGTTTCAGATTCCAGCATCCGCAGTAATTTTGCTTTTATAAGTTTTTTTTTAAGAAGAGGTTTGTTTCTCTTTCCACACATGCTGCCCAGACCTGCTGAGCCTTTTCCAGCAACCATAAAGTTTGGTTGCAGGGATGCAGTAGGTCCAGGTTAGGTTGAGGAGGGCTTGGGGGTAGTGGACACGCATGCGTGTTGCGCAGCCTCGGTCGAAGCGGAGAGTCCCGCCTCAGAGAGAGAGGCGCACGGAGCGAGGCCGCCCGCTCTACCGCTCATATTCGCTGCTTTTCTTCCCTCCCTCGAAACAGAAACATGTTCTAATCTAATGTGCGGCGGAATAATTTATTTCATTTCAAGAAAATAAATCGTTGGCGGCGGCTCCCGAAAAAAAATGTTGAGGGCTTCATGGAAAGTGACTCCGCCGTTAAAGGTAGGAGAGAGCCGGCGGTGGGTGGAGAAATGTCCGATTTCTGATTAAAACGGGGGCTGAGAGCTCTCTGTTCCCGCTCGGCTCATTCTCTGGAGTGTCCTTGTCCTTTCCCCTGAGCGGTTTGAAGGCGGGCCGGGCCGCGGGAGGAGGCTTCAGCCAGGCCGTCAGCTTCAACCTAACTTAGTTGACCTGAGTTCAGGCGCTGATTGACGCGGCTCTGCGCCAGTCGGACGAGGCGGCCGCGGAGCGTGGCGAGACCGCCCACCAATCGGCCGCGAGCAGTGGGGGCGGGTCCTTTCCCTGGGTGGGCGGGGCCAGTGAGGAGGGGTTAATCAAGCTAGGTTGAGCGGCAATGACAAGAGTAGGAAATGCAATTGGAATGGGCTTGGGGAGGGGGGTAGGGACTTGATATCTAACTCAAGATAAAAACTCTTGACATCTTGCTGCTACAGAATTACCATCCTCCCACCCACTCACTCAATTTAGGAAGGCGTACATTTTTAACCATTACATTCGCAGAGAGAAAACGGCGTGACCTTGTAGGTGAATGTTGGCAACTTTGTACACACTGGCCAGGAAGAGTCAGTGAGCCATGTGGTTTATTAGCTTTTCTTTGAGTTCTTGCACTTTTCAACAATCCTGAATTCTCCCTCACGCACTCCAGATAGACTCTCTTCCACCACCTTGATAAAGGCAACCTACTGCTGATGCTGTAATCGGAAAGAAAAATGCTGGGAAAACTCAGCAGGTCTGACAAGAGAGTTTGGATGATCCAAAGGGCCACCCCGACTTGAAACATTGGCTCTATTCTCTCTCCACAGATGCTGTCAGACCTGCTGAGATTTTCTAGGATTTTTCTGTTTTTGTCTCTCTTCCACTTTCTTCCATTGGGAAAAAGATACAAAGGTCTGAGGACACGTACCAACCGACTGAAGAACAGCCTCTTCCCTGTTGCCATCAGACTTTTGAATAGACCGACCATTATTAAGCTGATCTTTCTCTCCACCCTATTTCTCTTAACGTTATGACTCTGTCTACACTTCCTGCTGCATCGGCAAAGCAGCCAGCATAATTAAGGACCCCACGCACCCCGGACATTCTCTCTTCCACCTTCTTCCGTCGGGAAAAAGATACAAAAGTCTGAGGTCACGTACCAACTGACTCAAGAACAGCTTCTTACCTGCTGCTGTCAGACTTTTGAATTGACTTGCTTTGCATTAAGTTAACCTTTCTCTACACCCTAGCTATGACTGTAACTCTACATTCTGCACTCTCTCGTTTCCTTCTCTACGAATGTATGTTTTGTCTGTATAACGCACAAGAAACAATACTTTTCACTATGTTAATATATGTGACAAATCAAATCTAACTGCAGCACTATATTCTGCACCCTCTCCTTTCCTTCTCCCCTATGTACTCTGAACTGTATATTTTGTCTGTATTTGATTTATTATTGTCACATGTATTGGTATACAGTGAAAAGTGTTGTTTCTTGCGCACATACAGACCAAGCATACAAAGCATAGGAAAAGAGAGAGTGGAGAATGTAGTTTTACAGTCATGGCTAGGGTGTAGAGAAAGATCAACTTAATGCGAGGCAGGTCCATTCAAAAGTCCTATGGCATGTTCTCCACTATATGTGCTATAGCAGGGAAGAAGCTGTTTTTGAGTCAGTTGGTATGTGATCTCAGACTTCTGTATCTTTTTCCCGACGGAAGAGAGAATGTCCGGGATGCGTGGGGTCATTAATTATGCTGGCTGCTTTTCTGATGCAGTGGGAAGTGCAGACAGTATCAATGGATGGGAGGCTGGTTTGAGTGATGGACTGGGCTTCATTCGTGATCCTTTGTTGTTTCTTGTTATCTTGGGCAGAGCAGGAGCCGTATCAAGCTGTGATACAACCAGAAAGAATGCTTTTTGTAGTGCATCTGTAGAAGTTGGTGAGAGCCGTAGTGGACATGCCAAATTTCCTTAGTCCCTTAGAAAATAGAGGCGTTGGTGGGCTTTCATAACTATAGTGTCCATATGGAGGGACCAGGCCAGGTTGTTGGTGATCTGGACCTAAAAACTTGAAGCTCTCGACCATTGCTACTTCGTCCCCATTGATGTAGATAGGGACATGTTCTCCACTGCGCTTCCTGAAGTCGATGACCATCTCCTTCGTTTTGTTGACATTGAGGAGCGATTATTGTTGTTGTCGTACCAGATTCTTTATCTTTTTCCTGTACTGTGTCTCGTCATTGTTTGAGATCCAACCCACTACGGTGGTGTCATCAGTCAACTTGAAAATCGAGTTGGAGGGGAATTTGGCCACACAGTCATAGGTGTGTAAGGAGTATAGTAAAGGGCTGAGGACGCAGTCTTGCAGAGCACCGGTGTTGAGGATGATCGTGGAGGAGGTGCTATTGCCTATCTTTACTGACTGCGGTCTGTAGGTTGGAAGTCTCGGATCTGTTTGCAGAGAGAGGAACTGAGGCCCAGGCTATGAAGTTTGGAGATGATGTCTCATAGAAATAATGGTGTTGAAAGCTGAGCTGTAGGGCCTGCTGTGGACCTATTGTGGTGACAGGCGCACTGTAATGGATCCAGGTTGTCCGGGAGGCTGGAATTGATTTGTGCCATGGCTAATCTTTCAAAACACTTCATAATGATGAATGTCAGAGTCACCGGACGATAGTCATTAAGGCACGCTGCCTGACTTTTCTTTGGTACCAGGATGATGATAGTCTTTTTGAAGCAGGTAGGGATCTCAGATTGGTGTAAAGAGAGGTTGAAGATGTCAGCGAATACCCCTCACCGGCTGGTCCGCGCAGGACCTGAGTGCTCATCCGGTGCCCCATCCGGGCCAGTTGCTTTCCATGGGTTGACTTTGAGAAGGCTGCTCTGACGTCGGCAATGGTGACCTCGGATACAGGTTTGTCTGAGGTTTCCGGGAGGGAGGATGTGCTCTCACTGAAAGCATGCAAGAAACAATACTTTTCACTGTATCCCAGCACGTGCCAATAATAAATCAAATGAAATTAATTAAAAAGCTGAAGCATTAGCACTGAATCACTGTATCATGATCTGTTGTGGTTTTCAGCATCACATGAGGAGGCAGTGACATAGTGGTATTGTCACTGGACGAGTAACCTAGACACGCAGTTGCCTGGGTGCCTGGGTTTGAATCCCACCACAGCAGATGGTGAAATTTGAATTCAGTAAAATATCTGGAATTAAAAGTCTAATGATGACTATGAAACCATTATCAATTATCGTAAAAATCCATCTGGTTTGCTAATGCTCTTTAAGGAAAGAAATCTGCCATCGTTACCTGGTCTGGCCTACACGTGACTCCAGACCCAATGTGGTTGACGCTTAAATGGCCTTGCAAATCACTCAGTTCAATATCAAAATCACATCCCCTGAACGAAAAAAAATGCCAATCTTCAGTCCATTCAATTTACTCCATGTGGCGTCAGAAATGGTTGAATATAGTGGAAACCACAAAGACTACAGGCCCTAACAACATCCAGACTGTAATGCTGAAGACCTGTGCTCCAGAACTAGCTGCGCCTTTAACCAAGCTGTTAGACTACAACTACAACACTGGCAACTAGCTGACAATGTGGAATATTTCCCAAGTCCCCAAAAAGCAGGACGAATTACTGCCCCGTCAGTCTACTCTCGATTCTCAGCAAAGTGATGGCAGGGGTTATTGACAGTACAAGCAAATGACATTTACTCAGCAATAACCTGCTCACTGATGCTCAGTTTACATTCCGTCAGGGTCTTTCAGATCCAGACGTCATGGTCTTGGTCCAAACATGGACAAAAGAACTGAATTCCAGATGAGAGTGACTGCTCTTGACATTGAGGCAGCATTTGACTGAGCATGACCAGGCATGAATTCAAAGAGCCCTAGCAAAACTGGAGTCAATACGAATCACGGAAAATTTTCCACTAGTTTCAACTATTTAGCACAAAGGAAGAGGTGGTTGTGGTTGTTGGAGATTAATCACTTCAATCTTGGACATCACTGCAGAAATTCCTTAGGGTAGTATCCTAGGCCCAAACATCTTCAGCTGCTTCATTAAAGATCTCCCTTCCATCATAAGGTCAGGATTGGGGATGTTTACTGATTTCACAGTGTTCATCACTATTTGCAAATCCTCCAGATATTGAAGCATTTGTGTCTGCATGTGTCCAGACATGGACAAAATTCAAGCTTGGGCTAAGTGGCAAAAAATATTCATACCGCACAAGTGCCAGGCAACAACCATCTACCGTAGACATCCAATGGCATTTGTATTGCTGAATTCCTCACTATCAGTACCCTCAGGGTTACCATTTACCAGAAACTGAACTCGACTAATTTTACAAATACTGTGGCTACAAGAACACTTTAACCTGGTGTTGTTAAACTTCTTACTACAAGAACAGGTCAGAGGCTGGGAATTCTTTGCAGACTAACTTACTTCCTGACTCCCCAAAGACTTTCCACCATCTACAAGGCACAAATCGGGGAGTGCAATGGAATACTCTCCACTTGCCTGGATAAGTGCAGCTCCAACAACACTCAAGAAGCAAAACACCACAATCCAAGTCACAGCAGCCCGCTTGTTGGACACCACTTCAGGCAGCAGTGTACAGTAAACCTTCAACAAGTCGATGTAAGCAACCTGCCAAGGCTCTTTCGATAGTAACGTCCTAATTTGTGATTGTTACCACCAAGATTCCAGGTCCTAGAGCAAGGCCAGCAGGCACATTAGAGTGCCACCATCTGCAAGTTCCTGTCCATGTCACACAGCATCTTGATTTGCAAATTTTGTCATTCTCTCACTGCCGCTGAGTCAAAATGCTGGAACTCCCTCCCTGACAGCATTGTGGGTGTACCTTTACCATCTGCTCTGCAGTGGTTCTCAAGGACAGTTGGGGATGGATATTTAAACTGGTCATGCCATCCTATGAGTGAATTTTTAAAAAAAAATCTAAGTTTATCCGTAGGTTAAGACTTATGTAGATAACCACATGAACAGACTGGGAATAGAGGGATACAAAAGAATGGTCTAGTGGGCACATGAGCGGCGCAGGCTTGGAGGGCTGAAGGGCCTGTTCCTGTGCTGTATTGTTCTTTGTACAGCAAGCAAACAGAGAAACACATGGTAAAATAGCTTTAATTACAAAAGAATTTGGAGTATAATTATCAACTGCAATTATATAGGGCTTTGGCAAGATCATACCTGGATATATACTTCAGAGGAAATGCAACAAATGTTCGCTGGATTGATTCTGGGCTGAGAGTATCAAAGTATGAGGAGAGAGTGACTGGATCAGCCTGTGTTCCTAAATGCTGGGAAGATGTTTTCCCTGTCTGCTGAGTCTCGAACTAGTTTTATAGCCCCAGATTGCTTGGCTATTTAAGTCTTGAGATGAGGAGAAATATCTTCACTCAAAGGGTTGTGAGGATTTGGAATTCTCTTTCCTGGACAGCTGAGGGTGCTTTTTTATTCATTTGTGGGATGTGGGCATCACTGGCTAGGCCAACTTTATTGCCCATTTCTAATTGCCCTTGAGAAGGTGATGGTGAGCTGCCTTCTTGGACCGCTGCAGTCCATGTGGTGCAGGTACATCTATAATGGTGTTAGGTAGGGAGTCCCAGGATTTTGACCCAGTGACAGTGAAGAAATGGTGATATATTTCCAAATATAGATAGTGAGTGGCTTGAAGGGTAAAAGTTAAAGTTTATTTATTAGTCACAAAAAGGTGGTGGTGTTCCTAATGTGTCTGTTGCCCTTGTCCTGCCAGATGGGAGCCTTGAGTTCCTGCAGTGCATCTTGTAGATGGTACACACTGCTGCCACTGTGTGTCAGTGGTGATGGAGGGAGTGACTTTTGTGGATGGGGTGCCAAACAAAAGGGCTGCGTTGTCATGGATGATGTCAAGCTTGTTGAGTGTTGTTGGTGCTGCACTCATCCAGGCCAGTGGAGAGTATTCCATCACACTCCCAATTTGTAGATGGTGGACAGGCTTTGGGGAGTTAAGAGGTGACCTGCTCTTGCAGCCACAGAATTTATATCACTAGTCCTGTTCAGTTTCCATCAGTGGTAACCACCAGGATACTGTTAAGTATATTCAAGACAGATTTTGATAGAGATTTTAGGATTCTGTGGGAAGGTAGTTTTGATGAATATCAGTGATGATCTTGAATAATGGAGCAGGATCAAGAGCTGAATGGCCTTGACCTTTTTATTGTGTTCTTAAATGCCAGCATGGACTAATTGGATTGAATGGCTTGTTTTTGTGCAGTAGACTTGTTTGCAACTTCTCTTTGCTAACATGCATTCTTCAACTGCCACGACCAAAATAAATAAGCTAGTCATTCATCGGCTATTCGTGGGTTGAATGGAATTGATAGTTACATTCATTCTGTAATATGTGAATAACCTTGAGAGATTTGTAATTATTATGCAATGGTTACAAGAAATGGAGGATGAAAAGTTGAGATGGATTTTGGAAGGCGATAGAAGAGAGGGCAGATATAGCAAGATGGAGAATTTCAGTTCCAGAGTGCAACAATGTAGTATCTGGAAATGCAGCAGAAAGGAGGGGAGTTGTACATGGTTAACACATGCTTTGCATTAGCACATACTGGATGTTACTTAAATATTCATCATAACTGCAAGATAATATATTTTACTGGAAAGTATATTAAGCAGATTGTTTTTGTGGCATAAATTAGATTTCTGAGGCAATTAAGAGCTGAGTGTACTGATATATTTGGAACTAAGGTTGCTTGCAGTGAACTTGTTTACATAATGCACCTCCACTGTCAGCTTGCAGTTAGTGTATGTTTGTGGAAAATCAGTACTTTTTGTGTTGGAGACTGATTTCTAAGCTATAAATGAAAGTTTTAAAGTCAGAGACTACCACCAGTAGATTGAAGGAAAGCTGTGCCATATACCATCCCAGATATGGATCCCCAAACCTGCACAGCAATCCTAGATGACGAAGAAGGCAATTGGACCTACAAGCAGAAGGAGGGATCAAGGTTTTGAGGCCGAGCAGAAGTTAGGAAAAAATATGGTGTAATAGGTGGGTGAAATGCATGGTTCCAGAGAGAGGTTTTCAGAAAGCCTTTTGAAGGAACGTAGAACAGTGTTAAGGGAATTCTGAAGACAATGGACCAGAGTTGCTGCAATTGCTTCAATGCCATTCATCCAAAATTAGCCAAACTAACACAAAAGATAAAGGAATTTTAAGCACAAATTATGTTCAGTGCAAATTGAGTTTTTGTTATCTTTTGTGCTAATTGAAGAAGCATTGTGCTGGAAGCTAATCCTAGAATCCCTACAGTGCAGAAAGAGGCCAGTTGGCCTATCGAGTGCACTGACCACAATCCCACGCAGGCCCTATCCCGGTAACGCCACTTATTTACCCTGCCAGTCCCCCGGGAGCAGGCACTGGCGGCCGGCAGAAACTACAGCTCCCAGCGCAGGCTGACATACAAGACTGTGTCTGGCGTTAATGAACCACTGGTGATTTTGGACCAAGTAAAGTTTCCAAGGTATGCAGAGATTGTAAAGGGCAATTTAGCATGGCCAATCAATCTAACCCCGTGCATTTTTGGAATGTGGGATGAAACCGGAGCACCCGGAGGAAAACCACGCAAACACGGGGAGAATGTGCAAACTCCACACAGTGACTTGAGGCCGGAATTGAACCTGGGTCTTGGAGCTGTGAGGCAGCAGTGCTAACCACTGTGCCAATCCTGCCCCAAAACTGGCCCACCCCAGATCAAATTAATTGATATTGTCACATGTATTGGTACGAAGTGCAAAATATTGTTTCTTGCGCACTATACAGACAAAACATACCGTTCATAGAGTACATAGGGAAGAAGGAAAGGAGAATATGTAGAAAATAGTGTTACAGTCATCGCTAGGATTTAGGGAAAGATCAGCTTAATATATGATAGGCCCATTCAAAAGTCTGATGGCAGCAGGGACAAAGCTGTTCTTGAGTCGGTTGGTACGTGATCTCAGACTTTGGTATCATTTTCCCGACAGAAGAAGGTTGAAGGGAGTATGTCCGGGCTGCGAGGGGTCCTTGATTATGCTAGCTGCTTTTCTGAGGCATTGGGAAGTTTAGACAGAGTCAATGGATGGGAGGCTGGTTTGCGTGATAGACTGGGCTTTATTCACGACTCTTGATAGTTTCTTGTGGCCTTGGTCAGAGCAGGGATCATACATGAATTTCTGCTACTTGCATCAATTTGTGAGTCTTTGAGAAGAATTTAAAAGCTTTTAATTACTAAGATACTTAGTAAGGGGTGGCATGGTGGCACAGTGGTTAGCACTGTTGCCTCACAGTGCCAGGGACCCAGGTTTGATTCACGGCTTGGGTCACTGTCTATGCGAAGTTTGCCCGTTCTCCCTGTGTCTGTGTGGGTTTCCTCCAGGTGCTCCGGTTTCCTCCCACAGTCCGAAAGATGTGCTGGTTAGATGCATTGGCTATGCTGAATTCTCCCTCAGTGTACCCGAACAGGTGCTGGAATGTGGCGACTAGGGGATTTTTACAGTAACTTCACTGCAGTGTTAATGTAAGCCTACTTGTGACACTAATAAATAACTTAAAACTGCATTATACAATAACTAGCAAATGCTTCTGAATAATTTATTTAGTCATTTTCAATTATTCAAAATGGGATTATTTAAGTGGGTAGCTTGATGGAAAATGCTTATTTTTGTGATTAAACCCATTTTCTGCTGTATTAATAAAACTCCAAGTGGCCACTTTTAAAGGAATTTTTAATGAAAAAATTAAATAACACAACATTCTAAAAAAATTCATAGCAGATTTATCTGCAACTTCAGCCGGATAAACACTTTGAAAGTTGTTATATTTTAGCCTTTGTTTTTCTGAAGCAAAATATCAATTTATTTATACTTAAATCAGCAGAAGGGATGATAAACAAAGGAAAGGTATATTATTTAAAATGCCAATTACTTGTGACATTGCACATGGGGAATCAAGACCGAGGACATTTTAATCCAAATAGAGTTAGTCTGTGGGGAGTAAATGGACTAATGACAGGTGAGCATTTATGCAAATGATAATGTGGAAAGCTTAAACAAATTCTGAAGTGGGAGAGGGTGGGATAATAATGGCCAAATACACTACATGTAGAGGAGTTCTGAGGCATTTTAGAACATAGAACATTACAGCGCAGTACAGGCCCTTCGGCCCTCGATGTTGCGCCGACCAGTGGTACCAATCTAAAGCCCCTCTAACCTACACTATTCCAATATCATCCAGATGTTTATCCAATAACCATTTGAATGCTCTTAATGTTGACGAGTCCACTACTGCTGCAGGCAGGGCATTCCACGCCCTTACTACTCTCTGAGTAAAGAACCTCTAACATCTGTCCTATATCTCTCACCCCTCAATTTAAAGCTATGTCCCCTCGTGCTAGCCAACACCATCCGAGGAAAAAGGCTCTCACTATCCACCCTATGTTTTGCAAAACATGTAGACACAGACTTGCAGCAGGCATTTGATAAGAACCTCATAATGGACTATGACAGAAAATAGATGCATATGGTATTAAAGAGCCAGTGATAACCTGGGTACAAAATTGGCTAATTAGGTAGGTAATCAAGCCCTGGCGCGAATTCAACAGTGACTTACCAGGATGATGTCTGTTTGTGGTTCTATTGCCATGCTGCTACTTATTCTGAATGTTTCCTATAATTGGCTGAATTAATGGTGTGATGTTGTGTGCAGACTAGTGCAAACCAATCACTCAAACTCAATTTACACTATATTGCAAAATGAAACTTTTTGAGTACAGTACTTTGAGGAACAACAAGGTTCAATTCTCAACTGGAGACTTTCTCTAATTTTATTAAACTGTTTTCTCTTCCCTTCTCCTACAGAAGTGCCTTTGTGGAAAATCACAGCTCCGTCCTTTGCGACAATGCCGTGGGTATACAACTGGAAGTAGTGCTGGGTGTGTATACATTATTAGTAATGACATTTTTTTTTAAGGTGGAATATTTACTTCCTGTTCCTTTAATGTGTAGTTGATCGGTCATCCGATCTTGGACCTTTCCTATTGGTATTTTGTGAAGTGCAGGAGTGAAATATATTCAGTCTGATGATTTTTCCTCTTCCTTTTGGCTCTTTTGGTATTGTGAAGGAAAGACTCAGGCTCACTCTGCAGGGTATTAAAGAGACGGTATAATTTAGGTTCAAAATTGGCCCTTGAGAACACCGGAGCAGTGCTGATATGTTTTTGATTGTTGTAGTTGTTGTTTCTGTAATGAGTTATAGAACTCTAATTCTAAGATTAAGCATTACAAAGCATATCAATTCTCAAGATGTTTTTAAGAAAGCAAATTCCACTTATATTTGCAAAGACAGAAAAATAAGCATCCCAGGATAAATGCCGGCAATACAAAAATGAGATCAGTTAAACGTTTGGTGTAATTTTACAGAATGCACTTTAAAAGTGTGCACTTCAGAATGAAAGTAAATCCAGTTTGATGTTCGAGTTGATTTATTTGAGCGTCTTTCGGCAGGCGCATTGCTTTGTATTTTGTGGCAAACCTATAGCCAGCCCTTGCCATTGACGTTTTCTGCGACCTGCATCCAATAATGTGTAAAATTAGACAGAAATTGGCTGCCTTTTATCAATGAATATTACTATGGTTAGTAAGTGTAAGCAATTTTTTCAAATGTATTACTTTGTATTTGTCTGTTTCCTTTTTTGTCTTTAACAGTTCTTCAGCAGGCAAAGTAGTGGGAGGAAGTGTCCTGGTTATTGGAGGTGGCCTAGGTGGTACAATATTGTATGCAAAGTGGGATCCCAAATTTCGAAAGAATATAGAGAAAACCGTCCCGTACTCTGATAAAGTGTTTGAGTTGGCTCTTGGTCCTGCACCATATAACCTCCCTGTATTAAAGAAACAGGTATGTATGCATGCATAAGCTATTGAAATTTAAATTTCTGCAATTGTTTATTCCCGTTGACTTCATAGAATCATAGAATGGTACAGTATTGACGGAGGTTATGCATGTCTTCACTGACTCTTTTGGAGAGCAGCCCTCTTAGTCCCACTCCTCTAATCTTTCTTGAAATCCCTACATTATTTTTCCTTAAAGTATTTATTCAATCCCTTTTGAAGGCTATTATGAAATCTATTATGGAATAAGGGGTGGCACAGTGGTTAGCACTGCTACCTCAGTGCCAGGGACCCAGGTTCAATTCCTGGCTTGGGTCACTGCGTGGAGTTTGCACATTCTCCCCGTGTCTGCGTGGGTTTCCTCCGGGTGCTCTGGTTTCCTCCCACAGTCCAAAGATGGGTGGGTTAGGTGGATTGGCCATGTTAAATTGCCCCTTGGTGTCAGGGAGACTAGCTAGGGTAAATGCATGGGGTTATGGGGATAGGGACTGGGTGGGATTGTGGTCGGTGCAAACTCGATGGGCCGAATAGCTGCCTTCTGCACTGTAGGATTCTATGCATCCACCACCGCATTTGGCAGTGCATTCAAAATCCTAAGTGTTCTGTTTTTTTAAAATGTTTTCTTCGTAATGGTTCTGGTTCCTCTGATCTTAAATCTGGACCGTCTAGTTATCAAACCCCTTCAGCCATTGAGAACAGTTTCTCCTTATTTAATCTAACTAAAACCTTCACGGTCCAAATCTCCTCTTGGCCTTCTTGGCTCACGGTAAAAATCTCAGTTTCTCTAGCCTATCCTTAACTATATTCGCTCCATGATCATCCTCAACACTGGTGCCCCACAAGGCTGTGTCCTCAGCCCCTTACTACACTCCTTCTCCACCAATGACTGTGTGGCCAAATTCCCCTCCAACTTGATTTTCAAGTTTGCTGATGACACTACCATCGTGGGTCGGATCTCAAACAATGACGAAACAGAGTGCAGGAAAGCGATAGAGAATCTGGTGAACTGGTGCGACAATAATATTCTCTCCTTCAATTTCAACAAAACGAAGGAGATAGTCATCGACTTCAGAAACCATATTGGAGAACACGCCCCTGTCGACATCAATGGGGACGAAGTAGAAATGGTCGCGAGCCTCATGTTTTTAGGTGTCCAGATCACCAACAACCTGTCCTGGTCCCTCCATGCGGACGCTATAGCCCACCAAGCTCACCAACGCCTCTGCTTTCTCAGGAGACTAAGGAAATTTGGCATGTCCACTATGACTCTCACCAACTTTTACAGATGCACCATAGAAAGCATTCTTTCTGGTTGTATCACAGCTTGGTACAGCTCTTGCTCTGTCCAAGACCGCAAGAAACTACAAAGGGTCTTGAACAAAGCCCAGTCCATCACTCAGACCAGCCTCGCACCCATTGACACTGTCTACTCTTCCCGCTGCTTCAGAAAAACAGCCAGCATAATCTAGGAACCCACGCACCCCGGACTTACTCTCTCCCACCTTTTTCCATTGGGGAAAAAAATACAAAAGTCTGAGGACACATACTAACCGATTCAAGAATAGCTTCTTGCCAGCTGCCATCGGACTTTTGAATGGACCTACCTCGCATTAAGTTGATCTTTCTCCACACTGTAGCTATGACTGTAACACTACATTCTGCACTCTCTCCTTTCCTTCTCTATGTATGGTATGTTTTGTCTGTATAGAGTGCAAGAAACAATACTTTTCATTGTATACTAATACATGTGACAAATCAAATCAAAGAATTATACGTAATACTGCAGGTGAGGTTATGCTTTTTTATTTGTTCATTTACAGGATGAGTGTCGCTGAGTAGTCCAGCATTTATTGCCTCTCCTAAGTAGCCCTTCAGAGGGTGGTATTGAGTTGCCTTCTTGAACCGCTGCAGTCTCTGAGATGTAGGTCCACCCACAGCACTGTTAGGGAGGGATTTCCACAATTTTGACCCAGCAACAGTGAAGGAACGGCGATATATTTCCAAGTCAGGCTTAAAGGAGAATTTTCAAGTGGTGATGCTCCCAAGTATCTGTTGCTCATGTCCCTCTAGATGGTAGTGGCCGTGGGTTTGGAAGGCACTGCCTGGGGAACCATGGTGAGATCCCGAAGTGCATCTTGTAGATGGTGCACACGGCTGCCACTGTTCGGTGGAGGGATTGAATGTTTGTGGAAGAGGTAGCAATCAAGCGGGCTGCTCTGTCCTAGATGGTATTGAGCTTTTTTGGAGCTGCACCCATTCAGGCAAGTGAAGAGTATTCCATTTCACTCCTGCCTTGTGATTTGTGGAGAGGCTTTGGGGCTGTAATGCTTGACCTCCAACCACCATAACCATATTCCTTTGTGCCAAGTATGACTCCAATGGAGAGTTTTCCCCTGATTCCCATGGACTTTAGTTTTGATAGGCCTCCTTGATGCCATACTCTGTTAAATGCTGCCTGATGTCAATGACAGTCACTCACCCCACCTCTGCTCTTTTGACCATGTCTGAACCTAGGCTGTAATGAGATCAGGAGCTGAATGACCCTGGCAAAACCCAAACTGAATGTCCATGAGCAGATTAGTGCTGAGTAAGTGCCACTTGATGACCCCTTCCATCACGTTGCTGATGATCAAGAGTAGACTGATAGGGTGGTAATTGGCCAGGTTGGGATTTGGGATTTGTCCTGTTTCTTGTGTACAGGACATACCTGGGCAATTTTCCACATTGCCGGGTATATGCCAGTGTTGTAGCTGTACTGGAACAGCTCAGCTAGGGGCGTGGCAAGTTCTGGAGCACAAGTCTTCAGTATTATTGCCAGAATATTGTCAGGATTGCAATATCCAGTGCCACCAGCTGTTTCTTGATATCATGTGGAATGAATCGAATTGGCTGAAGACTGACATTTGTGATGCTGGGGAACTCCTCTCAATATTCATACATGCATTCAAAACCTCAATAAGCACGAGTACCTCTGTGCTGTCTAGCCTTCATGATTTGGCTTGTTAAAGGCTTGTAGGCTATACATGTCTCATGAATGTGGGAAGTACCTACCCATGTTTGAGATGGTGGGCCCAGATCCAATTCCTCACCTTGATGTCCTTACCATTAATGTCTCACATTTGTCTCTTTTCTGATCCATAGATGTTTTTATGTGAAAAGTGTGTCAGCCCTCAAATATGTGAAGAAAATATTATTAATTGGCAGAATCCTTCAGAAACAAATTTGCAGAGTTGGCCGTTACATAGAAGGGCAAACGACCTGTGGACTGAAATAGGTCTTATTTGATTCTTCTGGCACTTCATTCTGCATCCCAAAATGCTGTCTGTGCACATTTGTGTTTTCTTGTCTGGTTCCTCAGCCACTGCAAGATCCAAGAATGTGGAGAACTAGTTGAAGATTCATTATTTATCAAAGCTGGAATTCATTCTGCCAAAATGTAGTTTGTGGGTCTGGTGTTGTTTAGTATTTTTGATAAACACATAAGTTGAGCTTGTTGTACAAATTATAATATGAGCGGCCATCTCCAATATATTACATACTTTATGATCAAGAACTTTTGGTTATTTTGAGTCTTAGAATCAGAGAATCCCTACAGTGCAGAAGGTAGCCATTCAGTGCATTGTGTCTGCACTGACTCTCCAAAAGAGCATCTTGCCCAGCCCCCCCTCCCACCCTATGTTTTGAAGTGTGTAGAGTGGCAGCAATTAATACTTCATTTAAATTACTGTTTTAAGGACAAGGAAGATCCATTGAAAGTATCAACGTCCTCTGAAATATTGAAAGAATCCAGACTGCCGAAATCCGTGCAAGATAAAGAAGCTTCACCCTTTGAAGCAACCATAGAAGGTAATTCTGAATCAAGTAGTAATGATTTCAGCACATATTATTACTTTAGCATTGCCAGAAAATATACATTAAATGTACAGAACTACTTGGTAATAAATGATTGAGTATTGTTATCTAAAATGTTCAGATTTGAATTGTGATTTTAGTAATAGATTTGATCAGAATATGGTGTAAACATTTGAGGAACATACCTGTCAGTTTATGCTTCATTGATGTTGACTGTCTTGAATATATGGATCTCAGAAAATTTGGTGCTTTAATGCTAATTTTTGATCCTTGCAAACATTCTTAATAATTGGTCTTTACATAGAATTACTGAGAGATCAGGGCATTTGGTCCATCTGGTGTTTATGCTCCACATATGTCTCCTCTTACTCTACATCATCTAATCCTATCATTGGCAAACCCTCATATTGAAAGTGATTCTTCCTTGCAGATGGCTGGGTTGAAGTGACGTGTTGCTCATATGTTCACAGATGGCTTGTAAGCCCTATCACAGGCTTTAGACTCTCCCACAGTGTGGGCATCGGTTGTTGGCTGGTAGAGGTGATGACAGATTATTGATTTGAGTCGCTGCCCTTTCACTGTTCTCATTCAGTGACTACTCTTGTTGAATGAAAGGTCTTGACACCATTTTTGATGATGAGTCACCATATTGGTCACAATTGGTTGTCTGCTTCCCATCTGTTGTTGTTAATAGAGCAGACCTTCATGGTAGTGTTGAGATCTTCTTTGAAATACTTATTTTGGCTCCATGTGAATAGGCTGCCAGGCAAAGCTCTGAGTAGGCCACCTGTTTAGGAAATCAGGAGTTGGTTCATCTCAATTGATGTGAGATTATCATGGCCTCTATGCTTGCCATGTCTGCATCTTCGAGGAAGCTCATGTCTGTGCTTTCATCCTCCCACTTGATTTTCATGGTCCTTCTAAGACAGCATTGATGATGTTCTAGGGCCTAGTTATGCCGTTTATAAGTTGCTCAGCACCAAAAAAAGCATGGGGAAAACTTCTGCCTGATAGACTTGAGTGTAGTGTCAGGTCAGATATCATGACTCTCAGACTTGAATATGTAATTTAACTAAGGCTGAGCTAGCACATTAGATTCAACAGTGTTCTACTTTATCAATGTCAACTCTTTGGGATAAATAGCTTCTAAGATATGGGAAGTGAGAGACAACTTCCAACACTTCACCAGGAATCGCAGATGAAGGCATTGAATTTGATATATTCGGTGTGGGTTGGTATAGAACATTGACCTTCCTAGTTTTCAGGGCAAGTGTCATGCTATTATATGCTCTACGAATGCATCAACTATCTATTGTAGTTCTTCAGGGAGAGCATTCTGAGTGTGACATCAGAATACTTCAGTTCTATTTGTTGTGAAGTGTGGTCCCTTTAAAAGTCGGTTTTGTGTTTGGTGCTTGGATGTTTATAATGCAGATGCCTACAGGGTACACAGATTACAACATTTGTAACAAGGACTAAACATCAGGGTTGCCTTGGTAACAGGCTTTGCAGGCTTTTGATTTTTGACAGCCTATCAGTTTAAAGAAGACACTCAGCTATCAGGAACCTATCAAATTTGAATTTGTTGTTGCTGACAGCATCAGACCAATCCCGGTGTAGGAAAATTGATAGGTCATTTAGAGTTATAAAGAGGAACTCAACTGCCTGCCTGGAGTTCAACTGAAGCGCTGCCACCTCTCAACACCTCGAGCGGCTCCCTGCCAGCTTAAAATATCTCTTCAGGGGACTCTCCATCTATCTAACAAAGGGTACGAAATCAGAAAGAGCTTACAGACAGCTAAATCGACAGAAGAACTCCAAAGGGTTTCCAAAGTCACAAAACCTGTTTGTATATTTGTTTGAGAGTGACTAAAGTCTGCTATTTCTTTTTTGGTAATGAATGGACCTTGTATTTATTTGAACAGCATTCCAGTAGTATCTTTCTTTAATTGATACTTGTTTAGTTAAAGTTCCTGATTGGTTAAATAAATAACCTGTTAATTGTTCACTTAAAACGAGTGTCAGGTATTTCTGTTAATGAACCTCTAAACGTTAATGAAGAACAATTCACACACCTTCCCAAACACTTTTAGCAGATTACGAAGCGAAGTATTCCTTTTTGGGGGATTGGGCGTGGCTTCTCAAAAGGGGATCAACCTCTGCATCGTAACATTTTACAGAAGTGGTTGACATGGTTTTGGTCTTTAGCCACTGGAGGTTGAAGAGTTTACCATTAATGCAATTTAAGTTAGGCTCCAGCCAGGTGTAGCAATATCAGTAATAAATTCCTACAAAAAGAATTGAGAATGGTGTTGGTGCAGGGACACACCATGGTTGACGCTGCCTTGACAGTGTAGAGTATTTGGAGTCACTGCATCATACTTTCATTTGCATATTGTCATGTAGGGAACTATGGAACTGATGATGTTTGTGAACTTAGCTGAGTATCCTTAATCGCTGTAGCACTTGCCAAAAGGCCATTCAATTCACCAGGTCAAAAACTTCTGTGAGATCAAAGAAAGCCATGAACAAAGCGATGTTCTGCTCGCCGCACTTTTCCTGCTGTGTGTGCTGTGAAGATCATGCCAGTTGTTTCAATGGTGGTTCAGAAGCCACACTGGGATTCTAGAAGGACCTCCTCAGCAACTGGCGAGAGTAATTAAGAAGTAACCTATCTAGGACTTTACCAACAGTGCTATTTTCCTTTAGTTGCTACAGTTCGCCCTGTCTCCTTTTAAAAAAAGGCAAGCTGACTTCAATCTAGAGTTGACTTGCCTTTTTGGAATTTAAAAAATGCTTGGGGGATAACTATTCTTTGTTGCATTTCCCATGGCAATACCTCAACCCATCAGAAACCACTTGCCAACCAATCAGCACTTCATGCAGTAAAACTTATTGTTCTCTTTGAAATTTGGTGTTCTTGTATCTGTCCTTTTTAAAAATTCATTTGTGGGACATGGGTGTCGCTGGCTGGCCAGCATTTCTTGCCCATCCCAGTTGCCCTTGAACTGAGTGGCTTGCTAGGCCATTAGAGGGCAGTTGAGAGTGAACCACATTGCTGAGGCTTTGGAGTCGCATGTAGGCCAGACTAGGTAAGGATGGCAGATTTCCTTCCCTAAAGGACATGAGTGAACCAGATGGGTTTTCTGACAATTGACAATGGATTCATGGTCATCAGTAAATTCTTATTTCCAGATTTTTAAAAAATGAATTTAAATTCCACTCTCCATCATGGTGAGAACCCGGGTCCCCAGAACATTATCGAACCCGGGTCCCCAGCACATTAGCTGAGTTTCTGGATTAATAGTCTAGTGATGATACCACTAGGCCATTGCTTCCCCGTAGTGCAAGGTGAAAAGCTTGCACAGTATGTTGATTTTTTTCGGCAATACTCAAGTTCCCTACTACCAAGTAACTACAAGTATTTGGCGCTTCTGTGATTCCTCTTCCTGCTTCATCCTTTCACCAATATGTCCTTTGCCCCCCCGGCAGGAAATATGTCTAATAGAGCTATAACTTGCTCACGTTTTGATCTCAAGTGTTTGTGGGTCCACTGATGGAAACCTGAAAGGGATTGATTGATTGATTTAAGAAGTTGACTTGGACCATGGGTTTGAGATGAGAACTGACAATTGAGGTGTTTAATGCAAGTGTCGTTCTTTCCTGGTCTTTGTGGTGGTGAGTGTAGGTTGGAGAAGGAACTTCTGTTCCATTTTCTAGCCTCAGCACAGGGCTCAGATCAAATCTTTCTTTGGTTTAGGAAAGCATAAGCTTTTGAAAGTTGAGGATGAAACTTCAAGGTTTGAGTACAGGTTACATGAAGAATAAAGGAAAACAAAGCAAAGAAGGACAAAGAGCATAAGAGATTAAAGTAAAACAGCTTTTTTAAAAATGAAATCCTGTGCAATGGAGAGTTAGATCACTATGAAAAATGAAGGTGTGGACAACTATGGAATGGAACAGGAAAAACAGGGTACTGAAAAGAAAATGAGAAGGACATAGAAGGGAAAAGTCAAAATCTGAAAGAAAATAAGTTTTATTAGAGGAAGAGAAAATGGACAAAAATGTTTATGGCAAAATGCATCTGCAGGAAGACAATTAAGCCGAACCACTCCTGGAAGAGTGCATTGTGAAACTATTCAGGTTTCTTTGAACAATCACTTGTTCAATGCGAGAAGTGTCCTAAAGATGGTCTTAAAAGGTATAATACCTAGTAATTAGTGTCAAACCTGAAATCAGTTGGCATAGAAGTGAGAGTTGAGTACCTGACTGCATTTCTCTCAGATGCTTTATAGAGAGCATAATATTAAAGCTATTTAATCCTTTTGCCCATCTCCGACTCACCCTATTTTCTGGTTCCTCCAAAGATGCAGCTGCAATTATTTCTGCTGTTGGTGACGCTCCAACAGTCCCTGCTCCTGTGGTCCAAGGTGAACCTCTGATCCTACCTCAGGAGCATGAACCAGACACCACCTGTGAGCATAAAATGGAACAAAAACATGATCCAAGTGGTAAGTAAAGAGACATGTTTATTGACAGAAAGTTCTGCTGATTCATCAGAGATTATGTCTTCGGCAATTAAAGAACAATTTCACCAGGCAACTAATTCTAAAGCCTATTTTGATGACCTTGGCTATTCTAGCTTTCTTTACAATTGCTGGTGGAGAAACTAATATAAAAAATACTTTCATTTGCATATTGTCATGTAGTCACACAAACCTGATGATCTATCACCTGGAACCTGAGATATGAGGGTTCCTGCTTGTAGTACTACACCGAGAAAGGGAATACAAGTGTCATGTCAGCAATAAGCTAGTTCTAAATGGAGAGAAAGATCACTAATGTGCTAGCTATAGTCATGATGATTTAGCTTGTGAAACAAAATGGGTAAATTGAAATACTTGCTGCTACAAGGGAAGCAGTAAAGTTTTACATTTTGTGCTCTAGCTCAACATCCCGGGATATAGAATCTGCAGGCAAGACAGAGGAGGGGGTAAAAGAGGAGGAGGCATTGCATTATTAGTTAAGGAGGCAGTTACTGTAGTAAGGAGAGATGATTTCTTGGAGGGGGCATCAAGTGAAGCTTTGTGGATAGAGCTTAGGAATAAAAAAGGGACCGCTATGTTGCTAGGTGTTTATTATAGACCCCCAGATAGACAACGGAAAATTGAAGAGCAAATATGTGTGCAATTTGCAGCGGGGTGTAAAAATAATAAGAGGGTAATTATATTAGGTGATTTCAACTTTCCCAACATTAATTGGGATAGCCATCATGTTAAGGGCTTAGATGGAGTAGAGTTCTTAAAATGTATACAGGAAAACTTCTTGGGTCAATATGTAGAGGATCCAACAAGGGATGGCGCAATGCTGGACTTAATTCTGGGGAATGAAGCCGGACAGGTGGTTGATGTGTTGGTGGGGGAGCATTTTGGTGATAGCGACCACAACATGGTTCAATTCAAATTTATTATGGACACAGAAATAGACAAAGTTGCAGAAAAAGACTTTGGACTGAGGGAGAGTAGATTTTAATAAAATAAGGAAGGATCTGGCCGAGGTAGACTGGAATGAGTTACTTGAGGGGAAATCTACAGAAGAGCAGTGTGGGTCGTTCAGAGGTGAAATGGGGAGGATACAGGCCCACATGCTCCCTCTCGGGTAATAGGAAGATCTAACAAACACTGAGAACCATGGATGACTAGAGACATTTAGGATACAATGAGAAGGAAAAGAGAGGCTTTTAACAAGTATAAGGGGAGTAAGTCTGCGGAGGCATTAGTGGAGTACAGAAAGTGCAGGATGGAGCTTAAGAAATCAATTAGGAGAACAAAAAGGGGATATGAGAAAGCTCTGGCTGATAAGAGTAGGGAAAATCCTAAGATATTCTATAAGTTTATCAATGGGAAGAAAATAACCAGGGAAAGAATAGGGCCCATTAAGGACCATGGGGGAAATCCGTGGGTGGAGGCAGAGGACATTGATAGGGTATTAAAAAATATTTCACATCAGTCCTTACCCACAGCAATGAGGAGGTAGTTATGAAACTCGGAGAGAGACTGTGAGGTTCTAGAGCAAATTGTCATAGGGTGTGACAAGGTATTGGCAGACTTAAAAGTGGACAAATCTCCAACTTCTTAATTCCTCTCTGGCCACCGGGGAGGTGCCAGAGGAAAGGAGAACAGCTAATGTGGTCCCACTATTTAAGAAAGGTTGTAGAGACAAGCAAGGGAACTATAGACCAGTGAGTCTCACATCTGTGGTTGGGAAACTACTGGAAAGGATTCTGAAGGGGAGAATCTATCTCCATTTGGAGAGGCAAAATTTGATCAGGGATAGTCAGCATGGTTTTGTCAGAGGGGGGATATGCCTAACAAATTTGATTGAATTTTTTGCGCATGTAATCAAGTGTGTAGATGATGGTAGTGTGGTTGACGTAGTTTACATGGATTTCAGCAAAGTCTTTGACAAAGTCCCACATGGGAGACTTATTAAGAAGGCAAATGCACATGGGATACAGGGTGATCTGATAAGATGGATTCATAATTGACTTAGTGGTAGGAAACAGGATGGCTGCTTTAGTGACTGGAGGCCAGTGACCAGTGGCGTACCACAGGGATCCGTGCTGGGCCCCCTATTGTTCGTCAATTATATAAATGACATAGATGACTATGTGGGGGGGTAGGATCAGTAAATTTGCCGATGACACAAAGATTGGTCGGGTGGTTAACAGTGAGGTTGAGTGTCTTGGGTTACAGGAAGATATAGACGAGATGGTCAAATGGGCGGATAAGTGGCAGATGGAATTTAACCCTGAAAAGTGTGAGGTGACAAACTTTGGAAGGAGTAATTTGACAAGAAGGTACTCAATGAATGGTAAGACACTCGGAAGTTCTGTGGAACAAAGGGACCTTGGCGTGTTTGTCCAGAGAACTGAGAAAGCCTAAGGATATGTTAGTAGGGTGGTGAAAAAGGCATATGGGACACTGGCCTTTATCAATCGAAGCATAGATTACAAAAGCAGAGAACACATTTTGGAGTTGTGTAGAACTTTGGTGAGGCCACAGCTGGAGTACTTTGTGCAGTTCTGGTCACCACATTATAGGAAGGATATGATCGCACTGGAAGGGGTGCAGAGGACATTCACCAGGATGTTGCCTGGGGTGGAACATTTAAGTTATAAAGAGAGGTTGGATAGGCTTGGGTTGCTTTCTCTGGAGCAGAGAAGACTGAGGGGCGACCTGATTGAGGGGCTTGGATAGGGAACAGCTGTTTCTCTTAGTTGAAGGGTCAGTTACAAGGGGACATAAGTTAAAAGTGAGAGGTGGGAGGTTTACTGGTGATTTGAGGGAAAACGTTTTTACCCAGAGAGTGGTGACTGTCTGGAATGCACTGACTGGGAGGGTGGTGGTGGTGGGATGCCTCACATCCTTTAAAAAGTACCTGGATGAGTACTTGGCACGCCATAACATTCAAGGCTATGGACCAAGTGCTGGTGAGTGTGATTAGGTGGGCAGGTCAGGGCCTTTCATCGGTATGGACTCGATGGGCTGAAGGGCCTCTTTTGCACTGTAGTATTCTGTGATTCAATAAGAACATGGCTGATCTGATTGTAACTCCACCCAACCCAACATTCCTGTACATCCCCAACAACCTTTCACCCCTTATTAATCAAGAATCTGTCTAGCTCAGCCTTAAAATATTCCAAGACTCTTTTATTCTATTGCCTTTTGAGGAAGAGAATTCCAGAGACTCTCTACCCTCTAAGAGAAAATATTTCTTCTTATCTCTGCCTTAATTGAGTGACCCCTTATTTTTAAACCAGAACCCCGGTTCTAGATTCTCCCAAAAGAGGAAACATCCTCTCCACATTCGCCGTCAATACCCCTCAGGATCTTAAAGTTGTCAATCAAGTCACCTCTTACTCTTTTAAACTCTAGTGAATACAGACATAACCTCTTCAACGTTTCCTCATAAGACCATGCACGGCCACAAGCCAATTCCTGTGTTTAGTCGAGTAAACCTCTGAAATGCTTCTAACACATTTTACACATTTCCTTAAATACTATACACAATATTCCAGATGTGTTCTCACCAATTCCCTATACAGCTGAAGCATAACCTCTCTACTTTTGTAATCAATTCCCTTCATAATAAATGACAAGATTCTATTAGCCCTCCTAATTACTGGGCTTTTATTTTACGCAACAACCTTTGATGTGACACATTATCAAATGTCTTCTAGAAATCTAAGTTCAGTGCATCCATTCATTATATCCACAACCGATGTGACTCCTTCAAAGAACTCCAATAAATTGGTTAAACCAAAATCATGTTACTCTGCCCGATTACCTTGAATCTTTCCAAGTCCCCTGCTAAAACACCTTTAATAATGGCTTCCAACATTTCCCTATGACAGATGTTAGGCTAAAAGGTCATAGTTTTCTGCTTTCTGTTTCCCATTTTGAATAAAGGAGTTTGCTGTCATTTGCTGCCTTCTAATCTAATGGAACCTTCCCCCAAATATAGAGACTTTTGGAAAATTAAAACCAATGCATCAACTACCTCATTAACCACTTCTTGTAAGACCCAGGGATTTGTCAGCCTGCAGACCAACAATTTGCTCAATATCTCTTTCCTGATGATTGTATTTTCCTGAGTTACTCCCTTCCGTTTCTTAATTTACAACTATTTCTGGGATGTTACTTGTATCCTCTGTAGTGAAGACAGATGCAAACTACCTGTATAATTCATCCGCCAAAGCCACAGACCTACTTTCTACAGGACCAATGGTCACTTTGTTAACTCTTATTTAAGTATCAATAGGTACACTTACTGTCTATCATTATATTACCGGCTAGCTTTCTTTTGTACTCTAACTTTACCTCCTTTCCAATTTTTTGATGTGGAGATGCTGGCATTGGACTGGGGTGGGCACAGTAAGAAGCCTCACAACACCAGGTTAAAGTTCAACAGGTTTATTTGGAATCACGAACTTTCGGAGCGCTGTTCCTTCCTCAGGTGAGTCACTTGTGATTCCAAATAAACCTGTTGGACTTTAACCTGGTGTTGTGAGACTTCAATTTCTTTGTCATTCTTTGGTGTTCTTTATATTCTGTAAACTTATCTGACCTGCCATTTGTTTTTGAGTAAATATATGCCTTTTCTTTCCATTTAATACTGTCTTTAACTTTTTTAGTTAACCAGAAATGATGAGCCCTCTTGTTGGAATTTTTCTTTCTGGTTGGAATGTTCTATGTATTCTGAAATATCCTTTTAAATGTATGCCTCTGAACACTTGTTGATCTATCCCTTGAACATATTTGCCAGTTCACTTCCACTCTACTTTCATATCTTCATTATTCAAGTTTAGAATCTGCTTGCTTATGTGTGCAAAACGAACATGTATCTTGTGGGTTCTCAATTTTCATTGCTCCACCATTGATCACTGTGCCTTCAGCTGCCTAGGCCCTAAGATCTCCCTAAATCACTGTGTCCTTGCCCCTTTCATCTCTGAAATGCACCTTTAAACCTACTTCTTTGACTAAGCTTTTTGTCAGCTGTCCTAATCCCTTTACATAGTTCAGTGTCAAATTTTGTTTGATAACACTCTTTTGAAGCACCATTTGAATGAGTTTCTATGTTAATTGTGCTATAATACGTGTAATTTATTGTATATATGTTTGTGTGAACTAAGGAT
Organism: Mustelus asterias; assembly: GCF_964213995.1. Taxonomy (NCBI): domain Eukaryota; kingdom Metazoa; phylum Chordata; class Chondrichthyes; order Carcharhiniformes; family Triakidae; genus Mustelus; species Mustelus asterias. The sequence goes on along the minus strand of NC_135801.1, from coordinate 175,334,409 downwards.
AATATTGCTGCATTTAAGAGATATGGTCCTCACCTCTTGTCCATGCCATGCTGATCATAGGCGATCACATATATTGGACAAAAAAGCACTAACCATTTTCCATTACCATAAGAGTTAATTAGAAAGGCACTGCTGATTAAATGTCTTGGCTATTTTGTTAATCTTCAGTTCAGAATTTAACGATGTAGGATATTCAAGCCCTGACCAGGATTCCAGGAAATCTGAGTGCTGCCATGTGTCCTTCCCACAATTTGCTCTTTGCTGGCATCAATTTCTGATGGCACTTCAGTGGATGTAAGCTACATCCATCACTAGCCTGTGTTTTAGTGATTAGCAAAGCCCACAAGAATTACAGCAGTGCAGATTGATTCTACCGTTCACCACTCACATTTGGAAAATCATGTTAATCCCAATATGCCCTTTGTAAGCAGTGGGAATTGTATTAGGACCTAGATTTTGGAGAAAAATGAAAGAGGGCTAATACTTCACTGATTTGAAGTTCCTTAAATTAAGAAATCGATTTCCAATCAAGAAAATCAAAGGACTAGCTGGATGTTATGGAATGAATAAGTGATTATGATGTGTTTTTAATGAATAGATACTTTTGGAATAAGCAAAGTCCTTGAGGAGTAGCTGGCATCACCACCTTTTCTAGAAGATGAGAGCTCCTAACTGACATCTATATAACTTCATTAAATGAGGGAAAAGAACTGCAAAATTGGAAACTGAGCAGTAGAGACAGTTTTATTTTTAAAAAAAGGATCAAGAGGTACACTTGGGGTCTATCACCCAGCAAGTTTACTGCAATTTCTAGCGCAAATATCCTCAGTTAATTGTAAGCACTTTAAGTTGAAGGCTACTTTGGTAAAGCATAACTTGTTAAAGTGCAAAACAACTAGATATTTTTCTGGAGAGAGAAAATATGTGCAAGGTCTTGAGGAGGTAACATATATTTTTAAAGAAAGGACACATTTATGGTGCAAAGTGACCTTCTGGTCATAAATGTGATGTCCTTGTGCTCTTAAAAGGTGAAAGCTGTAGTTGCGAAAATGAAGCCTTGCAGGGGCAACACATCGCAGTAGAGGAACGTCCACCTCAGGAGGTTGAAAAACACCTAGCTCAGCAAGATAGAGAGGAAAACATCAAAGTTGTTGGTAAATAAAATCAATTTCAAATTGCTTTACTTCTAACAGATAGATTTTGCGACTAACACGAGCCATCTATATCATTCCCCAGTTGCGATAGTGATAGTTTACCACCTGCATTGTGTTATTGGTGGGCTGTTTTCTTAATTTTTTTCCCATCCACCTCTGAAGGTGGCAACTCATAGGATTAGGATTCTACAGCCTCTTGCAACTCGCCATTGCCTCCTTTAAATAAGAAAGAAAGAATTGCATGTATGTCATGCTTTTTATGATCTCGGGGCAACCCAAAATACTTTACAGCCAAAGAAATACTTGTCAAGTGCAACCATAGAAATCCTACAGTGCAGAAAGAGGACATTTGGCCCATCGAGACTGCACCAACCACAATCCCACCCAGGCCCTACCCCCATATCCCTACATATTTACCCACTAATCCCTCTAACCTACACATCTCCGGACACTAAGGGGCAATTTTAGCATGGCCAATCAACCTAACCCGCACATCTTTGGACTGCGGGAGGAAACCGGAGCACCCGGAGAAAACTCACGCAGACACGAGGAGAATGTGCAAACTCCACACAGACAGCGACCCAAGCCGGGAATCGAACCCAGGTCCCTGGAGCTGTGAAGCAGCAGTGCTAACCACTGTGCTACTGTGCCGCCCGCTGTTATATTGTAGGAAACACCAGCAGCTAACTTGTGCACAGAAAGGTCTCCCAAACAGCAGTGTGATTTTGAACCGGATAATCTTTTTTAGTTATATTGGTTGAGTGATAAACGTTAGTTGGGCCAATAGAAGAATTCTCCTGCTGTCTTTCAAAATGGTGCCATGGAATCTTTTGTGTCCACCTGTGAGGGCAGGCAGGTTTGATAATGCGCATAAAATTCATTTCACAAACTGCTGATATTTATTTTCTGTGTTTTTGTTTTGCCTGAGTGGTAAACTTATTAGATTCCTGTGCTTTCAGGGACTTTTTATTTATCTGAAGCTTAGAACCTACCTCCCTTGATGTTTCACTTCGGCAAATACACCATCTGTGGACAGAAAATGCTGGAAAATCTCAGCAGGTTTGACAGCAGCTGTGGGGAGAGAATAGAGTCAATGTTTCGAGTCTAGATGACCCTTTGTCAGAGCAGGGCTCTGTCAGACCTGCTGAGATTTTCCAGCATTTTCTGTTTTTGTTTCAGATTCCAGCATCCACAGTATTTGACTTTTACACCGTCAGTGGAGTGGTATTAAGCGTGAATCTCCCACGTTCAATCCTGGTCTAGGGGATTTTCACAGTAACTTAATTGCAGTGTTAATGTAAGCCTACTTGTGACGCTAATAAATAAACTTTTAAAAACTAAACTTTAAACTATGCTTTTACTAATATTGCCTTGGTTTGATTGTGACTGCTTTCCAGTAACTCCTGATAGAAAATGCATGTGTGAGAGTTGGTTAAGGACAAGCCGAGACTTAACTCTGATGCTCCATAGTCAAAGGCTCTGCCAGTTCTCTATCCCCAAGATTTGCAGGAAGAAGCACCACTTGCATACAAATATACAAAATAGGAAATTTGGTCCCTCGAGCCGCCTTTGCCACTTGGTAAGATCATGGCTGATCTGTTTATGTTTCAGGTTCTACATTTCCAATCTAGTCCTGATAAACTTTAATTCCCTTGCCTAAAATTATCGCTACCTCTGCCTTAAAAATATTCAATAATCCCTCCTCCACTGCCTCCTGAGGCAGAGTTCCAAAGACATTAAACTTTATAGATAAACCAGTGAACCCACTCTGCTTCACTGAATACCCTATTATTAATGACTGTAGGTGGTGTTTGGGGATAAATTAGTAATTTTATTAACAGCGTTTATGAAAATTTTATTGTAATGCTGTATTTTTAAACATGCATTACTCCTGTGCAGAAATAACATCAACCTTGGAGGATGCCCTTGGGAGAAGTGCCCAAGTGACACTCAAGGCAATCGAAGCTCAGGATTCAGCAGTAGAAGCCATTACGTCGCATGCCCAGAGGTTAAAGGAAGCAATGGATGATTCTGAGGTAAACCATTGAAGAAGAATGTGAATTTTTAATTTGAGATGCTATCGTAAGGAAGTCTTAAGGTTTCAGGAAGGCATTTTGTAAGGTGTCGCATCAAAGGTTACTACGAAAAATAAGAGCTCATGGTATAGGAGGTAACATATTAACAGTGATAGAGGATTGGTTAGCTAACAGGAAGAGAGTAGCCATAAATGGGTCATTTTTGATTTTGTCTCAGGGATCAGTGCTGGGGCCTCAAATATTTACTGTTTATATGAATGACTTGGATGAAGGGACCGAATGTATGGTTGTTAAATTTGCTGAATGACACAAAGATAGATAGTAAAGTAGGTTGTGAAGAGGACATAAGGGGGAATCTTACCAAAGAAATTCTAATTCCAGGACAGGTGGGAAACGGGAGAGTTTCTCACTCGTTTTTTGGGCGAGTTCAAATCCAGTATCTTATCCACTGAGTGCAGGGGAAAAAATGGGCTAAACCATTCCTTGCCTGTAGGGGAAGGGGTGGGGCTCAAATCACCAGCAAGCCTGCTGTAGCAGCAGAGGGCGCCATTGTGCATGTGTAGACCACTGTGGCTGCACATGTGCAGTCGCAACCAGCAGAGGCCTGACAGGTCTGAGAAAAATAACCTGTCAGGTCTCTGCTGCTGCAGCCGGCCTCAAAGGCCCCCCCCCCATCGCCTGCAGAGTGGTGGCACCCTCCACCCTCACCCTCCCTCCCCATACTTAATGCAGCTGCAGACTGCGCAGTGGCCCCCAGTAGGCTCTACCCCCTTGGCATCCTGGCACTGCCCAAGGGGCATCCCCCACTTGCCCCTGACCTCCGCGGGGGTCCTCAATATCCTCCGGTTCCACCGGCGAGGTCACCACAACTTTGCTGGAGACCAGCTGTGACTCTTGCTGGAGAGAAGCTCTCCTGGGGAGGCCACAGAGGCAAGTGAGCCCAGACTATAGCGTCCTGAGCTCGCTAATCACATGATAAATCTATGCAAATTAAATTTAAATAACTTATTCAGCTTTGTGCCAGAAATGGGCGTGAGGCTGACCTCACTGGCAATCATGTGCAGGTTTCAAGGGGCAAGAAATCGGGTGTGAACCTTATCTCTTGGCTCTCGCACGATCTTACTGGCTCGCTCCACCCATTAGCCGGTGGGCTGCAATGATAAGATCGCCCCCAAGAAGTGCAAATAGGTTAAAAAATGGGCAAAAAGTTGTCAGATATAGTATAATGTGGGAAAATGTGAGCATGTCCATATTATTTAAACGGAGTGAGATCCCAGAGCCGTGAGGTACAGAGGGATCTGAGTGTCATGGTACATGAATCACCAAAGGATAGTATGCAGCTGCAGCAAATGATTCGGAAGGCAAATGGAATGTTGTTGTTTATTGCAGGGGGAATGGAATATAAATGTAAGGATGTTTTGGTACAGGTGTTAGTGAGACCACATTTGGAGTACTGTGCACAGTTTTGGTCATCTTATTTAAGAAAATATATATTTATGCATTAGAAACAGTACAGAGAAGGTTCACTTGATTGATACCTTGGGGGGAGGGGAGTGGGTGGAGATTATCTGGTGAGGAAAGGTTGGACAAGCTGGGCCTGTATTAGTCTTTAACAGAACTAGTTCTTAGTGAAACACACTAAGGGGACTAGATAGGGTGGATGCTGAAATGTTTCCCCTTTTGGGGGCGACTAGAACTAGGGAATATAGTTTTAAAAATAAGGGATTACCCATTTAAGATGGAGATGAAGAAATTTCCCTGAGGGTCATGAGTCGAAGAACAGTACAGCACAGGAACAGGCCCTTCGGCCCACCAAGCCTGCGCCAATCACGTTGTCCTATCTAGACCGCCTGTATCCCTCTATTCCCTGCCTGTTTGTGTGTCTATCCAGATAAGTCTTAAATGTCGCTAACATATCTGCCTCAACCCCCTCACTTGGCAATGCATTCCAGGCCTCCACCACCCTCTGTTTAAAAAACTCTTCCCGCACATCTGTATTGAACCTTTCCCCCCCTTACCTTGAACTTGTGCCCCCTTGTGATTGTTATTTCTGCCCTGGGAAAAAGCTCCCATCTATGCCCCTCATAATTTTATGAACTTCTATCAGGTTGCTCCTCAGCCTCCATCTTTCCATGGAGACCAATCTCAGTTTATTCAATCTCTCCTCATAGCTAACACCCTCCATGCCAGGCAACATCCTGGTAAACCTTTTCTGTACTCCCTCCAAAGCCTCCGCGTCCTTCTGGTAGTGTGGCTACCAGAATTGGACGCAGTATTTCAAATGTGGCCTAACCAAGGTTTAATATAACTGTAATGTAATTTGGCAACTTTTATACTCTGCCCCGGCCGATGAAGGTAAGCATGCCATATGCTTTCTTCTTCATCTTTTCCACCTGTGCTGCCGCTTTTAAGGACCCGTGGACCTGTCCTCCCAGATCTCTCTGTGCATCTATGCGCCTGATGGTTCTGCCATTTATTTTATAGCTCCCACCTGAATTGGATCTTTGGTGGTACTCTTCCCCAGTGAGCAGTGGAAGCAAAGTCAATGAATATTTTTAAGGCAGGGATGGATAGATTCTTAATTAACAGGGGAGTTATCAAGGGTAGGCGGAATGTGGAGTTGAAGACATATTCAGATCAGCCATAATGTTACTGAATGGTGGAGCATGCTTAAGGGGCCAAGTGGTCATATATTTATATGGCTTTGTTATAATCAAGTCCATCTTGTTAGTTTCTTGTGTACTTGCATAGTGGATACTGGAAAAACGTGTCACTAAAGCCCTTCCGGTGTTTACAGAATTGTTACAGCACAGAAGACATCATGTCTGGCTGACTCTCTGTACGGGCAATTTCCCTATTGCCACTCCCACACCTTCTCCCTGTAGCCTTGCACACACACTTCCCCTTTCACATAATAATCCAATTCCTTATTGAATCCGTCAATAGAATCTGTGTCCATTACATTGTCAAGTAGTACATTCCAGATGCTAACCACTTCCTGGGTGAAAAGATTTTCATCATGTTGTCATTACTTCTTTTGCCTTATATCTGTGTCGTCTTGTTCTTGACCCTTCTGCCAAATGGAACAGTTTTTCCTCATCTACTCTGTCCATAAATTTGAATACTTCTAGAAAAACAGAACCAACTTCCCCAATCTATCGATGTAACTGAAATTCCTGATCCCTGGAACTAATCTGTTCTACGTTCATTCTGAATCCTTCACATTTTCCTAAAGTGTGGCACCCAAAACTGGATGCAGTACTCCAGTTGAGGCTAAACCAGTGTTCTATACAAGTTTAACATAACTTCCTTGAGCCCCAATTAATAAAAATAATTGTCTGTGCAGCAGCATTGAGCAGTACGTGGTAAGTGTCTGGAACATAATCCTGTATCAATGTTGGTTCTGTGAAGTCATCCAAAATGTATATAATGCCCGACATGTCCTCAAGGATGTCGCAAAGCACTTTACCTGGAAATAATTATTTTTCAGTTACTATGGTTATGCAGGCAAAATTGATCAAACAGCAACTGTTGGTCTATTTTTGGTGTTCTGAGGGCACTAGGGGAACGTTTTTCTATTTACTTGGGTCACCTTTCAGATTTGCTACATATGATGCAGAAAGGATTTTTTCTTTTAGTGATTAAATATGTTCTTACCAGAATGCTACTGATCGAAAGTCAGAACAATGGCGAACCTTGGAAACTGCTCTGAACGTCCGCAGCAAGATTGTAAACAGAGCCAATGAAGCAATGATGAAAGCCAAGTAAGTTTGAGTTTTCTATTTTGTTTGTTTTAATAACTCAGGTTCTTTTTGTATTAGAATGATAGTTATATTTTATCATTTTTTCTGAAGAAGAGACATACAGACTCGAAATGTTAACATTGTTTCTCTCTCCGCAGATATTGGCTCATCTGTGTTTTTCCAGCAATTTCTGTTTTTACTTCAGATTTCTGGCATCCGCAGTAAATTGCCTTTATCGCAGTGTGTGTACATGTTCTTTCTATCTGCAAAGAACAAGGAACTGAAATTCATATAACATATATTCTTTATTTGTGTGATAGACAGAACATATTTTTGGCTTGATGGCAGCATCCTGTTAGTAGTGAATACCACTCGTGTTGCTACTGTATTGTAGCAGCGTGAAACCACATAAGCTTTTGAGATGCATTGCCCTTCCAGGGTAATCTGAGGTAGACTGGGCACTTTCCAGAGCTGAAAGTGACATCCTTAGGCCCGTTCATGAGTTTATGCGACATACAGCGCAAAGTGATTTGATCAGGGTAGCATTATCCAACAGGATGTCTTTGATGTGCCTCACTTCAGCATCAAGTTTGCATGGTGGCCAATCTTACAGCATGTGGAACTATAAGAATCTCAGTGTGTATATTGACCAGTAAAGATAGGCTTACGGTAAAACGAGGTAGCGAGCCCACCATCTCCAAATGCGGTAAGATAGATCGTGTTGACTGTTTGCTTTGCTGATTTTTATATAGTAAAAGTTCTATATGTCCAAAGCTGTGGGATTTTGTGCCTTTTATTCTTTTAGCAATGCCTTGGAATTCAAATTTAAATACTTTACAGCAAAAGTTACTGGTCCATAACGTGATCATAATATTGGCAACCAATATTTAGCACTAAGTGTGTAAGGTTTCACAATGGGTAATACTAACTAAATCAAGTGAAGCAGATTGGGGTTAAAGTTTTCTTTAATGTTGTACAAATCTTCTGCTTTATCTTTGTAGATTATTATGGATAAATCTTCCAATATAAATTTGGATGAGCATGAACAAAAATCAGTAAATGCCAGGAAAAGCACTTATAAAGCAGTTTGGATTAGAGAATTATGAAATTTATGATACACAAGGAGGCAATTTAGCCCCTTGTGCTTTTATACTGGTCCTCACAAAGTCCCCTTTCCCACATGCCTTTTCTTTTCTTCTAATATTTATCCATTTTGTTTTTTTAGAAAGATAATATAAACTAAATCTGCAAAATTGCACGTCCTAATAACCCTCGAGTTTCATAAAAGAATCTGAACCGATATTGGTGACTTTTAACACACTCTGAGCATTGCTGATTCACTGACCAATGAAAAGAGAAGTGCAGAAAAGAGCAGTGTTAACAAACTAGTACAATCAGGATACGGAAAAGATAATTTTCTAGGTAATTAAACTTCTGTGGGCAGTCACTGAGTAAAGGCTAGGTGTCTCCTGGTGAAGAAGGTGTTGGTTCAAGTTGCGCTCCTCTCAATGATGGGTTCAAAGCAATGTTTGTAGAATCCAGGGAATCAAAAATGCTACATGTAAAGAGCAAATGGAAGATGTGTACTGAAATGTTACTCTTTGACCATGCATCTGCTTAAGTTGAGTAATCCATAACATGATGTTGCCGGGACTTGAGAAGCTGAGTTACAGAGAGAGATTAAATAGGTTGGGACTTTATTCCCTGGAGCATAGGAGATTGAGGGGAGATTTGATAGAGGTGTATAAGATTTTGATGGGTATAGATAGAGTGAATGCAAGCAGGCTTTTTCCGCTGAGGCTAGGGGAGAAAAAAACCAGAGGGCATGGGTTAAGGGTGAAAGGAGAAAAGTTTAAAGGGAATATTAGGGGGGGCTTCTTCACGCAGAGAGTGGTGGGAGTGTGGAATGAGCTGCCGGATAAAGTGGTAAATGCGGGGTCATTTTTAACATTTAAGAAAAACTTGGACGGGTTCATGGAGGAGAGGGGTGTGGAGGGATATGGTCCAAGTGCAGGTCAGTGGGACGAGGCAAAAAATGGTTCGGCACAGACAAGAAGGGCCAAAAGGCCTGTTTCTGAGCTGTAATTTTCTATGGTTCTATGATGCTAAAATGCATCCAAAGCATTGTGTTGTCAAAGGAAATTTTACAATGGAATGAGCAAGAACACTAACCTTTTTTGGTAAATGGGAACTTAAATACAGCCCTTACTAACTAAATGTTATTGAGTAGCTGATGACTCAGCATGACTAACCAAAACGTGCCATGCCTTCTGTGTTTTGGCATATGTCCTTCATTTTCTTTTGATTAATTTCAGAGAAGAGTTAGACAATCTTCGGAGCACAATTGAAGAAGCCAAACAGAGTCAGATTTCTTCTGTTAGACCACAACTCCTGGCTGCAGAAGAGAATCTCAATCACATGTTGGTGGATCTGGATCACGTGGAAAGGAAGGTAATAAGCAATGTGTACTTTTTAAAGTTGAATAGTGCATACATGGAATTCTTTACCACAGAGGACTGTAGAGGCTGGGTTGTTAAATATTTTCAAGGCTGATTTAGACAGATTTTTAATCAGTAAGGGAATCAAGGGTTATGGGGATACGGTGAAAAAGTGGAGTTGAGGATTATCACATCCGATAAATCATTATCTCATTGAATGGCAGAGGAGACTAAATGGGCCGAGAGGCCTACATGTGTTCCTGCGTCTTACATTCTTAATCTCAATCAACTAATTAGTAGAGTGAACAGTAATACCTGACCTGCTTGCGCGCTGGAGTAACTAGGTCAACTGTTTGATTCTTTTTTTGTCAGGTTCGATGGCACAGTGGTTAGCACTGCTGCCTCACAGCACCAGGGACCCGGTTCTATTCCCAGCTTGGGTGACAGTCTGTACGGAGTCTGCACGTTCCCCCTGTGTCTGCGTGGGTTTCCTCCGGGTGTTCCGGTTTCCTCCCACAGTCCGAAAGACGTGCTGGTTAGGTGCATTGACCATGCTAAATTCTCCCTCTGTGTACCCGAACAGGCACCAGAGTGTGGTGACTAGGGGATTTTCACAATGTTAATGTAAGTCTACTTGTGACTAATAAATAAACTTTAGCTTTTAACTTAACTTTGAATGACTGAAGTATCCTATGAAACAAATCACGAAAATCCAGATTGAGCACTTGAAACTCTATAGCATACTAGGCAACGGACCTAGTGCTGGAAAATGGGATAAGAATAGATAGGTACTTGATGCGGTGCAAACACGGTGGGCCGAAGGATCTTTTCTGTGCTGCAAAGCTCTGTGACTCTATGATTTAACTAGTTGGAGCCCCAGAATTGAATTACACTTGGAATTCTGGTGACGGTCTTATTTATAACCAATATTCTCCGGCAGTGCTGTCTTCCATATTTGAGTAATTCTGGTTTCTTTCTGTTGAAATATCTGCTTTTTATATAGGTGCAGGCAGCTCAGTCAGAAGCCAAAATAGTCGTTCAGTACAGTGAGCTGGTGGCTATGGCTAGGGATGAATTCAGGAAGGAACTGGAGAGCATCACCCCAGATGTAAAGCCTGGTTGGAAAAATCTCAGTAAGTACAGTATTTGTTTCTTGTGTTATAATTTTAATTACATTTCCTTTTAAAGTGACAGGCACCAGGCACTGCCCATGGGCAGTGCTGGGGAGCAAGGGATTCCATGGGGAAGGTGCTGGGGGTTCTGTATTTGGGGATGGGGTGAGCGCTGGAGTTACCCGCCCCACCAGCATGATGTTGTGGGACCCACCTCCTGTTTTCTTTTGACCAAGTGTCAGAAAATGTGACGGGGACAGCCGGCAGCGGCCTGCTTGTCCCACCCAAGTTGACCCCCAAAAAATCTGAAAATTCTGCTCCCATATCTCTGTCTTAAATGAGTGACCCTTATTTCTAAACAGTGGCCCCTGGTTCTAGCTTCCCCAACAAGAGGAAACATCCTTTCCACATCCACACTGTCAAGACCTCTTAGGGTGCTAAGGGTTTCAGTCAAGTTGCCATTGTTCCTTTGAAGATCAGTACAAAATTTTTACAGCCCTATTTGCTTTAATTAAATTATTTGCATCTAAAGAAGTTTACACACAATCAAAGCAGCAACAATGCAAGGTGTTTTTATCTATAGTAAGAAGTGGTAAAAGAGTCTCTTAAAATATCATTAACCTTTGTTTCTGTGGCATGTACAGCCAGGTTTGTGAAGCTTTTAATTTATTTTCTCAGGCTTTCCATGAGCTAATAAAGTGTAAATTTCAGTTTTAATGTTTGGAACTGAACTTATGTTTATTTAGGAAACAATTTGAGAAGGTGGGGGGTGGGAGCATAATTGAGACTTCCTTGAAGAATTGAATACACAATCAGGTTACTTAACTTGGACTGAGCTTGAAGGTGTGAGTATAGAATTAATAAGTCTCGAGCAAGACCAGAAACTAAAATGTCTAACTTGTAACCATGGAGTCACGTGTAGCTCTGAAAGCCCAAGAACTTGGTCCTATTTGTACTCATTGCTCATTCATTGATATCTTCTGCCTGCATTTACAGTGCCTGAAGAAGGTTTGGAAAGGAATGATTTATCGCTGCTTCATTGGTGACCCATCAGTTTAAAATTGTCACAGCATGAGAAATTTGTCACATGGAACATGGACTGCTTTGCCAGAATTAGTAGTTGTTACAGAAATTATTGCATTTTATAATCAAAAATGGATAAATATTTGAAGTGGAGGAAGATAGAGGGATGTGGAGAGGGAGAGAACAGGGTGGTCTCAGGGTAGTTTTGGATTATTCTTGCAAAGAGCTGGCACATCCCTGATGGGTATGATCAACTACTTATCCTGAGACTGAGGCCCTAAATTCTAGATTCCATAGCCATGGGAAACAACCCCTGTGTCTCCCCTGCTAAGCCCCTTCACAATCTTATATGTTCAATGATGTCATCTCTCATTCTTCTAAATCCCAGAACGTAGAAGGACCCAATTTATCAGCCTCTGGCCATAGGACAATCCCCTCATTTCAGGAACCAATCTAGTGAAGCTTTGCTGTATTACCTCCAATGCGTGGCCCCCAGACAACACCAGCTGATTTAGAAGTAGAAAATGTCCTACTGGTGTAGTAGCGGTGCTCTTGTACAGTTTTTAAGTCCACAGAAGCCAGTTGAGGTAAATGGACAGTGAACAACTCCAGTGAGTGGCCTGGTGATATTTTGTATCTTCTTCCCATGAGCTTCCCTTAATGAAACAGGGAAAGATTACCAACAAATTTAAAAAGAAGAAAATAATTCTAGTTAATTTGAAACATGCCTTGGTGATGCTGAAACGCAAGAAGATAAATATTATTGCTCACAGCAAATGTTGGACCATCAAACATATGCTTTGTGCTATCTGTAGGGGTTGAGTAAGATAATGACTAACTTAGAATAACTTGTCATGAGTAGAAAGTATGAAGGGTTAATTGGAATGGGGGCTGTAGTAAATGTAGACAGGCAAGAAAGAGCATCTGAAAGCCAAATATACTTTCTATGCAAAGGCAAACCACTTGTGCATGATAACACAGCTGGTGGAGTAGTTAACTATATGTAAACAATAGACTTACAATTTTAATCTATCATGTGAACTAAGTTTAAAATGGGTGGGGGAGGGAGTGTTGCCATTAATAGGGATGTATATTAGAGAAAGTGCTGACAAAGTACAATTAGGAGATATTTTCTTCATCAACACCAGGTTGAAAAGAGAGTTGAACAGTAGAGAACAGAACCTTGTGAATTACAGATAAGTGCTGATCCCCAAGCATCAGCCTAACCACTCGTGTGGAATGTTTGGAGAACAACAAACAGATGGAACCACAGTGTACATATGGAAGACTGTCTGCATGGCTGCTGCCATACTTGTCTATTAACCTTGAGTATCTGATAACACACTCTGGCTTAATAAGCCTGTTTATTTTTTTTGAAAAATCACCCTCCCTTAGTTTTTTTGATAGTTTTTAATCAGAAACTTAACTGGACCAGCCATACATGTACATTGGCTACATTGCTGATGACACCAAGATTGGTGGAGTAGTGGATGGGGTGGAGGGCTGTTGTAGGCTGCAAAGAGACATAGATAGGATGCAGAGCTGGGCTGAAAAATGGCAAATGGAGTTTAACCCTGACAAATGCGAGGTGATTCATTTTGGTAGGACAAATTTAAATGTGGATTACAGGGTCAAAGGTAGGGTTCTGAAGACTGGAGGAACAGAGAGATCTTGGGGTTCATATCCATAGATCTCTGAAGGTTGCCACTCAGGTGGATAGAGCTGTGAAGAAGGCCTATAGTGTGTTGGCGTTCATTAACAGTGGGTTTGAGTTTAAGAGCCGTAGGGTTATGCTGCAACTGTACAGGACCTTGGTGAGACCACATTTGGAATATTGTGTGCAGTTCTGGTCACCTCACTACAAGAAGGATGTGGAGACACTGGAAAGAGTGCAAAGGAGGTTTACCAGGATGCTGCCTGGTTTGGAGGGTGGGTCTTATGAGGAAAGGTTGAGGGAACTTGGGCTTTTCTCTTTGGAGCGGAGGAGGTTGAGAGGAGACTTGATAGAGGTTTATAAGATGATGAGGGGGATAGATAGAGTGAACGTTCAAAGACTATTTCCTCGGGTGAATGGAGCGGTAACTAGGGGGCATAACTATAGGGTTCATAGTGGGAGATATAGGAAGGATGTCCGAGGTAGGTTTTTTACTCAGAGAGTGGTTGGGGTGTGGAATGGACTGCCTGCAGGGATAGTGGAGTCAGAAACTTTAGGAACATCTAAGAAGCTATTGGATAGGCACATGGAGTACTTCAGGATGATAGGGAGGAAATAGCTTGATCTGGGTTTCAGACAAAGCTCGGCACAACATTGTGGGCCGAAGGGCCTGTTCTGTGCTGTACTGTTCTATGTTCTAATAGCAGGTCAGAGGCTGGGAATTCTGAGGCGGTAACTCACCATTTGACTCCCCAAAGCATGTTCACCACTCACAAGACATAAGTGAGGGATGTGATTGAATACCCGTCACTGGCAACTCCAACAATACTTTGTGAAGCTCAGTACCATTCAGGTTAAAGGAGACTGCTTAATCAGCACCCCATCAACTATGTTAAACATTCACTTCCTCCAGCTTCGGGGGTGATGGCAGCACTGTGCACCTTTTTTAAAAATGCAATAGAGCAATTCACCAAGGTACTTTCCAAACCCAGGACCTCCACCACCTAGAGTACAAGGGCATGGGAACACCACCACCTGCAAGTTCCCCTTCAAGCCAAACACCATCTTGACTTGGAACTATATTGCCATTCTTTCACTGTCATTGGGTCAAAATCCCGGAATACACTACCTAACAGTATTATTGCTCTAGCTACATCAGATGGGTTGCAGTGGTTCAAGAAGCTACCTCACCACTGCCTTCTCAAGGGCAATTAGGGATGATCAGCAAAGGCTAGGATGGTGAAAATCAGCCATAGTTCCAAGTTTTGACTGATAGCCAGAAGTTCCTATCAGAACGTGTACTTGTGGGCTGAAGATCAGAAATCTTATGACAGTTGCTGTCTAGATTCACACATAAAGAAGTCATGAAAATGTATTTATGACTTTTGAGGCCAGTGACGCCATGCATTGGTATGAATCCCCCCTGAGATAGGGATGAGAAAAAGTTGATGGCAGTAACAAAAATAAATGGATGCATGGATGTGAATATAAATTTCTGTTAATAACTGTTATCAGTTACTAAATATGTGAGAGAACATGGTTTATCGATAACTCTTTGGGCTGGGTGGTTAGTGGCCAAAATTCAAAATTGGTAAGGTCCGTTGAATTAAATTCAGACACTGTCATTCACGAGTCATGCATGAAAAGACAAAATTTGCTGGACTGGAACTGCATATGTGCACAGACAGCATCCATCTTGGGATGGAATTGGCACTGCAACTCTAGTGTCTGCCTGAAGCAGATTTCTATGTTGCCAATGTAACCTGAATGCAGAGTCTAGACTCCCTACTTGACATTGGAAATGGAGTGAGACTTTTTGGAAAAGTTTCATCCTATTTTGGATTTAATTTGGACCCTAACATCTAGTGTAGAGTTAGCTGTTTAATGCAATGCAAATCCAAAATGGCTTACACCAATGCTAACTTTGCAGCATTAATTCATCATTTAGGATTCTATATGAATTTTAATTACAAAGGAATTTTTTAGAACTTCTAAAGTAGAAACCTCTTCTAAATAAATTATGCTGTTTATATTGAATGCGGTCGGTATCAATGTTTTTCTGTTTAATGAAAGCATAGCAGTGGGCAACATGATTCCTATTAAACTTGACTGTTGAGATATTTCACAATATAGAAACTTAGTAACAGGAGTAGGGTACTTGTGGCAGCTCCACCATTGTTAGATCATGGATGGTCTGTTTACTCTATTTACTTTGCTTCAGATTCCTTGATGTCCCTATCTAACAAAGATATATCAATCTGAATCTCTATAAATTAGGTTGATCCAGCATCCATGACCTTCATGGAGTTCAAAATTTAAACCAACCTTTGTGTGAAATACTGTGTTCCGGTTTTACTCCTAAATGATCTTGCTCTGATTTTAATTATCAGGCCCTGTTGTTCTGGATTCACTCTTCAGAGGAAATAGTTTCTCTGCACCCTTCCTATCACCAGTGTGTGTGTTTCTTCTGGGTGTTCTGGTTTCCTCCCACACTTCAAGATATTCAGATTAGGTGGATTGGCCTTGCTAAATTGCCTTAGTGTCGCAGGTTGTGTAGATTAGATGGATTAGCCATGGGAAATGTGTGGGGTTACAGGGATAGGAAGGGGTAGGGGGCCTGGGTAAGATACTCTATCAGAGAGTTGGTGCAGACTCGATAGGCTGAATGGCCTCTTCTGCACTGTAGGGATTCTATGATTCAATCGCTATCACATTAATGACTTTTAAATCATCCCCTCAATCTTCTAAACCGATGGAAATGTAAACCAAGTTTATGCATCCAGTTATTTTCATTTAGAAACACAGGAATTGCTTGATGTAAGATGAACAAGATCTATCTAGTTCACCTTCCACCATCCTGGTTGTAGGACAACAATAATGGAGAGATTGACTAATTTAACCCTTTTAAGTCCTGGTATCTTACTATACCTCCTCTTAAGACCAGTAAATCTTTCCTGAAGTTCAGTGTTTCAATTCACAGTTAATCTGACCTAAGCTCTGCATTGCTGAAGCACTAATTTTCTTACTTTTGTATTCCATGTACATTTATGACAGAAAGTGGAGACTAAGGAAGGGAGATCTCCAGTCAACTTGAATCCTGTTACATAGCAGTCTTACAGTGGAGTAATTATTTGATGGCACATACTTTGCCACAGACCTGTAGAAATGAGGACCTATTTAGTTGAATGTGACTTGTGTATGTGGCATTCCACTTGGATGTGTAGCACATCAAAGACAACAAGCAAACTGTCCATGTTGGTCCTATTTCCACTTTAAGACAAACATCTATTCGATAAGCTGAAATGGTGACTCTGGAGATGTTACTTGGAGGTTTAGTGTATGAATATAAGTTCATCTATCCATTATTTGGTGTTGCCTTTATTGATTTGTAGAGCTTACCTTGAACTGGTGCTGAGTTCAAGATGGCGGTAATGCACTCCCAGGTTATGGTAAGTTGTGTGGTGAACCCCGTTGTTCAGGATTTCTTTTGACCTGTTCCGAGCAAAGGCTGGAACATCTGGTAGTTAGTTGCCTAATGATAAACAAATTACATTCCTCTATGGAATGGTATCGGAGAGCAGTGGCTCTTGGCTTCAGGGTGACATGACATGTTGATCAGAGATCAGACTGGGGTAGACCCCTGAGCAAAATTGGTAATCAAATTCTTGTATCAGACTGATTGACGTTACTTCAGGATCGTTGAGCAGCTAACATAGCTCATGCTGAATTCCGAAATTAGTCATCTGTCATTGGTGTTGGGATTCCTCTCACTCCAGTCCAAATAACTCTTCAACCCTTGCGTTAACTGGTAGGATCTCAGTGGCCGGAGAAGAATCTTTCATGTACCCCGTCCTAATAAACTATGTGACTTTAGTTGGTTAAACTTGCGCAGTATTTCTGTTTACACTGTATAGAACAGTGAGATCTCTGGGCCTTGGCCAACCTGTGCCTAGGCTTAGACAAATGAAATGTGTAGGCCTCGGGCCCAGTAATGTAGTGGTCATGCCACCAGTGGCCCAGTAATTTGGACTAATAATCTGGAGGACGTGGTTTCAGATACAAATGGATAATTTTAGGAATTGAATTCAATTTAAAAGAAGAAAAGAAATAAAAATGGATACCGGTAAAAGTCACCAGAAAATTCAACTAGTCATTTACTATCCTTTTGGGAAAGAAATTTGCCACCACCTTCTCGAGGGTATCTAGAGTTGGAGAATAAATGCTGACCTTGCCAACGATGCCTACATCCCTTGAACAAATAGAAAATAAAAATGTTCGCACTCTGAGAATTCTCTTTTAAATTTAGTGTGTATTGCAGTTGAAGTTTTGCAACTTTGTTGGAGATTTCTTGTTGGCTTTTCTGATGTAAACAATGGTAATTTGTTATGGATGGATATTAATTTACGCAGTTTTTAGTGTCATGCCCTGTTTAGTTTGAGTTAACATTCCTCTTTATCTCATTTTTAAATATACCTTAACTTTCTTAACTAATTTGGAAGCTTTGTATGTTCTTAAAAAAATGAAGTGCTTTTTACTGATCTGAATGTTTGGTGTGTGCTGTCATTTACGTCGTAACAGTTTATAGTGGTGCTGTTGTCAACTCGTATTAATTCTTCCCACCCTTTTCATTGCAGAGGTATCTGATCTCGGTGAGTCTGGCTAGTTTGTTGCATACTCTTTATGAACCCACATTGCATTTTAGCTATTTTTATCAGGATGTGAAATCCCTACATACCTAAGGACTCTCAGCAAAGTGAGGGACTTTTGAATCCTTGTCACTGTAAATCGGGAAGTATTGTGATCCTCCTCCTCTTCCAATCCAACTAGATTCAAGGAAGCTGCTTGGGTTTCCAAGGAAAAATAGAGAATTTACGGAAACTGTAAAAAGTTTTTTAAAAAATGTATAGACAGTGTTGAAATGTTTGTGTGCATTAAATTGAAAGAGGTGGGAAAGTATTTTGAATGTATTTACATTTTTATTATTCAAAGTTGCTCTATTTCTATAATTTGTAAAGAAAGTGCTGTTTATTGTGAAACAGTGGTAGAATGGAACTTGCAGCCCAGGAAAATGGTCCGTGTAAGGGTCCCTGGTTATTACAAGAATTAACAGCTTTTGATGCTGTCACTGACAACAAAATTGGGAACCAAAGCATTATTGTTGAAAATTTTGCTGAGAGCCAAATAAAGAAGCTACTTTAACCGTTGTCTTGATAGCTGGGTTGGAGTTCTTGCATCCAGAGTTACAGTGACATGCATTGCTTCAGGATATTTTATACTTCTAATCCACAATACACAGTGAAGTTACTTTCCTTAGCATACCATTATATTGGTAAGATGCATCCAAAATGATGTATAGTGTTAGAAGGACCTGTTAACTAGACAGACAAGCTACCAGAATATCTGAAGGAAATCTGAAATAAAAACATCAAAGAGCTGGAAATATTCGGCAGGGCAGGCAGCATCTTTGGAGAGATACAGAGTTAATGTTTCAGGTCGATGATGGCTTCATCAGAACTCTGACCTGAAACATTGGGCTGGATTTTCATCATTGCGACGAATAGGATCAAAGGTTATGGGTAGAAAGCAGGATTAGGCTACGCAGTTGGACAATCGGCCATGATCGTAATGAATGGTGGAGCAGATTCGAAGGGCCAAATGGTCTCCTCCTGCTCTTATCTTCTATGTCGATGTTTACTATCTTAGAAGTGATTCATTGGGAGTTGTTAAGTTTCCTGGCTGAGTGCAAGGCCTCAGGTGAAAGTGCCTCAAGCGACATAGAGGGTATGGGGGCCATTGGGGGTGGTGAAGGTGGATGATTTGGCATGGTGGGAGAATGAGTAAGATCTGTTCCCACATGCATACTATGCTTCCTCTGAGGGGTCATGAACCATGAGTCCTTGAGAAGCTGACTAGACTCCATGTAAAGTGTGGGGATCTAGGAAATGCCTATACAGTCGAGCTGGGCAGGTTGGGAATCCACGCTAGCAAAGGTTGGGGTGCCAGGAATGGGAGTGGGAATCCTGACATTTAAAAAAATGGTCCACAGAGTCTCTCCAACTCTGAAAATCTAGCACGTGATGCTGTTGCTCTCCACAGATGCTGCCTGGCCTCCTGAGTATTTCCAGCATTTTCTGTTTTTATACTGAACCTGCAGACTTTGGATCATGATCTTTACATTTATTGTCCTATGCAAAGGAAAGTAACACACTTTTACTGATTATAAAGTAATACATTTTCCAAAATGAAAGCTATCTTAATATGAATTCTATTTTGGATCTAATTCCTGTTTCTAATGTCTTAAGTGTGTCCTGTTGTCTTTTGTGCACATGTCACTTTTGTCTAACATTCAGGTTAATAACAATTTGAATTTATGCCATTTTGCTTTGTAACCAATGTGACCTTTCACTGTCAGAAGAAATGATTTTTAGATGCCTTTTCCTTTGAATGGTGAATAATACATACCTGATTTCTATCTTGTTGCAATTATCATAGATTATTGCTAACCTAGTAAAAATTTATTATATGCTACTCCTATTTACCAACTTCAATGGGGGCAAAAATGGATCTGGGCCGATAAAATAGAATTAAAAGTTGGCAGGAAAGACGATGGCTGAACAATGGGCTACCTTTAAAAGAAGAAATAATTTGGGTACAGTCAAGGTATGTACTTTCAAAGGGAAAAGGTGGGACTAACAAGTCCAGAGCTCCTGGATGACAAAAGAGATAGAGATGAAGAGAAAGTGTGTTAATAAACAAATACAAGAAGTAGGAGTAGACCATATGGCCCCTTGAGTCTACTCCTCAATTCAATACAATTTTGATTGATCTTGGGCTTCAACTCCGTTTCCCTTAATTCCCTGAGAAACCAAAAATCTGTCTCTGTCAGGTTTAAATGTATTCAACAATGGGGCATCCACAACCCTATGGAGTAAAGAATTCCGAACACACTCAACCCTTTTGAAGTAATTTCTCCCCATCTCGGTCCTAAATAATTAATCCTTTGTGCTTCCGTGTTTAGATTCCTGACCAGTGGAAACGATCTCACAGTGTCTACCCTTCAGAATTTTGATATTTCAATGGAATTGCCTTTCTATCTTCTAAATTTTAGACTAAATAGGCCTAATTTACTCAACCTCTCATCATAGGATAACACCTTCATCCCAGAGACCAATTTAGTGAACCTTCACTGTACTGTCTCTAATGCAAGTTTATCCTTTCCTAAATGTGGATACCAAAACTGCACACGGTATTCCAGATGTGGCCTCACCAAAATTCAGTACAATCGTAGCAAGATTTCTTTATTCTTGTACACATGGCCTTCATCCTTGCAATAAAGGCCAACGTGTTATTTGTATTCCTAATTGATTGTTGTACCTACATGCTAACATTCTATGATTCTTGTATAAACACACCCAAGACTCTTTGAACTTCAACAATTACAAGTTTCAAACCTTTTTAAAACAAAAAATTCTGCTTTTCTATTTTTGCAAACAAAGTGAATAACTTCGCACTTCCGTACTCCATCTGTCATCTTGTTGTCCACTCGCTTAACCTGTCGGCTTCTCGGTGTTCTCCCCACAGATTGTGTTTCCATCTAACTTTGTTCATCAGCAAACTTAGATATATTGCTTTGTCTTTTCTTCAAGGTCGTTAATATAGATTTTAAATAGCAATGGCCCCAACATTTATCCTTGTGGCATTCCACTGGTTACTGTCTACCAACTTGAAAAAGCCCCATTCATACCCACTCTCTGTTTTCTATCTGTTAACTAATCCTTTAAATATACTAAAATATTATCCCCAACTCCATGAATCCTTATTTTGCCTAATAACCTTTTCATAGAAATCATAGAAACCCTACAGCACAGAAAGAGGCCATTCGGCCCATCAAGTCTGCACCGACCACAATCCCACCCAGGTCCTACTCCCATATCCCTACATATTTATCCAATAATCCCTCTAACCTACGCATCCCTGGACACTAAGGGAAATTTTAGCATGGCCAATCAACCTAACCCGCACATCTTTGGACTGTGGGAGGAAACCGGAGTTGTGTGGCAACTTATCAAATGTTTTTTGGAGAGCTGAGTATATGACATCCTCTGGTTCCCCTTTATCTATCCCACTGGTTACATCCTCAAAAAAGCTTTAAATTTGTCAAGCAGAATATAGAAGGTTCAGAAGTGAAGTGAGAAAGCAAATAAGAGAAGCAAAGAGAGAGTATGAAAAGAGACCGGCAAGTAACATGAAAGAGAATCCCAAAGTCTTCAATAGGCATTTTGTTTTATTCATTTGTGGGACATGGGCGTCGTTGGCTGGCCAGCATTTATTTTCCGTCTCTAGTTGTCCTTGAGAAATATATATAATAATATAAATACTAAAAGGGTGATGAAGGCAGGAGTGGGGCAGATTAGGGATCAAAAGGGGATTATACAGAAGGCAGCTGAAGTACTAAATGGACACTTTCCACGCGTCTTTAACAAGGAAGAAGATGCTACCCAAGCCACGGTGAAAGAGGCGGTGGTTCATACACTAGAAAGCTTTAAAATGGATAAGGAGGAGGTATTAGATTGGCTGTTTGTAGTTTAGTTGATAAAACACCAACATCAGATGAGATGCATCCAAGGACACTGAAAATAGTGAGAGTTGAAACTGCAGAGGCATTGGTATAATTTTTCAGTCTTCCTTAGATTTTTGGCAGTGGTGTCAGAGTGGAGAATGGCAAATGTTACGCCCTCGTTCAAAAAAGTTAAAGATAAGCCCAGCAACTACCAGGGTGGCACGGTGGTTAGCACTGCTGCCTCACAGCGCCAGCGACCTGGACTTAATTTTGACCTTGGGTCACTGTCTGTGCGGAGTCTGCACATTCTCCCTGTGTCTGTGTGGGTTTCCTCCCACAGTCCGAAAGATGTGCTGGTTAGGTGCATTGGCCATGCTAAATTCTCCCTCAGTGTACCCGAACAGGCGCCGGAGTGCGGCAACTAGGGAATTTTCATTGCAGTATTAATGTAAGCCTACTTGTGACACTAATAAATAAACAAACTAAACTACAAGCCAGTCAGTTTAAGTTTGGCAGGGAAACTTGTAGAAACAATAATCTGGGATAAAATTAATAGTCACGTGAACAAATGTGGGTTAATTAAGAACATGAGAACTAGGAGCAGGAGTAGCCAGATCAGTCCCTCGAGCCTGCTATTCCATTTTATACTATCATGGCTGATCTCATCTCTGCCTCATCTCCACCTTCCTGCCCACTCCCCAAAACCCTTCACCCCCTGCTAATTAAAAATCTACCTATCTCCTCAAATTTGTTCAGTGTTTCATCATTCATTGCAATTTCATAGAATAGAATCCTACTGTACAGAAAGAGGCCATTTGGCCCATCGAGTCTGCACCGAGAACATTCCCACCCAAGCTCTATCCCTGTAACCCCACGTATTTACCCTGCTAGTCCCCCTGTCACTAAGGGGCAATATAGCATCGCCAATCAACCCAACCCGCACATCTTTGGATTGTGGGGGTTGAGAATTTCACAGATGATGATCCTTTGAGTGAAATAATTGCTCCTCATTTCTGTTTTAAATCTGCCAACCCTTGGGCTAAAACTATGGCCTCTTGTTCTAGAATGTCCAAAAAGGGGAAATATCCACTCTGCTGAAGAAAAGCCAGCATGGATTTCTTATGGGGAATTTGTGCTTCAATAACTTGCTGGAGTTTTTTGAAGAAATGACAGAGAGGATTGATGTGGGCATTATTGTTAACGTTGTGTGCATGGACTTTCAAAATGCATTTGATACAGTGCTGCACAACACACGTGTGAACAAAGTTATGGCTCATGGAATAATGGGGAGTAGAAACATGGATATGAAATGGGCTGAGTGTCAGGGATCAGAGGGCAGTGGTTAATGGATTTTTTTGGGGGGGCTGGAGAAGGTTTGTAGTGGAGTTCCTCGGGGGTCAGTGTTGGAATCCTTGCTATTCCTGGTGTACATTAATGACAAACTTTGGTGTGCAGAGCACAATTTCACAATTTCTGAAATTTGGAAGCATTGTGAACTGAGGAGGCTGGTGTAGAACTTCAAACTAAAATTGACAGGTTGGTGGAATGGAAAGATAAACTCTCATTTCGTATGTTTGTATGAAGTTCAGTGCAGAAAAGTGTGAAGTGATTCATTTTAGTAGGGAGGACATGAAAAGACAATATAAAATAAAAGGTGCAACTCTAAAGGGATGCAGATACAGAGGGACCTTGATGTATGTGTGCATTTGTCATTGAAGGTGGTAGGACAGGTTTAGAGAGCAGTTAATAAAGCATACGGTTTCCTAGGCTTTATTAAAAGGAGCAAGAGCAAGGAGGTTATTTTGAATTTTTATAAGACACCTGGTTCAGTCTCAGCTAAAGTATTGCATCCAGTTCTAGATCGCTGCACTTTAGGAAAGATCTGAAGGCATTAGAGAGAGTGCAGGGATGAGGAACTCCAGTTATGTAGATAAAAGTTAGGACTGTTCTCCTCAGAGGTCTGAAAGATTAGATAGAGATGCTCAAGATTACGAAGGTAGATGGGGAGAAACTGTTCCCACTGTGAAAGGATCAAGACGGAGAGGGCACAGATTGAAAGTAACTGGCAAAAAGAAACCTGCAAACCTTTTCAGACAGTGAGTGGTTAAGGCCTGGAATGCACTGTCTGAGGGTGTGATGGAGGCAGGTTCATTCAAGGCATTCAAAAGGGAATATGACTTGTCTGAAAAGGAAGTGTATGCTGGGCTATGGGAAGAAGGCAGAAGGGAAATTGTTCATTCGGCAAGCTGGTGCAGACACGATGCGCATGACCTCCTGCTGCACTCTAACAATCTGTGATACTTGGCCAAAAATGTAGGTTCACATGCCTTTGCAGAGTGTTTTCCCAAAGGAAATATCCAAAATGCTTTCACTTACAATATCTAATTACTCTTAATATATTTAGATAGTACTTTAGTGAAAATGTATTTTAAAATATCATGATCCTAGAAAATATTTTGTGCTTTTTTTTCCCCTTAATGCTAATGTGTAAATAACATTTCCCCAGTATGAGTTTTCAAATGTGAGCTGCTAAATCGAGATTTGTGCAAATGCAGATATCTTACTGCATGTGGAATAACTGGCATGCAATTGTGTAATTGACGTTTTAAATCCGTAAAACGTTTTGTCTGTATACACTCTGTATATCCCAAATGAATGGTTTGTTCTCCAGAGTATACTTGTTACATGCTCTTTTTTTTAATGGTGTTTCCAAACTGTAGCTGGCCACCTGAGCACTGATGACCTTAACTCATTGATTGCCCATGCCCACCGTCGCATTGACCAGCTGAACAGAGAGTTGGCAGAACGGAATGTGCGGGAACAGCAATGCATTGAAATCGCACTTGAGCATCAGAAACTGGAGCACAAGAAAAATTTGGAAACAGCAGTGTCAAAAGCCCTGGAGCACTATCGATCAGAAATCCTCCTTGAAAGGGACAAAAAGGTATGACACAAGCCCAGTTCTGCATGTGTTTTACTAGCCACTAACCTGCAGACATCATAAAGTCTTAGATTTTTAGAATGTATTGCCGCGAATTGTAATGGTCAGAGCTGCAGTAATTTAGATTGCTATTATGACACACTGGGGGTGACCTGTTGCTAGTGCACCATGCTCTATGCGGGAACTACAGGATTTCTCCTTTGAAGAGAGATGGTTAAGAGATGACTGAATGGAAGATTTTGAGATGCGCGATTTTCATACAGTAGATAAAGGAAAAAAAAATTCACTCTGGAGAGCTAGTGGTCATGATGCAAAATCATTGACACAAGACCTAAAAGGGGGATGAGGAACAATTTCTTCACTGAATTGTCAGAATCTGGAATGCTGTAAATAAATTTTAACAGGCAACGTGAAGAATGTGCAGGGTTACTGACAAAAAGTCAGGCTGTGGAACTAAGCAAGACTGCTCTTTTAAAGAGCCAGGCCAAATAACCTTTTTGTGTACTGTACTGTAAGCTCCTCAGGCATTTTGGGTTTGATAGATCACATTGTGTGGAGTTTGCACATTCTCCTCGTGTTTGCGTGGGTTTCCTCCGGGTGCTCCGGTTTCCTCCCACAGTTCAAAGATGTGCGGGTTAGGTTGATTGGCCAGGTTAAAATTGCCCCTGAGATGCGTAAGTTAGAGGGATTAGCGGGTAAATATGTGGGGGGTAGGGCCTGGGTGGGATTGTGGTCGGTGCAGACTCGATGGGCCGAATGGCCTCCTTCTGCACTGTAGGGTTTCTATGATTTCTATGATTGTATACAGTCTTCGAGACCTGGCATCAGTCGAAGACTCAGGCCACTGTCTTGCATTGTCGTGTCCTCAGTGTTTGTCAAGAAGGGCTGGAGGTAGCCGGACTGGTCTTCTCCGCCTCCTGGGGTCTAGGTTTCTCTTTACCACGGCTTCGGGATAGTGACATGGCAGAGGTACAGAGGCTTCGATGAAACTCTGGATGGATCCTGAATGTTGCTTGATGATCCTGTCATGGCTTTGGCCTTTTCTATCTCCGTGGATGGTAATATTATCCTGCAGTTCATCATTAATCCTGAACTTTGTTCCCTTGTGATTATACTCCTGATTTTGTGATATTGTCTTTTATCCTGACATGGGTGTACGACATATGAGCACAGAGGTGTTTGTTGCCTGTTTTCCTGTTACACTGTGAAAATCAGGATTGTTTTTCTCTTTGGTATTCATCCACTGGCGTGCTCCATTGGTGGAATGAGGCAGGCCTTAGTTTAATGTGCATTACTGTTTGCATTAAGTCTTGGTTTGGGGAATGTGTGGTACCGGGGGATTGGGGTGAGTAAAGGGGGTCTGGCTACCATGCTTCTGGCCCTATGTCAAATTCTAATTCTTGGGTCTCAATGTTTTCAATATGGAGATATTTCCTTGTTTGGGGATTGTTTGTAGGTCTCCTTTCTATTAGTGAGCATGCTGAGTTGGTTGTACGATACGAGGATTGTGCGGTTTATCTGTTTTTTCTGTGCTGTAATCCTTGCATTTACAGAGGGAGTATATTTTTGGTACCCTTCACTTTATTTATAGATAAGACGAATAGTGCCACAGCAAGGTGGCAGATAGGTGATTTGGTATAAGAGTGGTTGGCATGGCCTTCTACGACCTCATTGTGGATGAGGAAAACCCCCGTAAGAATTATTGATGTCGTGTTTTTCTTTTGTACTTTGGTTATTTTGGGATTAAGGAATCCTTGTCTCCTTTGAAGGTAAAGACACTCCATGTATCCTGGAAAATACTTTTTTTTTCTGTCGTTGGCGCCTCTGATGGTGTTGGAATAGGGGGAAGTATGTACTGGTGCATGCCCGGATGTGTTTGGCTAATCCTTGAACACCTAGCCTTTCTTGGGTTGGTCATCTATATTTACTAGGCTTTGCAGGTTGTATGGTGATTACTTGGCTCATGGAATGTAGGGTGGGTATATCATCCTGTTGTTAGGGTTTCTTTGAAGAGGGGAAATGGGTGAAATTTCGTTAATGGCGAAACTTAAGTGGCACCTCTGGGGTGCCTAGAGACAGGGATAGTTTGCTTTGTTCAATGCATAAGAGTGACGTGAGTATCCTTGGCTTGTTGGCCCTTATTCTGGTGTGTTGTTGATCCTAGTTTAGCTTAATTGAGTAGGTTAGGGCAGTGGTAACTGTGTTCATCCAGGTCAGATGGAGGGTATGCTGGGTGGGGGAGTAGGTCACCCTCTCCCAAGATGTCCCCTTCTGGGGGCTTCTGGACAACTCTCCTTCTTGAGACTTGGTTCTCCTGGGGATGTAGTATCCTGTTGGCTGCAGGGCCTGAGTGCAAGTCTGAGTGCTTTGGTTCACTGTTGTTTGAGTCTTTCTTTGGTTGGAAATTAGGCTGGGTGGAGAAGTAAGTCACCCTTCTCCCGGTGGCCTTGCCAGTGGTGCCCACACTTCACGAACGAATGAAAAAAAGGAGCAGTTTGCAAAATATAGTTTTGTATTTTTAAAAAACTTTTGTGACTTGAGGATGTAAGCAATGTTTCAACTCCCATCCTGATCACGCTACTCTCCAAATAGTGTGATTCCTCATTTTATTGTTTTGTTTTGAAGGTTTATATCTTTTGCAGACAGATAATTGAAGGGAATAGCTCGGTTGTGTGAAGCCTTTATTTCAGTGTATAAGACAGGATGAAGGAGAGGCTGGAAAGATATATAGTGGAGCACAAAAGGAGATTAGAAACTTAAAAATTGATATAAAAACACTTGGGCATAATTTATATTAATAGATCTCACCATAAACTGAGAGGCTGAATAATGAATGACTGGTTTTACTGATTTACGATTTGGTCATGGCTGCATTGATTCAGGATTGGAATAGAGAAATGAGCTTGGAGTGGATATGTTCAGTTTGAAAGTTTATTTATTGGTGTCACAAGTAGGGTTACATTAACACTGCAATGAAGTTGCTGTGAAAATCCCCTCGTCGCCACACTCCGGCACCTGTTCGGGTACGCTGAGGGAGAATTTCGCACGGCCAATGCGCCTAACCAGCACGTCTTTCAGACTGTGGGAGGAAACTAGAGCAAACTAGAAACTAGAGTGGTGAAGAAGGCATTCGGCATGCTTGGTTTCATCGGTCAGAACATTGAATACAGGAGTTGGAATGTCTTGTTGAAGTTGTACAAGACATTGGTAAGGCCACACTTGGAATACTGTGTGCAATTCTGGTCACCCTATTATAGGAAGGATATTATTAAAGTAGAAAGAGTGCAAAAAAGATTTACTAGGATGCTACCAGGACTTGATGGATTGAGTTATAAGGAGAGGCTGGATAGACTGGGACTTTATTCTTTGGAGCGTAGGAGGCTGAGGGGTGATCTTATAGAGGTCTATAAAATAATGAGGAGCACAGATCAGCTAGATAGTCAATATCTTTTCCCAAAGGTAGGGGAGTCTAAAACTAGAGGGCATAGATTTAAGGTGAGAGGAGCAAAAACCCAGTCTGCAGGTGCAACAGGTGATCAAGAAGGCAAATGGGATGTTGGCCTATATCGCAAGGGGGATAGAATATAAAAGCAGAGATGTCTTGCTGCATCTGTACAGGGCATTGGTGAGGCCGCAGCTGGAATACTGTGTGCAGTATTGGTCCCCTTATTTGCGGAAGGATATATTGGCCTTGGAGGGAGTGCAGAGAAGGTTCACCAGGTTGATACCAGAGATGAGGGGTGTTGATTATGAGGAGAGACTGAGCAGATTGGGTTTGTACTCGTTGGAATTTAGGAGGCTGAGGGGGGATCTTATAGAGACCTATAAGGTAGTGAAGGGGCTGGATAGGGTAGAGGTGGAGAGATTCTTTCCACTTAGAAAGGAAGCTAGAACTAGAGGGCACAGCCTCAAAATAAAGGGGGGTCATTTTAGGACAGAGTTGAGGAGGAACTTCTTCTCTCAGTGGGTGGTGAATCTCTGGAATTCTCTGCCCACTGAAGTGGTGGAGGCTACCTCGTTGAATATATTTAAATCACGGATAGATGGATTCCTGATGGGTAAGGGAATTAGGAGTTATGGGGATCAGGCGGGTAAGTGGAACTGATCCACTTCAGATCAGCCATGATCTTATTGAATGGCGGGGCAGGCTAGATGGCCTACTCCTGCTCCTATTTCTTATGCTCTTATGAGAGAGATACAAAAGGGTCCAGAGAGGCAATTTTTTCACACAGAGAGTGGTGAGTGTCTCGAACAAGCTGCCAGAGGTAGTAGTAGAGGCGGGTACAATTTTATCTTTTAAAAAGCATTTAGATAGTTATATGGGTACGATGGGTATAGAGGGATATGGGCCAAATGTGGGCAATTGAGATTAGCTTAGGGGTTTTTAAAAAAAAGACAAGTTGGGCCGAAGGGCCTGTTTCCATGCTGTAAACCTCTATGACTCCCGGAGGAAACCTACGCAAACACAGGGAGAACGTGCAGATTCTGCACAGACAGTGACCCAAGCTGGAAATCAAACCTGGGCCCCTAGCACTGTGAGGCAGCAGTGCTAACCACTGTGCCACCATGCCATTTCACACTGAAGGTAAAGGAAAAAGCAAGGCAATGGTTTTGCTGCAGTCAACAATTGCAGTGTCATGGCAAAAATCAATTAAGTGAAAAGAATACTAACCTGGTCACCTTGCACTGCTGCAACTGCATGTTTTGTTGAGTAATGTTGGTATCAGCTGTGTTATAGACTATATTTCTAAGGTGATGGCAATGAAGGCAAGAAATGTCAAAATTAACTCAATTGAGTACAATTTTCTTTCCAATTCAGGCAGAAGAAGTACGAGAAGTGATGGAGGCTGAGATGCGAACCCAGTTACGCAGACAAGCTGCTGCTCACACTGATCATCTGAGGGAGGTACTGAAGGTTCAGGAACAGGAAGTCAAAGGAAAATATCAGGAGGTAAAATGTACACTGAATATTAAACCACTTATGGCAAAATAAAATAGTTAAACCTTCAAAGCTAGCCAAAGCTTGCTCTTCATACTATGTCTAGTTGCTCCCAAGTTACAATAAAGGGGCCTGATTTCCTCTGAAGGTTTTCTTTGTCAGTATTTAGTAATTTTGAGTAAGAAATTGCTTGTGTGACCATGCGCACATTTCTCACCTTTGACAATCACATCAAAGATTTCCCGTTCCCTGGAAAACACAATTTCACTCTGGGAAGAATATCACCGATTCTTTTTGCATTTGTGCTCCAACCTTGAGTAAAATAATATGTTTGTGGCCAATTAAAGTTGAGATAAGGGCAGTTCAGTACATTTTTAATATCTAATTTAAGCTTTATTTCGCTTGATTGCATTTGTTTTTATTTTCAGGAGTTGCAACAAAAGATATCTGACTACGAGATTGAATTCAGACGCTTGGCTCAGGAGCAACTGGACAATTTCACACTGGACATGAATGCAGCTTATTCCAGGTTGAAGGGTATTGAACAAGCAATGGAAAGTGAGTGATCACTAGCAAATATTTTGCCTAATTTTTACAAGACACTTTGTGAGATGCATTCAGCTAGTATTATTCTTGCATTTTCTGAGACAAATTGTGGGTGAAGAGTCACCAATTGAGTTCTTCCCAGATAATTTGTTTCTTAAACTTAATCCCTGCACCCACTTCATATAGGGCTGTCCGGCATTCATCAACACGCTGCTGGAAATGGTCTCTGGTGTAATGAGATTATTGTCACTGAATGGTACATATTGCATTCTTGTTGAAAAAAAGATCATAAGTCAAAATTGCAGATATCTGGGGATATGTAAATAGCTGCAGCAGAAGAGCAGGGGGTCAGAGAATGCTCCAGTGTTTAGGGAGTATGATGGAAGAAAAAGGCAAGTGATAACAGAGATATAGACTACCTTGCTGGTCATGCACTGATCCAGCATGCCCAATCCATATCATAAGTAAAAAGCAAAAATAATGTTGGGGTGAAAACATACACAATTACTTTCTAAACTTTTAAAAGCAAGCTGGAGAAAGAGTTGAGCACATAGGAACTACCATCTCATCTCCAACCTCCCTTTCCTCTCCCAAATCCTTCAACATCTTCTCGCCTCCCAAATCTGTCCCCACCTTGTCGGAACTCTGTTTGAATCCCTCCAATCAAGTTTCTTTCCCTGTCACAGTACTGAAACAGCTCTTGTCAAAATCACAAATGATATCCCATTTGACTGTAATACAGGTAAACTTTCTCTTCTCTGACTTCTTGACCTATCTACAGCCTTTGACATAGTTGACCACACCATCCTCCCATATCTGTCGCACAGCTGGGTGAGACTGGTCTCATCTGGTTCCATTCTAATCCATCTGATCTTAGCCAGTGAATCACTTGCAATGGCTTCTCTTCCTTGACCCCCTTCTATTTCTAATCTATTTGCTGTTCCTTAGTGACATCATCCAAAACCACATTGTTAGTTTTCACATGAACGTTGACAACTCCTGGCTCTATTTCACTAAACCTTTTCTCATCTCCCCCACTGTTGCTAAATTATCAGAATGTTTATCTGACACCCAGTACTGATGAGCAGAAGTTTCCTCCAATTAAATATTGTGAAGACTGAAGCCATTGTTTTCAGTCTCCTCTCCAAACTCTGTTCCCTGACTACCGACTCAATCCTACTCCCTGGCAGCAGTCTGAGATTAACCCAGTCTGTTCACAACTGTGGGGTCAAATTTGATCCTGAGATGAGCTTCTGAACTCGTATTATTGCAATCACTAAGATTGCCTTTTGCCAACACCATAACTTCACCGCTGTCTCAGCTCATCTGCTGAAACTGATTCCTTCCTTTGTTACCTCCACACTTGACTATTCCAATGCATTCAAGGCCGGTCTCCCACATTCTCCCCTCTAAACCTGAGGTCATTCAAAACTCTGCTGCCTAGGTCTTAACTTGCACCAAGTTCGGATTGCTCATCACCTTGTCCTTCCTGACCTACATTGGCTTTGGGTTATTGGTTTTAAAATTCTCACCCTTGTTCTCGAATCCCTCCATTGCCTTATCCCTATCTTTGTAATCTCCTCCAAGCCCACAGCCCTTTGAGATATCTGCCCTCTCCCTAATTCTAACCTCTTGTGTATTCCTGATTTTAATCACTTCACCATTAGTGACCATGCCTTCGATTGCCTGGGCCTCAAGCCGTGAAATAGCCTCGCCACACCTCTTTTCCTTACCTTGCCTCCTTTTAAGACATTACTTAACCTTGGTCAAAGAAGTAGGTTTTTTTAGTCATCTGACCTACAATATCCTTACATGGGTCGGTGTCATGTACTGCTTTATAGTGCTTCTGTGAAGTGCTTTGATATGTTTTCTTGTATTTAAGGGTGCTATACAAGTATAAGTTGTTGTTGATTAGGAGTAAGCAATCAAACGTGTTCCACCAATTTCTCATATGAAAGAGCACTGAACTAGAAAATATGAGTCAAGCTGGATCATTGTTCATTTTCTCAACCAATATATGACATGTATATTCATAATTAAAAGCTGAGTGTTTTTGCTAACTATGAATGTTGCTTCATTTTAGGTCATGCAATTGCTGAAGAGGAGGCTAGAAAGGCACATCAACTCTGGCTCTCCATAGAAGCTCTGCAATACACACTCAAAACGGCCTCTGGTGATAGTCCGACAGAGCCTCTACAGAAGGCCCTAGAAGCTATTACAAATAGCTGTGGAGATGATAAGTTCACACAGGCCTTAGTTAAATCTCTTCCTCAAGAATGTCTCTCCCGTGGTGTATACAGTGAGGAGGCATTACGTCATCGGTTCTATGCAGTACGGAAAATAGCACGGCGTGTGGCCATGATAGATGAGACGAGAAATAGCCTCTATCAATATTTCCTGTCCTACCTGCAGTCCTTCCTATTAATGGAGCCCCGAGTAGTAAAGCCCCCCGAGGAACTTAACCCTGACGACCTGGACACATTTAGACTGTTATCGTATGCTTCGTTCTGCATTGAACATGGTGACCTAGAGCTTGCAGCTAAATTTGTCAACCAACTGCGTGGGGAACCAAGAAGGGTGGCGCGAGACTGGCTGACAGAAGCTCGTGTGACCCTTGAAACAAAACAAATAGTAGAAATCCTTTCAGCTTATGCCAATGCGGTCGGTTTGGGTACCACACAAGTTCAATAATTCAACAGAAAACAGCCGCCCTCATCATGACAGAAAAATGGAGTCCAACGCTGTAAGCACTATGTTACTGACTTCACTGACTGTATGGTACAATGAAGTAAGTTGTGTGTTTGTAATTTGGTATAATAGTTTTATGGATTGGACTTTGTAATTGAACCAAATAATCATTTCAACTCATTGTATGTTGATTTTCCCTTCAGGTGCATATCAATAAAACAAAATTAAAGAATGAATGGAAAATGTATATTGGTGTATTTTTTAAAAACACAATAAAGTATGACCAGTTACTAGTTCAAGTGATAGTGAATCATCAGACAGTGTGTCCCTAGATTCTGTTTTTGTTTCTCTACGGATGATCAACCAAGGCTATAGTTACCCCTTGATTTGCAGCAACCTAAATCTGTTCATAGAATCTACAGCACAGAGACAGGCCCTTCGGCCCAAACTGGTCCATGCCGACCAGAATGCCCATCTAAGCTAACCCCATTTGCCTGCATTTGGCTCCTATCCCTCTAAACCTTTCCTCTCCAGGTTTCTGTCCAAATGCCTTTTAAATGTTGTCAATGTCCCTGCCTCAACCACTTCCTCTGGCAGCTCATTCCACATATGTACCACCCTCTGTGTTAAAAAGAAAAATGTTGTCCCTCAGGTTCCCATTAATTCTTTCCCCTCTGAACTTAAACCTATGTCCTCTAGTTCTTGATTTCCCAACCCTGGGAAAAAGACTGAGTACAGTCACCTTATCCATGCCTCCACGATCTTATACACCTCTATAAGATCACCCCTCCATCTCCTACACGCCAAAGAAAAAAGTCCGAGCCTGTCCAATCTCTCCCTATAACTCCGTCCCTTGACTCCTGGCAACAACCTTGTAAATCTCTTCTGCACTCTCTCCAGTTTAATACATCTTTCCTATAGCAAGGCGACCAAAACTGAACATAATATTCCAGGTGTGGCCTCACCAGTGTCCTGTACAACTGCAACA
Organism: Mustelus asterias; assembly: GCF_964213995.1. Lineage (NCBI taxonomy): Eukaryota > Metazoa > Chordata > Chondrichthyes > Carcharhiniformes > Triakidae > Mustelus > Mustelus asterias. The sequence continues at coordinate 175,300,587 of NC_135801.1, read as the reverse complement.
TAACTTCCCTGACTGATGAAGGCCAGCATGCCAAAAGCCTTTTTCACTGCCATATCTACCTGTGACTCCACCTTTAGAATTCCATGCACCTGAACTCCAAGATCCCTCTGTTCAATGATACTCCCTAAGGTCCTACCATTCACTGTGAAAGTCCTACCTTGATTTGACTTTCCAAAATGCAACACCTCACACTTATCTGTAATGAACTCCATTTGCCATTTCTCAGCTCACTTCCCCAGCTGATCAAGATCCTGCTGCAATTTTTGATAATCTTCCTCACTGTCTACAATACCACCTAATTTAGTGAAATCTGCAAACTTACTGATCATGCCTTGTACATTCTCATCTAAATCGTCAATATCGATGACAGCAATGGCCCCAGCACTGACCCCCTGAGGCACACCACTAGTCACAAGCCTTCAGTCTGACAAGCATTCTTCCAACCCTTGTTTTCTACCATCAAGCCAATTGTATACTCAATTTACCAGCTCTCCCTGGATTCAATGTGATCTAACCTTCCAGAGCAGCCTACCATGTGAAACTTTATCAAAAGCCTCACTGAAGTCTATATAGACTACGTCTGTCACCCTGCCCTCATCAACCTTCCTGGTCACTTAGAAACATAGAAAAACTACAGCACAAACAGGCCCTCCGGCCCACAAGTTCTGCCGAACACATCCCTACCTGCTAGACCTACCTATAACCCTCCATCCTATTAAGCTCCATGTACTCATCCAGGAGTCTCTTAAAAGACCCTATTGAGTTTGCCTCCACCACCCCTGACGGCAGCCGATTCCACTCGCCCACCACCCTCTGTGTGAAAAACTTACCCCGAACATCTCCCCTGTACCTACCCCCCAGCACCTTAAACCTGTGTCCTCTCGTAGCAGACATTTCCACCCTGGGAAAAAGCCTCAGAGTCCACCCGATCTATGCCTCTCAACATCTTATACACCTCTATTAGGTCTCCTCTCATCGTTCGTATCTCTAAGGAGAAAAGACCGAGCTCCCTCAGCCTATCCTCATAAGGCATGCCACTCAATCCAGGCAACATCCTTGTAAATCTCCTCTGCACCCTTTCAATCTTTTCCACATCCTTCCTATAGTGAGGCGACCAGAACTGAGCACAGTACTCCAAGTGGGGTCTGACGAGGGTCTTATATAGCTGCATCATTATCCCCGGACTCCTAAACTCAATCCCTCGATTGATAAAGGCCAGCACACCATACGCCTTCTTAACCACCTCCTCCACCTGCGGGGCCGATTTCAGTCCTATGGACCCGGACCCCAAGGTCCTTCTGATCCTCTGCCGTACTAAGAGTCTTTCCCTTTATATTGTACTCCTTCATCCCATTTGTCCTACCAAAATGGACCACGACTCATTTATCTGGGTTGAAGTCCATCTGCCACTTCTCCGCCCAGTCTTGCATCCTATCTATGTCCCTCTGTAACTTCTGACATCCCTCCAGACTATCCACAACCCCACCAACCTTCGTGTCGTCAGCAAACTTACTAACCCATCCCTCCGCTTCCTCATCCAGGTCATTTATGAAAATGACAAACAGCAAGAGTCCCAGAACAGATCCCTGGGGCACACCACTGGTGACCGACCTCCATTTAGAAAAAGACCCATCTATACCCACTCTCTGCCTCCTTTGGGCAAGCCAGTTCTGGATCCACCGGGCAGCAGCCCCTTGGATCCCATGCCCTCTCACTTTTTCTAGAAGCCTTGCATGGGGGACCTTATCGAACGCCTTGCTAAAATCCATATAAACCACATCTACCGCCTTCCCTTCGTCAATGTGTTTAGTCACATTTTCGAAGAACTCCACCAGGCTCGTAAGGCACGATCTGCCCTTGACAAAGCCATGCTGAGTATTCTTGAGCATACTAAACCTCTCTAAATGCTCATATATCCTGTCCCTCAGGATCTTCTCCATCGGTTTACCAACCACTGAGGTTAGACTCACCGGTCGGTAATTACCTGGGCTATCCCTATTCCCCTTCTTGAAAATAGGAACCACATCCGCAATCCTCCAATCCTCCGGCACCTCTCCCGTCTCCATCGATGACACAAAGATCATCGCCAGAGGCTCTGCAATCTTCTCCCTCGCCTCCCACAGTAACCTGGGGTACATCCCATCCGGACCCGGCGACTTATCTAGATGCCATTCAAAGATTCCAGCACAACCTCTTAAAGTTCATCAAAGAACTTTGTAAGGTATGATCTCCCATGCACAAAGCCATACTGCCTACTCTTAATCCTTGTCTTTCCAAATTCCTGTATATCTTATCCCTCAGAATCCTCTAGTAACTTACCCACCACAGATGTTAGGCTTATTGGTCTATAATTCCCAGGTTTTTCTTTGCAGCCCTTCTTAAATAAGGGCACAACATTTTCTATTCTCCAGTCTTCTGGTACCTCACCTGTGGCTAACTCATGCAAATATCTCAGTAAGAAGTCTAACAACACCAGGTTAAAGTCCAACAGGTTTATTTGGTAGCAAACGCCACTAGCTTTTGGAGCGCTGCCCCTTCATCAGGTGGAGTGGGAGATCTGCTCACAAACTGGGCATACAGAGACACAAACTCAATTTACAGAATAATAATTGGAATGCGATTCTTTACAGTCTTTACAGCTAATCAAGTCTTAAAGGTACAAACAATGTGAGTGGAGAGAGCATTAAGCACAGGTTAAAGAGATATGTATTGTCTCCAGACAGGACAGCTAGTGAGATTTTGCACGTCCAGGCAAGTTGTAGGGGTTACAGATAGTATGACATGAACCCAAGATCCCGGTTGAGGCCGTCCTCGTGTGTGGAACTTGGCTATCCGTTTCTGCTCAGCGACTCTGCGCTGTCATGTGTCGTGAAGGCCACCTTGGAGAACACTTACCCGAAGCTCAGAGGCCGAATGCCCGTGACCGCTGAAGTGCTCCCCAACAGGAAGAGAACAGTCTTGTCTGGTGATTGTCGAGCGGTGTTCATTCATCCGTTGTTGTAGCGTCTGCACTATCTGTAACCCCCACAACTTGCCTGGAGTTACAAACTCTCACTAGCTGTCCTGTCTGGAGACAATACACACCCCTTTAACCTGTGCTTAATGCTCTCTCCACTCACATTGTTTGTACCTTTAAGACTTGATTAGCTGTAAAGACTGTAAAGAATCGCATTCCAATTATTATTCTGTAAATTGAATTTGTGTCTCTGTATGCCCTGTTTGTGAGCAGATCTCCCACTCCACCTGACGAAGGAGCAGCGCTCCGAAAGCTAGTGGTGTTTGCTACCAAATAAACCTGTTGGACTTTAACCTGGTGTTGTGAGACTTCTTACTGTGTTTAGAACATAGAACAGTACAGCACAGAACAGGCCCTTCGGCCCACGATGTTGTGCCGAGCTTTATCTGAAATTTATCCCAGTCCAACGCCGGCATCTCCACATCACAAATATCTCAGCCAGAGCTCTCGCAATTTCTCTCTAGCCTCATGCAGTGTTGTTGGATATACCTGGTCAGGGCCAGAAGATTTATCCACCTTCATACATTTTAATACATCCATCACCTCTACTGTAATGTGAACTGTCCCCAATATATCGCCACTAACTTTCCCAAGTTCCCAAGTCTTCATGTCTTTCTCCACGGTAAACACAGAGGAGAACCATTCATTGAGAACCTCGACCATCTCCTGTGGTTCCACACGTGTCCACTTTGGTCCTTGAGGTGTCCTTTTTTTCTCTAGTTACTCTTTTTCCTTTAATGTACTTAAAGAATCCCTTTGGATTCACCTTAATCCTGTCAGCCAAAGCTACCTCATGCCTTCTTTTTCCCTCCTAATTTCTTTCGCGTATACTCCTATATCTCCAATACACCTCCAGGGAATCCCTTGATTCCAGCTGCTTGTACCTGAGCCATGCCTCCTTGTTCCTGGCCATAACCTCAATATGTTTTGTCATCCAGGGTTCCCTACTCCTTCCAGCCTTGCAGGAACATATAGACCCTGAACTCCAGCTATTGCACTTTTAAAGGCGTCCCACTTTGCCCTCAAACAAACTACTCCAATCAACCCTTGAAATTCTATCAAAATTCGCCTTGCCCAAATTTAGAACTTGCACCTGTGGACCAGTTTTGTCCCTTTCCATAACTATTTTAAAATTAATAGAACTATGGTCACTGGTCCCAAAGTGGTCCCTCATTGTCACTTCACTTGCCCTGCCCTATTTCCCAAGAGTAGGTCAAGTTTTGTCCTTTCCTGAGTAGTACCCTCCACATACTGCCTGAGGAAACTTTCCTGAACACATTTAACAAATTCCACCCCATCTAAGCCCTTAACATTATGGCAAAATTAAAATCCCCTGCTATGGCAACCCTATTACTCCTACAAGTCTCCCCAATCTCTCTGCATATTTGTTCTTCTAATTCCCATTGACTATTTGGGGGCCTATTGTACAACCCCATTAAGGTCACCATCCCCTCCTTATTTCTTAGATCCATCCACAAGGCCTCGCTGGATGATCCCTCAGTTATTTCATCTCTGACTACTGCCATGATGCTCCCCTTAATCAAAAATGCAACTCCCCCTCCTCTCTTTCCTCCACCTCCGCCCTGCTTAAAGCACCTGTACCCTGGAACATTAAGCTGCCAGTCTTGTCCCTCACTTAGCCACGTTTCAGTCCCAGATACCTATCCATGCCCTGCGTTCGTCAGCCTTACCTGTCAATCCTCTTATCAACGGGTAAGGCCTTCAAGACACCTGTCGTGTGTCTTAAAGGCCTCCAAGGCGGCCTTCAAGACACATAACGCAGAATTGCCGAGCAGAAACTGATAGCCAAGTTCCGCACACATGAGGACGGCCTCAACCGGGATCTTGGGTTCATGTCACACTACGTGTAACCCCCACCATTTGGCCTGGGCTTGCAAAGTCTCACTAACTGTCCTGGCTTGAGACAATTCACACCTCTTTAACCTGTCATTATCCCTCTCTCCACTCGCATTGGCTGTACCTGTAAAGACTTGATTACCTGCCAAGACTCACATTCCAACCATTATTTTGCATTGAGTCTGTGTCTATATATGCCCTGTTTGTGAATCCAGCTCTCTGCTCACCTGATGAAGGAGCAGTGCTCCAAAAGCTTGTGCTACCAAATAAATCTGTTGGACTTTAACCTGGTGTTGTGAGACTTCTTACTGTGCCCACCCCAGTCCAACACCGGCATCTCCACATCACCACTAGTCACTGCCTGACACTTTGAAAAGGACCCATTTATTCCCACTCTCTGTTTCTTGTTTGCCATGATGTGGAGATGCCAGCGTTGGACTGGGGTAAGCACAGTAAGAAGTCTCACAACACCAGGTTAAAGTCCAACAGGTTTATTTGGTAGCAAATACCATAAGCTTTCGGAGCGCTGCCCCTTCGTCAGATGGAGTGAAAATCTGTTCTCCAACAGTGCACAGAGACACAACATCAAGTTACAGAATACTAATTAGAATGCAAATCTCTACAGCCAGCCAGGTCTTAAAGGTACAGATAATGTGGGTGGAGGGAACATTAAACACAGGTTAAAGAGATGTGTATTGTCTCCAGACAGAACAGCTAGTAAGATTCTGCAAGATCAGGAGGCAAGCTGTGGGGGTTACTGATAATGTGACATAAATCCAACATCCCGGTTTAGGCCGTCCTCATGTGTGCGGAACTTGGCTATCAGTTTCTGCTCAGCGACTCTGCGCTGTCGTGTGTCGTGAAGGCCGCCTTGGAGAACGCTTACCTGAAGATCCAAGGCTGAATGCCCGTGACCGCTGAAGTGCTCCCCCACAGGGAGAGAACAGTCTTGCCTGGTGATTGTCGAGCGGTGTTCATTCATCCGTTGTCGTAGCGTCTGTTTGCCAACCAGTTCTCTATCCATGTCAATACATTACCCCCAGTACCATGAACTTTAATTTTCCTCACTAATCTCTTGTGTGGGACCTTGTCAAAAGCCTTTTGAAAGTCCAGTTACACAACATCCACTGGTTCACCCTTGTCCACTCTACTGGTCACATCCTCAAAAAAATTCCAGATTTGTCAAGTACAATTTTCCTTCAGTGAATCCATGTTGACTTGGACCGATCCTGTCACCACATTCCAAATACTCAGTTACTGCATTCTTAATAATTGACTCCAGAATTTTCTCCACCACCGATGTCAGGCTAAATATCTATAATTCTTGGTTTTCTCCTTTTTTAAGAAGTGGGGTCACATTACTTACTCTCCAATCCACTGGAACTCTGTTTCAGAGTCTGTAGAATGCTGGAAAACGATCACCAATGCATCCACTATTTCTAGGGCCACTTCCTCAGGTACTCTGGAATGCAGGGTATCAGGCCCTGGGGACTTACCGGGATTTGATCCCAGCAATTTCCCCAGTACAATTTCCTGACTAATCAGGATTTCTTTTTAGTTCCTCCTTCATGCTAGACCCTCTGTCCCCTCGTATTTCTGGAAGGTTATTTGTGTCCTCCTTAGTGGAAATAGATACAAAGTATTTGTTCATCTGGTCTGCCATCTCATTGTTGCCCATTATGAATTCACCTGATTCTATCTGTAAGGGACCTACATTTTTCTTCACCAGTCTTTTTCTCTTCGTATATCTATAGAAGCTTTTGCAGTCAATTTTTATGTTTCCTGCAAGCCTACCCTCGTATTCTATTTTCCCCTTCCGAATTAAACCTTTTGTCCTCCTCTGCTGGATTTTAAATTTCTCCCAGTCCTCGGGTTTGCTGCCATTTCTGGCCAATTTATATGCCTCCTCTTTGGCTTTAACACTATCCCTGATTTTCCTTGTTAGCCATGGACGAGCCACCTTCCCCATTTTACTCTTACGCCAGACAGGGATGTACAGTTGTTGAAGTTCATCCATGTGTTCTTTAAATGTCTGCCATTGTCTATCCACTATCAACCCCGTAATTATCTTTTGCCAGCTTATCCTAGCCAATGCACGTCTCATCATCAAAGTTAGCTTTCCTCAAGTTTAGGACCCTAGTCTCAGACTTAACTGTGCCACTCTCCATCTTAATGAAGAATTCTGCCATACTATGGTCACTCTTCCCCAAAGAATCTGGCACCACAAGGTTGCTTATTAATCCTCTCATTATTCAATACCCAGTCTAGGATGGCCTGCTCTCTAGTTGGTTCCTCGACATATTGGTTGAGAAAACCATCCCTTATACATTCCAAGAAAACCTCCTCCATCGCATTGTTTGGTGAGCCCAATCAATATGCAAAATTGAAGCCACCCATGATAACTGCTGTACCCTTACTGCACGCATCTCTAATTTCCTGCTTGATGCCATCCCCAACTTCACTACTACAGTTTGATGGTCTATGCACAACTCCCACTATCGTTTTTTGTCCTTTGATGTCCCGCAGCTCCACCCATACAGATTCCACATTGTTCAGGCTAATGTCCTTTCTTACTATTGCATTAATTGCATTAATCGCCTCTTTAATCAGCAACTCTACCCCCCCCCCCCCCCCCCCCCCCCCACCTTCCTTTCTGTCTTTCTTTCTTGAATATTGAATACCCCTGGATGGTGAGTTCCCATCCCTGGTAACCCTGGAGCCAGGTCTCTGTGATCCCAATTACATCATATCCATTAATGACTGTCCGCAGTTAATTCATCCACCTTATTACAAACTCTCCTCGCATTGAGACACAGAGCCTTCAGGCTTGTTTTTTTTTAGCATTTATTGCCCTCTTGGAATTATGATATATTGTGGCCCGTTTTGATTTTTGTCTTTGGTTTCTCTGCCTTCCATATTTCCCCTTTTGTTTCTGTCCCCTCTTCCCTCTGACTTCTTGCATCAGTTCCCATTCCCCTGCCATACGTTTAAACCCTCCCCAACACCACTAGTAAGAAGTCTCACAACACCAGGTTAAAGTCCAACAGGTTTATTTGGAATTACAAGCTTTCGGAGCGCTGCTCCTTCATCAGATGGAGTGAAGAGGTGGGTTCACGAACATTCATCTCACCCATCTCCCCTGTTCTTTTAAATCTGAGCCAGCAATTATTGTCTATCCCAGAAGGCATTTTCAGAGTCAACCACATTGCTGTGGGGTCTGGAGTCACATGCAAGGCCAGACTGGGTAAGGATGGCAGATTTCCTTCCCTAAAGGACATAAGTGAACCAGATGGGTTTTTCTGACAATCGACAACGGTTTCATGGTCATCAGTAGATTCTTAATTCCTGATTTCTATTGAATTCAAATTTCACCATCTGCTGTGGTGGGATTTGAATCCAGATTCAGCGACTATGCCACCACCTCCCCAAGGTCTACTGTGCCTACTGATCTACATTTGGCTCCTGGTTAAGCAATATCTTAATTTAAAAATTCTCAAACCTATTTTAAAATTGCTCAATGGCCTTGCTGCTTCCTATCTCTGTAACCTTCTCCAGCTCTACACTAGGAATCTCTGACCTTTTCAGCATTCCCATTTTACTTGCTCCAGCATTGGTGGCCATGCCTTCAGCTGCCAATTTCCTAAGCTCTGAAATTCCCTCTCTAACTCTCTTCCCTCTCTATCTCTTTTTGTTCCTTAAAATCTACCACATTGACCATGTTTTTGGTTCTCTGGCCTAATACCCACTTCTGTGTCAAATTTGAAATGCACCTTGGGACATTTTAGTACGCTAAAGACACTATATCAATAAAGTTGCCTAATAAGCTCTCATTGAGCTAAGACATATAACTCACTTTGATCAAGAGTTTAAATTCAAAGTTTTAAAATTTATTGATTAGTGTCACAAATAGGCTTACATTAACACTGCAATGAAGTTACTGTGAAAATCCCCTAGTCGTCACACTCCGGCACCTGTTCGGGTACACTGGAGGGAGAACTTAGCATAGCCAATGCACCTAAGCAGCATGTCTTTCGGACTGTGGGAGGAAACTAGAGTGCCCGGAGGAAACCCACGCAGACATGGGGAGAACGTGCAGACTCTACACAGCCGGTGACCCAAGCCAGGAATCAAACCCAGGTCCTTGGTGCTGTTATTTGGTTCCGATATTATTACAAACCTTTAAAAGTCACAGTCACAACAAACACCTCCATTAAACACCTCATTGCTTCATCCTGAAACTGGCCCAATAAGCTCGTGGTACATTCAACTGACTCACAGGCAAAAGCGAAAGATTACGTTGTAGAATTGTTATCAATCAAAGTATAACATTAGTAGACTTAATTAGGCACAGACTGATATTTCTTTAGAGTAATAGAATTGATACTCAATAGAGTCCAAGCAATGCAAAACACGAATGAAGCAAGTCAATAGTCTGAATAATTTCTCTTTCCTCATTTAGTATCACAGGACACTCTTGGCTATCTTTAATGTATAAATAGCTCCAGCAACAGACCACTTTGACATCAAGCACTGAACTAATGGAAATCTTTTCCAGTCTGAGTGAGCTGTGAAGATGGAAGGAAACATGTTATTTAATACTTTCAAGTGTCTCTAGCTGGTGAATTGATCAATATAATTGATCGGAGTTGGGGAAAAATGCACTCACAGTATATTTGGTCACAGTAAAAAGTCTCACAACGTCAGGTTAAAGTCCAACAGGTTTATTTGGAATCATGAGCTTTCGGAGCGCTGCTCCTTCATCAGGTGAGTGGAGAGGTAGGTTTCACAAACACAGCATATATAGACAAAGACACAATTGCAAGATAATGGTTGGAATGCGAGTCTTTACAGGTAATCAAGTCTTTACAGGTACAGACAGCGCGAGTGGAGAAAGGGATAATGGTTTGTAAAGACTTGATTACCTGTAAAGACTCGCATTCCAACCATTATCTTGCAATTGTGTCTTTGTCTATCTATGCTGCATTTGTGAAACCTACCTCTCCACTCACCTGATGAAGGAGCAGCGCTCCAAAAGCTCATGATTCCAAATAAACCTGTTGACCTTTAACCTGGTGTTGTGAGACTGCTTACTCTGCTCACCCCAGTCCAACGCCGGCATCTCCACATCAAAGATATTTGGTGGCTAATGCCCCAATAGTGAAAATGATATTTTGCCATGTTTTAATAATTGCATAGAAACAGAAAGATTTAAGGCACAAAAGGGTGTTGATGTCAGCTGAAGATAAGTTATCCAATCTAATTCCACATTCCATTTCTTGGTCTATTGCCCTGTCGTTTGAGTGCAGACTAAGAACAAAGAACAATAGAACAAAGAACAATACAGCACAGGAACAGGCCCTTTGGCCCTCCAAGCCTGCGCCGCTCATGTGCCCAACTAGACCATTCTTTTGTATCCCTCTATTCCCAGTCTGTTCATGTGGCTATCTAAATAAGTCTTAAACGATGCCAGCGTGTAAGAACTAGCACGTTCTTAAGAGGATGAAATAAAAGACATCAATACCTGAATGATTGAAGATAGAGATTAATGCACCAGAAAGAGAAGGCTTATGATAAATGTAAGGTTCATAAATCAACGGAGAACTATGCTGAATACAAAACATTTCCCGAAGGAGAACTGAAAAAGGAACTAGTGACAAAGTATGAAAATAGATTAGCAGGTAACATAAAAGGGAGCACGGAAGTCTTTTATGAACACAGTAACATTTTTGACCTTGTATAAGAATAATTGAAATTCCCCTATTATCACTTTTAAAAAAAATCATTTTACAGCATGCGGGCATCGCTGGCGAGATCCAGCATTTATTGCCCATCCCAGTTGCCCTTCAGAAGGTTGTGGTGAGCCGTCTTGTTGAACCACTGCAGCTCCTGAGATGTAGGTACACCCATAGTGCTGATCGGGAGGGAATTCCAGTATTTTGATCCAGTGACAGTGAAGGAACAGCGATATACTTTCAAGTCAGGACAGTGAGTGACTTGGAGGGACTTGGACTTGATGGTTTTCCCAGGCATCTGCTAATCTTGACCTTCTAGATTGTAGTGATCATGGGTTTGGAAGGTGCTGCCTCAGGAACATTGGTGAGTTCTTGCAGTGCATCTTGTAGACGTCACACATGGCTGCCACTATTCATCGGTGGTGGAGGGAGTGAATGTTTGTGGAAGGGGTAGCAATCAGGTGGGTTGCTTTGTCCAGGCTGCCGTTGAACTTTTTGAGTGTTGTCGGAGCTGCAATAAGCAGGGGGATAGCAATAGACTCCAGAAAAACATTGACAGACAGGTAAAATGCATGGAAAGATAGTTTAATGCAAAGATGTGTGAAGCAATTCATTTTTGGTAGCTCCTTCAGAATCCTCCAGTATCTGCCTCAGCATCAGTAGATATGCAACTGATCCTGGTTCCCACCGCAAGTCTGAGCAGAACATTTGTTATAATTTAGGTCAGAAACTCCAAAGTGTTTTATGAAGTCTGCCTGGATCATAGGTTTCGCAATTTGCATTTGGCTAGGCTGAGCATGAGGTGTTTTACTTCAGGTATGATTCAACTGACCCACTAGGGAGCTTTTATCAAACAAAGTTTATTTAAGAATAAAGTTTACATATAGCAATATCTTTTTTACCAATTACAAGAAAAAAAACAACCATGATATGCTATAACCCTTAATAAATATATGAAATGTTCCAATCAAACAAGCTCCCCTATACAAAACCCTTCCCACAGGCTTAGCACAGAAAATACGAATGCTCACACGATGCTAGAACTTAGTCCCTTGGTTAGAGAAGTGAAACACTGACTTCTCAGCCTTGTAACTTCCAGCAGCCCTCTTGATGCACACAAAGACAAACTTGAAGTCAGAACAGCTTCCTAAAACACCAGGGAAAGAGAGAGAGAGAGAGAGAGAGACTCTAGTTACTAGCTAGCAAACTGCCAACAGCAGAATTTTCACTCCATGAAGACCAGAAGACCTGCTTCCAGCTGGCCAGCAGAATCTATAATACCAGGGAGAGAGAGAAAACCTGCCTGTCACTTGACAACCAGGAAATAGACAAAAGGCGGGTAACTACAGGCCGGTTAGCTTAACGTCTGTAGTTGGGAAAATGCTGGAATCCATCATTAAAGAAGAAATAGCGGGCCATCTGGATAAGAATGGTTCGATTAAGCATTTGCAGCATGGATTCATGAGGGGAAAGTCGTGCTTGACAAACTTGTTGGATTTTTATGAAGATGTGACTTGTGCGGTTGACGGAGGGGAACCGGTGGATGCGGTGTTTTTGGATTTCCAAAAGGTGTTTGATAAGATGCCTCACAAAAGGTTGCTGAAGAAGATTGGGTCACACGGAGTTGGGGGTAGGGTGTTAGCGTGGATTGGGGATTGGCTATCCGACAGGAAGCAGAGAGTCGGAATAAATGGGTGCTTTTCTGGTTGGCACATGGTAACTCGTTGGAGTTTAGAAGGATGAGGGGGGATCTTATGGAGACTTATAAGATAATGCGGGGGCTGGATAGGGTGGAGGCGGAGAGATTCTTTCCACTTAGTAAGGAAGTTAAAACTAGAGGACACAGCCTCAAAATAAAGGGGGGTCGGTTTAAGACAGAGTTGAGGAGGAACTTCTTCTCCCAGAGGGTGGTGAATCTCTGGAATTCTCTGCCCACTGAGGTGGTGGAGGCTACCTCGCTGAATATGTTTAAAGCGCGGATGGATGGATTCCTGATCGGTAAGGGAATTAAGGGTTATGGGGATCAGGCGGGTAAGTGGCACTGATCCACGTCAGATCAGCCATGATCTTATTGAATGGCGGGGCAGGCTCGAGGGGCTAGATGGCCTACTCCTGCTCCTATTTCTTATGTTCTTATGTTCTTATGTGCCGCAGGAATTGGTACTGGGGCCTCAACTATTTACCATTCATATAGACGATCTGGAGGAGGGGACTGAGTGTAGGGTAACAAAGTTTGCAGATGACACAAAGTGGAAAAGTGTGGAGGGCGTAGAAGGTCTGCAGAGAGATTTGGACAGGCTGAGTGAGTGGGCGAGGATCTGGCAGATGGAGTATAACGTTGACAAATGCGAGGTTATTCACTTTGGAGGAAATTGGATTATTATCTAAATGGAAAAAAATTACAACATGCTACTGTGCAAAGGGACCTGGGTGTCCTTGTGCATGAGACGCAAAACCCCGGTCTGCAGGTGCAACAGGTGATCAAGAAGGCAAATGGGATGTTGGCCTATATCGCAAGGGGGATAGAATATAAAAGCAGAGATGTCTTGCTGCATCTGTACAGGGCATTGGTGAGGCCACAGCTGGAATACTGTGTGCAGTATTGGTCCCCTTATTTGCGGAAGGATATATTGGCCGTGGAGGGAGTGTAGAGAAGGTTCACCAGGCTGATACCAGAGATGAAGGGTGTTGATTATGAGGAGAGACTGAGCAGATTGGGTTTGTACTCGTTGGAATTTAGAAGGCTGAGGGGGGATCTTATAGAGACCTATAAGATAATGAAGGGGCTGGATAGGGTAGAGGTGGAGAGATTCTTTCCACTTAGAAAGGAAGCTAGAACTAGAGGGCACAACCTCAAAATAAAGGGGGGTCAGTTTAGGACAGAGTTGAGGGGGAACTTCTTCTCTCAGAGGGTGGTGAATCTCTGGAATTCTCTGCCCACTGAAGTGGTGGAGGCTACCTCGTTGAATATGTTTAAATCACGGATAGATGGATTCCTGATGGGTAAGGGAATTAGGGGTTATGGGGATCAGGTGGGTTAGTGGAACTGATCCACTTCAGATCAGCCATGATCCTATTGAATGGCGGGGCAGGCTCGAGGGGCTAGATGGCCTACTCCTGCTCCTTTTTCTTATGTTCTTATGTTCTTCTGACCCTAAAATTAAAACTGAAAAAGAGTCCATGGATTCTTCTGGGAAGGAACCACCTAACTTTGACTTGTCAACCAATCTTCCCCCTAACAATGCAGTGTCATAAAAGATCCCAGAAAGTACCTGAGGCCCCAAGTAAAAATAAGCAAAACGCCATTTAAGCAGCAATAAAAGGACTCCTAACTAGGCAGCCCAGCAACGATGAAAAAAACCCAGACCTGCTTAACTGCAGAGAATATGATATAAAAAAAACACTTCTTAAAGATACACTGTCATACTTTCCACTTCTGGGTCGACCTCATAATACCAGAAATGCAGTAATTTCTGCTCCACAAACTATTATTATGCACAAAATGTCTGCTACAGTGATACTTCAAAAATCCACTTGAGGCGACAACAGGTATACCTTGGAGAACACACTGACTAGATTTGAGTGGTGCGTGCAATTTAATATATGGCCTTTTAAAAAACCTTGGCTTGATTTATTGGTAGTACAGTGAGCTAGATGTCAGGAGATTGCAGGTTTAAAGGCCCATTCCACCACTGGAGCAAAAAAAATTATAGAGTCATAGAGTCATATGGCTAACATTTCAGTCCATTGCTGAGACTAATGCACCTTTAGAGGAGCAGTCTTTCAGGTGAAATATGAAACCTGTCTGTCTCCTCAGGTGGAGATCCTATTGCATTATTTAAAGAACCAAAAGCCTCCTCTTCAACCTTAATCTCTAAAATAAACTAAATCAACTAAAATGTTAATTGGTCATCGAATTGCTGGTTGTGGGAGCTACTTGTTTGTAAATTGCCTGTTGTATCTGCTGACACAGCAACAGTAACCCAACTTCATAATAACCATTGATCTTGGTCCAAACATGGGCAAAAGAATTGAATTTTAGAGGTGAAGTGAGATTGACGGCCCTTAACCTCCCGGCAGCATTTGACAAAGTCTGGTACAAAGCCACCTTGGTTAGGTTGAAGTCTGAGCACAAGGGACATAATTGCTCTGGAGAGCATGCAAAGGAGATTTACAAGAATGTTGCCGGGGCTTGAAAATTGCAGTTACGAGCAGAGATTGGATAGGTTAGGATTGCTTTCCTTAGAACAAAGGAGGACCTAATCACAGAATTGTTATGGCGCAGAAGGAGGCCATTTGGCCCATCATGTCTGCACCAGCTCTTCAAATTAGCATTACGTCTTAGTGCCATTCCCCTGCTTTCCCCCCATACCCCTGCGGCACATTGTTTCTATTCAAGTAATCATCTAATGCCCTCTTGAAAGCCTCAATTGAACCTGCCTCCACCATATCTTCAGACAGTGTATTCCAGACTCCAGTCACTCATTGTGTGAAAAGGCTTTTCTCACATCACATTTGCTTCTTTTGCAAATCACCTTAAATCTGGGCCCTCTCACTCTTGATCCTTTTATGAGCGGGAACAGTTTCTCACTGTCTACTCTGTCCAGCCCTCTCATGATATTGAACATCTCTTTCAAATTTCCTCTCAGCCTTCTTCTCTCCAAGGAGAACAGTCCCAGCTTCTCTAATCTGTCCTCGCAACTGAAAGTTTCCTATTCCGGAAACATTTTATAAATCTTTTCTGCACTCTCTCCACATCCTTTCTAAAGTGTGGTGTCCAGAACTGTTCATTGCATTCTAGCTGAGGTCTAACTAGTGTCCTCCTTGCGCTTGTACTATGTCCCTATTAATAAACTTCAGAATACTAAAGCTTAATTAACTATTAACTCCATCTGCCCTGCCACCTTCAATGAGCTACGCATTATGCACCCAAGTCCCTCTGCTCCCACACCCCTTTTAGACTTTTGCCCCTCATTTTATGTTGTCTCTCCATATTCTTTCTACCAAAATGTATCACCTCACCTACTCTGCATTGAACTCCATCTGCCACTCCACTCTATGTCCTTTTGATGTTCTGCACTGTCCTCTTCATAGTTTACCATACTTCTAAGTTTTGTGTCATCCGCAAACTTTGAAACTGTCGCCTTTACACCAAGATCTCAATTATTAATGTATATCAGGAAAAACTGACCTCTGGGGAACATCACCATAAACTTTACTCTAGCCCAAAAAATATGCATTGACCATTACTCGCTGCTTCCTATTCAATTTTGTATCCGTATGCTGCTGTCCCCATGAGCTATAACTTTCCTCACAAGTCTGTTGTGTGGCACTGTATCGAATGCCTTCTGAAAGTCCATGTACACCACATCAACAGCATTATCCTCATCAACCCTTTATTATCTCCTCAAAATAGTTCCAACAAGTCAATTAAACACGATGATCCCCTTTAGAAATCCATGTTGATTCTTCCTAATTCACCCACATTTTTCCATGTGACTAATTCTATCCCAAATACTTGTTTCCAGAATCTTGCCCACCACTGATGTTAAACTGACTGGTCTATAATTGCTAGGGTTATCCTTACAAACTATTTTGAACAAGGGCGTAACATTTGCAATTCTCCAGTCCTCTGGCACCTCCCTGGAATGCAGGGAAGACTATGGCCAGCGCTTCTGCAATTTCCATTCTCACTTCCTTCAATATCCTTGGGTGCATCTCATCCAGACCCGGTGCCATTTCAACTTTCAGTATCGATAGTCTATTCAACACTTCCTCCTTAGCGATTATAAATCCTCTAGTCCCAGCCTATCCAGCCTCTCCTTATAACTCAAACCATCAAGTCCCAGTAGCATCCTAATAAATCTTTTCTGCACTCTTTCTAGTTTAATAATACCCTTTCTATAATCGGGTGACCAGAACTGTACACAGTATTCCAAATGTGGCCTTACCAATGTCTTATGCAACTTCAACAAGATGTCCCAACTCCTGTATTCAATGTTCTGACCAATGAAACCAAGCATGCCGAATGCCTTCTTCACCACCCTGTCCACCTCTGACTCCACTTTCAAGGAGCTAGGAACCTGTACTCCTAGATCTCTTTGTTCTATAACTCTTCCAAAAGCCCTACATTAACTGAATAAGTCTTGCCCTGATTCGATCGACCAAAATGCATCACCTCGCATTTGTCAAAATTAAACTCTATCTGCCATTAATCAGCCCACTGCTCCAATTGATCAAGATCCCGTTGCAATCCTAGATAACCTTCTTCACTGTCCACTATGCCACCAATCTTGGTGTCATCTGCAAACTTACTAACCATGCCTCCTAAATTCTTATCCAAATCATTAATATAAGTGGCAAATAACAGTGGACCCAGGACCAATCCCTGAGGCACATTGTTGGTCACAGCCTGAGTAAGAACGGTGCCTATTAGTCTTGCCTCTCCCCGATGCAGAAAACAATTGTGCCCTCTAACATTCCTGAGACTTATGCTTGTCAAATTAACTGGCCATCAGGAGTTAACCCTTAACAATGAAAGATGCCCACACTCTCAAAGTCAAGGAGAGGGATGATAACTCATGGTTCAAGGATAAATGCTTGGGATCGAGAGGGATTGTGTCTGCCCAAGTGCTGAATCCCAGCACCTGCCATTGAGGATCCATTAACCCTCAAGGTGGACAGAACCATCCAGTAGACCCTGCCCATGACAGATGGGCAATCAATGAAACCTCCTGTCAGAACACCCAGTAATGTAGAGATTAGGGGAGGGAAAACCAGACGGGAAGTCAGAGGCAGCTCTGGGTGAGGGCTTTGACCAAGGTCAGTCAAGCAATGAAGATGGAACGGCAGCCAAGTTATGAGTGAGCCGTAGCTGCCGGATAAGGTGTGTTGGACTGGCTGCCTCCAGGGAGGACAATGGGTGAGGGGAGGTGCTGTCAGATGGCTGAGACACCAACCTGACTGTTAGTCTCTCTCTTTCATCCCTCGCAGCTTGCTGATGGAGTCAGTGGAGCTGGCAATTCTGCTAATTACAACGCCAGAGGAACATAGACTCCAACTGCAACAAGCAGTGGCACCCAGAGAACACCCAGCACCAGAACTCAGGGGGTCACAGGGCAAGTTCAAGGGCTGCAGGCAGCACCAGCCAAACAGGAACCTCGAGGGTGAAGGAAACCAAAGGTTTTCAGTACCTGAGTGCCCTTCATAGAGCTGTTGGATATGTGTCGCAGGAGACTGCCTCATCAGGCATAATGTCTAACCTGGCACCATGTGGAGGGTACCCCCACCCAGTGGCCATGAAGGTCACGGCAGCTCTCAACTTCTTCAGAGTTTGTTCTAGGGCTCCATTCCAGTCTCTGTGGGGGAGCTGTGTGGCATTTCTCAGTCATCTGCCCATAAACACACCCGTGAGGTCAGACACACACTATGCAAGGGCACCGGACTCTCATTCAATGCAGCCAGGACCAGCAGGATCAGAGGGTTGTAGGATTCGTCACTATGGCTAGTCTGCCACAGTTACAGGGGATGATCGACTGCACTCATGTTGCTCTATGCACCCCTTGGTATCAGGGAGTCCCATTCATCAATAGGTAAGGGTTCCTGTCTAGGTGGTGTGCGACCATCTGAAGAAGTTTACATTTTCCTGGGGGCCTGTATAACAGCTACATCCTTGGGCAATCACAAATCCCTGGAACATTAGAGGGTCACCCCAAGCTGCAGGGATGGCTTGGGGGACAATGGATACCTGCTGGGGTCTTGGCTGATGATGCCAGTGCAGTGGTCTGCGACCAAAGCAGATGCTCGCTACAACGAAGTCAGTGCTTCAGCTGCCTTGGCGGGTCTGGTGTAGACTTACAGTACCGTTCTAAGGGTCTCCCACATTAAATGACATTATTAAGGGAGGCAGTTCATCCCAGTTCACACTGGGACATCATTATTTGGGGGTATCCCATCCTGAATTTCACAAATTGGGACTTGTGCCAAACTAACAAATGTGGGGACCTCACCAGGTGAACCGGATGTAACAAAATGTGGTTTAGCTTCTGTGAGCAAATATTCCCTTTCCTTTGGATCACAATGACGCTAATGACATTGGGAAGATGAATTTCAGGACATTGTTCTGCAAGGAGGGCACATTCGGATTATTAAATGAGTGAGCGAGTTAACTCCTTAGAGGAGGCAATGACCTAGTGGTATTATCACAATTAGTCCATAGACTCAGCTAATGTTCTGGGGAGCCGGGTTCGAATCCCATCATGGCAGATGGTGGAATTTGAATTCACTAAACATTACCTGGAATTAAGAATCTACTGATGACCATGAAAC
Source organism: Mustelus asterias (assembly GCF_964213995.1). Classification (NCBI taxonomy): domain Eukaryota; kingdom Metazoa; phylum Chordata; class Chondrichthyes; order Carcharhiniformes; family Triakidae; genus Mustelus; species Mustelus asterias. The sequence continues at coordinate 175,281,654 of NC_135801.1, read as the reverse complement.
CATTGTCGATTGTTGGAAAAACCCATTTGGTTCACTAATGTCCTTTCGGGAAGGAAATCTGCCGTCCTTACCTGGTCTGGCCTACATGTGACTCCAGAGCCACAGCAATGTGGTTGACTCTCAACTACCCTCCGGAATGGCCGAGCAAGCCTCTCAGTTCAAGGGCAATTAAGGATCGGCAATAAATGCTGACCAGCCAGCGATATTCATGTCGGTAAAGTTTATTTATTTATTTGTCACAAGTAGGCTAACATTCACACTGCAATGAAGTTGCTGTGAAAATCCCCTAGTTGCCACACTCCGGTGCCTGTTTGGGTACACGGAGGGAGAATCTAGCATGGCCAATGCACCTAACCAGCACATCTTTGGTCCCACGAATGAAATAAAATAGAGCTAAATAGGATCAAGGACAGCACAGAAGTGAATCTGTAACAACCAAGTTAAAATGACACTAGTCATTTGACGTGTCTGCAAAGAAAAAAAGTTGGGAATTACATAAAAGTTCTACAGTAGAGAAAAAGACCCTTTGGCCCATCACATCTGTGCTGGTCAGAGACAAACCATCCAACTATTCGAATCCCATTTTCCAGCACTTGGTCCGTGGCCTTGTGCGTCTTGGCATCGCAAGTGCACATCTAAATACTTCTGAAATGTTATGAGGGTCTCTGCCTCCACCACCCATTCAGGCAGTGAGTTCCAGACTCTGGGTGAATTAGTTTTTCCTCACGTCCCCTCTAAACCTCCTGCCCCTTACCTTAAATCTATGCCCCCATGTCACTGATCCCTCCACCAAGGGGAAAAACAGATGGCCAAACATCCTTGACTTTCAACATGTCATCAACAGATTAAGTTGATGCACCATCAATTACGATACGAGGACTCCAGCGAGTGGGTGAAATAACAGGCTTTTAATCGCAAAGAACTGGAGCACACCCTTGTAGCTAACCTGGCCCAGACTGAGGTGAGGAGGAGGAACCATCACCATTATACCTCACTCAGGTGGAAAGGGAGGAGTCTCAGGTGGAAAGGGAGGAGTCTCGGGCCAGGTGCAGCATGGGTGTGTCCAGGCATACACATGTAATTACAGTGGGTCACCACATAAGAAAATGTTTTCATAAATTACAGCAGCAACAAAGGGGAAATTTCATGTTTTTTAATATTCCATATATTTAAAGATTACATCATTGTGTAGTATGGCATTAATAATGCACCAGATAAAACTGTAAAAGATGGAAGATTGTTTCAATGCACCAATATCTGTGCTATACTCAGTCCAGTGCAGAGTTCATGTGTTGTGAACAAGGTCAATCATCTCTGTGTTTAATAGAACAACATTCGATAAGTCCAGGATGATCAAAATGTTATTCTCGGTCACTATCACTGCTGTCGCTGCTGCTGGCATCCAGTTCTTCCAGTGATCTTCTGTTTATTTGTGAAAAAAGAACAAGCATTAAGGCGTTACAAAACCCACAATCTTGCTTTGCAACAAATATCAATCCTTTGTCATTATTTTTTTACACTATATACACCCGATACAGAATAGGCAGACTGTGTGGATTGGCACTCGTCAGGTAGAACATACACTTTACACAGAAACATTGCAGCAGGAGTAGTCATTCGGTCCTTCGAGTCTGCTCCACCATTCAACGTGATCATGGCTGATCCTCTCTCTCAATGCCATACTCCCCCCACTCTCCCCATACCCCTTAACACTGCTGGAGTCTACCCATCCCCCACGCCAGAGGAAACAATGTTCCTGCATCCAGTCTATCCAGTCCTGTCAGAATTTAATACATTTCAATGAGATCCCTCTCATTCTTCTAAACTCCAGGTGAGGCCCATATGACAATCCTGCCATTTTCTCTCCTCCATTATGGAAAACTATGTTGAAAACACTGGTTACAAATGTGACATATGCCAAGCAGACAGACTTACTTCTCTTCATCTGTCAGCTCAAATTCCTTCATCACCCAGTCAAACAGCACTGACGTTGCAGGTAAACTGAATGAACTGGCCAGCTTCACCAAGTCAAGAGCCAGGGCCTTGTTACAGATTTCCTTAGCATGGTCCAAAAACTCACCCAATAGCTCTTTGCTGAATAAAAAGAATACAGAGATCGAGATACTTCAGAAAAGCACCCCTGTTCAAGTTCAAAACACACTGAACAATCTCTAAAGGGGGCTTCCTCCCTGCATCTTAAACATTTACAGATCCAATGGCATTAATTTCAATTGTTGAACATTAACAAGAAACAACTTACCCAGGAACCCTGTTGTTTGTTTTAAAAAGTTGCAGCATCCCCCTGGCAATAAAGATGACAAGTTATTGCATACACATTATTGGCTATTTAAAATCAAAAACAGTCTTTTGTTGGGTTTAAGTTGTCACTAGATGAGAATGCAAACGATCCACAAGTATCAAGTGGATTTTGGGAAATCTTAGAGTTAAAGAGCAGGATCGCTTGTACACTCTACACTCGCACTAAATTTACAGCATAGAGGGAGACAAGTTTTTTCATTTATTCATTGGACATGGGCATCGCTGGATGGACCAGCACTAACTCTGGCCTTAGGAGTCTGACCTACATGTGACTCCAGTTCACATTGCTGGGATCTGGAGTCACATGTTGGTCAGACCAAGAAAGGACAGCAGTTTCCTTCCCTAAAGGATATTAATGAACCAGATGGGTTTTTCCAACAATCGACAATGGTTTCATGGTCATCATTTGACTTTTAATTCCAGATTTTTATTGAATTCAAATTTCACCATCTGCCATAGTGGGATTCGAACCCTGGTCCCCAGAACGTTACCCTGGATCACTAGTCCAGTGACAATACCACTACGGCACTGCCTCCCCTTTGGCCCCTTCTGCCTGTGCCAGCTCTTTGCTAGATGTATCCAATTAACCTCATCTCATTTGCCCCTGTAATTGTTTTCCCTTCAAGTATTTATCCTTTTGAAAGCAACTATCTGATCTGCCCCCAACACCCTTATGGGCAGTGCATTCGAGGTCACAATAACTCACTGGGTATTTTTTTAAAAATCCTCCGATTCTTCTGCCAATTCCCTTAAATACATGTCCTTTGCTTACCAACCCTTCTGCCACTGAACACAGTTTTTCCTTATCTACCCTTTCAAAATCCTCCAGGAGTAATGTTAATTTTGGGGTCCCATCAGGAGATGAAATAAGTGCTCACAGCAAGCTCAGAAAAATCAATGATCTGTAGCCCTGGGCCAAATAGAAAGAGAGAGACAGGATTGAGGCTTTCAAAATTGTGAATAGCTTTAATCGAATTGATGTGGAGAAACAGTCTGAATCATAGAATCCCTACAGTACAGAAGGAGGCCATTCAGCCCGAGTTTGCACCGACCACAATCCCAGCTAGATCCTATCCCCGTAACCCCACGTATTTACCCGGCCAGTCCCCTGACACCGCTGGTCAATTTACCATGGCCAATCCACCTAACCAGCACATCACTGGACTGTGGGAGGAAACCTGGGGAGAATGTGCAGACTCCACACAGACAGTCACCCGAAGCTGGAATTGAACCTGGGTCCCTGGCGCTGTCAGGCAGTGGTGCTAACCATTGTGCCACCGTGCCACCCAGTGCACTTGGGGCGAGTCAAGAGCAAGGGAGGCCTGATTAAAAGACAGACACAGCACGGTAGCGCAGTGGTTAGCACTGCTGCTTCACAGCTCCAGGGTCCCGGGTTCGATTCCCAGCTTGTGTCACTGTCTGTGTGGAGTTTGCACGTTCTCCTCGTGTCTGCGTGGGTTTCCTCCGGGTGCTCCGGTTTCCTCCCACAGTCCAAAGATGTGCGGGTTAGGTTGATTGGCCAGGTTAAAAATTGCCCCTTAGAATCCTAAAATGCGTAGGTTAGAGGGATTAGCGGGTAAATGTGGGGGTAGGGCCTGGGTGGGATTGTGGTCGGTGCAGACTCGATGGGCCGAATGGCCTCCTTCTGCACTGTAGGGTTTCTATGATTTCTATGACTAACAGATCAAATAACTAATTGAGGACCAAAGTCTTCACATGAGTGATGAGAATGTGAAGCTTGTTGCCAGATGGATTGGCTGAAGATAGCATTGATACACTGAAGCTGATGTTGATTGAAGAGAGAGAAGGAATTAGAGGGACATGGGAGCAGGAAGAAAGAATGGGAAGAGTATAAACCATATTGATCAATTGGACCAAGTGACCAGTTTGTGCTGTAGATTCTACATTTATCATCCACACCTCCAAAAGCAATCAAATAGTTTCACTCTTTGCTGATTTGTTGGTGAAATTCTGTGCTCACCGAGCAAGGAATGATGGGCAGGTTAGGTTAGGGAATGGGACATTTTCCTGTTTCAGACACCTATTGTCAGGAGATCTGTTTGCATGAGAAAACACTTCACCACTAAGCACTTCAGGTCAACTAGTAAAACTGAATTGAGCTCCCTCCACGTTTCCTCAAGGGAAACTCAATTCCAAACTTTAGAAGAGCATCTGCTGTTGCATCCATGCCCTAAGCAAGACCACCAATTGGGCATCATAGAATCCTACAGTGCAAAAAGTGGTAATTCGACCCATCAAGCCTCCGCCTACTCTCTGACGGAGCATCTTAACCAAGCCCACCCTATTCCCGTAACCCCACACATCTAACCCACTCATCTTGGGGCATTAAGAGGCAATTTAAAATGGCCAATCCACTTAAACATCTTTGGACTGTGGGAGGAAACCGGAGCACCCGGAGGAAACCCAGGCAGACATGGGGAGATCGTGCAAACTCTGCACAGACAGACAGTCACCCAAGGCTGGAATCGAACCCAGGTCCCTGGTGCTGTGAGGGAGCAGTGTTAATCGCTGTGCTATTGAGCCACCCGTATCTAGGGCAAGTTTGGTGTCACGGGATAATTCACTTAAAATTTTCGTGTCAAATTTCCAAACTTGTAAGAGAACCTGTACAGCTCACAGAGAGGTGACTTGTGTTTCATTAGCTGCAGCTGAACTTATACACCTGACAGGAGTGAAGGAAAGTGTTAACCCACCAGCTAAAGATTCATTAACCTCGTCTTCTTCTCCTTTATATTATTGACATGTGACCTTCAGTTATTGCTTTTAGAACATAGTATTTTAATAGCTAATCAGATTTCAATTCTAAAGTGTATTCTGCATTAACAGAGTTTTTTAAAGCAGGCTTTTGTCAGTCATAAATTACTCTCCAGAATACTCACCAAGCATCTCGAGTTCGACCTCCTCTCAAGAGCAGGAGAGTCACATTTCCCAAAGAGGTAGCTGTCCATTGTATGTTACGGAATTGCGCCTGTTTATAAGCAGCCTTTATATCCAGTGCGCACTCAGCAAATGCAACTTGCGACTGTAAAAAAAATCCACGACCAAATTAAACATCTGTACTCAGAACCTCAATGTATACTGGGAATCTCATCCTGCCTCCATCCCAGGAACGATGGAATTTGGAAGCGCAGGAAGAGTTTTGACAGGTTTGGAATGAGATGCTATTGATCTTCCCAATGTTAAATTCCAGAAAAGGTTTGGCTCATCCATGACTTGATATCGGATAAACAACTTTTCAAACCACAAGGAATTTTCTTAGTTGGAATGTCCTATCCAAGTGGGCACAGGTTACACTACAAAGACAATTACATTCTTGGTTATGTCCTAGAGTCGATAATTCCCCTTGATTAATTGTTCCCCATTACACCAATCCTTCAAAACTGATAAATGTGCCCAAGACTTTTCTTGCTGTAAATTCTATAGCATTTGACCCAAGTGCCTCTGTCAAAAATCCAGCTTTATAACCTCTCCAGGCTACTTTTCATATTATTATTCTAACAATTCCTTCAGCTTTGTTGATACAACTTTTGGACATTTACATTGATTACTTTATTTTTGCTTTAACTGTTGGGACCATAATAATCTTCTATTTAAATTTAGTTTCAAAGAATAGATATGAATAAGGACCATTCAACCCATCTAAGTGCATTCACTGAGAATGAAATTGTAGCACTTACTCTGTCTGGATGTCTATTCCTAATCAGAAAGAGGATTGAAGGTATAGTCAACACACTTCTGCAATGGACTCCACCCCTTCCGCGGTTGCTGGTTTAGCCCGAAACAGACTGTTTGCAGTCAGAACAATGGGCAGAACCTGATTTGAAGGTTTAATCCCATGTCTGCTCAATTAGAGAGAAAAAAAAACATCCACTTCCACAATTGTTAATGTCATCACCTCTGCCTCCTAACACAAGCTGCTCTTCCTTGGCCAGCCTCCCACCCTTCAACCTTGGAACATCAGCTCAGCTAAAACTCTGCCACCCATCCCATACCAAGTAACAGTTTCCCCTTTTGTTCATGACATTGCTGACCAACATGGCATGCTGGTTCCCCAAGAATGGAAATGGAAAATTCTTCTCCTTGCCGGTCCATTCTGATAGCTGGGTCTTTCTAAACCTGAAACCGTTGTACATGTCTCAGCCCCAAACTCTCCACTGCTCCAACTCATCCTTTCCAACACTGCCACGCCCTTTTTTCACCCAGCCAATGAAAGCACTGGCTTCAAGTGCCCAGATGCCAGCCTCTGGGTCCTGCCATTCTTTTCCAAATCCCACCCCCTCTCTTCCTTTCATCAAAATCCTCCTCTGTGATCAATTGGTTGCCCCTTTTAAATCTTGCCTTCTTTAGCTTGGTGCCCATTTTTTTTTGCAGTCCCATAGGGGATGTTTTAAACAGCACAAATGCAAGCAACGATTGTGGTTTAATACATTTCTAAATTTTCCTATTGCCAAGATTTATTTGAATGTCTGGGATTGACTTTTTCCATATGGTTTTTAATTTTAAACTCAAATGAGGTGTTCGCTCAGTCTCCTTTCAAGGTTCACTGTTTGAAATTTGTACAGTCGTAAAGTCATTCTCTGATGCTCTGCACTGCCTCTTGGCAGTCTGGCCAGGGCACTGTACAGCTTCAGCAAGATACCCTGTGTGTTGTGCCGCATAGCTCTGACTGAAAAATTTAGCAACATAATTGTTGCACGGCACGGTAGCACAGTGGTTAGCACTGCTGCTTCACAGCTCCAGGGACCTGGGTTCAGTTCCCGGTTTGGGTCACTGTCTGTGTGGAGTTTGCACATTCTCCTCGTGTCTGCGTGGGTTTCCTCCGGGTGCTCCGGTTTCCTCCCACAGTCCAAAGATGTGCGGGTTAGGTTGATTGGCCATGCTAAAAATTGCCCTTAGTGTCCTGAGATGCGTAGGTTAGAGGGATTAGTGGGTAAATATGTCAGGATATGGGGGTAGGGCCTGGGTGGGATTGCGGTCGGTGCAGACTCGATGGGCCGAATGGCCTCTTTCTGTACTGTAGGGTTTCTATGATTTCTATAATTGACTGGACATGCTAAAAGCGGAGTCTACTGAAAGCCCCAATATCACTCAAGTTCATCGCGCAATGTATATTACAACAGTATTTTCTCTGCCTCTATATGATGGGATGTTCACGTCTATTCATGCAAATGTTTCTATTCAATATGTGGTAATCATAGCCACACAATTCAAGAATGAAGTTAAATGTCAACCATCAGCGTCTTGGAAGTTTCCATTGACTGAACTGGACTCATCATATAAACTGGGCGTCCATGAGGTGCTGTGGGCCATCAACAGCAGCGGAATTGTACTCCAGCACAATCTGCAACCTCATGGCTCAGCATATCCCCCACTCAACCATTACCATCAAGCCAGGGGATCAACCCTGGTTCAAAGGAGAGTGCAGGAGGGCATGCCAGGAGCAGCACCAGGCATACCTAAAAATGAGGTGCGAGGCTACCAAACAGGACTATTTGCATACCAAATGGCAAAAACAGCAAGCAATAGACAGAGCTAAGCGATCCCACAACCAACTGATCAGATCCAAGCTCTGCAGTTCTGCCACATCCAGTCGAGAATGGTGGTGGACAATTAAACAACTTACTGGAGGAGGTGGTTCCACAAATATCTCCATCCTTAATGATGGAGGAGCCCAGCACATCCATGCAAAAGATAAGGCTGAAGTATTCACAGCAATCTTCAGCCAGAAATGCCAAGTGGACCATCCATCTCGGCCTCCTCCAGCATCTCAGATGCCAGTCTCCAGCCAATTCGATTCACTCCATGTGATATCAAGAGACGGTTGGAGGCACTGGATACTGCAAAGGAAATGGGTCCTGATAACATTCCGGCAATAGTACTGAAGAATTGTGCTCCAGAACTTGCTGCTCCCCTAGCCAAGCTCTTCCAGTACAGGTGCAACATTGGCATCGACCCAACAATGTGGAAAATTGCCCAGGTATGTCCTGTACACAAAAAGCAGGACAAGTCCAACCTGGCCAATTACCACCCAGTCTACTTGCGATCATTAGTAAAGTATTGGAAGGGGTCATCAACAGTGCTATCAAGCAGCACCTGCCCAGCAATAACTTGCTCAGTGACGCTCAATTTGGGTTCTGCCAGGGTCACTCAGCTCCTGACCTCATTATAGACTTGATTCAAACATGGACAAAAGAGCTGAATTCCAGAGGTGAGGTGAGTGTGACAGCCCTTGACATCAAGGCCACATTCGAGGAACTCTAGAGAAACAGGAATCAATGGGTATTAGGGGGCAAACACTCCGCTGGTTGGAGTCATACCTGGTACATAGGAAGATGGTTATAGAGGGTCAGTCATCTCAGCTCCAGGACATCTCTGCAGGAGTCCCTCAGGGTAGTGTCCTAGGCCCAATAATCTTCAACTGTTTCATCAACGACCTTTCCTCTGTCATAAGGTCAGAAGTGGGAATGTTCGCCGATGATTGCACAATGTTCAGCACCATTCGCGACTCCTCAGATACTGAAGAAGTCCATGTTCAAATGCAACAAGATTAGACAATATCCAGGCTTGAGCTGTTAAGTGGCAAGTGACATTCGCGCCACACAAATGCCAGGCAATGACCATCACCAATAAGAGACACTCTAACCACTGCCCCTTGACATTCAATGGTGTAACCATCACTAAATCCCCCACTGTCAACATCCTTGGGGTTACCATTGACCAGAAACTCAACTGGACTCACCACAAACACACTGGCTACAAGAGCAGGTCAGAGGCTAGGAATACTGTGGTGAGTAACTCAGCTCCTGACTCCCCAAAGCCTATCCACCATCTACAAGGCACAAGTCAGGAATGTGATGGAATACTCCTACTTGCCTAGATGGGTGCAGCTCCAACACAAGAAGCTTGACACCATCCAGGCCAAGCACCTTGCTTGATTGGCACCATATCCACAAACATCCAATCCCTCCACCACCGACCTCAGTAGCAACAGTGTGTACTATGTACAAGATGCACTGCAGCAATTCACCAAAGATCCTTAGACAGCACCTTCCAAACCCATGACCACTTCCATCTAGAAGGACAAGGGCAGGAGATAAATGGGAACACCACCACCTGCAAGTTCCCCTGCAAGCCACTCACCTTCCTGACTTGGAAGTATATCGCCATTCCTTTGCAGTCGCTGGGTCAAAATCCTGGAATTTCCTCCCTAACGGCATCGTGGGTCAACCCACAGAACATGGACTGCAGCAATTCAAAGAAAGCAGCTCACCACCACCTTCTCAAGGGCAACTAGGGATGGGCAATAAATGCTGGCCAGCCAGCAATGTCCATGTCCCACGAATGAATTTTTAAAAAACCGTGGCTACAAGAGCAGGTCAGAGTCTGGGAATCCTCTTACCTCCCAATTCCCCAAAGTCTGTCCACTATCTACAAGGCACAAACCATGAGTGTGATGGAATACTCTCCACTTGTCTGGATGGGTGCAGCTCCAACAACACTCAACAAGCGAGGATAAAGCAGCCTGCTTGATTGGCACCTCGACATTCATTCCCTCCACCACCACTGAACAATGGCAGCAGTGTGTATCAACTACAAGATGCACTGCAGAAACATACCAAAGCTTTTTTGACAGCACCTCCCAAACCTTTGACATCTGCTACCTAGAAGGACAAGGGCAGCAGATGCATGGGAAACCAGCACTGATGCAGACACTGTGGACGTATCTGCATCACATGGACTGCAGCGATTCAAGAAGGCAGCTCACCACCACCTTCCCAAGGTAGAGTTAGGGATGGGCGATAAATGCTGGTCTAGCCAGTGATACCCACATCCCATGAGAGAATACATTTAAAAAAATATATAATCAAAACCGAACGGAGGAATCTTACTGACCTCTGGACTATGTTTGTCACGACCCATCAGCTCAAGTACCTCCTCCACAAGATCCTGCTTGTTACTGTGACCAAGTTGCTTAATGTCTGTGTGAAAGAATCAAAATAGCAACAACTCAGCCTTGACTCAAGGGTTGTAAACTTTACTTTTCTTCATTCCTTCAAATGGTCACACAGGTTACACTGACCTTTCCAGATGGCTGGAATCAAGTGCAACTGGTTCTCTGTATCCAATGCCTGCAGCAAATCCTTGATACCTTGTACATTGGGATAGTAAAGCTGTAAAAATATTTGCACTTTAGTGTTTCTCTAATAAAATGTTTCCTGCAGTTCTGTGAAATGCAACTTTTACTAAAGAGATTAAAACAGAAAAGTCAGTCAAGAAGCAATGACAGTATTTCACATCCTCTGCCGGAGCTACAAACTGGAGGCTGAATGTCTCCCTCGAACAAAACAGACACTTACGTGGCTCCTCTTGTCATCTCCCTCTGAACAATCCCCCACTACGAACATAAACCACTAATTATTACCTCAACCACTCCACTCCATTAGCAGCCTCTGGTCTCTTTATCGATACCTCCTTCTCCAGAGTTTATTCCTGTCCTACCAAGCCTTTCTCCTCTTAAGAACATAAGAAACAGGATGAGTAGGCTATTTGGCCCCTTGAGTCTGCTCGGTCATTCAATAAGATCTGATTGTGGCCTTAAGTCCACTTCCCTGCCTGCTCCCAAGCCCTTGATTCCCTTCTGGATCAAAAATCTGACTCAGTCTTGAATAAAGTCAATGACCCAGCCTCCACTGCTCTCTAGGGTAGTGAATTCCAAATATTAACAACCCTCTGAAACTGTGCCGCCAGTTCTAGATTCCGTCATGAAGGAAAACATCTACCCTATCAAGTCCTCTCAATCTTATATGTTTAATAAGGTCACACCTCCTTCTTTTAAACTCCAACGAGTAGAGGCTCAACCTTTCCTCACAAGACTACCCCTTCATCCTCGGAATTAACCCAGTGAGCCTTCTCTGAATTGTTTCCAATGCAAGTATATTCGTCCTTAAATAAGGAGACCAAAACAGTTACAAAACGCGCTTGATGCGATCTCACCAATACCTTGTTCAACATTCCATTTGCCTTCCAAGTTACTTGCTGCATACTAACATTTTGTGATTCATGTACAAGGACACCCAGATTCATTTGTACTGAAGCATATGCTACAGTCTTTCTCAAGTTCTTGTATACTAAAGTGGTCAGCTCACTTTAATAGCAGGTATAAGAATGAAAAGGCTGCCACAGTGGGTTACATAACCAGTTAGTGGAGCATTATTAGATAGGTGTTGCTTGTTTACAGTCCAGGATTGTTTATAGCACCACTTTAATAATATTCTGCTTCTTTATTCTTCCTGCCAAAGTGAACAACATCACATTTTCCCACATTATATTCGACCTGCCAATTTTTTGACCACTCATTTAATCTCTTCATAACCTTTTGCAGACTGTCCTCTCCACAAATTGCTTTCCCACTCAGCAAATTACACTCAACTACAATACACTCAGTCCCTTCATTCAAGGTCATTGATTATAGACTGTAAATAGTTGAGACTCTAGCACTGATCTCTGTGGCACTCCGCTAGTTACAACTCGTCAACCTGTAAATGACTCAATTATTGCCAATTTGTTCACCATTATCTGGTCACTCCTCTAACCATCCTATTGACTTCCATTTACCCACCCTGCTTGTTACATCCTCAAAGCATAAAAAGTTGTCAAACATGATTTTCCTTCCATAAACTATGCCAACTCTGCCAGCTTGTTTTATGATGTGGCTCACCTGATGAAGGAGCAGTGCTCCGAAAGCTCATGAATCCAAATAAGCCTGTTGGACTTTAACCTGGTATTGTGAGACTTCTTACAGCTTGTATTATGATGTTTTTAATGTCCTGCTATCACCTCCTTAGTAATTCCAGCAGTTTTCCAATGACAGATATTAGGATAATCTCCATTAGTATTCCAATTTTTTTTCCTCTTTTCTCTGTATTCTTTATCCATTTTCTACACCCACCTCAATCATTCTGATTTGCCCAGTCAGCTGGATAATGTGGTAATTGTAACCCACAATAAAGGTGGTTAAATGTGTGGTCAAAAGAGCAATATTCTTCATATAATGTAATAATGAAGTAGAAATAACTCAGCAATAGTAACTATGAAAATAGGAGCACTAGTAAAACAGTTCTTGCTTACAGAATACTCTCTTCCAGACTGAAAACCCTCCAAAACTCACACATGCTTAGAATACTCAACAGACGCCAGTAAAACAACATCGGAGAAAGGCCTGTAAGAACACACTGTACTCAAAATGACTCTCTAACAGCTAAACTCCTAGCTCTGATGAATGATCCCTGTAGAAACACTCGCCCAACCTTTTCTCTCTGGAAGTGTGCGCTCCATGTATTTTCAAGTTTCCAAAGCAGCATCCATACCTTTATTTTTTTTACTTCACCAGATGAACCAAAAATCTGCACTTCAACTGTTCATCAACTAAGAGTTGCTAATTTTTAAAAATGCTGTAGGACAGACATACCGATGGAATGAGGGCTTTATACCACTTGAGAACCACGTCAATACTCTCCATCAGGCATAAGATGCTAAAGAATCTCCCACTGAGAATTAAAAACAAACTTAATAAGCATTTTAAAGTAAGAACTGTCTGCATTTGTATAGCACCTTTATCACACAATGGTTACAGCACAGGAGACCACCATTCAGCCCATCCTGTTAACACCAGCCCTCCGAATGAGCATTTTACTTAGTGCCATTCTCCTGTCTTCTCCCCATAATCCTGCACGTTTGTCTTTTTCTGACAATGGTCTTTTGAATACTTTGGTTAAATCTGCCTCCACCATACTTCCAGTCAATGCATTCCAGACCTTAACCACTTGCTGCCTGAAGAAAATTGTCCTCACATTGCTTTTGCTTCTTTTACCAAATACTTTGAAAGTGGTAGTGAGCCACCTTCTTGAATGGCTGTAGACTCTGGAGGTGAAGGTGCACCCACAGTGCTGTTAGCGAGGGAATTCTAGTGAAGGAAAGACAATGCAAGAACAGGTCAGAGGCTTGGAATACTGTGGCGAGTAACTCACCTCCGGACTCCCCAAAGCCTGTCCACCATCTACAAGGTACAAGTCAGGAGTGTGATATAAAACTCTCCACTTGCCTGAATGAGTGCAACTCCAAGAAGACACAAGAAGCTTGACACCATCCAGGACAAAGCAGCCCGCTTGATTGGCACAACATCCACAAACATCCAATCCCTCCACCACCAATGCTCAGTAGCAGCAGTGTGTACTATCTACAAGATGCACTGCAGAAATTCACCAAAGATCCTTAAAGCAGCACCTTCCAAACCCACAACCACTTCTACCTATGATGTAGAGATGCCGGTGTTGGACTGGGGTGGGCACAGTAAGAAGTCTGACAACACCAGGTTAAAGTCCAACAGGTTTATTTGGTAGCACGAGCTTTCGGAGTGCTGCCCCTTCATCAGGTGAGAAGGACAAGGGCAGCAGATATATGGAAACACCACCACCTGCAATTGCCCTCCAAGCCACTCACCATCCTGACTTGGAAATATATCGCCATTCCTTCGCAGTCGCTGGGTCAAAATCCTGGAATTCCCTCCCTAACAGCATTGTGGATCAACCCACAGCATGTGGGCTGCAGCGATTCAAGAAGGCAGCTCACCACCATCTTCTCAAGGGCAACTAGGGATGGACAATAAATGCTGGCCAGCCAGCGTCACCCATGTCCCATGATTGAATAAAAAAAAATACAGTTCTAAGTCATGATGGTGCGTGGCTTAGAGATAGTGCAGTTTCCATACGCCTGCAGCCCTGGTTCTTCAAGGCAGTCAAGGTCACTGGTTCAAAAGGTGCTATCAAAGAAGCTTAAGCAAGTTTCTGTAGTTCATCTTGTAGATGGTACACACTGCCAGCATGTGCCAGTGGTGAGGGAGTACATGTTGAAGATTGTGCATAGGGTGACAATCAAGCGGGCTTCTTTGCCTTTTATGGTGTCAAGCTTTTTGTGTGTTATTGGAGCTGCACTTGTGCCTTGGAAATGGTGAATAGGCTTTGGGGAGTCAGGAAGGCAGTTACTTACTGCACAATACTGATCTGTTTTTGTAGCCAAAATTTCTGTGTGGTTGGTTCAGTTCAGATTTTGGTCTATGTTGGCCCTCAGGATGTTGATAGTGGGGAATTAGCAGCAGTGCTGCCACTGAATGTCAAAGGGAGCATTCCATCACACCTTCCATTGCTCAGGATGGAGAGCAGGTTGATGAGGCAGTAATTGCCTGGGTTGGATTTGTCTTGCTACTTATGCACATGACATACCTGGGCAATTTTCCAAATTGTTGGGTGGGTTCCAGTGTTGCAGCTGTATTGGAACAACTGACTAGAGGTATCGTTAGTTCTGAAGTGAGAATGATGTACTTGATAAACAAACTCCAATGCAAAAAAATAAAAACGTTGGAATCCAATCTGTGCACTTGGTGTGACCAGAATGTTAAAGTTCTCCAAATTAAAGTACATGACCGATGCATGGATATGCGACTTTTTGTTTGAAACTTGATCCTAATTTTAAATTGGACATGAAAATTAAATTGGTATTATGCAGGATTCTATTCTTTAGTATCCAATATCCTTTTCTCTGTGCTCTTCCTATTCTGGCCTCTGGCACATACCCAACTTTCCTTTGTCCCACCAATGAGAGTCCTGTCTCCAGCTGCCTAGGCCTCGGAGATCCTCTATCCCGCTCGTCTCCTTTAAGACGCTCCTCAGGACTTTGACCAATCTCCACCTGGTTCGGTGCCAAATTTTGTTTGATACCGTGCTTGTGAAGCAAGCACCTTGGGATGTGCTTCTGTATATAATACAAACTGTTATTTTAAAGTCAAGCAATTTCATTCACGATTTGGTCATTTGACTAAAATTTCACTGCAATTTTATGCACGAGTAAAGGCAGAGGTTTTGTTAGTTTAGTTAGGGCATCATGATCAGTGGGGATTTGAGGGCTGAAGGGCCTGCTCCTGCGCTGTACTTTTGTTTGTTCTTACATCCCAGTTTAAAACAATAGCCACTAATTATCCCTTTCTGGGATTATGGTTTCCCTCAATCAATTTCACCCCCTTATACATACAACACCCCACAACATTGTTTTTTTATTCTTTCATGGGATGTGAGCATCACTAGCAAGACCACTATTTGTCGCCCACTTCTCAATGCCCTTGAACTGAGTGGCTTGCTGAGTTAACCACATTGCTGTACAGTCACATGTAGGCCAGACCAGCTATGGTAACTTCCTTCCCTAAAGGTCATTTCAAATCCAGTTCTACAGAATGTCCTCCATTTGATCAAACACTTTTAATTAGATTCAAATTTTGGGACTAGGTTGGCCAAAGTTCTTGATGTGGGTTTTCCATTTTTATTCAAAACTGTGTGAATTATTTGCATGGATTAGTTAGGTAAAGCAACAGAGAGATTCTATCAAGGAGCTGGCAATCTGCAGGGATGGGGCTGGAGTGAACTCCAGAGAAAATGAGTTTACGTCCCACATGAGAGTTTGAGAATTTGGATTTAGTTTTTGTTAATGTTCTTTGGGAAAGGAAAGCTGCTGCAATTCCGTTTGTCTCCTTGGAGTGACAGTCAGCATTCGATTGTCTCTCTGTGCCCAATTTCTTACCCAAATTTATTCACTTCCCCAGCCTTTCTCAACTAATCTTCCAACTCTGGCCAGGCGAGATCGAGGCTCTGCAGCAAGTCCCTGGGGGACTAGTGCTGAAGTGCAGTAGACTCAAAGGGGACCATGCCTCCTTTTCCAATGCCACCATCTGCTGTAAACCTGGAAAAAGAAAAGGGAGGGGGAACTGGTGCGGGTGTGGCACTGTACAATAGCTTCACAGATGCTAGAAGTGGCATTAGTCCTTCTAACATTTTCTCGGTGACTACTGGTGTATGCAGTTAGAACCATCCAAAATTTGCGATTTAAATCTAATTTCTGGATGGTTCCCAGTGGTTGGTAACTGCTCAGGGGGAGTTTGCATTTCTGGGCAATTGCCATGCAGATTTTACCTGGTTACTTCTGAAGAGATTCCCCAGTGCAATCATTGGGGTAACATCTCCAATCCAGCGCTGGGAAGCTTGGACGTTTGCTCTAATATGATTGACTCTTAAACTGCTCTTTCAAGTAACTTAATAAGCCATTCAAATAGTCCCAGAACCTTTCCAGGGAAGTTAGGGATGGCTCACGGACACATCCAAGAGTAAAAAGATAATTCTTGCTGTTTGGTAGTAGAATCAGGATCACCCAAATCATTACAGAACAGGTTTGCAGGGTTACTTGGGGTAGTGTCCACCGGAATCCCTTTGACCTTGGCTTGACTTCCCCATCACCATCACGTGCTACAGGCATCAGATTATCAAATAGGGGGAGATAGTGTGTTGTGGCAAAGTCACAGGACTAGTAAACCAGAGACCAAAGCTAATACTCTAGAGATATGGGTACAAATCCCACCACAGCAGTTGGTGGAATTTAAATTCAATGAATTAATAAATCTGGAATGAAAAGCTAACATCAATAACGGTGACCATGAAAGTATCATTGTCATAAAAACCCTTCAGGTTCAGTAATATCCTTTAGGGAATGAAATCTGCCACCCTTACCTAGTCTGGTCTACATGCGACTCCAGACCCACAGCAAGAACCCTCAACTGCCCTCTGAAATGGCCTAGTCAGTTCAAAAGGAATTAGGGATGAGAACAAATATCAGTGATGTCCGCATCTTGTTAAACACCGATAAAAACGTCTGCAAACTAAAAACAATTGTCAAAAGCTCTTACTAATAAATACTTTGCTGATAAGAATCACCCAGCAACATCCAGTTGTTTCCAGTTTCAAGAATCTTGTGTAATCGGTAGGCCAATTCAAGGTCTTTCAAATCCAAACACTGCAAGGCGGAAAATGAGACAAAAGAAAATGTTAAACTTTGAATGAGTCAGACTTGGCAGAATTTAAATCTCCCCATCGTTTGATGCCTTTTCAAATTTGCTAAGTAAATAGATCTGTCTGGTTTACTGTCTCACCATTCTTCCTCTTCTCTTCCCCACCATCCCACCCACCACTGGCTTTTTGAAAGTTCAGTGATTGAGAAAATGATCCAATTTCCCTTTAAAAAGGAAACATTGCCACTTGATGGCAGTGTGTTCCGGATATCACCTCCAATAATGATGCAATTTTTAAATGAAAGTTTAGTGAATTTTATGATATCCCAGTTCCATTATTCAGGTTTGCACAATCTTTCTGCGTCCACAACAATTTCCTTCTCTTCACTTTTATGTTTCTCAGCCTCACAAACTCGAAGTGTCTTGTGTGGTCCATTTCTAAACCCCTTCACAGATTTCCACATCTCTCCATTTGGTTACAATAATCTCCTGCCTGCCTCAACACTAAGACTTGTACACCACTTGGGCAACCCAGCTTGGCTCAATTCTCATACTCTGCAGCACCTGTGCCAGTTATTATACTTCATACTTTGTCACTCAAAATGTATTTTAATGACAACTCCAGTGGGGGTGCACCTGAATAACTGTGTGCATGCAGGAAAGTTACTGTTGATTATTCAGGCTATTTTGAGGGTAGATGGATGGTTGGAGGTGCTGCTTGGAAAAGGAAGTGAAAACATGGTTTAAAGAAGCTTCTGCCACTGCATCTCTTTAAATACCAATCGCATTTGGCTTCATTTGTAGAAAGACCTCAGGACCATTTTAAGTAAAGTTGTGCCAAGTTGGAATTTGAAAGTTTTAGCATGCAGTCAACAAAGCCAGCTTTAGTGAGAAGGTAGGGTTTCCCCCACTGCTCAGACAATATCTAGCCCCATTCAGTTATTAGAGATAAATGTACAGTATTTCATCTTTTTATTTTACAAGCCTGTACACTGGCAACAGTTTCGAGTCATATTAAGAGCATCACAAATCATTGGCAGCAACAATGAGAGAAGGAAGAACCAGCTGCTTTATTTATGCAAGTATAAAAGGTGTGAAAAGGAGTTAAAATGCTTACCAATCTCATAGCACTGATAAAGAAGTTTACTGCGGAGAAAGAAAACAAGACCAGTTAATTTTTTATTTTTAGTGCAGTTAGCAGAGAGAGGTATGGTGGACAGGGTCAAAGTATGTCATGGGATCTTCTGCATCCATTTGGGAACTGTTTTAAATGTCTCATCTACAATACAGTGCATCCTCAGCATTGCACCATTCCAACTTCCGATTGAGGCTCGCGTCCACAACTTTTTTACTTGCAGGAAAGAATGCTACCAACTGAGCCAAGCTGTTGTTTCAGCAGCACTCCACATACAATTTGCCTTATATAAATACACCTCAATGCTTTGACGCATTATATATTTTTGATAGCCAATGGTAATGCTGCTATCATGCACTGACAGCTTTTCAACCAAGAGGAATTGCTGCCTCTCCTCCAGCTTTAAACTCTATATTTTCCACATTTTCTTCCTCACCTTCATCAATATTGGTCAGTGCACACAAATGCATCTGTCTTTTCATTTACGGTTCAAATACACTATCCTACTTGCCCTTTCTCAGAGATCCTTGCCACATTAATTTTTAAAACAGAATCATTAGAGCGCAAAAGGACGCCGCTTAGCCCACCATGTCTGCATCTGCTCGTCAAATGAGCATCATGTCTTGGTGCCATTTTCTCATACCCATGCGCATAGAATTATTTGAATAGAAATATTCATGGAATGTGGGCATCGTGGCATTTGTTGCCCATCCTGAATTTCCCTTGAACTTAGTGGCTTGCCAGGCCATTTTCGAGGGCAGCTAAGAGTCAACAACATTGCAGTGGGTCACATAGGGCAGACCAAGTAAAGTTGGTAGATTTCCTTCCCTAAAGGAAGATGGTCATCATTACTGAAACTAGCTTTAAATTAATGATTTTAAAAAATTAATTGAATTTAAATTCCACCAGTTCTCTTAGTGGGATTTGAATCCATGTCCCCTGAGTATTAGCCTGAGCTTTTGGATTACTAGTCCAATGACAATACCACTATGCCACCATTTCCCCATGAAAATTGAAACTAGCTGCAGTTTCCTACCTTCAATCTCCACCCCAGGAACCTTACAACTACAAGAGCCGCATTCCTCTTGGAAACCTTGGAAATATGGTGAACTGTGAGGATAGCAATAGACTTTAAAGCACATAAGCTGGTGAAATGGGCAGACGTTGTGGCAGATGAAATTTAATGCAGACAAATGTGAAATAGGAAGAATGAGGAGAGGTAGTATACAATAAAGGGTGCAATTGTAAGAGGGTGCAGGAGTACATGCACAAGTCATTGAAGGTGGCAGGACAGACTGAGAAAGGGGTTAGTAAAACATAGGAGGTCCTTGACTTTATAATAGGACAGAGTACAAAAGTAAGAAAGCTATGATAAATGCACATATAACATTGGTTCAGCCTCAACTTGAGTACCGCACCCAGTTCTGGCCACCAGATGAATTAGAGTGCAGAAAATATTCACGAGAACTATTTAAGGAACTTCAGTTACGGTAGGTAGATTGGAGAAGCTGAGGCTATTCTCCTCAGGAGAAGGTGGGAGGAGATTTGAGAAAGGTGTTTATGCAGAACAGAGTGGATAGGAAGAAACCATTACAATTGGGGGAAGGATCAAGAAGTAGAGGACACCAATTTAAGATGATTTTTTACACAAATTGGTAGGAGCTGGAATGCGCTGCCCAAGAGTTGGCAGAGCCAGACTCAATAATGGTTATCAAAAGGGAATTGGATTATCTAAAGAGAAAAAATTGGTAGGGTTATGGGAGGGTTGGCTTATGAGGAGAGACTGAATAGACTGGGGCTATACTCATTGGAATTCAAAAGAATGAGGGGAGGTCTTATAGAAACATACAAGATTATGAAGGGAATAGATAAGATAGAAGCAGGGAAGTTGTTTTCACCGGCAGGTGAAACTAGAACTAGGGGGCATGGCCTCAAAATAAGGGGAAGTAGATTTAGGACCAAGTTGAGGAGGAACTTCTTCACCCAAAGGGTTGTGAATCTGTGGAATCTGTGCCCAGAGAAGCAGTTGAGGCTACCTCATTGAATATTTTTAAGGCAAGGATAGATAAATCTTTGAACAGTAAAGGAATTAAGGGCTATAGTGAGCAGGTGGGTAAGTGGAGCTGAGTCGATGAAAAGACCAGCCATGATCTTATTGAATGCACTAACGTTGTCTCACCTACCATCATCAGGATCCCGTGGCTCGAAGTGCTTCCCTTCTATTTCATCGAGCACCTCAAAGATAATGTCAGTGTGTTGTCGACTAGCTGCGGCTGTGAGGATAAAAGGAAAATCATTAACACATTGGGGTGGGGGGGGGGGGGGGGGGGGGGGGGGGGGTGGGTGGGTGGGGGGGGGGGGGGGGGGTGGAAATGAATGAATGGATGTCATTTCATTTACAATGAGTTCCATTGCCTGGATTGCCAGTGAAAGAGTGAATCTGCAGAATCCAATTTGCCAAGGAATGCTGAGCTAGAATCAAGGACTTGTCCATTCAGCAGGTCCGAATAAAATGGTATTGTAAACTGTTTTTAGTTATATTTAAGAGAACTGATGAAAAGGTTAAGAAATATAAATAACGTTGAATAAAACATTCAGCACTCTTTCCCTCTCAAATACTGTTCACGTGTTTCAATGACCTCCTCCAAATTTGCACGATTGATTGAAATTGAGAGTATCTATCACGTGGATCCAGCTTTTAAAATTAAAACCACAGCAGCAGTGGCTCAGGCATTGGCGACGTTTTTCATGCAGGTGCTTCTTAAAGCCTGCCACATGCAGGCTGAAGAAAGATCACCTACACTCAGCTCCCATTATCCAGCTGAGGTCTGTACCCCTGCGCCACTCATCATCGCCAGCTGCTCACTTTAGGATTTCTCCAGAAAAAAAACTTACAAGTAGAGGAAAGTTACATAATACAAATTACTGAACAAAGTCAATCCCAGCTGGACATCAGTAACAAGGGAAATTATCCCCATTCAGGCAGCGGACTCGTGCTGTCACTCTGCTCAGGATGCTTAACAGGATTAATTCTCGACACGGGGAAAGTTTTCAGTGTTGTTACACACACAACTCAAAGCCTCTAAGATGATCAATGTCATAGCTTCCATGGCTACAGACCAAGTGCTGGAAAATGGGATTAGAATAGACAGGTGCTTGACTGCTGGTGCAGACACAATGGGCTGAAGGGCCTTTTTCTGTGCTGTAAAACTAACCAAAGAACCTCTTGGGTATAGGAACAGGGACAAAGTCTAAGTTGCAATACACGCCAAGTGGTTGTTTATGGAGTTGGTTAAAATGGCCTGGCATGCGTGACCATTTTGAAACCAAATGGCTGAGGGGTGACCTAATGGACGTTTTAAAAACTATGAAAGGTTTTGGCAAGAGTGCTAATGGAGAGAATGTTTCTCTTGTGGGGAAGAGCATAACTAGAAGCTATTAAGATAGTCACCAAAAATCCAATAGGGAATTCAGAAGGAACTTTAATTCATTTCTGGGATGTGGGTGCTCCTGGCAAGGACAGCATTTGTTGTCCATCTCCTAATTGCCCTTGAATGGAGTGGCTTGATAGGTCATTTCAGAGGGAAGTTCAGAGCCAACCACATTATTGTGGGTCTAGAGTTACATGTGGGCTAGGCCAGATAAGGATGGCAGATTTCCTTTCCTAAAAGGACATTAGTGACGGAGATGGACGTTTAGAAAAATTGACAAAAGTTTCATTATCAGTAAATTTTTAATTCCGATTTTTATTGTATTCAAATTTCTTTATGCAGAGTGATGAGAGCATGGTATCCGCTACCACAGAGAGTGGTTGAAGGAAACAGATGCACTTAAGGTGAAACCACACAAGCACGTTAGGGAGAAAGGAATAGAGGATTGTAATGATAGATTTAGATAGAAAAGATAGGAGGAGGCTCGAATGGAACATAAACATGAGCACTGACTGGTTGGGTTTAATGGCCGGTTTCTGTGATGTTAACTCTATGCAATTCTATATAATCTGATGCAATCCTATGTATGTTTGCAGTTGGGTTATCCTACACAATCCAGGTCCCATGAAGTAGTCTGCAGATAATTTAGGATATGCTATAGCTTTCTAGAAGTGCAATGAAAATGGAAAGCTCCAGTTAAAAAGCTGACACTAAAAACAAGAAACATACATATATATTTTTTAATTCCACTTTTACCCAGTTTACCTTTATTATACCCAGAAGTCCCAATTTTTGTCTATACTTGTGTGTTTACTTACCAGGTTTATAGAATATAGCAAGCAGGTGATCAAAAGACGCCAAACTTGGTTCTAAAAGGGGGACAGTTTTCAAAAAAAGGACAGGGTTAGAACTCTTGTGCGCTGAATGTTTCACGTTAAAAGCTGGCCTTTCCAGGAACGAGAGCATCCTGATGTGTCAAAACTTTTAGCTAAAATGTAAACAGACCACAAGGCAACACGAGGCACCAAAACAGCTCAAAACGAGGTTAATAACCAACATGTTTAAAAATTCAGGACGGTCCTTCGTTTAGTTTAAGTCACATTTCAAACAGGTAAAGTACCGGCTCAGACCTTGGCGTTTTTCTCGTGTAGATGTTTCTCAAACAGCCCACCACATGTAAGCCGAGCAAGAAACAGCCACACTCAGCTCCCATTATCCAGCTGAGGTCCGTACCCCTGCGCCAATCATCATTGCCAGCAGCTAGATGTATTTAGGTTTATTGTGCACACACATACAACACATATCTTCAATACAATAAATGTACAGGTTGCCTACAAATCCTTACTTTCTGCTGACATGTTTGGTCAGACTTTCCCCTTTCTAAAATTCCTACACCATTGATAATGGAAACTGCCTATGCAAATCTCTCATCACTTTTCCAGTAGTGGTGATGCTTTAGTACTGATCCTTCAGTTCACTCAGTTCCAAGTGCCCTTTAACCCTGCTCCACTTTAAGATTACGCTTCAACTTGGCTATGGGAGTTCAACTAGGACAATCAATTGCATACTTTGATTCACCCATCCTAATTGAGTTTACATTTTCAGAGGCCGGATTACTACAAGTGTCCAAAGAAAAAAGGCTTTTCAAGGCACTTTGTAATCCAGCTCTCAATCTGGAGGTGGTGGCACAGTGGTATTGCTAGGATAATGCTTGGGTTTGAATCCTACACAATGGATGGTGAAATTTGAATTCAATGAAAATCTGGAATTAAGGAGGCTAATGATAACTGAAATCTTTGTGGATTAATGTAAAAACCCACCTGGTTCACTAATGCCCTTTGGGGAAGGAAATCTGCCATCCTCACTAGGTCTGGCCTATATTTGACTCCAAACTCAGCAATGTGGTTGACTCTCAGATGTCCTCCGTAATGGCTGAGTGAGGCACTCAGTCCAAGGGGAAATTAGGGATGGGCGACAAATGTTGGCCTTGCTAGCAATGCCCTGAATAAAAAACATCTGCCCAAACCACTCCCTGCGACCACTTTCCTGAAAATTTGAACAAAAGCGATCGAGCTTCTATACAGTACTACTCTCTGTTTGTTTTCTCCTTTAATGTCCACTTCAAGGCTCTTCTTTGGTCTATTGAGACCCCAAGGAAATCACGCCTAGGTAGCCAATCTTCATGCGTGCTGTCATAGAAACACATTAGGCCTAACCCTGTTAACATCCACACCTTCTAGTAGTATCCAGCAGCTGGAATGGGGCGGATTCCTTCCCTCCCCCTCCCTAGCCTCGGGAAAGGGTGGAGTAGCAATGTTATGTGCAGTATTCAGTCACTGTTGTCAGCTCAGATGAAGCAACAGACCAGGAACCATACACAATATTCATTCTTGGGCCATGTGCATCACTGGCACGGCCAGCATTTAGTACCCATAGCAGTGCGTGTGCGCGTGTGAGATACCTTCCTCCTATGTGGGCTACAGGGCTGTTTTATCTTGTGACGACAGAGGAGTGGTAACACATGGCCAAGTTGTCACTTAGTATAGAGTCATGCTTTTTTCACACCAACATACAAAATAAACAATAAATACCCGAGATACACGGGTAATACAAATATAGAACAAGATAAGGCTCAGTTACATACCAATATTTAGGTGTTTCATTTCATTCATTATTTGGAGGGAAAGTCCTTTTGCCATTGAACCACACTTTCGGAGACTCTTTAACGCAGAATTAAAGGTTAACAAGTTCGGCTGCACCTTTTGTTCAGCCATTTGTTTCAGCAGCTCCTGTTTTCAAAGAAGTTGAAAAGGATGAGTCCACAAATGAATATCAACATGATAATTAAAGTCCAATATCACAACTTAACATCTGAAAGATTCCGGGAGCAACGCAGCGATGAAAGGGTGATGGCAGTAGATTCAATAGCAACTTTCACTGAGGAAGAGAGAATGAGTGGGGGAGTGGGAATAACTGGCTAGCTCATTTAAAGAGCAGGCACAGCCATGGTGGGTCGAATGGCCTCCTTTCGTGCTTTAAACAGATGCTGGTCCTGCCAGTGACGCTTACATCCCAGGAATAAAAGGTTCTACAAAAGGAACTGAAGGTATGCATATCGACACAGATAGAGAAACGAATAGATATTACTTGGAAGCTGCCTTATAATACAAAACAAACCAGAAACTCAGCGCAGCAAACATGAAAATGTGCATGATTTACTTCACAGCATACAAATGCCCTCACATTTGAGTCCAAATGATTATCCATGGTGCCCAAGCAGTGGGATCGAAGTACATAGTTTGCAACGTTAAGCGTAATGTCCACGGATTTTATTTCATTGAATCAACATGAGAAATGGGCTAGATAAATTCATCTGACTGGTCCTAAATTTTCATTGCCTTTGGGGTGAGACAGCTAGTATTTTTAGAGCCTTCTACAAAGTCTCCATTTCCTTGTTAATGAAGAGTCAGTAACAATACACATTGAGTCAAGTGAGTTTGATTGTTTCTCTTATCATTGATAATGGAAACTGCCTATGTAAACTTCTCATGGTGCAATTCTACTTTTTCATCAGTGATGATGCTTTAGTGTGCTGAGTTTTATGTTGGAGACATGATGGGCCGAAGGGCTTCTTTCTGTGCGGTAAAACTCTCCGACATTAGGATGAGAAGATGAATGATGTGGCATCAGGCATTCTGTGCATAGACTAGATCAGGTACAATCTACTCTTTACATCCCCCAACAACAAGTCCCACCTGTCTAAATAGGACAGAAGACTGGAAAATACAGAGGGAATGAGGTGACTTAGTGGTATTGTCACTGGATTAGTAATCCAGAGACCCAGGGTAATGCTCTGGGGACCTGGGTTCGAATCCCGCCACGGCAAAGTGAAATTTGAATCCAATAAAAAAAAAATCTAGAATTAAAAATCTAATGATGACCATGAAATCACTGACATAAAAAACCATCTGGTTCACTAATATCCTTTAAAAGGAAGGAAATCTGCCATCCTTAGCTAGTTTGGCTTACACGCGACTCAGCAATGTGGTTGACTCTTAACTATGCTCTGAAATAACAGTTCAATGCAATTAGGGATGGGCAATAAATGCCCATAAATGAATAGAAAAATAAAAGTACATCCACTAATACTAAACAACGAAAGAGATTTACTTTCCAGTTTGTACTCACCAGAATTAAATCCACTTTCTCATTGTACATCTCCTTCAATTCAGGCACTGCTGATATTAGTGCATTAAAAGTATGAACGTTGGCTGTAAAACAGATAGCTTATTGATAAATAAACGTACTCAGATAGCAGCTTTAGCCGAGTAAATCGGTATGAACAAAACTTGTCACACGAGGAGCTTTAAGGACAGATGATCAGAAGTTCGGTCACGAGCGTTGATTTAAAGGAATGTCTTGGTGGTGGTGGTGGGGGCGGGTTGGGAAGAGAGGGAAAAAGAGGGGAGTGAGATTAGAGAGGGCGGGGGTGGAAAGAGGGGGGAGGGGCAGAGAAGGGGGAGTTTAGCTACTCCAATTTTGCTTCTCATCCCAGTTAAAACAGGGCAGATTAAAAAAAAGAAAAAAGTTACAAGAAAAGGCTTCATAACACTGAACAATTATGCAACCATTCAACAGAATTACATTTACCCCCCCCCCCCCCCCCCCCCCCCCCCCTATTTGGGTATGTCATTATGCTTTCAAAATGTAGGGAGCACATACAATCAGCAAAAGCATTCTTTTGCGACACTCACCTTTCATTCGATTGTTTAGCAAGTCGGTGTACATGTTCCTGGCCTTTGTATAAGCACCATACTAAACAAACAAATCAGAAGTTAATAGCTTAAATCAAATGCACAACATAAAAGGCAGTGAGCATACTGGATCACCAGCGATACCTTAATCATTCCTCGAATCATCGTACAAAAGGAATGCTCATTCCGTTCGGGCATCAGGTTGAATATTCTCTCTGCATTATTGTTCTCCCTGGATAGAAGGGGAAATATCAGTTCAGATTATGGCCCAACTGGATAAGGATTTTGATGTGGATTTGAAGTACAATAACTGGACGAGCAGCAAAATAGGACAGAATTTCTAACACTTTTACTGAATACACTTTGCGATTAGAATTAATGGCTGAGATTGTACTGTAGTACCAGCACTCACTGTAATTATAGGGCAAACTGACAGCAACATCTGGCACTGCACATACACAATTAAGCACTAATTCATTCCCTGTTCTTCTACTAATTTGGGCTAAATCAGCACAAAAAACAGCTGGATTTTTAGGAGTTAAATACATTTTTAAATGGTGTAAGAAATGATAATTTGTAAACAGTTCACTGTCCTGAAAAAACAATTTCAAGGGATGCAGATTTTTAAAAAAACTTTGTGTCTCCTTTATCCGATTCATATTTATTTGACTTTCTGTACATGATTCATAAGTAGTGTGTGTTTGAATGTAAGCATACCATAGAATCCCTACAGTGCAGAAAAAGACCACCCGGCTCATTGCATTGGCACCGACTCTCTGAAAGAGCACCCCACTCAGGCCCTCCCCTCTACCCTATCCACATTTACCATGGCTAATCCACCTAACCTGCACATCTTTGGACTGTGGGAGAGAACCGGAGCAGCCGGCGAAAACCCATGCAGACATAGGGAGAATGTGCAAAGTCCAGGCAGACAGTCACCCAAAGCCGAAATCAAACCCGTGTCCCTATTGCTGTAAGGCAGCAATGCTGCTGCTTGCTATGTTCGAATGCCACAGATCACCTGTAGAGAGAGTGCCACGTTGAGACTGATGTCAGGTAGAAATACCCACAGGCAAGCCTGCAAAAGATCTTGTACACCAGGTGAAAGATAAAAATTGTTCCCTTTTCTGCAGAGAGCAAAATCCAGGTACATAAATTTGATTTGTTAATCTACATGATGAAGTGAAGGATTAAGGATGATAGAGAGATTTTTTAATCAGCAAGGGAATCAAAGGTTATGGGGATCAGACGGGAAAGTGAGGTTGAGGAATATATTTGCCACGATCTCATTGAATGGGGGAGCAGACTCGATGGACAAAATGGCCTACTTCTGCTCCATATGGTCTAAATACTGCACAACACTGACACTGTAGGCAGTCGCCTCCTACAGTCATAAATCACTTGGATTTTATACAAGAAAAAACAATTGCTGGTTAAACACCACAAGTGTTAATAAAACTCAGCTAGATCATCACTGGCATCATTCCATCTGCTCAAGATGATGCACATGCAGCAAAATCAAATCCATTGGGGGTGGGGGTAGTGTCATATGGTGCACATTTTGCTGATGTCTGAAGAAACCAGAGAGAGGCATAAGTGGTATGGCACGGTGGTTAGCACTGCTGCCTCACAGCACCAGGGACCCGGGTGACTGGCTTGTGGAGCTTGCACGTTCTCCCCGTGTCTGCATGGGGTTCCTCCGGGTGCTCCGGTTTCCTCCCACAGTCTGAAAGATGTGTTGGTTAGGTGCATTGGCCATGCTAAATTCTCCCTCAGTGGACCCGAAGAAGTGCCGGAGTGTGGCAACTAGGGGATTTTCACAGTAACTTCATTGCAGTGTTAATGTAAGCCTACTGTGAGACTAATGCCCTTTGAAAGAAACCTGCCGGCACCATGTCTGACCTGATCAATACACACATTCAATCCCAAAGTACGTGGTTGACAACACTTTGTTTTTGGCCATAACTTGTTCTCAGATTTCTTTCCAGTACAATGTTTGACTTCGCACTGGAACACATTGTGCAGTCGGGCCAGTTGCCGTTGATCATTTAAGTTCGGATAGCCCCTCTTTTTTTTTTAAAATATAAAAAACACTGACAATCCTTCCACCTACCCCATCCCAACCCAATTCATGTCAGCGCTTGGTACCAGCTGCTACTAGTTTAATTCTTGTTCCGGTAACTCAGATGGTTTGAGGTTTGCTGTGAAAATAAATGTCAGAAATCCTAAAGTCAAACAGGACTCCCTGCATTGCACTGTGGCAGAGTTTACCGTTTGAACAGCTGTGAAAACCAGGTTTCACGGCAATCTTACTTGTTGACAGCAGAGCTCGACAAAGTTCAGTGGCTCCACCAAGATTTTGCTGAATTGGAAAAGCTGCACAGTTTACAAAAACAATAGCCCTTTACCTCCAGGTGACACTAAGCAAATCCGAAGCTTTGCGTGGACGGCCTCTCTGCCTTTTCTGCAAGTCCCCAGTCACCTCAACCTAAGGGGAACATCCACAAAATTAGTACTCAAATACTTGATAAAGGAAAGCAGAAAAGCACTGTTTAAATATTGATCACATGTTGCATGGAAAGAACTTGAAATTTATCACGTGTTCAGTAAATATCTATTATGAA
Organism: Mustelus asterias; assembly: GCF_964213995.1. NCBI lineage: Eukaryota > Metazoa > Chordata > Chondrichthyes > Carcharhiniformes > Triakidae > Mustelus > Mustelus asterias. Next base: position 175,252,486 of record NC_135801.1, on the reverse strand, counting down.
CTGTTACAGAATATAAGTTTACATATTTTTACGATTAAAAACACTGATTAACATCTGCTCCTAAAACACCTGGTGGACATGAATTCTTTTAATTGGAGAGATGGATCGAGGAGGAAAGATATCTTTGGCAGTTTTTATCTTCGGTTTACAGCAAGCAAGTCTATACCGTGTGACCTACAACAACAGTCTGGGTTAGAGCAACAGGTTTTTAACCTCCTGTTGCTCACTTCATATTGGGCAAGCCTCTGCTTGCTCAATAAGGGAGTTGATACTCCATGAAGCTTATGGGGAAATCCATCGGCGATCCCCCATGTTCTTTGTGGCTGCCATAACACTTGGTCAGAGGTCATCTTTCAGAAAGGGGTTTAGGAAAGGAATTCTAAAGCAGAAGCCCAGACCGTTAAAAGCACAGTCACCAATGCTACCATGCAATCATGGTGAGCTGCTTTGGGATAAACCCTGCTGCATTCTTTTTGTTGCAGTCATAATGTGGCATTGTTCCCACCTCATCTTCAGCTTCCCTTGGCTCAAGCTGATCTTCTCTAGGTGGCTCTTTGTCTCCATAAATACAGAGCAGATCCAGCAAAGTATTGGTGGTTTCAAGAGGCACAGGAGTCCCTGTTAAAACAAAGCAAAAATGCAACCCTTATGTTTTCTGACAGCCTCAACTACTCTTTAATCTTGAAAACATTGACATTGGTGACTTTGTCCTGCAGCAGTCAGAAGGCAAACCCTGGCCACAGCTGATATTCAGATTCAACATGGAAAACACATCAGTTTTCCATTAGGTTGTTAAACATCTTTAAATTTGGGAAGGAGCAAACTATGCCACATTTAGGTGATTGAGGGGAATGTGCCTAAATCGTAACATTCAACAGAGAAAGGGACAGAAACTCCTCATGGTGTGGAATAATAATTATTGTTCAAGTAATTCTCAGGAGACTGATTCTACGCTTTGGATTGAGAACTCAAAGTATCTGCTCCTTCAAAATATGCAGAATCTGTCAATTTAAAAATCACAAAATACAATGAAAAGAGCCACCATTTCAGCTTGGCTCTATTCTCTCTCCACAGGTGCTGTCAGACCTGCTGAGATTTTCCAGCATTTTCTGTTTCAGATTCCAGCACCCGCAGTATTTTGCCACTACTATTTCAGACCTCCCTCTTGAAGGGATGTGTTGGGCGTATTTGTTGCATGGGCCTGTTTCATTCATTTCAGCGGAGGCCCAATCTTTAGAATTATCTGGAAGCACCAAATCCCAGGAACATCATGTTACCAACAGATCCAAAAAGCATGCTTCCAAGTCTGTCCTTTCCCTTTAATGCAGGTATATATATCTGACCAGGTATATATAGCAGGTAGAATACCTGATGCTAAAATGCCGCCCCTACTATCTTCCACGAGAGTTCACCTGTCATCCTGACAGCAGTTTACATCTCACCCCTCGCGGACGTAAAGACCGTACTGGACGAAATATACACCATTACAAATAGCCTCGAGACGAAACAGCCCGAGGCCTTGTTCATCGTGGCCGGGGACTTCAACCAGACCTAGTGCAAGAGCGTCCTTCCAAGATACCACCAACACGTCTCCTGTTCCACCAGAGGCCCAAACATCCTAGACCACTGGTATACAAGTATCAAACATGCCTATCGGTTTATTACTCGCCCACACTTTGGCAAATCATAGAAATCATAGAAGCCCTACAGTACAGAAAGAGGCCATTCGGCCCATCGAGTCTGCACCGACCACAATCCCACCCAAGCCCTACCCCCATATCCCGACATATTTTACCCACTAATCCCTCTAACCCACGCATCTCAGGGGCAATTTAAGCATGGCCAATCAACCTAACCCACACATCTTTGGACTGTGGGAGGAAACCGGAGCACCCGGAGGAAACCCACGCAGACACGAGGAGAATGTGCAAACTCCACACAGACAGTGACCCAAGCCGGGAATCGAACCCGGGACCCTGGAGCTGTGAAGCAGCAGTGCTAACCACTGTGCTACCGTGCCGCCCTGACCACAAGCTGTGCTCCTGCTCCAGGCTTACAAGCAAAAACTGAAGCAGGAGAATACATTAAAGAAACTTCTGCAATGTTGGTCTGAGGAATCGGATGATCTCCTATGGGACTGCTTGGAGTCAGTGGACTGGTCAGTATTTAAAAACTCTGCGACCAGCCTGATTGAGTACACCACTGCAGAAACTGACTTCATTAGTAAGTGTGTAGAAGACTGTGTGCCAAAGAAGCAAATCCGTGTGTTCCCCAATCGGAAACCATGGATGAACAGGGATATCCACTGCTTGAAGACATGTAAAATCGCTGGCACCAATGCACCTCTCCCCGACGAGCTCAATGCATTCGAGACCCATTTTGAGCAAGTGGTCAGCGAGAGCACGCCTTCCATCCAGGAAGCCTCGGATGAATCTGTATCCGAGGTCACCATTGCAGATGTCAGAACTGCCTTCTCAAAGATCAACCCATGGAAAGTGACTGGCCCGGATGGGGTACCCGGACGAGCACTCAGATCCTGCGCAGACCAGCTGGTGGGATATTCGCAGACATCTTCAACCTCTCTTAACAATCTGAGATCCTTATCTGCTTCAAGACGACGACCATCATCCTGGTACCAAAGAAAGGCCAAGCAGCGTGCCTTAATGACTATTGTCCAGTGGCTCGGACATCCATCATCATGAAGTGCTTCGAAAGATTAGTCATGGCATGAATCAATTCCTGTCTCCCAGATTGCCTGGATCCACTACCGTTCACCGACCGCCGCAATGGGTCCACAGCAGACGCCATCTCCCTGGCCCTGCACTCAACCCTGGAACACCTAGATAACAAAGACACTTATTGATTACAGCTCAGCAATCAACACCATTATTCCTACAAAACTCATCTCCAACTCCGTGGCCTGGGACTTGGCTCCTCCCTCTGCGACTTGATCCTGAACTTCCTAACCCACAGACTGCAATCAGTAAGGATTGGCAAAAACACATCCTCCACAATCATCCTCAACACTGGTGCCCCACAAGGCTGTGTCCTCAGCCCCTTACTATACTCCTTATACACCTATGACTGTGTGGCCAAATTCCCCTCCAACGCAATTTTCAAGTTTGCTGATGACATCACCAGTGGGTCGGATCTCAAACAATGACAAGACGCCGAGTGCAGGAAAGAGATCGAGAATCTGGTGAATTAGTGCGACAACAATAATCTCTCAATGTCAACAAAACGAAGGAGATAGTCATCGACTTCAGGAAGCGTAGTGGAGGACATGCCCCTGTCAACATTAATGTGGATGAAGTTGAAATGGCTGAGAGCTTCAAGTTTTTGGTCGTCCAGATCACCAACAACCAGTTCTGGTCCACACCACGCTGACACCATAGTTAAGAAAGCCCACCAACGCCTCTACTTTCTCAGATGACTAAGGAAATTCGGCATCTCCGCTGTGACTCTTACCAACAGATGCACCACAGAAAACATTCTTTCTAGTTGTAGCACAGCTTGGCATGGCTCCTGCTCTGCCCAAGACCGCAATAAACTACGAAGGATTGTGAACAAAGCCCAGTCCATCACTTAAACCAGCCTCTCATCCATTGACACTGTCTACACTTCCTGCTGCCTCAGAAGAGCAGACAGCATTATTAAGGACCCCACGCACCCCGGACATACTCTCTTCCGCCTTCTTCCGTCGGGAAAAAGATACAAAAGTCTGAGGACATGTACTAACCAACTCAAGAACAGCTTCTTCCCTGCTGCCATCAGACTTTTGAATGGACCTACCTTGCATGAAGTTGGTCTTTCTCCACACCCTAGCTATGACTGTAACACTACATTCTGCACTCTCTCCTTTCCTTCTCTATGAACGGTATGCTTTGTCTGTATAGCGCGCAAGAAACAATACTTTTCACTCTATGCCAACACGTGACAATAATAAATAAAATCAAGGTAAAAACACACCCACGCACCTCATGCAGTGTTAGACGACAGGTTACACATGATGGAAATCGAGGCTTACCTGCTTGCAAAAGCTGGTCATGCAGATCAACGGAGGCTCTCACTTTCCTGAGCCGAATGCGTTCTTTCAGGGCATCCACACTGACTTCATTGATCAGAGGTTCCAGTTGCTCTGGCAGCAAACACTACAGAGGAAGAGGTTTCACCAATTTGTTCTGATCAAAGGGTTTCACTTGTATAGAACCGGTAATGTTTACGAATATTCAAGAGAGCGAGAGTGCTTGGTGGCACAGTGATTAGTAATGCTGCCTCACAGCACCAGGGACCCAGGTTCGATTCTGGCCTTGGGTGACCCTGTGGAGTTTGCACATTTTCCCTGTGTCCGTGTGGGTTTCCTCCGGGTGCTACAGTTTCCCCCCAAAGTCCAAAGATGCGCAGGTTAGGGTGGATTGGCCATGCTAAATTGCCCCTTAGTGTTCAGGGATATATAGGTTAGGTGGATTAGCCATGGTAAAATGGGTGGTTTATGGGGATAATGTGGGCCTGGGTAAGGTGCTCTATCAGAGAGTTGGTGTAGTTTTGATGGACCAATTGGTGCCCTTCTGCACTGTAGGGATTCTATGGCGATTAAGAGAGGTGATGAAAAGCTGAGTGAAAAACATGGATTTTAAGGCAGCTTTTGGAAAAAGACTTCAGCGAGGGAATCCCAGAAAACAAGACTGAAATGACTGAAGGCTCTGTAACCAAATGAGATGATTCAACATTTTCAGCACCAAGCAGAAGATTGGAGCAGGGAAAGGGAGTCAAAACTTAAACTGGCCAACAACTTTAGAGCAGGTGGAGATCCAGCTCGTGATTCTCGAGGCAGGAAGCAGATACTATAGAACATTGAGGAAGGTTAATAAGATGGAAGGCTAGATTTTGCAATGAAGAGTTCACTGGTTACAGTACAGTCCTATGATACTTACAGGTATCGAAGGTTCAGCAACATCTTTCTGGAAAAGGTGGGGATAGGTATTAACAATATACTTTGCAGCATTACACCCAGACTCACGTGACAGAGCATAGAGACGCTGCAAAGAAGAAAAGATATTCGGATTTACAGAGTTACACACCATGGCCAAGATCATCTCAAAGACAACTTTGAAAGGTAACAATAATCAAAAGCATTTCCTATTAGGCCTAACTTAAAGGGCCCACCACCAGAGCTTATAAAAGCACTGGGACAAAGTGTGAAAACCTGAATCTTTCAATGTATTTTCACTTATGTCATTGAATCTTGATCATGACCGCCCCAGCTATTGATAAGGTGCCAAAGAAATGTTTACAACACAAGCTAAGTGCTCATGGTGTTGGGGTAATATTTTAGCATGGATAGAGGTTTGGCCAACCAATAGGAAACGAGATCAGAGATAAATGGGTCAAAACAGCCTGCTTGATTGGTATCCCATCCACAAATATTCACTCCCTCCAACACCAATGAACAATGGCAGCAGAGTACCATCTACAAGATGCACAACAGGAACTCACCAAAGCTCCTCAGGCAGTACCTTCCAAACTGGTAACTACCACTGAAGGACAAGGGAAGCAGATACATGTGAACGCCACCATCTGCAACTTCCCCTCAAAGCCATTCATCATCCTGACTTGGAACTATATCATGATTCCTTCACTGTTGCTGGGTCAAAATCTTGGAACTCCCTTCCTAACAGCACTATGGGTGTACCTACTCCTCAGGGACTGCAGCAGTTCAAGAAGAAAACTCGACAATCACCAGGCAGGAGTGTTCCCTTCCTGTCGGGGAACACTTCAGCACCTCAGGGAGCACTTCAGAGGCATTCAGCCTCTGATCTTTGGGTAAGCGTTCTCCAAGGTGGTCTTCAAGACACACAACAACGCAGAATCGCCGAGCAGAAATGGATAGCCAAGTTCTGCACACATGCTGATGGCCTCAACTGGGATCTTGAGTTCATGTCACACTATCTGTAACCCCCAAGACTTGCCTGGGCTTGCAAAATCTCACCAACTGTCCTGGCTTGAGACAATTGACACCTCTTTACATCATCTGTACTTAACCCTCTCTCTACTCGTATTGTCTGCATCTGTTAAGACTCACATTTCAACCATTATCTTGTAAATTGAGTCTGTGTCTATATATTCCCTGTTTGTGAACCCAATCCACCACTCATCTGGTAAAGGGGCAGCGCTTCGAAAGCTCGTGTTACCAAATAAACCTATTGGACTTTAACCTGTGTTGTGAGACTTCTTACTATGGTTTTCTTTCAGCTGCCGTTTTCCCCTTGAATTTTTTTATTAATCATTTCACCTCTTACATTTTATTTACCTTTTGCTCAGCAATAATGCTTAGTATTTGCTATTAGATGGCAATGAAAGCATAACTCAAAACTATCGTTATAACAGGAGCAGTCAATTTGACGCAGAGGGAAGAAAAAAAAAAATCAGATTGTCGGCCACAGAATTACAGGCAACAAATGCAAAAAATAAAAAGGGCCTAGAACAGGAGTTAATTGTCCAAGTGGCCCGGAGCTCCTTAACAAGACTGCTATCCTGCAGTTGATGGCCACTTAGTCAATATACAATTTGAACCACCCTGTGTTGTTGGGATCTTTGGCAGGGGTCCATTCCTAATAAACAAGCAGGCACAAAAACAACATGTCGGAACACTCACAAACTCAGGTGATGTCCTGGGAATGAGGTATGGGTCATCTTGGAACCTGTAATGTACAGCTGTGTGGTCCTGTCAAACAAAGCCAACAGGTATTGAACATCTACAGCCTATACAGAATAAAGTTCCCCCCCATAGATTATTTACTGAAGTTAAACACTCACTCTGTTAACTGTGGCAGCGAGAGCTTGAAGGATTGCCAAATTGTCCCTTGAAAACAAAAATAAAAATTGACAACACCAGCTGAATTCAATATTTCAAGAATGTAGCAGCAGATTCCCCCTTTATATTGGAATTACAGGACAGAAACACAGTTAACTCAGCCCAAATGGTCCATGCTGCACACAAGCTTCCTTCCACTTTACTTAATCTCACTTCTTACCAGCATAAACCTCTGTCTTTCTCTCTCATGCGCGTATCTGGCTTCCCCTCAACTACGTTTATGTTAGTAACCTCACTTTCCCCTTGTGGTAGGAAATTTCACACTCTAATCCGCAGTGGTTCCCAAACTATGGATCGTGACACCCTCTTATATAATACATGAACTTTAATTATATACTGAATGTTACAGTGTTGTTGCTGTTTTGTTGGTGTCTGCGTTCAGATTGGAATATAGTTTGTGAAGCAATGCTCTAATCACTTTGAAACATTTCAACATAATTAAGGTGTTATAGCAGAATGACACATTCATTCCTATAAGATTCTTAGTTCATCGGGTCAAACAGTGCACTGCCATGGAAACACTTGTACTTCATTCACCCGATAACTACATGGTTCAAAATGCTATTTGCCAAGTAGAGGGATAGGAAATTTAATGGACTAAACATTGGTGAATCCCCCACTAACAACATCTGGGGGTGGGGGTGGGACCACATCCACCACAAATATTCACTCAACCAATGCACAGCAGCAGTAGTCTGTACCATTCAAATAGCATCCTCCAAACCTGCAACTCCTACCACCTAGATGGACAGAGGTAGCTTGGGAACACCACCACTCCCAAGTCGTGCTTCAAGTCACACACCATCCTGGTTCGAGACTATACCATCATTCCTCTCTGTTGCTCATTCAAAATCCTGGAACTTCCTCCCTAACAGCACTGAGTGTACTAACACCACATAGACTGCAACAGCTCACCAGCTCAAGGGCAATTTCGGATGAGCAACAAATGCTGGCTACATCAGGGATGTTAACATCCCAGGAATGAATAAAGAAAATATATATCTGGCTGAAACCTTCTGAAATGTCATCGGTGACATAGTTCTTTGGTGGATGCTGCCATCACCTTCCTGTACTCTGATTATTATACTATACCTCAAGTAGATTACTTCTGTTGAGCAGAGTAGAAAGTAACATTAGAAAATAGAAATACTTACCAAGTTTTCTTCCTTGGAATGACTACTTCTTCTGCAGAATCTTAAAAGCAGAGACACAACATTGAATCTTCTAGCAAGGTTTAGCAGCAAGATACAAGATCAGAAATGGCTCTGGTGGCCCCCCAAAAATGAGGGCCTACATCAATATTACCAGGAATGACAAAAAATAAGTTACCTGTCTGTTTGGATACAGCAGAATGACAGAGAAAATGGCTTGTGGAATAATTCCTGTCAAACAAAATTAAGCAAATTAAGAATTATAAATAGAGCGTTACAATTAAACCGCCTCCTTTCTTGTCTAATGCATTGGGTCACTACCCAGGTAGAAACACAAGAGTTTACAACAGATTTAGCACTTCATGGGCATTACAAAAGAAAATACAACAGCAAGCCACAGAAGGAAATATTAGTTCAGAAAGCGAGTCAAAGAGGTAGACTCTAAGTATCGTAAAAGAGGAAAGTGAGGGAGGGGTGTCCGGAGGGAATTCCAGAGTTAAGGACCTAGGCAGTTGAAGGACATTCAAGATTCCAAAATTCAGACTGCACCAATATCTCGGAGGGTTGTGGGATTGATGGAGACAGGGAGAGACGAGGCCATGGAGGGATTGGAAAACAAGTATGAGAATTTTAACATCAAAGCCAGAAGCTAATGTCGGTCAGTGAACACAGGTGAATGGGACTCGATGTGAGTTAATACACGGAGCAGCAGAGTTTTGGATTACCTCAATTTGTGGAGAGTCAAATGTGGGAAACCAGCCAGGAATGTGGAGTAATAATCAAGTCTGGAGACAAAGACATGAATGAGGGTTTCAGCTGATGAGCTGAGACAGGGGAGAAGTTGGGCGATGTTAGAGGTGGAAGTAGACAGTTAGTGATATTTGGACAGGAGTTCAACTCAGGGTCAAATATGACACTGAAGTTGAAAAATAAATTGGTTTAATTACAGACTCTTGCAAGTGAGAAATGAAGTCAGCAGATAGGGAACAGGAATTTAAAAAATGACTTCAGTTTTCCCAATATTTAACAGGGAGGAAATTTCTGCTTATCCAGTACTGGGTGTTGGATAAACAGTCTGATCATTTAGCAATAAGTGGAGGAGTTGAGGTGGTGGTCAGGAAGATCCAGGTGTTGTACACGTGGAAACTAACATCCTGCTTTCGCATGACATTGTTGAGGAACAGTATTTAGATGAGAAATAGGAGAGAGCCAAGGATTGATCCTTGGGGAAACATCAGTAGTAATTGTGCCAAAGAAGGAAACTAAACGATTGCAAGTGACTCTCTGGCAATAATTTCATAGATAAGAATGAAACCAGGTGAGTACAATCCCACTCAGCTGGACAGTGGGAGGGAAGCACTGGAGGAAGATGGTGTGGTCAGCCAGGTCAATGGCCACAAGCAAGTTGAAAAGGACAGCGAGAGATAATTTACTTTTCTCAGTCTACATAAGACTGTGACATAATAGTGAATGAGCTGTATACTCTGTATGGCTCACCTACAGGATTAGTTTAAGACTCTAAACCACAAACATATTGACTAAAATCTCAACAATACATGCCTGAATTATAGATCATTGCAAATCCCCACAACTAGCTTAGCGGCACTGTTCCTTTAAAGGCATAAAGGAGGGCAGAAAAAAATGTTCATGCAAAAATAGAAATCAGAAGAAACATTAACTTTGTTTCAAAGCCACTTGCAATGATACTCAGAAAGGAATTTAGCAATCTTGAGAAAAACAGTTTGTTGTGTCTGTTTTACTTCCAAGAAGCACAGACGACACAACAGCAAACGGGATGTTTGATTTGGAAAGTTAATGCAGATTTTGTGCACATGCTAATCACAGAATTGTTCCAGCGCAGGAGGCAGCCATTTGGTCCATCATGTCTGCAAGGGTTCTCTTGAATAAGGATTTCACCAAGTGCCATTCTCCAGCCATCTCCCCGAAGTCCTGCACATCTTTTCTGTTCAATAAGGCAGTGTTGTCACTGGTATAGTAGTCCAGAGACCCAGGGTAATGCTCTGGGGTTCCAGATTCAAATCCCACCATGGCAGATTGATTTGAATAAAAAATCTGGAATTAAAAGTCTGCTGATGACCATGAAACCATTGTCAATTGTTGGAAAAATCCATCTGGTTCACTAATGCCCTTTAGGAAAGGAAATCTGCCGTCCTTACCTGGTCTGGCCTACATGTGACTCCAGAGCCACAGCAATGTGGTTGACTTTCAACTGCCCTCTGAAATGACCTCGCAAGCCACTCAGTTCAAGGGCAATTAGGGACAGGCAACAAATGCTGGTCCAGCGACACCCGCATCCTATGAACAAAGTAATCTATTCTCTTCAAATAATCATCCAATTTACCTCCTTGAATGTCCTCCCCACCCCTGAACTGAGGCACTGCTGCCTCACAGAGCTAGGGACTCGGGTTTGATTCCTTGGGTCACTGTCTGTGTGGAGTTTGAACACACTCCCCGTGTCTGCGTGGGTTTCCTCCAGGTGCTCCGGTTTTCCTCCAACAGTCCGAAAGACGTGCTGGTTAGATGCAGTGGCCGTGCTAAATTGTCCCTCAGTGTACCCGAACGGGTGCCGGAGCGTGGCGACTCGGGGATTTTCACAGTAACTTCATTGCAGGGTTAATGTAAGCCTTACTTGTGGCACTAATAAATAAAGAAAAACTTTGAACCTGCCTCCATCACGTAACAAGGCGCTGACATTCCAGACGCTAACCACGTGTGGGGATGAAAAGTGTTTTTCTGATATCGCCTTTGAATATTTTGCCAGTTATTTTAAATTCGCGCCCTCCCGTCCCGTGTGTGATCCTTTCCCGGTTGGGAGCCCATCCTCCCCCCCCCGGGTGGGTGGGCGCGCGCTGTGTCCAGGTGCAGGAGGCGATGCTCGCGCTTTGTCCTCGAGAGGGGGGTGGGGGTGTAACGGACCCACGTTCTAGAACCCCGGAGCGTGCAGGATCAGAACGTCCAGCACCTGAACATTCCGAGTCCATGAGAGGCCTTTGACCGACTCTGACTGACGAGCCAGGCCCGAAGCCCACCACCATTCAACTCTCCCCATGCAATCTAACTAAAAGGAAAACACCCCATGGATGGTCAGATATCTTCCTCCCCTCCCGCTCTTACCAATGATCACCGCCGCCCCTTCGGTGCAGTCGCCCGGTCCCTGCCCGGCCACCCTTGCCGACCAGCCGGCGACAGATGCGAGCACAGGGGGCCGCCATCTTAGGCAGCGGCGCACTGCATTGTGGGAAGGCCCTGCTCCTACCAACACGGTCAGAGGGAGGGACGAAGGGAGAGTCGAAACCCGACTGAAGAGAATCTAAGGGCTGATTGCCTCAGGTTGTGCGGAAACCCTTACATACAATTACACTTCGTAATTTGACTTGGTTTCTGATCCTTCGCGTTGTTTCATCTGGGATCAGTGTTCTGGTGCATTCCAGCTGCCCCCCCCTCTCTCCTCCCTGTGGTTCAGGGTTCCTCCTCCATGTTACTGGACGGGCTCTCAGTCAGGTTCCAGCTCCTCGCAGCAGCAGCAACATGCTCATTGGGAAGGAGATCCCCTGGAGGCGCCTGGAGACAATCTCCTTTAGCGTTTATTCCGCGGAAGAAATCAGGTAAATGAGGAAAAAGTCTGCAAAGTGTCAGCTGGGGGCGGGAAGGACAAGGCTCCTTGGAGCAATCCGGCCTCCACTCTTGCCCCGAAATGTGAAGTAAATGTTTCAGATTATTTGTCAGTTTTGGACTGATGTTTAACATTTTCTGGAGTGTGCAGTGTCTGATCTTTAAAGTCACTGTCATTCAGAAAATCCAAACATGTGCTCGTTGGGTGGATTGAACATGGTAAAAGTTACCCCATGGTGTTCAGAGATGGATTGGCCCTGATACGTTGCCCCTTAGTGTCCCAAGATGTGTCGGTTAGCTCATAGAATCTCTACAGTGCAGAAAGCGGTCATTCGGCCCATTGAGATTGCACCGACAACAAACCCACCCAGGTTCTATCCCTGTAGCTGTACGTATTTACCTTATTAATCCCCCTGATACGAAGGGGCAATTTAGCATAGCCAATCCACCTAACCCGCACATCTTTAGAGCGTGGGAGGAAATCGGAGCACCTGGAGGAAACCTATGCAGATACAGGGAGAATGTGCAAACTGCACACAGACAGTGACCCAAGCTGGGAATTGAACCCGAGTCCCTGGCGCTGTGAGGCAGCAATGCTAACCACTGTGCCACCCTTAGACGATTAGCCATGTTAAATGTGGGGCTACTGGGATAGGGTGGGGAGAGGGCCTGTGTCAAATGTTCTGTCAGAAAGTCGTGCAGAGTCAATGGGCCGAATGGTCCCTTCTGCACTGTAAGAATTCTATTATTATATAATATGAACTGGTGGGTGTTCAGGGAGATGAAAGCCATATGTCCAATTAAAAACAGAACATGCTGGAATTACTACAGAAAGTTTATTTTGTTAACAACAACAAAATAAGTTGAAACATAAACATTCTGAATCTCAGCAGGTCCAGCAGTATCTGGAGAGAGAAGCAAAGTTAACGTTTCGAGTCCAGTTCGGAACCAAAGAAGCTACAGTGGACTTGAAATATCAACTTTGTTTACCTCTCCACAGATGCTACCAGACCAGCTGAGTCTTTCCGGCACTTACTATTTTATTTCAGTTATCCAACCTTTGCACTATTTGCTTCTATTAAAATTCTGAATCTGCTGTCTTAGGACCAGACCCCCCAGCCTACTCGTCTTTGTGGGCTGCAAAGGAGTCTTAACTCCTTCAGTTGCTTTCCTGATCCTTTGCATGTCTGCAGTCTTTTGAGCTCACAATTATTTAAACACAGTAGACTTTTCAAGGCTGTGTAGAACTATTCTTTTATAGAGTTATGTATAACTACCTTAAATACTCATTCTCCTAACCACTGGTTCACTGTGGCTGCAATGTGTACCATCCACAAGATGCACTGCAGCAACTTTCCAAAGTTTCTGTAATCTTGATGTCCCAAACCTGTCACCTCTACATTCAGGAAAACAGCAGGTCAGCCGGAACACTGCCACTTCCATAAGTTCCCCTGCAAGACACACATTATCCTGACTTAGAAATACATCATCATTCTTTCATTGTCGTTGGGCCAAAATCCTCGAACTCCCTACCGAACATTCCCATGGGTACATCTGCACCATCTGGATGGCAGTGGTTCAAGAAGACAGCTCACCAGCTCGTTCTCAAGGTGATTAGTAATTGACAAATTCTGGTCTTGCCAGCAATGCCCATAGCCCTCAAATGAATAAAAAACAATATGAGGATAGAAGGGGGTCACAAGTTCAAAACATTAAAGGCAAATCCAGCACTAAAATTAGGAAGTTCTTCAGGCAAGCAATGGTGTGTGAAACATACTGCTATACAAAGCAATGTAGTTGAAAGATGTACACAACATTTGGAGGCTGCAGTGAAGGTGTACAAGATTATGACAGATTTAGATAAGGTAAACAAAGAAACATTTTTCCCTTTAGCTGATGTGACAGATTTAAGGCCAGAGTTGACTTTTGCACAGCAAGTGGTAATGACCTGGACCTCACTACCTAATGAGGTTGGTGAAAGTAGAGATGATGAATGTTTTCAAAAGGAAATTGAATGGGTACTTTTTAAAATTAATTAATGGGATGTGGGTGTTGCTGGCTCGGCCAGCTTACATTACCCTTTCCTGATTGCCCTTGAGAAGATGGTGGTGAGCTGTCTTCTTGAACCTTGCAGCCCATGTGGTGTAAGTACATCCACAGTGCTGTTAAGGAGGGAATTCCAGCATTTTGACCCAAGGAAGGCGAAGAAACAGTGATATATTTCCAAGTCAGGATGGTGAGTGACTTGGAGGGGAACTTCCAGTTGGTGATGTTCCTGTGCATCTGCTGCCCTGCATCTGGTGCATCTAGTGCGGCAACAACAATCTCTCCCTCAATGTCAACAAAACGAAGGAGATTGTCATCGACTTCAGGAAGTGTAAAGGAGAACATGTCCCTGTCTACACCAACGGGGATGAAGTAGAAAGGGTCGAGAGCTTCCAAGTTTTTAGGTGTCCAGATCACCAACAACCTGTCCTGGTCCCCCCATGCCGACACTAAAATTAAGAAAGCCCACCAACGCCTCTACTTTCTCAGAAGACGAAGGAAATTTAGCATGTTAGTTACGACTCTCACCAACTTTTACAGATGCACCATAGAAAGCATTATTTCTGGTTGTATCGCAACTTGGTATGGCTCCTGCTCTGCCCAAGACCGCGAGGAACTACAAATGGTTGTGAATATAGCCCAATCCATCACGCAAACCAGCCTCCCATCCATTGACTCTGTCTCCACTTCCCGCTGCCTCGGCAAAGCAGCCAGCATAATTAAGGACCCCAGACATTCTCTCTTCCACCTTTTTCTGTCGGGAAAAAAATACAAAAGTCTGAGGTCACATACCAACAGACTTAAGAACAGCTTCTTCCCTGCTGCTGTCAGACTTTTGAATGGACTTACCTTGCATTAAGTTGATCTTTCCCTACACCCTAGCTATGACTGTAACACTACATTCTGCACTCTCTTGTTTCCTTCACTATGAACAGTATGCTTTGTCTGTATAGCACACAAGAAACAGTACTTTTCACTGTATGTTAATACATGTGACAATAATAAATCAAATCAAAAACCCTTGTCCTTCTGGATGATAGTGGTTGTGGATTTAGAAGGTGATGTCTAAGGAACCTTGGGGAGTTCCTGGAGTGCATCTTGTAGATGGTACACACTGCTGCTACTGAGTGTCAGGAGTGGAGGGATTGAATGTTTGTGGAAGGGATGCCAATTAAGTGGGCTGATTTGTCAAGCTTCTTGAATGTTGTTGGAGCTGCACTCATTCAGGCAAGGGGAGAGTATTCCATCACACTCCTAACTGTGTCTTGTAGATTGTGGACCGAATTTCAGGCGTTGGAAATGAATTACTTGTTGCAGGATTCCTGGCCTCTGACCTGCTCTTGTTGCCACAGGATTTAAATGGCTAGTCCAGTTGACTTTTTGGTTGATGGTAACCACCAGGATGTTGATAGTAATGGCAATGCCATTGAATGACAAAGGGTGATAGTTGGATTTTCTCATTGCCTGACGTTTGTGGTGTCGCAAATGTTGCCACTTATCAGCCCAAGCCTGGATATTGTCCAGGTCTTGCTGCCTTTGGACATGGACTGCTTCAGTACCTGAGAAGTCGCGAATGGGGTTGGACATTATGCAGTCATCAGTGAACGTTCCCACTTCTGACCTTATGATGGAGGGAAGGTCATTGATGAAGCAGCTGAAGATAGTTGGGCCTACGACACTCCCCTGAGGAACTCCTGCTGTGATATCCTGGAACTAAGATGATTGACCTCCATCAACCACAGCCATCTTCCTTTGTGCCAGTTATGACTCCAACTAGTGCAGAGTTTTCCCCCTGATTCCCATTGGCTCCGGTTTTGCTCAGGCACCTTGATGCCACACACTTAAGTATGGCCTTGCTATCAAAGGACAGTCAATCTCACCAAGTTCAAAACAAGGCAGTGATGAGGTCAGGAGCTGAGTGACTCTGGTGGAACCCAAACTGAGCAGTGAACAGGTTTTGGCTAAATAAGTGCTGCCAGATTGCATTGTTGATGACCCCTTCCATCACTTTCCTGGTGGTTGAGAGTAGACTGATGAGGTGGGAATTGGCTGGTTTGGTGTAATGGTTGAGTGGGGAATATGCTGCACCATGAGATTACAGATTATGGGCTGAATGGTCTGTTCCTGCTTCTATTCGCAAAATTTCTATGTAAATTTTTCCGATCTCTTCCCTCACTCTTTCAATCTTCTGCCTAACCTCCCATCCCCTCCTTCTGATCTTCCCCATACCTCGGTCTTCGATTTGCCCGTAGGCCTCTGATGGCTTTTCCAATCCCATTCTCTCACCCCCTGAGAAATAGAACTAACAGGAAGAAACTGTCATATCTCCTCATAAAGAACAGAGTATTATTTAAATGGAAAAAAAAAAGCTACAACACAAAGGGACTTGGGGGCATTTGTGCATGAAACACAGAAAGCTAGCACACAGGTACTGCAGGTAATCAGGAAAGCTAATGGAATGTTGGCCCTTATTTCAAGGAACACCAGGGTAGAGAAATCTTGCTGCAGCTGTACAAGGTAGTAGTGAGACTACATCTGGATTTCTGTGAGCACTTTTGGTCCCCTTATTTAAGGAAAGATATGATTTCATTAGCGGCACTTCAGAGAAGGTTAAACTGCCTTCACTAGGTTGATCCCCGGTAAGGAGGGGTTGTCTTATGAGGAATAGTTAAACAGGTTGGGACTCTACTCAGTGGAATTAAGAAGAATAAGAGATGTAATTGAAACATATGGGATTCTTAAGGGGCTTGATAGGGTAAATGCTGAGAGGATGTTTCCCCTCCTGAGAGAGTCTAGGACCAGAGGACATAGTCTCAGAATGAAGGGGTGTCAATTTAAGAATGAGATGAGGAGGAATCTCTTCCCTCAAAGGGTTGTGAGTCTTTGGGACTCCTTGCTGCAGGGAGTTGTGGGGGCAGAGTTCCTGTGCACATTGAAAGCTGAGATAGATTATTGATCAGTAAGGGAATTGAGGATTACAGGGAAAGGGCGGAAAGTGGACGTGAGGAATGCTGGATCAGCCATGATCCTATTGAATGGCAGGTGGAGCAGGCTCGAGGGGCCGAATGGCCGCCTCCTGTTCCTATTTCTTTTGGTCTTATAAATTGGAACACTCGATTAGGTTTCCATTGAATCTTCTCTGCTCGACAGTGTGGAAAATTGCCCAGGTATGTCCCGTACACAAAAAGCAGGACAAATTCAACCTGGCCAATTACTGCCCAATCAGGGTCCGTTTGGAGCATAAACGTCAGTATGAGCCAGTTGGGCCAAGGGGCTCATTTTTAGGCTGTGCATTCTATGTAATGACTAGTCTTGTCCCACCCTATCTAAGTGAGACAAAAGAAGTTAGTTTGCGCACTAATTGAGAGATGTTAGACTGGGACATTTGAAATGCAGACATGTTATCAGGAACCACTTGAAATTATTTGCATTGCTCCTAAAATAATTGCATTTTAAGGAGTGATTGCGAAGAAGAAACATTGGTAGATTTAGCAGTATCCATTCATCCTTGTTTAATAACAACTTCTTTACTTGGGTTAACTCAAAATGTTTTCATTTTTTCCGTAGGAAACTGAGTGTAAAGGCAATCACCAATCCTTATTTCCTGGATAATGTGGGCAACCCAGCAGTTAATGGCCTGTATGATCTGGCATTGGGTCCGGCCGATTCCAAGGAAGTTTGTGGGACCTGTGCACAAGATTACACTAATTGTCCTGGACACATGGGCCATATAGATCTCCCACTAACGGTCTATAATCCCCTATTTTTTGATGTAAGTATTATAAGCCATAAAGATACAAGATGTAATATATACATTATGTATTGGCTATGTGGGGGATACTGCTATTACTGTTGTGTATGCAGTTATATTGATACTTTAGCATTGGGGCAATTAGGGGGTAACTGGTAAGTCACTACATGTTGGTCGACTGCAGCTGATGACTTTTGTTCAAGTTCCTGGATTTATGGTTGCCAGCAATGGAATAAGTTGTGCGATGGTCGTAACTTGCCACACTCAAAGTAGTGGAAGAGAGGTCATAAATGCTCAGGACTCTTTTGCTACTCTGTGTTCGCTGGTATGTGTGCATTCATCAAAATTGGCACGGTGCCTTACCAATTCAAAAATTACTGCTGCTAATGTTAGCAGACCTGGCTTAAATTTTATGTATGAAATTCTCCTGTCTACTGTTTTAATATTTACATGTGCTAATTGAACAGTAACCGTTATTTCTGAACACAACTCAGGATAGAGGAGCAGGAATAGACCATACGGCCTGCTCCTCCATTCATTACAATGATCTTCTGCGCCAACCCTACTTTGCTGTTTGCTTCCCATATCCGTTGATTCCCTGAGATACCAAAATTCTATCTGTCCCAGCCTTCGGTTTAGCTCAGCTGGCTATAAAGCCGGTTAGTGATGCAGAGCGACGCCAGCAGTGCAGGTTTAATTCCCGTACTGGCTGAGGTTATTCATGAAGGCTCGCCTTTTCAACCTTGCTCCTCGCCAGAGGTGTGGTGTTCCTTGGGTTAAATCATGACCAATCACCTTCGAAGGGGAGAGCACCCTCTGATTTTCTCGGACTATAGTGACTTTAAATACATTCACCTTTAAATTTACTTTTAAATACATTTAGTGATGGAGAATTATAGAATAGGGCCTGGGTGGGATTGTGGCCGGTATAGGATTGATTGGCCGAATGGCCTCCTTCTATACTGGAGGGATTCTATGATATGATTCTATGAGTTCACAATCTTCTGGGTCTGGAGCCAATATTTACTCAGTTTAGATTTATTCACAAAATGAATCATTACAAGTAATATACCTCCAAAGCAACCACACCACAGTGACAGTAGGCGTCCTTTTATACGTGTTCAAGTAACAACCCAGTCAATACTCTCACTAACATACGGTTAACTGCAGTTGATATACAATTAACATTGTCAGCTTGAAAATGCTCTATTTACCCTGACTCTGCTTCCTAATTGCCCTTGAGAAGATTATTTAACATTTCAGATAGGTTCACTTGGATGATTCCAAAAAGCCTCATCCCTTATCAAAGGTTTGGGATTAAATGGATTGAAAATGTAAGCTTTTGGAACCCTGTGAAACAGTGACCAAAGCGAGGTAGAATTTAAATGTGAATAAATTGCCAATCAGACAGTATCAGATGTCATGTAGGATGTTTGTATTTGAATTGAGTGATTTGTTTTCTCCTTCATGTAGTTGCCTGGCAACTAAATGTCCAATCACTGCAATAATGTATTGAGTTAAGTCAAAACCTAGTAGCTTTTTGTTGACAGGTTATATACCAACAGAAGTAGAGCAGCTAATACCAAACTAAATCTTAGACAAAAATACTTCTTATTCCCCACGATCTGAAGTGTTGTTAAGGGCAGAAACACACTTGGAAACTGTAAGATGAAATACATTGTGTACTACTTAATTTTGTATTTTGGCTTTTTTTGCAGGACTCGGACATTAATGGGTATTGCAACAATTTTGCATAATGTAATTAACTGGTTTGTGGCATTAATTTAAACTCGAGTTAATGTTAAACATTTTAGCTTGGCTTTCTTACTCTGTTTCATTGTGATTGTAAATTTATTTAAAGGATTAATTTCTGATTGCATTGAGATAGTGAAAAAGTAAAAATTAAAGTTTATTTATTAGTCACAAGTAAGGCTTACGTTAACACTGCAATGAAGTTACTGTGAAATTCCCCTAGTCGACACACTTCTATGCACTTCTGACATGGGATATGAATTGATAGAAGGTATGGTTTCTTCTCACTTCTGTGTTATCCCTAAGGATTCTTTTTTTGTCTTTAAACAAATACCTTTCTGCACAGAAACTCCATCTGATGATAAGAGGCTCCTGTTTGAATTGCCATTTGCTGACCTGCTCCCGTCCAATGATGTACCTGCTGTTAAATCAGTTACAAGTCGTCAATGTTGGAGCTATTGAAGCTGTGTATGAATTGGAGAAAGTACTGAATGAAGTGAGTACTTGATATTCAGTTGAAAAATTGTGAGCCATTTCATCTCAATGGTTACAAGATCATTATTTCCTGAAAGATTTCAGTTCATTTATTTGAAAGTCTTTTGACAAATTCAAGTGTCAGTTTTTGCTCGGTGGTAGTATTCACACACCTGATTCAGAAGATCAAAGATTCAAAGTCCTTTCCAGAGAGTAGAGAATCTAGGCTGGCACTTCAGTGCAGTATTAAAGCTGTGTTGCATTGTTGGAGGTGCCATCTTTTTGAATGGCACATTAAGCCGAACTCCCATCTGCATAATAAATCCCAGGGCAGCGTTTGATGAAGAATAAGGTAATTTTCCTGGTGACCTGGCCAATATTTATAACATGAACAGAGGTCACTGGAAAAACTCAGCAGGTCTGCCAGCATCTATCGGGAGGGAAACGTTTCGAGCCCACAGACTCTGTCAAATTGGAAAGGAGGGAGAATGTAGAAACTGCAACAAAAGGTAACAACTTCAACAACAAAGACAGATGGACTGGTGTGAGAGGGGGAGGGGGGTGTATTGCATTGAGGCAATACATGTATTGAATATTTTTTTTTTAAAAAGGGAGGGGGTTTAAGATGAAGGGAAAGGGTCAAAATCTAATGTTGCCGAACTCAGCATTGAGTTCTGAGGGCTGTAACGTGCCCAAGTGGAAGACGAGATGCTGCTCCTCCAGCTTGCACTAGAGCATTGCAGCAGGCCAAGGATGGACATGTGGGCATGAGAGCAAGATGCTGAGTTAAAATGGCATGCAACAGGAAGGTTGGGATCATGTTTGCAGACTGAGCAAAGGTGTTCCGCAGAACTAATTCACTACCACTAAGACAGGTTTTCATTAGACTTTTTCATGGTGGTTTGATCAAACTGAGTTGTTTGCTAGGTGGCTTCAGAGGGCACTAAAGAGTGGGTATGGGTGAGTAGTTACTGACCAGACCAGGTAAAGACTGAAGGTGAACCAGATGGGTTTTTAAGAAAATCTGGTAGTTTCTTGGTCACCATTATTGATGCCAGCTTTTAATTGGCCATTTTAAAAATTTAATTAATTGAATTTAAATTCTTCAGCTACATTGTGAATCCATAACCTCTATCGCACAGAAGGACAAGGGGATGCAAATGCAGGAGAACATCACCACATGCAAGTTCTCTTCCATGTGCCACTCACCATCCTTACATGGAAATATATCCCCACCGTTCTTTCACTGTCACTGGATCAAAATCCTGGAACTCCATTCCTAAGAGTACTGTGGGTGTATCTGCACAACATGGACTGCAGCAGTTCAAGAAGGTGGCTCACCACCCTCATTCTGAAGGGCAGTTAAGGGATTGGCAATAATTGCCATGCATTCCAGTGCTGCCCACGTCCCGTGAATCCCAGTCGGGGAATTGAGTATAAAAACTGGCAGGTCATGCTGCAGCTGTACAGAACCTTAGTTAGGTCTTATTTAGAATATTGTGTACAATTCTGATCGCCACACTACCAGAAGGATGTAGATGCTTTGGAGAGGGTACAGAAGAGGTTTACCAGGATGATGCCTGGTCTGGAGGGTACTAGCTACGAGGAGAGGTTGCTTTGTTCTCACTGGAACGATGGAGGTTGAGGGATGACCTGATAGAGGTCTACAAGATTGAGTGGCATGGACAGA
This sequence comes from Mustelus asterias, assembly GCF_964213995.1. Lineage (NCBI taxonomy): Eukaryota > Metazoa > Chordata > Chondrichthyes > Carcharhiniformes > Triakidae > Mustelus > Mustelus asterias. The sequence continues at coordinate 175,231,115 of NC_135801.1, read as the reverse complement.
GTGGTAGTCAGATGCTTTTCCCTAAGTTTGCAAAGTCAAGTACATGGGGACATAGGTTTAAGGTGCGTGGGGAAAAGTTTAGAGGAGATGTGCGAGGCAAGAGTTTTACAGAGAGGGTGGTGAATGTCTGGGACGCGCTGCCCGGGAAGGTGATGGGACCAGGTACGATTGCGGCACTTAAGGGGCAACTAGATGAATCCATGAATGGGATGGGAATGGAAAGATACGGACTCCAAAAGTGCATATGGTTTTAGTTTAGGCAGACATCATGATCGGCGCAGGCTTGGAGGGTCGAAGGGCCTGTTCCTGTGCTGTACTTTGTTCTTTGTTTGTTCTTTAAATGCATTAAATAGAAGTATAATCTTGTTGTTTATTGGGCTCTGTTTCTGGGATCTTGCTGTGAAAAGGTTGGCTGTCATGTTTGCCTTTATTGCAACAAAGACTGCTTTTAAGAGGGGCGAATACATTTGCAATATTATAAAATTATGGTTTGATTTTTCCGTTTTGTGCAGGTGCTGGAGAAAAATGTTAAGGCCACAGTGGATGAAATCCAGACAGCACTGAATGAACATACGCAAACTGTGCTGAAAAATCGGGTGGATTGCAAAACTTCACTGGTAGGTGTAAAACTGTTCATAAACACTGTTGTGCCGGCACTCGTTAATGTGCCTATTGCCTTTTCAGAAGGCGTTCAATAAGACATTACATAAATTCAGCTGTATGATGTAAGAAAATGAAGTTGGGCAAAAGCAAAGAACCAAGGGGAAACTGGTGTACTAGTAATGTCACTAGACTACTATCCCAGAGGCTTCGACTAATGCTCTGGGGACATGAGCTCAGATCTCACCATGGCAGCTGGTTGAATTTGAATTCCATTAGTCAATCTGGAATTGAAAGCTGGTCTCAGTGATGGCAGCCGTGACAGCTGTTGTCATTGCCATCGATTGCTGTTGAAACCCTGCTGTACTGAACATCTTGTTCACTAATGTCCTTTAGGGAAGCGGATCTGCTATCCTTACCCAGTCTGGTCTACATGTGGCTCCAAACCCTCAGCAATGTATCTAAATCCTAACTGCCCTCTGAAATGGCCTAGCCAAGCCATTCAACTCGGGGACTCTTGGGGTTGGGCAACAAATGCTCTCTTTGCCAGCGATGCCCAGGCATCACGAAAGAATAAAGGGAAGAGCTGCTGTTTCTCACATTGGAGATGACCTGGAGAGAATTGGTGATGGGAGCATTCAATCCACTGCTGTGTTTGGTATCTGCAGATATTTAACATGGGCACATGGGAAGTGAAATTTTGAAGTTTGCTAATGCTCAAACAAATCGAAAGCTAGGCCAATGAGGAGGACAATAAAATAAGACGTCAGGAAAACATTAGCAGAAGGTTGAAAGAAGAGGTGAGAAGGTGACAGATATTAGTCTTACCTTTGAGTCAGAAACCGTGCTCCAGGGATTTGATCACATGATCTCTGCCTACACTTCAGTGCAATACAAAGGCAATGCTGCACTGTGAGAGGTGCTATTTTTCAGATGCCCTCCGGTAGATACGCAAGGTCTCATGGCAAGAGGAGCTGGAGACTTCTGGTATCTTGGAAAAAAACGGATTATAGAATCATAGAATCCCTACAGTGCAGAAAGGGGCCAATCGGTCCATCGAGTCTGCACCGACAACAATCCCACCCAACAAGTCCTTATCTTGTTATTTATCTTGTTTATTTATTTAAGCCATATCTTGTTATTATTTCATTACTGACATCTTGCTGTGCATCAACAGGTTGCAGAGCTGCACTTTCCTACATTAAAACTGATTACGCCTTAAAAAATATTCATAGAACATAGAACATAGAAAGCCACAGCACAAACAGGCCCTTCGGCCCACAAGTTGCGCCGATCACATCCCCACCTCTAGGCCTATCTATAGCCCTCAATCCCATTAAATCCCATGTACTCATCCAGAAGTCTCTTAAAAGACCCCAACGAGTTAGCCTCCACCACCACCGACGTCAGCCGATTCCACTCACCCACCACCCTCTGAGTGAAAAACTTACCCCTGACATCTCCTCTGTACCTACCCCCCAGCACCTTAAACCTGTGTCCTCTCGTAGCAACCATTTCAGCCCTTGGAAATAGCCTCTGAGAGTCTACCCTATCCAGACCTCTCAACATCTTGTAAACCTCTATCAGGTCACCTCTCATCCTTCGTCTCTCCAGGGAGAAGAGACCAAGCTCCCTCAACCTATCCTCATAAGGCATGCCCCCCAATCCAGGCAACATCCTTGTAAATCTCCTCTGCACCCTTTCAATGGCTTCAACATCTTTCCTGTAATGAGGTGACCAGAACTGCGCGCAGTACTCCAAGTGGGGTCTAACCAGGGTCCTATAAAGCTGCAGCATTATCTCCCGACTCCTAAACTCAATCCCTCGATTAATGAAGGCCAGTACGCCGTACGCCTTCTTGACCGCATCCTCCACCTGCGAGGCCGATTTAAGAGCCCTATGGACCCGGACCCCAAGGTCCTTCTGATCCTCTACACTGCTAAGAATGGTACCCTTCATATTATACTGCTGCTTCATCCCATTGGATCTGCCAAAATGGATCACCACACACTTATCCGGGTTATTCATTGGCTATGAAGTCCTGTGGTAATGAAAGATCATGAATGCAAAAGTAAGGTTTCTTCCTTGCTTTTCTTTCCTCTTAATTAATAATTTCTACCTCACATCCTTGGCTAGTTACTTTGAGAGCTGGACTATAATGGAAATTTAGATGGTGTATGAACATGCAGTTGTTTCATTCACTTGATAACGCTTTCTCCTTCACTATGGCAAATGTACCATGACTTAAGCTTAAAATATTTCCCAGTATGACCCCAGCCTAAATCACAAACTTCAGTGGAAAGAAAGGATTATTGAAGATGTTGAGTACAATAGCCAAAGATATTGTATCGTACTATACTCTGTCTCACTATTTTATGAGATTTGAACTGGTGGTAAGTTTCTTCACTAATTCAGTGATTCAGTAATTGAGTTAGTTTTTCCAATTTTGTGGTCTCTTGTTCTGAGTTCTGTTCAGTTGCTATGTTCAAATACTTCTGCTGGGATTTTCTTCCCCCCCCACCACCCCCCAACTCGTGCTGTGGGGGGTTTTCCCATGGTGAATGCAGCAAGCCATTGGCTGCCTGCAGTATCTTTCTGTCCTGCCCAAGTCCACAGGCTTTTGCAGGCTCGCCTGCCCCGCTGCTGGGGAACCTGCTGTGGAGGGTCAACTTTGGCGGGACCAGAAGATCAACCATTGTGAATGCTTTTCTTAAACCTTTGTTACACTTCTGGTTTTTGAGTGCCTTTTCTAAACCTACCTCTTCAATCACTTTCCTCCTTTTCTCAACATCTGCTGGGGTGTATATTATTCCTATCCTGACAGTAAAGTTCTGTTATAAGTGGGAAGTTTTTGTATTGTCTTGTAGGTGGTTGCAGTCCCATTGTACTTTGTTCAAGTGACTGTTTCTGCATATGACTTTAATCTATGGATGCCATTAGGCTGCTTGAACATGGAGGAACTTCTATTCTTATCTGATATCAACAGATGGCACTGTTGACAAAAGAACATAAGAACTAGGAGCAGGAGTAGGTCATCTGGCTCCTCGAGCCTGCTCCGCTATTCAATAAGATCATGGCTGGTCTTTTCGTGGACTCAGCTCCACTTGCCCGCCCACTCACCATAACCCTTAACCCTTAATTCCTTTACTGTTCAAAAATTTACCTATCCTTGCCTTAAAAACATTCAATGAGGTAGCCTCAACTGCTTTACTGGACAGGGAATTCCACAGATTCACAACTCTTTGTGTGAAGAAGTTCCTCCTCAACTGAGCCCTAAATCTGCACCCCCTTATTTTGAGGCTATGCCCCCTAGTTCTAGTTTCACCTGCCAGTGGAAACAACTTCCCTGCTTCTATCTTATCTATTCCCTTCATAATCTTATATGTTTCAAAAGATCCCTCCTCATTCTTCTGAATTCCAATGAGTATGGCCTCAGTTTACTCAGTCTCTCCTCATAAGCCAACCCTCTCAACTCCGGAATCAACCTAGTGAATCTCCTCTGTACCCTCTCCAGTGCCAGTATATCCTTTCTCAAGTAAGGAGCCCAAAACTGTACACGGTACTCCAGGTGTGGCCTCACCAGCACCTTATACAGCTGCAACTTATCCTCGCTGTTTTTAAACTCTATCCTGCTAGCAATTAAAGGCAAAATTCCATTTGCCTTCTTAATTACCCGCTGTACCTGCAAACCAACTTTTTGCAATTCATGCACAAGGACACCCAGGTCCCTCTGCACAGCAGCATGCTGCAATTTTTTACCATTTAAATAATAGTCCATTTTGCTATTATTCCCACCAAAATGGATGACCTCACATTTACCAACATTGCACTCCATCTGCCAGATCCTTGCCCACTCACGTAGACTATCTATATCCCTTTGCAGATTTTCAGTGTCCTCTGCACACTTTGCTCTGCCACTCATCTTAGTGTCATCTGTGAATTTTGACACACTACACTCAGTCCCCAATTCTAAATCATCTATGTAAATCGTAAACAATTGCGGCCCCAACACTGATCCCTGAGGCACACCACTAGTCACTGATCGCCAACCAGAAAAGCACCCATTTACCCTCTCTTTGCTTTCTGTTAGTTAACCAATCCTCTATCCATGCTAATACATTACCCATAACACCGTGCACCTTTATCTTATGCAGCAGCCTTTGGTGCGGCAAATGCCTTTTGGAAATCCAGATACACCACATCCACAGGTTCCCCATTGTCCACTGCGCATGTAATGTTCTCAAAGAATTCCACCAAATTAGTCAGACATGACCTGCCCTTCATGAACCCATGCTGCGTCTTCCCAACAGGACAATTTATACCCAGATGTCTCGCTATAGCTTCCTTGATGATAGATTCAAGCATTTTCCCTACTACAGAAGTTAAGCTAACCGGCCTATTGTTACCCGCCTTTTGTCTACCTCCTTTTTTAAACAGTGGCGTCACATTTGCTGTTTTCCAAATGGGGGTTGACGGGGGTTTTCCCCTCAAGGCTATGTATTGCTAAACTTAAGATAATATAGAGACTAATGAAACACAGAGTACTGATTTAAAAACGTGACTTTATTTAACCAAATGATCGAATGGGAGAATGATATAAGGTAGCCCAGCACTCAAGGTATAGAATGCGGGCAGCCGAATGTCACTTTTAAGATACAAACCCCTCGCAAGGACAATTATACAGTTACCAAATCATATTGCGCACCTTTCCAGTGGGCATTATCCAATAAACATGAATACAAATAAGTCAATAAACATCCTGTCATTAGCTCCAGCCAATAACAATACACATCTTGATATCATGGGATTTCATTTGTTATTAATTACGGACGTACCCCTCTTCTGTAGCCCAGCAACACAATGCTGGACAGTGAGATGTGAGAATGATTCCCACCAAATTGAGCCCACGTGACACTCATCCGACTCTGAGAAATCCCTTGTATCTGCCTACTACCTGCGTCATCAGCTTGGGGCTGTATAGCTCTATTCATCAAATTGGCATTAGTAGCCATCTTGTTCCTCACAACTGCTGATAATGTAGCCTGCTTTCAGTGGAACTGTTGTCCTCTGGAATGCAGGTCCTATCTCCTGCCTCATCCATCAAGCCCTGCTGTGTTTTGCCATTGGCTGAAGCTTTCACAAACTGCATCCATTTTATAAACTCAAAGTATGTGTTTTGAATGAGAAATGCTTGTTATTCATATAGAGCTGTCTTCTATAGCAACAGCCCTTGTCAGCACTCTCCATAGCCCAAGATCATTCACTCTTAAGTCAGTATTGTTTAGTGTTCTTAAACCCACTGTTAATTGTTTTAATTAGCCCTCCTACATCAGCACTTAGGGATAAGCGAGTGCAGAAGTGAAGAAAAAGTCAGAAAAATAGTAAAGCCAGCAATTAAAAAAAAAAATTGCCTTCAAGTTTTTTAAAATATTAATGCTAACACATATTTATGCTTCTGTTTTGTTACAAGGTGAAAAATGTGAGTGACTGCAAGGGTAAACTAATAGCAGATTTTTGGAAAAACTTCATGAAATCAAAAAAATGTCCAAATTGCAAGTAAGTGAATTATCTCCATAATGTTGGGGAGGGGGGGTGGATATTACTTTGTGCATTGGAATAAAAGCATATGGTAACTGTCAGTTAATATGCAGTTATTTAGTGGTACAGAACTGGAGTATTGCTGGAACACAAACAGGTGTTGTTGAAGTTTTTTGTCTTGCACTTATCAGGACTATTCATAAGAATATCAAATGTAATTGAGGGAACAACAACTTCTACTTCATGAGAAGAGTGTGCTGATTGTTTGGCAAGTGGACTCTGATTAGTAGAGACGTTGCTATGGAGAATGCCCCAGTTAACCGATGAATGACAGTTAAGTGCCCAGCTTTGTTTAAACTCAAATCAGGCAGGTAGGCTCTGAATGGCCTGGTGAATGAACTTGAGAACAATGTGTCTCTCTGCCTGTTTGCAGCAGGCAAAGTGTTGACCATACCCAACCACCCTGTTAGATGTGATTCCGTGATTGGGCAACATTTGCTAAATAATCCTGAGCGTGCTAAGAATTATGCTGATGGCTAATTCAAGATAATCAGTTGGGCTTGCAATGTGACGCACTTGCATGTGCCAGAAGCTACATATATTAATACACAAAGCACTGTTCTTTGCCGACAGAACGAACACGTGTACATTGCGCCTATTTCAACTAAACAAAATAGGCGATGGTCATTCTTGGGTTTCATTCCCCAGGCAATGCCTTGACCAATCGGAGTCAACCTTCCCCGGTTTGAATTTAAACAGAATTTGGTGGTTAACCGTCAGTCATCATTTAACTGATGCATTCTCCATTGCAACAGCTCTACCAATCAGAGTCCACTTGCCAAACAACACTCTTCTCATCAAGTATAAATTGTTGTTCCCTTTACATCTGGTATTCTTGCAAATTGTTTTGATGAGTGCAAGACAAAAAGTCTTGATGTGTCTTTTTTCAGCAATATGCAATTATTTGTTGCATTTTTGCTCATGTTCACAAAATTTCTGTAGGGAGGCATTTGAAGATGATTAACGAGTAAAGGAATAGAATCTGCATTAATGTTTTTTTGAGGCAGACAGATTTCTTCCTGATTTCCTTCTGATTTACATTGTGTCTTTGGCACTAGTTTTAAAGGTAGTATTACAGGTTACCAGAGATTCAGCAGGAGATCTAATAATGAGGAATCTCATTTCTTCGATCTACCCATTAAAATGAGGGTATAATTGAATCATCATTAATAGAGAAGTAAGAGGTGAAGTAAGTAAGTAAAGAAGAGGTTTGGGGAGCTGTAACATAGAAACAAGGTAGTTAAGATCTGTTATTACCTGAGATAGCATGTCAGCTGCTGTTGACAGAAAGATCTCCATCAGGCATTAATGTGCAGAGAGAATTCTGTCTCCTAGAAGCAACCCTGTGATCAAAAACACAATGTGCTGCAATTAGCAGTAAATGTTATATCGAAACATGGCTTTACAAAGTCAGTTGTTTTTTTTTGTCTTTCTTTTAGGGACGGAGTCAGTTATTGCAGCCCTTCTGTTGCTCCATCCGAGGTCAAATAGTTCAGCACCAAGTAGATCATTAAACCATGCATCTTTGAGGCTCTAATGACTTACTCACTGGGAACTGATGGGAATTTATTTTTGTGGCTCTCTTGTTATTTATATCTTTGCTGGCGTTGCAATCTGCCTTAATTCTGCAATACACGAATGCAGTGGTTACCACCATTACAAAGCACACCAGTTTAATAGGAGTAATTTAGTTCTAAAAGCTTAACTCAAAGCAGAAATAAGGTTTATTTTAAAGAGCTATTTCGGGGTTAAAGTTTGTTCATACAGTGTATAGCTAAACTGAAGTTGGGGATTTCAATGGAATGATTGAGGAAGAACCTTGGATTCGTGGAGTGAATGTTACGGGGATGTGCAGTAGGAGGGTGTGCCATAGTGGATGGGTAGTCCTGCAGCTGTTGCAGGTGGCATGCAAATTTTGAAAATCTAGAGTGGGCAAGATAGGGATGTTAGTGAAAGCCACAGTGAAGATGTGAGGAGGGATCTAGCAGCAGGTGGTGGGCAGACAAACATCAGAGGACTTCAGAAAATGGAGGAATGTAGGGTCCTTAGGGGCACATAGAAAAGTGCTCATATTGGAGACACAGCAAATAAGTAAGAAATCTCACAACATCAGGTTAAAGTCCAACAGGTTTATTTGGAGCACGAGCTTTCGGAGCGCTGTCCCTTCATCAGGTGAATTAATCAGCAATATAAGGACGGCAGGGTGGCACAGTGGTTAGCACTGCTGCCTCACAGTGCCAGGGAGCTGGATTCGATTCCTGGCTTGGGTCACTGTCTGTGTGGAGTCTGCACGTTCTCCCCATGTCTGCGTGGGTTTCCTCCCGGGTGCTCCGGTTTCCTCCCATAGTCCTAAAGATGTGCTGGTTAGGTGCATTGGCCATGCTAAATTCTCCCTCAGTGTACCTGTACAGGCACCGGAATGTGGCGCCTAGAGGATTTTCACAGTAGCTTCATTGTAAGCCTACTTGTGACCATTAAACTTCTTAGAAAGCTGGTTTGAGAGAGAAGAAAAGTTACCATGTATCTGTTGCCCTTGGGTTTCTAGATTGTAGAGGTCGTGGGTTTGGAAGATGCTGTCGCAGGAGTCTTGGTGAGATGTTGCAGTGCATCTTGTAGCTGCATCTTTTGTCTGTGTATCTAGTCAGTTGCTACACTGCTTTGATGTAAGGAGCCACAGAGTTTAGCAGGGAGAGGATATAGGTTTCACCTTGTGGCCACACCTGTGCTGTTAATGAGAAACCAAGCGGCACGGTAGCACAGTGGTTAGCACTGCTGCTTCACAGCTCCAGGGACCTGGGTTCGATTCCCGGCTTGGGTCACTGTCTGTGTGGAGTTTGCACATTCTCCTGCGTGGGTTTCCTCCGGGTGCTCCGGTTTCCTCCCACAGTCCAAAGATGTGCGGGTTAGGTTGATTGGCCATGCTAAAAATTGCCCTTCGTGTCCTGAGATGCGTAGGCTGGAGGGATTAGTGGGTAACTATGTAGGGATATGGGGGTAGAGCCTGGGTGGGATTGTGGTCGGTGCAGACTCGATGGGCCAAATGGCCTCTTTCTGTACTGTAGGGTTTCTATGATTTCTATGAAGCATCTTGGAACGAAGATTTAATTCCAGGACACAATTGCGCACTGTGAAGTGTGACTGTGCTCTTGTAGGCCTGGGATATGTAGCCCAGGGAGAACTGTAAAGAGAGGAATAGACAGAACAGTAGAATGAGATGTACCCTCTTCAAATTCATGTTAACAATTTAAAAAAAAAGCAGTGGAAAATTACTGATCTGAAGCAATCCATTGTTTGTTTCCAGTTAACCTTCAGATGCATTTAATTGTAGTCACCAAATGTATTTTTGATTGTGTTTGCTGACTAGAATGAGGTGATAATGAAGTTCTCCAATACATAAAAATTCTTGTTCATTTTCACTGTAGAGCTGGCAAATCAATTGTGCGGAAGGAACATAACAGCAAACTAATAGTGACGTACCCCACAGCCGCTCTGAAAGCCAAAAGGAACAAAGATACAGACCAGGTTGTGGAAGACAGTGGAGGTGAGTCTGCACTGTAACTTACTTGTGCACCACATCTTCCACAGACGATGAGGGTGGATGGGAGCTCCCTGGTAATGTTAAATTATGTCAAAGATACATTAATAGAAGTTCCAGAAGACCCATTAGAAATTGTGGATTTGTCTGCACCAGTAGTGTGCTACAGCTGGCAGACTATCTGCTGGACATGTTCTTACTTGTTAGGCAGTCGGATTTGCGACCTAACTCTGGAGTTACATTGAAGAAAAATACGATAAGATATCATAAATCTGAAATAAAAACTTGAAATGCTACAAATACTCAGCAGGTCTTGCCTGAAATGTACACTCTTTTTGTCTCTCTGCAGATGCTGCCAGACCAGCTAAGTATTTCTAGTATTTTATGCATTTACTTCAGAGTTATGTTTTTTTATTGCACCCCTGAGACTATTTGCACTGACTTCGAAGTGACTTTGATTGTAGCTTAACTGACTAGCTTTTGTTCTGCTTTTCGGTCTTTCACTAGCCAGTTCCTTTATTAGCTTTAAAATACTTTGCATTATCTGTTAGAATATTCCTCCTACAATAGCAAAGTGGGAGATGGAGAAACCGTTTTATAAGCAACAACAAAAATAGAAAATGCTGGAAAACCTCAGCGGGTCTGACAGCAGAGAATAGAGCCTATGCTTCAAGTGTGATGACACTTCGTCAGAGCTCCATTTCATTTAGTTTGTTTTATTCCTTTTGTTGTCATTCTTTAGTTTGCTTGTGGTACTTCCAGCTTTTTGAGTTGGAAGTTGTGCTCCTAAGACCTGAGTTCATAATCATGCTGCTGGATTGCTACATTGATTGTGGTTTAGATATTAAATTAAAGCCCTGTTATGTAGAAGAGTCCATTGTATGTTGGTGAAGAATAGCAGGGAGTTCTCTTGGTCAACATCCATTCTGCAACCAACACCATCAGAACAGATCAACAACATCATGAGCAACCTGAATTTATATTCCGCCATTCCAAAACATTTCCCAAAGGTCTCATCTGACTGCGAGCCAAAGAAGGAGATGTTAGGAAATGTGGTTCTAAAACTTTGTGAAAGGCGAGGAGGCAAATGGAACAGCGAAAAGGGTTGAAGGATTCAATTCCAAAATGTCGATCCGAGGAGGATGAAGCCAATGGTGGGGGTTGGGGGGAGGTCATGACCTCATTGGAAAGGGTGACCTCATAAGAGGTCAGAGGAAGGGAGTGTTCAGGACAGGTGGGTCGCCGGGGGAGATGTATGGTTTAAAAGGTTTGTAGAAAATATATGTTGGTGAGGCAGAAAGGGTTTTAAAATGTGGAAGAGAAGCCATTGCTGGGCATGCACTGGCTATGGTCGAATAGATAAGAGTGGATTAACTGACCATTTATCACATTGCTGTTCATAGGATCTTGCTGTGCATATATTTGTCACGTTTGCCTACATCACAGTAGGTGCTTTTGCAAAAGTAACTCATTAGCTGTGACGTTAACTGCCACACGCTGAGAACGTGCGTTTTAAATGCAAGTTCTTACTATTTTTTTTCTCTGTCATTCACTTGTGAGCAAACATTTATTATTCTTTTTGTACCGTTTGACAAGGTCTTGACGATTCTCAATTTGGAAAACGAGGATTTCTGACTCCTTCCACCGCCAAAGACCACATGGTGAAATTATGGGAAAGTGAAGGTAAATGTGTTATGAGTGCATTTAGGGGAACCAACGAGAGACGGGGGGGGAGGTGGAGAGAGAACTCCGTTATGTATAAAGGATATTTGGGGGATGTGCTTGAGGTGAACAATTCTGATTGAAGAATAAACAGGCCTTTCTCTTTTTGAATGCCAACCTGCCTGCAATGCATTTTCTGATGGTCAGTGTTTACAGCCTCCCCTTTATGAGTTGAGATAATAATTATTTGGTGCTGAGGAGAAGAGGTAAGGCCAGCAATCCATAGCAGAGCGCCTCATTTTACAGATACCTCGGCTTTGTTTTCAGTCCATTCACTGCAGCGAGTAACCCACCTCCTGACTCCCCAAAGCCTGTCCACCATCTACAAGGCACAAGTCAGGAGTATAATGGAATATTCCCCACTTGCCTGGATGGGAGCAGCTCCAACAACACTCGAGTAGCTTGACACCATCCAGGACAAACCAGCCTCTTGGTTGGCACCAAACATCCACTCCCTCCACCACCGACGCTCAGTAGCAGCAGTGTGTACTATCTACAAGATGCACTGCAGCAATTCACCAAAGATCCTGAGACAGCACCTTCCAAACACACGACCATTTCCATCTAGAAGGACAAGGGCAGCAGATAAATGGGAACACCCACCATCTGCAAGTTCCCCTCCAAGCCACTCACCACCCTGACTTGGAAATATATTGCTGTTCCTTTGCAGTCGCTGGGTCAAAATCCTGGAATTCCCTCCCTAACGGCATTGTGGATCAACCCACAGAACATGGACTGCAGCGATTTAAGAAGGCAGCTCACCAGAACCTCTCAAGGGTGACTAGGGATGGGCAATAAATGCTGGCCAGCCAGCAGCGCCCATGTCCCACAAATGAATTTTAAAAAATTTACAACCTGAGGTCATGCAGTGTCCATTTGATGTCTTCCACTACTGGCAGGCACCATGTAGTTGGCTGCATTGTGCTTTGATTTTCAGCAAAACACATTTTTCTCTTATACTGCATGGCATTGATGGAAGTGAAATGTTCCTCAATAGTCCTCCAGTGGTAAATGTTATTTTGTCCACTTCAAAGCCAGTAATATCCACTTTTAAGCAGTTGAACATTTTACACTCATTGTATGAAGAGCACTCGCAAGTCAGGCATAACACTGCGTGGGTTCATTGTGTAGCTTTCTTGGGACTGCCCTTACAAATTCCCCTACTTCCCAACCATCCAACCTCGTGGTCTGAAACGGTCAATTTTTAAAATTATTCTTTCATGGATCTGGGTGTTGCTAGTATTTTTTGCTCATCCCTAAATCTTCTTGAACTGATTGGCTTGCCACACCATCTTAGCCGGCAGTTGAGAGTCAACCACACTGCTGTGGGTCTGGAGTCACATGTAAGCCAGACTGGGTAAGGACGTTAGTGACTCAGATGAGTTTTTACAACAATCAGTGATAAAGAACAAAGAACAATACAGCACAGGAACAGGCCCTTCGGCCCTCCAAGCCTGCGCCGCTTATGTGCCCAACTAGACCATTCGTCTGTATCCCTCTATTCCCAGTCTGTTCATGTGGCTATCTAGATAAGTCTTAAACGATCCCAGCGTGTCCGCCTCAATCACCTTGCTTGGCAGTGCATTCCAGGCCCCCACCACCTTCTGTGTAAAATATGTCCTCATGACATCTGTGTTGAACCTTGCCCCCTCACCTTGAACCTGTGACCCCTTGTGTTCGTCACCTTCAACCTGGGAAAAAGCTTCCCACTGTTCACCCTATCTATGCCCTTCATAATTTTATACACCTCTATTAGGTCGCCCCTCATCCTCCGTCTTTCCAGGGAAAACAACCCCAGTTTACCCAATCTCTCCTCATAGCTAAGACCCTCCATACCAGGCAACATCCTGGTAAACCTTTTCTGTACTCTCTCCAAAGCCTCCACGTCCTTTTGGTGGTGTGGCGACCAGAACTGGACGCAGTATTCCAAATGTGGCCTAACCAACGTTCCATACAGCTGCAACATCATATGCCAACTTTTATATTCTATGCCCCGTCCAATAAAGGCAAGCATGCCATATGCCTTCTTCACCACCCTCTCCACCTGTGCTGCCACCTTTAAGGATCTGTGGACTTGTACACCCAGGTCCCTCTGTGTGTCTATACTCCTGATGGTTCTGCCATTTATTGTATAGCTCCCCCTTACATTAGATCTACCGAAATGCATCACTTCGCATTTTTCTGGATTAAATTCCATCTGCCATTTCTCCGTCCAGTGTTCCAGCCTATCTATATCCTGCTGTATTCTCTGACTATGTTCATCACTATCCACAACTCCAGCAATCTTTGTGTCGTCCGCAAACTTACTGATCACACCAGCTACATCTTCCTCCAAATCATTTATATATATCACAAACAGCAGAGGTCCCAGTACAGAACCCTGCGGAACACCACCAGTCACAGGCCTCCAACCGGAAAAAGACCCCTCCACTGCTACCCTCTGTTTTCTATGGCTAAGCCAGTTCTCCACCCATCTAGCTAGCTCACCTTTCATCCCGTGAGATTTAACCTTTTGCACCAGCCTGCCATGAGGGACCTTGTCAAACGCTTTACTAAAATCCATATAGACGACATCCACGGCCCTTCCCTTGTCATGCGTTTTTGTCACCTCCTCAAAAAACTCAACCAAATTTGTGAGGCATGATCTCCCTCGTACAAAACCATGCTGTCTATCGCTAATGAGATTATTCAGTTCTAAATGCGCATACATCCTATCTCTAAGAATCTTCTCCAACAATTTCCCTACCACGGACGTCAAGCTCACCGGCCTATAATTACCCGGGTTAGCCTTGCTACCCTTCTTAAATAACGGGACCACATTTGCTATCCTCCAATCCTCTGGGACCTCACCTGTGTCCAGTGAAGAGACAAAGATTTTTGTTAGAGGCCCAGCAATTCCATCTCTTGCCTCCCTGAGGAGTTTCATGGTCATCAATACTGGGACTGGTGATGTAGACCTTGGTGTCCAGGGCATATTTTCAAAATTTGCAGATGACCCAAAACTTGGAAATATTGTGAACTGTGAAGAGGATAGTTCAGGTGGCAGGGCAGTTTGAGAGAGCAGTTAATAAAGCACATATAGTACCCTCACTTTTGTTAATAGGGGCATAGGGCACATGAGCAAGGAGGTTATGTTTCATTTGTATAAGTAACTAGAGCATTGTGTTCGATTCTGGGTGTTGCAATTTGGGAAAGATGTGAAAGCATTAGAGTGATTGCAGAAAATACTCATGAGAATGGTTCCAGGGATGAGAACTTCAGTGGTGAAGTTAAGATTGGAGGAATTAGGACTGTATTCCTTCACGAAAAAAGGTTGAGAGGAGATCTGACAGAGAAATGATGAGGGGCCTGAACAGAGTAGGCAGGGGAAACAGTTCTGACTCGTGAAAGGATCGAGAATGAGAGGGCACAGATTTAAAGTAGTTAGTAAAAGAAGCACAAGTGATATGAGGAGAAACTTTTTTATGCAGCAAGTGGTTGGAGTCCGGAATGCACTGTCTGAAAGTGTGTTGGGGCAAGTTCAATTGAAGCGTTCAAAAGGGAATTAGAAGAAAAAAGTGTGCAGTGTAGTGGGGAAAAGACGGGGAATTGTTCCAGGGCAAGGTGCTCATTCGGAGACCGGACACAGATAAGATAGGTCAAATGGCCGCCTTCTGTGTTGTTATAATTCTTTGATTCTGTGACTATTCTAGATTTTTTAAAAATTGGTGTGGTGGGATTTGAACCCATTTCCCCAGAGCATTAGCTTGGGCCTGTGAATTATTAGTCCAAGGACATTACTTCTATCTCCTCCCAAAAGTTAGCGTTTGCACTATGCACGTGCACCATGAACTGATTGGTATATTCATATTTGACTTGTTCAGGGCACTTGGAGTGAGTGTAGAAAGGAGCCATTCGTACCATTAGTTTGAATGGATTCAAACTTGCACCGTGACGGTCTAAAGCTAATGCGCTACTCTGTAGTGTTGCCCTAACAAGGCGGGCAGACTGTTTATAGACATAATGTTGAAATTGAAGTGCGACTTTAGAAATTCAGAAGCAATTTTACTGAAAATCCTTTGAAAGTTTCTGATGCACATTCAAAGAATGCCCAGGGAAATATCCAAAATGTGCTTTCTTATCCTTCTTTAAAACCAATCCATCATTTCTATTAGGCTTCTTCCTGAAATATCTATTTCCTGGCTTGACGATGCATCAAAACCCAAAGATTGGCTGGAACCTGGACATGTTTTTCCTTGATGTAGTTGTGGTACCTCCTTCCAGGTAAGACTACTTCGAAGGGACGATTTGTCCTGTCAAATTGCACCTTAAAGCGATAACTTAATTTAACTACTTTCATGATAAAGACATTTATTTGTTTCAAGCCCACAGTCCTTGGAGTTATTCATAATTTTTGAAATTTGTTTAATTGCTGAAAAGAGACTTGTTATTGTCAAAGTTTTTTGTCTTCCACTCAGCAGGAATATCAATGTTAGGAGAAACAGCAATGTTATATTGTATGAGAGGAGGGTACTGGATGGTTGATAAGTGGATTCTGATAGGGTGTGGCCTCAAGCTCTCTCTTATACAGTATAAATTTGTTGTTTCCTTCACATTGATATTTCCTGCCTGTTCCAATGAATGAAAGGCGAAAAACTTGTTGAAAAAGTCTTTCTTTTCCAGCAGCACTCACTCCACGTTCTCCACTATCCAAAAACTAAAGCAGTTTTAATGGAGAAGGGAAACCTTTCTTTTCCTCTTGGTATAAAATGCCACAAAGGATTTCCAGCACGGTTTTTGTTTCGATGCAGCATTATCCCTTTTTGTTTTGCAATTGGTAGGTTTCGTCCAATTAATCGGCTTGGAGACCAGATGTTCACCAATGGTCAAACGGTTAATCTACAAGCGGTGATGAAGGATGTTCAAGTGATACACAAGCTTTTGGCTTTAATAGCACAGGAACAGATGCAGTCCATTCAGACTGAGGATATATTAAAGACACCGGTCGTAAGAATATAGACTTGTTTTTTTTCTTTGTTTGTTTAAATAAATGAAAGCTAGAGATTGATAACAAAGTCCATTTTAACTATAGCTGTACAACTTTGCATTGTGCACTGGTAGAACAGTGCAAAGATGTGTGTCTAACAGCATTTGTGGCCCAAAGTGTCACATCCACTCTGAAATCCATTGTTTTTGATAGCTGGAGCTAACTGTTGTTGACATTGGTAGTGTTGGATGTTGAACAGGTTACTCCTTGATATTGCTAACAGCAATATCAAGTTTGATGCTGAATTGAAATGGTAGACCTCATTGTAGATATATGCATTTGTGCACATAAAGAAAATAAAAATTGGAGCAGGAGTAGGCCATATGAACCCACAGCCTATTCTGCCATTTGCTATGATCATAGCTGATCTTCGCTGTCAAATCCCCTTGTAACGATAGTCCCTAAAGTGCAGCAGGAGGTAATTCTTCCCATCGAGTCTGTACTGACCCTCCAAAAGACAACTCTACCTAGAACTCACAACCTCCCTGCTCATGCCCTATTCCCCCACCCTATCCCCATCATCCCACGCACCTAACCTTTGGACACTAAAGGGTAATTTAGCATGGCCAGTCCACCTAACCTGCACATCTTTGGAGAGTGGGAGGAAACCGGAGCACCTGGAGGAAACCCACACAGAGAGAATGTGCAAACGCCGTGGAGTCACCTAAGGCCAGAATTGAACCCGGGTCCCAGTCAGCAATCAGCTGCAATTGGCCTGGGTGCTCCTTGGGGAAACAAAAACTGTGCCAGCGTTGTTGCTCCTGATCTGCATTTGCTGATCCTTGATGGCAGTGTGTGTACTTGGCTGTCTGATGGGGGTCTGTTGTTTCACCATTCGCATTATGAACTGAGGCTCAACCTCATTTGTCATGGTTCTCACACACAGAGTGGCCATTTGGATTGTGGTGAGGGGGAGGCTGACAGAGACATCTGTGCACACTAGAGATGTTGCAGTTTAAAAAAAAAGTTAAAGCCCAAAAAAAAGTGCTGTAGGCACCGGAGATCTGAAATTAAAACAGATGAAGCCGGAAATGCTCAGCAGATCTGGCAGCATCTGTGGAGAGAGGAATTTGGTTTGATGATCTTCTATCAGAGAAGTGACAGACTTTACTACAAACACTGTTCACTGAACTTTCAGGCAGAAGACACGACAGCTAGGATGGACCTTGCCTTCTTATCTAGTATTCCTGGGCAGACACTGACAGATAAGCTCTACAGTGCCTGGATACACCTTCAAAGCCACGTCAACATTGTTTTCGACAGCGATATGGACAAGCTGATTACTGACAAATTTCCAGGTATCCGTCAGGTATGCTAGAAATTGAAGCGATGTTTGCAATCTATCTTGCTCTGCCTTGCTACTTTAATTGGATTGCTTGTACCAAACATGACATTAGATTTTTTTTTTAAATTAACAATTTAACGAATGGGATGGAAATAAAGGGATATGGTCCCCGGAAGGGTCAGGGGTTTTAGTTAAGTCGGGCAGCATGGTCGGTGCAGGCTTGGAGGGCCGAAGGGCCTGTTCCTGTGCTGCAATTTTCTTTATTCTTTGTTCTTTAACAAGCTTCTCACAACTGGCTTCAGTAGTTTGTTCTGGTGACAGTAGCTATCAAAAACTGGACATCCTTCACTGTTGCAACTTTCAAAACTTACCATTAAGACAGGAAGAAATCTAAGACAGGCATTGGTGAGATCACATCTGGAGTATTGTGTACAGTATGGGCCGTCTGATTTAAGGAAACTTATAACTTATAAACCTTATAACTCAAACCATCAAGTCCCGGTAGCATCCTAGTAAATTGTTTCTGCACTCTTTCTAGTTTAGTAATATCCTTTCTATAATAGAGTGACCAGAACTGTACATAGTATTCCAAGTGTGGCCTTATCAATGTCTTGTACAACTTCAACAAGACGTCCCAACTCCTGTATTCAATGTTCTGACCAATGAAACCAAGCATGTCGAATGCTTTCTTCACCACCCTGTCCACCTGTGACTTCACTTTCAAGGAACTATGAACATGTACCCCTAGATCTCTTTGTTCTGTAACTCTCCCCAAGACCCTACCATTAACTGAGTAAATCCAGCCCTGGTTCGATCTACGAAAATGTATCACCTCGCATCTATCTAAGTTAAACTCCACCTACCATTCGTCAGCCCTGGCCCAATTGATCAAGATCCTGTTGCATTCCGAGATAACCTTCTTTACTATCCACTATGCCACCAATCTTGGTGTCATCTGCAAACTTATTAACCATGCCTCCTATATTAAAATCCAAATCAGTAATATAAAACTTTTGATATACTGTTTAAAGTGAATCTGCACTACATGCTTCCTGTCTGTTTTTGTAGAATTAGGTGTTCGTGTGAACGTCGGCTTGAATAATAAACTGGATGCCATGGCATTTAAGTCGATTAAACAAGGGTGGATCTACTTTTTTTTGTGTTGGCTGATCTCTGCTGGGGAAGTGGGGAGCTGCAGTTATCCCCAGTAGCCTGGGGAATGAAGTGGAGAAATAGCCTTTTTCCCTTTGTTCACATTCACTGGTCCCTGCAAGGATATTGGGTAATGACAAAATCCCGCGGGCTATCTTCCTGCACAGACCATGTTGAGTAATGCCTGTGTGAGGAACGTCAGTTAGGTTGGGCACCAGAAACAACTGGAACCATATCCAGTTTCAGTCGAGATAGTTAGTGAAGAGTCCACTTCACCTGCAGAAGGGTGGATTGGATGAAATTTTGTGTTTCTAGATTTCCTGCCAGGATGAGCAAAAGTGAAGTAAGCTTTCCTTTTTCTCTAAAGATGCTCCCCTTTTCTTAAACTCAGATCCTGGAAAAGAAGGAAGGTCTCTTCCGCAAGCACATGATGGGAAAACGTGTGGATTATGCAGCCCGTTCCGTCATCTGCCCGGACATGTACATCAATACCAATGAGATTGGTGTGCCAATGGTAAAATCTGCATTAATTTGGATATGTTCTAGTCAGTAAGCAAGCATAGATGATATGGTGCTTAGGCTTACTTGTGGGTTAAGAGGCGTTGGAGAAAGAATGGATCAGGATTTTCCAGAATGAATCAGTTTCCCAGAAAAACAGACAGGCCGGGGCACTGGGTGATTATTTGCACAGAAACAATGTGCAGGGAAATGGGGGAAAGGGCAGGAGAACGGCACAAAGTCAGAATGCTCATTTGGAGAGCTGGTATAGGCCTGATGGGTCAAGTGGCCTCCTTCAGCACCTCAACAGTTCTGTGATTTTTGTGAAGTGCTAGTGTGATCCTTATCTATTAAAAAAAGATATCTTGATTCATTCAGTCACCACCAGTATCTCAAAATATCACAAGTGTGAACTAAATTGTGATGCCACCAGAGGGAGCTCTGCTACCCTTCAACAGCTTAAATACCGTCTTCAATTGTCGTAGATACAAACAGAAGAATGTGAAGCATTCATTCCGTTCATTGAAACTTAGTGGTGCTCTAACTCTTCCAAGTAGCATTCTGCTGCACTTTGAAAGTCTATCACGTTTGTTTCTCTGCTTATCACAACCCAGAAAGTATTCTAAAATGTCTAATGCTCTTGAAATGAAGCGGTTTTTTTTCAAATAGCTCAGTTCGTTTCTTCGTTTAAATTTGCATTTTCGGGTTCTGCTTTCCCACCTTAATTTGAAGGATGATTTTGGATTATTTCATTTAAAACATAATGGTCCATGGAGCTCTTCAGTCAATTTGGTTTGCCCCCGGTGACATCAAGAAATGTCCTGAGTGCACTGAATACGGCCAAGACTGTGGACCCTGACACTGCTCTGGCTGTCGTGATGCCCTGTGCTCCACACTTAGCCAGTTACAACATAAATTGCCTGGGTGTGTCCTGACCACAAAAAAGGAGGACAGGTCTAAAAGGAGGACAGGAAGTTACCACCCCATCGGCCTACACCTCATCATCAGCAAAGCGGTGGAAGGAGTCGTCAGGAGTATTAAGAGGCGTTTATTCCTGAACATCGATGCTCAGTTTGGGCTCCATTAGAAGCACTCAGTCCCAGACCTCATTACTGTCTTGGTCTAATCATCTACACAAAAACCGAATCCCAGGGGTGAGGGGAGAGTGACATTAAAGGCAGCATTTGATTATTTGTTCCATTGAGGGGCCTTGAGGAAAACCCTCCATAGGGTGAGTCGTACTTGGCGCAAAGGAAAATGGTTATGGTTGTTGGAAGTCATTATCTCTGCAGGACATCACTGCAGAAGTTCTTCAGGGTAGGGTCTTAGGCCCAACCAGCTTCAGCTACTTCGTCAATGACCTTTCCTCCATCCTATGGTCAGAAGTTCAGCGATTATTGCACAATGTTGAGCTCATTTGGCAATTCCTTAGATACTGAAGCAGTCTGGCTCCATGTGCAGCAGGATCTGGACAGCATTCTTGCGCTGATAAATGGCAAGTGGCATTCATGCCACAGAAGTACCAAGCAACAAGAGAGATTTGAATCATCTCCCCATGACATTCAATGGCATTAACATCACTTAGACTCTTATTTGTCATTTTCCTGCATTTACCAGAAACTCAACTGGACTGGCTACATAAATGACTCCAAGGGGTGGTCAGAGGCTGGAATTCTGTGGGAATTGGCCCATCTTCTGACTCCTTGATCCCTTTCCACCATCTACAAGGCACAAGTCATGAATGTGATAAAATACTCTTTATTTGTCTGGATGAGTGCAGCTCCAACAACACATGGAGGCTCCACATCAGCCAGGATAAAGCAGTCTGCTTGATTGGCACCCACCCATTGGTTTACATGTTTACATGTTCATTCCCTCCACCATTGGCCTCACCAAAGCTGTTGAGTAGCATCTCTCAAACCTGTGACCTCTACCATCCAGAAGAGCAAGGGCAGCAACTGCAAGGGAACCTTTAGTTATGATATGTAGACGTTTTGTATAAATTAGAGACAACAACGGTCCAATGCATCATTTCCCCGGATCGTGTTGAGCTAGACTCTGTCTTCCTGATGTCAAACTGAAACCTGGTTGTATGGATGGATGTAAATGGTGGATGTGAGAAACGGGGAGTGTACGAGTCAACATTCATCCCTAAATCAACCTGTTGAGCCATCAACAAAGGAAATCGACTACTCCTTTATCTCATTGCTGCAGACAGACTGCTTCAGTATCGAAGGAATTGCCAAATGAGCTAAACATTGTGCAATAATCACTGAACGTCTGTGTGATCTTGCAGTGTTTGCTGCTACACTCACCAACCAAACTGCAGTGATTTCAGTTCAAAAATGAAGTTAATTTTAAGCAGTTGTTTGCAGAAGCGAGACATATTGTCAAAGCTTTTCATTGTGCAGTCATCAGGAAGACACAAAAATGCCAGATTTCAAACAACAAAGAAAAGGCTACTGATTAGTTGGCAAATCGACTCTGATCAGTTTCCCTGTTGCTTTCTCCACAGCAACTCTTCGGCCAATCAGAATCAACTTGCCAACCAATCAGCATCCTTTTTCTCCTGTAGTATTAATTGTTGGCATTGTTTGAAATTTGACATTCTTGTGTTTGTCCTGATCTGTGCAAGATGAAAAGCTTCAGCAACCTGTCCCATAAGACATAGGAGCAGAATTAGGCCTCTCGGCCCATCGAGTCTCCTCTGCCATTCGATCATGGCTGATTTTTTTTTTCCTTATCCTCATTCTCCTGCCTTTTCCCCATAACCCCTGATCCCCTTATTAATCAAGAACCTATCTATCTCTGTCTTAAAGACACTCAATGACCTGGCCTCCACAGCCTTGTGCGGCAAAGAGTTCCACAGTCCCTTTGTTCAGCAATATTTACGTTAGTTTTTGTTCAGTTCAAAACATTTATTGCAGAACTTAGTTAAAAGTTTTATGGAAGCCTAAGTAAATGACATGTTGGATGAGATGTCTAAACATAACATGTCAATTTTAAATTGTAACCACCTTGAAGAAATTGAAGAGATTTGCAATTTGTTCCTGTTAGGCTGCGAGGTCTGTGGATTCTCCGGTGTAGACAGGCCTTTGTAACACAGCTGAGTTCCTGAAAGCTTTGAAGATGGTGCCAAATCTTGAAGCTGTTTAGTCTGAAGTATGGTCTCACCCGAATCATGCTAACATGATTTGGCCACTTTGCAGAATGGGCACTAAACCCAATTTAATGAGGCTTTCTCCGCTTTCCATTTGCCTCCTGGAGTTGACAGTGTGAACGACTCACTGAAGCCACGCCAAGTCTCTATCAGCTGCCACACTGTCACCAACTACAGGAGCCAATGTGAATGTAGAAACCTCGGCCAGCTTCAATCAGCTACATACTCAACTGTTTGGAGAAGCCAGTGCATGTAATTTGTTTTGAGTAGCTCCTTTGTAATTGATGCCTATGTTGCTGACAGATAATTGGAACTATTTGTCTGATATAGGGTGCCCATGACAAGGGTGGGTGATGGGAGTGCTGAGAACAGTGCACACACGTCTGTGACGGCCTGTATGCGCAGCTGTGTTTTTCAGCCACCTAGAAATGCACTGACTTTTATTTTCTTACCAGGTCTTTGCTACAAAGTTGACCTATCCACAGCCCGTGACGCCTTGGAATGTGCAGGAGCTTAGGCAAGCAGTGTTAAATGGGCCAAATTCACACCCTGGAGCTTCCATGGTCATCAATGAAGATGGGTCTCGTACTATTCTGAGTGCAACCAATGCAACCCAGAGAGAGGCCATTGCCAAACAGCTGCTCACACCAAGCACTGGCGAACAGAACATGGGGATGAAAATTGTAAGTTGAAGCCATTGGCAATTGATACTGAAGAAATATTTGAATTATTCCTTTTGCACAAAGTGAGTACAAATAAGTTAGTAATCAAAACAGAAATACTCAGCAGGTCTGGCAGCGTCTGTAGAGAGAGAAACCGAGTTAACGTTTCAGGCCAATGACCTTGCATCAGAACTGAGCAAAGAGAAACGTAATAGATTTTGAGCGGCACGGTAGCACAGTGGTTAGCACTGCTGCTTCACAGCTCCAGGGACCTGGGTTCGATTCCCGGCTTGGGTCACTGTGTGGAGTTTGCACATTCTCCTCGTGTCTGCGTGGGTTTCCTCCGGGCGCTCCGGTTTCCTCCCACAGTCCAAAGATGTGCGGGTTAGGTTGATTGGCCATGTGAAAAATTGCCCTTAGTGTCCTGAGATGCGTCGGTTAGAGGGATTAGTGGGTAAATATGTGAGGGATATGTGGATAGGGCCTGAGTGGGATTGTGGTTGGTGCAGACTCGATGGGCCGAATGGCCTCTTTCTGTACTGTAGGGTTTCTATAATTTCTATGATTTCCAAATGAATGGGAAGAGGATGAACAGAAGGAAAGGTCTGTGGTAGGCGGAGGGCAGGAGACTTTAAATGACAGGTTGATGGTGCAAGGCCAAAGGGAATGGTAAAGGGTTAAGTAAAGACACAAAAGAAGTGTCCAGAGGAGGTGTGATTAGCAGGATAGCTCTCATCCAAACGCAAAATAAGGAACCAGGAGGAAAGAAAAACACTAATCAGGAAAGAAACAAAGCCAAATGAGGTTATGAACCCAAATTGTTGAACTCGGTGTTGTGTCCAGAAGGCTATAGAGTTTCAAGTTGAAAGAGGAAGCACTGCTCCTCGAGCTTGCGTTGTGCTGCTTTGGAACACTGCAGTAGGTCAGAGGGGCAGAAAGGTGGAGAATTCATGGAGTCACACTTGTGGGCTGAACTGAAGTGTTCCTCGCAGGAGTGAGGTTTAGGGGCCTGTGAACTTTGTTGGGAGTTGGGACACTGTGTTAGGGAACTGAGGTGAACCTTCTCACCAGTCTGCCTCCCCACCCACTCCAGGCCAGCCCGCAAACTGCACTGCGAGCCACATCTCGGTGTGGAAAAACAAAAAAGGCATGTGTAGTCACACTGGTCAAATGCACAGTATGTCGGATTCTCCCAAGCCCAGTGAGAGATTCGATCCATAGAGTACAAAAACAAGGAAGATATGATGAACCTTAATAAAACACTGCCTTGGCCCTCACAACAGCATTGTGTCCAATGTGGGACATGGCACTTTTGGAAGGCTTTAGGGGAGCTGCAGAAACAGTTTCTGAGAACAGTTCCAGGGATGAGGAACTTCAGCTTTGTGGATAGATTGGAGAAATTGGGATTGTTTTTCTCGGAGAAGAGAAGATTGAGAAGAAATTTGATAAGAGGTATTCAGAATCGTGAGGGGGTCAAGGCAGAGTAGACCGAGAGAAACTATTGCCGTTGGTGGAAAGACCAACAACCAGAGGATACAAATTTAAAGTATCAAAGATGACACAACAGCGCTTTTGTTCAGGAACACACTGTCTTGAGAGTGAGCAGAGGCAGAGGGCGGCACGGTGGCACACTGATTAGCACTGCTGCCTCACAGCGCCAGGGACCCAGGTTCGATTCCCGGCTTGGATCACTGTCTGTGCAGAGTCGGCATGGTCTTCCTGTGTCTGCGTGGGTTTCTTCTGGGTTTCCTCCCACAGTCCGAAAGACATGTTGGTTAGGTGCATTGGTCATGCTAAATTCTCCCTCAGTGTACCCGAACAGGCGCCGGAGTGTGGCGACTAGGGGATTTTTACAGTAACTTCATTGCGGTGTTAATGTAGGCCTACTTGTGACACTAATAAATACATTTTAAACTTGAAACTTAATCATGGCTTTTAAAAGGGAATTGAATGAGTACCTGAGTAAATACATTTGCAGTGCTATGGGGGAAGGGTGTGGGAGTGGTACAGGCTTGGTGGGCCAAGTGGCCTCTGTAATGTAACCATTCTATGGCTTCAATTGTTTTTTCCATCTTTTGTATTACATTTCGTTAGCAGATCTCAGTTTGCATTGCTCCTCATTTGTTTGGAATGTGGACAGATCACCTATCAGACAATAAACATTTTCTACCACTGTCCTAGTGTTTACGGGCCATTGGAATCTCTCCAATCAAGGCAGGGTATTCAGAACTGAGCTTTATATGGAGCTGCAGGAAAGTGGTGTTTGATATGAAAAGAGGAAGCTGAGCCTCAGCCTTGGAGAGGATGTGGAATATGTAGAAATAATGAGGCCAAGAAGATCAATGGACACTAAGCCTGGAGCCATCAAAAACAAGAGCTTTTATTGCCAGTTGAGTTTGAATCTAATGTGTCCACACAACTTAACAAAAAAATGAAGTAATACAATATTTTATATAATTTTGTCAGGTGTGCCGGCACATTAAGAATGGAGATGTTCTGTTGCTGAACCGCCAACCAACTTTGCACAGGCCCTCCATACAGGCCCATCTTGCCCGTATCCTCCCAGGAGAGAAGGTTCTGAGGCTTCACTATGCGAACTGTAAAGCCTACAACGCTGACTTTGATGGTGATGAAATGAATGCACACTTCCCACAGAATGAACTTGGCCGAGCAGAGGCCTATGTGATTGCCAGTACCGATGAGCAATATTTGGTTCCCAAGGCAAGTACATTGGGCGCTATTTTACCATTTTGATTTTAAGTGCTGGGCGAACTTGAAACTGGGAGTGTTTCAGATCCGACTTTTAGACGCCCCCATTCGCACTCTGCCTGAAAAAATATCAGCGATTCCGAATCGCGCTGCACCCTGTGGGCGAGGATTAACATGTCCGAAATCCTGCAGCTGCGATCGGCACCTCCAACTGCGCATGCTCAGGACAAAAAAATGATAGAATACGGCTCCCCTTCTGCGCCGATTCTGAATGGGCGAATGCGATGGTAAAGGGGGAAGTGCCGGTAAGATTGGGCATGCAGCCCATTAAGTCAATTTAAATGGATGCAAATGCATTTAAGTGGCCATCGCGCCCGTTTCAGGTGCGGTCCCAATCATGGCTGTTTTCAGGCCTTGGTAAAGGGGGAACCGGCGTGGAGACGGGCGTGGATCACGCTACTCGCCTCACGCCAGACTTTACCAAGTTTTCGCACCCGAAAATGGGCGCACCTTGATGGTAAAATCGGACCCATAATGTAGTTAGCACTGCTATCGCACAGCGCCAGGGACCCGGGCTTGATTCCCGGCTTGGGTCACTGTCTGTGTGGAGTCTACATGTTCTCCCCATGTCTGCGTGGGTTTCCTCCAGGTGCTCTGGTTTCCTCCCACAGTCCAAAGATGTGTGGGTTAGGTGGATTAGCCATGCTAAATTGCCCCTTAGTGTCAGGGGGACTAGCTAGGGTAAATGCATGGACTTATGGGGATAGGACCTGGGTAGGATTGTGGTTGGTGCAGACTCGATGGTCTCCTTCTGCACTGTAGGACTCTATGATCTATGAAAGCAAGTAAAGATGGAAAATTATCCTGATTTTACTTGAGTGGAAAAGTAACATATTGCAGAGTGGATATTGTACAATTCCCCATCCTTTGCTTTTTGCATCTTGTCACTGATTGCCAACTTCCTGACTGGGCTGTAGTTTCACAGGTGCTGACAAGGCAAGTACAAGCCCAAGTGACTATTTCTAATGGAGAATATAGGCAGCTTTTTTCTACTGAGAATGAGGATATAGGCCGAGTTCCAACCTGTAGCACACTTAATTAGTTAAGTGTGCACCATGAGTGAGTTAAAGCAACCTTTTGCCGAACATGGGATTGTAAGGGCGTGCAGGGAACAGACATTTCCACAGATGGAGAAAGATGAACTGTATGAAAGTAAACATTTAGCATTGTCTGTATTAGTCTGGAATATGCCTATCTGATCACTGGCACTTTGAGAAATGGTACTGAGCCACGGTAATGGGATAATTGAAAGAGATTACAGAGGATAAAATATATTTTAGTTGTGTGCATGTTTATAATTTATTGGATATACTGGCACCTGAAAGTATCTTTGCTTCACATTGATTTATTGATAACGGGCATGGTATGTGACGATCAAAGGACACAATGGTACTTGGGTGTGAGCAAATTGCAGCATAGGACACTCGTGGGAATTGTGAGCATGGTGCCTCTGTAAAGACTTGACTCTATTGTTACTACTGTAATAAAAACAGAAAATGCTGGATAAATTCAGCTGCTTTGGCAGCATCTATGGAGAGAAACAGAGTTAACGTTTCAGATCTAAATGATCCTTCTACAGAACTTGTTTCCACAGATGCTGCCAGACATGCTGAGTTTATCCAACGTTTTTATCTACCTTGATGCGCTTTAAGACTTCCAGCACCACCTCCTCTGTAATATGTACACTCCTCAAGACATCACTATTTATTTCCCCAAGTTCCCTATCATCCATGCTTTTCTCAATAGTAAATACTGATGAGAAATATTCATTTAGGATCTCACCCCTTAGTGGATCCACACACAGATGACCTTGTTGATCCTTAAGAGGTCCTACTCTCTCCCTTGTTACTCTTTTGCCCTTTATGTATTTGTAGAAGCTCTTTGAATTCTCCTTTGCCTTAGCTGCCAAAACAATCTCATGTCCCCTTTTTGCCATCCTGATTTCTCTCTCAACTCTACTCCTGCACCCGCTATACTCTTCAAGGGATTCACTTGATCCCAGCTGCCTGTGCATGTCATGTGCCTCTTTCTTCTTCTTGACCAGGGCCTCAATATCCCGAGTCATCCAGGGTTCCCTACTTCTGCCAGTCCTGCCCTTCACTCTAAGAGGAATGTGTTTATCCTGAACTCTGGTGAACACACTTTTGAAAGCCTGCCACTTACCAGACATCCCTTTGCCTTCCCAGAGACTCCCCCAGTTAACTTTTGAAAGTTCCTGCCTGATACCATCAAAATTTGCCTTGCCCCAATTTAGGATTTTCTGTTTTTATTTCAGATTTCCAGCATCCACAGTATTTTGCTTTTATTTATTTGTTGCTGCTGTATATGTACTGTGGTGAAGGTAATGTGATGAATTTGAATGAGGGAACACGGAGTAGGGGAATGGCAGTAGGTGTAGGAATGCACTGCAGACACTGATGAATAGGAATTCTGAGAGTATGGGGGCAATACATTTGAGCCCAGTTGCATCCTTATCTGATGTTACTCCACTCACTTCCCAACTCTCTTTTTTTCCTTGCCTTTTAAATCTAGTCTTCCGAGGTGGTAATATTTTAAGCTGAAATTACTTCCCTAACTTTTCCATGCTCCCCACCTAATGGCTGGGGTTCTCCCAAAAAAATTCTAAGTGTTGAATTTGGGTGAAAACTGGAGTAAATCATGATGGTTTTTTTTCAGTGAGAGTTCAGAGAAGAATCTCCCACACTCTGTGCACTGCAGAGTGCATTCGTGTGAATCCCGTTGAAAAGCTGTGGACGGGGCCTATTCCCGCTGGTGAGGCCGGCAGCATAGCACTGAGTGGGCCACTGCACATGCGCTGATCTGTCGGTGCCAAGCTCGGCGCGTACGCAGTGTTAATTTGCAACCTGTTCTCACTGGGGCAACGACTTAAGTCAGAACAATGTGAGTGTTCTGCCTTCCATTGGATGAGAGAGGATGTTGCCTCTCTCTCTTTCTCTAGGAGGTAATCTTGTTGTTGCCTCCCCGTGGATATTGCGTCATTGATTAAATGTAAAACATTCTTTGATATTTTCCACTAGGATGGCAAACCTTTGGCAGGTCTAATTCAGGATCACATGGTTTCTGGCACCAGCATGACAATCCGAGGCTGTTTCTTCACCCGAGAACAGTACATGGAGCTCGTCTACCGAGGCCTCACAGACAAAAAGGGCCGGGTGAAGATTCTTCAACCCGCTGTGATTAAACCGTACCCACTCTGGACTGGAAAGCAGGTGATTCCGCTGACTGTCAAGCTGTCAGAAGTTGTTAAGAGGTTAATTAGTACTGGAATGATAAATTGTGCATGGTTAGAGGCTATAGAAATCAGTTTAAGCAGAGATCCACCCTCACTCTCACCTGCAAGCTCCAGCAACCAAACCTTGAAAAAAAATTTAATTCCATTTCATGCCCTGTTTATTGCTTCTGAATTTAGCGAGGGTAATAAAGGAACAGTTTTGTTTTATCACCGGGTGCCGATTTATTTTGATGGGATGTGTGTGGTTGGAAAATCTTACTCCACGGAGTCACTTTTGATGGAGTGGGTGATTTTGCAGAAGCCCTTCCTGAATTTAAGCATAATATAACTTTGCTGACTTTTATTCAGCTTCTTTTGCATAGGAACAGGGGTGGACTGTTCAGCCCTCAAGCCTGTTCTACCATTGTATCAGATCATCATTGATCTGTACCTTCATCCCTCTGCCTCGGCCTTTATAACCACTAATACCCCTGTCTTACAATGCCTTGCATTATTATTTTTTTGGACCTGATAATACTCTTTGCCAGTTCCCCCTGACAATATTGTCACTTGTTATTTAAAAACAAAAATATCAGACCAGAAAAAATAAGTAGATAAGCACGGTTCTCCCACCAAGGTGAGTTTGGGCGATTGGGGGATTCCCCATGTGATTTGTGCCCTTGAAACATTGCTGGCCAGGAACGTGCCAGCTCCTGACCTGAGCTTCCACTTGGCTGCAGTGACCAAATCCTCATCAACTGCTACCTGAGACTGGTAGCTGCAGTGTAACTGTGCTACCTGATAATATGTCTGCACTGTTCCAACTTCTGAAGAAAAATATTGACCGACTGATCGGGCCTGGTATCATTTCTGCCATCTCCCCACTCGGGATGTATTTGATATACTTCTTAACATCAAAATATATATTAGGGAGAAGGAAAGCTTCTGTTCTTCATAGTGAGGATGAAAAAGCTGTCTGTCAGGAGGCACCCATGGCAAAAAATCAAGAACCTGGTTTGGCATCTTAGTTGAATGGGATTGATATCTGGGGGTGGAATGTGTGGCAGCAGCGGAGGGAGGGGCATGGTGTGGGAGTCTTAAAGAGAAAAGGAATCAAATAACAAATGAAGAGTATTCACCCAGTGACTTGAATAACGAGAGCAAATTCACCATGGTTGTGAGCCATGCAGAACAGGAAGGTTGTCACGAGCGATCCTCCTTTTTGGTGAGTCAGCTGACCTTGGGCGGGGCCTTGGTAGAGGATGCTGCAGCTCACCTCAGCCTCTCTTGACTAACGGAATTGGGGACGTGGGAACCAGGCAGGCTGTTGAATGGTATGGAATGACTCCTCCTGCACATCACTACTGGTAAGTGTGGATGTTAAATGGGGGCAGGATTGGACATTGCTGTCAAACCATCCACACTCGATAGATCATCGACTCTGAGTTCAAGCTCACACTTGGTTGCTTGGGCAAGGTGAGAGAGTGGTACCCGCTAGCCTTGGAATCATTTTTGAGCTGAAGTTAGTACCTTTGTTGAAGGAACAGAGAATATGGGAGTAGGGAAAAATGTTAACCCAGCTTGAACTGCATCAGAATAAAGAATGTTAATATGACCCTGATGCATATCGAATGCAGTAGATGGCTTGTGATGATTGTGTTAATAAATAGCTATTTATTACTGTACTGTCACTGGTTGATTCCTATTTCTCTATGCTGTATCTAAACACATTGCTGCCTTCTCAGGTTGTCTCTACGTTGCTGATTAACGTGATCCCCAAGGATCAAATACCATTGAACTTAATAGGAAAATCTAAAATCAGCGGGAAGGCTTGGGTTAAAGAAGCACAGCGCATGGTGGTAAACTTCGATCCAGAATGGATGTCTGAGTCCAAGGTCAGTTAATACTTGCAATGTGCTTTGCAATCTTGGGACTGTTCAAAATTGAATTTTTGTGCTTGGTGGTTTTCCCTCTCGCCTTCTGACCTCACATACAGGGTTATTAATCTGTGAGCTGCAGGCACCTGTGACAACTCAGCCTGGCTCTCGTCCTCCCTTTGAGAGTTTGGACAGTGTGAGATTTAGTGGGGTATTTGTCAGTTTGGCGAGATGGGTAGGCTGGAGCGTCTGTGAATACAGTCTGAGCCTGTTGTTGTCCTTGCCACAAGCGGACTTGCTGGATAGTGATCAGGAGTGGATAAAGCCAGGTGATTTCCCCGTTCTCCAGCTCAGCTGCCAGATCCAAATACTTCCCCTGGCTGGGATCAGTTAACCTGTCTTAGACAAGGCAAACTGGAGTGGGAATTCTTACTCTGTAGGGTTGGGTAAGTAGTCTCACTGCACCAGGTTAAAGTCCAACAGGCTTATTTGGTAGCACGGGCTTCCGGAGCGTCGCTCCTTCATCAGGTGGAACTTGCCTGATGAAGGAGCGGCACTCCGAAAGCTCGTGCTACCAAATAAACCTGTTGGATTTTAACCTGGTGTTGTGAGAGTGCTTACTGTGCCCAGTCCAATGCTGGCAACTCTACATCATCTGTGGGGCTAACAGTGTCTTTATCAACTGGGTCACTTGGAGCTTGGCTTTTTGAAAATATTTTCTGGGATGCGGGTGGCGCTAAAATAGTGACAGATTGTCAAAGGAACTAATTCAATGCAAAATACTTTGGGACATTTTTGAAAGATGTGATATGATATAATATAAATTCAAGTTCTTTCTGTCTTAATGTTTTTGTTAAATTAGCGCATCGATTTTTTCAGTGATGTTGCTAATATGGCTGAATGTGATTTCATCCAATTAGTGTTTATTGCACTTACACTGGTTCTCTTTGGGACGACAGGTTGTCATTCTGGAAGGAGAGCTGCTGTGTGGCGTTCTGGACAAGGCACATTATGGCAGCTCAGCCTATGGCCTGGTCCACTGCTGTCAGGAACTGTACGGTGGTGAGACAAGTGGAAAAGTACTGACCTCTCTGGCTCGTCTCTTCACCGCTTACCTCCAGCTATACAGGGGATTTACTTTAGGTAACAGCTTGTGACTTACCATATGATACTTCATCTGTCCCTCTCGTCTGCTTCAAACTTTTATTCAGGAGCACAGGAGTAGGAGGAGTCCTTTTGGCCCCTTGAGCCTGCTCTGCCAATTAACTGGATCATGGATGATCTTCTACTCAATGCCATTATCCCATATTGTCCCCATATCCCTTAATGTCATTGATACCCAGAAATCTATCGACTGCTGCTTTGAACGTACTCCATGGCTGAGCCTCCATATCCCTCTGGGATGGAGAATTGTAACGATTTACCACCCTCTGACTGAATAAATTTCTCCTCATCTCGGTCCTGAAAAGCCTACCTAGATTGTGTCCCCTGCTTCTAGGTGGCCGCCTACCTCCTACTATCACCCGCCAACTTGGGGAAATGTCCTTGCATCGACCCTGTCAAGCCCTGTAAGAATTTTGTGCGTACTTCAATGAGATCACCTTTCCAGAGAACTCGAGAGAATACTGATATTGAGGAAAGACATTAGCATAGATAATGTGGAATCCGTATGAATGGAGTAAAGAAACAACAAGGGGCAAAAAACATTGGTGGGGATGGTATACAGACCACCAAAATGTAGTGGTAATGTTGAGAAAAGCATTAGACAAGAAATCAGAGTTTCATGTGTTAAAGGAACATCTGTGATTATGGGTGACTTTAATCTGCATATAGATTGGGAGAGTCAAATTAGTTACAGTACAATAAAGGAGGAATTTCTGGAGTGCATACCGGATGGTTTTCTGGAGCAATACGTTAAGGAACCAACAAGGGAGCAGGCCATCTTGGACTGGGTGTTGTGCAATGAGAAAGATTTAATTGTGAGAGCACCCTTGGGGACGAGTGACCATAATATGGGTGAATTCTTTGTCAAGGCGGATAGCGATGTAGTTGATTCTGAGACTAAGTTCCTGCATCTCAATAAAGGTAGCTATGATGGTGTGAGGCATGAATTGGCCATGATGGATTGGGAAACATTATTGAAAGGAAAGACAGTGGACAGGCAATGGCAGGCATTTAAAGAACAAATAGGTGAACTCCAGAAGTTGTTTGTTCCTGTTTGGCGTAAGAGTGGTAAGGGAATTGTGGCCAAACCTTGGCTTTCAAGGGAAATTAGAGATAGTATCAGATTCAAGGAAGAAGCATACAAATTGGTAAGGGAAAGAAATAGGCCTGAGGATTGGGAGTAGTTTAAAATTCAGCAAAGGAGGATCAAGGGATTGATTAAGAAGGGAAAAATAGAGCGAAAGTTAGCCAGTGGGGAACATAAAAACTGACTGTAAAAGTTTCTATAGGTATGTAAAGAGAAAAAGATTGACAACAACGAATGTTGGCCCCTTACAGTCAGAAATGGGATAATTCATAATGGGGAATAAAGAAATGGCTGAGGGATTAAATTTATACTTTGCTTCAGTCTTCACAAAGGAAGACACGAATAATGTACCAGAAGTGCTGAGAGAAATGTGTTTTAGTGAGGAGCTGAAGGAAATCAGCATTAGTAGAGAAATGGTTTTTGGGGAAATTGATGGAATTGAAGATGGATTAATCTCCAGGTCCTGATAATCTTCATCCCAGAGTACTTAAGGAAGTGGCCCTGGAAATAGTAGATCCATTGTTGGTTATTTTCCAAAATTTTTTGAACTCTGGAATAGTTCCTACATATTGGAGGGTAGCTAATGTAAGCCCGCTATTCAAAAAGGGAGGTAGAGAGAAAACAGGGAACTATAGACCAGTGAGCCTAACATGCGTGCGTGTGTCTATCCGCCCGTACCCATCCCCCTCTCTATCCCTTCTTTCCCTTCCATCCCTCTCTTCTATCTCTATGGGTGGCTATGGGCTTGTTTCTTTTGTTAAACAAGGCAAACAGGATTACGAAATCCAGAATACTTTGCCAACTTGAAATGGGTTCATCACTTGTTTCATTCTATACAAGGGTCCACTGCACTTCAGAAGAAAGCAATTGGCCCCCTCAAGTGCTCTGAAACATCCTGAGGATTTACCAAGATGTTGTTTGCAGATGCTACCTTAGCTGTAAGATATTATGAAAATGTCTCTGTTGTCGTATACATTTTTGAAAGCTTAAAAGCTCTGCTGCAGTATAAGAAGAAAGATTTCTCTTGAATGAATGGAGATAAAAGTTTTCTGTCCAGCTTGTAAACGTTTGCGAAACTTTTCAAATTAGATGTGGAAGATATCCTAGTGAAGCCCAAGGCAAATACAAAGAGGCAGAAGATCATTGCAGAATCGACACGGTGTGGAGCCAAGGTAAAGATACGAATGGTTAAACAGTGCAGTGAGCTTGACTTGCATCTCATGATTAAAATTGAATGTGATGATAAAAGGCCCATATTGGCAGTCAAGTCTTGGAAATGAGATAAGAAATGTGAAGTTGCAAACGTTTTCCCTTTTAGATGTTTAAATGAGTGGCTCTGTTCTTTGATGTTGCTGGAGGGGAGAAGAGAGAAGAAGAGTTGCTGATTTCTTCTCCCCGCCACTGCTTAGATGCGGGAGGGACATGGGCATGCATCCTGGATCATCAGCCTGGTGGATGAATAATCAGGGTTCCAAAAATTTTAGTAGAAGGGTGAAAAATAAACAAAGAACAAAGAAAAGTGCAGCACAGGAACAGGCCCTTCAGCCCTCCAAACCTGTGCCGATCATGATGTCTGCCTAAACTAAAACCATATGCACTTAACGGAGTCCGTGTCCTTCTAGAGTGCAGAGGAGATTTACCAGGATGCTGCCTGGTTTGGAGTGTCGGTCTTATGAGGAAAGGTTGAGGGAGCTGGGGCTGTTCTCTCTGGAGCGGAGGAGATTGAGGGGAGACTTAATAGAGGTTTATAAAATGATGAAGGGGATAGATCGAGTGAACGTTCAAAGACTATTTCCTCGGGTGGATGGAGCTATTACGAGGGGGCATAACTATAGGGTTCATGGTGGGAGATATAGGAAGGATATCAGAGGTAGGTTCTTCACGCAGAGAGTGGTTGGGGTGTGGAATGGACTGCCTGCAGTGATAGTGGAGTCAGACACTTTAGGAACATTTAAGCGGTTATTGGATAGGCACATGGAGCACACCAGGATGGTAGGGAGTGGGATAGCTTGATCTTGGTTTCAGATGAAGGTCGGCACAACATCGTGGGCCGAAGGGCCTGTTCTGTGCTGTACTGTTCTATGTTCTATTCCCATCCTATTCATGGATTCATCTTGTTGCCCCTTAAGTGCAATATACATTGAATAGTAAAAATGACTTATTTTTAAAAACACGTGTTAGCAGTGAAGCGTTTTTGTCTGTCATAAGAACATAAGAACATAAGAAATAGGAGCAGGAGTAGGCCATCTAGCCCCTCGAGCCTGCCCCGCCATTCAATAAGATCATGGCTGATCTGACGTGGATCAGTACCACTTACCCGCCTGATCCCCATAACCCTTAATTCCCTTACCGCTCAGGAATCCATCCATCCGCGCTTTAAACATATTCAGCGAGGTAGCCTCCACCACCTCAGTGGGCAGAGAATTCCAGAGATTCACCACCCTCTGGGAGAAGAAGTTCCTCCTCAACTCTGTCTTAAACCGACCCCCCTTTATTTTGAGGCTGTGTCCTCTAGTTTTAACTTCCTTACTAAGTGGAAAGAATCTCTCCGCCTCCACCCTATCCAGCCCCCGCATTATCTTATAAGTCTCCATAAGATCCCCCCTCATCCTTCTAAACTCCAACGAGTACAAACCCAATCTCCTCAGCCTCTCCTCATAATCCAAACCCCTCATCTCCGGTATCAACCTGGTGAACCTTCTCTGCACTCCCTCCAATGCCAATATATCCTTCCTCATATAAGGGGACCAATACTGCACACAGTATTCCAGCTGCGGCCTCACCAATGCCCTGTACAGGTGCATCAAGACATCCCTGCTTTTATATTCTATCCCCTTCGCAATATAGGCCAACATCCCATTTGCCTTCTTGATCACCTGTTGTACCTGCAGACTGGGCTTTTGCGTCTCATGCACAAGGACCCCCAGGTCCCTTTGCACGGTAGCATGTTTTAATTTGTTTCCATTGAGATAGTAATCCCATTTGTTATTATTTCCTCCAAAGTGTATAACCTCGCATTTATCAACGTTATACTCCATTTGCCATATCCTCGCCCACTCACTCAGCCTGTCCAAATCTCTCTGCAGATCTTCTCCGTCCTCCACACGATTCACTTTTCCACTTATCTTTGTGTCGTCTGCAAACTTCGTTACCCTACACTCCGTCCCCTCCTCCAGATCATCTATATAAATGGTAAATAGTTGCGGCCCGAGTACCGATCCCTGCGGCACGCCACTAGTTACCTTCCTCCAACCGGAAAAACACCCATGTATTCCGACTCTTTGCTTCCTGTCGGATAGCCAGTCCCCAATCCACTTTAACACACTACCCCCAACTCCGTGTGCCCTAATCTTCTTCAGTAGCCTTTTATGGGGCACCTTATCAAACGCCTTTTGGAAATCCAAAAACACCGCATCCACCGGTTCTCCTCCATCAACCGCCCTAGTCACATCTTCATAAAAATCCAACATGTTCGTCAAGCACGACTTTCCCCTCATGAATCCATGCTGCGTCTGATTGATCGAACCATTTCTATCCAGATGCCCTGCTATCTCCTCTTTAATAATGGATTCCAGCATTTTCCCTACTACAGACGTTAAGCTGACCGGCCTATAGTTACCCGCCTTTTGTCTCCTTCCTTTTTTAAACAGCGGCGTAACATTAGCCGTTTTCCAATCAACCGGCACTACCCCAGAATGCAACGAGTTTTGATAAATAATCACTAACGCATCCACTATTACCTCTGACATTTCTTTCAATACCCTGGGATGCATTCCATCCGGACCCGGGGACTTGTCCACCTTCAGTCCCATTAGTCTACCCAGCACTGCCTCTCTGGTTACATTAATTGTATTAAGTATTTCTCCTGCTGCCAACCCTCTATCGTTAATATTTGGCAAACTATTTGTGTCCTCCACCGTGAAGACCGACACAAAAAACTTATTTAAAGACTCAGCCATATCCTCATTTCCCACTATTAACTCCCCCCTCTCGTCCTCCAAGGGTCCAACATTCACTCTAGCCACTCTATTCCTTTTTATATATTTATAAAAACTTTTACTATCATTTTTTATATTAATTGCTAGCCTAGCTTCATAGTCTATCCTTCCTTTCTTTATCGCTTTCTTAGTCTCTCTTTGTTGTTTCTTAAATTTTTCCCAATCACTTGTTTCTCCACTATTTTTGGCCACTCTGTACGCAGCTGTTTTTATTTTAATACTCTCCTTTATTTCCTTCGTTATCCACGGCTGGTTCTCCCTTTTCTTACAATCCTTGTTTTTTGCTGGAATATATTTTTGCTGAGAACTGAAAAGGATCTCCTTAAAAATCCTCCACTGTTCCTCAGCTATCCTACCTGCCAGCCTGCTCTCCCAGTCTACCTTAGCCAATTCATCCCTCATCCTATCATATTTCCCTCTGTTCAAACAGAGGACACTGGTTTGGGACCAAACTTTCTCCTCTTCCATCTGAATCAGAAATTCGACCATATTGTGGTCACTAGACCCAAGAGGGTCCTTCACAATAAGATCCTTAATTCTACCTACCTCGTTACACAATACCAGATCCAAAATAGCTCGTTCCCTCGTCGGTTCCGTAACATGCTGTTCAAGGAAACTATCCCGACAGCATTCTAAGAACTCTTCCTCCATTCCACCCTTACCGACTTGAGTCTGCCAGTCAATGTGCATGTTGAAGTCCCCCATGATTATTGCCGTTCCGTTTTTACACGCATCCCTTATCTGCTTGTTTATAGCCCTCCCCACCTCAACATTATTATTTGGGGGCCTATATACCACACCTACTAGTGTCTTTCTCCCTCTACTATTCCTCATCTCTACCCATAACGATTCCACGTTTTGTTCCTTAGAGCCTATGTCATCCCTCAGTACTACCCTGATATTATCTCTTATTAATAGCGCGACCCCACCACCTTTTCCTTCCTGTCTATTCTTCCTAAACGCCTGATACCCCTGGATATTCATCTCCCAGTCCTGGTCACCTTTCAGCCACGTTTCTGTAATGGCCACTAGATCGTACCCACTCGTGCTGATTTGCACCATCAACTCATATACCTTGTTCCGAATGCTTCGTGCATTCAGGCAAAGTGTCCTTATTCCAGCTTTTATCTGGACCCGCTTTGATGAGTTGCGAACACCCTCTCCCTCTACTCCCTTATCTAAATTACCGCCTTCATTCACTTGCACCCTCTCCTCTACCATTAATTTTGTAATTCCCCTTACCCCTGCATCCTCCACCCCATCAATTAGTTCCTTGATCCTAGTCAACTCTTCTAGCTCCCCTCCCCCCAACCTATCTAGTTTAAATTCTCCCCAGTAACTTTAGCCAACCT
This sequence comes from Mustelus asterias, assembly GCF_964213995.1. NCBI lineage: Eukaryota > Metazoa > Chordata > Chondrichthyes > Carcharhiniformes > Triakidae > Mustelus > Mustelus asterias. Next base: position 175,192,398 of record NC_135801.1, on the reverse strand, counting down.
ACCGGCCAGGATATTGGTCCCCGTGTGATTCAAGTTCCACCCGTTTTTTGTATACAGATCACCCCTGCCCCTAAAGAGGTCCCAATGGTCCAGGAACCTGAATCCCTGCCCCCTGCACCAGTCCCTCAGCCACACATTCATCTTCCACCTCACTCCATTCCTGCCCTCACCTTCCCGTGGCACAGGCAGTAATCCTGAGATTACTACCTTTGCTTTCCTCTTTCTCAGCTGTCTCCCTAATTCCCTGTACTCCCTTTTCATGACCCCTTCTCCCTTCCTACCCACATCAGCGGTACCAATATGTACCGCTACCTCAGGCTCCTCTCCCTCCCACCTCAGGATTTCCGGGACGCGACTAGCGACATCCTGGATCCCGGCCCCAGGGAGGCAGACCACCATGCGAGAATCCCGCCTACCTCCGCAGAAACGCCTGTCTGTCCCCTTCACCATCGAGTCCCCGATTAATACCGCCTTCCTCCTCTTTTCCTTAGCCCTCTGAGTTACAGGGCTGGACTCCACTGCGGAGACACGGCCACTGCTGCTTCCCCCAGGCGGGCTGTCCCCCCCAGCAGTACTCAAGCAGGAGTACTTGTTGTGCAGGGGCAAATCCACTGGGGTGCTCTCAACCACCCTAGCCTTACCCTTCCTGGCCATCACCCACTTGGCCTCCTCCCGTTGCCCTGGTGTGACCACCTGATGATAGCTCTTGTCTATCACCTCCTCATTCTCCCTCATCAGCCTAAGATCCTGTCAGAGGGTTAAATGGTGGGGAAAGGTTGCTTAACATCGGCATATTTTCTTGACTATATGGAAGATCGAGGCATTCAAAATGTGAAAAGAATTTTAGGATTATTTCCGCTTATTCTTGATTCCCCCACTAGAGGGAATAGTTTTCCCATCTACAGTGTTGGATCACATGTACCATTTTACATACTTCAGGTAATCCTCACGCTTCTAAGCTCAAATATATGAAAGCCAAGTTTATGGAACCTGACCTCAGTTTCACCCTTTGTTCTGGTATCAGCCGGGTATATATTTACTTTACCCCTCCAAGTCCAATTCACCTTTCCTAATGTTGAGTGCCTTTACTTTCTCAGAAGACTAAGGAAATTTGGCATGTCGGCTATGACTCTCACCAACTTCTACAGATGCACCATTGAAAGCATTCTTTCTGGTTGTATCACAGCTTGGTATGGCTCCTGCTCTGCCCAAGACCGCAAGGAACTACAAAAGGGCGTGAATGTAGCCCAATCCATCTCTCAAACCAGCCTCCCATCCATTGACTCTGTCTACACATTCAGCTGCCTCGGCAAAGCAGCCAGCATAATTAAGGACCCCATGCACCCCGGACATACTCTCTTCCACCTTCTTCTGTCGGGAAAAAGATACAAATGTCTGAGGTCACGTACCAGCCGTCTCAAGAACAGCTTCTTCTCTGCTGCTGTCATGACTTTTGAATGGACTTCCCTTGCATTAAGTTGATCTTTCTCTACACCCCAACTATGACTGTAACACTACATTCTGCACTCTCTCATTTCCTTCTCTATGAATGATATGCTTTGTATAGCGCGCAAGAGACAATACTTTTCACTGTATGTTAATACATGTCAAATCAAATCAAATCAAAAGTCATTGAACACAGTTCAACATCCGGATGGGTTTTGGCCAAGGCTGTAGAACTGAGCACCAACATCATAAACGCGGCAGGAAGTTGACTCGTATTCCTTTTTCTGACAAAACATTGCAAAGAAATTTTTCGTTTTCCTTAAAATAGCAAGCAAAAGTTGTTCTTGAACTGCCAAATGAAATGATGCAATTCATTTATTATGATCCTTATAGACATAATTACTGGCAAGCTTTTAATTCAAGTCACTTTTTTTTTAACAGGCTATCCGAAATGCTTTTAACTTAGCTGAGTCTGCCTCAAGTGATGAAGCTCGGGACAAGTGGCAGAATGCTCACCTCAGTAAAGATCCCAGGGACATGAATGTGGTGGACCTGAAATTTAAAGAAGAAGTGAATCAGTACAACAACGAAATCAACAAGGTCCGAAATGAGAGAACTTCAGGGTTGATTATTTTTTGGTTCTTTGCTAATAGAGAATATTTGTTCCAGTGGAGGTGATGGGGCTGAGTGTTCAAGAATGTAACAGCGCCATGGGTGTACCTACACCTCATGGACTGCAGCAGCTCAGGAAGACAGCTCACTAGCACCTTCTCGAGGGAAATTTCCATTAGGTACCTTTGTTTAACTATAAGGTTTTTGTCTTTTTTAAACCTTGCCCCCCCCCCACTCCGTTCCTTGTTCATACTTGGAATACCATGTAGAGTTTTGTCTCCATATCGCAGGAAGGATATACTTGCCTCAGCGGAGGTGTAACGATAGTTCACTAGTTTGATTTCTGGGATAAAAGGGTTGTACTATGAAGAGAATGGGGTAATACCTTCGGGGGTTTGGGGGGAGCCTGCTGCCAGCAGCCCTGTTGTATCGCCAGACTCAGTACTGGGATACTCAATGTCAGCTCAATTGGACTGCACATCAAGATGGCCAGACAGTTATCAAGGCACCCAACCAGAGTCTGATTACTCCTTTCATTTGCTGCTAATAGGCTCAAACTAGTGAGCTTATCCACAGCTGATGCAGAGTGAAATAACACTCTGATAGGGTGAGAACCAAAGGTAAGTAACAGTTGGCAGCAGGTGCGTGCGTGCAAGACCACGAGACAAGGGAGAGCGCGGTGGCTAGCCACGATGAGGACACAGTGTGGGGACCCAAGGTCTCTGCTGGCAGCAGAGCGGACCCTCGTGCCAGGCCAATACCAGGCGCACATGACTCTGAGGCCACGATGAGGACACAGTATGATATGGGGAAGCCGAGGACTGTGTCGGCAGCAGAGTGGACCCTTTATACAAAGGGAGGGAGACAGAAAGCAGGAAATTACAGACCAGTTACCTGTCAGGGAAAATTTTAGAAGCTAACATTAAATATGTTATAGCAGGGCGGTTAGATGAATGCAAAGCAACCAGGCAGACTCACATGGTTCTGTGAAAGGGAAATCATGTTCCACCAATTAATTGGAGTTCTAAGAAGAAAGCTAAGTGTTGTTGATAAAGGGGAACTATCGTTTAAGACTTATCTAGATAGCCACATGAACAGACTGGGAATACAAAAGAATGGTCTAGTGGGCACATGAGCGGCGCAGGCTTGGAGGGCCGAAGGGTCTGTTCCTGTGCTGTATTGTTCTTTATTCTAATGGATGTACTGTACTTAGATATCCAGAAGCCATTTGATAAGGTGCTGCTGCAGAAAATAAAGCTCATATTATAGTGGTAACATTGGCATGGATTGAAGATTGGCTAGCTATCAGAATAAAAGTTTTAACAACACCAGGTTAAAGTTGGACTTTAACCTGGTGTTGTTAAAACTCTTACTGTGTTTACCCCAGTCCAACACCGGCGTCTCCACATCGTAGCTATCAGAAAACAGAGTAAGCATAAATGGATCATTTTCTGGCTGGCAAGATGTAATGAGTGGTGTGCCACAGTTCTGTGGCCTCAACTTTTTAAGTTATTTAAATGACTCGGATGAAGGAACCAAAGGTATGCTTGCTAAATTTTCTGATGACGCAAACATAGATAAGAATGTAAGTTGTGAAGAGGACATAAGGAGGCTACAAGGGGATATGGATAGGTTAGGTTGGTGGGCAAAGATCTGGTAAACGGAGTAAAATGTGGGCAAATGTGAAATTGCCCATTTTGACTGGAAAAATAAAAAAGCATATTATTTAAATGGTGAGAGACTGCAGAGCTCTTAGAGGCAGAGGGATCTGGGTGTCCTAGTGCATGAATCGCAAAAGGTTAGTATGCAGGTATAACAATTAATTAGCAAAGCTAATGAAGAGTTATTGTTTATTGAGATGGGAATAGGAATACAAAGGTGGAGAGATGCTTCTGTTATGCAGAACATTGAGACTACGGCCGGGATTCTTCCAAAAAAATTCTAAGCCCTCCAATGTGCAGGAAAATGGGAATAAATCCTGCTGGTTTTTTTTAGCGTGATTTCCAGAATGAATCTCCGACACTCTGTGCATCACAGAGTGCCTCAGCGTGATTTACTTTGGAAATCGGGGGCGGGGCCTATTCCCACCTGAGAGGCCGGCGGCATAGCGCTGAGTGGGCCACTGCGTGTGTGCCGATCTCTGTGGAGATCGGCATCTGTACAGTGACCTCGCATTGCCGGCCTCCAAATCGCTGGCCAGCCCCGCAACCCCTCATCGCTGGCCTTCCGACAGCCCGTCTCCTGATCGCTGGACTCCCACCCCTCCCCGGTCAGCCCCGATCTCCCCAACCCCCGACAATCCCAAACCACCCTCTCCGCCCCCCCCCCCCCCCCCCCCCCCCCCCCAAACCAACCCAGATGGCCAGCCCCAATCGCCGTCCTCCCTCTGCTACCAATCCCAATGCAGAATGGCAACGGGACCTCTCCACCCCCAAAGAGGCACCACCCCCTTGTCTGGTGGGCAATGCCAAAGTGCCCCTTGGACAGTGCCAGTTTGCCCCATTGGCAGTGCCAGGGTGCCAGGCTGGCACTGCCCAAGGGGCGACCGCCCCTTACCCCCGACCTCCCAGGCGGGGTCGCAATGGCAACTCTTCCCTCCAGCGGGGTTGGAAATGAAGATTTCCATATTGTAATCAGCTCCACGCCGATTTCTGGTGCGGAGCTGATTATGCTGGAAACCTTAGTCGCGGAGGCCGTGACACCCAGCGGGAAGAGCGTGAAATGGCCTCCACTGACGTCTCCCGGCAGAGCAGCGCAGCGGGCTGGGAGACTCGACCCCCACATCTGGAATACTGTTTGGGCTGGAAGAATTGACCCCCACATCTGGAACACTGTTTGGGCTGGGAGAATCGACCCCCACATCTGGAATACTGTTTGGGCTGGAAGAATCGACCCCCACATCTGGAATACTGTTTGGGCTGGGAGAATTGACCCCCACATCTGGAATACTGTTTGGGCTGGGAGAATCGACCCCCACATCTGGAATACTGTTTGGGCTGGGAGAATTGACCCCCACATCTGGAATACTGTTTGGGCTGGGAGAATTGACCCCCACATCTGGAATACTGTTTGGGCTGGGAGAATCGACCCCCACATCTGGAATACTGTTTGGGCTGGGAGAATCGACCCCCACATCTGGAATACTGTTTTCATCTCCTTATTTAAGAAAAGGTGCTAATACTTTGGAAGCAGTTCAGAAAAGGTTTACTAATTCTGGAATGGATGGGTTGTCTTATGAGGAAAGGTTGGACTGGCTAGGTTTTTTTTGAAGAAGTGACCAAAATGGTTGACGAAGGAAGGGCCGTGGATGCTGTCTATATGGACTTTAGTAAAGCGTTTGACAAAGTCCCTCATGGTAGGCTAGTGAAAAAGGTTGGATCCCATGGGATAAAGGGGGAGGTGGCTAGATGGGTGGAGAACTGGCTTGGTCATAGAAGACAGTGGGTGGTAGTGGAAGGGTCTTTTTCCGGCTGGAGGCCTGTGACTAGTGGTGTACCGCAGGGCTCTGTATTGGGACCTCTGCTGTTTGTGATTTATATAAATGATCTGGAAGAAGGAGTAACTGGGGTGATCAGTAAGTTTGCGGACGACACAAAACTGGCAGGACTTGCAGATAGTGAGGAACATTGTCAGAGGCTACAGAAGGATATAGATAGGCTGGAAATTTGGGCAAGGAAATGGCAGATGGAGTTCAATCCTGATGAATGCGAAGTGATGCATTTTGGTGGGAATAATGTAGGGAGGAGCTACACGATAAATGGAAGAACCATAAAGGGTGTAGAGACGCAGAGGGACCTGGGTGTGCAAGTCCACAGATCTTTGAAGGTGACGTCACAGGTGGAGAAGGTGGTGAAGAAGGCATATGGCATGCTTGCCTTTATAGGACGGGGCATAGAGTATAAGAGTTGGGGTCTGATGTTGCAGATGTATAGAACGTTGGTTCGGCCGCATTTGGAATACTGCGTCCAGTTCTGGTCGCCACACTACCAGAAGGACGTGGAGGCTTTGGAGAGAGTACAGAGGAGGTTTACCAGGATGTTGCCTGGTATGGAGGGGCTTGGTTATGAGGAGAGATTGGGGAAACTGGGGTTGTTCTCCTTGGAAAGACGGAGGATGAGGGGAGACTTAATAGAGGTGTATAAAATTATGAAAGGCATAGATAGGGTGAACGGTGGGAAGCTTTTCCCCGGGTCGGTGGTGACGTTCACGAGGGGTCATAGGTTCAAGGTGAAGGGGGGGAGGTTTAACACAGATATCAGAAGGACATATTTCACACAGAGGGTCGTGGGGGCCTGGAATGTGTTGCCGGGCAAGGTGGTGGAGGCGGACACACTGGGAACGTTTAAGAACGGAGTGGGAATGGAGGGATACAAAAGAGTGGTCTAGTTTGGACCAGGGAGCGGCGCGGGCTAATTGTTCCTTGTTTCTCGTTTCAAGGCTTCATTCTATGATCATCTTGCTGGTGCCAGTACAGAGCGAGACTGCGGATAGTTGGGAACCTGTCTCAGGGGCAGGGAATTCATATGGTGTTCGTGGAAGTGAAAATGACTAGGGTTGGGAAGCATTTTCCGATCAGGGCCATTGTGATCTCCTGGACTCGTTTCGATCGCCTCAGGGGGTCGGAGAGGAATTTCCCAGATTTTTTTTCCCCATATTGGCCCTGGGGTTTTCACTCTGGGTTTTCGCCTCTCCCTGGAGATCACATGGTCTGGAATGGGGGGGTGGGGGTGAGTTAATAGGTTGTGATGAACAAAGCATCGTAGCTGTGAGGGACAGCTCGGTGGATAGGATATTGGTATGTAGATAGGCTGGAAAATTGGGCGGGGATCCTGGATTCAGGATTCAATCCTGGACCGGGGAGCGGCGCGGGCTTGGAGGGCCGAAGGGCCTGTTCCTGTGCTGTATTGTTCTTTGTTCTTTGTTTGTATTCATTAGATGCAATTGGATACATCCATTAGCTCTTTTCTCTTTGCAGATGCTGCCAGATCTGCTGAGATTTTCCAGTATTTTCTCTTTTTGTTTTGTATCCATTAGGGTTTAGAAGAGGAAGTGGTTAAAATTCTCCCTCAGTGTACCCGAACAGGTGCTGGAGTGTGGCAACTAGGGGATTTTCACAGTGACTTCACTGCAGTGTTAATGTAAGCTTACTTGTGACACCAATAAATAAACTTTTAAAACTGGCTAGATTCTTGAGAAGCAAGGGGGTCGAAAGGTTATCGGAGGTAGGCAGGAATGTGGAGCTGAGGTTACAATCAGATCAGCCATGGTCTTGTTGAATGATGGAGCAGTCTTGAGAAATCATAGAAACCCTACAGTGCAGAAAGAGGCCATTTGGCCCATCGGGTCTGCACCGACCACAATCCCACCCAGGCCCTACCCCCATATCCCTACATATTTACCCGCTACTCCCTCTAACCTACACATCTCAGGACACTAAGGGGCAATTTTAGCACGGCCAATCAACCTAACCCGCACATCTTTGGACTGTGGGAGGAAACCGGAGCACCCGGAGGAAACCCACGCAGACACGAGGAGAATGTGCAAACTCCACACAGACAGTGACCCGAGCCGGGAATCGAACCCAGGTCCCTGGAGCTGTGAAGCAGCAGTGCTAACCACTGTGCTACCGTGCCGCCCCAAGGTGGGCCTACCCCTGCTTCTAATTCATAAGTTTGTGACATATTTAATGACCATCCAGCTAGAGTTGGAAATGTCTCGTTCTGTAGTAGCTTTCTGTCTTGGAAGACGATGGTTTGTGCTGTGGTTGTCAACTGTGTGTTAAATATGGTCTGGCCCCACCCTGGCACAGCAGTCTCTGGCGTACCTGCTTCAGAGAAAGACAGTGCTGAGAAGGTACACGATTCGCTGGCCTCTGTTTTCTCTGGACCCTCTTCTCAGGCAGCTGAACTTTTAGTTTCTGCTTGTTTTATGACCTTGGCGATTGTCTCCCAGTGGCTCAGTCATCTAATCGCTAACATATTAGGAGTAATGTTTATATTTGTTGCCTTAGCACTCTTCTGACCGAAGGGGCCGTGCACTCATCATGGAACCTGTATGATTTTCATTCTGTTCAAATCGATTACCTCAGGCGTACAGGAAAACAAAGTGTTCTCACAATTACACATGGAAAAGATTGCAGCACCTCTCGGAATGTCAGTGATTATAGTGAGCAGCTCTGCAATTTAAAAACCGTACTAAGTGACCATGAGGGAATATTTGATCAGAGCTGCCATTGTTGGTAATTCTATAACGTAAATGTGGTTATGATTAAACATGAGTGAATGATTAATCATTTCTACAGAATTAGCAAGTTAATAATTTGGATTCAAAATTTGATTTCTGATATTACAAGGATTCTGTATTCTGTATCGCCCATGATCTTATTGAATGATGGAGCAGGCTCAAGAGACCTACTCCAGATGTGTGTGCATATATCTTCATGTGTATAATCTGTATACTGTGAAGAATGATGAAAAGAAATGGTAATGCAACAGTTATCAGTAGACTACTGCAGATAAATGTTTATCTGTTCTTTGAATCAGAGTTTTACACCACAGGAGAGAGACCACTTGTTCCATTTGTGCCCAGCTAAGCTCTTTGCAAGTGGTGCTCCATTCACCTGCCCTCTACCCACACACTGTTTCTGTCTGTGCCATGCCGGTAAATAATAGGTTCTCTTTGGTTAAGATAATGGATTTTATTCACTCTACTGCTAACATCTACTGACACTATATTCTGCACCCCCTCCTTTCCTTCTCCCTTATCTACTCTATGAGCAGTGTTTTGTTTGTATAGCGCGCAAGAAACAATACTTTTCACTGTATCCCAATACAATGTGACAGTAAATCAATTCAAATAATCCATTATACGTTTTGCTTTGACTGACAGGTGTGTATGCCCCTGGGTCTTCACAGACGATTTCCGGAGAATAATCTGCAGCTCATGGTGCAGTCCGGTGCAAAGGGCTCGGCTGTTAATACTATGCAGGTATTTTTCTTCTACAACAGTTGAGATCTATGCCATATTTGTATGTACATCTTCCATTTAATGCAAATACCCAAGCGTGGTTTGACAAATCTAGTTGATATTTTGGGGAAGTCACCAGCCTAGTGCACAGGGGAGTATCTTTGGATGTTGTCTGTATTAAATTCCATAATCATTTGAAGGGGTTCTGTAGAAGAGATTATTAGGGAAATGCAATTGGAGGTAACCTTGTGATATGGGTCGGAAATTGGTTGGGAAGCACAGAGAATAGGGCTAAAGGGTTTGCTCACTGGCAAGGATGACGGTAAGTTTAAGTTTATTTATTAGTGTCATAAGTAGGCTTACATTAACACCGCAATGAAGTTACTGTGAAAATCCTCTAGTCGCCACACTCCGGTGCCTGTTCGGGTACACTGAGGGAGAATTTAGCATGGCCAATGCACCTGACCAGCACGTCTTTCGGACTGTGGGAGGAAACCGGAGCAACCGGAGGAAACCCACGCAGACACGGGGGCACTTGCAAATTCCGCACAGACAGTGACCCAAGCCAGGAATCAAACCCAAGTCCCTGACGCTGTGAGGCAGCAGTGCTAACAGCTGTGCCACTGTGCTGTCCATAAAATGGTGTTCCGTAGTGTTCCTGTGCTGGGGCTTCAGCTTAAAACCGTTATATGGTTTGTTAATGACTTGGATAAAGGAATAGGTATATTCACATTTGCAGTTGTAACTAAATTAGGAGACAAAAGAACAAGAACAAAGAACAGTACAGCACAGGAAACAGGTCCTTCGGCCCTCCAAACCTGTGCCGCTCCTTGGTCCAACTAGACCAATCGTTTGTATCCCTCCATTCCCAAGCTGCTCATGTGACTATCCAGGTAAGTCTTAAACGATGTCAGCGTGCCTGCCTCCACCACCCTACTTGGCAGCGCATTCCAGGCCCCCACCACCCTCTGTGTAAAAAACATCCCTCTAATATCTGAGTTATACTTCGCCCCTCTCACCTTGAGCCCGTGACCCCTCGTGAATGTCACTTCTGATCTGGGAAAAAGCTTCCCACCGTTCACCCTATCTATCCCCTTCATAATCTTGTACACCTCTATTAGATCTCCCCTCATTCTCCGTCTTTCCAGGGAGAACAACCCCAGTTTACCCAATCTCTCCTCATAGCTAAGACCCTCCATACCAGGCAACATCCTGGTAAACCTTCTCTGCACTCTCTCTAACGCCTCCACGTCCTTCTGGTAGTGCGGCGACCAGAACTGGACGCAGTACTCCAAATGTGGCCTAACCAGCGTTCTATACAGCTGCATCATCAGACTCCAGCTTTTATACTCTATACCCCGTCCTATAAAGGCAAGCATACCATATGCCTTCTTCACCACCTTCTCCACCTGTGTTGCCACCTTCAAGGATTTGTGGACTTGCACACCTAGGTCCCTCTGTGTTTCTATACTTCTGATGACTCTGCCATTTATTGTATAACTCCTCCCTACATTATTTCTTCCAAAATGCATCACTTTGCATTATAAATTTTGTTGGTGATGACAAAGGGTTGCAAAAAGATAGATGAGCTAAGTGAATGGGCACTATTTTAGCAGCTGGAATTCAGGTTGGGGATGTCTGACATTATACACTTTGGAACTGAGAAGGATGGACTATTTTTTTAATAGCGAAGCTAGAAGCTGTGGAAGAACAAAATCATTTGGATGCAGATGTCATGATGGCCAATCTCATTTCACTTGGAAACCTGAAAATCAGCAGAGAGACAAAGAACTTTAATGTTCAAGAAAATAAATGCCTTTAATGACTTTGAGAAATGCTTTACCACCACACCTCCCCCCCCCCCCCCACACACACACACACACACACACACACACACACACAGCATTCCTTGCGGAGCCGGCCACTATTGGCTGGATTATCCGGTCCCACTGTTGTCAATGGGAATCCCTGTTGTTCGCACCCTCTGCCGCCGGGAGGGGGTGTCGCTGTTGGCAGGACCAAAAGATTCTGCCCAATGAATTTCGTCTCCATTGTAACATAGGAAACTGACAGCAGATGACGAGTGAGACTTTATCCAGAGCAGTATTGCCCTATTCAACCTCCATGCATCAGTGTGTGTGTGTTTTTTTTTGTCAGATCACTCATTTAAGATATATTTGAAATAGTTAAACGATTTGTAATGCTCTGTGAACCAAGTAAATCTGTCTTTGTTTACAATTCTCATGAAATGATAACAAAATTATGTCACAAATGTTGTTTGTTTCCAGATTTCGTGCCTTCTCGGTCAGATTGAGCTGGAAGGAAGGCGACCTCCACTGATGCCGTCTGGGAAATCTTTGCCCTGTTTCGAACCTTATGACTTCACTCCGCGATCTGGCGGTTTTGTTACTGGCCGATTCCTCACTGGTATCAGCCCTCCGGTAGGCAAAAATACATCAAGGGTTTTGGAAATTGTTTTATTGCCAAGTTGAAGTCGGTGATTGATACTGTTCTTGCGTGATTATTGCTCGTATAAAATAATTGGAAGGTACAGTAATTTAATTGCTGCCTTTTTGGTACCAGATGTTTGCTTGGAGGAACGCTGGGAACAGCAGAGTTCTGCTGCCATGTCCACGTCATTCTGTCGTGAAGGGAAGTGACACTTTCCTAATGTTAGTTACTAGGGGCGAGATTTTCTCCAATATTGGCAAAGGCTGATGTCAGGCGGGAAAAGCAGCATTGAGGTCGCCAATGGCAATGGTAGCTTTTTCCGCCATATAGTCCGCACCTTAGAGAAAAGGAAAATTGCAGGCAAGGGATCCATGGTGTATCATTGGCGAGAAGCCTCGGATTCATCTGCCTCACCATCAAATCAACTCGATGATCCGGGTGCCACTTTTAAAGTCCTAATGCACAGTTAACCAGGAAACCACCATCACTCAGGTGCACCCCCCCTGGCATCAAGCTAGCACTACCCTGACTTTATAGTGGCACACCCCTCTCCACCCTGAGTGCTGCTCTGGTCCCCAAGCTCCTCTAGGTGTACTGCTCACCAGGTGCACGCTCTCTGAGACCAGTCGTGCTTCGCGCTGCTCTGACATGCCGCTGCGGATGGAATTTTTTTTTTTACGTTGTGTTTGATATGGGCCTGATAATGAGATGTTAATTTATTGTAATGTTCCCAACATTGAACTGGCTGGGGTAGAGGGGAGTGGACAGTCGCTCCCTACTTTTACATCATCGTCAAATGCGACTTTGGCCTTCCCACGATATTTTCCACTTCCCATCGCCAAACCCACCTGACGCGAACGGGAACGAAAAATCCTGACCTGTGTATCAGCAGTGGCTCAGAGGTGGCGATCTTACTCTGTATCAAGTGGGTTCAGGGTGGAGAGGGTCGTGCCAGGATAAAGTCAGGGTAGTGCTAACTTGATGCCGGAGGGGGCATCTGGTGAAGCAACACTGACCTCTGAGTAGTTATTTCAAAGTCCCACTACAGAGACTTGAGTACAAAATTGCTGATATTCCAGTGCAGTGGTGAGAGAGTGCTACTCTACCAGAGGTGCCATCTTTCAGATGAGAACATCATAACAGGAGAAATAGGCGCAGCAGGATGGCATGAGCCCACTCCATTATCCAGTGATCATGACTGGTCTTTGGCCTCCAGTCTTCCTGTTTCCCACATTCATTTATTTCCCGAGGGACCGAAAATGTATCTATTTCAGCATTAACTAACCTCAATGATTTAACCCCTCTGGGTCAAATCAATGCTCTGTCCTCTCATGGGTATAAACAACCCACTGACACTATTTTGAAGAAGAACAGGAGAATTCTCCCCTTGGGCAATATTTATTCCTGGACAATGAAAAAAAACCCAACAAATACCTGGTCAATATTGCAGATCTGTTTGTGGGATCTTGCTGTGTCCAAATTAACAACTGCGTTTACAACGCTTAAAAAGTGTGGGCTTTCGTTAACCGTAAAGTGCTTTGGGATGACTTTGCCTATCAAAAATCCATCTAACTCATCCTTGAATAAATTTAACAACACCGCCTCCACTGCTTAGTGTGGAACAGAATTCCACAGACAATGACCTTCTGAGAGTAAAATGTTTACCTAATTTCCGCGTTTAAAGGGGAAAATGGTAGTGGCAGGGAGTGCGAGGCAGAAGTCAACAAGTAACATAGTGATCTGATGAAGAGTCACCCAGACTCGAAACGTTGGCTCTATTCTCTCTCTCCACAGATGCTGTCAGACCTGCTGAGATTTTCCAGCATTTTTCTGTTTTTGTTTCAGATTCCAGCATCCGCAGTATTTTGTGCTGAAGTTACACAGTGATGATAACCCTGATCGCAGTACATTGTAAATTTTGTTTTTCATAAACATTTATGGAAGGAAAATGATTACAGTCGTTGGCACAAAAGTCTAAAAGTGATATGCCAGTGCAAGTTGGTTGCAATTATGAAAATATGAAGGGTAACTATTACTAAATGTTTCTTTCTTGTACTCTAGGAATTTTTCTTTCACTGTATGGCTGGTAGAGAAGGTCTGGTGGACACAGCTGTAAAGACCAGTCGTTCTGGGTATCTTCAAAGGTACAAAACTATTTTAAGCTTTCAATACTGAAATGTACTGTTAATTTTGTCCTTTTCCTTTGTGCGTCCCTCCCCCCCCCCCCCCCCCCAACCCCCTGTAACAACAGTACTAAACAAACGCAAGGGTGGATGTGGAGAGAGTGCGGTTTGTTTTGTCAATGACTCAGTGATGCTGTGTCAGCCGTGGCTCAGGGAAGGACTCTTGTCTCTGAGTTAGGAAATTGTGGGTTTGAATTACATCTCCGAGCTGAGCGCAGTAATCTATACCAACACTTCTAAACAGTGCGGAGGTTGTGCTGCACTGTCAGAGGTGTCGTTTTTCAGCTGAGACAAACAGAGGCCTGTCTGCCCAGTATGTCAAAGATCCCATGGCCCTATTTCAAAGAAGAGCAGGTGAATTAGTCCCCGTGTCCTGTAATATTTCTCTCCTCAATTGACATCACTTAAAACAAATGATCACCTGGTTATTAGCACGTTGCCATTGCTATGTAGAAATCGAATCATGCGATGGTTACAACTTAAAAGGAAGTCTCAGCCTCCTTCCTGGCCCTGCCAGCTTTCTGCAGAGTTATGGGGAATAGGCAGGTGAATGGGGCTAGCTGGGCTGAACCGGTCTGCCAAACCACTTATTACATCCTGCCAATTGAGAATAAAAAACACCTATCCCTACTCTCTGCTTCATGTTAGCTAACCAATCCTTTATCCATGTTAATATGTTACCTCCGCCACCACAAGCTCTTACCTTGTGTTCTACTTGATATGACACCTTATCCAATGCCTTCTGGAAATTCAACCATGTACACCACCTTACTATACTCCTTATACACTTATGACTATGTGACCAAATTCCCCTACAATTCGATTTTCAAGTTTGCTGACGACATCACCATTGTGGGTCGGATCTCAAACAATAATGAGAATACAGGAAAGGGATAGAGAATCTGGTGAACTGCCGTGACGACAATAATCTCTCCCTCAATGTCAGTAAAACGAAGGAGATGGTCATCGACTTCAGGAAGAGTAGTGAAGGACATGCCCCTGTTTAAATCAACAGTTGTGAAGTGGAAATGGTCGAGAGCTTCAAGTTTCTCGGTGTCCAGATCACCAACAACCTGTCCTGATCTATAGTTAAGAAAGTCCACCAACGCATTTACTTTCTCAGGAGGCTAAGGGAATTCGGCATGTCCGCTACAACCCTAATAAATCAGTTAAACGCAAATTCCCTTTCACAAAGCCATGTTGAGTCTGCCTGATCTTGCTGTAGTACCCTGCTGTAACCTCTTTAATAATGAATTCTACCCCATTTTCCTATGATAGATATCAAAATCTGCAGTTGTGCCCTGGCTGCCACTTTTCCGACATCAGAGCAGAAGTATCTAATTGACAGTAAATGAGATGTCCTGAGGTGCTATACAAATGCAACTCTCTCTCTATGTTATTAAGTGGCTGTGATACAACTTGAATGAAACATGTCGGGAAAATGACATGTAGCCTGTGAAGTGAATTTGTGTCTCGTGGCTTGGCTCATTACTGATCTAACTTGCTTGGGAACTTTCATCCTGTGCACAGAATTCCTTTGTGAACTAACTTCCTGGCTCCACACACATCTCACTCAGGTGTACACAAGAACATAAGAAATAGAAGCAGGAGTAGGTCACCAGGTCCTTCAAGCCTGCCCCACCATTCAATATAATCCATGGCTGATCTATGCCGGCCTCAACTCCTTTTTCAATGCCATTTCCCCATAGCCCTCTATTCCTTGGTCTATCAAATATTCATCCACTTCCACTTTAAATTCTTCTAATGATCCTGCCTCCACTACCCTTTGGGGCAGAGAATTCCACTCTCTGCGAGAAGAAATTTATAGACACCTCAGTTTTAAATGACTGATATCTTGTAGCGATGTCCACTTGTTCAAGACTCTCCCACTAGTGAAAACATCTCACCATCTATCCTGTCAAGCCCACTCAGGGTCCTATATGTTTGAAAAGGTCACCCCTCACTCTTCTAACTCCAAGGATTACAGACCCAGACTATTTAGTCTCCCTTGATAGGACAACTCTCTCATCCTAGGAATTAGCTGGTGAACCTCCTTTGGACTGCCTCCAATGTTACTATATCCTCTTTAAGATAAAGGGACCAAAACTGCGCAATATTCCAGGTGTAGTCTCTTCTCTCATTATGTGCCCCTTACTGTCAATTATGAGGGGTGACTGAAAATGTCATAAGGTTGGTTTTAAGGAGTACCTTAGCATGAGAGAAATGTGCAAAGACGTTCAGGGAATGAATTCAAGAGCTCCAGATTGAGCTGCTTGAAAGCACAGTGGAAGTGGAGCGAGGATAGTTGTGGATGTCAGTGTTGAAGGAACACAGATTGCTGTGCAATGTGGAGGGTGGCTATAGGAGCATACTGCCACTGAGCCACAGCTAACATGGAAACGGGAAAATAACTATGCCATTGACTCTGATTTGAATTTTACCTTAGGTGCATCATAAAACATTTGGAAGGGCTGGTGGTGCAGTATGATCTGACAGTACGAGACAGCGATGGCAGTGTCATACAGTTCTTGTATGGTGAGGATGGTTTGGATATTCCAAAGACCCAGTTCCTGCAGCCAGAGCAGTTTCCATTTATTGCCGCTAACTATGAGGTGAGTTTTCGTTCAACTTGTTTGAATTATTGAAAGATTTGCTTAGTCAGCAGACAAAAATCTACCCGACAAAGAATAAAAATGGCTTTTGGCAAACGTGTAACCTCCCATTGGTATTATCTTAAATCTAATGAACAAAGGGCTTCAATGCAAGCTTTTGTAAGATAGCTTTAATTCATTGTTATCCTGCTGCAAAGGCTGCTTAGAAATCAATGAGGAAATCTCCCTGGCCAGTGAGGTACTGAGTCATACAAACAATAACCAACAGAAAAATCATAACAGGTAAGTTTATTTATTAGTGTCACAAGTAGGCTTACCTTAACACTGCAACAAAGTTACTGTGAAAATCCCCTAGTCGCCACACTCCGGCGCCTGGTCGGGGACACTGAGGGAGAATTTACCATGGCCAATGCACCTAACCAGCACGTCTTTCTGTGGAAGGAAAACTGGAGCACCCAGAGGAAACCCATACAGACACGGGGAGAATGTGCAAACTCCGCACAGACAATGACCCACGCCGGGAATTGAACGCGGGTCCCTGGCGCTGTGAGGCTGCAATGTTAAACACAGTGCCACCGTACCGCCCAGGTACACCAAGTAATTAGGAAAGCTAATAGAATGTTATCATCTATTGTGAAGGAATTGATTGCAAAAGTAGGGAGGTATGCTTCGGTTGTACAGGGTATTGGTGAGACCACATCTGGAATACTGTGTACAGTATTTATCTCTTTATTTAAGGAAAAATGTAAATGCATTAGAAGCAGTTCAGAGAAGGTTTACTAGATTGATACCAGGAATGGGCGGGCTGACTAATGAGGAAATGTTTGGATAGGTTAGGTTTGTATCCACTAGAATTTAGAGTAAGAGGCGACTCGTACAAAACCTTTCAGATCCTGAGGGATATTGACAGTATTACGATTGGACATTCAGATCCCAGAGTGGAACACTGGCTCGATAGGTCGTAATTTTTATCTTTTTGTTTCGAGACGTGGATGAACAGAGTCACAGGACTGCTGAGTAACTGATAACAAAAGACTAAAACATTTATTAAACAACAATTAACTATAATACACGCTTCCTTCACCACACTGTACCTTTACAGGTTTATACAGATTTAAAAGGATTACACAAGTTATAACATATATCTTATATTCTAAGTAAGTCCATGTAAACCAATAGACAAAATGTCATTAAGACACGCTGAAACCAAAAGGGATAGATTCCACCCAATACAACCTCTGGATTTCTCATCAAATCCCCCAGATGCTTGTTACACTGTGAGCCAACTAGTTTCACTGGAACTCTTAACTTCTATACAAATGTTTCCAAACTCATGCGGCCCAGCCAGCGATGCCCATATCCCGTAAAAATGAGTTTTTAAAAACTCCACTCTCAAAGAACATTTGCATTAGAATCTTCTCCCAAATAATACTTTTTTTCTGATGCCTTCACCAAGGATCCGCTTCCCAATATCTGCTTCTAGCATTACTGCAATGTTTTTTTAGCACTCCAGCAGCAGGCTTGAAAATTGTCTAATGGTTGTATCTTGCTTACACTTGGTGCATGACGCTTCTGAGCCTTGGTAGGGATATGTTGAGTTTTTTAAATGGGAGCCTGATGTGTTTAAAATCCAATTTAGAATGGTAAAATCTGTTTTTGGCTTCACTGGCCAAAAACTAGCCATTGGCTCAGCAGATAAGATTTAAACTCATTTTCTCTTTAAATGCATTTAGTCATTTTTACATTCTGAGCGAACAAAATGTCTTTTGAATGAGGAAAATGCTCCCTTAAACATAATTTCAAGTATGAATTTGGTGTTTACCAGACTCTTTGTTAGTTGGCACACAAGTCTGTTGCCTCAGAAATTAAATAATCATTATAACTTATAGAAGAAGGAGGCCATTCGGCCCATCGAGCCTGCACCGACAACAATCCCACCCAGGCTGTAATACCATGTATTTAACCAGCTAATCTCCCTGACACACAGGGCAATTTAGCATGGCCAATCAGCCAAACTCGCACGTCTTTTAGACCGTGGGAGGAAACCGGAGCACCCGGAGGAAACCCACGCAGACACAGGGAAAACGTGGATACTCTGCACAGACAGTGACCCAAGGCTGGAATTGAACCCCAGTCCCTGGTGCTGTGAGGCAGCAGGGCTAACCACTGTGCCACCATGTCACTAATGCTCGTGTAAAACAATAGAAACACACACACAAAGTTTTGTAATTCTGGTGTTTGAAAGACTCAACATTAGATCTAATGTAAACAAAGTGTTCGTTTTTAATGTCCGATAGATTTTTAATGTGGAATATCACAGACATTAACAAACACTTGTTCTGTGTGTCATAATGGCGAGGATGCTGGAGTGATCCATGCTGGCCTCTCAGGCCAGCTCCGCATCGCAATCGTCCCACACTTTAGGGTGGCGCAGTGGTTAGCACTGCTGCCTTACAGCTCCAGGGACCCAGGTTCGATTCCTGGCTTGGGTCACTGTCTGTGTGGAGTTTGCATGTTTTCCCCATGTCTGCATGAGTTTAAGAACATAAGAAATAGGAGCAGGAGTAGGCCATCTGGCCCTTCGAGCCTGCCCCGCCATTCAACAAGATCATGGCTGATCTGAAGCGAATCAGTTCCACTTACCCGCCTGCTCCCCATATCCCTTAATTCCCTTATCGATCAGAAAACTATCTACCCGTGATTTAAACATATTCAACGAGGAAGCCTCCACCACTTCAATGGGCAGAGAATTCCAGAGATTCACTACCCTCTGAGAGAAGAAGTTCCCCCTCAACTCTGTTCTGAACCGGCCCCCCCTTATTTTGAGGCTGTGCCCTCTAGTTCTGGTTTCCCCTCTAAGTGGAAAGAATCTCTCCACCCCTACCCTATCCAGCCCCTTCATTATCTTATATGTCTCTATAAGATCACCCCTCATCCTTCTAAACTCCAACGAGTACAGAACCAATCTGTTTAATCTCTCCTCATAAGCTACACCCCTCATCTCCGGTATCAACCTGGTGAACCTTCTCTGCACTCCCTCCAAGGCCAATATATCCTTTCGCAAATAAGGGGACCAAAACTGCACACAGTACTCCAGTTGCGGCCTCACCAGTGCCTTGTACAGTTGCAGCAAGACCTCCCTGCTTTTATATTCTATCCCCCTCGCGATAAAGGTCAACATTCCATTCGCCTTCTTGATCACCTGCTGCACCTGCAAACTGAGTTTTTGCGATTCGTGCACAAGGACCCCCAGGTCCCTCTGCACAGTCGCACGATGTTTCTTCCGGGTGCTCCGGTTTCCTCCCACAGTCCAAAGATGTGCGGGTTAGGTTGATTGGCCATGCTGAATTGCCCCTTAATGTCCCAGGATGTGTAGGTTAGAGGGATTAGTGGAGTAACTTTGTGGGGTTAGGGCTTGGGATGGGATTGTGGTTGGTGCAAAATCGATGGGCTGAATGGCCTCCTTCTGCACTGTAGGGATTCTATGATTTCTATGATTTCAAGTCTTTTTTTTGAGTGTGGTGAGTTGTGCTGGGGTGGGGGTTGAAGCCTAAACACGCCAGTGAGCCAGCAACAAAGAGCCCCCCCCGTCCTCCACCCGTCCTTCACTCGATACGGGCTGCCTTTATTGGGCATCAGGGCCCTCCCGATGGGTGCCACCGCCGGTCCTCCCATCATGGCACCCACCCAGGTACCACCCCTGGCACTGCTCCTGGCACACTGGCTGTGCCTGACACTCTCATTGGCAGTGCCCAACTGGCGTCGCCAGGGTCCATGGTCACTGCTGGGGTGTCTGATAGGCACCGCCAGATTGGCACTGCCCAGCCATGTCCCTGACTAGTGGGGGGCCTCAATGACCTTCAAGCCTCCTGGTGTGACCATCATGCTAGGTCTGTGCTAGTGGAGACCAATTTGCGCCGTTATGGTGCCTTACCTAAAGTCTGGAAGATTCCGTGCGCTGGGATTTGAATGGGCAGTGCATATTTAAATGCTATTTTAAATATGCTAATCAGCTTTGCGTCCTCTCTGCGGCTTGCGTCATTAGAAAGGGGCTGGGAGATTCGCAAAGTGTTTTGTACTGAGTGCGAATCATATTTTTAGTTCACGCGCTATTTTCCTGGCTTGATGGGCTGATTGCCGGCATGGCAAAGTGATAAAATCGTGCCCGTTATCTTAAAACCACCAACAGGTTCTTTTAGGAAACCATTTTAACCACAAGAAGGGAAGCAAGGGTAAAAGAATACTGCTTTAAAATTACTTAATATGACTTGGTGTGCGCAGTTCAAACAAAACAGTCCTTGGGAAACAAATTTCAAATTGATTTCAGCAGATCTGTGCTTGCTTCCACCAACATATTCAAGTTTGTACAGAGCCTTGCGTTTAAATCCATTCCAGCAATACTTCTGTCTTGAAGTACAGGAGCTGTATAAACAGCCACTAAAGGTGTGTGAGCACTGCCTTTCAAATGAAGGGATAATGTTTATTTTTTGAAAGAAAAAGAGAGGAACTGATTTGAAACATACCTCTGTTCCAGGGTGTGAAAAAGTCCTGAAAGCGGTTACCCATTGCTCTAGTGCTTTTATGTCCTGTGTCTGTGTTTCTTTGAATGATACTCAACTTTTGAAACTGGTTAATAAATGTAGTCCAGCCCTGAGGCTGTGTCGAACCTTCGTCATATTGTTTTATTGTCTTCTCCCAAATGTGATCTAAAACATTTGAGGTTAGTGTACCTGAGTGACAATCAGAAACTTGGGTGTACCAAGTGAGTAGATAGAGAGAAATGTATTTAGTAGCTGCAAATCTTTCAAATGTCTTTTTTGTATTATTAATCACTCTTCAAATAGTGGGTAAATGCACTGTCCAGCGTAGAATTGTTATGCAGACTTAAATAAGCCCTATGTTGGATTCTTCTATCTCTACTGAGTTAGTAAAGGGGTGCTGCAACTGATTTTAATACATTTTTAAGTTGAAGGGTGAAAAATTAGCTTTGGTTTTCGCTGCTAATTGGATGGCTGCATGTGGGTGATGGGTGAGAACTAGCTGGGACTCTGCTATGATACCTTGTGGATGAATGACTTTCTGCAATTTGCTGCCTAAACTCCTGAAAAGGACAGCTTGGGAAGAGGTATGAAAGGCTTGATGGCGCTTATGAAATTGTGCACTGCGTAAGCTCAGGAAATGGTGGGGTATGATAGAATTCGTCACAGAGCAATATTCTACGCAAAGAAAATATGTTACTTGTGGTGAAGTTTATTCAGTGATTTGTTAGTTATTCATAAAGGAATGGAACAGGATCAGTTGCAATAAAATGAAGAATTTGCATTAATATGTGCCTTTCATGACCACTTCCAGGATTTCAGTCTCTCCTTTCTGTATTCCTCTTCCTTAGTATGCCACATGCATTCGACCTTCCACACAATCTCTCGGGTGCCCAAACATGCCAATAGGACACTACTGCTTACAGGCTGTATTAAGATGTCACCAAGCTTTTGATTTACCTTGAATGTCTGGCTTCTCACCTAGCCAACTTTAAATCTGGTTCTTGCAGCTATTTCTTTAACTCCTCGGTTTCTTCGACTTTCTTTTGTTGCTTTGAGAAGTCTGCTTTCTGCAGCAGTCCAGCTTTCTTTCCTAGGGTGGCCCTGGTTGCCAAGCAACAACCTACTTTTCCTTTAAGCCCTGTTTGCTTTCACGTCATAAACCCTCATTACCATGCATGTATCTAAACCAAACTGAAGTTATTAACCCTTCCAGATATAATAACACAATTAAGCTTGTTTAAAGCTATGCTCTATTTCTAATACCCACAAATACAAATATAAATTATTTAAAACTACCTCTGTTTCCTGACAACAGGGTGGATGGATGTGGAGAGGATGTTTTCACTTGTCGGAGAATTTAGAACTACTGTTTAAAAATAAGGGGCCACTCATTTAAGTTAGAGATGAAAATAAGTCTTTTTTTCTCAGAGTCGTGAGTCTCTGGAACTCTCTTCCTCAAAAGGCAGCATCTTTGAATTTTAAGACAGCTAGATAGGTTCTTGATTAACAAGGGGTGAAAGGTTATCGTTCATGGCTGATCTAATGTGGGGTTGATGTTATAATTAGATCAGCCATGATCTTATCGAATGGCAGAGCAGGCCCGTGGGACTGAGTGGAAAACTCCTGCTCCTAATGTGTATGATTGTATGACCCTCTGGTTTATCTGGCCTGTCCTGGGACTGCCCATTAATGTTCCAGGTTGCTCAGTATGGCTTGAGCTACGGCTAAGTAAGAGGGGCTGATTTTGGGATCTCTTGAATGGATTCCTGGTTTAGGCAGAGGCAAAAATAAAATGTAATGGTCCTGATTGGTATTTGTAACCCTTGCTTGAGAGTGATGGTGTGGAGACATTGAGGAATGGCCGAAGAACAGGAGAGAGCCATTCTAGTCCCTGAACCTGTTGTGCCATTCAACAGAACAGGGCTGATCCATCAACCCGCCTTGGTTCTTTAGCACCTTAATAGTCTGCCTAACAAAATCTATCAATCTCAGTTTGGAAAATTTCAGTTGCTTTAACCGCAATAGGTTAACATTTACAATTGCGACTCCCAGGTGAAGGGTAGGTGTGTGTTGCATCGTTCGGGGATAAAAGGAGAAGTTTGGGTTGGGGAGAAGGATTTGGTTTAGAAATTAAGCAAAACTCTTCAGCAAATTTGATTCGGCTGTATCTCTTGTGTTTGTTAGGTCATCAAAAAGTCGAAACACTTGGAAGAGGTTTTAAGTAAAATGGATTCAGAAGCTCCAAGCAAGATCCAAAAAGCAATAAAGAAGTGGAAGGCAAAGCACCCAGCTCCCTGCCCTCGTCTCGGCGCATTCCTGCTGTATTCACAGAAGAAGTTCAGTAAGATCAAGGCCATGAATCCAGATACGGAGCTGATAAATTCCAGGGACTCTGCAATCCAACAAGTGAGTGTGTGTTCTGAATGAGGAGTTCACTGTAGTACAGAGAGAGGAAGAAGAGGCTTTTTGTTCCATTGAACTGACTCTACCCAGTGTCTGTGTATGATTATTCCATCACAGGCTTCTTTCCCCAATTAATAACCCATTTTGCTATCAATGGCCATAATTTTCACAACTTAGATTTTCATGTTTTTAAAAATTCTGAATGCAACAACAACTTGGATTTATGTAGCACCTTTTATGCAGTAAAGCGCCAAGGGGCACCTGATAGGAGCATAATCAAGCAATTGATGTTGGGCCAACATTTGGACTATCATTTGGACAAGTGATTAAAAACTTGATTTGATTTGAATTATTATTGCCACATGTATTAGTATACAGTGAAAAGTATTGTTGCTTGCGCGCTATATAGGCAAAGCATACCGTACATAGAGAAGGAAAGGAGAGGGTACAGCCCGCTTCATTGGCACCACACCTACAAACATTCAATCCCTCCACCACCGACGCTCAGTAGCAGCAGTGTGTACTATCTACAAGATGCACTGCAGCAATTCACCAAAGATCCTTAGACAGCACCTTCTAAACCCACGGCCACTTCCATCTAGAAGGACGAGGGCAGCAGATACATGGGATCACCACCACTTGCAAGTTCCCCTCCAAGCCACTCGCCATCCTGACTTGGAAATATATCGTCGTTCCTTCGCAGTCGCTGGGTCAAAATCCTGGAATTCCCTCCCTAATGGCATTGTGGGTCAACCCACAGAACATGGACTGCAGCGATTCAAGAAGGCAGCTCACCACCACCTTCTCAAGGGCGACTAGAGATGGGCAATAAATGTTGGCCAGCCAGCGACACCCTTGTCCCACGAATGAATAAAAAAAAGAATGTGGTGTTACAGTCATAGCTGTAGGATATTGAGAAAGATCAAATTATTACAAGGAAGAGATTGTAATAGAGCATTATTAGAGAGTTTGAAAGAGTTAGAATAGAGTCTTAGAAACATAGAACCCAAGTAAAAAATCAAATTTGAGAATATGCAGAGCACAGCTTGCAAGAAGTCGCCTCATTCTGGAGCCATCTTTCTCGTTATTCCTTGGATCAAAACTTGGTCAAAGAAGCAGTTTTTAAGGAAGGTCTTCAAAGGAGAAGAGATTTTGGGAGGGAATCCCAGAGCTCTGGGCTAAGGCAGCTGACGGCCAGGCTGCCAGTCATGTGATAAAGTGGGGAGTGCACAGGATGCGTTGGAGGAACGCAGGGCTCCTAGGAGAGTTGTCGGGCTGTCGGAGGACACAGAGATGGAGGCTGTGGACCCAGTAACTGTGGCACTGAGTACAGGAATGTTTTAACCCATTGTACCAGCCAGGGATGCACTAAAGTGGATTTTATTTTGCGTTGTGTTTGTTGGCAGGTTCCTGGAGATTTGGGAGCTGCTGACTGAAAAGAGCAAATATAAATATTTGAAGAATTCTGATTGTCCTGTCTCTTGCCTTTCAGTTTTAACTCATTTTGCCAGCCGGGTTTGCACTAAATTGGATTTGTTTCTCTGTTGCCTGCAGTTACTGGAGATTTGGAAGTCACTGGATGAAAAGAGCAAATTTAAATATTTGAAGAAGGCAGCTCACTGTCCCGACCCTTGCTTTTCAGTTTATCGTCCGGATATTTATTTTGGCTCCGTCTCGGAAAACTTTAGTGATAACGTGGACAAATATTTCACTGACCAGGAGGGCAAAGGAGCGAGTAGCTATAGCAAGTCGGATCTATCACAGGATTGGTATTTATCAAGTATACCCTATCTAAAGTAACTTTGTTAACCTTTCTCTTAAACACACACTGGTGCTTGGGAAGGTTGGGTAAGTGGCATTTAGAAATTACACTCCACAATGGACAACAGCTGGTTACAAATCCAAAATTTAAAATATTTCTTATCTAACTAACTACAATCATTGTAATTAATTTGGAGAATGGATGGTTTTAATGGAGTGTCCCTTCATGTTGACCAGGCCCTCAGTATTCAGGTTACCTCAGGCCAAAAATAGCAACACCTGAAATCATTGAATTATACACTGGTTGCAACAAGGAAGGAGGCCATTCAGTCCGTCTGTGCTGGCTCTCTGCAAGAATGTATCACCGAGTCTCACTTTTTCATCTTTTCCCTTTGGCCCTGCAATTTTTTGCTCTTCAAATAATTGTCCAATTGTCTTCTTAAAGCCACAATTGAATTAGCCTCCATCACACTCGCAGGAACTGCATTCTAGAACCTAATTACCTGCTGCATTTAACAAAACAATTTCCTCATATCACCATTACTTCTTTTACCAATTATCTTAACTTTTGGTAGTCGATCCTTGCACCAGTAGGAACAGTTTTTCCTCATCTACTCTGGGCCCTCATGTTTTGAATACTTTTATTGAATCATCTTTTAATCTTCTCTTATCCACACAGAATAACTCTAATTTCTCCAATCCATCCATATAACTGAAGCTTCTCGTCCATGGAACCATTTTTGGGCCAGTCATATGAATACTATGGCTACAAGAGCATCCCATAGACTGTCCACCATCTACAAGGCACAAGTCAGAAGTAAGCCAGGCAAACTCTCCACTTCCCTGGAAGAGTACAGCTCCAACAACACATAAACAACTCCTTAAACAGTCACTGCCTCCACCAGTGACATGCATTGGCAGCAGTGTGTACCAACTACAAGATGCACTGCAGCAATACATCAAGGGTCCTTTGACAGCACCTTGCAAACCAGTGATCTCCATCGCTGAGGACAAAGCGGCAGATACATGTGAACAAAATGATCTGTGTTCCTCTCCAGGCCACACATCTTCCTGACTTGGAACTCTGTCACTGTTCCTTCACTGTTTCTGGGTCAAAAGCTTGGAACACCCTCCCTAACAGCACTGTGGGTGTACCTACACCACATGGACCGCAGCGATTCAAGAAGGCAGCTCACCACCACCTTCTCAGGGCATTTAGGGATGGGCAATAATTGTTGGCCTAGCCAGTGACATCCACATCTAATGAATATCAGACTGAAAAATAATTCTCGTAAATTCTTTCTGCAATCTCCCTAATACCTTTGCTGTAGTAAATCTACAAGTACCTTATCAGGAATGAGGCATTGGGGAGGATGCAGATAAGATTGAGTAAAGAGTTTATCAATGTGTTGATGTATTGCAAAATGACACATGGTGAAAGCAGAGATGTGTTAAATTTTATTTTTTATTGCTTTTTTCACCAGCTTATTGCTTAATGTCTTTGTGTTGTGGGGAGTTTGAATTTTGTGGCTTTTACTTACTGCTCTCTGCGTGATTATTATTTATCTTGCGCGCGTTGCTGTAACCTGAATAATTTTAACCAGCAACCTACGAGGAACTCTGAGCTCCTTCCGATTCACACTCTGACTATTGCTGTGGACTCCGGCTTTGCGCACATTCTGCTCCGCTGCGTTGATAACTGATAACAAAGGCTGCAGTCATTTGCATTCTCAATTTGTGCATTTTGCAGTCACTTGAGATCACAGATGACACGGGCTGTGGTCCTTTGTGGGGATAGCACAATAAGCAGTTGTTAGTATTGAATTGGTGGTTGCTTGCTGTCGTTGCTAACATAGTACTGCGTTGTTTAGGGATAATTTGTAGTTATTTGACTGTTTCATGCTGAGTATATTTTGATCCTATTGGTAGTGGAGACTGTATGTACTGCTAGCACAGTTCACCTTCACTGATAACACAATCCAGTCTTACTGACAACTCAATTACCGCCAGCACCATCCATTTTCACTGTTGGTGCAGTTTGGTTTTGCTGATAGTCGAGCCCACATTCACCCCTGCTGCAATCTGATTCATAGAAACCCTACAGTGCAGAAGGAGGCCAATCGCCCATCGAGTCTGCACCGACCCCAATCCCACCCAGGCCCTATCCCCGTAACCCCAGGTTTTTACCCTGCTAATCTCCCTAACATTAAGGGGCAATTTACCTTGGCCAATCAACCTAAACCTGCACGTCTTTGGAGTGTGGGAGGCAACCGGAGCACCCGGAGGAAACCCACGCTGACACAGGGAGAACGTGCAAACTCCGCACAGACCGTGACCCGAGGCCAGAATTGAACCCGGGTCCCTGGTGCTGTGAGGCAGCAGCGCTAACTACTGTGCCACCCGGGCCGCCCCTGATAGCTGATTCTAGCTGATAGCCGAGTTGTGACTTGCAGAGATGAAAAGATCGCAGCTCAGTCGGCTTATGCTGTGCCACAGAACAATTGGTGCCTTCGAAAATCTTTTTTTTTAAATGACAAGGTTCGTTCCCTAAGCCCCATCAAACATGTTGGCAACATTCCCTCTTTTGTCTGAAAAGAGTGAAGGAAATAAAATCTTGCACTTACGTGGCGACTTTGAGCTATGTCTCACAGGACTATACAAAGGTCTTTTTTTGTAATGTAGGAAACACGGCAGCAATGTGTGCATCAAGATACCACATCATTTTGCTGTGCTCAGAAACACGCCTTGTTAAATCATGTTGTGCATGTCAGATGAAATGCTGGATTCTCCTGTTCTTTCGCTTGACCCTATTGAGAATACGGGGATAATTGCATGGTCCATCTTGGGATTGTGCCCCCTGCCACCCCAGTCAAGTTTTCCTGTATTTGCTCCTTTTCACTGACCCAAACGCAGGATAATAGTCAGTTAAAATCTTAACTGGATCTTTCTCTCCCTTCTTTAGTTTGAAGGAGCTGCTGTGTCTCAAGTGGCAGCGGGCTCTGTGTGAGCCAGGGGAGGCAGTAGGCCTCCTGGCTGCGCAAAGTGTTGGAGAACCGTCCACACAGATGACGCTGAACACTTTCCATTTTGCTGGCAGAGGAGAAATGAACGTCACTTTGGGTATCCCCAGGTAAGAGCGCATTCTGAAATGCGAGCAGGAAGCGCTAGAAATCCTGGGCAGGTCCAGCAGCATCTGTGGGGGAGAGCGAGAGAGAAACAAAGTTCACATTTCGAGTTGAATATTAGTCCGCTTCAGAACTGAAGGAAGGTAGAAACATCGATGCAAAAGAGGAGGAAGAACAAAAGGGAAGGTCTGGGATAGGGTTGGTGGGGGCGGGGGAATTAAATGATCAAGTTGTCATGGAACAAAAGGCAAAGGGAGTGCCAATAGTTGTAGTTTTTTAAAAAAATCAAAGCATTTGTCCAGAGTGAGTGTGAATGGCAGAATAATGAACAGCTGTGTCCGGAAGCAAAAATACGAAAAACAAGAATCAGTGGTGGCAAAAAACAGAGTCAAAATGGAAAACCGGGTTCATTGTCTGAAGTTGTTAAACTCCATGTTGAGTCCATCAGGCTGTAGAGTGCTAAATTCAAAAATGAGGCACCATTCCTTGAGCTACACTGGAACACTGTAGCAGGCCGAGGACAGGACTGTGAGCACGAGAACAAAGTGGTGAATTAAAATGGCAAGTAACCGGGATGGTGGCACAGCGGTTAGCACTGCTGTCTCATAGCACCAGGGACCTTGGGTTCGATTCCCGGCTTGGGTTCTGTCTGCGTGGAGTTTGCACGTTCTCCCGTGTCTGTGTGGGTTTCCTCCGGGCGCTCCGGTTCCCTGCCACAGTCCAAAAGACGTGCTGGTTAGGTGCAATGGCCATGCTAAATTCTCCTTCAATATATCCGAACAGGCGCCGGAATGTGCGACTCGGGGATTTTCACAGTAACTTCATTGCAGTGTTAATGTAAGCCTACTTGTGACTAATAAATAAACTTTACTTACTTTACTTTACTCAATCATCTCTAAAACCTGATTCCCTTCTCATGGCACCTTTCCATAAAATCGCAGGAGGTCTAACACCTGCCCCTTTACCTCCTCTTCCTCATGATCCATGCTGCCAAACTCTCCTTCCAGATGAAGCACTTGTACTTGTTTCGATTTAGTATTGGCTGCTCACATTGCGGTTTCCACTGCACTGGGGAGACCAAACACAGATAGGGTGACCACTTTACAGAACCGCTCTGCTCAGTCCACAAGCACGACCCTGTGCAGACCTTCCCTTTGTCCTTCCTCCCCCTTTCAACACATAAGACCCTTCATATTTCTACCTTCAGTTCTGAAGAAGTCAAATTCAACTCATAAACGTCAGCTGGCTCTCTCCACAGAAGCTGCCAGACCTGCTGAGCATTTCCTGCTTTAAATCTAAAGAGCAGGCAATATAATCTTGCATTTAGTGTAGCACAATTTCAGGATGTTGACAGTTACCAAGGTTTTCCTTTAAAATGTGGGAGACATGAAAACCAGTTGCGCTGAACAAGATCTCACAAATAACAGCGAAATGAATGTCACTTTGGGTATCCCCAGGTGAGAGTGCATTCTGAAATGAGAGCAGGAAGCGCTGGAAATCCTGGGCAGGTCCAGCAGCATCTGTGGGGGAGAGCGAGAGAGAAACAAAGTTCACATTTCGAGTTGAACATTAGTCCGCTTCAGAACTGAAGGAAGGTAGAAATGTCGATGTTTCAGTGTTGCTGATAAATGTTGGCCAGGGCACCAGGTTAGACTCCCCTATTCCTCTTCAAATAGTGCTATGGCATCTTTTATATTTATCTGAGAGGGCTGATAGTGTCTGCCTTTTAAATCTAATTTGAAAGTTGACGGCTTTGGCAGTCCTGCACACCCTCAGCATTGAACTGGACTCAACATGAACCCACAACATTGAATCTGCTAACTACTGAATATGGGACAATAAGGTTTGGGACATCCATTTTGAGGGATGGGACACATCTTGTATCATTTACATCCAGTATCAAATCGACGGCTCTCTGCTCAGGTACAGAATGATTAGGTACTCTGTAAATGCCCTCTACTCGAACAATGTCTTTGGCTAATTACAGTCCTATTGCTTCCAGACCACCATTCATTGGGACCATCTAGGTGGCAGTAAGCTGAGAGAGCAGCAGTATAGCCCCAAGTTGTGGAGGCCTTCTCCCCCTTCTGTTCAGCTCCCGTACACTTTCCTTTCCAGTGCTCAGTCTATAAAAAATATATAGATAGGTATTTTAAAAAGTACAATGTGGGAAAGTGAGCTGTGAGGAGGATACAGAGGTTGCGAAGGAATATACACCATGATGGGCAAGAACATGGCAGATGGAATATATTGTGGGGAAGTGTGAAGTTATCCACTTTGGTAGGAAAACGGAATAGAAGTGGTGGGAGACTTGGATCTGGGTGTCCCTGTGCAGGAAGTTGATACTTATTAAATTATTTGTTACATTTCTTAAAGTTGTCATGCAGGTACAGAAAGCATTTAGGAAGGGGAAATGGTACATTTAGTTAGAGGGATTGGAGTGTAAAAGTAATAAAGTCTTATGAGGATTATATGTGTCTCTGTGGCGACATATTTTGGTTACTATCTATACTGGTGGCTCGGGCTGAATGAAATCCCATGTCACTGGATCGCGGGGAAATTGATGTAATTGATGAATTAAGAATTTTGGAACAAGTCACAGGTGCTTTGACCTTTTAATGTGGGTTTTATTTAGCTCTTCTCTGTTATTGATGGTATCCATAAGATAAAACAAATACCAGTACTGTGACATATGGCTGGTGCAATGTAACCCATCTAGTTTTTCTTCTCAAAAAGGTTGCGAGAAATTCTAATGGCAGCAAGTGCCAACATTAAAACTCCAATGATGAGTATTCCTGTGTTGAACACAAAGAAAGCTTTGAAGAAGGTTAAAAAGCTGAAAAAGCAGCTCACAAGGGTGTGTTTGGCAGAGGTAAGCATATTTATTTGGGTAAAAGGTCGAAAAGAGATTACTTTTAGTTTCTGGACTGATGTGTTTCTCATACAATGGTTCTCATTATTAATTATTAGTATTAAATACTGGGGTTGATTATGTGCCACAGGTTGAATGGAGGTAAAAGATATACATTTGGGTGCACAGGCACTAAGCCAGTTCCCTGTCACATTCTGTGGTAAGGCATTGCTTTACGAAGTTCTGTATTGAAGTCCACCCAAGCCTGTTGGGAAACTGCTTTATAAAGGGAGCGCAGTGATTGTCATACTCTGTTTTACCATTGTAGTTGCTCTCTTGTTTGTATTATTTCACTTGTATTTGCAACTGTCTTGCTTCTGCTTGTGTAAATTTATGTATATATTTGAGGCTCATATTTTTCAAGTGATATGTTGGCAGCTGCGCTACAAGTTGTCACAGCTAAAGTTTTGAAGGTCCCAATTTTTTGATCACTTTATCATTGGTGGTCATGCTGTTAGCTGTTGAGGTCCTAAGCTCTGGAATTTCTTCCCTAAATCCTTCACCCTCTTTTCCTTGCTTTCCTATTAACTGCTAATATGATTCTGACCTTTTTAAAAAAAAAATCTTTCATGGGATGTGGGCAGCACTGGCAAGGCCAGCATTTGTTGTCCATCCCTAATTGCCCTTGACCTGTGGCTTTCTAGGCCATTTCAGAGGCCAGTTAAGAGTCAACAACATTGCTGTGAGTCTGGAATCACATGAAGGCCAGGGTATGGACAGCAGATTTCCTTCCCTAAAGGACGTTAGTGAACCCAGGTGGGTTTTTACAATAGTAGTTGTCATCATCACCATTACTGAGACTAGCTTTATTTTCCAGATACATTAATTGAATTCAAATTCCACCAGATACTGTGGTGGGAGTTGCACCCCTGTCCATCGAGCATTAGCCTGGGCCTCTAGATCACTGGTCCAATGATCAGTCCCAACTTTGATCACTTTATCTTTGGTGGTCATGCTGTTAGCTGTTGAGGCCCTAAGCTCTGGAATTTCTTCCCTAAATCCCTTTCCCTCTTTTCCTTGCTTTCTTCCTTTAAAACCCGCCTCTTTGACTAAGCTTTTGGTCATCTGACCTCAAACTCCTTGGAGCCAATTTTCCTGCACCACCCACCACGGTGGGCGAGGGGCGGACCATGGAAAGGTCTGTAGACCTCGGGTGGGATTTTCCGGTTTCGGGGTGAGCGTGGCTGGAAAATCCTGCCCCTTATGTTGTTCAGTGTCCAATTTTGTTTTATGACACCCCTGTGAAGCACCTTGGAGTGCTTTATTACACTTAAGGTGTATAGAAATATCAGTTCTTGATTTTAGAGGAGAGGACCTAAGAAAAGGGAGAGAACTAACATTTGCTTCATGTGCATTAATCCAGCTGACTGCCTTCAGACCTATGTCGTCATGTCTGAGGAGATTTTTGATTCCCACCTTCACTTCAGTGCAATGAATTGGTGCACAGGTTGAGTACACCCCTGCCCTTTTCACACATCCAATAATGAAGCCACTGTGGAAATATGCTGCACCCCTAGTATAACATAGTCATATAAATTCTATGGTTCTGCCAGAGGCAATGTGACCATTAGCTTTAAATCTCTACAGTATTAGGCGCTTTCAAACTGCAGCATGTGTTGTTTGTTGGACTGCTGATATTAGAGCCTGTATCTCCACATCGATATTAGAGCCCCCAGGCACAGTGATTGGCACCGCTGTCTCACAGCTCCAGGGACCCGGGTTCGCCTCCAGCCTTGGGTGTCTGTGCGGAGTCTGCACCTTCGCCCTGTGTCTGCGTGGGTTTCCTCCGGGTGCTCCAGTTTCCTTCCACGGTCCAAAGATGTGCGGGTTAGGTTGATTGGCTATGCTAAATTGCCCCTTAGTGTCCCAGGATGTGTAGGATAAAGGGACTAGCGGAGCAAATATGTGGGGTTACAGGGTTAGGGTGTGGGTGGGATTGTTGGTGCAGACTCGATGAGCCGAATGGCCTCATTCTGCACTGTAGAGTTTCTATGAAGATCATCTGGAGTCCTCGTCAAAGCTTTCACCATAGTAATCAGCTCCATTGCAGTGCTAACAATTTGTGATGGCAGTGAATGTTAAAACCCGCTGCACATTCACTGAGTAAGGGAGAACTCAGGAGCCAGTGTTTCATTATCGTAGGTTGATTCACAAAACCCAGAGAACACAGGCACGGACTCGTTTTCCCTTCACACCTCGCACATGGCTGGAAATCAGTTTTTTATGTACGCTTAAGAATAATTCCCTAAACTTTGCCCAATTTGTAACAGCTGTTTTCGCTTACAGCCAAAGCACACACCTTTGCGACAGGATTGTAACATTAACAGTGGGTGGAGTGAAAGTTGGAAGGAGGCTAAGGATATATCCTGACGTAAATAGTTACCCAGGTTACCAGATAGAAGTCTTACTGCCTCGTCAAGGAACCGTTTGGTTTAGCAACCAGTTTACCCCAAACAGTGTATGCAGATTTAGTTTGCCAAATGTGCTTACTTACGTCAACTAGTTTGGATAATATTACCCTTTACATAGCCCATCAAGGTCAGATCTTAGTTAACAAATTAATGTTTTCTTGCCAATTATCAAAAAAGCCGCCAGAAAACAAAGTCACAAACAAACAATTGTTTATTTCCTTTATAATCATAGCAATGTGAAAATGAGTTGATAGGGTTCGTTGACGAAACAAGTGACAGAAGTTAAGTTGTGTCATTATAATTCTCCTTGATCCTTTACTCCTGGGTAAATTCACCATCTGCACTGGTAGCTCGAGCTGGATGAAATCTCAATGTCACTTGATCTCAGGGAAGCTCGTCAATCGAAGTATCATTTGCCTATATCTTTCTGCTATTGCCATAAAGTGTTAACTTTTGTAGCCTTCTCTCTCTCTGTCAGAGATGCATTGTTTGATTTTCTGAGACACCCTTCCTCATATACTAGAGCTTTGCTGATACTTAAAACATAGGACTTTCAAAATAACAGTCACCTCTTTTGTGTTTGTTACCCAAACATAGCCAGTAGCAATGTTGTCTCATCCTCTTGTCAAATGGTATAAAGGTAAGACACTGAAGGTATGTAGTTTTGATAGAGTGCCAAACTCTACCCTGGGGCAAAAGTATTGCTTCAGCTCTTCAACATTCTTCCCATGGTGAGCGTAGCATTTAAGGCTCTGCCTTTGCAAATGCCATGGGGCCAATGGTTTAGTAAAAAGTGAATGAATATGCGCAAGGAAGTGTCTTGTGAAGCCTGGCTCTGCCTAAAATAAAAACACAAATAGAGCATGTCTTAATTAAATCACCAAGAATATCACAAAGGAAGTTGCAGCTAGTTAGGTTATATCCAGCGTCTCTGTAATTGCTTTACAATTGCATGTTCTTACAGGCATTGAAGCCACAAATTATGTCTGTTAAATTTCAGAATTTGTAGAAGATATAAATCTGTGTGATCTGCAGCCATTGCAGATTGTTATCTGTGCCCTATCTGATTTATTTCCCCCACATTCTCTCTGAATGCAGCAAATGGCTACAAATAAACAATGATGAATTAAGCTATTTTAGTGCTTACAATATGCAGCTTCAAAATACTCTTGTAGAAATTCGAATCTGTTATTCTACGTTTTGCTACTTATTACTCTTAACTTGGTTTTGAATGTTTCCTTTTCAATACATTTCAGGTTCTACACAAAATCAAAGTGAAGGATTCTTTTCAGGTTCAAAGCAAGCAGGAGAAGTTTCGAATTTACAAAGTAAAATTTTATTTCCTTGATTACAAACTGTACCGGCAAGAGAAATGTTTGACACCAGATGACTTATTGCACTACATGGAAACCAGGTAATGGGTTATACATCATAAATATTTTAGCATGGGAGGCTGCCATTATTCATGCTGTGCCGTTAGAAACAATAGAAGTAGTCCCGTGCCCCCTTTTGAGCCTGTTTTCTTTTTGTCATTCAGTCCAATCATGGCTTCAATCTGTACCCCATCTCCATTCACCTGCCATTAATCCTTGATACCCTGACATAACAAAAATCTAACTTTATACCCACCTAGGGGGGGGGAGAAACTGGGCCCTCAGGTTAACGTCTCATCTGCAAGACATGCAGCACTCCCTCAGTAATGCGCTGGGGTGTCAGCCTAGACTTGTGCTCATGGTTCTAAGAGTGGGGTTAGAACATAGGAGCTCCTGACTTCTACCAATAAAGAAAGGCTTCATGGATGAAAGGAGGTGAACTGTGGATCTTTGTCCCTGCAAAAGTTACTTCCTGGAGAATGGGAGAATAATGGTGGACCAAAGTTCAAGGAAAAAAGGATTTTGCTAAAAAAAACCCGAAAGAACTCTCTTTTTAAAAATGTGGATTGATTTTATTTTGGCACAGAACACTTAAACATTGACCAGCATGTTGGTACCATCATTGTTACCAGAAGAGAAAAGAGGAATACAGGAAGAATTGTTAGCTCATGGAATGCTGTTCCACAGGTTGTATTTCAAGCAGAGACAAAGGACTTAGGCACAGAAATAGACCATTCGGCCCTCAGAACCTGCCCTACATTCGATAAGGTCATAGCTGATCTGATCATAGTTTGAACTTCATCTTCCTGTTTGTCCATTCCCCCGTCACAGCCCTTGACTTGCTTGTCTTTCTAAAAATCTAACTAATACAGCCTTGAATAAATTCACTGACCCAGCCTCTACTGCTTTCTGAGGAAGGGAACCCCACAGACTAATGACGCACTGAAAAGAAATTCCTCTGATCTCTGCCTTAAAAAGGTGACTTCATATTCTTATCAGAAAGAAATAGGGGCAGGAGTAGGCCATTTTGCCCCATGAGCCTTCTTTGCCATTCTGTAAAATCATGGCTGATCTACTTTCCTATTCCAGGGATCAGAGATGGCCTGTTAATTCCTAATCTCATGACACCACTACCAACCAAACTCCACTAAACAATCAACATCACATTGATGTTAACAGTAGTTATTAATGGGTTAACAGCTTTGCTTAAGAACATGTTGTTCCCAGTAGACTGATCTCAGAAGAGATCCTTTCATGAGACAGTGTGGCTCCACTTTAACAGGATGTTTTTGAGCTGGATCTCGGGAGGAGAAAAGTGCCAGATCCATGAGCTGGGTGTGTTTACAGCACTGCTCGTGGACCGGGAGGAGCAGGAGTGTTTGCTCCAGATCCAACAATCTAACCTGTTTACAGACATTACGATTGGATCCCAAATTCTTTGACTTCTCCAATTCCCACCCCCACCCTCATCTTCAAGTGCTCATCTGCCCCAGTCTCCTACTGCCTGTTTCTCAATCTCCAGACTCCTCACCAACTACTATCTCCAACTCCCCTTAACCCTGTTTCTGCCTACCCAACCTCACCCCCACTATCTCTGCTTGCCTGACCCCACACACACACCAGTGCCCCTATTTCTCTGCCCACCTGGGCCCCTTGGGCTCTGACTCTCTCACCATGTCCACCCTTCCCTCTCCTCCTGATCTTTGTCTGCCAACCTCTTCCCCGATTGATCTCCTAAGTCATCTGCTTCGCTTTATTCTCCTTTCTGAGAGGCAGGCAGTCTGGTGGGCGAGAGACCTAATGCAAAGTTTACAAGATTTTCCTGGGTTCATTTTGGCTTGGTATGCAGGAAACCTATACTTGCCTGATTGCCATTTGGAGACCCTTATGCCCTTGCACCTCTACCCCATAACGCTCTACCTCCCTTGCTTCCCCAGACTCTCTTCACCACCCCGTGTAAACATTGGGGCCACAGTCTCTCAATTAAGAATCGCCAACAATAAGGTAACTCACAAAATTATTGACATAAACTAGTAGATGGCCAGTTCAAACAAAATACCTGCAACAAAACATACCAATGGCATTTACACTCTGTGTTCAAGCACACAAAAGTCCCGCAGAAAGCAATGGCTTTGATGATTCATTTGGAGCATTGGACCGTCTGAAGGTTGTAACAAAGCTTGACATTTCTTTTGAACAAATAAAATATTACATAGTGAAAGTTGTGTAGAGCTGTGAGAAATGGGATCAATAATGCAGAGTTATTATGCATGTCCTGTCTTTCAAAGCTATCCTCGGGTTGTTGTAATGCCTTCAACATGAGTGTGTTCAAAGAGACAGTTGGGAAGTGAGTGGATTGTTTCAGGAATAGCTGATATGGATGCAGTGGGCCGTAGAGTGCCTCTATAACTAATGTGGTTGAGGGTGAATTAATTGTTTGATCCTTTTACATGATAAATAATTGCCTAATGTTAAATGCTGTCTCTATGCAAGTTCCAAGTAAAATTAAAACAGGGTTTGTAAAGGCAAGTGATTTAATGACTTTGGCTTGTTTGGTTTTGTTGGCATGCAGTTAGAAACCACTCAATGTTTGTAGAAGTGCATTAAGTGAGTCGAGCATTTCAGAAACCTCGAGGGGAATGAGATCATCAAAAAAAAGGAAGGAGAGGCTGTAAATGGTCTAATCCTTGAAAGTTAACACAATTCTCTGATGACTGGTGTTTATTTCTGTTCTCCCTGTTGGGATGTGAGCAGCACTGATCAGGCAAGAATTTATTGCCCATCTCTCATTGCCCTTGAGCTTGGTAGGGAACTGCCTACAATTGAGGGGTCACGGGCTCAAGGTGAGAGGGGCGAAGTATAACTCAGATATTAGAGGGATGTTTTTTACACAGAGGGTGGTGGGGGCCTGGAATGCGCTGCCAAGTAGGGTGGTGGAGGCAGGCACGCTGACATCGTTTAAGACTTACCTGGATAGTCACATGAGCAGCCTGGGAATGGAGGGATACAAACGGTTGGTCTAGTTGGACCAAGGAGCGGCACAGGCTTGGAGGGCCGAAGGGCCTGTTTCCTGTGCTGTACTGTTCTTTGTTCTTTGAGTGGCCTGCTCAGCCATTTCTGAGGGCAGTTTAAAAGTCAGCCACATTGATGTGGGTCTGAAGTCACAGGTAAACCAGACTGAGTACTTATGGCAGATTTCCTCCCCGAAGGACATTACTGAACCAGGCGGGATTTTAAGATAATCAGGTAGTTTGTTCTTGATCATTATTAATGATGTTGTTCCAGATTTATTAATTGATTGGATTTGAATTCCCCCAACTGCTGTACTGGGATTTGAACTCCTGCCTTTGGAGCATTATAAGAAGTCTCACAACACCAGGTTAAAGTCTATTTGGAGCATTAGTCTAAAGTCTAGTTTGGAGCATTATCCAGGCCTTTGGATTACTCGTCCAGTCACATTACCACTTTGGTATGATCCCCATGTTCTGCTGAACACCACTGGAAGTGAGAAAAAGGTTTCCTGACAATACAATCTCACAAATATCAACAGAATTTCTTCTTCTCCAAGGAACAATTGAAATTTGTAATATTCAAAATGCAGCTGGATCTCATAGACTGGAGGATAGCAGAAATTACCTTTGATGGGTTGAATGGACTTTTCTCATCATTGTGATCTTAATGATCACCATATCTTTATGATCTTACAGTATCACTGTAGATACAGTAACCGATCACAAACCACTCGCCACCAAGCAAATATGGGACTTGAGCCCATATCATCAAGTTGACAGAAACATTAATCCCTGAGCTAATAAATAACTCTTGCCTGGTTGTGAAGAAGGCACTGAGACAAGGATGCTTTGGCTGTTTATTGTTTGCCACAGAACTTAATTCTCCATTCTAACGCAATCTCCCCCAGTGCTGGCTGACTCTTTATAGCACATCTGAGTATATTTAGCTATTTAAATACCCATCACTTGATTATCTTAAACTACTAGGTATTTAATATCCTTCAACAGAACCTTTTAAATGCTAACATTGCTTCTGCGGTTCTCTTCCTTAAAGTAACCAAAAAAATGCATACATCCTTGTTTCAAAGGTCCTTTTTTTGTTTTTAATTGTCTTGTAGTACTATGTAGGCTGAAATATGCTTTGTCCACATGTCTGCAGTTCTCCAGGTTCATTTGCTTAGCATTCAGATGCTAAGCAAAATAAGGAAACCTGGCTTGTGGAGAAAGAAGGGCAGAACTGTTTATGATCAATATGTTAATTTTCCAAAGTGCTTTTGATTTAGGAATTGTGCCTTTTGGATACAAAAGAAATTCAGCTAATTGAAAGGCAAAAGAGGCTGAATGGCATATTACTGTTCTTATGTCCCTAATCCACAATTAAGTTTATGTTTGTTGGGTTGAAACAAAATAAGTTGAACTGCTGACGACATAATCGATTATTTTGTCAGTGGAGTTCAGTACATCGCTTGCCCATTACTCTTGAGCGATTGTGCATGAGTTTGTTTACTCCGAGCTGTGGTGTTCCTAATCGTGCTAAGAATGCAACACAAATGGCACGGTCAGCGTTTGTGTTGAAATTCACAGCTTCTGAGATGATAAGTCAACATGTGTCCATGTGGCATTTCATGGTTGCCCCTGATCTGGAGGTAAGAATTAAGAGTAGTAGACTATTGTGTGCCATGTATGCTTTTATTTGTGTGATATTTGGGTATGGGTGTTAGTGACCTCTCAGTGTGATCCTGCATTGTCTCTCTATGATTCACGGGCGTTTTGTTTTTCTGCCCATAAACTCCAGATTACATGTGATCTCGGCATAGTCTTAAGTGGAGCATAAATTATGGACCGTTTGGGTCAAGTGGACTTATTGTGCCCTTTTCATTCAATGTAATCATAGAACATAGAAAGCCACAGCACAAACAGGCCCTTCGGCCCACAAGTTGCGCTGATCATATCCCTACCTCTAGGCCTATCTATAGCCCTCAATCCCATTAAATCCCATGTACTCATCCAGAAGTCTCTTAAAAGACCCCAACGAGTTTGCCTCCACCACCACCGACGTCAGCCGATTCCACTCACCCACCACCCTCTGAGTGAAAAACTTACCCCTGACATCTCCTCTGTACCTACCCCCCAGCACCTTAAACCTGTGTCCTCTCGTAGCAACCATTTCAGCCCTTGGAAATAGCCTCTGAGAGTCTACCCTATCCAGACCTCTCAACATCTTGTAAACCTCTATCAGGTCACCTCTCATCCTTCGTCTCTCCAGGGAGAAGAGACCAAGCTCCCTCAACCTATCCTCATAAGGCATGCCCCCCAATCCAGGCAACATCCTTGTAAATCTCCTCTGCACCCTTTCAATGGCTTCAACATCTTTCCTGTAATGAGGTGACCAGAACTGCGCGCAGTACTCCAAGTGGGGTCTAACCAGGGTCCTATAAAGCTGCAGCATTATCTCCCGACTCCTAAACTCAATCCCTCGATTAATGAAGGCTAGTACGCCGTACGCCTTCTTGACCGCATCCTCCACCTGCGAGGCCGATTTAAGAGTCCTATGGACCCGGACCCCAAGGTCCTTCTGATCCTCTACACTGCTAAGAATGGTACCCTTCATATTATACTGCTGCTTCATCCCATTGGATCTGCCAAAATGGATCACTACACACTTATCCGGGTTGAAGTCCATCTGCCACTTCTCCGCCCAGTCTTGCATTCTATCTATGTCTCGCTGCAACTTCTGACATCCCTCCAAACTATCCACAACACCACCTACCTTGGTGTCGTCAGCAAACTTACCAACCCATCCCTCCACTTCCTCATCCAGGTCATTTATGAAAATGCCAAACAGCAAGGGTCCCAGAACAGATCCCTGGGGCACTCCACTGGTCACTGACCTCCATGCAGAGAAAGACCCCTCCACAGCCACTCTCTGCCTTCTGCAGGCAAGCCAGTTCTGGATCCACAAGGCAACAGCCCCTTGGATCCCATGCCCTCTCACCTTCTCAAGAAGTCTTGCATGGGGGACCTTATCGAACGCCTTGCTGAAGTCCATATAGACCACATCCACCGCTCTTCCTTCGTCAATGTGTTTGGTCACATTTTCAAAGAACTCAACCAGGCTCGTAAGGCACGACCTGCCCTTGACAAAGCCGTGCTGACTACTTTTGATCATACTAAACTTCTCTAGATGATCATAAATCCTGTCTCTCAGGACCCTCTCCATCAACTTACCAACCACTGAGGTTAGACTCACCGGTCGGTAATTTCCCGGGCTGTCCCTGTTCCCTTTCTTGAATATAGGGACCACATCTGCAATCCTCCAATCCTCCGGAACCTCTCCCGTCTCCATCGACGATGCAAAGATCATCGCCAAAGGCTCCGCAATCTCCTCCCTCGCCTCCCACAGTAACCTGGGGTACATCCCATCCGGTCCCGGCGACTTACCAACCTTGATGCCATTCAATAGTTCCAACACATCCTCTTTCTTTATGTCCACATGCTCGATCCTTTCTGTCCACCGCAAACCAGCAGTACAACCACCCAGATCCCTTTCCACCGTGAATACCGAGGTAAAGTATTCATTAAGCACCTCCGCCATTTCTAACGGTTCCGCACAAACTTTTCCCCCTTCACCTTTTAAGGGTCCTAATGGGGAAGACTTTTTTTTCCTTACCTCAGTCTTAAGTAGCATATTACTGTGATACATTCCAAAATTAACACACACTCTATAGGTCTTTTTTACGGAAGAGTTTCCATTGTTACTCTTGTCTTGTGTCAGGTTCTTCCAATTACTGCTTGAGGGTATCAGGAAGAAGAGCGCCAAGCTGGGTTCATTTAAAGTTGTGAATACCCGGAAGGCTACACAGAAGGATCTGGATAAAGACACTGGGGAAAGTGATGAGAAACAGGTGGGACTAGCACCCTTCTAGTGGGTCCTTGTATGAACACTACAAAATACATAGTTTTCAAAAGTTGTCCAGCCTATAACATATATTCTCTAAATAGATGCCAAATGTCTTGCATCATCTTTGGTAAATTCAAATACCAGCAACTTTAAAGTTGGAACTTAGCTTTATAAAAATGACTCAATTTTAAATATATCTTTCGTTACAGCCGATTGACATTGCCAAAGTTCCAAGTTGTTATAGTTCTGTGGCTGGATTTTAATGATATATAACCAAGAGTAGTTTAGTCCAGGATTCAAATATTTCCGTTTTTGTTTCATTTATTTTATGTGCGCTGCCATGTGCTTTCATGTTTACAGAACAGTTGACATTTCTGACTGAAGATAAACATTGGACCCGTCCGATCAGTGAACCATCATTGCCTAATCTTGCAAACTGTTGCAGAAGTTTGAATGCTTTTCTGTTGCATCTGCATTCCCATGAACTTGTCTGATCAGCCCCTCTGTTTATAATCTGTACTCTCTGATATCGTGTTGTTTTTAAAGGGAATATTATGAGGAATTGATAAATTTATGACCACAGCTTTC
The DNA here is from genome assembly GCF_964213995.1 of Mustelus asterias. NCBI lineage: Eukaryota > Metazoa > Chordata > Chondrichthyes > Carcharhiniformes > Triakidae > Mustelus > Mustelus asterias. Next base: position 175,150,103 of record NC_135801.1, on the reverse strand, counting down.
ATACTTGACCACATTTGTCATTTAACCTGAACATGTCACAAGGAAAGGTAGAAAGGAAAAGGAGGTGGGGGTAGTTTTATTAATAAAGAATGAAATCAGTACTGTGGTGAAAAATGATCTTGGTTTGGATGGTCAAAATGTAGAGTCAACTTGGTGGAGATAAGAAGCAAAGAAGTCACTTCTGAGAGTGGTCTATAGGCCCCTGGCATTAGTTGTACTCTAGGCCAGAATATAAATCCAGGAATAATCAGCCTTCTCTGTTCCAAGGAGAAAACCCCAACCTCTCCAATCTCTCCTGCAAATTTCCAGTTCTGGCAACATTTAAGCTCTCAACAAAGATAGAGTGCATTGAGAAAGATAAGCTCAATGAGATCTGTGCACCATCCGTGACTAAGTAAGGAAGTTAATGATGGTATCCAAATGAAAGGAAAGTTGTACAATGCTGCAAAGGTAAGTGGTAGCCCAGAAGATTGGAAACAAAAATTAGAAACCAGCAAAAAATGGCTAAAATAAAATAGGAAAAGTTGCGAATGAAAACTAGCAGGAAATACAAAAACAGACACTAAAAGCTTCTAAAAGTACATAAAAAGGAAGAGAGTAGCTTAAGTAAGCGGTTCCTCGGAGGGTGAGGTGGGAAATTAATTCAAACAAGGAAATTGTCGAGACTTTGAACAGGTATTTTGTATCTGTCTTCACAGTAGAAGATACAAAGAAATCCCAAGAAGAGTAGAAATTCATGAGGCAAAAGGGAGGGACAAATTTAAAAACATTCAACGTCACTAGAGATAAAGTTCTGGGAAAACTAATGGGATTAAATTCTAACAACTCTCCAAGACCAAGTGGCCAGTATCCTACGATCTGTGATAGTAGAAGCATTAGTTGTAATCTTCCAAAATTCCCTAAATTCTGGAAAGATTCCAGGAGATTGGAAAACTACAAATGTAACACCACTGTTCAAGAAAGGAAGGAGACAGAAAGCAGGAAACTATAGGCCAGTTAGCTTGGCATCTGTCAATGGGAATATACTGTAACCATTATTGAGATGGTAGCAGAGTATTTAGAAAATATTAATACAGCCAGAAATGGTTTTGTGAATGAAAAAATCATGTTAGAAACATGGAAAAACTAGAGCACAAAACAGGCCCTTCGGCCCCACAAGTTGTGCCGAACATATCCCTACCTTTTAGGCCTACCTATAACCCTCCATCCTATTAAGTCCCATGTACTCATCCAGGAGTCTCTTAAAGACCCTATTGAGTTTGCCTCCACCACCACTGACGGCAGCCGATTCCACTCGCCCACCACCCTCTGTGTGAAAAACTTCCCCCTAACATCTCCCCTGTACCTACCCCCCAGCACCTTAAACCTGTGTCCTCTCGTAGCAGCCATTTCCACCCTGGGAAAAAGCCTCTGAGAGTCCACCCGATCTATGCCTCTCAACATCTTATATACCTCTATTAGGTCTCCTCTCATCCTACGTCTCTCCAAGGAGAAAAGACCGAGCTCCCTCAGCCTATCCTCATAAGGCATGCCACTCAATCCAGGCAACATCCTTGTAAATCTCCTCTGCACCCTTTCAATCTTTCCACATCCTTCCTGTAATGAGGCGACCAGAACTGAGCACAGTACTCCAAGTGGGGTCTGACGAGAGTCTTATATAGCTGCATCATTATCCCCAGACTCCTAAACTCAATCCCTCGATTGATAAAGGCCAGCACACCATACGCCTTCTTAACCACCTCCTCCACCTGCGGGGCCGATTTTAGAGTCCTAGGGACCCGGACCCCAAGGTCCTTCTGATCCTCTACAGTACTAAGAGTCTTTCCCTTTATATTGTACTCCTTCATCCCATTTGACCTACCAAAATGGACCACTACGCATTTATCTGGGTTAAAGTCCATCTGCCACTTCTCCGCCCAGTCTTGCATCCTATCTATGTCCCTCTGTAACTTCTGACATCCCTCCAGACTATCCACAACCCCACCAACCTTCGTGTCGTCGGCAAACTTACCAACCCATCCCTCCGCTTCCTCATCCAGGTCATTTATGAAAATGACAAACAGCAAGGGTCCCAGAACAGATCCCTGGGGCACAGCACTGGTGACCGACCTCCATTTAGAAAAAGACCCATCTGTACCCACTCTCTGCCTCCTTTGGGCAAGCCAGTTCTGGATCCACAGGGCAGCAGCCCCTTGGATCCCATGCCCTCTCACTTTTTCTAGAAGCCTTGCATGGGGGACCTTATCGAATGCCTTGCTAAAATCCATCTAAACCACATCTACCGCTTTCCCTTCGTCAATGTGTTTTCGAAGAACTCCACCAGGCTCGTAAGGCACGATCTGCCTTTGACAAAGCCATGCTGAGTATTCTTGAGCATACTAAACCTCTCTAAATGCTCATAAATCTTGTCCCTCAGGATCTTCTCCATCAGCTTACCAACCACTGAGGTTAGACTCACCGGTCGGTAATTTCCTGGGCTATCCCTATTCCCCTTCTTGAAAATAGGAACCACACCCGCAATCCTCCGGCACCTCCCCCGTCTCCATCGACGACGCAAAGATCATCGCCAGAGGCTCTGCAATCTCTTCCCTCGCCTCCCACAGTAACCTGGGGTACATCCCACCCGGACCCGGCGACTTATCTATCTTGATGCCATTCAAAGATTCCAGCACAACCTCTTTGTTAAAGTCCACAAATTTATTGTCAATTTATTGACAAATTTATTAGAGTTCTTTGAGGATGGAAGTTATGTAGTTTATCTCCATTGCTGCTCTTGTACTCTGCAAGCAAGTCAGCGCAAATGAGGTGAACTCTGTCTGTAAGGGTTAGGAAAATTACCCCCGTCCTGATGTGGAAGAATGCTGGCCAACTAATGGCAGGTACTGATTAATCATCCTGCACCCTTTCTGCATTTCTCCAACCAGCAGGCCTCTCTCTCTCTCTGCACAGCATCCACCCACCCCCCCCCACATTCACATCCCAGCCCCATTCTCCGAGCTGCTCTCAGCTATCTAGAATGATAAACCTGACTCTCAGGGCTTCTTCCGAGCCCTAACCCCTTCCATTACATAGTCAATGACCTTTCCAGCTCTTCCAGACTTCTCGGGCCCTAACTCAGGCCCTCGGCACCTTTACTGCCTGGAGACTTTGCTTTAACTGGGGCCGCCTGCTTTCCCCTCTCCCTTTGGGATTCTCCCTGTCCCCTGCATGGAACTTTTCTCTGATTGTGTGCCTCTCTTCTGGGTATAGGACTCATTCTTTTCACGCCATTTTGTGTTTGCTATGCCTGGCCTTGGCCTGACAAATTTAAAATGCTGAATTGTACTGGCTCCTGGACCATGCATGCAAGGTAACTCCCCAGGGCTGTCAGGACTTGGTGTTCCTGGTTGTCCCCCTCTGCTCACTGATGCGTAGGTCTGACTGTCGTAACAACTGTAATAAACAACCCCCACTAGGGCAGAATCACTGCCTGGACTGATTGTACATTTCTCAGGGAATAGTTCTGTCAGACATTTTAGTGTTAAGATCGATATCTGCCTGTCTTTTTGTATCATTCAGTTTTTTTTTAAAAGGGGCAGGATGACCGTGACCTTGAAGGTGAAGAAGAAGCTCCAATCGTGGATGCGGAAGCAGAAGAAGGAGATGCTGATGCGACGGAAGCTAAAAGACTCAAGAAACAGGAAGAAGAGGTATAACAAGACAAGTTGCACCTCAGTTGTATTGAGTGTGACCCTTGGCACCAAGCTGAAAAGCATTCAGCAAGATAGACTTCATAGAATCCCTACATTGCAGAAGGAGGCCATTTGGCCCATCACGTTTGCAGCGACCCTGACTGACATACTGACAGAGTATCTTACCCAGACCCTCTCCCCACCCAACCCCATAACCCCACACATTTACCATGTCTAACCCATCTAACCTACACATTTTGGGACACCTAAGGGGCAATGCGAATCCACCTAACCTGCACGTCTTTGTACTGTGGGAGGAAACCGGAGCACCCAGAGAAAACCCACAATGACACGGGGAGAACGTGTAAACTCCCCACGGTCACTCAAGGCCCGAATTGAACCCGGGTCCGAACACTGTGAAGCAGCAGTGCTAACCACTATGTCACCATGTTGCCTAAGATTTCACCCTGTTGACTATGCCAAACTATACCTTAACTATAATATCATTTTCCGCCTCTTAATTTACTGCAAGTGAGTGAGTCGCATTCCATTTTGGTTACTTACAATGCCCACCCACTTCGGTCACCAAACGCAGCACGGTGGAGAGCATTGAATTCCTTGCCTTGGTTTAAATTCCATAATCGCTATATGTCAAAGGCGCTTGAATGAGACTGACAGGACGTGATTTGTCACCCCACGAGCAGTTACTAGTGCAGATTAACTTGATCAAATACTTTGAGTTAATAATCCTCTGCTGCCGGTAATAGGACTGAGTGTTCTCTTTGGCAGCCAGAAGGTTAGGAATGAGTAATGAAAAAGGATGAATAATCCTTGAGTCTGCATGTTCAGTTTTAGAAACAAGTTCAAGGTCGATCTGAATCTGAATTCCAAGTAGAACTGCAGGAAATTAAAGAGGCTGGATGTGATCAAACTATGAAAAGTGAATCGTGTGGAGGACGGAGAAGATCTGCAGAGAGATTTGGACAGGCTGAGTGAGTGGGCGAGGATATGGCAAATGGAGTATAACGTTGATAAATGCGAGGTTATACACTTTGGAGGAAATAATAACAAATGGGATTACTATCTCAATGGAAACAAATTAAAACATGCTACCGTGCAAAGGGACCTGGGGGTCCTTGTGCATGAGACGCAAAAGCCCAGTCTGCAGGTACAACAGGTGATCAAGAAGGCAAATGGGATGTTGGCCTATATTGCGAGGGGGATAGAATATAAAAGCAGGGATGTCTTGATGCACCTGTACAGGGCATTGGTGAGGCCGCAGCTGGAATACTGTGTGCAGTATTGGTCCCCTTATATGAGGAAGGATATATTGGCATTGGAGGGAGTGCAGAGAAGGTTCACCAGGTTGATACCGGAGATGAGGGGTTTGGATTATGAGGAGAGGCTGAGGAGATTGGGTTTGTACTCGTTGGAGTTTAGAAGGATGAGGGGGGATCTTATGGAGACTTATAAGATAATGCGGGGGCTGGATAGGGTGGAGGCGGAGAGATTCTTTCCACTTAGTAAGGAAGTTAAAACTAGAGGACACAGCCTCAAAATAAAGGGGGGTCGGTTTAAGACAGAGTTGAGGAGGAACTTCTTCTCCCAGAGGGTGGTGAATCTCTGGAATTCTCTGCCCACTGAGGTGGTGGAGGCTACCTCGCTGAATATGTTTAAAGCGCGGATGGATGGATTCCTGAGCGGTAAGGGAATTAAGGGTTATGGGGATCAGGCGGGTAAGTGGTACTGATCCACGTCAGATCAGCCATGATCTTATTGAATGGCGGGGCAGGCTCGAGGGGCTAGATGGCCTACTCCTGCTCCTATTTCTTATGTTCTTATGACGATGTGAGGGCTTTAAGCCTGACTCATTCCCACTCTCTATGGCACAGCACATCCAGGCAACTTAACTTACCACTCGGCAATGGTGAGGATTATTACAGTTTAATTGTTTCCCATTTTTTTGGTGATCTTTTAGATTGACTATGATAGTGAGGGGGAGGAGGCCAGTGACAATGGAGAAGAACCAGAAGAGAAAGACGATGAAGATTTTTCAGGCAGCGAGCGAAATGAATTGACGGATTTAGAAATTCCTCGCGATTTTAACAAGAGCAACAAAGGGCAGAAGAGAAGCAAGCAGAATGCCACAGAGGGCCTGGATGGAATGAGAGTGAATGCGGTGTTAAATTTGCATTCTGCGATTGAAGATTATAAATATGATACTGCTGACAGTCTTTGGTGTGAGGTAAGACTTAAAAGGCCCCTGTATCACAAAGAGTACAAAATGCGGAAGATCAACCTGTTGTGTTCAGTCTTATAAAAATAGATTTAGTCCATCGTGTCCGTAATGCTGCGTGTGATCAGTCTCCTGTCATTGCAGTGCCTGCTTTCCCAGTATTGAGTTGGAAGAAATCCAGTACTAGGTGTTGGACAAGCAGTCGGGCATTTGAGAGACAGCACTTGGACTTCACTGGTGCCAGCAAGTTAACGTTGTTCTTCAATGGCCTGACTCCCATTGAGATCTCAAACCTCTGTCACTTTGTTCCTGTTCTTGCTGCTGATTGCCAGGTGCTCTATTACAGGTGTGAAAGTGCCAGGGCAGCTTTTTTATTTCGGTGAAATACTGGCTACTCTAATATTGAGATTGCAATGGAAATTAATGGAATAAACTGTCCTTAAACGCAATTTGTTACATCCACTGATATTTTGTGGATAACAGTTGGCTTCAAAATAAATTTGCCCTGTGTTAGAAAATTGCATTGTCTGTTTTAAGGATTAAAGCACAGTGTAGCTGGAGATTCCTGGAGGCTCAATGTGCACTGGGATAGGACATCTGCCTGCCAGTCTGTCTTACCCCTAACAGGTGCGATAAACCGCACATGCCCTCCCCACCCTAACAAAAAGCCACACTCGATAATGTCTTTTGGGGCACTCCCTCGGGTGTCAGCCCCACAGACCCAGAAGTTTCAGGGTGGCACATTTGAGTGAGGGGACAGGTGTAAGGATCATAGAGTTTTATCTCCAGCAAAGGCACTGTTTTGCAGCAGTCATTTTCTTAATGCCATTGGGAGCCAGCATTCTAAGCCTCACTTCCACATGGACACCAGGAGAAAGAAGGCAGAAACAACATGACTTCCCATGGCTAATGACCATCGTAATCTCCCCCGCCCCTCGCTCCCCCCGCCCCTCCCCCCATCTGTCATTGGAGCCCTGTCTGCACGTTTAAAGAAGTACTTCACTGACATCCTGTGGATATCCCTCATCCCTCCTCAGAGTAGGGTAAGACCAGAACCCATGCGTGAAGAGAACAGATTTGAAACGGTTAAGTCCTTGGGCTATTTTAAGCACCCGCCCTGGTTTCTGCTCAGCAGTCTTGGTTAATATGATCCCTAAGTAAGTGATGTTAGATCACGGACAGAATGTGCGGAACAATACACTCCACAACACGACTACCTGTAAACAGTGCCGTTAATGGGTCTCCAATGTCTAACACCTATGTCGTAAAACTGCAGCCACGTGCAACCTGCAAGCCCAGGTAATCCATGCTATGAATGTGGTTTTTGTAATCCAGTCGTGTTTGAATTTTGTAGGCTTGGAGTTTTAGAAAGTGCTGTTGACCCATCGGTGAATAACTCTTACCAAGATATGTTGATGTCTTTTTCTGGGACTAGTGGGATCGTGGCTCTAAACTTTATTTGTGACCTGTGATGTATATCTAAGTGGTCCACAAAGACAAAAACCACACACTGAAGCATTTTTGTGAATTGCTTGCCATTTTAATTTCGAATTTAATTCTAATAAAGTCATTAGGCAGGAAAGAAAAGTGTCTTTTTTAATGATTTTAATATATGTGGACAGGTGCTTTTGAAATCTGGACTAGTCATTTTTGTGTCCATGGTAACACTGCACCAGTATCTCAAAAAATAGTTTGAGAACTTAGAAGATGCTCAGGAGCATCTGGTTGTTGTTAAAACTGTCAGTTGGGTATTTTCTAATGATTTATGTATTTCCTCCACAGGTTACTCTGAAGCTTCCCATTATGAAGGTGCACTTTGACCTGTCCTCGCTGGCTATGTCAATAGCACAAAGCGCAGTTGTTCATGAAACTAATGGAATCACTCGTTGCCTCTTGAATGAAACAACCAACAGAAGAGGAGAGAAAGAATCTGTTTTGAACACGGAAGGAATAAACCTCACTGAGATGTTCAAGTATGATGATGTACGTATAATGTTTTGGCTGGCACTATTGTCTTGTAACTTGGAAAGGGGACAAATAAGGGGAGACTTTGGCATAGTGGTATTGTTACCAGAATATTGTCACTAGACTAGTAATGGAGAGACCCAGGGTAATGTTCTGCAGATAATGTTCTGCCACATTCCTCAGGCAGTCCGTTACCAAACTGTACCTTTGTTTTGCCATTCACACATTCTGATCACTTAATGGACACTTTCAACACCTTCTTAGCCTTCTACATGCTCATTCCTTTTGTCCAATTCTAGCACCCCTCCCGTATAAATCTCTGCTAATTCTCTTTCCTCTAAGCTCTGACGAAGGGTCATTTAGACTCGAAACGTTGGCTCTACTCTCACCGCATATGTTGTCAGTCCTGCTGAGATTTTCCAGCCTTTTTCTGTTTTTGTAATGTTCTGCGAACGTGGGTTTGAATTCCACGACAGGTGGTGAAATTTGAATTCCGTTTTTTAAAAAACATCTGGATTTAGAAGTCCCGTGATGACCCGGAAACTTGTTTTTTGTTGTTAAAAACCCATCTGGTTCTGAAGGAAATCTCTCAGCCTTACCATGTGGTTGACTCATGGTGTGCTCTTTGTGCTCCATGTGGGAAGCCGGGAACATATCCAGTGTCCAGGGGCAGCGTGTATGCAGCAAATGTCTCCATCTGCAGCTCCAGAAGCCCGGGTTTTGGAGCAGGACTCTGAAGCATCTTTAAGGTGGAGTATCGTGGATAACATGTATAAAGGGATGGTCACACTGCAGGCGATGATTCCACAGGCATGAAGTGAATGGGTGACCACCAGGAAGAGCATGAAGGTGAGGCAGGCAGTGCAGGGATCTCTTGTGGCCATTCCCCTGAAAAAAATATTGCTTTGGACACTGTTGATGGGAATGACCTGTCAGGGGAAATGCAACGGCCAAATTCGTTGCACCATCGTTGGTTCTGTTGCAGAGGGAAGGAGTAAAAAGTTTGGGAATAGATAGGTGTTTCTGTAGCCACAAATGAGACTCCAGGATGGTATGTTGCCTCTCTGGTGCTAGAGGGGTGCCATATCCCTCTGTTTCCTGCATATTCATGTATCTATCCATATGCCTCTTGAACGTTGTTATAGAATCTGCTTCGACCACTTCTTCCAGCAGCGTGTTCCAGGCATTCACCACCCTCTGTATGGAAAAACTTGCCCCTTACATCTCTTTTAAACTTTCCTCCTCTCACTTTCAACCTATGCCCCTGAGTAATTGACCCTTCGACCCTGGGAAAAAGACTCAGACTATCCTCTAGCCAAGCCTGTCATAATCTTGTAAATCTCTACCAGGTCCCCCCTCATCTTCTGACACTCCAATGAAAACAATCCAAGTTTGTTCAACCTTTCTTCATAGTCCATATCCTCCAAATAAGGCAATATCCTGGTAAATCTCTTCTGCGCCCTTTCCAATGCATCAACATCCTTCCGATAGTACGGGAACGAGAATTGTACACAATACTCCAAATGTGGCCTAACCAAAGTCTTATGCAGCTGCAACATGAAGGCCAGCGTGCCATACGCCTTCTTTACCATCTTGTCCACCTGAGTTGCCACCCTTCAGGGAACTGTGGATCTGCACACCTAGGTCCCTCTGTATATTAGTATTTCTAAGGCCTCTACCATTTATTGTATACTTTCCTTCTGCACTAGACCTTCCAAATCGCAACACCTCACATTTGTCGGGTTAAATTCCATCTGCCATCTTTCGGGCCAGGTCTCCAGCTGATTTATATCCTGCTATATCCACTAACAATCCTCCTCACTATCTGCTATTCCCCCAATTTTTGTATCATCTGCAAATTTACTAATCAGACCACCTATGTTTTCCTCCAAATCAGTCACATATATTACAAACAGCAGAGGCCCGAGCACTGATCCTTGTGGAACACTGCTCATCACAGACCTCCAGTTAGAAAAGTACCCTTCCACTGCTGCTGTCTGCTTTCTATGTCCAAGCTAGTTTTGTATCCATCTTATCAGCTCATGTCGGATCCCATATGACTTCACTTTCTGTATCAGCTTGCCATGAGGAACCTTAGCAAAGGCTTTACTGAAGTCCATGTATACAACATCCACTGCCCTGCCCTGGTCAATTTTTCTTGTCACTTCCACAAAGAACTCAATCAAGTTTGTGAGACACGACCTACCCTTCACAAAACCATGCTGCCCTGGGGACTTGTCCACCTTAATGTTTTTCAAAACTTCCAATACTTCCTCCCTTTTTATCTCAACATGTCCTAGAGTGTCAACATCCTCCTTTCTACACTCACCATCCACCACTTTCTTCCCCTTTGTGAATACTGATGCAAAGTACTCGTTAAGGACTTCACTCACCTCATCTGGCTTGTTGACGGGGTTTTCTTTGAGGCTATGTATTGCTATATACCGAGACACATGAAACTCAGTGTATTGATTTAAAGACGTGACTTTATGAACCAAATGATCAAATGGGAGAATGATATAAAGAAGACCACCACTCCAGGTAGAGAATCTGGGCACCCCAATATCACTCTGAAAAACATTGCCTCCGCGAGGGCAGTTATACGTTTTCAAAATCATATTTCCCACCTTTCCGGTAGGCATTATCCAGTAAACATTAATACAAATCACCAACTGCAGCCAATAACAATTTACATCCTGACCTCATGGAATCTTATTTGTCCTTAATTTCGGATGTTACCTCCCTCGGTTGCTCAGCAACACAGGACACTGGACAGTGAAATGGGAGAATGATTCCCACAGACTCAAACCCATGTGACACTCCTCTGACCCTGAGAAAATCCTTATGTCTGCCTTGCATCAGTGTTATCAGTTTTGAGCTGTATAGTTCTATTCATCAAACTGGCATTGGTAGCCATTTTGTTCCCGATAACTGCTGATAAAGTGGCCTCATTCAGTAAAATCATTCTCCTACAGAATGCAGGCTCTGTCTACCACCTCATCCCATCAAGCCCTGCTGTACCTTGATGTTGGCTGAAATTTCACAAAATGTATTCTAAAAGCAAACTGCATCCATTTTATAAATTCAAAATACATGTTTTAAATGAGAAATACTTGTTATTCAGTTAGATCCATCTTTAAGTGATAGCTTCTTGTCAGCGCTTTCTATAGTCTAAGATCATCCACTCTGAAGTTAGTATTGTGTTAGTGTTCTCAAACCATGATTATGTTTTTTCTATTAGCCTAATTTAGCCCCCCTATATCATGGCTCCACACACAAATTCCCTCCACTGTCCTTGAGTGGACCTACCCTTTCCACAGCTACCCTCCTCATATAAGCATAAAAAGCCTTGGGATTCTCCATAATCCTGTCTGCCAAGGACATTTCATGGCCCCTTTTTGCCCTCCTATTCCTGTTTAAACTCTTTCCCGCTGCCTTTGTATTCCTCAAGAGCCTTATCCCTTTGACAATTTCCTGAAATTTATATATGCCTCCTTCTTCTTTTTCACTAAGCCCACAATCTCGCTTGTCATTCAGGGTTCTCGAATCTTGCCACCTTTATCCTTCATTTTTACTTGTCCTGGGTTGTTAACAACTGACTTTTAAAAGACTCCAAAATATCAGATGTGGATTTACCCCCTACCCCCCTCCCAGTTTACATTCCCTAGTTCCTGCCTAATACTGTTGTAGGCAGTTGTAGCCTTCCCCCAGTTTAGTACTTTCACTCTGGGACTACTTCTATCCTTTTTTACAAGTATCTTGAAACTTATAGAATTGTGATCACTGTTCCCAAAATGGTCCCCAACTGAGATATCAATCACCTGTCTGGGCTTGTTTCTCAGAGCCAGATCTAAGATCGCCTCTTCCCGATTTGGACTATCTACATATTGCCTCAAGAAGCACTCTTGGACACACTGAACAAACTCTGCCCCCTCCAAGCCCCTAGCACTGAAGGAATCCCAATCTATGTTGGGGTAGTTCAAAATTGTGGAAGTTAAAATTGGGGAAGTTAAAATTGCCCATCACAACAACCCTGTTGTTTCTACGTCTTCCCATAATCTGCTGAAATATCAGTTGCTCCACTTCACGCTGGCTGTTGGGAGGTCTATAGTACAACCCCATCAGTGTGATTGCACCGCTCCTGTTCCTGAGTTCTACCCATGTGGCCTCACTGCATGATCCCACCAACATATCCTCCCTCTGTATAGCTGTGACATTCTCCCTAATCAGTAAAGCAACACCCCCACCTCTTTTGCCACCGTCTCTATCTCGCCTGAAGCATCTAAATCCTGGAATGGTAAGCTGCCAATAAGTTCAAGGGCAATTAGGGATGGCCAATAAATGCTGGCTCAGTCAGCAATGCCCACATCCTCATTGAAAAAAATAAATCCACTGACAAGCAAACTAAAAAAAATGCCAGAAAGAAATCAGCTTATGCCACCGACTTCCTGTTGAAAGCAGATAACCAAATTTCCTTTGTCCAGTCCCCATAATTGCCACAACATATAGTTCCATGTCGTAATCCAAGCTTTAAGTTCATCCACCCTACCTGTCATACTCCTTGCGCTAAAGCAAACTCACCTCAGACCATTTGTCCTGTCATATTTTGTGCACTCTCCCTGTGTTTTGTTTCTCTTAGCCTTACTGGACCCATTCACTGAGTTCTCCACAGTCTCTGTACTCTGTATTATGGCCCTTTTTGATTTTTGTCTTTGGTTTCTCTGCCTTCCACTTTTCCTCTTACTGCCTCTGTTTCTGTCCCCACTTTTCTTCCCTCTGACTTCCTGCATCGGTTCCCATCCCCCTGCCACATTAGTTTAAACCGTGGGCGGCACGGTAGCACAGTGGTTAGCACTGCTGCTTCACAGCTCCAGGGACCTGGGTTCGATTCCCGGCTTGGGTCACTGTCTGTGTGGAGTTTGCACATTCTCCTCGTGTCTGCGTGGGTTTCCTCCGGGTGCTCCGGTTTCCTCCCACAGTCCAAAGGTGTGCGGGTTAGGTTGATTGGCCATGCTAAAATTGCCCCCTAGTGTCCTGAGATGTGTAGGTTAGAGGGATTAGCGGGTAAATATGTAGGGATATGGGCGTAGGGCCTGGGTGGGATTGTGGTCGGTGCAGACTCGATGGGCCGAATGGCCTCCTTCTGCACTGTAGGGTTTCTATGATGATTTCTACGAAACCCTCCCCAAAAGCATTAGCAAACACTTCCCCCAGGACATTGGTTCCAGTCCTGCCCAGGTGCAGACCGTCCAATTTGTTCTGGTCCCACCTTCCCCAGAACTGGTTCCAATGTCCCAGGAATTTGAATCCCTTCCTCTTGCACCATCCCTCAATTCATCTTAGCTATCCTGACATTCCTACTCTGACTAGCATGTGGCACTGGTAGCAATCCTGAGATTACTACCTTTTGAGGTCCTACATTTTAGTTTAACTTGAATTCCTAAATTCAGCTAGTCAGAGAAGAAATAACAGGATATTTTGGATGAATATGTGGCTGAAAAGGTGGTGCGAGGGGGTGGGTTTCTGATTCATAATGAATGACAGAGCAGGTTCGAAGCCCAAATGGTATCCTCCTGTTCCTATTTTCTATGTTTCTTAAATGAAAGTCCTAGCAAGCCAATAAGTTCAAGGACAATTAGGGATGGCCAATAAATGCTGGCTCAGTCAGCAATGCCCACATCCTCATTGAAAAAAATAAATCCACTGACAAGCAAACTAAAAAAAAGCCAGAAAGAAATCAGCTTATGCCACCGACTTCCTGTTGAAAGCAGATAACCAAATTTAACAAAAAATGAGAATGAAGAAAAGGAATCTGGACTTAGCTGCTAATTACCTTACTGTAATTGATACAATCAAAGTTTAAAGTTTATTTATTAGTGTCACAAGTAGGCTTACATTAACACTGCAATGAAGTTACTGTGAAATTCCCCTAGTTGCTGCACTCTGGCGCCTGTTCGGGTACATGGTGCTCCGGTTTCCTCCCACATTCTGAAAGACGTGCTGGTTAGGTGCATTGACCCAATCAGGCACTGGACTGTGGGGACTAGGAGAATTTCATAGTAACTTCATTGCAGTGTTAATGTAAACCTTACTTGTGACTAATAAATAAACTTTAACTTTTGAAAAAACTGAGGGAGAATTTAGCATGGCCAGTGCATCGAACTAATCTTGTATCCATCTTGAACCATTTTTGCACCACCTCCCTATCTGTGGTCTGCCTCCAGTTACAAGATTGTTAGTACAGAAATGAACCTTAACAAAGGCATTTGGATATTTGCTAGGGTGTAAAGAAAACATCATTGCAGAACTGAAAGGAAGAGTAGGGAGGGTGGAACCTATTGGATAGCTTTTCAAAGTACATGATGGGTTGAATGGCCTGCTTCCACACTGTAGGGAACTGTATGTGATTCTACGAGGTTACAATTTGAATTAAAACACAGTGGTGTCCTCTCTTGCTGTGACATGGGAATAATAGAAGAGCTTTGTCAAAGAGTGGCAGAGTCACGATGGGATGAATAGTATCTTTCATGCTCTATGATGGGCGGCACGGTAGCACAGTGGTTAGCACTGCTGCTTCACAGCTCCAGGGACCTGGGTTCGATTCCTGGCTTGGGTCACTGTCTGTGTGGAGTTTGCACATTCTCCTCGTGTCTGCGTGGGTTTCCTCCGGGTGCTCCGGTGTCCTCCCACAGTCCAAAGATGTGCGGGTTAAGTTGATTGGCCATGCTAAAATTGCCCCTTCGTGTACTGAGATGTGTAGGTTTGAGGGATTAGCGGGTTAATATGTAGGGGTAGGGCCTGGGTGGGATTGTGGTCAGTGCAGACTCGATGGGCCAAATGGCCTCTTTCTGCACTGTAGGGTTTCTATGATTTCTATGATCCTTTCATAGTTCTGAAGCTATTTCAGTTATCTGTTGCATTGAACTTTCCTAATAACATATTCCCCGGCGATGTGACATTTCCAGGGAAAATTACCCTCTCTTGTTTTGTTTTGATTTTGTAATTTTTTGCATAACTCCAACCACATGATCTTGTGGTTGAGAACAGTACTCGCTCTTGTATTTTTTTTAAACAGCCCCTGCTTTAACTTGCTGCCAATGCTTCAGAATTGCTCTGTTTTGTAATGCTGATAGGTGTTATTATTTTCACCAAATTATCGTTTTGTTTTTGCTTTTTTTCCCAAGTTTCATATTACAATACCTTTGTCAGTAAACAAGTGGGGAGAGACTGGAATGCTGCAGTGCAGAGGGAACTGGGGATCCTTATACATGAATCACAAAACATTAGCATGCATGTATAGGATGTAATTGGCAAGGCAAATGGAGTGTGTTGGCCTTTATTGCAAGAGATGGAGTATAAAAGCAGGAATGTCTTGCTACAACTATGCAGGACATTGGTGAGAACCAACGAGGACAGGTTGATCAGGTAGGGCCTAGACTCAAGTGTACAAGGATGATTTTATTGATATATGTATGATTCTGAGAGGGCTTGACAGGGTAGTTAACATGCAGGTACAGCAAGCAATTAGGATGCTAAGAGGATGTTTCCTCTCATGGGAGAATCTAGAACGAGGAGCACAGTTTTAAAAATAAGGCGGCTCCCATTTAAGAGAGTGAGGAGGAATTTCTTCTTTGCAAGTCATTAGTTTGTGGAATCCTCTTCCCCAGAGAGCAGTCGATGATGGGTCATTGAATATATTGAAGACTGAGTTAAATTTTTGATTGACAAGGGAGTCAAGAGTCATGTGGGCAGGCAGGAAAGTGGAGTTAAGGCCGCAATCCAATCAGCCGTGATCTTACTGAATGGTGGAGCAGGTTTGATAGTTTGAGTGGCCTACTCTTGTTTCTTATTATCTTATGATCTTAAGTATAAAACTAACTTTGGAAATTTGAACAAGATCCAGTTTTCAAACCAATTCCAAATGTATTCCATATTTAAGGATAAAGTTTATTCGTGTCACAAGTAGGCTTACATTAACACTGCTATGAAGTTACTGTGAAAATCTCCTAGTCGCCACATTCAGGCTCCTGTTTGGGTATACTGAGTGAGAATTTAGCATGGCCAATGCACCTAACCAGCACATCTTTCGGACTGTGGGAGGAAACTGGAGCCCCCGGAGGAAACCCACGCAGACACGGGGAGAACATGCAGACTTTTCATAGACAGTGACCCAAGCCGGGAATCGAACCCAAGTCCCTGGAGCTGTGAGGCAGCAGTGCTAACCACTGCGCTGCCCTTTTGTCACTATGCCACCCTTAAACTCAACCTGTTCACTAATATCCTTCGGGGAAGGGACCCTGTGACCACCACCAGTTCTGGCTGAGATCTGACCCTTATCCACATTAGATGGTCAACTCTAATGTCCATTGAGATGACCTAGCCAGCCAGATGGGAAAGTTAAAGAAAGCCAATAAATGTGCCCTTTCCAATCTCACACATGTCCAAAGAACAAACGTAATCAATAAATTTGCTTTAATATTTTTGGGGGTGCAACCTAACTATGAGTTAAATTGTATTGCCCCACCCCCAGGACGGCCCAGCTCCTATGTGCAAATACAGATTGTGGGTCAAAAACAGCCAAATGTGATCGGTTGATAAGTGACTATATTATAGTGTCAGTACTGGGATGAGACTCATTTGAATATCATATTCCGAACACATGATGGTGGATAGGCAATGGCAAACATTCAAGGAGTGCATAGGTGAACTGCAACAATTGTCTATTCCTGTCTGGCGCAAAAGTAAAATGGGAAAGGTGGTCAAACTATGGCTTACGAGGGAAATTAGAGATAGTATTAGATCCAAGGAAGAGGCATACAAATTGGCCATCAAAAATTACAGACCTGAGGATTGGGAGCAGTATAGAATTCAGCAAAGGATGACCAAGGGATTGATTTAGAAGGGGAAAATAGAGTACGAGAGTAAGCTTGCAGGGAACATAAAAACTGACTATAAAAGTTTCTTGGGTATATGAAGAGGAAAAGATTGGCGAAGACAAATGGAGGTCCCTTACAGTCAGAAAGAGAGGAATTTATAATGGGGAAAAAAAGAAATGGCTGACCAACTAAATACATACTTTGGTCCTGTCTTCACAAACGAGGACACAAATAACCCTTCAGAAATGTTGGGGAACAGAGGGTTTAGTGCATGGGAGGAACTGAAAGAAATCAGTGTTGGTAGAGAAATGATGTTGGAGAAATTGATGGGATTGAAGGCTGAAAAATTCCCAACGCCTGATGATCTACACCCCAGAGCACTTGAGGAAGTGGCCCTACAAATAGTGGATGTATTGGTGCTCAGCATGATCATAATGAATAGTGGAACGGGCTTGAAGGGCTGAATGGCCTACTCCTGCTCCTATTTCCTGTGTTTTTATGATTCATTATCTCTGATCCTCTTTGTTTCTTATCATTTAGATTTTGGACCTCAATCGCTTGTATTCAAATGACATCCATGCCTTTGCCAGGACGTATGGTATTGAAGCTGCTCTAAGAGTTATCGAAAAAGAAATAAAAGATGTCTTTTCTGTATATGGTAAGCCTTTTTTTCCTCATCTTTAACAGTGCTGTTGGACAGGGAGTTGCAAGATTTTGACCCAGTGACAATAAAGGAATGACAATGTATTTCCAAGTCAGGGTGGTTTGTGACTTGGAGGGGACCTTGTGGGTTGTGGTGATACCGCTGTGAAGTCCTTGTGCTTCTAGGTGGTCTTGAGTTAGGAGGGTGCTGTCGAAGGTGGCTTGGTGAGTTGCTGCAATTCCTCGTGTAGATGGTACACACTGCTGCTACTGTACACCAGTAGTGGAGGGAATGAATATTTAAGGTGGTGGATGTGGTGCTGATCAGGTGGGCTGCTTTTCCCTAGATTATGTCAAACTTCTTGAGTGTTGTTGGAGGTGCACTCGTCCAGGCAAGGGGAGAGTATTCCATCACACTCCTGACTTGTGCCTTATGGGATAGGCTTTGGAGAATCAGGAGATAAATCACCTGCCACAGAATATCCAACCTCTGACCTGCTCTTGTAGCCATTGTATTTATGTGGTTCATCCAGTTAAGTTTGTGGCCAGTGGTAACCCCTCTGGATGTTGGTGGTGAGGAAAGCAATGACAGTAGTGCTGTAACTTGTTAAATGAGGTTGGTTAGATTCTCTCCTAAAATCATAGGATTATTGGAGATGGTCATTGCTTGGCTCGTGTGGTATGAATGTTACATGCCACACATCAGCCGAGCCTGACTATTGTTAAGGTCACAGAGTCGTTAAAGGACAGAAGGAGGCCATTCAACCCATTGTGTCAGTGCTGGCTCTTGCGCAGTTCACCTGCTGTTCCTCTGCCTTCTTCCTGTAATCCTGGATATTCATCTTTTTCAGATAATAATTCAATTCCGTCTTGAAATACTTCAATTGAATCTGCCTCTGCCACACTCTCAGCAGCACATTCCAGATGTTAACCACTTATCCCATGAGAAAGTTTCTCCTTGTGTCTCTATAACTTCTTTTCCCAGATAACTTAATCTGTGCCCTCTCGTTCTCGATCCTCCCACCACCAGTGGGAATAATTTTTCCTTATCTACTTTGTTCAAACCGCTCATGATTTTAAATACCTCCATCAAATCTCTCCCAACTTTCTCCAAGGAAAACAGTTCCAAATTCTCCAACCTCTCTACGTAACTGAATTCTTCATCTCATGAATCCTTCCCACACTGTCTCTAATGCTCTCACATCCTTCCTAAAGTGCAGCACCCAGAATTAGACACACTACTCCAGCTGAGGCCAAGCTTGTCTTTTATACAAGTATTTCATACCTCTATTAATTAAGCCTAGCCTGTATGTCTTAACCACTCTCTCAATCTGTCTTGCGTCCTTCAGTGACAACACATAGGTCACACTGCTACTGTAACCCATTTAAAATTGTGCCCTTTATTTTACATTGTCTCTCTGCATTTTTCCTACCAAAATGAATAACTTCACACTTCTCTGCATTGAATTTCATCTGCCATTTGTCTGCCAATTCCACTGACTTGTCGCTGTCCTTTTGAACTTCTACACTATGCTCCTCACCGTTTGCTACGCTTCCAAGTATCATCTGCAGATTTTGTGCCCCCTACATTAAGGTCTAGGTCATTAATATATACCAGGAAGAACAAGGGTACCAACAGTGACTCTTGGGGAAACTACACTACAAACCTTACTGTAGCCTGAAAAAAAGCATTACGCTCTGTTTGCTGTCACTCAGTCAATTTCATATTCACGTTGCTACTGTCCCTTTTATTCCATGAGCTAGAATTTTGCTCACAAGTCTGTTGTGTGGCACTTTTCATAGAATCATAGAAACCCTACAGTGCAGAAGGAGGCCATTCGGCCCATCGAGTCTGCACCGACCACAATCCCACCCAGGCCCTACCCCCATATCCCTACATATTTTACCCGTTAATCCCTCTAACCTACACATCTCAGGACACTAAGGGGCAATTTTAGCATGGCCAATCGACCTAACCCGCACGTCTTTGGACTGTGGGAGGAAACCGGAGCACCCGGAGGAAACCCACGCAGACACGAGGAGAATGTGCAAACTCCACACAGACAGTGACCCAAGCCGGGAATCGAACCCAGGCTCCCTGGAGCTGTGAAGCAACAGTGCTAACCACTGTGCTACCATGCCGCCCGTATTTTATCAAATACCTTTTGAAAGTCTATGTACACCTCATCAATTCTCTCTGTTACCTCTTCAGAAAAACTCTCGCAAGTTAGTTAGACATGATTTCCCTTGAGAAATCCAAGCTGACTTTCATTAATTAACCCACATTCTCCCAAATGACTATTAATATTGTCCTGAATTATTGTTTCTAGAAGCTTCAGTTGAGAGTGGAAATTATGGAGGCACTGGCCATAATTTTCCAGTCTTTAAATTCAGGGTGGTGCTGGAGGGCGAATTGCAAATGTTACACCCTTGCGCTATTGATAAGCCTTACCAATACTACTAACTCTTAAATGTTTTAGTAATACCAATAAACCTCACTAATAATCATAAACCTTTCTTAAAAGTAAACGTAAGTTCTTACCAGCTTCCCATCTGTTGCCGTCACTTAAACACTTTGATGGTTTTTTAATTTCCCACCTGCTTAGAGGCAATCCCTAACTTCGAGGAAAGGGAAATATACCAGAAATACTCATCAGAATCACCTCACCGTTTTCCCGTAATGTCAGGAGACTTTTTTCTCCCCACTGTTTCTCAAACTCGAGGGTGACCTGGACACTGTTGCTGCCTCAAGTAAGCACTGGGCCCCAGTCCTGGATCTCAACTTATTTCCTTTCCAGCACTCCCGATTCTACCTAGTTCCCCTGCTACTGCTGCCTTTCCGCAACAGAACATGAACTGCTTCATTGTCTGCAGAGTTGTGGTGAAGCAGATAATGAAGCAGCATCTGACGAAGCAGCTGTAGATGGTTCAGAAGCTACCCTGAAGAAATCCTGCAGCTATGTCCTGGTTCTAAGATGATTGGCCTCCATCAACCACAGCCATCTTTCTTTGTGCTAGCTAAAAAGTTAAAGTCGCCATAGTCCCAGATGACCATAGGCTGGTGGTGATTTAACCTGAGGATCATCACACCTCAGGCGAGGGCAAGATTGAGGTGGACCTTTATGAACCATAGAATCCCTACAATGCAGAAGGAGGCCATTTGGCCTATTGAGCCTGCACCGACAACAGTCCCGCCCAGGCCCTATACCGGTAACCCCACATATTTACCCTGCTAATCCCCTGATGCTAGGAACAATTTAGCATGGCCAATCAACCTAACCTGCACATCTTTTTGAATAACCTCAGCCAATACGGGAATTGAACCCGCGCTGTTGGCATCACTCTACATCACTAACAAGCCAGTATGGGAATTGAACCAGTGCTGTTGGCATTGCTCTACATCACGAACAAGCTGTCTAAGCAACTAAACTAAACCAACTTTGTGCAGGTATGACACCAACCAATGGATATTTTCCCCCAGATCCCCATTGACTTCAATTTTAGTCAGGCTTCTTGATGCTATACTCTGCCAAATGCTGCCTTAATGTCAAGGGAGGTTACTGTTATTTTACTTACAAAACAGCTATTTTTGTCCATGATCATTCCAAGGCTGTAATAAGGCCTAAAATCGAGTGGTCCTGGTAGAACCCAATGAGTGTCAGTGCATATGGGTGGACTGCTTAGCTATTATGGGAGAAGCATTACAGTCAAGCTCAGTTGCACTAGATCTCGGCTCTTGCACTCTTTACACAGGGGCCAGTGGATAGAGGGAGTGGGAATCCTTAATTTCTGCCCTGGGAAAACTCTGCTGTCTTGTTAATGCAGGATGATTGTGGCCAGTTATAGGAACCCTGCTGTTACCCTGGATGTGATTAGCTGACTCAGCACAGAGTTGGGACTTGCCAAGCTGAGTGGGTCAGTTCCACACTGGATGTTGTCTTCATCGGCCATTGACAAAACTGTTTATTGGTTTCGAATAACTCCCCTGATCTAATAAGAAGTCTCACAACACCAAGTTAAAGTCCAACAGGTTTATTTGGAATCACGAATTTTCAGAACTTTCACCTTCATCAGGTGAGTCACCTGAAGGAGCAGCCCTTTGAAAGCTCGTGATTCCAAATAAACCTGTTGGACTTTAACCTGGTGTTGTGAGACTTCTTACTGTGCCCACCCCAGTCCAACGCCGGCATCGCCACATCATGGCTTCCCCTGATCTACTAATTGTTGTAAAAAATGTTTGTGATTGACAAAAAATAATGTGCAAAAATATTATTCAATGAAATAAGTAAAGGCTCAGTAATTGGAGTGCCATTCGTTATGATGGTTATTAATCCTTTTGAAATTGGCATCCTGAATTTACAAGATATATCATCACATGACTGTCTCCACCGGACATTGAAACAGAAGCAGCCATTCAACCCCTCTAGCCGATTCTGCCACTTAGATTATGGCTGATCAGTGCTTCCACCCCATTTGCCTTTGTCCACTCCGCTTGATGCCCTTCGCAAAAAGAATTTATCATAGAATCCCTACAGTGCAGAAGGAGGCCATTCAGCCTATCGAGTCTGCACCGACCACAATCCCGCCCAGTCCCTATCCCCATAATTCCACATCTTTACCCTGCTAATCCCTTGACACTAGGGTCAATTTTAGCATGGCCAATCAACCTAACCCTGGATTACAGGATTATTGATCCCAGTCTTGAATGTTTTAATTCACCCAGCATCTGCAATGTTTTGGGGAAAATGTTCCAAACTTCCACTGACCTTTGCTTGAAATGGTGCTCTCTGATCCCACTTCTAAATGTTCTTGAACGTTGTTCCTCCTCTGGATTCCTCCCCCAGAGAGGGAAGAGTTTTCTTTGTATCTAACTCAGCTCAGTCAATCATGTGGTCGTTTGAAAGATACCAATGAGATGATTTATTGTTTATTGTGTAGTTCTGCTGTTAATAGGTTTTCCCTGATGTGGAGATGCCGGTGTTGGACTGGGGTAAGCACAGTAAGAAGTCTCACAACACCAGGTTAAAATCCAACAGGTTTATTTGGTAGCACAAGCTTTTGGAGTGCTGCCCCTTCATCAGGTGAGTGGAGAGTTGGGTTCACAAACAGGATATATATAGACACAAACTCAATTACAAGACAATGGTTGGAATGCGAAACCTCTTTAAGTTGTGCTTAACACTCTCTCCACTTGCATTGTCTGCACCTGTAAAGACTTTATTACCTGCTAAGACTCACATTCCAACCATTATCTTGTAATTGAGTCTGTGTCTATATATGCCCTGTTTGAGAACCCAACTCTTCACTCACCTGATGAAGGGCAGCACTCTGAAACCTCGTGCTACCAAATAAACCAGTTGGACTTTAACGTGGTGTTGTGAGACTTCTTACTGGGTTTTTCCTGACAAGGATCCCCCAGGTCTTGCAACCTTTGCTTCACGGTACATTAGTGGCCCTTTGAGAATTTACTGGAAATGCCCGAATCTCTTGGGTTAACTTTCACAGCTGGCATGCACATCACTTCCAGGCACAGCTGGCAGGTAAGTTAAGTCGAGAAAAATAAATGTAGCAAGAGCAATCACCTGGAGCAATTGTCACTGGAAGATCAGGTTACCCATTAAGTCTGGCAGGTGAAATTCGACAATTACTTTGCCCTTGTGTTGCGACTTTAAAAAACATCGATAAGTAGCAATGAAACTGCTGGTTTCTAATCACATCTTAGGGACCAGACAATTGTAGTACCAGTGAGGGGAAAGGCTCACACCTAAATAGCGTCGTTCACAATGGTAGCATGTCCCAAACTGTTTTACAGCCACCAAAGTACTTTTCAAGTTGTAATGTAGAAAATATGGCAGCCAGTTTGCACACAACAAGCTGTTTGATGTTGAGGGATACATATTGATCAGGGCACCCGGGATAATTCTCCTGGTTTTGAAAATAGGTTCTTTACCTCTACCAAAGAGAACAAGCAGGTCTCAATTTAATATTCCATTTGAAGGATTGCACCTTGGACACTCTCAGTAGTGCATTACATTGTCAGCCTTGATTATGTGGTATTTAATAGTGGATTATGCCACTCATTGCAGCTCAAGTTGATAATTAAGTTTCGGATTACTACTTGTGTAAAATATTTACAAATATTTTCATTGACTTGTATGGGAAATAACTTGTTTACCTTGGGATATATTTTCCCAATACAAAAGGCCTATTTGAAAAAAAACTTGTACGGTGGCACGGTTATTTAAGTGCATCGAAGCTTCAACGCACTTTGCTACAGATGTTGGTCGGGAATTCCCCATATCCTACTTCACATTAACTCCCCACAAAGCAGATTCTCAATGGTGGATGTTTCTTGGCTCCATGAACAAAATATGCACAGTGAACTGAGTGACCTCTTAAGTGCTGAAGCATCTGTGGACATGGTACCCATAGTAAATCAGGCTGTCTGGTCAATGGGCTATAGAGTTGTCTGGACCAGGTATCCAATTATTAAGTTCGCCAGTTAACTTAGTTCTGAATACTCACTACCAAACATGTCATCTTGGAGCCACCTCAAACTCAAGGGGTCACTTCTGACCATCCTTATTTTTTGGCATCCCACCCTGGAGGTTTGCCCTTGCAGATTAGAACATAGAACATAGAACATAGAACATTACAGCGCAGAACAGGCCCTTCGGCCCACGATGTTGCACCGACCAGTTAAAAAAAAAACTGTGACCCTCCAACCTAAACCAATTTCTTTTCGTCCATGAACCTATCTACGGATCTCTTAAACGCCCCCAAACTAGGCGCATTTACTACTGATGCTGGCAGGGCATTCCAATCCCTCACCACCCTCTGGGTAAAGAACCTACCCCTGACATCGGTTCTATAACTACCCCCCCTCAATTTAAAGCCATGCCCCCTCGTGCTGGATTTCTCCATCAGAGGAAAAAGGCTATCACTATCCACCCTATCTAAACCTCTAATCATCTTATATGTTTCAATAAGATCCCCTCTTAGCCGCCGCCTTTCCAGCGAAAACAATCCCAAATCCCTCAGCCTCTCCTCATAGGATCTCCCCTCCATACCAGGCAACATCCTGGTAAACCTCCTCTGCACCCTCTCCAAAGCCTCCACATCCTTCCTGTAATGTGGGGACCAGAACTGCACACAGTACTCCAAGTGCGGCCGCACCAGAGTTGTGTACAGTTGCAACATAACGCTACGACTCCTAAATTCAATCCCCCTACCAATAAACGCCAAGACACCATATGCCTTCTTAACAACCTTATCCACTTGATTCCCAACTTTCAGGGATCTATGCACACATACACCTAGATCCCTCTGCTCCTCCACACTATTCAAAGTCCTCCCGTTAGCCCTATACTCAACACAACTGTTATTCCTACCAAAGTGAATTACCTCACACTTCTCCGCATTAAACTCCATCCGCCACCTCTCGGCCCAACTTTGCAACCTGTCTAAGTCTTCCTGCAGACTACGACACCCTTCCTCACTGTCTACCACACCACCGACTTTGGTGTCATCAGCAAATTTGCTAATCCACCCAACTATACCCTCATCCAGATCATTAATAAATATTACAAACAGCAGTGGCCCCAAAACAGATCCCTGAGGTACACCACTTGTAACCGCACTCCATGATGAATATTTACTATCAACCACCACCCTCTGTTTCCTATCCGCTAGCCAATTCCTGATCCAATTTCCTAGATCACCCCCAATCCCATACATCTGCATTTTCTGCAGAAGCCTACCATGGTGAACCTTATCAAACGCCTTACTAAAATCCATATATACCACGTCCACTGCCTTGCCCCCATCCACCTCCTTGGTCACTTTCTCAAAAAACTCAATAAGGTTAGTAAGGCACGACCTACCTGCCACAAAACCATGCTGACTATCACCTATCAATTCATTACTCTCCAAATAACTATAAATCCTATCCCTTATAATTTTTTCCAACATCTTGCCGACAACAGAAGTGAGACTCACCGGTCTATAATTCCCGGGGAAGTCTCTGTTCCCCTTCTTAAACAATGGGACAACATTCGCTAACCTCCAATCTTCTGGTACTATACCAGAGGCCAACGACGACCTGAAGATCAGAGCCAGAGGCGCTGCAATCACTTCTCTTGCCTCCCAGAGAATCCTTGGATAAATCCCATCCGGACCAGGGGATTTATCTATTTTCAGACCCTCCAGAATATCCTGCACATCCTCCTTATCAACTGTAATACTGTCTATTCTACTCCCTTGCAACCCAGTGTCCTCCTCAGCTATATTCATGTCCCCTTGCGTGAACACCGAAGAGAAATATTGGTTCAATGCTTCACCAATCTCCTCCGGTTCCACACATAACTTCCCTCTGCCATCTATAACTGGCCCTAAACTTGCCCTAACCAACCTTCTGTTCTTGACATACCTATAGAACGCCTTAGGATTCTCTTTAACCCTATCCGCCAAAGTCTTCTCATGTCCCCTTTTAGCCCTTCTAAGCTCGCTCTTCAACTCCCTCTTAGCCAATCTAAAGCTTTCTAGTGCACTACCCGAGTGCTCACGTCTCATCCGAACATAAGCCTCCTTTTTCTTTTTAACCAACAAAGAAACTTTTTTGGTGCACCACGGTTCCCTAGCCCTACCAATTCCTCCTTGCCTGACAGGGACATACCTATCACAGACTCGCAGTAGCTGCTCCTTGAAAAAACTCCACATGTCGGACGTTCCCAGTCCCTGTAATCTCCTAGTCCAACCTATGTTTCCTAATTCTCTCCTAATAGCCTCATAATTACCCTTCCCCCAGCTAAAACCACTGGCCCGAGGTTCATGCCTATCCCTTTCCATCACTAAGGTGAACGTAACCGAATTGTGGTCACTATCACCAAAATGCACACCAACCTCCAAGTCTAGCACCTGGTCTGGCTCATTTCCCAGCACCAGATCCAATATAGCCTCACCTCTAGTTGGCCTGTCTACATACTGAGTCAAAAAACCTTCCTGCACGCTTTGAACAAAAACTGACCCCTCTAACGAGCTAGAGCTATAACAATTCCAGTCAATATTAGTCAAGTTAAAATCCCCCATAACAATTGCCCTATTACTTTCACTCCTAAGCAGGATTGACTCCGCAATCCTTTCCTCAACCTCTCTAGAACTTTTAGGAGGTCTATAAAAGACTCCCAACAGGGTGACCTCTCCTCTCCTATTTCTAATCTCCGCCCATACTACCTCAACAGATAAGTCCTCATCAAACCTCCTCTCTGACACTGTGATACAATCTCTGACCAATAATGCTACCCCTCCCCCTCTTCTACCTCCTTCCCTACTTCGACTAAAACATTTGAACCCCGGGACCTGCAGCATCCATTCCTGCCCCTGCTCTATCCATGTCTCTGAAATAGCCACAACATCGAAGTCCCAGGTACTGATCCACGCTGCAAGTTCACCCACTTTATTGCGAATACTCCTGGCATTGAAGTATACACATTTCAAACCCTGCTCCACCCCACCTCTGCAATGCCGTGCATTGCAGTCCCCATCCATGCATCCCTCACTTTCAGCCCCACTACTCAGGATCCCTCCCCCCCCCCGAATCAGTTTAAACCTCCCTGCATGGCCTTAGCAAATTTACCCCCCAGGATATTGGTCCCCTTCTGATTAAGGTGTAGACCATCCTTCTCATAGAGGTCACACCTTCCCCAGTACGAGCCCCAATTGCTTAAGTACCTGAACCCCTCCCTCCTGCACCATCCCCTCAGCCATGAATTCAAACCTTCCCTCTCCCTATTCCTCTCTAAACTATCCCGTGGTACAGGCAAGAGTCCAGAGATAACCACTCTGTCAGTCTTGGCCTTTAGTTTCCACCCCAACTCCATAAATCCCTGCCTAATATCCCCTTCCCCTATCCTCCCTATGTCGTGTGTCCCCACATGTACAATAACTTGTGGTTTATCTCCCTCCCCCCTAAGAGTCCTGAATACCCTGTCAGACACATCCCGGACCCCAGCCCCTGGTAGGCAACACATCAACCCTGAGTCCCTACCTTTAGTTCCGACCCTCCTATCTGTCCCCTTAATTGTGGAGTCCCCAATCACAAGGCCCAGTCTTTTACAGCCCCTAACCACCTGAGCTTTCTCACTCGGCTCACCCCCAGAGATCTGCTCTCTATGCTCAGTTGATTCCTCCTCAACTGTAGCCTCCAGCACCGAAAACCTATTATGGAGGGGAACCGCCCCAGGGGATTGTCTTCCCGATTGCTTCTTACCCCTCCTCCTGGCATTGACCCAAGCCTCATTTCTAGGAGTTACTATTTCTCTATAACTCCTATCAACTTCCACCTCCGCCTCCCGAATTATGCGGAGTTCCTCTACCTCCCCCTCCAGCTCCTTTACACGATTGGCCCTTATTCCAGCCTTAGAGCTGTGTCCGGAGCTTAAGGATGTGTCTTGCATTCATTGCAGAGTTCCAGACTTGTGCTAATTCACATAAAATCTTTTAAAACTTTGATTGGTGATAATTTAGCAAAGCGGAGATGATTTTGAAGCACTTTGTCTAATATGCAGCAGTGCAGATGAATGCAGCCCATTGATTTGCTTCATTCTCCTAATCACCCCCTTGGTTTCATGATGTGCTGCATGGATATTTGATTTGATTTATTATTGTCACATGTATTAACATACAGTGAAAAGTATTGTTTCTTGAGCGCTATATAGACAAAGCATACCATGCATAGAGAAGGAAAGGAGAGAGCGCAGAATGTAGTGCTACAGTCATAGCTAGGGTGTAGAGAAAGATCAACTTAATGTGAGGTAAGTCCATTCAAGTCTGACAGCAGCAGAGAAGAAGCTGTTCTTGAGTCGGTTGGTACGTGACCTCAGACTTTTGTATCTATTTCCTTACGGAAGAACGTGGAAGAGAGAATGTCCAGGGTGCATGGGGTCCTTGATTATGCTGGGTAAGAACGTTCTTGCTGACAATTTTTATTTTGTTTTCATTTTGAGGAGTCACACAGTCTATTCCAAACCAGGCTTTATGTTTACTTTTCTATTGAGAAACTTGAATGTTGATGCGCTACTGTGGTTCGGAAGAGTAGGGAGAAAGCGGAGAAGAATCAGAACGAGTGTTTAGGTTTACATGTTTCTAGAGTAATGAATGAAGGCCAAGGAGCTTGGCAGTTTTGGAAACTGGGAGCAAATGAGTTGGAGTAGGACATGTTGCAGTTATTCAACACAGTGGCGGTACAGAGAGGAGGAATGATGTGTTTTAGGAAGGAACAGAGGAGGAAAAGTCGGCAGGAAGTGATCACACGGGTTAAACTAACTTGGTCAACAATCCACATCCGTAAGATGTTATAAATCCACTGGGTTCTGATAGGTAAATGACAGGAAACTGAAGTCACTCACAAAAGGCGTGGGCTAAAAATCTCAACGCCATCCCAGTTATGTTCCGTGTTGATTCCGAGGGCAGAAAAGAGGTTGGAGACATCTTCTGGAACTCTCTCAGTAGCTTCCATTGCTCAGCTTTCAGCCCAAAATCAGGAGAGTAACCAAATATAGGATTAGATGAAGAGGACTGGCTGCTTTTCCGAGGCAGCGGGAAGTGTTGACAGAGTCAATGGATGGGAGGCTGGTTTGTGTGATGGACTGGACTTCGTTCACTACCCTTTGTAGTTCCTTGCAGTCTTGGACAGAGCAGGAGCCATACCAAGCTGTGATAAAACAAGAAAGAATGTTTTCTATGGTGCATCTGTAAAAGTTGATGAGATTCATAGTGGACATGCCAAATTTCCTTAGCCTCCTGAGAAAGTAGAGGTGTTGATGGATTTTCTTAATTATAACGTTGGTATGGAGGGACCAAGATAGGTTGTTGGTGATCTGGACACTTAGAAACTTGAAGCTCTTGAGCATTTCCACTTCATCACTGTTAATGTAGAAAAGGGCATGTCCTCCATTATGCTTCCTGAAGTCGATGACAATCTCCTTCGTTTTGTTGACATTGAGGGAGAGAATATATTGTCGCACCAGTTCACCAGATTCTCTCTCTTTCCTGTACTCTGTCTCATCATTGTTTGAGATCCGACCCACTATGGTGGTGTCATCAGCAAACTTGAAAATCGAGTTGGAGGGGAATTTGGCCGCACAGTCATAGGTGTATAAGGAGTATGGTAATGGGCTGAGGACACAGCCTTGTGGGCACCGGTGTTGAGGATGATTGTGGAGGTGGTGTTGTTGTCTATCCTTACTGATTGCGGTCTGTGGGTTAGGAAGTCTATGATCCAGTCGCAGAGGGAAGATATCCAAACAATTCTGTGGTCCAATGATAGTCCTATACTGCAGTGCTGTCCTGCTTTGAACTCAATGCTTGTTCTCACTGATCACATTCAATGCTTCTACTGAGCTGAAATTAATTTTCTTTGTCTCTTGTGCAGGCATTCAGGTGGACCCTCGTCATCTGTCTCTTGTGGCAGATTACATGTGTTTTGAAGGATCATACAAGCCATTTAATCGAATTGGTATACAGTCAAGCTCCTCGCCCCTTCAGCAGATGACCTTTGAAACCAGCTATAAGTTCTTAAAACAGGCAACTATGCTGGGTAAGAACGTTCTTGCTGACGTGGAAGACCATTTTTATTTTGTTTTCATTTTGAGGAGTCACACAGTCTATTCCAAACCAGGCTTTATGTTTACTTTTCTATTGAGAAACTTGAATGTTGATGCGTTACTGTGGTTCGGAAGAGTAGGGAGCAAGCGGAGAAGAATCAGAACGAGTGTTTAGGTTTACATGTTTCTAGAGTAATGAATGAAGGCCAAGGAGCTTGGCAGTTTTGGAAACTGGGAGCAAATGAGTTGGAGTAGGACATGTTGCAGTCATTCAACACAGTGACGGTACAGAGAGGAGGAATGATGTGTTTTAGGAAGGAACAAAAGAGGAAAAGTCGGCAGGAAGTGATCACACAGGTTAAACTAACTTGGTCGACAATCCACATCCGTAAGATGTTATAAATCCACTGGGTTCTGATAGGTAACTGACAGGAAACTGAAGTCACTCACAAAAGGCGTGGGCTAAAAATCTCAACGCCATCCCAGTTATGTTCCGTGTTGATTCCGAGGTCAGAAGAGAGGTTGGAGACATCTTCTGGAACCCTCTCAGTAGCTTCCATTGCTCAGCTTTCAGCCCAAAATCAGGAGAGTAACCAAATATAGGATTAGATGAAGAAGACTGGGGAGAAACCAACACCGACATGAGATCATTGTGGTCGGATGGTCTATATCTGTGCTCTAAGCGAGATGTAATCTCACGATCTTTGTAACTATTTTGATGTAACACACATTTTACCAACAAGCTCATTTGTGTCTGCGGCTTTTAGCAAGTAGATATGCAAATAAGATAACTCGATGAGAATAAGCTGTGTTTAACTTGTTCACTTGCACAAAAAAAACGATGGTCTTGAAGCGACCTTGATGTAAGAATGTTGGAGTTGTAGCTCTCTGTTAACTGATCTATTGGCCTTTTGATGCTAGTTTACAGGTGGTGGATCAAGCCTTCATAGGATTCAGTTCTCAGCTTCCCAATACACAATGGACTGTAGGAGACATACAAAGGGTTATGGCATATAAAAACAAGTGGGGAAAATTCTTAAAAATCTAAAAGAAATAGAAACCCATATGAATTAAAACTGTATTTAGATTGAATTTTAAACACCCCTCTTACATTTTTCAGAATGGTTTCAGTTTAAAGTAAGAGCAAATTAATTCTTGCATTGTGGTCATGACTGGTATATATTACCTGGGAGGGTGCTGGTAGTTTTACTTCTTGAACAAATTTAATTAAAACCTGAGAGGCTTCCCTAGACCACTTCATTTAAGAGCCAACCAGATTTGTGTGGGATTGGAGTCACATACAAGCCAAATCAAGCAAGGACAGCAGATTTCCTTCTCTGAAGGATGTTTCTGGATCCATTGGATTTTCCCAGCAATCCAACTGTTTCGTGGTCACTTTTTACTGAACAAAGAACAATACAGCACAGGAACAGGCCCTTCGGCCCTCCAAGCCCACGCCGCTCCCTGGTCCAAACTAGACCATTCTTTTGTATCCCTCCATTCCCACTCCGTTCATGTGGCTATCTAAATAAGTCTTAAACGTTCCCAGTGTGTCCGCCTCCACCACCTTGCCCGGCAGCGCATTCCAGGCCCCCACCACCCTCTGTGTAAAATACGTCCATCTGATATCCGTGTTAAACCTCCCCGGCCCCTCACCTTGAACCTATGACCCCTCGTGAACGTCACCACCGACCTGGGAAAAAGCTGATGTCAGTTTTTATTTATTCCCGGCACTCTTTTTAAATTGGAATCCTCAAACTTTTTTTTATTCATTCGTGGGACATGGGCGTCACTGGCTGGCCAACATTTATTGTCCATTGCCCTTGTTCAGAAGGCAGTTGAGAGTAAACCATATTGCTGTGGCTCTGGAGTCGCATGTAGGCCAGACCTAAGGGCAGCAGATTTCCTTCCCGGAAAGACATTAGTGAACCAGATGGGTTTTTCCGACAATCGACAGTGGTTTCATAGTCATCAATATAGAGAACAAAGAACAGTACAGCACAGGAAACAGGCCCTTCGGCCCTCCAAGCCTGTGCCGCTCCTTGGTCCAACTAGACCAATCGTTTGTATCCCTCCATTCCCAGGCTGCTCATGTGACTATCCAGGTAAGTCTTAAACGATGTCAGCGTGCCTGCCTCCACCACCCTACTTGGCAGCGCATTCCAGGCCCCCACCACCCTCTGTGTAAAAAATGTCCCTCTGATGTCTGAGTTATACCTCGCCCCTCTCAGCTTGAGCCCGTGATCCCTCGTGATCGTCACCTCTTACCTGGGAAAAAGCTTCCCACTGTTCACCCTATCTATACCCTTCATAATCTTGTATACCTCTATTAGATCTCCCCTCATTCTCCGTCTTTCCGAGGAGAACAACCCCAGTCTACCCAATCTCTCCTCATAGCTAAGACCCTCCATACCAGGCAACATCCTGGTAAACCTTCTCTGCACTCTCTCCAATGCCTCCACGTCCTTCTGGTAGTGCGGCGACCAGAACTGGACGCAGTACTCCAAATGTGGCCTAACCAGCGTTCTATACAGCTGCATCATCAGACTCCAGCTTTTATACTCTATACCTCGTCCTATAAAGGCAAGTATACCATATGCCTTCTTCACCACCTTCTCCACCTGTGTTGCCACCTTCAAGGATTTGTGGACTTGCACACCTAGGTCCCTCTGTGTTTCTATACTCCTGATGACTCTGCCATTTATTGTATAACTCCTCCCTACATTATTTCTTCCAAAATGCATCACTTCGCATAGAATCATGGAATCCTACAATGCAGAAGGCCCATCGAGTCTGCACTGACCACAATCCCACCCAGCCCCTATCCCCATGCATTTACCCTTGCTAGTCCCCCTGAAATTAAGCGGCAATTTAGCATGGCCAATTCACCTATCCCGCACACCTTTGGACTATGGGAGGAAATCGGAGCACTCAGAGGAAACCCACGCAGACACGGGGAGAATGTGCAAACTCCACACAGACAGTGACCCAAGCTGGGAATTGAACCCGGGTTCCTGGAGCTGTGAGGCAGCAGTGCTAACCATCGTGCCGCCCCCTTCTTAATTCCAGATATCTTCTATTGAATTCAAATTCCACCACCTCCCGTGGCAGGATTCGAAGCTGGGTCCCCAGAGCGTTTGGCTTAGTTTCTGGATTAATAGTCTAGTAATAATAACACTAAGTCATTGTCTTCCCCAACTGCCATAATGGGATTTGAATTTGCATTCTCTGGATTCCAATCTTATGAATTATTGATACGCGAACATAACCACTACACCACCATATCCTGTTTCACAAACAATGAAATGCTACTATCAAATGCAGTGGCTCTAATGTAGCTAAATGCAATGGGCAGTTCATACACAGCAGAGTCTCACAATTTGCAATGAAATGGATCAGCAGTCTAATCGACCTCTGAGAAAATGTAGGCAGTTTCTTGGCTGGAACACTGAACTCTTGTTCTGCAAGTAGTGACACTGGAGCTTTAATATCCATAGGAACAGGCAAACATCCATGAAAGGACAGTAGCTGCGGCAGCAAAGTGTTCTCTGAATAATGCAGTGTCAGCCCAGATGGTGAGGGTGCTTGAGAGCCTAGCATGAGGCTCGAACGATAAGTTTCTGATCCAGATGCAAGAGTGTCCACAAACTGCTGACATGCAAGAAGGAAAGGTTGGCCCATCAGGTGAAAGGAGAGAAACTTTTTCTATTTTAGTGGTAATATAACTATTTGACAATGAGACCAAATAAGGTTGACTGGCCCGTTTCAGTCTTGTAGTGAAATGAGTTTGCAAAGGGCTGTCTGTGAGGAAAATCTTGATCCTTGATCTGCAGGAATATTTAAAAGTTTAAAAAGACATTGTGATAATGAGCATCCACTTGGGGAGTTTTGGTGAGGAGGTCCACTCCATGGGAGTTGGCCCAGAGCATTAACAACTTTCTTAATGTGTTACATTATCAGGTGCTTCTTTCTTGTCACAAGCCTCTTTGGTCCACAGGGTGTTGTCCACTTCTGTCTTGAACCGCTGTAGAATTTGATACTTTACTATCTTGAAGCATATCAATAGCAGAGATATTGAGCCAGTGTTGCATTTAGGGGTACTCCAAAGATGCGCTGGGTACCTCTTGGAAATTCCCAGGTGAAGATTTACCCGGCAATGGTCCAGAAGGGCTAACTACCCCTGGGCAATTGCACTGAGCTGGGAGCCATCCGACAAGGCGATTTAAATCACTAATTTAAGATGGTTCTGCCAGTTTTATACTCATAGTTACTTTGAAAGACTTAGAAGGAAAAAACGGACTTCTAACTTTAGAGTAACCATTTTAAACACCCAGGATAGGATGTTTGGGTGTGACAGATGCTTTATATTTCAGTTGCAAGTAAGTCCCTGATTGCCACTCCAAGGAAGTTGTGGACCATTGGCTGGAAGCTTGATGGTAATTTTGGGTCTTTGCCTGGATTGGGAGGTCAGTGACTTCAGACATATGCCAGGACTTTAGCACTGTATATCAGTGATGGATGGAGTGAATGTTTAAGATGGTGGATGGAGTGAATGTTGGTGAATGGAATGTATGTTGGTGGATAGGGAGCCAATCAAGCGGGCTGCTTTGTCCTGGATGGAGCTTATTGAGTGTTGTTGGAGCTGCACTCATCCAAGCAAGTGGAGAATATTCCATTACACTCCTGACATGTGCCTTGTTGATGGCTCTGGGAAGTCTGGAGGTGAGTTACTCTCTGCAGAGTTCCTAACCTCTGACCTGCTCTTGCAGCACATTTCCACTCCATCTGACGAAGGAGCAGCGCTCCGAAAGCTTATGGTATTTGCTACCAAATAAACCTGTTGGACTTTAACCTGGTGTTGTGAGACTTCTTACTCTGCTCTTGCAGCCACAGTATTTATGTGGCTGCTCCAGTTCAGTTTCTGGTCAATGGTAACCCCCCCCCATCTCAGGACGTTGATAATGGGGATTTCCAGAAGGTAAATCCATTGAATGTCAAGGGGAGATGGTTAGGTTCTCTCTTGTTGGCGAAGGTGATTGCCTGGCACTTGGGTGAAGTGAATATTACTTGCCACTTATTAACCCAAGTCTGGATATTGTCTGGATATGGACTGCTTCAGTATCTGAGGAGTTGTGAATGGTGCTGAATATTGTGCAATCATCAGTGAACATCCCCACATCCACGTTATGAAGGGAAGGTCATTGATGAAGTAGCTGAAAGTGATTGTGCTTAGCACACCATCCTGACCAACTCCTGCAGTGATGTCCCACGACCAAGATGATTGACCTCCAACCAGCACAACCATCTTCTTTTGTGCCAGGTATGACCCCTTCCCCCCACCGCAGGACTGCAGAGCTTAAGGCCAAGATTCTCTGATCTTGTTCACCCTGCCACCGCTGCCAGTGAGAATGTGCTCTCGCTAACCTCTTGCTCAAAACAGATATAGAATGCGTTGAGCTCATCGGGAAGGGGCCTATTGGTACTGGCGATTCTACATGCCTTCATCTTGTAGCCTGTTATGTCTTGCAGACCTTGCCATAGTCGGTGGGAGTCCGTGTGGCTCACCTGGGACTCTAGCTTGTTCAGATACTGTCTCTTGGCATCTTTGATGGTTCTCTGTAGATCACACCTGGATTTCTTGTATAGGTCAGTTTGGTGGGATGGACAGACAAGGGGCAGATGAAATTCAATGCAGAGAAGTGTGAGATGATTCATTTTGGAGGGAACAGAGACAATATAAAATAAAATGTACAGTTCTGCTATAATTTGGATGGGAGATAAGCCTATAACCCTATTCAACTGACACATAAGAATTTCCATTTATAAACATCTGTTACATTGGCCACGTTACAGTCCAAAGGATTATGTTTCAAGTGAATCTACCTTCTCATGTAGGGAAATACTGCAGCTAATTTGCAAACACATGATATCTCAAACAACAAACAAACGTTTTTTTATTCATTCGTAGGACATGGGCGTCACTGGCTGGCCAGCATTTATTGCCCATCCCTAGTTGCCCTGCCTTCTTGTATCGCTGCAATCCATGTGCTGTGGGTTGACTCACAATAAGAAGTTTAACAACACCAGGTTAAAGTCCAACAGGTTTATTTGGTAGCAAATACCATAAGCTTTCGGAGCGCTGCTCCTTCGTCAGATGGAGTGGATATCTGTTCTCCAACAGTGCACAGACACAGAAATCAAGTTACAGAATACTAATTAGAATGCAAATCTCTACAGCCAGCCAGGTCTTAAAGGTACAGACAATGTGGGTGGAGGGAGCATTCAACACAGGTTAAAGAGATGTGTATTGTCTCCAGACAGAACAGCTAGTGAGATTCTGCAAGATCAGGGGGAAAGCTGTGGGGGTTACTGATAACGTGACATAAATCCAACATTCCGGTTTAGGCCGTCCTCATGTGTGCGGAACTTGGCTATCAGTTTCTGCTCAGCGACTCTGCGCTGTCGTGTGTCGTGAAGGCCGCCTTGGAGAACGCTTACCTGAAGATCCAAGGCTGAATGCCCGTGACTGCTGAAGTGCTCCCCCACAGGAAGAGAACAGTCTTGCCTGATGATTGTCGAGCGGTGTTCATTCATCCATTGTCGTAGCGTCTGCATGGTTTCCCCAATGTACCATGCCTCGGGACATCCTTTCCTGCAGCATATCAGGTAGACAACGTTGGCCGAGTTGCAAGAGTAGGTACCGTGTACCTGGTAGATGGTGTTCTCACGTGAGATGATGGCATCCGTGTCGATGATCCGGCACGTCTTGCAGAGGTTGCTGTGGCAGGGTTGTGTGGTGTCGTGGTCACTGTTCTCCTGAAGGCTGGGTAGTTTGCTGCGGACAATGGTCTGTTTGAGGTTGCGTGGTTGTTTGAAGGCAAGAAGTGGGGGTGTGGGGATGGCCTTGGCGAGATGTTCGTCTTCATCAATGACATGTTGAAGGCTCCGGAGGAGATGCCGTAGCTTCTCCGCTCCGAAAGCTAATGGTATTTGCTACCAAATAAACCTGTTGGACTTTAACCTGGTGTTGTGAGACTTCTTACTGTGCTTACCCCAGTCCAACGCCGGCATCTCCACATCTTGACTCACAATGCCATTAGGGAGGGAATTCCAGGATTTTGACCCAGTGACTGCGAAGGAATAGCGATATATTTCCAAGTTAGGACGGTGAGTGACTTGGAGGGGAACTTGCAGATGGTGGCATTCCCATCTATCTGCTGCTCTTGTCCTTGTAGATGGAAGTGGTTGTGGGTTTGGAAGGTGCTGTCTAAGGATCCTTGGTGAATTGTTGCAGTGCATCTTGTAGATAGTACACACTGCTGCTACTGAGCGTCAGTGGTGGAGGGAGTGGATGTTTGTGGATGTGGTGCCAATCAAGCAGGCTGCTTTGTCCTGGGTGGTGTCAAGCTTCTTGAGTCTTGTTGGAACTGCACCCATCCAGGCAAGTGGGGAGTATTCCATCACACTCCTGACTTGTGCCTTATAGATGGTGGATAGGCTTGGGGAGTCGGGAGGTGAATTACTCACCACAGTATTCCTAGCCTGACCTACTCTTGTAGCCAGTGTGTTTATGTGGTGAGTCCAGTTGAGTTTCTGGTCAGTGATAACCCCAAGGATGTTGACAGTGGGGGATTCAGTGATGGTTATACCATTGAATGTCAAAGGGTGATGGTTAGAGTGTTTCTTATTGGTGATGGTCATTGCCTGGCATTTGTGTGACGCGAATGTTACTTGCCACTTGTCAGCCCCAGTCTGGATATTGTCCAGGTCTTGTTGCATTTGAACATGGCCTGCTTCAGTATCTGAGAAGTGGTGCGGAACATTTCTGACCTATGACGGAGGGAAGGTCATTGATGAAGCTATAGGAAGGATGTGGAAAAGATTGAAAGGGTGCAGAGGAGATTTACAAGGATGTTGCCTAGATTGAGTGGCATGCCTTATGAGGATAGGCTGAGGGAGCTCGGTCTTTTCTCCTTGGAGAGACGAAGGATGAGAGGAGACCTAATAGAGGTGTATAAGATGTTGAGAGGCAGAGATGGGGTGGACTCTCAGAGGCTTTTTCCCCAGGTTGGAAATGTCTGCTACGAGAGGACACAGGTTTAGGGTGCTGGGGGGTAGGTCCAGGGGAGATGTTAGGGGTAAGTTTTTCACACAGAGGGTGGTGGGCGAGTGGAATCGGCTGCCGTCAGTGGTGGTGGAGGCGAACTCAATAGGGTCTTTTAAGAGACTTCTGGATGAGTACATGGAGCTTAATAGGATGGAGGGTTATAGGTAGGTCTAGAAGGTAGGGATGTGTTCGGCACAACTTGAGGGCCGAAGGGCCTGTTTGTGCTGTAGTTTTTCTATGTTCTATGAAGCAGCTGATGATAGTTAGGCCTAGGACACTACCCTGAGGGACTCCTGCAGAGATGTCGTGGAGCTGAGATGATTGACGACACCCCCCCCCCCCCCCCCCCCACACACAACCACAACCATTTTTCTATGTACCAGGTATAACTCCAACCAATGGAGAGTTTGCCCCCGATACCCATTGATTCCAGTTTCGCTAGAGCTCCTTGATGCCACACTTGGTCGAATGTGGCCTTGATGTCAAGGGCTGTCACTCTCACCTCACCTCTGGAATTCAACTCTGAGAGAGCAATGTGCAGTAAAGTCGAAATGGGCTGTCAATTTATAAACATTGTAAGTGCCATTTGTCATCTAAGTTGAGGACTGCCTGTATCTGATTTAGCTGGTGTCTGAGGGAGGAATGTGTGCCAGGACAGCAGGAGAACTATCCTGCTTTTTTGAATCGTATCTTTCATGCATTCTAACACGATATTGGTTCTGCCTAAAAGAGAACAAAGAAAAGTACAGCACAGGAACAGGCCCTTCGACCCTCCAAACCTGTGCCGATCATGATACCTGCCTAATCTAAAACCATATGCACTTACGGAGTCCGTATCCTTCCATTCCCATCCTATTCATGTATTCGTCCAGTCGCCCCTTAAATGCCACTATCGTACCTACTCCCACCATCTCCCCTGGCAGCACATTCCAGACATTCACCACCCTCTGTGCAAAAAACTTGCCTCGCACATCTCCTCTAAACTTTTCCCTAAGCACCTTAAACCTATGTCCCCTAGTACTTGACTTTTCTACCTTAGGAAAGAACATCTGACTATCCACTCTGTCCATGCCACTTATAATCTTGTAAACCTCTATCAGGTCACCTCTCAACCTCCTTCATTCCAGTGAGACCAGACCAAACCAAGTTTATCCAATCTCCTCATAGCTAATACTCTCCAGACCAGGCAACATCCTGGTAAATCTCTTCTGTACCCTCTCCATAGCATCCACATCCTTCTGATAGTGTGGCGACCAAAATTGTACACAATATTCTAAATGAGGCCTAACTAAGGTTCTGTACAGCTGCAGCATGACCTGTGAATTTTTATACTCAATGCCCCCACCGATGAAGGCAAGCACACTGCATGTCTTCTTGACTACTTTATCCACCTGTGTTGCCCAGATATCTCTGCCTGTCAATACTCCTAAGGGTTCTACCATTTACTGTATAATTCCTACATGCATTGGACCTTCCAAAATGTGTTATTTCACACTTGTCCGGTTTAAACTCCATCTGCCATTTCTCCATCCAAGTCTCCAACCAGTCTATATCTTGCTGTATCCTCTGACAATCCTCTTCACTATCCGCAACTCCACCAAATTTTGTGTCATCTGCGAACTTACTAATCAGACCAGCTACATTTTCCTCCAAATCATTTATATATACTACGAACAACAAAGGTCCCAGAACTAATCCCTATGAAATACCGCTAGTCACAGCCTTCATTCAGAAAAGCACCCCTCTACTGCTACCCGCTCTCCTCTGATCCCATGTGACTTCATCTTTCATACTAGTCTACCATGAGGTACCTTGTCAAAGGCTTTACTGAAGTCCATGTGTACAACATTCACTGCCTTTCCCTCATCTATCATCTTCATCACTTCCTCGGAAAACTCGATCAAGTTAGTGAGGCACGACCTCCTCTTCTCAAAACCATGCTGTTTATCACTACCAAGTCCATTTGTTTCCAAAAGTGAGTAAATCCTGTCCCTAAGAATCTTTTCCAATAATTTCCCTACCACTAACGTAAGGCTCACCGGCCTGTAATTTCCTGGATTATCCCTGCTGCCCTCCTTAAACAATGGAACAACATTGGCTATCCTCCAGTCCTCTGGAACTTCACTTGTAGCCAATGAGGATACACGATTTCTGTCAAGGTCCCAGCAATTTCCACCCTTGTCTCCCTCAATATTCTGGGGTAGATCCTATCAGGCCCTGGGGATTTATGTACTTTAATGCTTTTTAAGACGCCCAATAGCACCTCCTTTTTGATATCGACATGACCCAGAATATCAACACACCCTAACCTAGTCCCTCTCTTTAGTGAATACCGAGGCAAAGTAATCATTTAGTATCTCACCCATTTCCTCTGGTTCCATACATAGATTCCCGCCTATCTTTGAGTGGACCAACCCTCTCCCTGGCTACCCTCTTGCTCTTTACATATGTATAAAATGTCTTAGGATTTTCCTTAATCCTGTTTGCCAAGGACTTGACCCCTTTTAGCCCTCCTAACTCCTTCCTTAAGTTCCTTCCTACATTCTTTATATTCTTCAAGGGCTTCATCTGTCCTAAGTCTTTTAGAATGCTTATGAATGCTTCCCTTTTCTTTTTGACAAGGCTCATAATATCCCTCGTTATCCAGGGTTCCCGATACTTGCCACACTTGTCCTTCATCCGCACAGGTACATGCAGGTCCTGAATGCCAAT
The DNA here is from genome assembly GCF_964213995.1 of Mustelus asterias. Lineage (NCBI taxonomy): Eukaryota > Metazoa > Chordata > Chondrichthyes > Carcharhiniformes > Triakidae > Mustelus > Mustelus asterias. The sequence continues at coordinate 175,109,292 of NC_135801.1, read as the reverse complement.
CAATTGACATTTGTAAGACCCACATGTCGGATGTTGATTTACCTTCAAACAACCTCCCCCAATCTACACTCTCCAGATCCTGCCTAATGTTGTTGTAGTCAGCCTTCCCCCAATTTAACATCTTCGCTCGAGGACCACTCTTGTCCTTATTCACAAGCATCTTAAAACTTACGGAATTATGATCACTGTTCCCGAAGTGCTTCCTACTGAAACTTCGATCACCTGGCCGGGCTCATTCCTCAATACCAGGTCTAATATGGCTCCTTCCCAAGTTGGGCTATTTGCATACTGTTTCAAGAAACCCTCCTGGACGCTCCTCACAAACTCTGTCCCATCCAAGCCCCTAGCAGTAAGTGAGTCCCAGTCAATATGGGGAAAGTTAAAATCACCCACCACAACAGCCCTTTTGTTTTTGCATCTTTGGTTGGCATCTGCCTCAATGCTACACTGGGGTGTCAGCCTAGGTTAATTGCTGAAGTTATTAAATTGAGTGCCAGGTGGAATTTGAAGTGTGTTTACAGGCAGAAATCAGTTCTTTTGGGACTAAGAGGATTCATTAAGTTTACCTCTTGTGGTTTGAGATGTTGGTTGAAAGCCTTGATCCCATTATGCCTGTCTGCTAGCGCAACCTCAGGAAATTCAGGTTGCCACCAACTGGGTTCATAAAGGAAGTAACCTTCGGCCTTGGCTTAACGAGCAGCACGGTGACACAGTGATTAGCATTGTTGACCTCACAGCGCCAGGGACCTGAGTTCGATTCCCGGCGTGGGTCACTGTCTGTGCGGACTCTGCACATTCTCACCGTGTCTCTGTGGGTTTCCTCCGGGTCCTCCCACAGTCTGAAAGACGTGCTGGTTAGGTGCATTGGCCATGCTAAATTCTCCCTCGGTGTACTGGAATGTGGCCACTAGGGGATTTTCAGTAACTTCATTGCAGTGTTAATGTAAGCCTATTTGTGACACTAATAAATAAACTTAAACGTAACTCTCATCCAAAGTTTGGCACCTCCAACAGTGCGCACTCCCTCAGTGTTGAACTGGAATGTCAGCCTAAACTCCCGGATTAGGACGAACCCACAACCTTCTGACATGATAGAATTCTGCAACTTTATCTATTATTTGTCTTCATTAGCTCCATCCCTGCCTGAGCGTGTCTCCATTTACCAAACGTTCTCTGCATCACATTGTAGCAATGCCTGCATTTCAAAAAAGTACCTAATTGGCTGTAAAATATTTTGGGACATTCTCAGGAGATTTTCCCACCTATGTTTTGGGCGGACTTGGTGCTTCAAAGTGTCCGCTGGGGGATTCACGCCGTTAGTGGGAGGACTAATCCTACCCAAGAGGGTGGCATCAGCGCACTGAGCGGGCCACTGCACATTTGCACTCCCCCCCCCCCCCCCCCCCCCCCAACCCATCGCTGGTCTCCTGCTGGCTCCCCCCTCCCCCCACCACGCTTGCTGGTTCTGCCCACTTGGCACTGCTCAGTGGGCAGTGTGGAGATTGATACCCCAAGGGGCACCCCCATGCCCCTGATCTCCCAAGGGGGCCTCAATGGCCTCTGCCCCCACCAGCGAGGCCATCACATCTGGTCCCTGTTGTTGGGGACCAGCTTTAATCCCCACAGGTCGGAAGCTCCCCCCGGCAGCGTCTGAAACATTGGTGAGCCCGGATGATGCTATTCTGGGCTCGATAATGTGATGAAAATGTCTATTTCAATATTGTAATCTGCCTCATGCTATTCCCCTGCTCAAGGCTGATTACACCGTTAAAAAATGTCCTGGGAAAGTCGCGCTCGGCTGGATGCCAGTCACGATTCCCATTGCAGCCTCCCATTTTTACTTCCCGCCCTGTGAGGCTACTCGAGCAGCACAACGGGCTGGGAAAATCGCACCCAACTTCGCTTTGATTTCTATCTGATCATTATCTCATCGTTGTTTGTAAATTGTCCGTCATGTTTCCTGGACAACACGCAATCCATACTATCACATTCACTTGTCAACAACACTACTATTTGGCAATCCATCAAATACCTTTTGAAAAAACAAATGTATTCCGATGCTTTTATCATAGAATCACTACAGTGCAGAAGAAGGTCATTCGGGCTATTGAGTTTGCACCGACTCAGAGAGAGCATCTTATCCGGGTCTTATCTGTAACCCCACATATTTGCCCTGCCAATCCCCCTAACCTACACATCTTGGAACACTAAGGGGCAATTTAGCATGGCCAATCCACCTAACCCACACATCTTTGGACTGTGGGAGGAAACCCACAGAGACACAAGGGGGGGGGATGTGCAATCTCCACACAGTCACCCTGGAATTGAACCCAGGTCCCTGGTTCCGTGAGGCAGCAGCGCTGTGCCACCGTGCCCACCCCTCCATGCACCCTTATTACAGATAGAGTACCTCATACCCGGTAACCTCGCAATGGAGTCTTTGCTGGATTTAGGAATTTGCTGGTTCTCTGAAAGAAGTCAGAATGCATTAATTCAATGAATAGGTGACATAGGGAAATCAAATAAGTCTTTCTTGCCCCCCCCCCCACCTCCCTACAGGTGGGGTCAAGCCAATCAGTACTTAGCATTGCCACCACACCGATGCAGCAACTCTCCAAGGTGGGTCAATGTTCGCTGAACCATTTGGAGCATGGGAAGGAAATGTCCTCTTTTCAGACACCACTGGTTTTCGGATAGGTATTCTATCTGTATTTCTATATAGTCGGTTCAAAGACAGAATTAATCACTTGCTGAAAGACTTATCTTGGAGCATCAGTCATGGCTGTGGGAAATTGGATCTGCCCAATGGGCAAAATCTAGTGTTTCCATGTGTTTTCTACTGTTGCTCATAGTGACCAACTGGATCAAGCCCTGTTGGCATCTATCCCTGTTACTGTTACATCTGGCTACACCCTTTTATGTCATTTCAAAATGAAAAGCAAGTCTCAAGACGGGATGTTTGCAGCAGTGTACATTCCAGCATTTCATCTGTCATAGTGAAACAACAGCTATCATCTAGTGACTTACCTCATATTCTCACTTAAAATCCGATGGTCCTCTGGATTATGGGCTTCACCAACATCATGCCTCAGATGGAGGAATGGACTTTGGTACAGAATTGTTGCTGCGCTTTCTGCAACCCAGTGCTAGGGGTTGTGTGATGGGCAAGTGTTGAGCAGGTTGGGTCAATACTCATTGAAGTTTGGAAGAATGGGAGGTGATCTTATTGAAAGATATGAAACTCTGAGGAAGTTTGATGGGATGGATGCTGAGAGGATGTTTTTCCCCCTTCTGGGGGAGTCGAGAACTGGAGAGGGTAGTTTCTGAATAAGAGATCTTCCGTTTAAGATTGAGATGAGGAGGAATTTTTTTTTCTCAAATGGCCATTATCTATGGAAGCCATGAGAGTGGTGGAGGCTGGGTTGTTGAATATATTCAGGGCTGAGTTAGACAGATTGTTTATCTACAAGGAAGTTCGAGAGTTTATTTTGTTAAAGGTTTATTTATTAGTCACAGGTAGGCTTACATTAACACCGCAATTAGGTTACTGTGAAAATCCCCTAGTCGCTGCACTCCAGCGCCTGTTTGGGTACACGGAGAATTTAGCATGGCCAATACAGCTAACCAGCACATCTTTCAGATGTGGGAAGAAACCAGAGCACTCGGAGGAAGCCCACGCAGACATGGGGAGAACATGCAAACAGACAGTGACCCAAGCCGGGAATCGAACCTGGGTCCCTGGCACTGTGATAAGTGTTTCAGCAAGTGATTAATTCTGTCTTTGAACCGACGATGTGGAAATAATCTTCTAGAATGGGAGAGCAGGCTCAAGGGGGGAATGGGCTATTTCCACTCCTATGTCCTATGCGATACCTAATTTCTGTGTTTATTCCCTTATTTTCCTGTTACGTCACATTGTGTCACCCTAGCCTACTAGTTAATCCATCTCCAACATTGTGCCCTCATCCCCCGCGTGTCTCATTATTACTCGTGTTCCCATGTTTTATTATTGACTTTTCCACTGGTGGTCGCCCCTCTTAAGCTGCAAATGGGACCATTCTGCGCACTGTTTGCATTACCTTTGTGTTAAAGTCAAGACTTGCTGCCACATCTGCTTTATCTGATTACTGGAGCAATGAAACTTCTTACCTCCCTTAATCTTATCTTCCTACTGTGCTTTACAGGATTTCAAGCTTGAGCTTGGTCATTCAATTACGATTAGGTTTTCCTCAACTCTTGGTTAGGATACCAGGCTGCTACATATTCCACAATGTCTGGTTCTGCCAATACATTTATTTATTTGTTCAGACATTATAGACATTGCAGATTTACCAAGCATAAATCCATGTACTGTAATAATTCAGTGTATCTATACTTTACAGGCGTCAGCCTTTATCGCCTTGTGTGATCTATGGTTGTTTGGCTGCAGAGCTAAAAAAACAAAACAAAACCCCATTCTGTCGCCAGTGATGTCTGTGTATGCACTTTTCAAAAAAAGTTTATTTATTAGTATCACAAGTAGGCTTACATTAACACTGCAATGCATTTACTGTGAAAATCCACTATTCGCCACACTCCAGCGCCTGTTCGGATACACTGAGGGAGAATTTAGCATGGCCAATGCACCTAACCAGTCTTTCGGACTGGGGGAGGAAACCGGAGCATCCAGAGGAAACCCACGCAGACACGGGGAGAATGTGCAAACTCCACACAGACAGTAACCCAAGCCAGGAATTTAACCCGGGTCCCTGGCACTGTGAGGCAGCAGTGTTAACCACTGTGCCATCATGGGACTGGGAATCATGAATGGTTTTTGTTTATCCGACTCTCTACCTCAGTTCAGTTGAAGTCACTTGATAAATTCCTACCATTGCAACTGCTGAGATTAGCCACTTATAGGCCAGGACAGCTAAACCTGTAGCACAAGATGTCACCAATTTGCAAAGAGTAGGCAGGAAGATAACACTTGGGTTTTTTAAAGCTCCTTGTGTTGCACTGCACCCACTCCCAGGTGGCACAGTGGTTAGCACTGCCTCACAGTGTCAGGGATCCGGGTTCAATTCCAGCCTCGGGTAACTGTGGAGTTTGCACTTTTTCCCGTGTTTGTGTGGGTTTCCTCTGGGTGGGTGAGTGAGTTTCCTCCCACAGTCCAAAGATGTGCAGATTAGGTGGATTGACCATGTCCTCACAGTGGGGATTAGCGGGATAAATACATGGGATTACAGGGATAGGGCCTGGGTAGGGTACTCTGGCGAAGAGTCAGTGGAGACTCGATGGGCTGAATGACCTCTGTGTGCACTGTAAGATTCTATGATTGATTCTACTTGGGATCAAGGCATTTCTAATTTTGGAATTTTACAAATTATGAAATAACATTAGAATACCTAACCACAAGTGTACGAACCAGATCTAAATACCTGAGACATGAAACAAGCCAAAACCCGTGTTAAGACAGAAAAGCATGCATTTTCAAATCCACTCATTTGAAAATATAGGCTGTTACGCTAATGCACAAGGATCCAGAATAAAATTGTGCTGTGTCAACAGTTAAGCAAGCAATGCATTCCATCATGAATGCATTTTAAGGTTTTCAAACCCCGCTGTGTTGTTTAAAGCCACAAGGTTCACGGTTTAAACAAAACAATTTTATGAGACAAAATAAAAAGTACATGAACAATGATAGGAACTGTTCATCTTAAATAGTCAGTTACATGTTTAGTCAAATAGTCAGTTGTGGTCGGCACAGTGGTTAGCACTGCTGCTTCACAGTGCCAGGGACCCGGTTCGATTCCCGGCCTGGGTCAGTCTGTGTGGAGTTTGCACGTTCTCCCTGTGTCTGCGTGGGTTTCCTCTGGGTGCTCTGGTTTCCTCCCACAATCTGAAATCCGTACTGGTTAGGTGCATTAACCCGAACAAGTGCCGGAGTGTGGCGACTAGAGGAATTTCACAGTAACTTCATTGCAGTTGTCCAGCTTTGACAAAGGGTTGCCTGGACTCAAAACGTCAGCTCTTTTCTCTCCTTACAGATGCTGCCAGATCTGCTGAGATCTTCCAGCATTTTCTCTTTTTTGGTTGCAGTGTTAATGTAACTTGTGACTAATAAATAAACTTTACTTTTACTTTACATCAAAGATAGTAAAAATAAACAGTTACTTGTGACTAATAAATAAACTTTACTTTTACTTTACGTTAAAGATAGTAAAAATAAACAGTTATTTATACTCCAAAACTAATGTCTTCATTCCACTTCCATTCTACACTCATTAGATGCACACAACAAAACTCTCAAGTCAGGTACTTGTCAACAATTCGTATATGGGCTGAGATTTCTTGGACCTTCCGTTTACTTCCAGCAGGGGTTGTCCTTCAGATCTCCAAACGCTTTTAAGGTGCAAACTGACTGCTCAACAAAGGCATCTTTAGTGTCTCAAGTGTAGCTACTTCAGGTCAGAACCCTCCTGGTTCTAATAATCTTTAATATTACTCTAAAACCCTCACTCTCTCTGCGTCTCTCTCCCCCCTCCCCTCAGATAAGCTGTACCAGAAATCCACTTCCTGTTAACGAGAGTCCTTCTGTTAACAATATTTCACTGCAGCTTCTTCTAAACTGTCAAAACCAAACTGCTTGAACATAGAGTCACCCCTAGCCCCCACACGTGCACGCACGCACACACAAAGAAACGGATTTTGTTTTTAAAAAGTGATTTGCGAATAATATCACAGAATTTAAGTGATCATATCCCAGGCAATTCAGGGACATCTATAGTGCTCTCAGCATTTGTTCTTTCAGCATTAATTGCTTAATTCTGATTCTTTTTCCTTTAGGTGCCCATGATGAATTGAAGTCTCCATCAGCCTGCCTGGTGGTGGGGAAAGTTGTCCGTGGTGGCACCGGCCTTTTTGATCTGAAGCAGCCTCTTCAATGACTGCCCCTTTCCGATTTCCTGCCTGATTGAAGGGTGCAATTGGAAGTGAACAAAAAGTGGGATATTATGTTGTGAATATTTTTATATATTCTGTAAGATACAGAAAGAGGTGAAGAGTCTGAACTACAGACCTCTCTATAGCAGGATGTGATGAACCAGTGAAGACAACTTGATGTTGCTTTGAGCTACTTGCTAATTGAGGTACAAAAGAGGAGCCAGACATCCATAAGCAAGAAGAAATAATGGATCATGGTTCAATGGAAGTTAAAAGTGACTGATGGAATCTGATATGAGCAAAGCAGAGGAGTTTTACATGTGGTATCACTGATTGACAGCATTTACCATCCTGTTGGGTGGCGCAGCAGAAACTTCATTACTGTTCACAGGAACATTGAGTTAAATTTCACCAGCCATCAACAAAGACAATAAAAAATGTTTTTGATTAAACCATTGATGCAGTGAGAGTTTTGTTGCAGAGCCATCTTCATGTTTATAGAGTTTAATACAAGTTTTTTTTGCTATTACTGTATTTGACAGATATTTAACAGGATTTTATTAAAATTATAAATGAAGAAAAGCTGCCCAGCTAAATGCAGTAAGTTCAGTAATTGTACTCCCCACTTATTCACTAATGAAGTTCCGAAACATGAACCAACTCTTGAAATAAATACTAAGATCTGAATTTTCATGATGGTGAAGACTTGCATCCCCACCGATGCCAGCAATACCGATGCCATTTTATGCTCTAACGAGTGTCGATTGGCATAAGGTGGGATTTCTGCCCCTCACTTGGGTGGAAGACCCACCTTGGAGAGCTACCAGCCAATCGGATTGACTAGAAGCTCTCCAGTCCCTCTGGGCACAATGCTGCAGTGGCCAAAGGAAGCTGGGTACTAAATCCTGGGAACTGGAGGACAAGGTAAGTGGCAGGAGTCCCTGGGCAGGGAAGGAGGGAATGCCTAGGGGATTGTAAAAGGATTGTGACGATTGGGGTCTCATGGATAGGCCCGGGGGGGGGGGGGGCGTTGGTTTGAAGATCACTGGGCCTTAGCCTTAAGGGGAGGGCACTCCTAGTCAGAAGGGGGCTTCTGATGGACCACCCTTCACCCTCCCCACAAGATCCAACTAACTTTATTTACTTGTTTTTCCCCAACCCCCAGCTATCATTTGCCCATCAGCCTAAATATTGAGGCTTGGCAGGCGATGGCCCTTAAGTGGCCACTCACCCACGTAAAAGCCATAATTGGAGCAAGGGTGGCTTTCCTTCCTTAGAATCACTACCAAGTCAGGGTGGCCAAGAATCTGGAGGAAATCCCGTCCATGCAGTAGAACTCTCCTCCCTGCGCACCTCCCACCCCCTCCCCCAACACCACCACCAACTATCATCTCAGAACCTGACAGGGGGAGCATGAGGTTTTGGTCTGTGACTCATACAAACTGAATCCAAGCTGATGTGTATTGCCAAATTAGTTCAAAGTTTTTGTTTCACTATTTTTTTCTTTGTTTTGACAAATCATAGCCAAGCACTGTGGTTGCAATATGATCATATCAAAAAATGTGGGTCTTTTAAAACTGATAATGGTGATGTTATCAAAGGAAATAAGACAACGACACATGCTGAACGATGACTTTGCTTCAGTATTTACAATAGGGTAAGAGGTCAGCCTGTCAAACATCCCAATCTAATACTGAACCAGTGGTTAGCACTGCTGACTCACAGCGTCAGGGACCCGAGTTGAACTCCAGCCTCGGGTGACTGTGTGGAATTTGAATGTTCTCGTGTCTGCATGGGTTTCCTCCCTGGATGGGCTAGTCTGTGCAGACTTGATGGGCTGAATGGCCTTCTGCAATGTAAAGATTTTATGATTTTAACTATAGACTCAGTAGAGTCGCAGACATTTGAAACTTTAATGCTAAGTCAATTGTTAATTTTAAGTCTGGGATTAATTTTTATGAACCAAAGGAGTTGAGGGATATGTGGCAAAGGTGCATAAATGGAATCAGATCACAGATCAGTACATGGGACTTAATAGGATGGAGGGTTACAGGTAGGCCTAAAAGGTAGGGATATGTTCGGCACAACTTGTGGGGCCGAAGGGCCTGTTTTGTGCTGTAGTTTTCTATGTTCTATGATCTCAATGAATGGCAGAAGAGGCTCGAGGGGCTACTTCATGCAATTCATTAAGCACTTCGTCTCCTTTGCTATTCAATTAGATAATGGCAATTTCAGCTAATGTTCTCTTATGAGCAACTTAATCAAATGTCTTTTGGAAGCCACAGATAATATCCATTGACATTCAGCTGTCCATTACTTGAGTCACCGCTTCAAAAACTGACAACACATTTGCTCAGCATAACCTACTATTTATAAATCTATACCAATCTCTCTGAACAACTGGGCGAGACAAGTGTTGGATAAAGGCAAAATACTGCGGATGCTGGAATCTGAAAGAAAAACAGAAAATGCTGGAAAATCTCAGCAGGTCTGACAGTATCTCATAGAGTCATAGCGGTTTACAGCATGGAAACAGGCCCTTTGGCCCAACTTGTTCATGCTGCCCTTTTTTTAAACCACTAAGCTAGTTCCAATTGCCCGTGTTTGCCCATATCCCTCTACATCCATCTTACCCATGTAACAGTCTAAATGTTTTTAAAAGACAAAATTGTACCTGCCACTACCTCGAGGAGGTAAAGTGGAGGACTTGCTGATGGAGAAGCTGTATACTGTCAGGGAGAGATTTGCACATTTGGCTCTCGTGTTTGCATAGCTGCTAGCCAGTGGTGTAGGCTGAAAATGAGGAACAAATTGACACCTAAAAGCTGAAAGCAGGCTAAATCTATTCACTCACACGCTTTGAAGATTATAGTTAGATCATCTGGCAATTTGTCATTCTTCAGTAAAGTAATTTTCTTCATTAGTTATTTTGTTTCAGTGAATTCTGGTGTGTCCTTATCCCTGATTCAAAATGTTTCCTTGGAATGCCTGGCCTTGCTAGTGCTAGTGACAGATGATGTTCAGGCTCCCCAGGGCTAATTCTATGCCAAGGATAATTTCATGAGTCTACCTCAGCCTCGTGATCCATTTCTGCAGCTGCTTGCTGGTCATGATTTAGTTTCCACCAGTTTCGGGAGGGAGCCAGACCTGGGGTGTACGAATGAGAGCTAGGATTTCTTACATGTCCTGAACCTCTATCTGTCCCGAACATGCGTCCAGTTAAAGTCAATCCTACTTAGTTTGCCTGTGTCCCTTTGCAACCTCTTTAGTTAAAGTGACAAACCTGATTTCTCCCTCACGTTTTGTAATCTAAGAGTTCCTTGACTAACTCCTTGAATGTCCAAAGATGTGCGGGTCAGATTGATTGGCCATGATAAATTGTCCCTTAGCATCAGGGGGATTAGGAGGGTAAATACATGGGGTTACCAGGATAGGGCCTGGGTGGAATTGTTGCCGGTGCAGGCTGGCTGGGCCAAATGGCCTCCTTCTGTGCTGTAAATTCTATGATTCTATGATAATTAATTACTTTGAGATTTTAATGAAATATCTACATTCTTCTAAAGATCAATCCTGCTTTCCGAGTGTTTCACCTGGTGCTTCTGGATCATCATTTAGAGATACTCGGTGGGAACAGGAACTGAGAAGATGAAAATTATGGGACTATTTTCATTGTTTCATTGAACAAGTTCCCGTTTAGCTTTCACATCACTAGAAACTCGACAACTGAGCTATATTTGTAGTTACGATCTGACTGATTATGCAACTCCTGTCTAGCAGCGACCTAGTTGATTCTTCCTTGCTCGTTTAGGGATGGACAACAAAAAGCGATCTGGCAAGTGGCGCTCTACCCCCCTCCTCCCACCTGCGATGGGTTGCAGTTTTTGATTTGAATGCTCCCTGAATTGGATGGGAGAAGTTGCCAAGATTCCTCATTACTATTCATCCATTGGTGTTGGAATCATAGAATGCCTACAGTGCAGGAGGAGGTGAAAGTTGGAGTGAGAATAGGGTCAGTCTTTGTTGTGATGTTCTTCCTGTTCACCGATGGTTTCTGCGTGAATATTGACTACTCGGGGAGTGTGGTACGGGAAGCCTGTTCAATTGCCCCGGTTTTTAAAGTAAAGTTTATTTATTACTCACAAGTAAGGCTTACATTAACAATGCAATGAAGTTACTGTGAAATTCCCCGAATCGCCACAGTCCGGCGCCTGTTCAGGTCAATGCACCGAACCAGCACATCTTTCAGAATATGCGAGGAAACCGGAGCACCCGGAGGAAACCCACGCAGACACGGGGAAAACATGCAAACTCCACACATAGAGTTAGCCAAGCCGGGAATCGAACCCAGGTCCCTGGCGCTGTGAAGCAGCAGTCCACTGCAGTTCAAAGGTGTGCGAGTTAGGTTGATTGGCCATGCTAAATTGCACCTTAGTGGCCCGGGATGCGTAGGTTAGAGAGATTAGCGCGATGAAGATGGGGCCTGGGTGGGATTGTTGTTGGTGCAGATTCGATGGGCCCCGAATGGCCTCCTTGTGCACTGTAGGGATTTTATGATTCCCTTCAGGGGAGCAGGGGTATTAAACAGGATAATTATTCAGTTTACAAGCGCTGAGGTATGAAGCTTTTCTGCTTTCTAAATTTTTTTTTCAGGTGCTGTTATACTTATTTAAAGATCAAACTCCTCCATGCTGCTTCAGCAGTCAGCTTTCAATCTATTCTCAGATAAGCAAACCAATTACTACATTGCTGCGACTTCTTGTACCAACCTGAGGAAAACCCTATTCAATAGAAGATATTAAATTATTTAACATAATTTGGTGCTGAATTATGGGCACTTCTGTATTTGGATTCATAGAATCCCTACAGTGCAGAAGGAGGCCATTCAGCCCATCGAGTGTCACCAGCCTTCTGACAGAGCTTCCCACTCAGGCCCTATCCCTGTCACCCCACGCATTTATTCTGCTAGTCCCCCGAACCCACAATAAGGGGCAATTTAGCATAGCCAATCCACCTAACGTGCACATTTTTGGACTGTGGGAGGAAACTGGAGCAACCGGAGGCAACTCACGCAGACATGCAGAGAATGCGCAGACTCCACACAGGCCAAGGCCGGAATCGAACCCGGGTCCCTGGCGCTGTGAGACAGCAGTGCTAACCACTGTGCCACCATTCCTATGATTGTACAGGGCTAAAAGAGGCCACGTTAGCCCATTGTGTTTGGCAGAATGGATTCGATGGGCCAAATGGCCTACTTCTGCTCCTCTGTTTTATGGTCTGGTGTCAGTACAGGCTGTTTGACAGAGACATCCAATTAGCCCCTCTCACCTGGTAGTTACTAGTTAATAAGGTACGGGCGTAAACATGTGAGAGTAGAATTGTAGCTTTTGCTATAAAAAGCATGAGAATGTTGTGTGGTGAGCATAAATTAATCTCACAAATGTAGATCTATTGTTGGTCATCATAATTGACAGACAACACAAGAGGATTCAAATGAGTTCTGTATTTTGAATGGATACTATGGAGGTTCATGATACATCTCACATCCAAGATTAATGAGGAACAAAACACAGATAAGGGTGTATTCATTTTGATAATGTCCTGTTTAATGTTGTCAGGTTTATAACAAGTCAAAGGGAGACGCACAATAACTTTCCATGAACATGTTCAGCAGTACATGAAATCTCCAGAGACTCCAAATACTGCACTTGTGTCTCTAAATTATTGTAAAGGGTCAAACCACAGCCTTTGTTAGGAAGAATAAGCAGGACAGATGCTCCTAGGCAAATTAGAATATAGACAAGGTAGAGGAGTGGTTACAGAGTGTCATTTTGAGTACAGAATGCTCTTATAAGCCTTTTCTCCCATGTAATTGTTTTACTGGCGTCGGTTGAGAGTTCTGAGCATGTCTGGGTTTTGGGGGGCTTTTCAGTCTAGAAGAGGATGTTCTGTAAGCAAGAACTGTTTTACTAGTGTTCCTATTTTCATATTATTCTTGTTATTACTGTTCTGTCGAGTTACTGTGATTGTTAAGCTTCAGTATTTTATTATGTAAAGAAGATTGTTCTTTTGACAATGTGTTTGATGACCTTTATTGTGGGTTCAAGTTACCACATCTTTCTGGCGTTGAGGAGAAAATAACAAGAAAAGTAAAAAAAATCTTTTTTATGTTCAGTGCGATCACATGAGGTTGCATACAGTGAATAGCTAGTTTTCATTGTGGGTTTATTCAGCGGAGTTGGCAGCACCATGGCTATGGTCAGGGCATTCGGAGAGTTTGATGAGAGAAGCGAGGACTGGGCTGAATGCGTGGTGAGGTTGCAGCCTTTCATTTTAGCAAATGGAATAGAAGATGAGATGAAGCACTGCTCGATTCTCCTCCGAGTGTTTGCAGGGTGAAGACTTATAAGTTGATGAGGAATCTGGCCATCCCACGGAAACAAGGGGAGATTTCACTTGCAGATTTATTTGCCCGGGTCCAGAATCACCATAATCCGAAGCTCTCATTGATTGTTTAAAGATTCAAATTTCATAGCCACTTTCAAAAAGCAAGTCAATTGCCCCAAGTTATGTATTTGGGAACCATTGTAACCCTCGGTGAGTGAAAAGTTGAGAGAGAGCGTATTGAATCGATATTACAATTAGCACTCCCAAGGGATTTAACATCCCTTTGATCTTTTCTAGGACTAGTGAGATATTGTCGGAACTACATTGACGGTTTTGCCACTGTGACGTACCTGTACCTTTAAGAAATGTATTTTTAAGCATGCTCTCTTCAGTTATAAGCAGCTTTATTTTTTATCATTGTGGCACCTGCTGCCTGATTAGATGCCCTTTTATTGCGGCTTAAATGGTTTAAATGGGGTTTTGTTTATTTTTAATTTGGGCCTAATGCACTCTCTGGGAGTTTGTGACCTTTTGAATTGTTGTGAGAAGAATGATTGAGAGGTCAGGTTGGACAGTTTTTTCTCTCCCAAGAGAGTTTTGGCTGCTGGCTAGTTAGAAGCTGTTGGATTCCAGACTGAAAAGCAGTGTGTTTCTGTGTGTCTCCCTGGTATTGGAAATGTAGCTCTTTGTGGCTGGATAGTTAGTAACTAGGGGCAAGGATTGCCTCTGTCTCTTGAAGTGGTTTGCTGGTGCCGTGGTTCCCCAAGACGGCAATAAGCTTCAGCCAATCAGAATAGAGAGTCTGAGTCTTGATCTTCCAGGCAGTGAGACTTTATTCTCCAGTACAAGACAACAAAGTCGGGACCTCCGGATGAATCCAACAAACTCTTCGCTTACAGTCTTTTTATACATGTTACAGTTCCACATCCTGATATTTCTTATCTCAGTTTGGAGGTCAACTTCCTTTAGCCACCATTATTGCTAAACCTACGGTTTCTGCCTTGTTTTGGATTGGTCACTAATTGATGCATTATCGACTTTATGAGACCATTGTAGTTACAACCTATATCCTGATCTAAAAGCTTTTAGTCATACAACCATTGTGGCATAGCTAGCTTAGCTAAGTCGTTTTGAGGATTTACACTTTCCTCTTCCGTTACATTTTGCAGAGAGCTGAGTGCTTAAGCAACTACTACTGTTTCTCTTGTGTTTACATCAATTTACATCCATGCTTAACCTACTTACTATGGTCATTACTTGGTCATTAATCAATCACACACTGATTACATTGTGCATAGTGTATATAACATGGCGTATATTCACGTGGGATTCTTTCACTCATTATTCTCTCACATGTCCCGCCGTTGAGACTACTTCTAGTCTCACTTCAATCCCTTCAAAATACTGAAATACTTCAGGTTAGTATATATACATCAATTGCACTTGGTCAGGCAATGTGGAGGAGCTAAATATTTTGGGGTCGGGACTCATATCCCTTTTAGATTTACTATGGTTTACCTATTAGTAGCCTGATTGCAAGCCGCTCCCCCAGATTACCTGTGACTAACAGTTATCAGCCAAAAACCTTCCCACTGTTGCCGAGGGAAGGGAAAAAGACTGATCACTGTATACAGACTAAATCCTCAAATTTCAACAAGGCACTCAGGCGGATCTATTCTCCTTGCGTAGTTATTCTTTAGTGATGCCATCCTGCAAGGTGAGAAGTTTCGGTTTCAATTATAGTTATTGTGAGTCTATTTGGTGGGGGTAATTCAACTTTTCCCCATTCTTCTGTCTCTTGTTCGAGGAATTGTTCATTGCTCATTCGTACTACCATCTGTCGCGTCATCATTCTGGTGATGAAAGATCTCAAGAGCAGGTAATAAACAACAGAAAATCAATCCAATGATGATCATTATTACTATTGCTATAACTCCTGCTTTAGCAAACCACACCCCCCACCGCCCCAACACACTATCTAGCCAGCTCTAAATCCCATGGCCGAACCCAGCACTCTCATGCATTTCTTTCCTTAGGTTTTGTAATTTAGTCATAGCTTTGGTAAATGATCCTTCTGAATCAGTATTATTGGGGATAAATGTGCAACATTGATCTCCGAACATAACGCACACTCCTTTTTCAGCCAGTAACCAATCTAGTGCTTGTCGATTTTGCCAGGCCATTTTGCTAGTTGCGTCTAACTGTTCGCCCAGTGCAATCAGAGCATCGTCAGTATAATTGATAAACCTTATCTCATGGGATAAAGGGGGAGGTGGCGAGATGGGTAGAGAACTGGCTTGGTCACAGAAGACAGAGGGTGGTAGTGGAAGGGTCTTTTTCCGGCTGGAGGCCTGTGACTAGTGGTGTTCCGCAGGGCTCTGTATTGGGACCTCTGCTGTTTGTGATTTATATAAATGATCTGGAAGAAGGTGTAACTGGGGTGATCAGTAAGTTTGCGGACGACACAAAATTGGCAGGACTTGCAGATAGTGAGGAGCATTGTCAGAAGCTACAGAAGGATATAGATAGGCTGGAAATTTGGGCAAAGAAATGGCAGATGGAGTTCAATCCTGATAAATGCGAAGTGATGCATTTTGGTAGAAATAATGTAGGGAGGAGCTATACGATAAATGGCAGAACCATAAAGGGTGTAGATACGCAGAGGGACCTGGGTGTGCAAGTCCACAGATCCTTGAAGGTGACGTCACAGGTGGAGAAGGTGGTGAAGAAGGCATATGGCATGCTTGCCTTTATAGGACGGGGCATAGAGTATAAAAGTTGGGGTCTGATGTTGCAGATGTATAGAACGTTGGTTCGGCCGCATTTGGAATACTGCGTCCAGTTCTGGTCGCCACACTACCAGAAGGACGTGGAGGCTTTGGAGAGAGTACAGAGGAGGTTTACCAGGATGTTGCCTGGTATGGAGGGGCTTAGTTATGAGGAGAGATTGGGTAAACTGGGATTGTTCTCCCTGGAAAGACGGAGGATGAGGGAAGACTTAATAGAGGTGTATAAAATTATGAAAGGCATAGATAGGGTGAACGGTGGGAAGCTTTTCCCCAGGTCGGTGGTGACGTTCACGAGGGGTCATAGGTTCAAGGTGAAGGGGGGGAGGTTTAACACAGATATCAGAAGGACATATTTTACACAGAGGGTGGTGGGGGCCTGGAATGCGCTGCCAGGCAAGGTGGTGGAGGCGGACACACTGGGAACATTTAAGACTTATCTAGATAGCCACATGAACGGAGTGGGAATGGAGGGATACAAAAGAATGGTCTAGTTGGACCAGGGAGCGGCGCGGGCTTGGAGGGCCAAAGGGCCTGTTCCTGTGCTGTATTGTTCTTTGTTCTTGTTCTTTGCTGATTATAATAAATGTAATGAATCCATTCAGTGTTCTTGTTAGGAGTAACCCAAACAAGGATGGACTCGAATCCTGCAGCTATTTCATGTCTAGCTTTAAACTCATTGGGAATCCCACGAGGCTGTCCGATTGCATCTAATTTTATTTCTGGATCAGGAGCATATGACCTTCTTATCATTTGAATCCCTGTTTCATGTTTTATTGGTAATATGATGGTGTTTTGCGCCAGCATGACTCGAGCACGTAGTCCAGTCCAGTCTGGAGGCAGTTTTGCCATTAATCCCTTTTTGGGGTCACATAGCCACCATAGATCAGCCAGCTGATTTATTTGTAAATCTAGTACTTGCGGAGGGGGTGGCTCTCCCTCCTGCTTTGAGGCATATAAGCTATCAATGTCAGATATATCCCACACCTTTTTACATTTTCCTGTGTAATTTCCCAATTTAACTTCCTTACGGCTTTCTCTCCAATAACAATCTTGGATTTGCAAATCGGGCTTTATTCTCCACTCTTTTGGGGTTGCGTCCATTGTTGTCTCTGGCCATTTCGGACACTCTTCGGTCAAATTGTACGTGCCCTTGCCTACCCCAGCATATAAGATGCAGTGGTACTGACACACAGGCATTGTCCCATTACAGAGATCATCACATGAGGATCCTGAGCAGTTCACCATTCGGACGGTAACTATTTGATCTTTTATCGTGTATGTGTGTGGATATGTTGTATAGTTACCTTGGCACTTTTCCTTTTTCCAGTTTTTATACCGGGTTCTACATTCTCCTGATCCCCCCATGGTATGTCGATTACCCAGGTACGAGGCCTTTCTGAGGCACAAATCACACATTCCTTCCCATCGTTATTCTTCTGGCCCGTGTATTCGGCCCATTTCCAGCACTCATTTCTTTGTGCCTTTTCCCAAATTGTGTTTGCAACTATTGATCGTTTATAGTCTGTCTTTCTTAGTTGGTGACGGGCAGGGCTTTCTTTAAGTATCTTGCTATTTCCCTTCTCTGTTCATTTGCCTATGAGTCCTTTTGAGTTTATTCTCCATACCTTTCTGTTTTCTCTTATTTGTAATGCCCTTCCTTGTTATAAATCCATGAGGTCTTGGAGAGAAATGGTCTCCAAGTCCCAGGTCGGGAAGGGAGTAGGAGCTGCCGTTCCCCCCTCTTTACTTTCTGTGTTTGGGCCAGGGACATCATCTGGTTCACCAACCAACTCAGGCTCAGAATCAGTTCCACTTACCCACCTGATCCCTATAACCCCTAATTCCCTTACCGATCAGGAATCCATCTATCCGTGATTTAAACATATTCAACGATTTTGTTTTAGAACCGTAGAAAATTACAGCTCAGAAACAGGCCTTTCGGCCCTTCTTGTCTGTGCCGAACCATTTTTTGCCTAGTCCCACTGACCTGCACTTGGACCATATCCCTCCACACCCCTCTCATCCATGAACCCGTCCAAGTTTTTCTTAAATGTTAAAAGTGACCCCGCATTTACCACTTTATCCGTCAGTTCATTCCACACTCCCACCACTCTCTGCGTGAAGAAGCCCCCCCGAATATTCCCTTTAAACTTTTCTCCTTTCACCCTTAACCCATGCCCTCTGGTTTTTTTCTCCCCTAGCCTCAGCGGAAAAAGCCTGCTTGCATTCACTCTATCTATACCCATCAAAATCTTATACACTTCTATCAAATCTCCCCTCAATCTTCTACACTCCAGGGAATAAAGTCCCAACCTATTCAATCTCTCTCTGTAACTCAGCTTCTCAAGTCCCGGCAACATCCTTGTGAACCTTCTCTGCACTCTTTCAATCTTATTTACATCCTTCTTGTAACTAGGTGACCAAAACTGTACACAATACTCCAAATTCGGCCTCACCAATGCCTTATATAACCTTACCATAACACTCCAACTTTTATACTCGATACTCCGATTTATAAAGGCCAATGTACCAAAGGCACTCTTTATGAACCTATCCACCTGTGACGTCATTTTTAGGGAATTCTGTACTATATTCCCAGATCCCTCTGTTCAACTGCACTCTTCAGAGTCCTACCATTTACCCTGTACGTTCTTCTTTGGTTTGTCCTTCCAATGTGCAATATCTCACACTTGTCTGCGTTAAATTCCATTTGCCATTTTTCAGCCCATTTTTCTAGTTGGTCCAAATCCCTCTGCAAGCTTTGAAAACCTTCCTCACTGTCCACTACACCTCCAATGCAAACTTGCTGATCCAATTTACCACATTATCATCCAGATCATTGATATAGATGACAAACAACAATGGACCCAACACCGATCCCTGCGGCACACCACTAGTCACAGGCCTCCACTCAGAGAAGCAATCCTCCACAACCACTCTCTGGCTTCTTCCATTGAGCCAGTGTCTAATCCAATTTACTACCTCCCCATGTATACCTAGCGACTGAACCTTCCTAACTAACCTCCCATGAGGGACCTTGTCAAAGGCCTTGCTGAAATCCAGGTAGACAACATCCACCACCTTCCCTTCATCCACTTTCCTGGTAACCTCCTCGAAAAACTCTAATAGACTGGTCAAACATGACCTACCACGCACAAAGCCATGTTGACTCTCCCTAATAAGTCCCTGTCTATCCAAATATTTGTAGATCCTATCCCTTATCACACCTTCCAATAACTTGCCCACCACCGACGTCAAACTTACTGGCCTATAATTTCCCGGATTTCTTTTGGAACCTTTTTTAAACAACGGAACAACATGAGCCACCCTCCAATCATCCGGCACCTCCCCCGTGAATACTGACATTTTAAATATGTCTGCCAGGGCCCCTGCAAGTTCAACACTAGCTTCCCTCAAGGTCCGTGAGAATACCCTGTCCGGTCCTGGGGATTTATCCACTCTGATTTGCCTCAAGACAGCAAGCACCTCCTCCCCTTTAATCTGTAAAGGTTCCATGACCTCCCTACCTGTTTGCCCTATTTCCGTAGACTCCATGCCCATTTCCTCAGTAAATACGGATGCAAAAAAACCATTTAGTATCTCCCCCATCTCTTTTGGTTCCATACACAGTCTACCACTCTGGTCTTCAAGAGGACCAATTTTATCCCTCACTATCCTTTTGCTCCTAACATACCTATAGAAGCTCTTTGGATTTTCCTTCACTCTGTCTGCCAAAGCAATCTCATGTCTTCTTTTAGCCCTCCTGATTTCCCTCTTAAGTAGCTTCTTGCACTTTTTATACTCCTCGAGCATCTGATCTGTTCCTTGCTGCCTGTACATTTCATACAACTCTCTCTTCCTCTTAATCAGTGTTACAATCTCCCTCGAGAACCAAGGTTCCTTATTCCTATTTACTTTGCCTTTAATCCTGACAGGAACATACAAACTCTGCACTCTCAAAATTTCTCCTTTGAAGGCCTCCCACTTTCCATTTACATCCTTACCAGAGAATGGCCTGTGCCAATCCACACTTCCCAGATCCCTTCTCATCAAATTTGGCCTTTTTCCAGTTCAGAACTTCAACCCGAGGACCAGATCTATCCTTATCCATGATCAGTTGAAACTAATGGCATTATGATCATTGGATCCAAAGTGTTCCCTCACACTCACATCCATCACCTGCCCTAACTCATTTCCCAATAGGAGATCCAATATCGCATCCTCTCTAGTTGACACCTCTATATATTGATGTAGAAAATTCTCCTGAACACATTTTACAAACTCTATCCCATCTAAACCTTTAACAGTATGCAAGTCCCAATCTATATGTGGAAAATTAAAATCCCCTACTATCACAACTTTGTGTTTCTTGCAGTTGTCAGCTATCTCTCCGCTGATTTGCTCCTCCAATTCTCGCTGATTATTGGGTGGTCTATAATACAACCCCATTAATGTGGTCATACCTTTCTTGTTTCTCAGCTCCACCCGTAGGGCCTCTGTAGACAAGCTCCCTAATCTATCCTGCCTGAGTACCGCTGTAACATTTTCCCTGACCAACAATGCCACGCCCCTACCTTTTATCCCTCTGCCTCTATCCCGCCTGAAACATTGGAACCCTGGAACATTGAGCTGCCAGTCCTGCCCCTCCTGTAGCCAAGTTTCACTAATGGCTATAATGTCATATTTCCACGAGTCTGTCCACGCCTTCAGCTCATCTGCCTTCCCCACAATACAGCCTCTATTTGTTGGAAGGCTATTCTCTTTTGTCCGGTTGTTATTTCCCTTCCAAGATATTCTACCTTTCTTTGACAAAACTGCAACTTCTTTCTAGATACTTTATGTCCTCCTTTGGCCAGTTTTTCCAGCAGTTTCAGACTTTCTTCTCTACATTGTTCTTTTGTTTCTGCACATAATAATAAATCATCCACATATTGTATCAATGTCCCTTCTAATTGTATGCCTGCTAGATCTGCTCTTAGTATTTGATTAAATATATGCGGAGAATGTTTAAATCCTTGGGGCATCCTATTGTATGTGTATTGCTTTCCCTCATACGTGAATGCAAATAGGTACTGACTTGCTTGTGCTAACGGCACACTACAGAATGCCGAGCATACGTCCATCACCGTGAACCATTTGCTCTCAGACGGTATATTAGTCAGTAAGGTGTAGGGATTCGGGACCTCTACCGACATGTTTTCCACTACCTCATTAACCGCTCTTAGGTCATGCACTAACCTCCATTTTTCCCCATCCGCCTTTCTTACCGGTAACAACGGGGTATTGCATTTGCTTCGGGTTTCTTTTAACACCCCTACGTCTATTAATCCTTTGATTGTCTCTTTTATACCTTTGATCGCTTCTGATTTAATTGGGTACTGAGGTTTATAAGGTCCTTGACATCCTGGCTTCAGCTTTACTTCTACTGGGACAGCTGTCTTAACTCTACCTACATCTGTGTCGTTTTTCGACCACAGTTCCTGAGGGAGGGAGTCTAGATCTTTTTCTAACTTTGTTCTCCATTCTTGTTCTCCTTCTTTACCTTTTATTTCTATTCTTTCCTCCTTTGGTCTTCCAACCATCTTAGTGTCAGCGAGTATTTTCATCATTTGTCCATCAATTGACATCCAAATATTCGCATTGTCGGTTTTAACAAATTCTAGTTCTTGCGCTCTAAATACGATGGGTCCCAAATCTTTTGGTCTGTATTCAGGATTTACCTTTAATGTAACATGCGGTTCTGTCCCAGGCACAGAGAACCATTTACTGACCCATTCATTCTTTATAATTGTGAGGGCTGCTCCCTCTGGTCCGATTGGAATGCTGTCTGATCTTATTTCCTGTTCCTGTCCTGCCTCTTTGTCCCACTTTTCCTGTATCTCGGGCTTTCGCATCTTATCAAAAATCATTGTGCTATGTAATTCAGTCTTTGGCCATTCGGCGTTTGGAATTTGTGCCTCTACAAACTTTCCCCAAGTTTCCCACACTTGTTTCTTAATTTGTTCTTCTATATTCCCTAGCCAATACACATTGGCCCATTCTTCCCCTTGCATCCTAATTAAGTACATTCCTGTTAAATTGATTCCTTGATTCGTACATTCTAGTTTTAATCCTAACCCTAAGATTGCATCCCGGCCCAACAAATTCAGTGGCGTTCTATTACACACTAACACGGGCACATGGGTGGTTTTGCTTCCGATGGTGATAGGAACCGGCATCGTCATTTGAGTCAACATTGCTTTCCCCGAGGACCCCATAGTTTTAACAAACTGACCTGACAATGGTAGGTGTTCTGCATACTTCGCCTGTATGCACGTACAAGTAGCGCCGGTGTCTATCATCATGGGGACCTCGACCCCCCCTATTCTAACATTAATTATAGGCTCCTGATTTGCTGCATCTGTTATTTGTACGTACCGGCCTACCACTTTGGGGTTCTCCGGGCCTCCCTATAGGAAACTCTGGTGATTTACTGGTCCTTGGATTATTGGGGAATCACTGGGTGGTACTTGCATTATCTGTTGACTTATTTGCTGTTGACCTCCCTGTCTATGGGGATTTTGAGGACAATTTCTCTTTATATGTCCTACCTCCCCACAACCCCAACATACCCCAGGAGGGCCAGGTGGTGCTCCCTGCCTTGGGCCTTGATTATATCCTTGATTCTGTCCCAATATCCTGGCGGGAAGGTTGGCTAAGGCTACTGGAGAGACTTTAAACTAGAAAGGTTGGGGGGAGGGAATCGAAATGAGGGGACTGAGAGCGAGGAGGTTAGCTCGCAAATAGATAAGGAATGTAAACAGGGTAAGAGGGAGGTTAGACGAGTGATGGAGAAGGGAAGTGCTCAGGCTGAAGGTCTGAGATGTGTCTATTTTAATGCCAGGAGTGTAGTGAATAAAGTGGATGAGCTTAGAGCGTGGATTGCTGCTTCGAATTGTGATGTGGTGGCCATTACGGAGACTTGGATGTCTCAGGGACAGGACTGGGTGCTTCAGGTGCCGGGTTTTAGATGTTTCAGGAAGGACAGGGAGGGAGGCAAGAGAGGGGGGGGAGTGGCACTGTTGATCAGGGATAGTGTCACGGCTGTAGAGAAGGTGGACGCCGTGGAGGGATTGACTACGGAGTCTCTGTGGGTGGAGGTGAGGAACAGGAAGGGGTCGGTAACGTTGCTGGGTGTTTTCTATAGGCCGCCCAATAGTAACAGAGATGTTGAGGAGCAGATGGGGAAACAGATCCTGGAGAGATGTAGGAATAACAGAGTTGTCGTGATGGGAGATTTTAATTTCCCAAACATAGATTGGAATATCCCTAGGGCTAGGGGTTTGGATGGAGAGGAGTTTGTTAGGTGTGTCCAGGAGAGTTTCCTGACACAGTATGTGGATAAGCCTACTAGAGGAGAGGCTGTACTTGATCTGGTGCTGGCTAATGAACCTGGACAGGTGGAGGATCTCTCGGTGGGTGAGCATCTTGGGGATAGCGATCATAATTCTATCTCCTTCACGATAGCATTGGAAAGAGATAGGATCAGGCAGGCTAGGAAAGTGTTTCTCTGGAGTAAAGGGAAATACAGTGTCATCAGGGAGGAAATTAGACGGGTAAATTGGAAGGAGGCATTCTTGGGGAAAAGTACCGAAGGAAAGTGGAGGATTTTCAAGGAATGTTTGTCTGGAGCTCTGCATGACAACGTTCCGATGAGACAGGGGGGTGTTGGTAGGGTACGGGAACCGTGGTGCACGAAGGTTGTGATGAACCTGGTGAATAAGAAAAGAGAGGCGTACAGAAGGTTCAGAGAGCTAGGAGGTGTTAAGGATTTAGAGGAGTATACGGGATGTAGGAAGGAGCTTAAGAAGGAAATTAGGAGAGCGAGAAGGGGTCATGAGAAGGCCTTGGCGGGTAAGATTAAGGAGAATCCCAAGGCTTTCTACAAATATGTCAAGAGTAAAAGGATGAGATGTGAAGGCATAGGACCCTTAAAAGGTGAAGGGGGAAAAGTTTGTGTGGAACCGTTAGAAATGGCGGAGCTGCTTAATGAATACTTTACCTCGGTATTCACGGTGGAAAGGGATCTGGGTGGTTGTACTGCTGGTTTGCGGTGGACAGAAAGGATCGAGCATGTGGACATAAAGAAAGAGGATGTGTTGGAACTATTGAATGGCATCAAGGTTGGTAAGTCGCCGGGACCGGATGGGATGTACCCCAGGTTACTGTGGGAGGCGAGGGAGGAGATTGCGGAGCCTTTGGCGATGATCTTTGCATCGTCGATGGAGACGGGAGAGGTTCCGGAGGATTGGAGGATTGCAGATGTGGTCCCTATATTCAAGAAAGGGAACAGGGACAGCCCGGGAAATTACCGACCGGTGAGTCTAACCTCAGTGGTTGGTAAGTTGATGGAGAGGATCCTGAGAGACAGGATTTATGATCATCTAGAGAAGTTTAGTATGATCAAAAGTAGTCAGCACGGCTTTGTCAAGGGCAGGTCGTGCCTTACGAGCCTGGTTGAGTTCTTTGAAAATGTGACCAAACACATTGACGAAGGAAGAGCGGTGGATGTGGTCTATATGGACTTCAGCAAGGCGTTCGATAAGGTCCCCCATGCAAGACTTCTTGAGAAAGTGAGAGGGCATGGGATCCAAGGGGCTGTTGCCTTGTGGATCCAGAACTGGCTTGCCTGCAGAAGGCAGAGAGTGGCTGTGGAGGGGTCTTTCTCTGCATGGAGGTCAGTGACCAGTGGAGTGCCCCAGGGATCTGTTCTGGGACCCTTGCTGTTTGTCATTTTCATAAATGACCTGGATGAGGAAGTGGAGGGATGGGTTGGTAAGTTTGCTGACGACACCAAGGTAGGTGGTGTTGTGGATAGTTTGGAGGGATGTCAGAAGTTGCAGCGAGACATAGATAGAATGCAAGACTGGGCGGAGAAGTGGCAGATGGACTTCAACCCGGATAAGTGTGTGGTGATCCATTTTGGCAGATCCAATGGGATGAAGCAGCAGTATAATATGAAGGGTACCATTCTTAGCAGTGTAGAGGATCAGAAGGACCTTGGGGTCCGGGTCCATAGGACTCTTAAATCGGCCTCGCAAGTGGAGGATGCGGTCAAGAAGGCGTACGGCGTACTGGCCTTCATTAATCGAGGGATTGAGTTTAGGAGTCGGGAGATAATGCTGCAGCTTTATAGGACCCTGGTTAGACCCCACTTGGAGTACTGCGCGCAGTTCTGGTCACCTCATTACAGGAAAGATGTTGAAGCCATTGAAAGGGTGCAGAGGAGATTTACAAGGATGTTGCCTGGATTGGGGGGCATGCCTTATGAGGATAGGTTGAGGGAGCTTGGTCTCTTCTCCCTGGAGAGACGAAGGATGAGAGGTGACCTGATAGAGGTTTACAAGATGTTGAGAGGTCTGGATAGGGTAGACTCTCAGAGGCTATTTCCAAGGGCTGAAATGGTTGCTACGAGAGGACACAGGTTTAAGGTGCTGGGGGGTAGGTACAGAGGAGATGTCAGGGGTAAGTTTTTCACTCAGAGGGTGGTGGGTGAGTGGAATCGGCTGACGTCGGTGGTGGTGGAGGCAAACTCGTTGGGGTCTTTTAAGAGACTTCTGGATGAGTACATGGGATTTAATGGGATTGAGGGCTATAGATAGGCCTAGAGGTGGGGATGTGATCGGCGCAACTTGTGGGCCGAAGGGCCTGTTTGTGCTGTGGCTTTCTATGTTCTATGTTCTATGTTCTGATTCTGATAGGGTACCCTTCCATTTCCCTGTCCTTGCCCTTTTCCATTCCAATTACTCTGATTTTGGGGTTTCCAAGTAGTCTGATCATTTGGATTGTACCCCCCTGGATTCATGGACAGTGGGAAGCCAGAAATGTTGTAGGTTATGATAGGCTGACCTCCATCTCCACTCCTCCCCAGCGATTGCATGGGTATTTCTTCAGTCATTATGTCAGTCACCATCGGTGCCATTTTCTTGGGAGTGGAGTCTTCCTTTGATTTCTGTTTTTCTTTGGCTTTAATTTCTTCCAACTGCGCTTGGAGAAGCTTACGTTGCACATCTTTTAATTGCTTGTCTGCATTCTTTTCCTCCTTTCGATGTCTTTCTACTGCATGAATAACATAATCCAGGAATTCCCTGTAACTTTTGGACTCCAGGCCCACCACTTCATCCAATCTAGATTTAGCCGAAGCTGGTAGGCCTTCCAAAACTGCTGCTCGGAACATAGAGTAGTCAGGGGGTCTGCCAGAATGTCCTTTTCTGTATCCCTTCTCCATCTTTTTAACTGATTTTCAACATATGTCGCAGCAGTCTCCTCCTCTCCCAGCGGTTCCCCTTTCAGCGTTTTTATATCTACTCGATTGGGGTATAAGCCCCTTAGTGCTCGCCAAATGTCATGGCGGTATAAGTCCATAAGCACTCCATCTGCATTTGGGTCATCTGCTGCGGTAGGGATACCTACAAGTCTCATCACTTCAGCCATTTGGTTCATTCCCAGCACTTTTGTTAGGAGGGCTTTGATGTCACCCAGCGCCATCCTTTTTCCCACCATAAGACCATAAGACCATAAGACATAGGAGCGGAAGTAAGGCCATTCGGCCCATCGGGTCCACTCCACCATTCAATCATGGTTGATTTCAACTCCATTTACCCGCTCTCTCCCCATAGCCCTTAATTCCTCGAGAAATCAAGAATTTATCAATTTCTGTCTTGAAGACGCTCAACGTCTCGGCCTCCACAGCCCTCTGTGGCAATGAATTCCACAGACCCACCACTCTCTGGCTGAAGAAATTTCTCCTCATCTCTGTTCTAAAGTGACTCCCTTTTATTCTAAGGCTGTGCCCCCGCGTCCTAGTCTCCCCTGTTAATGGAAACAACTTCCCTACGTCCATCCTATCTAAGCCGTTCATTATCTTGTAAGTTTCTATCAGATCTCCCCTCAACCTCCTAAACTCCAATGAATATAATCCCACGATCCTCAGACGTTCATCGTATGTCAGGCCTACCATTCCTGGGATCATCCGTGTGAATCTCCGCTGGACCCGCTCCAGTGCCAGTATGTCCTTCCTGAGGTGTGGGGCCCAAAATTGCTCACAGTACTCCAAATGGGGCCTAACCAGTGCTTTATAAAGCCTCAGAAGTACATCCCTGCTTTTGTATTCCAAGCCTCTTGAGATAAATGACAACATTACATTTGCTTTCCTAATTACGGACTCAACCTGCAAGTTTACCTTTAGAGAATCCTGGACTAGGACTCCCAAGTCCCTTTGCACTTTAGCATTATGAATTTTGTCACCGTTTAGAAAATAGTCCATGCCTCTATTCTTTTTTCCAAAGTGTACGACCTCGCACTTGCCCACGTTGAATTTCATCAGCCACTTCTTGGACCACTCTCCTAAACTGTCTAAATCTTTCTGCAGCCTCCCCACCTCCTCAATACTACCTGCCCCTCCACCTATCTTTGTATCATCGGCAAACTTGGCCAGAATGCTCCCAGTCCCGTCATCTAGATCGTTAATATATAAAGAGAACAGCTGTGGCCCCAACACTGAACCCTGCGGGACACCACTTGTCACCGGTTGCCATTCTGAGAAAGAACCTTTTATCCCAACTCTCTGCCTTCTGTCTGACAGCCAATCGTCAATCCATGTTAGTACCTTGCCTCGAATACCATGGGCCCTTATTTTACTCAGCAGTCTCCCGTGAGGCACCTTGTCAAAGGCCTTTTGGAAGTCAAGATAGATAACATCCATTGGCTCTCCTTGGTCTAACCTATTTGTTATCTCTTCAAAGAACTCTAACAGGTTTGTCAGGCACGACCTCCCCTGACTAAATCCATGCTGACTTGTCTTAATCCGACCCTGCACTTCCAAGAATTTAGAAATCTCATCCTTAACGATGGATTCTAGAATTTTGCCAACAACTGAGGTTAGGCTAATTGGCCTATAATTTTCCATCTTTTTTCTTGTTCCCTTCTTGAACAGTGGGGTTACAACAGCGATTTTCCAATCCTCTGGGACTTTCCCTGACTCCAGTGACTTTTGAAAGATCATAACTAACGCCTCCACTATTTCTTCAGCTATCTCCTTTAGAACTCTAGGATGTAGCCCATCTGGGCCCGGAGATTTATCAATTTTCAGACCTTTTAGTTTCTCTAGCACTTTCTCCTTTGTGATGGCAACCATATTCAACTCTGCCCCCTGACTTTCCTGAATTGTTGGGATATTACTCATGTCTTCTACTGTGAAGACTGACGCAAAGTACTTATTAAGTTCCTCAGCTATTTCCTTGTCTCCCATCACTAGATTACCAGCGTCATTTTGGAGCGGCCCAATGTCTACTTTTGCCTCCCGTTTGTTTTTAATGTATTTAAAGAAAGTTTTACTATCATTCCTAATGTTACTGGCTAGCCTACCTTCATATTTGATCCTCTCCTTCCTTATTTCTCTCTTTGTTATCCTCTGTTTGTTTTTATAGCCTTCCCAATCTTCTGACTTCCCACTACTCTTTGCCACATTATAGGCTCTCTCTTTTGCCTTGATGCATTCCCTGACTTCCTTTGTCAGCCATGGCTGCCTAATCCCCCCTCTGATAACCTTTCTTTTGTTTGGGATGAACCTCTGCACTGTGTCCTCAATTACTCCCAGAAACTCCTGCCATTGCTGTTCTACTGTCTTTCCCACTAGGCTCTGCTTCCAGTCGATTTTTGTCAGTTCCTCCCTCATGCGCCTGTAATTACCTTTATTTAACTGTAGAACCTTCACATCTGATTCTGCCTTCCTTCTTTCAAATTGCAGACTGAATTCTACCATATTATGATCACTGCTTCCTAAGTGTTCCCTTACTTTAAGATCTTTTATCACGTCTGGCTCATTACATAACCCGCTTCCAACTGTCCAATCCACCTCCCAGCTCCATCCATAATATTTGGCAATTCTCCAATCAAATTGGGCAAGTCCTGACCCGACCAGGGAATGTACTGTACCCTATTACCCTTCAGAACTACAGGATATACCCCTCTGCCTTCCTGCTCCTCCTCTGGGTATCTTGTAGGTGGTTTTTTATCTCGGCTTGATTTTCTTTGTATTTCCCCTGCAATTTGCCTTTCCTCATCCTCACTGCCACTAATCCCTGTCTCCTCTCCTGATTCTTCAAATCTTTCTTTTTTCTCCGGGGCTGTCCAACACATGACCCCTTTCTTTCCTCGTTTCCCTTTCCACTCTGTGGCTTCCTTACTTTTTCCAGCCTTTTTTCCCCTCCCCCTTTCATCCATCTCCCTTCTTCTTTTTTCACCGTCCTTGCTCATCTTTCTTTTTAGTTCTTCCGATCCTACCTCACTTCCCTCACTTTCCACACTTCATTTCCTTTTCCTGTAATTTCTCTTTTTGTCCACTCTAATACTTTTATCGTGCCTATTTCATTTTCTAATTGTTGTCTCATTTGGTTTGCTTTATCCAAGTCTCCCTCTAACCTCGCGTTTTCCTCTTCTCTATTTCTCCTCTTTTCCATCTCTTGCTCCTTCCATTTGTCTTTTGTCATTGACTTCATCTCGTATTCTCCCTCAAAATTCATTGTGCCTGTTATAACTGGATATAGCATTGTCGGGCAATACAGCAGGATATAGATAGGCTGGAAAATTGGGCGGAGAGGTGGCAGATGGAGTTTAATCCGGATAAATGCGAAGTGATGCATTTTGGAAGAAATAATGTAGGGAGGAGTTATACAATAAATGGCAGAGTCATCAGGAGTATAGAAACACAGAGGGACCTAGGTGTGCAAGTCCACAAATCCTTGAAGGTGGCAACACAGGTGGAGAAGGTGGTGAAGAAGGCATATGGTATGCTTGCCTTTATAGGACGGGGTATAGAGTATAAAAGCTGGAGTCTGATGATGCAGCTGTATAGAACGCTGGTTAGGCCACATTTGGAGTACTGCGTCCAGTTCTGGTCGCCGCACTACCAGAAGGACGTGGAGGCATTGGAGAGAGTGCAGAGAAGGTTTACCAGGATGTTGCCTGGTATGGAGGGTCTTAGCTATGAGGAGAGATTGGGTAGACTGGGGTTGTTCTCCTTGGAAAGACGGAGAATGAGGGGAGATCTAATAGAGGTATACAAGATTATGAAGGGTATAGATAGGGTGAACAGTGGGAAGCTTTTTCCCAGGTCGGAGGTGACGATCACGAGGGGTCACGGGCTCAAGCTGAGAGGGGCGAAGTATAACTCAGACATCAGAGGGACGTTTTTTACACAGAGGGTGGTGGGGGCCTGGAATGCGCTGCCAAGTAGGGTGGTGGAGGCAGGCACGCTGACATCGTTTAAGACTTACCTGGATAGTCACATGAGCAGCCTGGGAATGGAGGGATACAAACGATTGGTCTAGTTGGACCAAGGAGCGGCACAGGCTTGGAGGGCCGAAGGGCCTGTTTCCTGTGCTGTACTGTTCTTTGTTCTTTGGAACCCTGGTCCTCCTTGTATGGGGGTGGGGCTATATTTGGGTCCTCCAATTTCTCTTTTCCCTGGAGTTGGACCGGCATTTGCATTCTCCCTTCTCTACATGCACGCCTTCTCTCTTTTCCTTCCTTTTCAAACAACGCTAATATTTCCAATTCTTTTCCTCGTTTCTCTTTTCTCTTTCTGGATTTATCCCTTATTTTATAATTCTTTAACAATCCTTTCTGATCTTCGCATCTTTCTGCACACCACGTGCCTCCCTCTGGCCATTGTGTGTTAGCCTTACTTGTTCTCTTGGTCCATTTTTTGGAGATATGTGCTATGTCTCCTCTTAGGGCTGGGTACTTATCCCCCAAAATTTCCACCGGTGTCTTAGCCTGGTGTGGCATTGTTTGTACTTCCCCACTATTGCAATGACTGTTACTCCCTAATGTGTCTGTATTTGACACTATAGTTATTATTATGCGATATACTGTTCTCCCTTTGTCAGTCTTCTGCTTACTTTCCCACTGCACTTCTCTCACTAGTGTCTGTATTTCTAACCGGGGTCTCGATATCTGTTTTCCTGTTTTCCCTTCTCCTGGCAATATTCCTTTTTCTTCTGCTAGTGGGTAATATGCCTTTACTTGCTCGTCTATTTGTATTAGATCTCTACAAGGTTTGGATTCTTCTATCAACTCTATTATCGTTTCTGCTATTGTTTCACTTGTCCAATTTCTGCTTATTATTCCTTCCCAATTCACATACGGCCATTCGTTTTTTATTTCATCCAAATTAGCTATGTGTGTTATTCTTTTTAATAAAGCGTCTCTTTCGCCCTCATGCCATTCTCTTACTCCTCCTCCAATTACCTTCACTAGTTCCTCTCTAAAGAAATGTGTGTTAACACCACTACTCAGGAAATCTATTATCGCAGTTTCTCTACGTGATTCGTCACTATTCTGGGTATGCCTTACACCCCACATTTACCATCAATCCCTGCCCCGCTACTCTAGACCAGTTATTACAGGCTGGTCCTTCACAGCCCCTTAGTCCTATCTCACTACTTATCCCCCTTTATTCTTCCCTTTCGTCAACGTAGATTTTTAGTAACCCTAACTACCATATTAGGTAGGAGAACAATCTCTCACAGATCTCCCCTCCTCTCGGCTGACGTCTTTTACTCGAGGTCCTGGGTAGGTTTGGACTGTACCCCAACTTCTTGCCTTCAAACAACCGCACAACCTCAAACAGACCATCGTCCGCAGCAAACTACCCAGCCTTCAGGAGAACAGTGACCACGCCACCACACAACCCTGCCACAGCAACCTCTGCAAGACGTGCTGGATCATCGACACGGATGCCATCATCTCACGTGAGAACACCATCCACCAGGTACACAGTACATACTCTTGCAACTCGGCCAACGTTGTCTACCTGATACGCTGTAGGAAAGGATGTCCCGAGGCATGGTACATTGGGGAAACTATGCAGACGCTGCGACAACGGATGAATGAACACCGCTCGACAATCACCAGGCAAGACTGTTCTCTTCCTGTTGGGGAGCACTTCAGCGGTCACGGGCATTCGGCCTCTGATATTCGGGTAAGCGTTCTCCAAGGCGGCCTTCACGACACACGACGGCGCAGAGTCGCTGAGCAGAAACTGATAGCCAAGTTCCGCACACACGAGGACGGCCTAAACCGGGATATTGTGTTCATGTCACACTATTTGTAACCCCCACAGCCTGCCTGGACCTGCAGAGTTTCACTGGCTGTCTTGTCTGGAGACAATACACATCTTTTTAGCCTGTCTTGATGCTCTCTCCACTCACGTTGTTTGTATCTTAAAGACTTGATTAGCTGTAAGTATTCGCATGCCAACCACTATTCATGTAAATTGAGTCTGTGTCTTTATATGCCCTATTTGTGAACAGAATTCCCACTCACCTGAAGAAGGGGCTTGGAGCTCCGAAAGCTTGTGTGGCTTTTGCTACCAAATAAACCTGTTGGACTTTAACCTCATGTTGTTAAACTTCTTACTAGGTTTGGACTGGCAGGCTTTCCTACACTTACTCTCCTTGGGCAAGTCGTAACCTGGAATCCCGCTCCAAACCGCTCGACTAACCTAATTGCATCAATTAGCGTTCGGTTTTTGTAATGTCTCATTTTTTACCCATTCACGGACAATACAGTATACGCAGCGCGCTTTGCATGCAAAATTCTATCCTTCAGATCGGGCTCAGTCTCTCAGCATATTTTACACAATTTAGCTTTACCAACGCAGGATATCTTTTGGGTTGGTGAGATCCAGGACCGGTGGAGAACCGGGTGCGCCAGGCCTCGAGACCCGTTTCTGACAACAAGGATTTACATGCATGCAAGTCTGCTTACCTTGTTGACAGAATGCCGGCTTTGGGACCCTTAGCCCCGGTCGGACCACCGCCTCCCCCGATCCTTCAGGAGTCTAGTCACCGGGCGATCTCATGCCAACCCTGCTCGCAGCGCCAAATTTGCCGTGGTTCCCCAAGACGGCAATAAGTTTCAGCCAATCAGAATAGAGAGTCTGAGTCTTGATCTTCCAGGCAGTAAGACTTTATTCTCCAGTACAAGACAACAAAGTCGGGACCTCCGGATGAATCCAACAAACTCTTCGCTTACAGTCTTTTTATACATGTTACAGTTCCACATCCTGATATTTCTTATCTCAGTTTGGAGGTCAACTTCCTTTAGCCACCATTATTGCTAAACCTACGGTTTCTGCCTTGTTTTGGATTGGTCACTAATTGATGCATTATCGACTTTATGAGACCATTGTAGTTACAACCTATATCCTGATCTAAAAGCTTTTAGTCATACAACCATTGTGGCATAGCTAGCTTAGCTAAGTCGTTTTGAGGATTTACACTTTCCTCTTCCGTTACATTTTGCAGAGAGCTGAGTGCTTAAGCAACTACTACTGTTTCTCTTGTGTTTACATCAATTTACATCCATGCTTAACCTACTTACTATGGTCATTACTTGGTCATTAATCAATCACACACTGATTACATTGTGCATAGTGTATATAACAAATGGTATTTGCTACCAAATAAACCTGTTGGACTTTAACCTGGTGTTGTGAGACTTCTTACTGTGCTTACTCCAGTCCAACACCGGCATCTCCACATCATAAAAGCTAGAAGCCAGTAGTGGCACCATCTCTACCTCGAGTTCTGCTGGAAATTACGGGCTGGGAAATCAGAATTTCAATTTTCCATCCAAAGGACTAATTAGAACATAGAACATAGAAAAGCTGCAGCACAAACAGGCCCTTCGGCCCACAAGTTGCGCCGAACATGTCCCTACCTACTAGACTTACCTATAACCCTCTATCTTACTAACTTCCATGAACTTATCCAAAAGTCTCTTAAAAGACTCTATCGAATCCGCTTCCATCACCACTACCGGCAGCCGATTCTACACACCCACCACCCTCTGAGTGAAAAACGTACCCCTAACATCTCCTCTGTACCTACTCCCCAGCACCCTAAACCTGTGATCTCTTGTGGCAACCATTACAGCCCTGGGTAAAAGCCTCTGAGAATCCACTCTATCAATACCCCTCAGCATCTTATACACCTCTATCAGATCACCCCTCATCCTTCGCCTCTCCAAGGAGAAAAGACTCTCTCAACCTATCCTCATAAGGCATGCCACCTAACCCAGGCAACATCCTTGTAAATCTCCTCTGCACCCTTTCTATGGCTTCCACATCCTTTCTGTAATGAGGCGACCAGAACTGGGCACAGTACTCCAGGTGGGGTCTGACCAGGGTCCTATACAGCTGCAGCATTGTCTCCCGATTTCTAAACTCAATTCCTCTATTGATGAAGGCCAGTATTCCATACGCCTTCTTAACCACAGCCTCTCCCTGCGACGCTGCTTTGAGCGTCCTATGAACCCGGACCCCAAGATCCTTCTGATCTTCCACACTGCCAAGGGTCTTACCCTTAATGTTATATTCTTTCATCCTATTCGACCTGCCAAAATGAACCACCACACACTTATCTGGGTTGAAGTCCATCTGCCACTTCTCCGCCCAGTCTTGCATCTTATCTATGTCTCGTTGCAACTGCTGAATCCCTCTACACTATCCACAACCCCACCAACATTTGTGTCATCAGCAAACTTGCCAATCCATCCTTCCACTTCCTCATCCAGGTCATTTATAAAAATCACAAAGAGCAAGGGTCCCAGAACAGATCCCTGGGGCACTCCACTGGTGACCGACC
Source organism: Mustelus asterias (assembly GCF_964213995.1). NCBI lineage: Eukaryota > Metazoa > Chordata > Chondrichthyes > Carcharhiniformes > Triakidae > Mustelus > Mustelus asterias. The sequence goes on along the minus strand of NC_135801.1, from coordinate 175,074,506 downwards.
TCCACTCTGAAAAAGACCCATCTACAACCACTCTTTGCCTTCTGTTGGCAAGCCAGTTCTGAATCCACAAAGCAATGTTCACAGCAGCTTTTGCAGAGCTGCAAGTTCCAGCATCACGTGAGCATTCTTATTTTCTGTGCTAAACCTGGGATGAGTGTATGTTTGTAAGGATGCTTGTCGTGTTGGAAAAGTACATTGAGCTGTTAAAGTATATACAATATCATGGTAGTTTTTTTCTTGTTTGTAATGGGCGACACGGTGGCACAGTGGTTAGCACTGCTGCCTCTCAGCGCCAGGGGCCTGGGTTTGATTCCCGGTTTGATTCACCGTCTGTGTGGAGTTTGCACGTTCTCCCCCGTGTCTGCGTGGGTTTCTTCCGGGTGCTCCGGTTTCCTCCCGCAGTCTGAAAGACCTGTTGGTTAGGTGCATTGGCCCGAACAGGTGCCAAAGTGTGGCAACTAGGGGAATTTCACAGTAACTTCATTGCAGTGTTAATGTAAACTTTGCTTGTGACTAATAAATAAACTTTACTTTAAACTTTAATTGGTAAAACGTTATTACTCATTTTCTTTCTTTGTGTGATAAAAGCTCCCTAGTGGGTCATTTGAATCATACCTAAAGTGAAACATCTTGTGCTTACCCGTGTCAAATTCAAAGTGCAAAACCTATGGTCTAGGCTGACTTCATAAAATATCTTGGAGTTACTGACCTGGATTATAACAATCATTAAAGCCTCCCCACTGTCCAACCTCCTGAGAAGGGATGCTCCGTGGCAGTGGACCGAGCAACACACTCAGGCTATTACAGAAGTGAAACAAGCCCTGGCCAAGGCTCCGGCTCTGCAGGTGTCAGACCCAGAACTCCCCTATGCCCTGGAGGATGCTGCAACAACTTGGCCATCTCGGCGCTCCATGGCAGACTCGATCCATCCCCCCTTCCCTCCATATCCATTGATCCCTTTCGCCCCAAGTGCTATATCTAATTTCTTCTTGCCTACGCATTCCGCTCCTGACTCCAGTAGAACAGTGTTTTTCAGTATGTGAGCGGTACCTAATTGGCCTGAATCCTTTAACAGCCCTCACAGAACACACACCCATCCAGCTATTACTGGACAGGCGGATCAAGGACAGCATTGTCAGCCAAAACTGTGTAGCCCATTGCGCCCTAATGCGACATGATGGTGATATTGCTGTGAAATCGACAGGGTTTCCATCCTTGGAAGCCCTGGATGAACCTGTATCTGGGGGTCACCATTGCAGATGTCAGATCAACTTCTTGGAGGTCAACCCACGGAAAGTGACTGGATGTGCATTCAGATCCTGCACAGATCAGCTGGCGGGGGTATTCACAGACATCTTCAGCCTCTCTTTACAACAATCTGAGGTCCCTATCTGCTTCAAGAAGACGACCATCATCCCGGTACCTAAGAAAAACCAAGCAGCGTGCCTGAATGTCTATCGGCCGGTGGCTCTGACATCTATCATCATGAAATGCTTCGAAAGGTTAGTCATGACACGAATCAATTCCAGCCTCCCGGACTACCTGCATCCACCACAATTTGCCTACCGCTGCAACAGGTGCACAGCATAAGCCATTTCCCTGGCCCTGCACTCAACCCTGGAACACCTAGATAACAAGGACACCTATGTCAGACACTTATTTATTGACGACAGCTCAGCCTTCAACACCATTATTCCCATAAAACTCATCTCCAAACTCCGTGACCTGGGCCTCGGCACCTCCCTCTGCGACTGGATCCTGAACTTTCTAACTCACAGACCACAATCAGTAAGGACAGGCAACAACACCTCCTCCACGATCATCCTCAACACCGGTGCCCCACAAGGCTGTGTTCTCAGCCCTCTATTATATTCCTTATACACCTATGACTGTGTGGCCAAATTCCCCTCCAATTTGATTTTCATGTTTGCTGACGACAAACAGTGGGTCGGATTTCAAACAATGACAAGACAGAGTACAGGAATAAGATAGAGAATCTGGTGAACTGGCACGGCAACAATAATTTGTTCTTTGTTCTTTGTTCTCCCTCAATGTCAATAAAACGAAGGAGATTGTCATCGACTTCAGGAAGCGTAAAGGAGAACATGCCCCTGTCTACATCGTGATGTGGAGATGCCGGCGTTGGACTGGGGTAAACACAGTAAGAAGTTTAACAACACCAGGTTAAACCTGTTGGACTTTAACCTGGTGTTGTTAAACTTCTTCCTGTCTCCATCAACAGGGACTAAGTAGAAAGGGTCGAGAGCTTCACATTTTTAGGTGTCCAAATCACCAACAATCTGTTCTGGTCCCCCCCATGCTGACACTATAGTTAGGAAAGCCCACCAATGTCTCTACTTTCTCAGAAGATTAAGGAAATTTGGCATGTCAGCTACGACTCTCACCAACTTTTACAGATGCACCATAGAAAGCATTCTTTCTGGTTGTATCACAGCTTGGTATGGCTCCTGCTGTGCCCAAGACCGCAAGGAACTACAAAAAGTCGTGAATGTAGCCCAATCCATCACGCAAATCAGCCTCCCATCCATTGACTCCGTCTACACTTCCTGCTGCCTCGGCAACGCAGCCAGCATAATTAAGGGCCCCACGCACCCCGGACATTCTCTCTTCCACCTTCTTCCTTCGGGAAAAAGATACAAAAGTCTGAGGTCACGTACCAACCAACTCAAGAACAGCTTCTTCCCCACTGCTGTCAGACTTATGAATGGACCTCTTCGCATTAAGTTGATCTTTCTTTACACCTTAACTGTGACTGTAACACTACATTCTGCACTCTCTCGTTTCCTTCTCTATGAATGGTATGTTTTGTCTGTATAGCGTGCAAGAAACAATACTTTTCACTGTATGTTAATACATGTGACAATAATAAATCAAATCAAATCAAATAAGGTGCCCACTTTCCTTGCTGATAATCTCAGCTACAGTGGCGAACCACAAGAATGTCAGATAGTGGCAGCAGGATGTGGTATAGAACATAGAACCGTACAGCACAGAACAGGCCCTTCGGCCCACGATGTTGTGCCGACCTTCATCTGAAACCAAGATCAAGCTATCCCACTCCCTATCATCCTGGTGTGCTCCATGTGCCTATCCAATAACCGCTTAAATGTTCCTAAAGTGTCTGACTCCACTATCACTGCAGGCAGTCCATTCCACACCTCAACCACTCTCTGCGTAAAGAACCTACCTCTGATATCCTTCCTATATCTCCCACCATGAACCCTATAGTTGTGCTCCCTTGTAATAGCTCCATCCACCCGAGGAAATAGTCTTTGAACGTTCACTCTATCTATCCCCTTCATCATTTTATAAACCTCGATTAAGTCTCCCCTCAGCCTCCTCCGTTCCAGAGAGAACAGCCCTAGCTCCCTCAACCTTTCCTCATAAGACCTACCCTCCAAACCAGGCAGTATCCTGGTAAACCTCCTCTGCACTCTTTCCAGCGCTTCCACATCCTTCTTATAGTGAGGTGACCAGAACTGCACACAATATTCCAAATGTGGTCTCACCAAGGTCCTGTACAGTTGCAGCATAACCCCACGGCTCTTAAACTCCAACCCCCTGTTAATAAAAGCTAACACACTATAGGCCTTCTTCACAGCTCTATCCACTTGAGTGGCAACCTTTAGAGATCTGTGGATATGAACCCCAAGATCTCTCTGTTCCTCCACAGTCTTCAGAACCCTACCTTTGACCCTGTAATCCACATTTAAATTAGTCCTACCAAAATGAATCACCTCACATTTATCAGGGTTAAACTCCATTTGCCATTTTTCAGCCCAGCTTTGCAAAGAACAAAGAACAAAGAACAATACAGCACAGGAACAGGCCCTTCGACCCTCCAAGCCCGTGCCGCTCCCTGGTCCAAACTGGACCATTCTTTTGTATCCCTCCATTCCCACTCCGTTCATATGGCTGTCTAGATAAGTCTTAAACGTTCCCAGTGTGTCCGCCTCCACCACCTTGCCTGGCAGCGCATTCCAGGCCCCCACCACCCTCTGTGTAAAATATGTCCTTCTGATATCTGTGTTAAACCTCCCCTCCTTCACCTTGAACCTATGACCCCTTGTGAACGTCACCACCGACCTGGGGAAAAGCTTCCCACCGTTCACCCTATCTATGCCTTTCATAATTTTATACACCTCTATCTATGTCTCTTTGCAACCTACAACAGCCCTCCACCTCATCCACTACTCCACCAATCTTGGTGTCATCAGCAAATTTACTGATCCACCCTTCAGCCCCCTCCTCTAAGTCATTAATAAAAATCACAAAGAGCAGAGGACCAAGCACTGATCCCCCTGGCACTCCGCTAGCAACCTGCCTCCAGTCTGAAAATTTTCCATCCACCACCACCCTCTGTCTTCGATCAGATAGCCAGTTACATATCCAATCGGCCAACTTTCCATCTATCCCACACCTCCTTACTTTCATCATAAGCCGACTATGGGGGACCTTATCAAACGCCTTACTAAAATCCATGTATATGACATCAACTGCCCTACCTTCATCAACACACTTCGTTACCTCCTCAAAAAATTCAATCAAATTTGTGAGGCACGACTTGCCCTTCACGAATCCGTGCTGACTATCCCGGAGTAATCCGCATCTTTCTAAATGGTCGTAAATCCCATCCCTAAGGACCTTTTCCATCAATTTACCAACCACCGAAGTAAGACTAACCGGTCTATAATTACCAGGGTCATTTCTATTCCCTTTCTTAAACAGAGGAACAACATTCGCCACTCTCCAGTCCTCTGGCACCATCACCGTGGACATTGAGGACCCAAAGATCAAAGCCAAAGGCTCTGCAATCTCATTCCTTGCCTCCCAAAGAATCCTAGGATATATTTCATCAGGCCCAGGGGACTTATCGACCTTCAGTTTATTCAAAACTGCCAGTACATCCTCCCTCCGAACATCTATTTCCTCCAGCCTATTAGCCTGTAACACCTTCTCTTCCTCAAAAACATGGCCCCTCTCCTTGGTGAACACTGAAGAAAAGTATTCATTCATCACCTCGCCTATCTCTACTGACTCCATACACAAGTTCCCACTACTGTCCTTGACCGGCCCTAACCTCACCCTGGTCATTCTTTTATTAAGAGTAAAGAGATTTATTTAAGAGTAAAAAGCCTTGGGTTTTTCCTTGATCCGACCCGCCAAGGACTTCTCATGTCCCCTCCTAGCTCTCCTAAGCCCCTTTTTCAGCTCATTCCTTGCTAACTTGTAACCCTCAAGCCATCTGAACCTTGTTTCCTCATCCCTACATAAGCTTCCCTCTTCCTTTTCACAAGACATTCCACCTCTTTCGTGAACCATGGTTCCCTCACTGGTATCTATGCAGAAAACTACCAAGGCACATCCTCGTCTAAAATAGATTTAAAACTGCCAGCTGCAACGAGAGCTCAGGCTGCTGAATTTGCAAGGGTAGCAAATGTGGTGAGCAATCTTGACCAATTTCCCCCACCAGTACACATATGTTCAGCCAATCTGTATGCTACAGTCTAACTAATTTTGTCCCACTGCAGGAAGCAAGATGGTTGACGTCACCGGATGGAAAACCCTGGCCATCTGCGCCCCCTTTCAATCATGTTCTTCAAACAGCTCAAGGACAAGAATACGGAATAACCAAAGGGAAAGTGAAAGCACACCACAAATCCTCCCCAATGTACAAGCTGACAAATTAGCAAAACAAGATGCCTGAGAAGGAGAACCATGGCAACCACCAACAGAGGGGAAGGTCAATGCAGTCACTGTCAATCAAGATTCAAGACCTTGCAAGGTAGTGATAGAGATTCAAAGGCAGATCCAAGAACGAGTATACTTGCATTGTACAACAAATGGAGGGTAAAGATACAACCTAAGAACAGACTTGGATGGCCTGACTAGAGAGGGGGCAAAACCTGACCTGCTCTTGGGAAATAAGGAAGGGCAGATGACAGAAGTGTTAGTGAGGGATCACTTTCAGACCAGTCACCATAATTTAATTAAGATAGTTATGGAGAACGAGAGGTTCAGCCCAAAAGTTAAAATTCAAAATTGGGACAAGGCCAATTTTGATGGTATTAGACAGGAACTTTCAAAAGTTGATTGGGGGAATCTGTTGGTGGACAAAGGGATGTCTAGTAAGTGAGAGGCTTTCAAAAGTGTGGTAACCAGGTTCAGGGTAAGCACCAAAAGAGGGTCAGGGTAAGCACATTCCTTTTAGAGTGAAGGGCAAGGCTGATAGAAGTAGGGAACCCTGGATGACTAGGATATTGAGGCACGTCAAGAAAAAGGAGGCATACGACATGCATAGGCAGCTGGGATCTAGTGGATCCCTTGAAGAGTACAGAGGGTGTCGGAGTAGAGTTAAGAGAGAAATCAGGAAGGCAAAAAGGGGACATGAGATTGCTTTGGCAAATAAGGCAAAGGAGAATCCAAAGAACTTCTACATAAAGGACAAAAGAGTAACTAGGGAGAGAATAGGGCCTCAACAAAGTCATCTATATGCAGATCCACAAGAGATGGGTGAGATCCTAAATGAATATTTCTCATTGGTATTTGCTGTTGAGAAAAGCATAGATGTGAGGGAACTTGGGGAAATAAATAGTGATGTCTTGAGGAGTGTATATATTACAGAGAAGGAGGTGCTGGAAGTCTTAAATTGCATCAAGGTAGATAAATCTCCGGGAGCTGATGAAGCATGGTAGGTTGTTGCATAAGGTTAAATCTCATGGGACGTCTTGTTGAAATTGTACAAGACATTGGTAAGGCCACACTTGGAATACTGTGTACAGTTCTAGTCACCCTATTCTAGAAAGGCTATTATTAAACTAGAAAGAGTGCAGAAAAGATTTACTAGGATGCTACTGGGACTTTGATTTGATTTGATTTATTATTGTCACATGTATTAACATACAGTGAAAAGTATTGTTTCTTGCGTGCTATACAGACAAAACATACCATTCATAGAGAAGGAAACGAGAGAGTGCAGAATAGCTACATTCACGACCTTTTGTAGTTCCTTGCGGTCTTGGGCCGAGCAGGAGCCATACCAAGCTGTGGTACAACCAGAAAGAATGCTTTCCATGGTGCATCTGTAAAAGTTGGTGAGAGTCGTAGCTGACATGCCAGAGTTATAGTCATAGCTAGGGTATAGAGAAAGATCAACTTAATCAAGGTAAGTCCATTCCAAAGTCTGACAGCAGCAGGGAAGAAGCAATTCTTGAGTCGGTTGGTATATGACCTCAGACTTTTGTATCTTTTTCCCGAAGGAAGAAGGTGGAAGAGAGAATGTCCGGAGTGCGTGGTGTCTTTAATTATGCTGGCTGCTTTGCCGAGGCAGAGGGAAGTGTAGACAGATTCAGCATGCTGGTTTGCGTGATGGATTGGGCTACATTCACGACCTTTTGTAGTTCCTTGCGGTCTTGGGTAGAGCAGGAGCCATACCAAGCTGTGATACAACCAGAAAGAACGCTTTCTATGGTGCCTCTGTAAAAGCTGGTGAGAGTCGTAGCTGACATGCCAAATTTCCTTAGTTTTCGAGTGATAAGGAGAGACTGGATAGACTGGGACTTTTTTCTCTGGGGCGTAGGAGGCTGAGTGGTGATCATATAGAGGTCTATCAAATAATGAGGGGCATAGATCAACTAGAAAGTCAATTTCTTTTCCCAAAGGTAGGGGAGTCTAAAACTAGAGGGCATAGGTTTAAGGTGAGAGGGGAGAGACACAAAAGGGTCCAGAGGGGCAATTTTTTACACAGCGGATGGTGAGTGTCTGGAACAAGCTGCCAGAGGTAGTAGTGGAGGCGGGTACAATTTTGTCTTTTAAAAAGCATTTAGACAGTTACATGGATAAGATGGGTATAGAGGGATATGGACCAAACGCGGGCAATTGGGAATGGCTTACTGGTTAAAAAAGGGGCGGCATGGACAAGTTGGACCGAAGAGCCTGTTTCCATGCTGTAAACCTCTATGACCCTAAATGTATCCCAGAATGTTGTGGGAGGCTAGGGAGGAATTTGCGGGTGCCCTAGCAGAGATATTTGAATTATCGACAGCCACAGGTGAGGTGCCTAAAGATTGGAGAGTGGCAAATGTTGTGCCTTTGTTTAAGAAGGGCTGCAGGGAAAAGCTTGGGAACTACAGGTCAGTGAGCCTCACATCTGTGGTGGGTAAGTTGTTAGAAGGTATTCTGAGACAGGATCTACAAGCATTTAGAGAGGCAAGGACTGATTACGGACAATCAGCATGGCTTTGTGAATAGAAAATCATGTCTCACGATTTTGATTGAATTATTTGGAGGGGTAACCAAGAAGGTAGTTGTGGGCAGTGCAGTCAACCTTGTCTCCATGGTTTTTAGCAAGTCCTTTGACAGGTTGTTGGATAATCTCATGGGATCCAGGGTGAAGTAGCCAAATGGATACAAAATTGGCTTGATAATAGAATAACCCTGTGCGAGAACCTCTCCGGCTATGTCGAGGGCATCCTGAAACCCATTGTACAAAGAACCCCCAGCTTTTGTCGCGACACGACGGACTTCCTACAGAAACTCGGCACACATGGAGCAGTTGAACCAGGAGCGCTCCTCGTCACAATGGATGTCTCAGCACTCTACACCAGCATCCCCCATGACGATGGCATTGCTGCAACGGCCTCAGTGCTCAGCGCCAACAACTGCCAGTTTCCAGATGCAATTTTACATCTCATCCGCTTCATCCTGGACCACAATATCTTCACCTTCAACAACCAGTTCTTCATCCAGACACACGGAACAGCCATGGGGACCAAATTTGCACCTCAATATGCCAACATCTTCATGCACAGGTTCGAACAAGACTTCTTCACCGCACGGGACCTTCAACCGATGCTATACACTAGATACATCGATGACATTTTCTTCCTTTGGACTCATGGTGAACAATCACTGAAACAACTCTATGATGACATCAACAAGTTCCATCCCACCATCAGGCTCACCATAGACGACTCTCCGGAATCGGTTGCATTCTTGGACACGCGCATCTCCATTAAGGACGGTCACCTCAGCACCTCACTGTACCGCAAGCCCACGGATAACCTCACGATGCTCCACTTCTCCAGCTTCCACCCTAAACACGTTAAAGAAGCCATCCCCTACGGACAAGCCCTCCGTATACACAGGATCTGCTCAGATGAGGAGGATCGCAACAGACACCTCCAGACGCTGAAAGATGCCCTCATAAGAACAGGATATGGCGCTCGGCTCATTGATCAACAGTTCCGACGCGCCACAGCGAAAAACCGCACCGACTTCCTCAGAAGACAAACACGGGACACAGTGGACAGAGTACCCTTCGTTGTCCAGTACTTCCCCGGAGCGGAGAAGCTACGGCATCTCCTCCGGAGCCTTCAACATGTCATTGATGAAGACGAACATCTCGCCAAGGCCATCCCCACACCCCCACTTCTTGCCTTCAAACAACCGCACAACCTCAAACAGACCATTGTCCGCAGCAAACTACCCAGCCTTCAGGAGAACAGTGACCACGACACCACACAACCCTGCCACAGCAACCTCTGCAAGACGTGCCGGATCATCGACACAGATGCCATCATCTCACGTGAGAACACCATCCACCAGGTACACGGTACATACTCTTGCAACTCGGCCAACGTTGTCTACCTGATACGCTGCAAGAAAGGATGTCCCGAGGCATGGTACATTGGGGAAACTATGCAGACGCTGCGACAATGGATGAATGAACACCGCTCGACAATCACCAGGCAAGACTGTTCTCTTCCTGTTGGGGAGCACTTCAGCGGTCACGGGCATTCGGCCTCTGATATTCGGGTAAGCGTTCTCCAAGGCGGCCTTCGCGACACACGACAGCGCAGAGTTGCTGAGCAGAAACTGATAGCCAAGTTCCGCACACACAAGGACGGCCTCAACCGGGATATTGGGTTTATGTCACACTATTTGTAACTCCCACAGTTGCGTGGACCTGCAGAGTTTCACTGGCTGTCTTGTCTGGAGACAATACACATCTTTTTAGCCTGTCTTGATGCTCTCTCCACTCCCATTGTTTTGTTTCTTAAAGACTGGATTAGTTGTAAGTATTCGCATTCCAACCATTATTCATGTAAATTGAGTCTGTGTCTTTATAAGTTCTGTTTGTGAACAGAATTCCCACTCACCTGAAGAAGGGGCTCAGAGCCTCGAAAGCTTGTGTGGCTTTTGCTACCAAATAAACCTGTTGGACTTTAACCTGGTGTTGTTAAACTTCTTACTGTGTTTACCCCAGTCCAACGCCGGCATCTCCACATCATTGATAATAGAAGACAGAGGGTAGTTGTAGAGGGCTGTATTTCAAACTGGAGGCCTGTGACCAACGGTGTGCCTCAGGGATTGGAGCTGGGTCCAGTTATTTGTTATTTACATTAATGATTTGGATGAGAATTTAGGAGGCATGGTTAGTAAGTTTGCAGATGACACCAAGACTGGCGGCATAGTGGACAGTGAAGAAGGTTATCTAGGATTGCAATGGGATCTTGATCAATGGGGCCAGTGGGCAGACGAATGGCAGATGAAGTTTTATTTAGATAAATGTGAGATGGTGCATTTTGGTAGATTGAACCAGGGCAGGACTTACTCAATTAATGGTAGGATGTTGGGGAGAGTTATAGAACAAAGAGATTTAAGGGTACAGGTTCATAGCTCCTTGAAAGTGGAGTCACAGATGGACAGAGTGGCAAAGAAGGCATTCAAACTGGAGGCCTGTGACCAGCGGTGTGCCTTAAGGATCGGTGCTGGGCCCACTGTTATTTGTCATAAAATATTGTTTCTTGTGCGCTCTGCAGACAAAGCATACCGTCCATAGAGAAGGAAACGAGAGAGTGCAGAATGTAGTGTTACTGTCATAGCTAGGGTGTAGAGAAAGATCACGCTTCAGAGAGTGGGTGCAGACTCAGTGGGCCAAATGGCCTCCTTCTGCACTGTAGGGATTCTATGGGAAATCCCACCACTACAAACTGGCAATGAGCAGAAGTGGAGGTAGATTTTTCCTTTTCATAATAAATTAACACATGAACGTGATGTAAGCCCTTCGTAAATTCATGCATAAGCTCCTCTTGATTTCCTGATCACTAAGAGGCAGGTAAGCCGGCGCTGGTCTGATTTAGCGATTACAGTTTTGACCTCATTGATCATTGTGACCTGGCACCAAATCGGAAAACCTGACCTCAGGATGATCCCCTTGACTCAAAAGTTGGTTAAGAAGCTCCCTCAGAATTGTTTGGTCTTGTGTCATGGTTTGTTGGTTCCAGGCTCTGGGATTTGCCTTCAGCCTGTTATTACCTTGCCTGGACTCACTGAAAATCTTCCACAAAAATGCAAATTCCACCTGACTTGAATCTTTGAAGCAAAACTTTATCTTGGCACCAACGCTCGCTCTGTGTTTTTGTATATTGCTATCAGATCCTCCTCTGTAGACAATAAACACTCATCTTACACGGTGAAAGATACAATTTCAGACCCTAAGCTGCCAGTCAGGTTTATGATAAGTTACATAATATAAATATGAGAAAAAGCCACCTATTTTAAAACACTGGTAGAAAAGGATAGATGGAGACAATACACATCTTTTTAGCCTGTCTTGATGCTCTCTCCACTCCCATTGTTTTGTTTCTTAAAGACTGGATTAGTTGTAAGTATTCGCATTCCAACCATTATTCATGTAAATTGAGTCTGTGTCTTATAAGTTCTGTTTGTGAACAGAATTCCCACTCACCTGAAGAAGGGGCTCAGAGCCTCGAAAGCTTGTGTGGCTTTTGCTACCAAATAAACCTGTTGGACTTTAACCTGGTGTTGTTAAACTTCTTACTGAGAAAAGGATAGATCAGTGCGGGAACAGGAACAGGTGAGATATGTCCCACTGTCAGATTTATGACAATGATTGTCATTTTCTATTTAAAAGATTTCTAACCTATCATTATGATGACAAGCGTTTCAGATAATTGTGGGCCTGGGGGGATGGGGTTTGTGATGGCAGACCCATATTTTCTGATAATCCACAACCATTTGGTACAAATGTCAGGCCCCAGAATTTTCATCATTGGCTGCAAGGGACAATTTCTTGCCTGGGTATCATGCAGACTGCACTATTGAAGTGATATTTTTATTTATTCATTGGACATGGGTGTCGCTGGCTGGCCAGCATTTATTGCCCATCCCTAGTTGCTTGAGGGCAGTTGAGACTCAACCGCATTGCTGTGGCTCTGGAGTCACATGTCGGTCAGACCAGGTAAAGACGGCAGATTTCCTTCCCTAAAGGACATCAGTGAACCAAATGGGTTTTTCCAACAATGGTTTCATGGTCATCAGTAGATTCTTAATTCCAGATATTTTTTATTGAATTCAAATTCCATCACCTGCTGGGGTGGGATTCGAACCCGGGTCCCCAAAACATTAGCTGAGTTTCTGGATGAATAGTCTAGCGATAATATCACCGGGCCATCGCTTCTCCATACCCGAACAATGAGGCCTGACATAATGTCCCAACAATTGTTCTTAGAAGATTGTACAATAAATTTATTTCAAAGTCACCTTCTGCCAACCAAGATATATTTGCTTTGGAAATATTGCTGTAAAATATATAATAGAGGCAAATAAAACACAGCTGATTGGAATTTTTTCTGGGGTTTTCTGTGTGGACAGTAAATACAACCAATGATACATTTCATCAGATACATCAGATTGATCAGATACAATCAATGATACATTTCATGACCCTTCCTGTGACTCACACATTTAGTCCCTCTTATGTAAACAAATCTGACACTTGAATAATTTGATCATTCTTAAGAAATTGCTTTATATAATGGTAACTATCTAAGATCTCTGACACAAACTCCTTTCTTAATCATTGGATCCATCCCTGGCAACTACCTCAGGCCAAACCAGATATTTAGCAACCTTCGAATCCTATTGGACCTAGAACTGAACCTCCAAACCGGTTAGATGCATTGTCCATGTTAAATTCTCCCTCAGTGTACGTGAACAGGCGCTGGAGTGTGGCGACTCGGGGATTTTCACAGTAACTTCATTACAGTGTTAATGTAAGCCTACTTATCACACTAGTAAGTAAACTTTAAAACTTTATTACTAAGACTACCAACTTCCACCTCTGTAAGATGGCCCATCTCATAAAATCCCAACAGTGTAGAAAGAGGCCATTCAGCCCATCGAACTGCACAGACTCTCTAACAGAGCATCTTACCCAGCCCACATCCTGCCTTATCCCAACAAACCCACACATTTACTCCGCTAATCCCCCTAACCTGCCCATCTTGGGACACTAAGGGGCAATTCACCATAGCCAATCCACTTAACCTACATGCTTTTGGACACTAAGAGGCAATTTAGCATGGCCAATCAACCTAACCAAGAAGCTTGACACCATCCAGGGCAAAGCAACCCGCTTGATTGGCACCACATTTATAAACATTCAATTCCTCCACCACTGATGCTCAGTAGCAGCAGTGTGTACTATCTACTAGATGCGCTGAAGCAATTCATCAAAGATCCTTAGACAGCACCTTCCAAATCCACAACACTTCTATCTAGAAGATCCACTCGCATTGTCTGTACCTGTAAAAACTTGATTACCTGTTAAGACTCGCTTTCCAACTATTATCTTGCAATTGAGTCTCTGTCTATATATGCTGTGTTTGTGAACCCAACTCTCCACTCACCTGATGAAGGAGCAGCACTCCGAAAACTCGTGATACCAAATAAACCTGTTGGACTTTAACCTGGGGTTGTGAGACTTCTTACTCTATCTAGAAGGACAAGGGCAGCAGATACATGGGAACACCACCACCTGCAAGTTCCCCTCCAAGCCACTCACCATCCTGACTTGGAAATATCTCGCCGTTCCTTCGCAGTCGATGGGTCAAAATCCTGGAATTCCCTCCCTAACTGCATTGTGGATCAACCCACAGAACATGGACTGCAGCGATTCAAGAAGGCAGCTCACCACCACCTTCTCAAGGGCAACTAGGGATGGGCAATAAATGCTGGCCAGCCAGCGACGCCCGTGTAAACAAATTAATAAAAACAAATGAGATGCTCATTGTCGAGCACTTTAGTGGCACAAATGCTGCATGCCTCTTATTAATCCAAGTCTGCATGTTGTCCAGTTCCTGATGCATGCTACCCTATTCCTAGCTGTCACTTTTCATTTGTATTACTCTGTGAGATTATTGCTATGTATGAAAAGGCACCTGGGCTGAACTCATTATAGGAAAACATTTTCAGATGTTTTTGAATTTTAAAAATTAAATATACAGTATATTCAAATCATTATGAATCCAAATATTCAGTGATACCTAGAAAAATGTAAAGACAATCTGCGCTAACTGATTGTGATGAATGATCAAATCCTACTTATTTATAAATGTTATGTTTATGTCATGCAGAAAGGTCAGAGTGGGAGAGGAAAGGAGAATTAATCTGATCTGTCATTTTAATTCTCCTCTATGGCCTCTCTCAGCATTCCAATGAAGGCAAGCTCGAAGAACACCAAATCCTTCGACAAGGCATTTAACAGCCCTTCCTCACTCAACATCAAGTTTAACAATTTTAGCCATAACTTTTTTATTAGTGGCACCTGATAGTGATTCTGTTTCCTCATTCACTCCTCTGCTAGACATATAGAAACATAGAAAATAGGAGCAGGAGTAGTCCATTCGGCCCTTTGAGCCTGATGCTCCATTCATTATGATCATGGCTGATCATCTAACCCAATAGCCTGATCCCACCTTCCCTCCCACCCAAACCCTTTGCGCCCTTTCACCCCAAGAGTTATATCTAACTTGTTCTTGAAAATGTTACCGTCCCGCCTGCCACGGGAATTGGAGTGGGCGTGGGACGGACCATGGAAAGGTTCATTGACCTCAGACGGGATTTTCCGGTTTTGGGACGAGCGAGGCTGGAAAATCCCGCCCACAATATTTTGGCCTCAATCTTTTGTTCCTTTAGAACATAGAACATAGAACATAGAACATTACAGCGCAGAACAGGCCCTTCGGCCCACGATGTTGCACCGACCAGTTAAAAAAAAAACTGTGACCCTCCAACCTAAACCAATTTCTTTTCGTCCATGAACCTATCTACGGATCTCTTAAACGCCCCCAAACTAGGCGCATTTACTACTGATGCTGGCAGGGCATTCCAATCCCTCACCACCCTCTGGGTAAAGAACCTACCCCTGACATCGGTTCTATAACTACCCCCCCTCAATTTAAAGCCATGCCCCCTCGTGCTGGATTTCTCCATCAGAGGAAAAAGGCTATCACTATCCACCCTATCTAAACCTCTAATCATCTTATATGTTTCAATAAGATCCCCTCTTAGCCGCCGCCTTTCCAGCGAAAACAATCCCAAATCCCTCAGCCTCTCCTCATAGGATCTCCCCTCCATACCAGGCAACATCCTGGTAAACCTCCTCTGCACCCTCTCCAAAGCCTCCACATCCTTCCTGTAATGTGGGGACCAGAACTGCACACAGTACTCCAAGTGCGGCCGCACCAGAGTTGTGTACAGTTGCAACATAACGCTACGACTCCTAAATTCAATCCCCCTACCAATAAACGCCAAGACACCATATGCCTTCTTAACAACCTTATCTACTTGATTCCCAACTTTCAGGGATCTATGCACACATACACCTAGATCCCTCTGCTCCTCCACACTATTCAAAGTCCTCCCGTTAGCCCTATACTCAACACATCTGTTATTCCTACCAAAGTGAATTACCTCACACTTCTCCGCATTAAACTCCATCCGCCACCTCTCGGCCCAACTTTGCAACCTGTCTAAGTCTTCCTGCAAACTACGACACCCTTCCTCACTGTCTACCACACCACCGACTTTGGTGTCATCAGCAAATTTGCTAATCCACCCAACTATACCCTCATCCAGATCATTAATAAATATTACAAACAGCAGTGGCCCCAAAACAGATCCCTGAGGTACACCACTTGTAACCGCACTCCATGATGAATATTTACTATCAACCACCACCCTCTGTTTCCTATCCGCTAGCCAATTCCTTTACTTGTCCCTGTACCATCCCCTTTTGCCTTTCACTTTTACCCTGTTATCCCACTGGAATACTTAAACCTTTTCCCCAGATATCTCGTCCTTGTGTGACCAACAAAAGAACAGAGAATTGACTTAGATTTCACTTAAACAAAACCTTTCCCTTTATTTAACATTTTAGGTACCAATACTCAACATAAATCTACATCAGTTGCAACACATACGTTAGCTCATGTACTTAATTCATTTAACTTGAGCCTTAACTTTAACTGTTTTAACTTTAACCCTTTTAACTTGAGTTTAAATTTAACTCTAATTTTAACTCATTTAGTTTTAAGTTTTGACTGAAAACTAATACCACCTGCTTGAGGGAACTGGCCAGGTTTGCCGTGGATATCGATCTTCCTTGTGGTTCTTTTGTCCTTCTCAGAAGACGATCTTCAGGGCATATGTCACGAATGTGATTGTCACCTTTCTGCTGAGAACAAAGACTCAAAGTGCCTCTTTTATCCTAAACTTTGCACATTCTTCCAGAATGTTCTCTGGCACTCAGCCAACGATAGCACCAGAAACTGATCACAATGTTCAATTATAGCCAATGGAATTACTCGAAAACAACTCCCAAATGTTTATACCAAGTTGCATGTAAGTTAGATAGCCTCACCTTAAATGGAATCAAATGCTCTGGCATGTCTAGCATCAGTCCAAACAAATATCCATATTTGGCCAACACAGGAAGTGTCAAGTCACATCTCACAGGGCAGGTCACAAGTTGCCTTCTCTGTGTTTAACACAACTTGGCTAAAACTCCCAGCATACTTGATTCTCATTGTTACTGTTCCCGTCATTGTTGCCCATCTGCCCACAACCCCTTTTATCCTTTCATCTCTCCTGCCTTCCATCCTATCAGCTTCCCGTTAGTTCCTGTTTCCCCCATCTCCAATTTCCCTGCCTGCCTGGCTTACAGACTGTTGCCTGGCTCTACACTCCCAGTTCAGACAAAGACTTGCTGATCCTGCAAGTTAGCTGTTGTGTCTCTCTCCATGGATGCTCAGAGACCTGCTGAGGTATTTCCAGCATTTCTATTTCAGCATTTGGGCTACTTTGCTCATGCAATTTTCCATTGCCAGGTTTGGGGAAGAAACGGTTTTCCTGAAGCAAGTGAGTGTAAAACCACTTTATGGCTTAGGCTGACTGACTCTCCAACTCTGTTTGTGGTGGCAGCAGTGTTGATGACTCCAGTTTTGCAGATATCAATACAAAATATGTGGCCCAGTAGTTAGCATTCTTGTCTCTGAGTCAGAGGGTTGAGGGTGTGCGTCCAAATTAGATACTTAAACGAGATGCTTGAGGGGCGGCACAGTGATTAGCACTGATGCCTCACGGTGCCAGAGACCCAGGTTTGATTCCTGGCTTGGGTCACTGTCTGTGTGGAGTTTGCACATTCTCCCCGTTTCTGCATGGGTTTCCTCTGGGTGCTCCGGTTTCCTCCCACAGTCCAAAGATGTGCGGGTTAGGTGGATTGGCCATGCTAAATTGCCCCTTATTGTCAGGAGGACTAGCTAGGGTTAATGCATGGGGTTATGGGGATAGGGCCTGGGTGGGATTGTGGTCGATGCAGACTCGATGGGCCAAATGGCCTTCTTCTGCAGTGTAGGATTCTATGTATAATTCTAACCAACACTCCAGTGTAGCACTGAGTGAATGCTGCACTGCTGGAGGAACCTTCTTTCATATGAAACATGAAACTGAGACCCCCACCTGAAGCTTTCAGATGGATGTATAAGATTCCAAGACACTATGTAAAGAGGATTAGGGGAGTTCTCCTTAGTGACCATGTTGGTTGTTCTCCTTCAACAAAAACCAGTAAAGCAGATGACACGGTCATTATCTCATTGCTGTTTGTGCGACTGTGTTGTGTCAGACTCGGTTGCCACATTTTGTACATTACGACAGTGACTACATTTCAGAAACACTTCATCAGCTGCTGAGTGCCTCAGGATATCTTACGGGAATGAAATGTTCATCTTCCTTTTTTTAAATAGTCAGGAGAGATCCTTCAATAAAGGCTGCAGAGGTATTTATTTATTAGTGTCGCAAGTAGGCTTACATTAACACTGCAATGATGTTACTGTAAAAATCCCCTCGTCGCCATGTTCCGGCGCCTGTTCGGGTACACTGAGGGAGAATTTAGCATGGCCAATGCACCTAACCAGCACGTCTTTCAGATACTGGGAGGAAACCAGAGCACCCGGAGGAAACCCACACAGACACGGGGAGAACGTACAGATTCCGCACAGACAGTGACCCGAGCCGGGAATCGAACCCGGGTCCCTGGCACTGTGAGGCCGCAGTGTTAACCACTGTGCCACCGTGCTGCCGTAGATCTGGTTCTTCTGACAAAAGATTGTTGACTTGAAGTGTTAACTTTGTTTCTCTGTCCACAGTTGCTGCCCAACCCGTTGACTATTTCCAGTAATTTCCTTTTTGATGTCAGTTGGTTGTCAGTCTCAGGTTCACACAATCTTCATTGTCACGTTGCAGCCAAGATCTGGGTTTCTGCCATCAATACCAATAAAAGGCAACAGGAGGATGAGGCGCCTATATTTTGTAGAAATGGCGATGCTGACGGAAGGTGTAAGGGAACTGAACATTATGGCTGTGTCATCATGAACATATTTGCCAGTATTGCCTGATTTGAATTGCGCCGTTATGTTATTTAGCATGGGCTAACACCATATCTGAAACAGCAAACAGAGACATTTCACCCTCATATGTTAAGAAGGTTACTTGCCAACATTGAGTTTCTAACTTTTCAACTGAGCAATTGTACATAATCGAAATCCAGGCCCATGCGGAGAATGATTTCGCACCGCAAATTTCAATCTGTCTTCGCTCTGGACTGCAGTGGATAGTAAATCAGTGTCAGCTTGGCTTATTTCCCGTGCTGTCATTTTTGTGGGATGGCTGTGAATTCCAGAACCACTCCAGGATAATCTGAGCACCTTTTCTAAGCTGAAGGAGTGCTGCACTGTTGCAGGTGCCGTCTTTCAAATGGGTCCATAATCTAAATGCACCTGCCTGTTGATGCCAATGATATCATGACACTAAAAGGAAAGGACTTATAGTGCCTCCCACAGTCTCAGGGCATTTCAATATGCCCCTCAATTGTGGAGTTTTGTGTGCAGTTTTGGTGTCCTTATCTGAGGAAGGATGTCCTTGCTATAGAGGGACTACAGCAAAGGTTTACCAGGCTGATTCCTGGTCTGTCATATGAGGAGAGACTAAATTGGTTAGGATTATATTCACTGGAGTTTAGAAGAGTGAGATGAGATCTCATGGAAACTTATAAAATTCTAACAGGGTTAGACAGGGTAGATTCAGAAAGACTGTTCCCAATGGTGGGGGAGTCCAGAACTAGGGGTCATTGTATGAGGATAAGGGGTAAACCTTTTCGAACTGAGGTGAGGAGAAATTTCTTCACCCAGAAGGTGATGAAGGTGTGGAATTCACTACCACAGAATGTAGTTGAGGCCAAAACGTTATCTGATTTCAAGAAGAAATTAGATATAGCTCTTGGGGCTAAAGGGATCAAGAGATAGGGGGGGAAGGGGGGATCAGGATATTGAATTCGATGATCAAAAAGAATGGTGGAGCAGGCTCGAAGGGCCGAATGACCTACTCCTGCTTCTAGTGTCTACGTATGTTTCTATTAATTCATAAAGGAACATTTGAAAGATAATTACTGTTGTAAAATTGGAAAATGTGGCAAACAATTTATGCAAAGCAGGGTTTCACAAATAACCGACCTGATATTTTTTGTGAACCTTGTTGTGGATAAGTATCAACAAGAACTCCAAGAAATGCTCATTCTTCTTCAAGTAATACTATGTGATCTCAGCAAGGTAGATGGGGCCTTGCCTCATGTGAAAGGTGCGTCGCAGCTGAGTAATATACTGGAGTGTCAACCTGAATGACATTTATAGCAGGAGGTTAGGAGAACTTCCCTTGTTATGAATTGATGAGGGAAATTTTCCCTCGCTGTGAACGTTAACCAGAATATTAGGGTTAAAGGTATGCCCTTGAAGAAAAGCCAGCGGATTTAATGGAATGTAATTGGAGTGTCAGCAAGCATTTACCTGGCTAAATGATGTATTTTATAGGTGATCACAGGAGAGTTAACAGTTCAATGTTTGTGTTGGCAAATTGAAACCTGAATTTGTGCCAGTTTTATAAGCTGTGTCATTAATGATGCAGAAAATCGGTCTTGTTATTGCTGGTGCTGTAAAGCTAGCCGTGGAATTGTCTTTAATGCTATGCTGAGGAGGGCAATCCCCACCTATAAAGTGCCCAATGGGCTGAGTGACAATGTGAAATAGGAATGGCCAGGAAGGTCTGTTCCCTTCACTATGGTCCGAGTTGCTGAAGGTGCATTGCTGTTCCTGTTGTAGCTTTTAGCAACTCACTATTGCTCCATTGGCCTCGCAATATTTCCAGACCTTTAACCATGTTCCTGAAATAAGTCTGAAGGTGGCTCCGAGCAGAAGGGTGGCTGTGGTAAGGCAAGATGCAATAGAAACCCACAAGCCAACGCTGTGGGATTATGTAACTATAACTCAATTGTGCGAATTACTCTTAACTTCCAGATTTAGTGTCTCCAAGCTGGCCAGCAACTGTACACTGCATCTCAGATGGGTCAATTGAAGGAATAGCACCTTCTCTTAAATCAACCCCATCTGGGTACATGAGCTGTAAATCACGGACTGACTTGATGTCATTTTCCAATATTGGTTGATTTTGTGAATGGTCAGAATCTCGAGCTCCCAACACACCAGTGATCCAACTACCGCCAGATCAGTTGGACCAAGAAAACCTGCGATGACCACAATGACTTGCCATAGTTGCTTAGATCACAGGAGATTTTAGTGTCAAATGCGATGAATTGGTGATCCACTATAAGCTGTCAACCTGGCTGTCATAGGCTGTACCATTGACTCCCATCGGTCAGGATATATGTCTTTTAAGATTCTGAATGGTTCAATGTTGGAACTAGCTCCAGCTTCTGTGTTGGTGTTAGTGTGTGTCTGCTATTCTTGTACATGATGTGGAGATGCCGGCGTTGGACTGGGATAAACACAGTAAGAAGTTTAACAACACCAGGTTAAAGTCCAACAGGTTTATTTGGTAGCAAAAGCCACACAAGCTTTCGGAGCTGCAAGCCCCTTCCTCAGGTGAGTGGGAACTCCGTTCACAAACAGAGCATACAAAGACACAGACTCAATTTACATGAATAATAGAACAAAGAACAAAGAACAGTACAGCACAGGAAACAGGCCCTTCGGCCCTCCAAGCCTGTGCCGCTCCTTGGTCCAACTAGACCAATCGTTTGTATCCCTCCATTCCCAGGCTGCTCATGTGACTATCCAGAATAATGGTTGGAATGCGAATACTTACAACTAATCAAGTCTTTAAGAAACAAAACAATGTGAGTGGAGAGAGCATCAAGACAGGCTAAAAAGATGTGTATTGTCTCCAGACAAGACAGCCAGTGAAACTCTGTGGGGGTTACAGATAGTGTGACATGAACCCAATATCCTGGTTGAGGCCGTCCTCGTGTGTGCGGAACATGGCTATCAGTTTCTGCTCAGCGACTCTGCGCCGTCGTGTGTCGCGAAGGCCGCCTTGGAGAACGCTTACCCGAATATCAGAGGCCGAATGCCCGTGACCGCTGAAGTGCTCTCCAACAGGAAGAGAACAGTCTTGCCTGGTGATTGTCGAGCGGTGTTCATTCATCTGTTGTCGCAGCGTCTGCATAGTTTCCCCAATGTACCATGTCCCGAGGCCCAGTTTCCTCCCACAGTCTGAAAGACGTGCTGATTAGGTGCATTGGCCATGCTAAATTCTCCCTCAGTGTACCCAAACAGGAGCTGGAATGTGGCCACTAGGGGATTTTCACAGTAACTTCATTGCAGTGCCTCAACTATTTACCATTTATATATGGAGGAGGGGACTGAGTGTAGGGTAACAAAGTTTGTAGACGACACAAAGATAAGTGGAAAAATGAATCGTGTGGAGGGTGCAGAAGGTCTGCAGAGAGATTTGGACAGGCTGAGTGAGTGGGCGAGGATCTGGCAGATGGAGTATAACGTTGACAAATGCGAGGTTATTCACTTTGGAAGAAATAATAGCAAATTGGATTATTATCTAAATGGAAAGAAATTACAACATGCTGCTGTGCAGAGGGACCTGGGGGTCCTTGTGCATGAGAAGCAAAAACCTAGTCTGCAGGTGCAACAGGTGATCAAGAAGGCAAATGGGATGTTGGCCTATATCGCAAGGGGGATAGAATATAAAAGCAGAGATGTCTTGCTGCATCTGTACAGGGCATTGGTGAGGCTGCAGCTGGAATACTGTGTGCAGTGTTGGTCCCCTTATTTGCGGAAGGATATATTGGCCTTGGAGGGAGTGCAGAGAAGGTTCACCAGGTTGATACCAGAGATGAGGGGTGTTGATTATGAGGAGAGACTGAGCAGATTGGGTTTGTACTCGTTGGAATTTAGAAGGCTGAGGGGGGATCTTATAGAGACCTATAAGATAATGAAGGGGCTGGATAGGGTAGAGGTGGAGAGATTCTTTCCACTTAGAAAGGAAACTAGAACTAGAGGGCACAGCCTCAAAATAGAGGGGGGTCAGTTTAGGACAGAGTTGAGGAGGAACTTCTTCTCTCAGAGGGTGGTGAATCTCTGGAATTCTCTGCCCACTGAAGTGGTGGAGGCTACCTCGTTGAATATGTTTAAATCATGGAGAGATGGATTCCTGATCGGTAAGGGAATTAGGGGTTATAGGGATCAGGCGGGTAAGTGGAACTGATCCACTTAAGATCAGCCATGATCTTATTGAATGGCGGGGCAGGCTCGAGGGGCTAGATGGCCTACTCCTGCTCCTATTTCTTATGTTCTTATGTGGTGCTAATAAATACATTTTTTAACAATACTTCCTCCCTTCCAAAGATGTATAACTATTTATAATACATGTTTGTGTTTAGTTACTGATTGCACTGTATCTATGGGGCTCTGAAGCATAAAGGTAATCTGCATATGAGCCCAGATCTTTGATTGTAACTTGGTCTAGAGTTTTCTTTAGTTTCTCAATGACCTGTGGATCATTGATTCACTTTTTCGTGTAATCACTTCACAGGGCAGCATGGTGGCACAGTGGTTAGCACTGCTGCCTCACAGCGCCAGGGACCTGGGTTTGATTCCCGGCTTGGGTCACTGTTTGTGTGGAGTCTGCATGTTCTCCCTGTGTCTGTGTGGGTTTCCTCCGGATGCTCCGGTTTTCTCCCACAGTCCAAAGATGTGTGGGTTAGGTGGATTGGCCATGCTAAATTGACTCCTTAGTGTCAGGGGGACTAGTAGGGTAAATGCATGGGGTTATGGGGATAGGGCCTGGTAGGATTATGGTCGGTGCAGGGTTGATGGGCCGAATGGCCTTCTTCTGCACTGTTGGAATTCTAGGACCTTGGTTCTGAAAAAATTCTTGTCACCTCGGCTAGTCGTCTCATACCTTCTGTGGGATCTTGGATGTGAACTTGTTATTCCAACTGTAAACATGACAATTCTGTACCTCCCGTCAGAGAGTGTAGAACTACTGTTCAATAATAAAGAGTCACTCATTTAAAATGGAGAGGATGAGAATCTTTTTCTCTGAGGATTGTGAATCTCTGGAATTCTCATTCTCATTCCCATTTAACCTTCTTGTAGTTTTACCCTTCCTCTCCCCCCCCTATTTGCTAGTTTAAAGTCCTTGTGACTACCCTATTTATCCTTTCCACTGCAAACCTGCCTGCTTCCACCACTTCCACTGGCAGTACATTCCAGGCACCCATCACCCTCTGTGTGAAAAACTTTCCCCGCACCTCTCCCCTAAACTTACCCCCTCCCACCTTAAACCTGTGCCCTCTTGTAGTCGACCAAATACTATCTCCACCAAAGTTGGATTAGGAGATGAGGAGAATGCCTCTGGGAATTCTATCCCAGGATATGAGGAACACTTCTTGGAGCCTTCCAGCTGTTATCTATAAATGTTGCACAATTTCGTCAGTGGTGGTGGAGGCAAACTCAATCGGGTCTTTTAAGAGACTCCTGGATGAGTACATGGGGCTTAATAGGATGGAGGGTTATAGGTAGGCCTAAAAGGTAGGGATATATGTTCGGGACAACTTGTGGGGCCGAAGGGCCTGTTTTGTGCTGTAGTTTTTCTATGTTTCTAATTTCAATTCTCATTTTGCATAGTCACATCTCCATTTTCTGTTACGAAGAAGGTAAATTAAGATCAGAAAGGGCAAGTCAAAGAGCTTTCATTTATTTTTAGACACTTCTTAAAGACCTATTCTTATGTTGCTAAGTGGGTGCACAGTGTCTAGTATCTGGACAAACCAGAAACATATGCCTGCGTGAATTAAGGGTCACAAAAATAGCAGCTTAGATGTGTATCCAATCCTGTCACCAGACTTGCAAATCATTGCTAGATCAGAGGGATCTCGGTCAATGGTTGTCATGGTTACAGCTACACTGAGCTTTAATGAAGCAGGGTAAGTCAAAGCAACTGCAAGAGATTACTGTCCACCCACATGGTCGACACAATAGTGCGATTACTGAACCATTCACTTTCCCTTGGAAACCAGAAATATAATAATCCCCAAAATACAGCATGCAAGATGATTCTGTGAGTGGGATACAGCAATGGGACTGGGCGAGGCAGTTAATGTGAAACAGCAGGAAATCAGGGAGAGAGTGAGAGAGGGAAAGAGAGAGGGAATCGGGAGAGAGAGAGAGAGTGGGAGAGAGTGAGGGAGTCGGGAGAGAGTGAGAGTGGGAGAGAGTGAGGGAGTCGGGGAGAGAATGAGAATGGGAGAGAGTGAGGGAGTTGGGAGAGAGTGAGAGTGGGAGAGAGTGAGGGAGTCGGGAGAGAGTGGGAGAGAGTGAAAGTGGGAGAGAGTGAAAGTGGGAGAGAGTGAAAGTGGGAGAGAGTGAGGGAGTTGGGGAGAGAATGAGACTGGGAAAGAGAGAGGGAGTCAGGAGAGAGTGAGAGTGGGAGAGAGTGAAAGTGGGAGAGAGTGAAAGTGGGAGAGAGTGAGGGAGTCGGGGAGAGAATGAGAATGGGAGAGAGTGAGGGAGTCGGGAGAGAGTGAGAGTGGGAGAGAGTGAGGGAGTCGGGGAGAGAATAAGAATGGGAGAGAGTGAGGGAGTCGGGAGAGAGTGAGAGTGGGAGAGAGTGAGGGAGTCGGGAGAGAGTGAGAGTGGGAGAGAGTGAGGGAGTCAGGAGAGAGTGAGAGTGGGAGAGAGTGAAAGTGGGAGAGAGTGAAAGTGGGAGAGAGTGAAAGTGGGAAAGAGTGAAAGTGGGAGAGAGTGAAAGTGGGAGAGAGTGAAAGTGGGAAAGAGTGAAAGTGGGAGAGAGTGAGGAAGTTGGGGAGAGAATGAGACTGGGAAAGAGAGAGGGAGTCAGGAGAGAGTGAGAGTGGGAAAGAGTGAGGGAGTCGGAGAGAGAGTGAGAATGGGAAAGAGAGAGGGAGTCGGGGAGAGAGTGAGAGTGGGAAAGAGAGAGGGAGTCGGGAGAGAGTGAGAGTGGGAAAGAGAGAGGGAGTCGGGGAGAGAGTGAGAGTGGGAAAGAGAGAGGGACTCGGGGAGAGAGTGAGAGTGGGGTAGAGTGAGGGAGTCGGGAGTGAGTGAGAGTGGGAGAGAGTGAGGGAGTCGGGAGTGAGCGAGAGTGGGAGAGAGTGAGGGAGTCGGGGAGAGAGTGAGAGTGGGAAAGAGAGAGGGAGTCGGGAGAGAGTGAGAGTGGGAAAGAGAGAGGGAGTCGGGGAGAGAGTGAGAGTGGGAAAGAGAGAGGGACTCGGGGAGAGAGTGAGAGTGGGGTAGAGTGAGGGAGTCGGGAGTGAGTGAGAGTGGGAGAGAGTGAGGGAGTCGGGAGTGAGCGAGAGTGGGAGAGAGTGAGGGAGTCGGGGAGAGAGTGAGAGTGGGAGAGAGTGAGGGAGTTGGGGAGAGAGTGAGAGTGGGAAAGAGAGGGGGAGTCGGGGAGAGTGAGAGTGGGAGAGAGTGAGGGAGTCGGGAGTGAGTGAGAGTGGAAAAGAGAGAGGGAATCGGGGAGAGAGTGAGAGTGGGAGAGAGAGAGGGAGTCGAGAGAGAGTGAGAATGGGAGAGAGTGAGGGAGTCGGGGAGAGAGTGAGAATGGAAAAGAGAGAGGGGATCGGGGAGAGAGTGAGAGTGGGGGAGAGAGAGGGAGTCGAGAGAGAGTGAGAGTTGGAGAGAGTGAGGGAGTCGGGGAGAGAGTGAGATGGGAAAGAGTGAGGGAGTCGGGAAGAGAGTGAGAGTGGGAGAGAGTGAGGGAGTCGAGGAGAGAGTGAGAATGGGAGAGAGTGAGGGAGTCGGGAACAGAGTGAGAGTGGGAGAGAGTGAGGGAGTCGGGGACAGAGTGAGAGTGGGAGAGATTGAGGGGGTCGAGAGAGACTGAGAGTGGGAGAGAGAGAGGGTGTCGGGAGAGAGTGAGAGCGGGAGAGAGTGAGGGAGTTGGGGAGAGAGTGAGAGTGGGAAAGAGAGAGGGAGTCCGGAGTGGGTGAGAGTGGGAAAGAGAGAGGGAGTCGGGGAGATAGTGAGAATGGGAGAGAGTGAGAGAGGGAAAGATAGAGAGAGTTGGGAGAGAGTGAGAGTGGAAGAGAGAGAGGGAGTCGGGGAGAGAGTGAGAATGGGAGTGAGAGTGGGAAAGAGAGAGGGAGTCGGGAGAGAGTGAGAGTGGGAGAGAGAGAGGGAGTCGGGAGAGAGTGAGAGAGGGAAAGAGAGAGGGAGTCGGGAGAGAGTGAGAATGGAAGTGAGAGTGGGAAAGAGAGAGGGAGTCGGGAGAGAGTGAGAGTGGGAGAGAGAGAGAGGGAGTCGGGAGAGAGTGAGAGTGGGAGGCAGGAGAGAGTGAGAGTGGGAGTCAGGAGAGAGTGAGAGTTGGAAACAGCGAGCGGGTTAATTATTTTTTATTTTTTAAAGATTTCCTGTGCTTGCTTTTCTTTGGCAGTCCCTCCGGGTCGAGAGTGACTTGCTTCCACTCTGGGGAGGTGGGTTCTGTGGTAGCTGAACAGTCTACTGAATAGGAGCCGCAGACTTTGCCACAGGTTTGGCGGGTGCTGTTTGAAGAGGTGGTTGTTTCCTGCGGTAAAGATAAAGATATCCTGAAGGAGCAGGTTTGGTTTTGCTCACCCACAGGGTAATCTGGGCCTCAAACTCTGAAACATCCAGCTGCACACTACAGTCGTTAACTAACAAATTCACTCCCGCTTCCTAAGTCCTGACTCATCTTACAAGATTTGTTTCCAGAAATCCCTGAAGGGAGCCCTCCCAAATTTTGTCATTCCAGAGTTTAGACAGAAGGCTGGATCATAGAATCCTACAGTGCAGAAAGAGGCCATTCGGCCCATTGAGTCTGCACCAAGTACAATCCCACCCAGACCCTATCCCCATATCCCTACATATTTACCCACTAATCCCTCTAACCTATGCATCGCGGGACACTAAGGGGCAATTTAGCTTGGCCAATCAACCTAGCCCGCACATCTTTGGACTGTGGGACGAAACCGGAGCACCCAGAGGAAACCCACACAGACACAGGGAGAATGTGCAAACTCCACACAGACAGTGACCCAAGCTGGGATTTGAACCCAGGTCCCTGGAGCTGTGAAGCAGTAGTGCTAACCACTGTGCTACCGTGCTGCCCATGATTGAAGACATAGGTTAAAATCACCCAGACTTCATGCTCCAGACCCTTATAGCAATAGAACAGGAGATCAGTCTGTGAACAAAGAAATAAACCATAACTAAAGCATTTGAAGTGAAGGAATTTACTCATTCTAAAGTGAAATAAAGTGAGAATCTCGCTATTAAAAATGCAGAAATTGGCAACCATGAGTGTTCAGACGACCCAGTGCACTGCCAAAAGATTAACGTTGTTACTAAAGTGAAAAGGAAACCGGGGGAAGGCTGTCAGCATGGGATAAAAGCAGAAGGTGTCAGAAATATACAATACAGCAAGATTTTCCAGCATCAATAACTTTTAAGGCCTTTTTTCAGAACTAAAATCTAAAAGTGGACAAAATGAGAGAAGAAGAATTAAAATAGCAAGGGTTTGAAAGCAAACCAGTCCAGTCCCAGATAGTACGTTAACTGCCCCGTTTCATCTCAAATCTATCAGCATAACCATCTGTTCTTTTATCTGTCACGAGGGGCAAAAATATACCACAAACATACAAATTAGGAACATGAGCAGGCCACTCGTTCCCTCGAGCCTATCTAGCTCGGCCTTGAAAACATTCGAAGAGTCTGTTTCCACCATCTTTTGAGGAAGAGTTCCCAAGATTCACTACCCTCTGAGAGGAAAGATTTCCTCTCATCTCTGTCTTAAATCATCACAGAATCATAGAATCCCTACAGTGCAGAAGAAGCCATATAACCCATCGTGTCTGCACTAACTCTCGGACAGAGTGTCTTACCCAGGCCCTCTCCCCTGTCCTATCCTCATTACCCCACACATTTCCCATGGCTAATTCATCTAACCTGCACACCTTGGGAAACTAAGGGGCAATTTAACATGGCCAATCCACACAACCTGCACATATTTGGAATGTGGGAGGTAAATGGACCCCCTAGTTTGTGATTCTCCCATGAGAGCAAATATCCTCTTCAAATCCACTTTGTCAAAACCCCTCAGGACGTTATACTTTTTAATCAATTCACCTCTCAGCATGGTTCAGATGTAGACTGTCCCAAAAATCCAGATCCCACTTTCCCCAATATTGTTGCCAGTGCCTCACTGGTTGGTACATACTCCTCAGTTTTTGAGCCATACATTTGCCTTTCTAATCTTATTTGCCCTATGCCAATTTGCAATCCATAGATCATTACCTTTGTTGATCTGCTTATTAATTTAGTGCCTAGATCCTCATACTGACTTTCTTCATTCTACCTATGTTGTTGGTATCAACATGGCCCACGACAACTGGATTCTCCCCCTCCACTGCAAGTTCCTCTCCAACTCTGAGCAGATGTCCGGAATCCTGGCACTGGGCAGACAGTCCAGCTCTCTGGACTTTCGCTCTTTGCTGCAGAGAACAGTGTCATTCACTGTCACTAAAGTTAAAGTTTATTTATTAGTGTCACAAGTAGGCTTACATTAACACTGCAATGAAGTTACTGTGAAAATCCCCTAATTGCCACACTCCGGTGCCCTGTTCGGGTACACTGAAGGAGAATTTAACATGGCCAATGCACCTAACCAGCACATCTTTTGGACTGTGGGAGGAAACCAGAGCACCCGGAGGAAACCCACGCAGACACGGAGAGAACATGCAAACTCCACACAGACAGTCACCCCAAGCCGGAAATTGAACCCAGGTCTCTGGCACTGTGAGGCAGCAGTGCTAACCACTGTGCCACCGTGCTGCCCTATACTATCCCCTCAATGCCACTACATTTCTTATTGCACTCCCCACTTGAATGGCTACGTGTACACTGGTGCCATGGTCAGCCAGCTCATCCAAGGATGGCAGACGCTTGGTAACATCACCACCTGCAATTTCCCCTCCAAGTCACTCACCATCCTGACTTGGAACTTTATTGCCATTCCCTCACTGTCTTTGGGTCAAAATCCTGGAATTCCCTGCCTATCAGCACTGTGGGTATATCTACACCTCGAGTTATAGAGTCATACAGTACAGAAAAGGCCCTTCGGCCCATCGAGTCTGCACCAATGATATCTACCAAATTCAATTTTCCCGGACTTGTTTCTCATGGACTGCTGTGGTTCCAAGAAGGCAACTCGTCAACACCTTCTCAAGGGCAATTAGGGATGGGCAATAAATGTTGGCCGAGCCAGTGACACCCACATCCCATGTATGAATAAAATAAATGTGACCTGGTCACTATTATATTGTTGCGTGAAAATTGGCTGCCATTTTTCCTACATTGCGACAATAGCTAAACGTTAAAAGTAGTACATTTGCAGTAAAACTCTTGGGAAGCCTTGGGGGTATGAAAGGTGCTCCATAAATATTAGACTTTCTTTGGTCGGAAGAGGGTTTCTAAGGGTTATTAGCTGTGAGCTCAGTAGGTTTTATTGTCACTTTGGTTGGAATTCTCCGGCCGTTCATGCCCCGCTGCCACTATGGATGAGGATGAAGAATCTGGCGTTCAGCCAAGTCTCCGTTCAGTGCAGTGGGATCAGAGAATCCTGCCGGTGTGAACGGTCGGAGAATCCCGCCCTTTACCATCACATTGCAGCCAAGATCTGAGCTGCTGTTGTCAACCCTGTTGTAGAGCTAAGGGGATCAGAAGTTATGGGGAAAAGGCAGGAGAATGGGGATGAGAAAAATATCAGCCATGATTGAATAGCGGAGCAGACCTGATGGGCTGAGTGGCCTAATTCTGCTCCTATGTCTTATGATCTTATGGCAACTGAAAGGAAAGGTACCATTCTGTAAAAATGGAGGCGCTGGAGCAAGGTGTAAGAAAACACTGATCATTGAAACAATGACACAGCGCGTATCCTTGCTGACATTGCTAGATCTGAACTGAAGATTTCTGATATTTGTAATGCACCAACATCGGCCAACAAATGTCCTACTCTTCTTCAAATAATGTAATGGGATCTTATTTCCCCAATGGAGAGAGGAAAGATGATCCTAGTTTAAAGTCTGATTTGAAAGGCAGAACTTTCCAATGGTGCGACCCTGTTCAGTCATGTACTAAGCTGTCAACCTCTCATAGAATCCCTACAATGCAGAAGGAGGCCATTCAGCCCATTGAGCCTGCACTGACCACAATCCCACCCAGGCCCCATTCCCGCAACCCCTCATATTTATCCTGCTAATCCCCCTGACACTAGGGTCAATTTAGCATGGCCAATCCACCTAACCCGCACATCTTTGGACTGTGGGAGGAAACCGGAACACCCGGAGGAAACCCATGCAGACACGGGGAGAACGTGCAAACTCCACGCAGACAGTGACCCGAGGCTGGAATTAAACCCGAGGCCTCCATTTTTACAGAATGGTACCTTTCCTTTCAGTTACCGTAAGACATAGGAGCAGAATTAGGCCACTCAACCCATCGGGTCTGCTCCGCTATTCAATCATGGCTGATATTTTTCTCATCCCCATGGCTGTGAGGCAGCCATGCTAACCACTGTGCCGCCCTGGAGTATGGGCTCATCTCTTTGGAATAGGACTTGTACCCATGTCCTGCTGATTTCAAGGTGATGAGGTGACCGAGCTGAAGTTGGCACCTACTAGAATCTGGAAGCACTGGGGAAGAATTTCTGTGAGGTTCCTCTGATCTCCTTTCACAACTAAAACAGATGCCGTGAAAATGTGGCGTGACTGATGTTTCTGCTGTTAGTCTGAGGCATCTGCCAATCATGGAATAGTTACTGCACAGACAGAGGCTATTCTGCTTGTTATGTTCTGGCAAAGTTATGGCAGGAGATTAGGAGAACTCCCATGGAAATTTTCCCTCACTATGAACATTTACCAGAATATCAGGGTTAAAGGTGTGCCCTTGAAGAAAAATTTAATGGAATGTGCTTGGAGTGTCAGAAAGCACTTACCCAGCTGAATGATGTACTTTGTAGGTGATCACAGGGGAGTAAGCAATTCAATGTTTATGTTGTGTTATGGTTCGGGTCAGAAACTCCAAAGTG
Organism: Mustelus asterias; assembly: GCF_964213995.1. NCBI lineage: Eukaryota > Metazoa > Chordata > Chondrichthyes > Carcharhiniformes > Triakidae > Mustelus > Mustelus asterias. The sequence continues at coordinate 175,042,688 of NC_135801.1, read as the reverse complement.
CTTTATGGAGCCCATCTGGATCATAGGTTTTGCCTCATGAATTTGGCTAGGGTAAGCATGATATGTTTCACTTCAGGTAAGATTCAAAAGACCCACTAGCGAGCTTTTATCAAACAAAGTTTATTTAAGATTATAGTTAACATGCATAGTCAGGAAATTAGCAATTAGCTTGTTATCAATTACAAACAAGAAACAGAACCACTATGTTGTATAACCCTTAACAAATATATCTAATGTGTTCCTATCAAACAAAACCCTTGCCATAGACAAAACCCTTTTCACAGGTTTAACACAGCAAAGACTAATGCTCACGTGATACTGCACTTGAGACCTTTGGATGAAATCAGCAGTTCTCTGGATAGACTCAGAACAGTTTGAAGTCAGAACAGCTACTGGAACCCCAGGTAGACTCTGGTCAAGCCTACTCCAAGAAGGCTTTCAGCTAACCCGCAGAATTTCCAAAACCAGGGAGAGAGGGAAAGAGAGACACTGCTTTCAGTCTGATGTCCACTCCCTTCTAAACTAAACAGTGCTGCCAGCCAAAAAAAACCTTGAATTCCCTAGGAAGGTACAAAAACCTGACCAGAACCCATGACCTTCCTCCTAACAATTCAGAGCCATAAAACTAACCCCAGAGTAAACATAAACAACCCCCATTTAAATCACTTAGGGAGCAATAAAAGGACTCATTGTAGTCAGCCCAGCAACAACGAGAAAAACAAAGTGAGGCTGTGAGCTGAGAAACACTGAGACTGAGAGAGCTGCAAAGATCATGATTTAAAAAAAGACTTTCTTAAAGATACACTAACATCACAGTTGGCGAATCGAAACCCGAATTTGTGCCAGTTTTATAAGCAGTGCAGGTAATGCCTGTGTCATTAATGACACATAAAATCGGTCTTGTTATTGCCACTGCTGGTGCTGTAAAGCTAGCCGTGGAATTGTCTTTATTGCTACGCTGAGGAGGGCAATCCCCATCTATAAAGTCCTCAATGGGCTGAGTGACAATGTGAAATAGGAAGGGCCAGGAAGGACTGCTCCCTCCACTATGGTCATAGTTGCTGAAGATGCATTGCTGTTCCTGTTGTAGCTTTTAGCAACTCACCATTGCCCCATTGGCCTTGCTGGACAAAGCAGTATTTCCTGACTTTTAACCATGTTCCTGATATTAACCTGAAGGCGTCTCCGAGCAAGAGGCTGGCTGTGGTCAGGCAAGATGCGATTGAAACCCACAAGCCAACTCTGTGGGCTGGATTATGCAACTGTAAGTCAATTGTGTGAATTCATTTTAACCTCTGGTGTTTGCGTCTCCAAGTTGAACAGCAGACAGGATACACACCCGCACAAAATGAGCTGAGCTGCATTTAAGGACACAAGGCATGAATAGAAATTGGAAGTGTTTGGGATGACTGGTAAATATAGAGGGAAGGCACCCAGATGCAATGGAATTACTGTTGGATGCTGTGAGATAGAGGGGGAGGAGGAAGTGGAGGAGAAGGAGGATGAGGAGGTATTTTCCTCAAAAATCATAGAATCATAGAATCCCTACAATGCAGAAGGAGGCCTTTCGGCCCATCGAGTCTGCATCAAAAACAATCCCTCCCAGGCCCAATCCCCATAACATCACGTATTTACCCTACACCCATCTGACATTAAGGCCAGAATTTTACCACTTGCCCGTCACAGAACAGCAAGGGGCGGACAATGGGAAGGTCTGTTGAACTCGGGTGGGACCTTATGGTTTCGAGACGAGTGAGGCTGTAAAATCCCACCCTCTGGGTCAATTTAGCTTGGCCAATCAACCTAACCTGCACAGGAGAGCTAGGAGGGGGCATGAGAAGTCCTTGGCGGGTCGGATCAAGGAAAACCCCAAGGCTTTTTACTCTTATGTGAGGAATAAAAGAATGACCAGGGTGAGGTTGGGGCTGGTCAAGGACAGTAGTGGGAACTTGTGTATGGAGTCAGAAGAGATAGGAGAGTAAATGAATGAATACTTTTCTTCAGTGTTCACCAAGGAGAGGGGCCATGTTTTTGAGGATGAGAGTGTGGTACAGGCTGATAGGCTGGAGGAGGTGGATGTTCTGAGGGAAGATGTATTTGCAATTTTGAAAAACCTGAGGGTCGATAAGTACCCTGGGCCAGATGGGATATATCCTAGGATTCTTTGGGAGGCAAGGGATGTGATTGCAGAGCCTTTGGCTTTGATCTTTGGGTTCTCACTGTCCATGGGGATAGTGCCAGAGGACTGGAGAGTGGCGAATGTTGTTCCTCTGTTCAAGAAAGGAAATAAGAATGACCCTGGTAATTATCGGCTGGCTAGTCTTACTTCGGTGGTCGGTAAGTTAATGGAAAAGGTCCTGAGGGATAGGATTTATGACCATTTGGAAAGATGCAGCTTACTCCGGGATAGTCAACACGGATTCGTGAAGGGTAAGTCTTGCCTAACAAATCTGATTGAATTCTTTGAGGAGGTAACTAAGTGTGTAGATGAAGGTAGAGCAGTTGATGTCGTATACATGGATTTTAGTAAGGCGTTTGCTAAGGTTCCCCATGGTCGGCTCATGAAGAAAGTAAGGAGGTGTGGGATAGAGGGAAATTTGGCCGATTGGATAAGTAACTGGCTATCTCATTGAATAGGTTAAAGTCCAACAGGTTTATTTGGTAGCAAACGCCACTAGCTTTCGGAGCGTGCTGCTCCTTCGTCAGGTGGAGTGGGAGATCTGGAGTGGGAGAGCAGATCTCCCACTCCACCTGATGAAGGAGCAGCACGCTCCGAAAGCTAGTGGCGTTTGCTCCCAAATAAACCTGTTGGACTTTAACTTGGTGTTGTTAGACTTCTTACTGTGTTTACCCCAGTCCAACGCCGGCATCTCGATATCATATCTCATAGAAGACAGAGGGTGGTGGTGGATGGAAAATTTTCAGACTGGAGACCAGTTACCAGCGGTGTACCACAGGGATCAGTGCTGGGTCCTCTGCTATTTGTGATTTTTATCAATGACTTGGAGGAGGGGGCTGAAGGGTGGGTCAGTAAATTTGCTGATGACACCAAGATTGGTGGAGTAGTGGATGAGGTGGAGGGCTGTTGTAGGCTGCAAAGAGACATTGATAGGATGCAGAGCTGGGCTGAAAAATGGCAGATGGAGTTTAACCCTGATAAGTGCGAGGCGATTCATTTTGGTAGGACAAATTTGAATGCGGATTACAGGGTCAACGGCAGGGTTCTGAGGAATGTGGAGGGACAGAGAGATCTTGGGGTTCATATCCACAGATCTCTGAAGGTTGCCACTCAAGTGGATAGAGCCGTGAAGAAGGCCTGTAGTGTGTTAGCGTTTATTTACAGGGGGTTTGAGTTTAAGAGCCGTGGGGTTATGCTGCAACTGTACAGGACCTTGGTGAGACCACATTTGGAATATTGTGTGCAGTTCTGGTCACCTCACTATAAGAAGGATGTGGAAGCATTGGAGAGAGTGCAGAGGAGATTTACCAGGATGCTGCCTGGTTTGGAGGGTAGGTCTTATGAGGAAAGGTTGAGGGAGCTAAGGCTTTTCTCTTTAGAGCGGAGGAGGATGAGAGGCGACTTAATAGAGGTTTATAAGATGATGAGGGGGATAGATAGAGTGGACGTTCAGAGACTTTCCTCGGGTGGATGTAGCTGTTACCAGGGGGCATAACTATAAGGTTCGTGGTGGGAGATATAGGAGGGATGTTTGTTGGTAGGTTCTTTCCTCAGAGAGTGGTTGGGGTGTGGAATGGACTGCCTGCTGTGATAGTGGAGTTGGACACTTTAGGAACTTTCAAGCGGTTATTGGATAGGCACAAGGAGCACACCAGAATGATAGGGAGTGGGATAGCTTGAACTTGGTTTCGGACAAAGCTCGGCACAACATCGAGGGCCAAAGGGCCTGTACTGTGCTGTACTGTTCTATGTTCTATATTTAAGGGAGGAAACCGGAGCACCCGGAGGAAATCCATGCAGGCACAGGGAAGACGTGCAAACTCCACACAGTCACCCGAGGCTGGAATTGAACTCGGGTCCCTGGTGCTGTGAGGCAGCAGTACTACAACTGGGCCACCATGCTGCCCATATGGAAGGAAGAAATGCTTATATTTCACTAGGAAGGGCCTGTTCCTAATTGTCCTTGAGAAGATGGTGGTGAGCTGACTTCTTGAACCGCTGCAGTCCATGTGGTGTAGGTACATCCACAGTGCTGTTAGTGAGTGATTTCCATGATTTTGAACCAGGAAGAAATGGCAATGTATTTCCAATTCAGGATGATTTATGGTTTGGGAGGAACTTGCAGGTGTTGGTGTTCCCATATGTGTGCTGCCCATATCCTATTAGATGGTGGAATCATATGTTTGGAAGGTGCTGTCGAAGCTTGGTGCATTGCTGCAGTGCAACTTGTTGACAGTGGGAGTGATGCCAATCAACGACCATGCGCACTCCTGACCTTTTGCAGGAGGGAGTCATTGATGAAGCAGCTGAAGATGGTTAGTTTTCAGACAGTCCCCTGAGAAACTCCTGCAATGATGTCCTGGGACTGAAATGACTGACCTCCAACAACCACAACCTTCTTCCTTTGCACCAGGTATGACTCCAACTAACAGAGAGTTCCACCCCGATTTCATTGACTCCAGTTTTACTCGGGCTCCTTGATGTCACAGTTGGTTAAATGCTGTCTTGATGTCAAGGGCAGTCACTCTCACCTCATCTCTTGAGTTCAGCTCTTTTGTTGAACCAAGGCTATAATGAGGTCAGGAGCTGAGTGGCTCTGGATGAGCCCAAATTGAGCGTCAGTGAGCAGGTTATTGCTGAGTAAGTGTCACCTGATAGCACTGTCAACGACTCCTTCCATTACTTTGCAAATGATCGAGAGTAGACCGATGGGACAGTATTTGGCTGGGTCAGATTTGAGCTCTTTTTGTGGACAGGACATACCTGAGCTGTTTTCCACATTGCTGACTGTGGTGAACCATAGATGGTTACCACTATGGGTACTGAACCATAGATGGTTATCACTATGGGTACTTGTACATATGTTACTCTTGTTACTGTTGGGGTGTTCCACCTGTTAGCATTGTTCTGTGGTACACTCTGTTTGGCTCCGCCTTCCTATAGGAGTATAAAGGTCACTGCACTTCCTAGTGACCCTTAGTCTGGGATAGTATTGTTATGATGTGGAGATGCCGGCGTTGGACTGGGGTAAACACAGTAAGAAATTTAACAACACCAGGTTAAAGTCCAACAGGCTTATTTGGTAGCAAAAGCCACACAAGCTTTCGGAGCTCTAAGCCCCTTCTTCAGGTGTTGGTGTTCCCATATGTGTGCTGCCCATATCCTATTAGATGGTGGAATCATATGTTTGGAAGGTGCTGTCGAAGCTTGGTGCATTGCTGCAGTGCAACTTGTTGACAGTGGGAGTGATGCCAATCAACGACCATGCGCACTCCTGGAGTCTAACGAGGGACTTCAGGACTTCTTCAGATAGCTTCAATGCTCCAGGCTAATGTTGTTTGACCTACACTGTGTTTGCCCTGGTGCTGAAGCCTGGATAGTTTAGTAGGTAGAATTTTTAATCTGTAAGTCCAAAGGTTCAAGTTCCTTGCTGCTGCTTTCAGCCAGTTGTTCACTTTCTGGGAAAAGACAAAAATCACTCAATTTGCACGGACTTCTCCTGTTTCCTGAACTTAAGTTGTTCAGACATGTTCTCTGGAGTATGATAAAGTCATACTCAGGACTTCTTCAGGACTCACCTGAAGAAGGGGCTTAGAGCTCCGAAAGCTTGTGTGGCTTTTGCTACCAAATAAACCTGTTGGACTTTAACCTGGTGTTGTTAAACTTCTTATAGTATTGTTAAGCAGTATGCTCTATTCTTGTTGCGAATAAAAGCCTTTATTCCCGGGTACGATCTAGCCTCCCGAGTGGATTAATCGCGCATCACTGACTAGACGCCGGTGTTGTAGCTGTAAGTCAACCAGGTCAGGGAGATCTCTGTTAATGATTGACAGCTAAATTGACCTTTCAGTTAGCAGCCTTCCTCAAAGCAACTGCAACACCACTGCCACATCATCCGACCAGCAGGGCAGGTTGCTGAATTATTCATTTTACTTTGGAAACGAGGGAACTGAAGGATAGCAGCCTTCAACTAAACCAGGCAGGAGGGCTCCCTGTGCACAGGTAAATCGTGGCTACATATGAAGACCATTGATTTGCACAATTCTCCTTTGGTCTAAGGTCTGATGCTAATTAATGATTGGTAGCCTTTCCTATTCACCAATCGTTTGACACTGTCACCACACATACTGCCCTTGCAATTCAATATCTGTTGAGTGTTGCGACCATGTGTACTGTGGTGTGACAGTGGATATGGCCAGGAAACCATTCTGAGCCTGCAGGTTGCTCATGAGGCTGACCTCAGCATTTCCTTTGGGCTTAACCTCGTTAGACTCCAGTGCTACACCTCCCACCCTTATATCTTTCACCTTAAACCTACCGACTGAAGCACTTTATCCCATTATTTGCCAGGTGATCTGTTGATTGGCCAAGAGTTAAAAATGTACTAACCAGTTTGTGTGGACTCTAAACTAAAGGACCTGAAACCAGGCAATTAGAACTGAGTAAATGCGCCATTATATGTTCATCAGTCCAGCAACCTGATCTAAAAATAGCTTCAATGCTCCAGGCTAATGTTGTTTGACCTACACTGTGTTTGCCCTGGTGCTGAAGCCTGGATAGTTTAGTAGGTAGAATTTTTAATCTGTAAGTCCAAAGGTTCAAGTTCCTTGCTGCTGCTTTCAGCCAGTTGTTCACTTTCTGGGAAAAGACAAAAATCACTCAATTTGCACGGACTTCTCCTGTTTCCTGAACTTAAGTTGTTCAGACATGTTCTCTGGAGTATGATAAAGTCATCGGCCAGGATTTTCTAACTATTGTTGCCAGCGGGTTCTTCTGGTCCTGCCAAAGACATGATGTGAAAATCATAGAAACCCGACAGTACAGAAAGAGGCCATTCGGCCCATCGAGTCCGCACCGACCACAATCCCACCCAGGCCCTACATATTTCCCACGAATCCCTCTAACCTGCACATCTGAGGACACTAAGGGCAATTTTTAGCATAGCCAATCAACCTAACCCGCACATCTTTGGACTGTGGGAGGAAACCGGAGCACCCGGAGGAAACCCACGCAGACACGAGGAGAATGTGCAAACTCTACACAGACAGTGACCCAAGCCGGGAATCGAACCAAGGTCCCTGGAGCTGTGAAGCAGCAGTGCTAACCATTGTGCTACCGTGCCACCCCTGTTGGACTATTATATGTGTTGGACTGGGGTGGGCACAATAAAAAGTCTCACAACACCAGATTAAAGTCCAACAGGTTTATTTGGTATCATGAGCTTTCTGAGCACTACTCCTTGCTCACCTGATGAAGGAGCAATGTTCCGAAAGCTCATGATACCATTTTAACCTGGTGTTGTGAGACTTCTTACTCTGCCAAAGATGACATAACCCTCCCCCTCCCTCACTCCCAACCCACCCGCTGTGGGTTCCTCCCCAGCAATGCGGTTGGCAGGCAATGCAAATGCCCATTGAATTTGGCAGCCAATGGCAAACTGCCTCTGCAGCCAGAAAACCCGCCACGGTGGGTGGTTGGGGAGGCGGGGGTGGGGTGTGGTGGGGGGGTTGATCAGTGACCTAAGTTCAATTCCAGTCATGGATGACTGTGTGGAGTTTGCATGTTCTCCCCGTGTCTGCGTGGGTTTCCTCCGGGCGCTCTGGTTTCCTCCCACAGTCTAAAGATGAGTGGGTTAGGTGGATTGACAATGCTAAATTGCCCCTTAGTGTCCCAAGATGCGTAGGTTAGAGGGATTCGCAGGTAAATATGTGGGGTTAAAAGTATAGGGCCAGGGTGCTCCCACAGTCCGACAGATAAGAACAAAACAAAAAACAAAGAACAATACAGCACAGGAACAGGCCCTTTGGCCCTCCAAGCCCGCGCTGCTCCCTGGTCCAAACTAGACCATTCTTTTGTATCCCTCCATTCCCACTCCGTTCATGTGGCTATCTAGATAAGTCTTAAACGTTCCCAGTGTGTCAGCCTCCACCACCTTGCCCAGCAGTGCATTCCAGGCCCCCACCACCCTCTGTGTAAAATACGTCCTTCTGATATCCGTGTTAAACCTTCCCCCCCTCACCTTGAACCCATGACCCCTCGTGAACGTCACCACCGATCTGGGAAAAAGCTTCCCACTGTTCACCCTATCTATGCCTTTCATAATTTTATACACCTCTATTAGGTCACCCCTCATCCTCTGTCTTTCCAGTGAGAACAACCCCAGTTTACCCAATCTTTCCTCATAACTAAGCCCTTCCATACCAGGCAACATCCTGGTAAACCTCCTCTGCACTCTCTCTAAAGCCTCCACGTCCTTCTGGTAGTGTGGCGACCAGAACTGGGCGCAGTATTCCAAATGCGGCCGAACCAACGTTCTATACAACTGTAACATCAGACCCCAACTTTTATACTCTATGCCCCGTCCTATAAAGGCAAGCATGCCATATGCCTTATTCACTACCTTCTCCACCTGTGACGTCACCTTCAAGGATCTGTGGACTTGCACACCCAGGTCCCTCTGCGTATCTACACCCTTTATGGTTCTGCCATTTATCGTGTAGCTCCCCCCTATGTTAGTTCTACCAAAATGCATCACTTCGCATTTATCTGGATTGAACTCCATCTGCCATGTCTTTGCCCAAATTTCCAGCCTATCTATATCCTTCTGTAGCCTCTGACAATGTTCCTCACTATCTGCAAGTCCAGCCATTTTCGTGTTGTCCGCAAACTTACTGATCACCCCAGTTACACCTTCTTCCAGATTGTTTATATAAATCACAAACAGCAGAGGTCCCAATGCAGAGCCCTGCGGAGCACCACTAGTCACAGGCATCCGGCTGGAAAAAGACCCTTCCACTACTACCCTCTGTCTTCTATGACCAAGCCAGTTCTCCACCCATCTAGCCACCTCCCTCTTTATCCCATGAGATCCAACCTTTTGCACCAACCTACCATGAGGGACTTTGTCAAATGCTTTACTAAAGTCCATATAGACGACATCCACGGCCCTTCCCTCGTCAACCATTCTAGTCACTTCTTCAGAAAACTCCACCAGGTTAGTGAGGCATGACCTCCCTCTCACAAAACCATGCTGACTATCATTAATGAGTTTATTCCTTTCTAAATGCGCATACATCCTATCTCTAAGAATCCTCTCCAACAACTTCCCTACCACGGACGTCAAGCTCACCGACCTATAATTTCCCGGGTTATCCTTCCTACCCTTCTTAAATAACGGGACCACATTAGCTATCCTCCAATCCTCTGGGACCTCACCTGTGTCCGGTGACGAGACAAAGATTTGCGTCAGAGGCCCAGCGATTTCATCTCTCGTCTCCCTGAGCAGCCTTGTATAGATTCCATCAGGCCCTGGGGATTTGTCAGTCTTTATATTCCCTAAAAAACCGAACATTTCCTCCCTTGTAATGGGAGATTTTCTCTAACGGGTCAACACTCCCCTTCGAGACACTCCCAGTCAACACATCCCTCTCCTTTGTGAATACCGACGCAAAGTATTCATTTAGGATCTCCCCTACTTCTTTGGGCTCTAAGATGTGCTGGTTAGGTGCATTGGCCATGCTAAATTCTCCCTCAGTGTACCCGAACAGGTGCCGGAATGTGGCGACTAGGGGATTTTCACAGGGACTTCATTGCAGTGTTAATGTAAGCCTACTTGTCACCAATAAACAAACTTTAAAACTTTAAGATACTCTGATGGAGAGCCGGTGCAGATGCGATGGGCTGAATGGCCTCCTTTTGCACTGTCGGGATTCTGTGAGAGGACTCTCAAACTCCCAACATGAAATTAATTGCAGGTGGCTTGAGCATGGCCAGGATTTCCATGGCAATCTTCCGCTATGCAGCCAATTAGCCTCCAGTGAAGCTGGTTAACAATGGTTGGTGGGCAGAAGCTAGTGCCAGCACAGGGAGGCTAATAAAGAACAAACAAAGAACAAAGAACAATACAACCCAGGAACAGGCCCTTCGGCCCTCCAAGCCCGCGCCGCTCCCTGGTCCAAACGAGACCATTCTTTTGTATCCCTCCATTCCCACTCCGTTCATGTGGCTATCTATATAAGTCTTAAATGTTCCCAGTGTGTCCGCCTCCACCACCTTGCCTGGCAGCGCATTCCAGGCCCCCACCACCCTCTGTGTAAAATATGTCCTTCTGATATCTGTGTTAAACCCCTTCCCCTTCACCTTGAACCTATGACCCCTCGTGAACGTCACCACTGACCTGGGGAAAAGCTCCCCACCGTTCACCCTTTCTATGCCTTTCATAATTTTATACACCTCTATCTATGTCTCTTTGCAGCCTACAACAGCCCTCCACCTCTATTTTATACAATTTTATACACCTCTATTAGGTCTACAAGTGGACTACATCCACGCCCCTTCCTTCGTCAATCGTTTTTGTCACCTCCTCAAAAATCTCAACCAAATTTGTGAGGCATGACCTCCCTCGTACAAAACTATGCTGTCTATCGCTAATGAGATTATTCAGTTCTAAATGCGCATATATCCTATCTCTAAGAATTTTCTCCAACAACTTCCCTACCACGGACGTCAAGCTCACCGGCCTATTATTACCCAGGTTATCCTTGCTACCCTTCTTAAATAACGGGACCACATTTGCTATCCTCCAATCCTCTGGGACCTCACCTGTGTCCAGTGAAGAGACAAAGATTTCTGTTAGAGGCCCAGCAATTGCATCTCTCGCCTCACTGAGGAGTCTAGGATAGATACCATCCGGCCCTGGGGATTTGTCTGTCTGAATGTTTCCTAAAAAACCTAACACTTCCTCCCTCGTAATTGAGATTTTTTGAGCAAATTGCTACCAAATAAACCTGTTGGACTTTAACCTGGTGTTGTTAAAAGCCTAGCTGAGCCAGCAGACTGTTTCTGTTATTGCAGGAGCAGTGATCTCACGTTGGGAGAGCAGAGACAAACAATGGGTGGTGTGTCCTTCATTTCTGTGGTCAGGCAGATGGAGTAGGAAGTTGAGGGGCGACCTGATAGAAGTCTACAAAATTATGAACGGCATGGACAGAAGTCAGAAGCTTTTTCCCAGAGTCCATTATGAGGGGGCATAGGTTTAAGGTGTGAGGGGCAAGGTTTAAAGGAGATTTACGAGCCAAGTTTTTTTACAGAGGATGGTGGGTGCCTGGAGCTTGCTGCCGGGGGAGGTAATGGAAGCAGATACGATAGTGACTTTTAAGTGGTATCTGGATAAATACATGAATAGGATGGGAATAGAGGAATATGGTCTCTGGAAGGGTAGGGAGTTTTAGTTCAGTCGGGCAGCATGGTCGGTGCAGGCTTGGAGGGCCGAAGGGCCTGTTCCTGTGCTGTAATTTTCTTTATTCTTTGTTCAATCAGATTGGATGGAGACCAACTTGTTGCAGAAGGTGAGGCAGGTGCTGAGCCAGGAGAGAGTGAGAAAGGTAATGGCTGCGGGAGCCAAACTTTCTGACAATTATTTGCACTGGAGCCTCTGTAACCCTTGGGGATGAGAGGAATCTCCAGAGCATGGACAGGCAGGAGGATGGAAATGGATGAGGAAGTTGTTAACATCACTATCATCTCTCCCGCAGGGCCAGTAACGCATGAAGTGTTGCCAAGAACATTGGAGCCACCTGAGGTCTCAGAGAAGGAGTGACCAGCAGCAGGGATTACACCAGTTGAGTGCAAACTTCACCAGCGTTGCCACTCTTGCAGTGGCATTGACCCACGTTTAGAATGGGTGACATCATCCACAAGCACATGCAGGCAGTGATAGCCTGTCTTGTCCTGTCCTGTCATAGAGTCACAGAGTCATAGAGGTTTACAGCATGGAAACAGGCCCTTCGGCCCAACTTGTCCATGCCGCCCTTTTTTTTAATCCCCTAAACTAATCCCAATTGCCCGCATTTGGCCCTTACCCCTCTATACCCATTTTATCCATGTAACTGTCTAAATACTTTTTAAAAGACAAATTTGTACCCACCTCTACTACTACCTCTGGCAGCTTGTTCCAGACACTCACCACTCTCTGTGTGAAAAAATTGCCCCTCTGGACACTTTTGTATCTCTCCCCTCTCACCTTAAACCTATGCCCTCTAGTTTTAGACTCCCCTACCTTTGGGAAAAGATATTGACTATCTAGCTGATCTGTGCCCCTCATTATTTTACAGACCTCTATAAGATCACCCCTCAGCCTTCTACGCTCCAGAGAAAAAAGTCCCAGTCTATCCAGCCACTTCTTATAACTCAAACCATCAAGTCCTGGTAGTATCCTGGTAAATCTTTTCTGCACTCTTTCTAGTTTAATAATATCCTTTCTATAATAGGGTGACCAGAGCTGTACACAGTATTCCAAGTGTGGCTTTACCAATGTCTTGTACAACTTCAACAAGACGTTCCAACTCCTGTATTCAGTGTTCTGACCGATGAAACCAAGCATGCCGAATGCCTTCTTCACCACTCTGTCCACCTGTGACTCCACTTTCAAGGAGCTATGAACATGTACCTCTAGATCTCTTTGTTCTGTAACTATCCCCAACGCCCTACCATTAACTGAGTAAGTCCTGCCCTGGTTCAATCTACCAAAATGCATCACCTTGCATTTATCTAAATTAAACTCCATCTGCCATTTGTCAGCCCACTGGCCCAATTGATCAAGATCCCGTTGCAATTGGAGATAACTTTCTTCACTGTCCACTATGCCACCAACCTTGGTGTCATCTGCCTCCTATAACCATGCCTCCTATATTCTCATCCAAATCATTAATATGAATGACAAATAACAGTGGACCCAGTAATGATCCCTGAGGCACACCGTTGGTCACAGGCCTCCAGTTTGAAAAACAACCTCTACAACCACTCTCTGGCTTCTGTCAAGAAGGCAATTTTGTATCCATTTAGATACCTCACCCTGGATCCTGTGAGATTTAACCTTATGCAACAACCTACCATGCGGTACCTTGTCAAAGGCCTTGCTAAAGTCCATGTAGACAACATAAACTGCACTGCCCTCATCGACCTTCTTGGTTACCTCTTCGAAAAACTCAATTAAATTTGTGAGACATGATTTTCCACTCACAAAGCCATGCTGACTGTCCCTAATCAGTCCTTGCGTCTCTAAATGCCTGTAGATCCTGTCTCTCTACCTTCCAACAACTTACCAATCACAGATGTGAGGCTCACTGGCCTGTAGTTCCCAGGCTTTTCCCTGCAGCCCTTTTTAAACAAAGGCACAACATTTGCCACTCTCCAATCTTCAGGCACCTCACCCTTGCCTAACGATGATTCAAATATCTCTGCTAGGGGACCCGCAATTTCCTTCCTAGCCTCCCACAATGTCCTGGATACAGTTCATCAGGTCCCGGAGATTTATCTACCTTGATGAGCTTTAATACTTCCAGCACCTCTTTCTCTGTAATATGTACACTCCTCAAGACATCACTATTTATTTCCCCAAGTTCCCTAACATCCATGCTTTTCTCAACAGTAAATACTGATGAGAAATATTCATTTAGGATCTCACCCATCCCTTGTGGATCTGCATATAGATGACATTGTTGATCCTTAAGAGACCCTACTCGCTCCCTTGTTACTCTTTTGCCCTTTATATATTTATAGAAGCTCTTTGGATTCTCCTTTGCCTTATCTGCCAAAACAATCTTGTGTCCCCTTTTTGCCCTCCTGATTTCTCTCTTAAATCTATACGCTTCAAGGGATTCACTTGATTCCAGCTGCCTATGTATGTCATGTGCTTCTTTTTTCTACTTGACCAGGGCCTCAATATCCCGAGTCATCCAGGGTTCCCTACTTCTACCAGCCTTGCCCTTCACTCTAAGAGGAATATGCCTACCCTGAACCCTGGTTAACACATTTTTGAAAGCCTGCCACTTAACAGACATCCCTTTGCCTTCCCACAGACTCCCTCAATTAACTTTTGAAAGTTCCTGCCTGATACCATCAAAATTGGCCTTGCCCCAATTTAGAATTTTAACTTTTGGGCCAGACCTATTATTCTCCACAGTTATCTTAAAACTAATAGAATTATGGTCACTGGTCCCAAAGTGATCCCTCACTACCACTTCTGTCACCTGCTCTTCCTTATTTCCCAAGAGGAGGTCAAGTTTTGCCCCCTCTCTAGCCAGGCCATCTACATACTGAATGAGAAATTCCTGTCCTGTCCTGTCCTATCCCCATCAGAGAATTGAGAACAGGCCCAGCAATGCTCTGCTTCCCGCAGATACTGAGCCTCGGTTACCCCATTGGAACAGCAGCAGGAAACGAGTCGACATCAGTCTGAGTTCCCAGCGATTGTTCTAGTCAACATCTTGTCAATATCTTTTCCCAAAGGTAGGGGAGTCTAAAATTAGAGGGCATAGGTTGAAGATGAGAGGGGAAGAGATACCAACGGGACCAGAGGGGCAATTCTTTCACTCAGAGGATGGTGAGTGTCTGGAATGAGCTGCCACAGGTAGTAGTAGAGACAGGTACAACTTTGTCTTTTAAAAAACATTTAGACAGTTACATGGGTATAGAAGGATATGGGCCAAACACGGGCAATTAGGACTAGCTTAATGGTAAAAACTGGGCAGCATGGACAAGTTGGGCTGAAGGGCCTGTTTCCGTGCTGTAAACCTCTATGACTCTAAGATCTCTCCCACTGTAGATGGCATAAATGGCTCCATGTGTCTGGAACGGTATGAGTGCAAATCCATTTCCATTGAGCGAGTGCCTAACCTCATGGAAAGCCCTATTCAGCAGCGTGGAGGCTGGAGATGTGCATTGTCCTCGGCCGGAGGGCCTCATGCTTCAGCAGTGTTGAGTAGAGGGTTGGCATTCCATGGGCCTATTACCGAGTATTGTCCCATTCCTGGTAGACAAGGCAGTGCGAATGCCCTGTGAAAGAATCGAGGAACAGATGCCTAAAGATGATGGGTGCTCAGCTTAAGAGCTTGCTGCTGCTGACGTGGAGCATTGTCCACTTTGACTGTGGCATGAACATTACAGCCAGCCTCAGTGACAGAGCATGCTCCTGCACAGATACAAGTTGCCCCACCTGTGCTGGGTCTCCCTAAGGCTCCGCAACCCATAACCCACCCACGGCAGGATGTTAAACTTGAAACACTAACTCTATTTCCTTCGCCATAGATGGTGCCGTATCTGCTGGGTGTTTACAGCATTTTCTGTTCTTTTTCTTTCTATTTCTAGCATCTGGCGTATTTTGCCTTTGTTTAACTAATTCATGAATTAAATGAGTTTAAATTCCCCAGATGCTGTGGTGGGATTTGAACTCATGAGTATTAACCCAGGCCTTTGGACTACTAGACCAATAATATAACCTCTGTGCTACCTTGTCCCTTAACACCCCAACCTCTACCCCCAACTCTAAGCACAGACTTTCACAATCATCGCCTCGCCACTGCCCTCCCCACCCCATTCCTAACTTTTTGACTTGATTTGATTTATTATTGTCACATGTATTAACATACAGTGAAAAGTATTGTTTCTTGCGCGTTATACAGACAAAACACACCGTTCATAGAAAAGGAGAGTGCAGAATGTAGTGTTACAGTCATAGCGAGGGTGTAGAGAAACATCAACTTAATGCAAGGTAAGTCCATTCAGATGTCTGACAGCAGCAGGGAAGAAGCTGGTCTTGAATCAGTTGGTACGTGACCTCAGACTTTTGTATCTTTGTCCCGACAGAAGAAGGTGGAAGAGAGTAAGTCTGGGGTGGGTGGGGTCCTTAATTATGCTGGCTGCTTTTCCGAGGCAGCAGGAAATGTGGACAGAGTCATAGAATCTCTGCAGTACAGAAGGAGGCCATTCGGCCCATTGAGTCTGTACCAACCACAATCCCACCCAGGCCGTATTCCCTGCTAATCCCCCTGACACTAGGGTCAATTTAGCATGGCCAATCAACTTAACCCACACATCTTTGGACTGTGGGAGGAAACCGGAGCACCCGGAGGAAACCCACACAGACACAGGCAGAATGTGCAAACTCTACGCAGACAGTGATCCGAGGCTGGAATTGAACCTGGGACTCTGGAACTGTGAAGCAGCAGTGCTAACCACTATGCCACCGTGCCGCCCAATGTCAATGTAATGAGTCAATGGAGAGGAGACTGGTTTGCTTGACTGACTGGGCTCAACCTGCCAAAAACTATTTCTGTGGGCAATAGCGGCAGTCTCACATCCCGCCCTTTCCTTCTTGACCATGATCTTTGATGACCCAGTGGTGGCAACGTAATTCCTTCTTTGCCAGTTTTGGGTGGGAGTCAGTGTTGGAGTTATAAACCTGAGAGTCAAAATCTGTCCAGCCATGAATTAACTGAAAGGATTTTCCTCATTTCAATCTAAATAAAATTAATCTCTCGCGACTTGAAAGGGAAATGGTTCCAATTATAAGTGGCCAGATGGCCCACTCTGTTAATTTTGTTATTGTAACAGAGAGATAAAAATAATTGCGAGTGCTGGAACTGTGAAACAAAGGCAGAAGATTGTAGAAATAAATAGTAAGCCTGTCAGCATCTATTAAAAGAAAAGCCAGATTTATATTTTCAGTTTAGACACTTTATCCAACCCTAAATGTGAAAGACAAGCAAGCAAGACAAATAAGGGGAAACAGGGATATGAACAACAGGTTAAAGTTAAACAGCTACAAAGGGCTGAAGAGAAAAGCAAGCATTGTTAATTTAAGGCTATTCAAGTCTTTGGGTGAGATCTTACGACTGTTCACGCCAGCGGGATCTTCCCACCCTGCCGACGGTGCGCCCCCCACCAGGGGTTTCCCAGCATCGCAGGGTGGATTCAATGGGAAATCCCATTGACAGTGGCGGAGTCCATCCAATGGCAGGCCACCTCTTGCCACTGAGAAACACGCCATGGGGAGACAAGAGAACATCGCCCCTTGTCTTTGTGGCCTACTTGGATAGACATCACGGAGTCTTGGGAACAGCGTATTTTTACATACATATTTTCCAAACTAGGATGTATTTCAGTCACTGATATAAACAGATGTTTGTGCAGTAATAAAAATGCTGGAAAAACTCACCTGGCGGATTTGGAAAGAGAAACAGAGCTAATGGGAAGAATAATCCAGCTTTTTGCAGTGGAATCCATGACATCCCTGCGTCAATCTACGTGCGATGGAAAAATTTCCCCAATTACGCTGAAGGGAGGGACAAATGTGGGATTCCTGGCCCCTCGCGGCAGGTTGTTAATTAGGCTCAGTAATGAGCCGTTCCCAATATCCCTGAGCCCATCACAATTCAGTAGTGGCTCAGGAATTAAATGGGATGAGCATGGCTTTCCAACACCTCCTGAAGGCCGCCTAGTAAACCCCGTCCCGTTTGCCCGCAGCCGGTTCCCGCTATCAGCCAATCGGAGGACCTGGCATTGGGAGGAGGAGGGGCCATTGAAAGACACACACCCTTGTCTCCAAGCTCCCTGCCGTGACCTCCACGTCATACAGACCCTCATGATGTGGAGACTGTCTGGGCTGACTGCTATATGAAGTGTGCATTATTGGGGTCAGTTTAGCTCAGTTGGTTGGACAGCTGGTTAGTGAGGCAGAGCGACGCCAACAGCATGGGTTCAATTCCCATACTGGCTGAGGTTATTCATGAAGGCCCCACCTTCTCAACCTTGCCCCTCGCCTGAGAGATGGTGACCATCAGGTTAAATCACCACCAGTCAGCTCTCCCCCTCAGAGTGGAGACCAGCCTATGGTCATCTGGGTCAACTTCTTTTATCTTTACAATATTGGGAATTGTAACACAACCTGATTGAAAAAATTCTGTTTAACTCTTTGTGATGAAGTGGTGCCTTGCAGCCCCTGGAAATGTCTATAATATGGCAGGGGGATGGGAACTGGTGCAGGAAGTCAGCGGGAAGTAAAGTGGAGACAGAAACAAAAGGCAGTTAGGGGAAAAGTAATAAGGTGGCTGAATTAACTGCGCAGACAATCATTAGCGGATGTGAAGTAATTGGGATCACGGAATCCTGGCTCCCATGGTGACCAGGATGGGAACTCACCATCCAGGGGTATTCAATAGGAAAGGAAAGGGGGTGGGGTAGTGTTGCTGATTAAAGAGGAAATTAATGCAATAGACATTAGAAGGACATTAGCCAGGACAATGTGGAATCTGTTTGGGTGGAGCTGCGGAACATCAAAGGACAAAAAATGCTAGTGGGAGTTGTGTACAGACCACCACAGTAGTGTTGAGCTTGGGGATGGCATCAAGCAGGAAATTAGAGATGCGTGCAGTAAGGGTACAGCAGTTATCATGGGTGACTTCAATTTGCATATTGATTGGGCTCACCAAACTGGTAGCAATGCGATGGAGGAGGTTTTCTTGGAATGTATAAGGGATGGTTTTCTCGATCAATATGTTGAGGAACCAACCAGAGAGCAGGCCATCCTAGACTGGGTATTTAATAATGAGAGAGGATTAATTAGCAACCTTGTGGTGTGAGATCCTTTGGGGAAGAGTGACCACAGTATGGCAGAATTCTTCATTAAGATGGAGAGTGGCACAGTTAAGTCTGAGACGAGGGTCTTGAATTTGAGAAAAGCTAACTTTGATGGTATGAGACATGCATTGGCTAAGATAAGCTGGCAAACGATACTTAAGGAATTGACAGTGGATAGGCAATGGCAGATATTTAAAGAACACATGGATGAACTTCAGCAACTGTCCATCTCTGTTTGGCGTAAGAGTAAATTGGGGAAGGTGGCTCGTCCATGGCTAAAAAGGGAAATCAGGGATAGTGTTAAAGCCAAAGAGGAGGCATATAAATTGGCCAGAAAAAGCAGCAAACCCGAGGACAGGGAGAAATTTAAAATCCTGCAGAGGAGGACAAAAGTTTTAATTCGGAAGGGGAAAATAGAATACGAGAGTAGGCTTACAAAAAACATAAAAACTGGCTGTAAATGCTTCTATAGATATGTGAAGAAAAAAAGACTGGTGAAGACAAATGTAGGTCCCTTACAGTTAGAATCAGGTGAATTCGTAATTGGCAACAAAGAGATGGCAGACCAGTTGAACAAATACGTTGGATCTGTCTTATAGGAATCATAGAAACTCTACAGTGCAGAAGGAGGCCATTTGGTCCATTGAATCTGCAGTGACAATCCCACCCCAGGCACTATCCCCACAACCCCACACATTTACCCAGCTAATCCCTCTAACCTACACATCCTGGGACACTATGGGCAATTTAGCGTGGCCAATCAACCTAACCCGCACATCTTAATGAAGACGGACACAAATAACCTTCCAGAAATACGAGGGGACAGAGGGTCTAGCATGAAGGAGGAACTGAAGGAAATCCTTATTAGTCAGGAAATTGTATTGGGGAAATTGCTGGGATTAAAACCCAATAAGTTCCCAGGGCTTGATACTCTGCATCTCAAAGTACTCAAGGAAGTGGCCCTAGAAATTGTGGACGTATTGGTGATCATTTTCCAGCATTCTACAGACTCTGAAAGAGTTCCAGTGGATTGGAGGGTAGCTAATGTGACCCCACTTTTTAAAAAAGGAAGGAGAGAGAAAACAGGGACATCGGTGGTGGGGAAAATGCTAGAGTCAATTATTAAGGATGTAATAACTGAGCATTTGGAAAGCAGTTACAGGATTGGTCCAAGTCCGCATGGATTCACTAAAGGGAAATCAGAGAACAAAGAACAAAGAAAATTACAGCACAGGAATAGGCCCTCCAAGCCTGCACCGACCATGCTGCCCGACTTAACTAAAATCCCCTGCCCTTCCAGGGACCATATCCCTCTATTCGCATCCTATTCGTGTACTTGTCAAGACGCCCCTTAAAAGTCATTACCGTATCCGCTTCCACTACCTCCCCCAGCAACGAGTTCCAGGCACCCACTACTCTCTATGTAAAAAATCTGCCTCGTACATTTCCTTTAAACCTTGCCCCTCGCACCTTAAACCTATGCCCTCTAGTAATTGACTCTTCCATCCTGGGAAAAAACTTCTGACTATTCACTCTGTCCATGCCTCTCATAATCGTGTAGACTTCGATCAGGTCCCCCCTCAACCTCCGTTGCTCCAGTGAGAACAAACCACGTTTCTCCAACCGCTCCTCATAGCTAATGCCCTCCATACCAGGCAACATCCTGGTAAATCTTTTCTGTACCCTCTCCAAAGCCCCCACATCCGTCTGGTAGTGTGGGGATCAGAATTGAACACTATATTCCAAGTACGGCCTAACTAAGGTTCTATAAAGCTGCAACATGACTTGCCGATGAAGGCAAGCATGCCGTATGCCTTCTTGACTACCTTCTCCACCTGCATTGCCACTTTCAATGACCTGTGTACCTGTACACTCAGATCCCTTTGCCTATCAATAATCATAAGGGTTCTGCCATCTACTGTATATTTCCTATCTATATTAGATCTTCCAAAATGTATTACCTCACATTTGTCCGGATTAAACTTCATCTGCCATCTCTCTGCCCAAGTCTCCAACTGATCTATATCCTGCTGTATCCTCTGATGGTCCTCATCGCTATTCACAAATCCACCAACCTTTGTGTTGTCCGCAAACTTACTAATCAATCCAGTTACATTTTCCTCCAAATCATTGATATAAGAACATAAGAAATAGGAGCAGGAGTAGGCCATCTAGCCCCTCGAGCCTGCCCCACTATTCAATAAGATCATGGCTGATCTGATAG
This sequence comes from Mustelus asterias, assembly GCF_964213995.1. Taxonomy (NCBI): domain Eukaryota; kingdom Metazoa; phylum Chordata; class Chondrichthyes; order Carcharhiniformes; family Triakidae; genus Mustelus; species Mustelus asterias. The sequence continues at coordinate 175,021,869 of NC_135801.1, read as the reverse complement.
TGGTTTAATTCCACTTACCCGCCCGCTGCCCATAACCCTGAATTCCCTTATTGATCAGAAATCTATCTCCCTGTGACTTAAACATATTTAACAAGGTAGCCTCCACTGCTTCAATGGGCAGAGAATTCCAGAGATTCACTACCTTCTGAGAGAAGACGTTCCTCCTCAACTCTGTCCTAAACTGACTCCCCCTTATTTTGAGGCCGTGTCCTCTAGTTCTTGTTTCCTTTCTAAGTGGAAAGAATCTCTCTGCCTCTACCCTGTCTAGCCCCTTCATTATCTTATATGTCTCTATAAGATCTCCCCTCAGCCTTCTAAACTCCAACGGGTACAGGCCCAATCTACTCAATCTCTTCCCATAAGCTAACCCCCTCATCTCCGGTACCAACGTGGTGAACCTTCTCTGCACTCCCTCCAAGGCTTCTGCAAATAAGGGGACGAAAATTGCACACAGTACTCAAGTTGCAGCCTCACCAGTACCTTGTACAATTGCAGCAAGACCTTTTATACTCCATCCCCTTCGCGATAAAGGCCAACATTCCATTTGCCTTCTTGATCACCTGCTGCACCTGCAAACTGAGTTTTTGCGATTCATGCACAAGGACCCCCAGGTCCCTCTGCACAGTAGCATGTTGTAATTTTTCACCATTAAAATAATAGTCCATTTTACTATTATTCCTTCCAAAGTGGATAACCTCACACTTGTCAACGTTATACTCCAACTGCCAGATCCTCGCCCACTCACTTAGCCTATCCAAATATATATTACAAACAGCAAAGGTCCCAGCACTGATCCCTGAGGAACACCACTTGTCACAGCCTTCCATTCAGAAACGTACCCTTCCACTGCTACCCTCTGTCTACCTTCTTTGACTGAGCCAGTTTTGTATCCATCTTGCCAGCTCACCTCTGATCCCATGCGACTTCACCTTCTGCACCAGTCTGCCATGAGGGACCTTGTCAAAGGCCTTACTGAAGTCCATGTAGACAACATCCACTGCCCTACCCTCATCAATCATCTTCATCACTTCCTCGAAAAACTCGATCAAGTTCGTGAGACACGACCCCCCCCTTCACAAAACCATGTTGCCTCTCACTAATACGTCCACTTATTTCCAAGTGGGAATAAATCCTGTCTCAAAGAATCCTCTTCAATAATTTCCCTACCACTGATGTAAGGCTCACCGGTAATTACCTGGATTATTCTTGCTACCCTTCTTAAACAAAGGAACAACATTGGCTCTTCTGCAATCCTCTGGGACCTCCCCTGTAGCCAGTGAGGATACAAGGATTTCTCTCAAGGCCCCAGCAATTTCCTCTCTTGCCTCTCTCAGTATTTTGGGCTATATCCCATCAGGCCCTGGGGACTTGTCTATCTTAATGTTTCTCAAGAACCCCAATACCTCCTTTTTGATCTCAACATGACTCAAACTATCTACACATCCTTTCCCAGACTCATCATCCACCAAGTCCTTCTCTTTGGTGAATACTGACGCAAAGTACTCATTTAATACCTCGCCCATTTCCTCTGGCTCCTCACATAAATTCCCTCCCTTGTCCTTGAGTGGGCCAACCCTCTCCCTGGCTACCCTCTTGCTCTTTATATATGTATAAAAAGCCTTGGGATTTTCCTTAATCCTGCTGGCCACTGATTTTTCATGACCCCTTTTAGCCCTTCTTACTCCTTGCTTAAGTTTCTTTCTACTTTCCTTGTATTCCACACTTGCTTCATGTGTTCCCAGCCTCCTAGCTTTGACAAATGCTTCCTTTTTCTCTTTCACTAGGCTCACAATATCTCTCGTTATCCAAGGTTCCCAAAACTTGCCATACTTATCCTTCATCCTTACAGGAATGCGCCGGTCCTGAATCCCTATCAACTTACACTTGAAAGTCTCCTACATGCCAGATGTTGATTTGCCCTCAAACATCTGCCCCCAATCTACATTCTTCAGTTCCTGCCTAATATTGTTGTAATTAGCCTTCCCCCAATTTAGCACCTTAACTTGAGGACTACACTTATCTTTATCCATCAGTACCCTAAAGCTTACTGAATTGTGGTCACTGTTCCCGAACTGCTCTCCTACTGGAACATCGACCACCTGGCCGGGCTCATTCCCCAATACCAGATCCAGTATGGCCCCTTCCTTAGTTGGACTATCGACATACTGTTTCAGGAAGCCCTCCTGGATGCTCGTTACAAACTCTTCCCCATCCACGCCCCTAGCACTAAGTGAGTTCCAGTCAATATAGGGGAAATTAAAATCTCCCACCACAACAACCCTGTTATTTTTACACCTTGCCAAAATCTGCCTACATATCTGTTCCTTTATCTCCCGCTGGCAGTTGGGTGGCCTATAGTAAACCCCCAACATTGTGACTACACCTTTCCTATTCCTGAGCTCTACCCATATTGCCTCGCTGTATGAGCCCTCCGAGGTGTCCTCCCGCAGTACAGCTTTGATATTCTCCTTAACCAGTAGTGCAACTCCCCCACCCCTTTTACATCCCCCTCTATCCCGCCTGAAACATCTGTATCCTGGAATGTTAAGCTGCCAATCCTGTCCTTCCCTTAACCAAATCGTGCTTGACAAATCTTCTGGAATTTTTTGAGGATGTGACAAGTAGAGTAGACAAGTGTGAAACAGTGGATGTTGCATCTGGATGTTGCAAAAGGCCTTTGACAAGGTCCTACACAAGAGATTAGTGAGCAAAATTAAAGCTCATGGTATTGGGGGTAATGTATTGACGTGGATAGAGAACTCGTTTGTAGACAGAAGGCAGAGAGTGAGGATTAATGGGTCCTTTTCAGAGTGGCAGGCGGTGACTAGTGGGGTATCGTAGGGTTCAGTGCTGGGAACCCAGCTATTCACAATATACATTAATGATTTGGACGCGGGAACTGAATGCAATATCTCTAAATTTGCAGACAACACTAAGCTGGCTGGCAGTGTGTGCTGCGAGGAGGATGCTAAGAGGCTGCAGGGTGACTTGGACAGGTTGGCTGAGTGGTGAAATACTTGGCAAATGCAATATAATGTGGATAAATATGAGGTTATGCACTTTGGTGGCAAAAACAGGAAGGAAGATTATTATTTGAATGGTGGTAGTTTAAGAAACTACCACCGCTTTCCTCCCACAGACCAAAGATGTGCAGGCTAGGTTGATTGGCCATTCTAAATTGACTCTTAGTGTCCCGGGATGCATAGGTTAGAGGGGTTAGTGGGTAAATATGTAGGGATATGTGGATAGGGCCTGGGTGGGATTGTGGTTGGTGCAGACTCGATGGGCTGAATGGTCTCTTTCTACACTGTAGGATTCTATGAAAAGGGGAAGTGCAACGTGATCTCGGTGTCATGGTGGAACAATCGCTAAAATTTGGCATGCAAAAAATCAGGCAGTGAGGAAAGCTAATGGCATGCTGGCCTTCATAGCACGAGGATTGGAGTATAGGAGTAAGGATGTCTTGCTGCAGTTATACAGTGCCTTGGGTGAACATAGAACATAGAACATAGAAAGCCACAGCACAAACAGGCCCTTCGGCCCACAAGTTGCGCTGATCATATCCCTACCTCTAGGCCTATCTATAGCCCTCAATCCCATTAAATCCCATGTACTCATCCAGAAGTCTCTTAAAAGACCCCAACGAGTTTGCCTCCACCACCACCGACGTCAGCCGATTCCACTCACCCACCACCCTCTGAGTGAAAAACTTACCCCTGACATCTCCTCTGTACCTACCCCCCAGCACCTTAAACCTGTGTCCTCTCGTAGCAACCATTTCAGCCCTTGGAAATAGCCTCTGAGAGTCTACCCTATCCAGACCTCTCAACATCTTGTAAACCTCTATCAGGTCACCTCTCATCCTTCGTCTCTCCAGGGAGAAGAGACCAAGCTCCCTCAACCTATCCTCATAAGGCATGCCCCCCAATCCAGGCAACATCCTTGTAAATCTCCTCTGCACCCTTTCAATGGCTTCAACATCTTTCCTGTGATGAGGTGACCAGAACTGCGCGCAGTACTCCAAGTGGGGTCTAACCAGGGTCCTATAAAGCTGCAGCATTATCTCCCGACTCCTAAACTCAATCCCTCGATTAATGAAGGCTAGTACGCCATACGCCTTCTTGACCGCATCCTCCACCTGCGAGGACGATTTAAGAGTCCTATGGACCCGGACCCCAAGGTCCTTCTGATCCTCTACACTGCTAAGAATGGTACCCTTCATATTATACTGCTGCTTCATCCCATTGGATCTGCCAAAATGGATCACTACACACTTGTCCGGGTTGAAGTGCATCTGCCACTTCTCCGCCCAGTCTTGCATTCTATCTATGTCTCGCTGCAACTTCTGACATCCCTCCAAACTATCCACAACACCACCTACCTTGGTGTCGTCAGCAAGCTTACCAACCCATCCCTCCACTTCCTCATCCAGGTCATTTATGAAAATGACAAACAGCAAGGGTCCCAGAACAGATCCCTGGGGCACTCCACTGGTCACTGACCTCCATGCAGAGAAAGACCCCTCCAGAGCCACTCTCTGCCTTCTGCAGGCAAGCCAGTTCTGGATCCACAAGGCAACAGCCCCTTGGATCCCATGCCCTCTCACTTTCTCAAGAAGTCTTGCATGGGGGACCTTATCGAACGCCTTGCTGAAGTCCATATAGACCACATCCACCGCTCTTCCTTCGTCAATGTGTTTGGTCACATTTTCAAAGAACTCAACCAGGCTCGTAAGGCACGACCTGCCCTTGACAAAGCCGTGCTGACTACTTTTGATCATACTAAACTTCTCTAGATGATCATAAATCCTGTCTCTCAGGATCCTCTCCATCAACTTACCAACCACTGAGGTTAGACTCACTGGTCGGTAATTTCCCGGGCTGTCCCTGTTCCCTTTCTTGAATATAGGGACCACATCTGCAATCCTCCAATCCTCCGGAACCTCTCCCGTCTCCATCGACGATGCAAAGATCATCGCCAAAGGCTCCGCAATCTCCTCCCTCGCCTCCCACAGTAACCTGGGGTACATCCCATCCGGTCCCGGCGACTTACCAACCTTGATGCCATTCAATAGTTCCAACACATCCTCTTTCTTTATGTCCACATGCTCGATCCTTTCTGTCCACCGCAAACCAGCAGTACAACCACCCAGATCCCTTTCCACCGTGAATACTGAGGTAAAGTATTCATTAAGCACCTCCGCCATTTCTAACGGTTCCGCACAAACTTTTCCCCCTTCACCTTTTAAGGGTCCTATGCCTTCACATCTCATCCTTTTACTCTTGACATATTTGTAGAAAGCCTTGGGATTCTCCTTAATCTTACCCGCCAAGGTCTTCTCATGACCCCTTCTCGCTCTCCTAATTTCCTTCTTAAGCTCCTTCCTACATCCCGTATACTCCTCTAAATCCTTAACACCTCCTAGCTCTCTGAACCTTCTGTACGCCTCTCTTTTCTTATTCACCAGGTTCATCACAACCTTCGTGCACCACGGTTCCCGTACCCTACCAACACCCCCCTGTCTCATCGGAACGTTGTCATGCAGAGCTCCAGACAAACATTCTTTGAAAATCCTCCTTCGGTACTTTTCCCCAAGAATGCCTCCTTCCAATTTACCCGTCTAATTTCCTCCCTGATGACACTGTATTTCCCTTTACTCCAGAGAAACACTTTCCTAGCCTGCCTGATCCTATCTCTTTCCAATGCTATCGTGAAGGAGATAGAATTATGATCGCTATCCCCAAGATGCTCACCCACCGAGAGATCCTCCACCTGTCCAGGTTCATTAGCCAGCACCAGATCAAGTACAGCCTCTCCTCTAGTAGGCTTATCCACATACTGTGTCAGGAAACTCTCCTGGACACACCTAACAAACTCCTCTCCATCCAAACCCCTAGCCCTAGGGATATTCCAATCTATGTTTGGGAAATTAAAATCTCCCATCACGACAACTCTGTTATTCCTACATCTCTCCAGGATCTGTTTCCCCATCTGCTCCTCAACATCTCTGTTACTATTGGGCGGTCTATAGAAAACACCCAGCAAAGTTACCGACCCCTTCCTGTTCCTAACCTCCACCCACAGAGACTCCGTAGTCAATCCCTCCACGGCGTCCACCTTCTCTACAGCCGTGACACTATCCCTGATCAACAGTGCCACTCCCCCCCCCTCTCTTGCCTCCCTCCCTGTCCTTCCTGAAACATCTAAAACCCGGCACCTGAAGCACCCAGTCCTGTCCCTGAGACATCCAAGTCTCCGTAATGGCCACCACATCACAATTCGAAGCAGCAATCCACGCTCTAAGCTCATCCACTTTATTCACTACACTCCTGGCATTAAAATAGACACATCTCAGACCTTCAGCCTGAGCACTTCCCTTCTCCATCACTCGTCTAACCTCCCTCTTACCCTGTCTACATTCCTTATCTATTTGCGAGCTAACCTCCTCGCTCACAGTCCCCTCATTTCGATTCCCTCCCCCCAACCTTTCTAGTTTAAAGTCTCTCCAGTAGCCTTAGCCAACCTTCCCGCCAGGATATTGGTCCCCCTGGGATTCAAGTGCCACCCGTCTTTTTTAAACAGGTCACACCTGCCCCTAAAGAGGTCCCAATGATCCAAGTACCCAAATCCTTGTCCCTTGCTCCAGTCCCTCAGCCACGCATTCATTCTCCACCGATTCCTGTTCTCACTCTCCCGCGGCACAGGCAGCAATCCCGAGATTACTACCTTTGCATTCCTCTTTCTCAGCTGTCTACCTAACTCCCTATATTCTCTTTTCATGACCCCTTCCCTCTTCCTACCTATGTCAGCAGTACCTATATGCATCATGACCTTCGGCTCCTCTCCCTCCCCCTTCAGGATTTCTGGGACTCGACCAGAGACATCCCGGACCCCTGCACCAGGGAGGCAAACCACCATCCGAGAGTCCCGTCTGTGTCCGCAAAAACACCTATCTGACCCCCTCACCGTAGAGTCCCCAATTAGCACTCCCCTCCTTTCCTTACCCTTTTGCACTACTGGGCCAGGCTCAGCTCCAGAGACACTGCCACCGCTGCTTCCCCCAGGTGGGCTGTCCTCCCCAGTAGTACTCAGACAGGAGTACTTATTATTAAGGGGCACATCCACCGGGGTGCTCACCATCAACCGAGCTTTCTCCTTCCTCACTGTTACCCAGTTACCCTCCTCCCGTGGTCCCGGTGTGACCACCTGCCGATAGCTCCTGTCAATGACCTCCTCACTATCCCTAACCCGGCGAAGGTCCTCGAGCTGCAATTCCAGTTCCCTAACATGGTCCCTTAGGAACCGCAGCTCAACACACCCAGCACAGATATGGTCGTCCGGGAGGCTAGGAGCCTCCAGGACCTCCCACATCCTACATTGGGAACAACATACTGGCCTCACACTCATAATTGCCCTTTTAAACACACAGGGAAAAAAAAAGTGAATGAAAATTTTAAACTTACCTTTCCTCCTCCTGTTTTCTCCAAAGCCCTGCTCTCACTGGGTCTTTTTTTTTAGGTTAGAGGAGGAGGGAGGGTGGGATACTCTACAAGTGTAGAGTATCGGAATTCCTCTTTGTTCCAATTTATTGGGGAAAAAAAAAAATCTCTCTCTCCCAGACCTCCCTGCGCGACCACTTCCGGGTTTAGATATTTAAAAAAAAACCCGCGAAAAAGTAAGTTAAAAAATAAAAGCGCTTACCCGCAGCACTCCTCTCGCGAATCTCTCCCTCTCTGCTGTACTTCCAAGAAGCAACACCTTGAGTATTGTGTGCAGTTTTGGTCTCCTAGTCTGAGGAAGGACTTTCCTGCTATTGAGGGAGTCCTGCGAAGGTTCACTTCTGGAATGGCAGGACTGACATATGAAGAGAGACTAGATCGACTGGGTTTGTACTCACTGGAATTTAGAAGAATAAGAGGGGATCTCATAGAAACATATAAAATCCTGATGGGACTGGACAGGCTAGATGCGGAAAGAATATTCCCGATGTTGGGGAAGTGTAGAACTAGGGGCCATAGTCTAAGAATAAGCCATTCAGAACTGAGGTGAGGAAGAACTTCTTCACTCAGCGAGTTGTGATTCTCGAGTTTCTGCTGAGGGAAAAGACTCAAAGTACTTCTTTTAACCTCAAGTTTGGACAATCTTCAAGGAATTTCTCTGGCACTCAGCCAATGATACCACCAGAAACTGTTATAATGTTCAATTATAGCCAATAGAGTTATTCGTTAACGACTCCTAAATGTTAATACTAAGTTGCATGTAAATCATGTAGTCTCACCATATATGGAATAATCAATGGTGCCCGGATGTCTGGCACTTGTCCAAATGATCATTCTTAGTTGGTCAACACAGGAAGTATCAGGTCACATCTCACTGGACAGGTCGTGAATTGCTTCGGTCTTCTCTGACTTGCATCAGTGTTTAACACAACTTGGCCAAAATTCGCAGCATGTTTGATTGTACCTCTTAACCATTCTCATTGTCACTGTTGTGATTGCATTCACCCCCCACCTGACAGCACTCCCTCCACTAATGGGAAACAGTCTAGTTTTCCTGCTGGCGTGGGCACCAATTTAAATCGTGACCTTGGTTTGTAACTTGCCCTGTGTTTCCTGTCAAGAATTGTCTGCGATTGTGTCGGTCGTTAGATCAATTCCACACCGCCGGCACTCAGAGCTGTGCGCTGGAAAACACCCATTATTCCTCACGTCGATGCAGAAGTATGACAGGTTCCTTCAACATGTTCCACGCAAAATCCCACTTGGCCAATACTTCATCATTCAAGGCATCAACACCTCACTGAATGCTATACGCCTGCAGATCCTGGTCAGAGATATCACTAATAAAAAACTCTGTGCTGGTTACATTATAAACAACGTTCCGGGACTTCTGCATTGTGCACTGCTGCCCGCACTGTTTCCCTAGCCCTGCATTCACTGGTAGGTTGGTACATCTGTCACCTGTGAAAACAGAACAGCAAAATTGCTGATTCTAGGGGCCCCTGTTGAATTTCGTCAATGCAAGGACATGTATGTCAGTGGCCGATCTGAATAATATCATGGATTGTTTGAATGTGCTCATGGTGCAAGGAACTGCAAGAATCAGATGGCCATCACGAGTAATGCTGTTTTTATTCAGGAACAATGGAGCTGTTTGTACACTGGGTCGTTTCTTTATCCCTCCCCCCCCCGTCAGACAACTGTGATTCAGCAGATTAAAGTGCCGGAAACTCAAAACACGTGAGACCAACTTCTTAAAATAAAACTAGTAGAGCAAGTAGTAATTAACAGCAGCAATGTAATTTAACAACCGCAAGAAGGATGTGATTGCAAGAGAAAGGGTACAGAGGAGGTTTACAAAGACGTCGCCGTCTGAAGTGGAAAATTTTAATCTGGAGGGAAGATTGGGAGGAGTTGCTTTCTTTAGAACAGAGGAGATTGAGGGACATTTAATTGAGGTTGACAACATTGTGAGGATCCCAGATAGAGTGGATAGGAAGAAACCATTTTCCTTAGTAGAGAGGTTAGTAACTGCGGGACATAGATATAAAGTAGTTGGCAGAAGGGATAGAAATTCATAGAATCCCTTCAGTGCAGAAAGAGACCATTCAGCCCATCAAGCGTGCACTGACAACAATCTGACCCAGGCCCTTTTCCTGTATCCCACATATTTACTCTGCTAATATGGAGTACCCGGTTTCCTCACACAGTCAAACCCATGAGGACACGGGGAGAATGTACAAACTCTACACAGACAGTGACCCGAGGCCGGAATTGAACCTAGATCTCGGGCGCTGTGAGGCAGCAGTGCTAACCACTGTGAGGGAATCTTTTACACCCTGAGGTGTTGGAGAACCTGGAACTCACAGCCTGAAAGAGGAAGAAGTCCTCAACACATTTTAAAAGCACTTGGACACGCACTTGAAACTCATGTAAACTTCAAGGCTGCAGGTAAAGAGCTGGAAAGTGGGATTGGGCTGGAAAACTCTTACTTATTGGCTGGCACTGACATAATGCGCCTTCTGGCTTCCTGCAGTGCCACAGATATTCTACGTTTCTGCGTTTAACCAGAAGCAGAATCAAGGGTTAATTACTTCTTCACAAGCTAAATACTGAAAATGTTGGAAATCTGAAATAAGACCATAAGACATAGGAGCGGAAGTAAGGCCATTCGGCCCATCGAGTCCACGCCACCATTCAATCATGGTTGATTTCAACTCCATTTACCCGCTCTCTCCCCATAGCCCTTAATTCCTCGAGAAATCAAGAATTTATCAATTTCTGTCTTGAAGACGCTCAACGTCTTGGCCTCCACAGCCCTCTGTGGCAATGAATTCCACAGACCTACCACTCTCTGGCTGAAGAAATTTCTCCTCATCTCTGTTCTAAAGTGACTCCCTTTTATTCTAAGGCTGTGCCCCCGCGTCCTAGTCTCCCCTGCTAATGGAAACAACTTCCCTACGTCCATCCTATCTAAGCCGTTCATTATCTTGTAAGTCTCTATCAGATCTCCCCTCAACCTCCTAAACTCCAATGAATATAATCCCACGATCCTCAGACGTTCATCGTATGTCAGGCCTACCATTCCTGGGATCATCCGTGTGAATCTCCGCTGGACCCGCTCCAGTGCCAGTATGTCCTTCCTGAGGTGTGGGGCCCAAAATTGCTCACAGTACTCCAAATGGGGCCTAACCAGTGCTTTATAAAGCCTCAGAAGTACACCCCTGCTTTTGTATTCCAATGATGTGGAGATGCCGGCGTTGGACTGGGGTAAACACAGTAAGAAGTTTAACAACACCAGGTTAAAGTCCAACAGGTTTATTTGGTAGCAAAAGCCACACAAGCTTTTGGAGCTCTTAGCCCCTTCTTCAGGTGAGTGGGAATTCTGTTCACAAACAGAGCTTATAAAGACACAGACTCAATTTACATGAATAATGGTTGGAATGCGAATACTTACAACTAATCAAGTCTTTAAGAAACAAAACAATGGGAGTGGAGAGAGCATCAAGACAGGCTAAAAAGATGTGTATTGTCTCCAGACAAGACAGCCAGTGAAACTCTGCAGGTCCACGCAACTGTGGGAGTTACAAATAGTGTGACATGAACCCAATATCCCGGTTGAGGCCGTCCTCGTGTGTGCGGAACTTGGCTATCAGTTTCTGCTCAGCGACTCTGCGCTGTCGTGTGTCGCGAAGGCCGCCTTGGAGAACGCTTACCCGAATATCAGAGGCCGAATGCCCGTGACCGCTGAAGTGCTCCCCAACAGGAAGAGAACAGTCTTGCCTGGTGATTGTCACACTATTTGTAACTCCCACAGTTGCGTGGACCTGCAGAGTTTCACTGGCTGTCTTGTCTGGAGACAATACACATCTTTTTAGCCTGTCTTGATGCTCTCTCCACTCCCATTGTTTTGTTTCTTAAAGACTTGATTAGTTGTAAGTATTCGCATTCCAACCATTATTCATGTAAATTGAGTCTGTGTCTTTATAAGCTCTGTTTGTGAACAGAATTCCCACTCACCTGAAGAAGGGGCTAAGAGCTCCGAAAGCTTGTGTGGCTTTTGCTACCAAATAAACCTGTTGGACTTTAACCTGGTGTTGTTAAACTTCTTACTTTGTATTCCAAGCCTCTTGAGATAAATGACAACATTACATTTGCTTTCTTAATTACGGACTCAACCTGCATTTAGAGAATCCTGGACTAGGACTCCCAAGTCCCTTTTCACTTTAGCATTATGAATTTTGTCACCGTTTAGAAAATAGTCCATGCCTCTATTCTTTTTTCCAAAGTGCACGACCTCGCACTTGCCCACGTTGAATTTCATCAGCCACTTCTTGGACCACTCTCCTAAACTGTCTAAATCTTTCTGCAGCCTCCCCACCTCCTCAATACTACCTGCCCCTCCACCTATCTTTGTATCATCGGCAAACTTGGCCAGAATGCCCCCAGTCCCGTCATCTAGATCATTAATATATAAAGAGAACAGCTGTGGCCCCAACACTGAACCCTGCGGGACACCACTTGTCACCGGTTGCCATTCTGAGAAAGAACCTTTTATCCCAACTCTCTGCCTTCTGTCTGACAGCCAATCGTCAATCCATGTTAGTACCTTGCCTCGAATACCATGGGCCCTTATTTTACTCAGCAGTCTCCCGTGAGGCACCTTGTCAAAGGCCTTTTGGAAGTCAAGATAGATAACATCCATTGGCTCTCCTTGGTCTAACCTATTTGTTATCTCTTCAAAGAACTCTAACAGGTTTGTCAGGCACGACCTCCCCTTACTAAATCCATGCTGACTTGTCCTAATCCGACCCTGCACTTCCAAGAATTTAGAAATCTCATCCTTAACGATGGATTCTAGAATTTTGCCAACAACTGAGGTTAGGCTAATTGGCCTATAATTTTCCATCTTTTTTCTTGTTCCCTTCTTGAACAGTGGGGTTACAACAGCGATTTTCCAATCCTCTGGGACTTTCCCTGACTCCAGTGACTTTTGAAAGATCATAACTAACGCCTCCACTATTTCTTCAGCTATCTCCTTTAGAACTCTAGGATGTAGCCCATCTGGGCCCGGAGATTTATCAATTTTCAGACCTTTTAGTTTCTCTAGCACTTTCTCCTTTGTGATGGCAACCATATTCAACTAGAGACAGAAAATTTCTGGAAATGCTCAGCAGATCAGACAGCATCTATGGAAGTAGAATTAATGGGTTTAATCCAGGAGCTGCAGGTCCTGCCAGTGATTCTGGAAGTCGAGGGGATTGGCAAAGAGGGTTGGAAGAGGCTGGTCGCCTACAATCAAACAGTAACCAGCCAATTAGCGGAAGTGACACGGTGAAGGTGGAGGAGGGAGGGAGGGAGGGGGGGGGGGGGGGTTGCAATTGTGTGGCGAGATTTTTCTGCTCCTGCCTCTCCCATTGTAATGCTTATGGTGCCAGCAGATGCCTCCTTGGGCGCTGTACCTCCTTCACTCATGTATTCACCAATACCTGTGATCTCCATGGATCTGACTTTGGCCCTGTTAATGGTAGCTGTCCCTGGATGAAGGTGTACCAATCATGCCTCTCAGCCTCTACAATCAGTCCCTCCCTCACCCACTGTCTGTGACTTTACAAACTCCTTCAGTCCTCCAGTGGAAAGCAGCTGTACACTGACAGACCTTCTGTCTTGAAGATGCCTCGTTTCAACACTGGGAGCTTTCCCTCGTCTGGGATCTAAAAGCCCATTGTCCCCAATCACAACTCACTGGTGAGTTTCATAACATTTGACATGGAAATATCCCTTAATGACTATATTAATAATCTTAATTGATTTCCCACCACATTCATGTGGCTTTGTCAACGTGCTGCCTTCCATTTCATTTGGCCATCAGATTTTGCTATTCTGACTCGCCCCTCCTGCCATCAATCCAGCTTCAGCAGGTTGCATTAGATTTCACTCAAGGTCTTTCCTGAGAACTGGAAAAAGATAGCAGGTTTCAAAGGAAAGAAATGGTTTTGAGCAAGTAGAGATGCCAGGAAAGCTGGGGAGGGGAGGAAAGAAATAAAGGAAAGAGATGATATAGGGTGGAAGGAAAGATTTAATAATGCCAGGGATAGAAACTAGAAGCAGGAGTAGGCCATTTGGCCCTTTGAGCCTGCTCCATCATTCATTATGATCATGGTTGATCATCAAATTCAATATCCTGATCCCCCCTTCTCCTCATATCCCTTGATCCCTTTAGCCCCAAGAGCTATATCTAATTTCTTCTTGAAATCACACAACGTTTTGGCCACAACTACTTTCTGTGATAGTCAATTCCACACTTTCACAGCCCTCTGAGTGAAGAAATTTCTCCTCTGTAAAGTGTCTAATCGTAGGAGGGTGTGTTGCTCCTGGAGCCTTCATTAAGCTTCATTAATGCAATTTAGGAGGGTAAGGGCAGAAAGATCAGAGCAGGAGGGAGAGAATTAAAATGACAGGGGACTGCGCAGCGAGAGGTCACGCTTTTGGAGTGAACAGAAACATTCACAACCAGGAGAGAGAAACGTTATGCAATGAACTGTTTCAATCTGGAAAAGGTGGTGGAAGGAGATTCGTACTTTCAAAAAGGTATTTGAATAATTACTGAAGGGGATACATTTGAAAGTCTATGAGAGGAGTAGAACTAAGTGGATAGCTTTTCAAAGAGCTGGCATGGACACCTGAATCCAATGGACTCTGTCTGTACTGTCTTTTCTCTGATTCTTTGATTCTGTGGCGCCTTTAACATTCTCAGGATGTTTCTGCTTGGCGGCTTATGAACTTATTTTGAAGGTAGTCACTAACTTTCAATTAACTTTCCTCAGTGCTTCCATTAGTCCTTCTGCATAGCTCCAATGGGAGATGAGTCAACCCCCCTTCAGAACCCACCATCTCCTCCTTACCAAGATAATTGTGGAAATGGGGAGGTGACAGGGGTGAAGACTTTCTGTGCCAGGAATTCTTCTTTGGTTGAGTGAGGATGTGCATTGCAGTTCTACAAGGATGAGTTCAGGCCAGCTTAGACAGGTTGTCTTTTGTTTATTTATTCTTTTTTCTATTTATTCTTTCACAGGATGTGGGCATCACTGGCTAGGATAGCATTAATTGCACGTCCCCACTTGCCCTTGAGACGGTCTAATAAACTACTATCTGAAGAAGGGATTCAAATGGGAACCTAGCAGATCGGGCTTAGGATGTCCATTGCTATTGTCTAATACATGATAAGTTTATATTTCATTATATACAAGTTGATCTCTCATGATCTTGTGCATGGTAGGTTTATTTGCATTACCACTTTCTTACCTATCTCTGCTATCTTCATGCTATTCTTACTGCTGTATCTCTTTTGTTTCAATTCCCTTAATTCTTCAGCTGGAATAGTTTAAAGTTGATTTATTAGTGTCACAAGTAAGGCTTACATTAACACTGCAATGAAGTTACTGTGAAAATCCCCGAGTCGCCACATTCCGGCGCCTGTTCGGGTACACTGAGGGAGAATTTAGCATGGCCAATGCACCTAACCAGCACATCTTTCGGACTGTGGGAGGAAACCAGAGCACCCGGAAGAAACCCACACAGACACGGGGAGAACTTGCAGTTTCTGCACAGACAGTAACCCAAGCCGGCAATCGAACCCAGGTCCCTGGCACTGTGAAGCAGCAGTGCTAACCACTGTGCCACCCTAATTGTGTAGCTCTGGGTGCCACACTATAGAAAGGATGTGAACACATTGGAAAGAGTGCAAAGACATTTATAAGAATGATTCCAGGGGTGAGAAACTTCTGTTATGAGGAGAGGTTGGGATTGTTCTCATTGATGAGAAGAAGGCTAAGAGCAGATCTGACAGAGATATTTAAAATTATGAGGGGGCTGGACAGAGTAGATCGGGAGAAACTGTTCCCATTTGTAAAAGGATCAAGAAGGAGAGGGCACAGATTTAAGTGATTTGCAAAAGAAGCAAATGTGATGTGAGAAAGAACTTTTTCACACAGCGAGCAGCTTGGGTTTGGAATGCACTGTCTGGAATTATGTAGGAGGCAGGTTCAATTGAGTCATTCAGGAGGACATTAGATGATTACTTGAATAGAAACAAGGTGCAGGCGTATGGGGTACAGGTAGAGGAATGGCACTAAGTCCTGATGCTCATTCGTAGAGCTGGTGCAGACATGATGGGCTAAATGGCCTCTTTCTGTGCCGTAACAATTCTGTGATTCTTCTTTCTGGTTCTCTTTCTGCCATGTTATTTTCTTACTGATGGAGGTATTGGATGACACAGTATGGAATGGTATGACAAGAGGAATACTGCGGCAAGTAACTCACCTCCTGACTTCCAAAAGCCATCATCTACAAGACACAAGTCAGGAATACTCCCCACTTGCCTGGATGAATGTACCTCCAGCAACACTCAAGAAGCTTGACATCATCCAGGACAAAGTAGCCCGTTTGATTGGCACCACATCCACAATCATCCACTCCCTCCACCACCGACGCTCAATAGCAACAGTGTGTATTATCTACCAAAATAAAGTTTAAAGTTTATTTACTAGTCATAAGTAGGCTTACGTTAACACTGCAATGAAGTTACTGTGAAAATCCCCTCGTTGCCACACTCCGGCGCCTGTTCAGGCACACTGAGGGAGAATTTAGCATGGTCAATGCACCTAACCAGCACATCTTTGGACTGTGTAAGAAACCGGAGCACCCGGAGGAAACCCATGCAGACATGGGGAGAATGTGCAAACTCCAAACAGACAGTGACCCAAGCCTAGAATTGAATCCGGGTCCCTGGTGCTATGAGATAGCAATGCTAGCCACTTTGCCACCATGCCGCCCATTGCAGGAACTCTCCAAGTTTCCTTAGACAGCACCTTCTAAACCCACGACCACTTACATTTCGAAGGACAAGGGCAGCAGATACATGGGAATACCACCATCTGCAAGTTCTCCTCCAAGCCACTCACAGTCCTGACTTGCAAATATATTATCGTTCCTTTGCAGTCGCTGGGTCAAAATCCTGGAATTCCTTCCCTAACGGTATTGTGGGCCAACCCACAGCACGTGGACTGCAGCGTTTCAAGAAGGCAGCTCACCGCCACCTCTGCAAGGGCAACTAGGGATGGGCAATAAATGCTGGCCAGCCAGCGAAGCCCACGGTGGCACAGTGGTTAGCATTCCTATCTCACAGGGTCAGGGACCTGGGTTCGATTCCGGCCTCAGGTGACTATGTGGGTTTGCACATTCTCCCCGTGTCTGTGTGGGCTTCCTCCCAGTGCTCCAGTTTTCTCCCACAGTCCAAAGATGTGCAGGTTAGGTAGATTGGCCATGCTAAATTGTCCCTTAGTGTCAGGGGGATTAGCAGGATAAATATAGAAACATAGAAAAACTACAGCACAAAACAGGCCCTTCGGCCCCACAAGTTGTGCCAAACATATCCCTACCTTTTAGGCCTACCTATAACCCTCCATCCTATTAAGTCCCATGTACTCATCCAGGAGTCTCTTAAAAGACCCTATTGAGTTTGCCTATGTGGGATTACAGGGATCGGGCCAGGGTGGGATTGTTGTCAGTGCAGACTTCTGTACTGTAGGGATTCTATGACTCGTGTTTGAATTTAAAAAAGCTATCAATAGAAAATTGTGGCCTTTAGCAGCTTCCTTTCTGCTGCAAATCAATCATATTCCTCTCCCTTTCTCCAAATTCCCACTTTCTTCCATTCAAAGAAACGTGGGCTTTGTTGGGCAAAAAGGTCAAGGCTTATGTAGTTTGCCTTCAGCATTCCTGGTAATCATATCTTACAATGATAATGAAATTATGATGGTATATGACCGGACATTCCATGTGACAATAAATGCTCTACGTGCCATAAAGTCCCCAGATCCCATATCAGTATCGAAAACCAGCTTTGGAATCATGGAAGACAATCATCCTCATTAGGGAGGGATAGCTAATACTGTGACTCTTTCATTTTGAACTGTCTACTGGAATCCTGGCGGTTTCTCAAGGGCAATTAGAGATGGACAGTAAATGCTGGCCCAGCCAACGAAGCCCACATCCCATAAATGAATTTTTAAAAACTATAATCGCTCTACCCTGATGCTCTGTAGTTATTAGTCATTCAAGCCCTATGCTCTGAACCTACTTCCCCAACTCCCATTCGCTTTCTGCGGGGATGGCTGGTGAGAAGGCAGAGGCCTTATTACTCCAAGTCTATTTCTCCCCTCCCCATCCTCCATCCCTTCCTCTCTGTTTCCCTCAGAGGACCAAGAAGCATTGGAACAAGTATAGGCCATTTAGCCCCTCAAGCCCATTCCAGCACTCAGTGAGGTCAGGGCTGATCCGAGACCTAGTTCCATATACCACACTTAACTCTAGATCCCTTAATCCCGAAGAAATTTGTTTGCTTTCAAAGTCAACTTTCTTGTGATTTAAAAAAAAATCAATTTAGAATGAAGAAAGACACTGCCGTTTTGCTTTGGTACGTTTGGTTGAAGTGAAAATAGAACTCACCACCATGGTGTTGAAGAACAGCAGTCAGAAAGCCTCCAGACTTAAAACTACAAATGAAAGGTGCTTTTTGATTTTGCAGGATTAATTCCTTTGCAGAATATCAAATCCCAAGTGCAAGGATATTTTCCAGCTTCTTGGAGCACAATGGGAGTTGGATAGTACGGAGGCATCATTCTCCAGCTCTCCACCTCCTTTATGACTCTTCTAAAGCTGACTTATTTTATCAAACTTTCAGTCATCTTTCCTAATATTGCATTCCATGGTTTACTGTCAAACTTTGCTTTATAATGTGCTTGTGAGGAACAAATCACCTTCTGAACTAGGTTGCTAACACATGCATTAGGATGTCAGCTATCTCTGATTTAACCACATCTATTGGTATCTCTATAATTTCTATAAATTATTGTGTACAATCCATTCCATTCCCTCAGTTTCTGCAATGTCCACATCAATGCTTTCGCTATACCTTCTATTGTTCCTACCCGAGGATACCCCTCCACTGTGGTTGGAGGATCCTTGACTGTGCCCCTCCTATTTTCTGCACTGCTGCTCTCAACCCTTCCTCTCCCCTCCCTCCTAGAACCATAATAGGATTTTCATTGTTCTCACCTTCCACTCCACTTAGCTTTCGCATTCAAAGGATTCTCCCTCACCATTTCTGTCATCCCTAGTGCACTGCTACCCCCGCACACATCTTCACTTCCCCTCCCCCTTTAGCTTTTTGAGTTTGGATGATGTGCCTCCTCCTGCTTCTAGTTTCTATGTTTCCATGCCTTTCATAGTTGAATAGCTGACAGAGTGTACAAGTTGTGAGATGTGGCGGTGAGTCTCGCAACAGTGCCAAATGTGAGAGGGTTGGTAATGTCATGAATGACAATCATCCGGTGGCTCCGACATCCATCATTATGAAGTGTTTCGAAAGGTTAGTCATGGCATGAAGCAATTCCGGCCACCCAGATTGCCTGGATCCACTACAGTTTGCCTACCGCTGCAACGGGTCCACAGCAGACGCCATCTCCCTGGCCCTGCACTCAACTCTGGAACACCTAGATCACAAAGATACCTATATCAGACTCCTATGTATTGAATACAGCTCAGCCTTCAAGACCATTATTCCTACGAAGCTCATCTCCAAACTCCATGGCCTGGGACTTGGTTCCTCCCTCTGCAACTGAATCCTGAATTTCCTAACCCATAAACCGCAATCAGTAAGGATAGGCAACAACACCTCCTCCACGATCATCCTCAACACCAGTGCCCCACAAGGTTGTGTCCTCAGCCCCTTACTATACTCCTTATACACCTATGACTGTGTGGCCAAATTCCCCTCCAATTCGATTTTCAAGTTTGCTGATGACACCACTGTAGTGGGTCGGGTCTCAAACAATGACGAGACAGAGCACAGGAATGAGATAGAGAATCTGGTGAACTGGTGCGACAACAATAATCTCTCCCTCAATATCAACAAAACGAAGGAGATAGTCATTGACTTCAGGAAGCGTAGTGGAGGACATGCCCCTGTCTACATAAATGGGGACGAAGTGGAAATGGTCGACAGCATCAAGTTTTTAGGTGAGCAGATCACCAACAACCTATCCTGGTCCCCCCATGCCAACACTATAGTTAAGAAAGCCCACCACCGCCTCTACTTTCTCAAAAGATTAAGGAAATTTGGCATGTCCGCAACAACTCTCACCAACTTTTACAGATGCACCATAGAAAGCATTCTTTCTGGTTGGATCACAGCTTGGTATGGCTCCTGCTCTGCCCAAGACCGCAAGAAACTATAAAATGTTGCGAATGTAGCCCAATCTATCACGCAAACCAACCTCCCATCCATGGACACTGTCTACACTTCCTGCCGCCTCAGAAAAGCCGCCAGCATAATCAAGGACCCCACCCATCCAGGAGATATTCTCTTCCACCTTTTTCCGTCGGGAAAAAGATACAAAAGTCTGAGGACCTGTACCAACTGACTCAAGAACAGCTTCTTCCCTGCTGCCATCTGACGTTTGAATGGACCTACCTCATATTAAGTTGATCTTTCTCTACACCCTGTCCATGACTGTAACGCTACATTCGGCACTCTCCGTTTTCCTTCTCTATGAACAGCATGCTTTGTCTGTATAGTGTGCCAAAAACAATACTTTTCATGTGACAATAATAAATTAAATCAAATCAAATCAAAGAATGGTCGATATAAGTTGTGCTGAATAATTATTGGTAGGTGAGTGATGGACTACGTTGAATTGAGCAATGTGTGAGGATGCTGCTTTATTTGTAAGGATATGACATGGGAAGATGCTGTATCATGTACCATCATTGATTATAGTTTGCAACACTGCTTCCAAATCCTCAGAGCTAGACTGTTGGCATTGACTGCTATGATTATCTGCTCTCACTATCCTGTCAGAGGGTCTTCTGGCTTTCCCATGCGGAAATCATAGAAATAGAAACCCTACAGTGAAGAAGGAGGCCATTCAAGCCTGCACTGACAACAATCCCAGATTGTCCCTATCCCCATAACCCCACGTATTTACCCTGTTAATCCCCCTGACACTAAGAGGCAATTTATCATGGCCAATCAACCTAACCTGCACCTTTGGAGAGTGGGAAGGAACCGGAGCACACGGAAGAAACCCATGCAGATATGGAGAGAATGTGCAAACTTCACACAGACAGTGACCCAAGGCTGCAATTGAACCCGGGTACCTGGTGCTGTGAGGCAGCAGTGCTAACCACTGTGCCACCGTGCCGCCCCTTTCTCTTGTTGTCTACCTCCTGTAAGGTCTCTAGTGTTTGAATGGAACACATTGGAACTTGGGGAAATAAATAGTGATGTCTTGAGGAGTGTGCATATTACAGAGAAGGAGGTGTTGGAAGTCTTAAAGCCCATTAAGGTAGATAAATCCCCGGGACCTGATGAAATGTATCTCAGGACATTGTGGGAGGATAAGGAGGAAATTGCGGGTCTCCTAGCAGAGATATTTGAATCATCGATAGTCACAGGTAAGGTGTCTGAAGATTGGAGGGTGGCAAATGTTATGCCTTTGTTTAAAAAGGGCTGTAGGGAAAAGCCTGGGAACTATAGGCCAGTGAGCCTCACATCTGTGGTGGATAAGTTGTTCGAAGGTATTTTGAGAGACAGGATCTACAGGCATTTAGAGACGCAAGTACTGATTAGGGGCAGTCAGCATGGCTTTGTGAGTGGAAAATCATGTCTCACAAATTTGATTGAGTTTTTTGAAGGGGCAACCGAGAAGGTAGATGAGGGCAATGCAGTTTATGTTGTCTACATGGACTTTAGCAAGGCCTTTGACAAGGTACCGCATGGTAGGTTGTTGCACAAGGTTAAATCTCACGGGATTCAGGGTGAGGTAGCTAAATGGATACAAAATTGGCTTGATGACAGAATGTGGAGATGCCGGCATTGGACTGGAGTAAGCACAGTAAGAAGTCTCACAACACCAGATTAAAGTCCAACAGGTTTATTTGGTAGCACAAGCTTTCGGAGTGTCACTCCTTATTCAGGTGAGTGAGGAGTTGTGTTCACAGAGCATATATAGACACAAACTCAATTTACAAGATAATCTTGTAAAGCAGATCTTGTAAATTGAGTTTGTGTCTATATATGCTCTGTGAACACAACTCCTCACTCACCTGAAGAAGAAGCGACACTCTGAAAGCTTGTGGTATCAAATAAACCTGTTGGACTTTAACCTGGTGTTGATGACAGAAGCCAGAGGGTGGTTGTAGAGGGTTGTTTTTCAAACTGGAGACCTGTGACCAGCGGTGTGCCTCAGGGATCGGTGCTGGGTCCACTGTTATTTGTCATTTATATTAATGATTTGGATGAGAATATAGGAGGCATGGTTAGTAAGTTTGCAGATGACACCAAGATTGGTGGCATAGTGGACAGTGAAGAAGGTTATCTCCAATTGCAATGGGATCTTGATCAATTGGGCCAGTGGGCTGGTGAGTGGCAGATGTAGTTTAATTTAGATAAATGCGAGGTGATGCATTTTGGTAGATCGAACCAGAGCAGGACTTACTCAGTTAATGGTAGGGCATTGGGGAGAGTTACAGAACAAAGATCTAGGGGTACAGGTTCATAGCTCCTTGAAAGTGGAGTCACAGGTGGACAGAGTGGTGAAGAAGGCATTCGGCATGCTTGGTTTCATTGGTCAGAACATTGAATACAGGAGTTGGGACATCTTACTGAAGTTGTACAAGTCATTAGTAAGGCCACATTTGGAACACTGTGTACAGTTCTAGTCACCCTATTATAGAAAGGATATTATTAAACTAGAAAGAGTGCAGAAGAGATTTACTAGGATGCTACTGGGACTTGATGGATTGAGTTATAAAGAGAGGCTGGATAGACTGGGACTTTTTTCTCTGGAACGTAGGAGCCCGAGGGGTGATCTTATAGAGGTCAATAAAATAATGAGGGGCATAGATCAGCTAGATAGTCAATATCTTTTCCCAAAGGTAGGGGAGTCTAAAACTAGAGGGCATAAGTTTAAGGTGAGAGGGGAGAGATACAAAAGTGTCCAGAGGGGCAATTTTTTTCACACAGAGGGTGGTGAGTGTCTGGAACAAGCTGCCAGAGGTAGTAGTAGAGACGGGTACAATTTTGTCTTTTAAAAAGCGTTTAGACAGTTACATGGATAAGATGTGTATCGAGGGATATGGGCCAAATGCGGGCAATTGGGACTAGCTTAGGAGTTTAAAAAAAAGGGCAGCATGGGCAAGTTGGGCCAAGGGGCCTGTTTCCATGCTGTAAACCTCCAATGGAACACGCTCTCTGTCCCATTTCACCATGTCTGCTCTGCTAAGAAGTGCAGGCTGGCTTTAAGCAATATAGTTGGTGTCAGCCTTGCATGAACTTGGATCCCCCGCTGAACAGCTGCTGTACAGCTAACTCAGCACTGAACTGTATGCCAACAGTATTTAATTTGGCAGCAGTACAAAGTTAGCTTTTCTAGGAAGAAGTAGGTGTTAATTCTGCATCCTGATCTCTGCTTAATCTAATTCTCCCCCAGAATCTCAACTATAGAAACAGAGAAAACCACAGCACAAAACAGACCCTTCGGCCTCACAAGTTGTGCCGAACATATCCCTACCTTTTAGACCTACCTATAACCCTCCATCCTATTAAGTCCCATGTACTCATCCAGGAGTCTCTTAAAAGACCCTATTGAGTTTGCCTCCACCACCACTGACGGCAGCCGATTCCACTCACCCACCACCCTCTGTGTGAAAGATTTCCCCCTAACATTTCCCTGTACCTACCCCCCAGTACCTTAAACCTGTGATATCAAGAAGTACTCTTCATCAGATCGATGGTAAGATGGTGGGTGTGTGTTGCCATGCTGCACTGACTGTCGGTTGTCCCAGCACAGTGGCTTTCATGCAGTGCCACTGCAAACCTGGCACATCATGTTCTCCTGATGGGGCTAAAGGTGTGCCCTCTACATCAGAAACTCCAGCATTGACCATCTAGTCAGCACACTTTGTTAACTTCTCTAGAACAGGCATGGCCTAGAAATAAGATCGCAGCTGGCAAAGTGGTTAGCATTGCTGCCTCACAGTACCAGGGACCTGTGTTTGATTCCTGGCTTGGGTCACTGTGTGTGTGGAGTTTTCACATTCTCCCCGTGTCCACTTGGGCTTCCTCTGGGTGCTCCGGTTTCCTCCCACCGTCCAAAGACATGCTGGTTAGATGCATTGGCCATGCTAAATTCTCCCTCAGTGTACCCGAACAGGCGCTGAAGTGTGGCAACTAGGGGATTTTCACAGTAACTTCATTGACTCTGCAATGTAAGCCTACTTGTGACTAATAAATAAATTTACTGCTGGTGGGTAAATCAGGCTGTTCGCATAATGGTCAGACATTTTTTGAAATGAATGAGTTAATGGATTTATTAAAACTATGATACAAAACTATGACATGGTTATCAGTGAACTAGCACCAGCACACAGGAATTTCAATGCTCTGTTATTTGGCTTGGTATGTGGCCCAATTTTATCACTGCTGCCAATTCACTACAGGCTGTGCTTGCTTAAACACCACATTTCAACTTTGAATTTCCTCAGGCCAGTAATAGAATAAAACACGCCATGAATAAAACACTAATTAAGACATTATTAGTCACTGGATCTGACCACAACTCTCCTAATACTGGGACCTCTCCTATTTGTGATATATATAAATGATTTGGAAGAAGGTGTAACTGGTGTAATCAGCAAGTTTGCGGATGACACGAAGATGGCTGGACTTGCGGATAGCGAAGAGCATTGTCGGGCAATACAGCAGGATATAGATAGGCTGGAAAATTGGGCGGAGAGGTGGCAGATGGAGTTTAATCTGGATAAATGCGAAGTGATGCATTTTGGAAGAAATAATGTAGGGAGGAGTTATACAATAAATGGCAGAGTCATCAGGAGTATAGAAACACAGAGGGACCTAGGTGTGCAAATCCACAAATCCTTGAAGGTGGCAACACAGGTGGAGAAGAAGGCATATGGTACACTTGCCTTTATAGGACGGGGTATAGAGTATAAAAGCTGGAGTCTGATGATGCAGCTGTATAGAACGCTGGTTAGGCCACATTTGGAGTACTGCGTCCAGTTCTGGTCGCCGCACTACCAGAAGGACGTGGAGGCGTTAGAGAGAGTGCAGAGAAGGTTTACCAGGATGTTGCCTGGTATGGAGGGTCTTAGCTATGAGGAGAGATTGGGTAAACTGGGGTTATTCTCCCTGGAAAGACGGAGAATGAGGGGAGATCTAATAGAGGTGTACAAGATTATGAAGGGGATAGATAGGGTGAACGGTGGGAAGCTTTTTCCCAGATCAGAAGTGACGTTCACGAGGGGTCGCAGGCTCAAGGTGAGAGGGGCGAAGTATAACTTGGATGTGTTCAGGAGAATTTTCTACATCAGTATATAGAGGTGCCAACTAGAGAGGATGCGATATTGGATCTCCTATTGGGAAATGAGTTAGGGCAGGTGATGGATGTGAGTGTGAGGGAACACTTTGGATCCAGTGATCATAATGCCATTAGTTTCAACCTGATCGTGGATAAGGATAGATCTGGTCCTCGGGTTGAAGTTCTGAACTGGAAAAAGGCCAAATTTGATGAAATGAGAAGGGATCTGGGAAGTGTGGATTGGCACAGGCTGTTCTCTGGTAAGGATGTAAATGGAAAGTGGGAGGCCTTCAAAGGAGAAATTTTGAGAGTGCAGAGTTTGTATGTTCCTGTCAGGATTAAAGGCAAAGTAAATAGGAATAAGGAACCTTGGTTCTCGAGGGAGATTGTAACACTGATTAAGAGGAAGAGAGAGTTGTATGAAATGTACAGGCAGCAAGGAACACATTAGATGCTCGAGGAGTATAAAAAGTGCAAGAAGCTACTTAAGAGGGAAATCAGGAGGGCTAAAAGAAGACATGAGGTTGCTTTGGCAGACAGAGTGAAGGAAAATCCAAAGAGCTTCTATAGGTATGTTAGGAGCAAAAGGATAGTGAGGGATAAAATTGGTCCTCTTGAAGACCAGAGTGGTACACTGTGTATGGAACCAAAAGAGATGAGGGAGATACTAAATGGTTTTTTTGCATCCGTATTTACTGAGGAAACGGGCATGGAGTCTACGGAAATAGGGCAAACAGGTAGGGAGGCCATGGAACCTTCACAGATTAAAGGGGAGGAGGTGCTCGCTGTCTTGAGGCAAATCAGAGTGGATAAATCCCCAGGACCGGACAGGGTATTCCCACGGACCTTGAGGGAAGCTAGTGTTGAACTTGCAGGGGCCCTGGCAGACATATTTAAAATGTCAGTATTCACGGGGGAGGTGCCGGATGATTGGAGGGTGGCTCATGTTGTTCCGTTGTTTAAAAAAGGTTCCAAAAGAAATCCGGGAAATTATCGGCCAGTAAGTTTGACGTCGGTGGTGGGCAAGTTATTGGAAGGTGTGATAAGGGATAGGATCTACAAATATTTGGATAGACAGGGACTTATTAGGGAGAGTCAACATGGCTTTGTGCGTGGTAGGTCATGTTTGACCAATCTATTAGAGTTTTTCGAGGAGGTTACCAGGAAAGTGGATGAAGGGAAGGCGGTGGATGTTGTCTACCTGGATTTCAGCAAGGCCTTTGACAAGGTCCCTCATGGGAGGTTAATTAGGAAGGTTCAGTCGCTAAGTATACATGGGGAGGTAGTAAATTGGATAAGACACTGGCTCAATGGAAGAAGCCAGAGAGTGGTTGTGGAGGATTGCTTCTCTGAGTGGAGGCCTGTGAGTAGTGGTGTGCCGCAGGGATCGGTGTTGGGTCCATTGTTGTTTGTCATCTATATCAATGATCTGGATGATAATGTGGTAAATTGGATCAGCAAGTTTGCTGATGATACAAAGATTGGAGGTGTAGTGGACAGTGAGGAAGGTTTTCAAAGCTTGCAGAGGGATTTGGACCAACTAGAAAAATGGGCTGAAAAATGGCAAATGGAATTTAACGCAGACAAGTGTGAGATATTGCACTTTGGAAGGACAAACCAAAGAAGAACGTACAGGGTAAATGGTAGGACTCTGAAGAGTGCAGTTGAACAGAGGGATCTGGGAATACAGGTACAGAATTTCCTAAAAGTGCGTCACAGGTGGATAGGGTCGTAAAGAGTGCCTTTGGTACATTGGCCTTTATAAATCGGAGTATCGAGTATAAAAGTTGGAGTGTTATGGTAAGGTTATATAAGGCATTGGTGAGGCCGAATTTGGAGTATTGTGTACAGTTTTGGTCACCTAGTTACAGGAAGGATGTAAATAAGATTGAAAGAGTGCAGAGAAGGTTCACAAGGATGTTGCCGGGACTTGAGAAGTTGAGTTACAGAGAGAAATTGAATAGGTTGGGACTTTATTCCCTGGAGCGTAGAAGATTGAGGGGAGATTTGATAGAGGTGTATAAGATTTTGATGGGTACAGATAGAGTGAATGCAAGCAGGCTTTTCCCGCTGAGGCGAGGGGAGAAAACAACCAGAGGGCATGGGTTCAGGGTGAAAGGAGAAAAGTTTAAAGGGAATATTAGGGGGGGCTTCTTCACGCAGAGAGTGGTGGGAGTGAGGAATGAGCTGCCGGATAAAGTGGTAAATGCGGGGTCACTTTTAACATTTAAGAAAAACTTGGACGGGTTCATGGATGAGAGGGGTGTGGAGGGATATGGTCCAAGTGCAGGTCAGTGGGACTAGGCATAAAATGGTTCGGCACAGACAAGAAGGGCCAAAAGGCCTGTTTCTGAGCTGTAATTTTCTATGGTTCTATGGTTCTATTAGAGAGATGTTTTTTACACAGAGGGTGGTGGGGGCCTGGAATGCGCTGCCAAGTAGGGTGGTGGTGGCAGGCACGCTGACATCGTTTAAGACTTACCTGGATAGTCACATGAGCAGCCTGGGAATGGAGGGATACAAATGATTGGTCTAGTTGGACCAAGGAGCGGCACAGGCTTGGAGGGCCGAAGGGCCTGTTTCCTGTGCTGTACTGTTCTTTGTTCTTTGTAATGTTCACTTTCCACTTCAAATAACCTGAAGCTCCACCTGTGTGAGTTGATTTAAGATGATGCCACAATTCACTCCTTTTACTTAGTAAGATGCCGGGCGTGATTTGTCTTAATGTGGGGTGATGGTTGCACGCTGACTACCTCCAATCTCAACAGTCGGCCTTTGGTCCTGTGGGGAAGGAATTAGCATGAATTGTACATGATAATACACGTATTCATATCCCTCCCAGTGCGAAGAGGTCCAGTTTCCCACATCATGCGTCACATAATACCTTTGGCCCCAGGCTACTGGACCCTTGTCTTTGGCCCCCACAGATCCCTGGCCCGCACTCCACCTTCCCTACTCCACCACGTGAAGCTGAAACGATCAGTCAAACCTGTTGCCAGACGGGAGATAGAAGCGTCCCAACTGCAGCAATGATAGGAGAAGGGAAGTAAGCTGATCGAAGATACTTCAAATATTGCAAAAGAGCAGCAGGTCGGTGGCAAATGTTTTTAAAGTTTATTTATCAGTCACAAGTAAGGCTTGAATTAACACACTGCAATGAAGTTACTGTGAAATTCCCCTTGTCGCCACACTCCAGTGCCTGTTTGGGTCAATGCACATAACCAGCATGTCTTTCAGACTGTGGGAGGAAACCGGAGAACCTGGAGGAAACCCATTCAGACACAGTGGGAATGTGCAGACTCCAATACGCATCTCTTTAACCTGTGCTTAATGCTCCCTCCAGCCACATTGTCTGTATCTTTAAGATCTGGTTGGCTGTAGGGATTCGCATTCTAATCAGTATTCTGTAACTTGATTTTGTGTCTCTGTGCCCTGTTTGAGAGCAGATTTCCACTCCATCTGATGAAGGAGCAGCGCTCCAAAAGCTAATGGTATTTGCTACCAAATAAACCTGTTGGACTTTAACCTGGTGTTGTTAAAACTCGTACTGTGCAGACTCTACACAGACAGAGACCCAAGCCGGGAATCTAACCTGGGTCCCTGGGCTGTGAGGCAGCAGTGTTAACCACTGTGTCACCATGCCACCTAAATGTTGGGTCTTATTGAGCAGAAACATCTACTTGATGTTGAGAAGAATCCAGGCATTAAAAATAGCAGTAGATTTTCGACAGAAGCAGAGTCTTAAATGTTACAATCCCATTAGGGACTGTTAATGTTTTAAGGGAAATCTGTGCATCCCATAATTGACTCGCAAAACTATACCACAAGATTTCAAATTTTAAAACAAAATCAAACTTTATTGTAAGAATTAAAACAAAATCAGTTACCTCGACACTGTAATTTATAATTACTTATGTTATGAACTCAACTCTGCTTTTCAATTACCCCACCAAGAATTCTTTTTTAAATTACAGCAATTTTGAAAATGCATTTCCTTCTTGGGGAACAACTCATGAGGTCTGCCACGGCCCTCTGGAATTCACTTTAGTCCTTAATATTCCAGCCATTCTCTGAGGTAATATATTATGGGGATCTTTCCATTGGCTTTTTGGCTAAGTGACCCTGTTATCTTTATTTAATATCTCACGACTGGGGATAAGAACATAAGAATATAAGAAATAGGAGCAGGAGTAGGCCATCTAACCCCTCGAGCATGCACCGCCATTCAATAAGATCATGGCTGATCTGATAGTGGTTTAATTCCACTTACCCGCCCGCTCCCCATAACCCTTAATCCCTTTATTGATCAGAAATCTATCTACCTGTGACTTAAACGTATTTAACGAGGTAGCCTCCACTGCTTCAATGGGCAGCGAATTCCAGAGATTCACTACCCTCTGAGAGAAGAAGTTCCTCCTCAACTCTGTCCTAAACTGACTCCCCCTTATTTTGAGGCTGTGTCCTCTAGTTCTTGTTTCCTTTCTAAGTGGAAAGAATCTCTCTGCCTCTACCCTGTCTAGCCCCTTCATTATCTTATATGTCTCTATAAGATCTCCCCTCAGCCTTCTAAACTCCAACGGGTACAGGCCCAATCTACTCAATCTCTCCTCATAAGCTAACCCCCTCATCTCCGGTATCAACGTGGTGAACCTTCTCTGTACTCCCTCCAAGGCCAGTATATCATTCCGCAAATAAGGGGACCAAAATTGCACACAGTACTCTAGTTGCGGCCTCACCAGTACCTTGTACAATTGCAGCAAAACCTCCCTGCTTTTATACTCCATCCCCTTCGCGATAAAGGCCAACATTCCATTTGCCTTCTTGATCACCTGCTGCACCTGCAAACTGAGTTTTTGCGATTCATGCACAAGGACCCCCAGGTCCCTCTGCACAGTAGCATGTTGTAATTTTTCACCATTTAAATAATAGTCCATTTTACTATTATTCCTTCCAAAGTGGATAACCTCACACTTGTCAACGTTATACTCCATCTGCCAGATCCTCGCCCACTCACTTAGCCTATCCAAATCTCTCTGCAGACTTTCCGCATCCTCCACGCAATTCGCTTTCCCACTCATCTTTGTGTCATCCGCAAACTTTGTTACCCTACACTCGGTCCCCTTCTCCAGATCATCTATGTATATGGTAAACAGTTGAGGCCCCAGCATCGATCCATGCAGCACGCCACTAGTCACCAACTGCCAACCAGTAAAGCACCCATTTATTCCAACTCTCTGCTTCCTATTAGATAGCCAATCCTCAATCCACGCTAACACTTTACCCCCAACTCCGTGTACCTTTATCTTATGCAGCAACCTTTTGTGAGGCACCTTATCGAACGCCTTCTGGAAATCCAAAAACACCACATCCACCGGTTCCCCTCTGTCAACTGCACTCGTTACATCTTCATAAAAATCCAGTAAATTCGTCAAACACAACTTCCCCTTCATGAATCCATGCTGCGTCTGCTTGATCGAACCATTTTTTTTCCAGGTGTCCTGCTATTTCTTCTTTAATGATGGATTCCAGCAATTTCCCAACTACGGACGTTAAGCTAACCGGCCTGTAGTTACCCGCCTTTTGTCTACCTCCTTTTTTTAAACAGTGGCGTCACATTAGCTGTTTTCCAATCAGCCGGCACTTCCTCAGAGTCCAACGAATTTTGATAAATTACAACCAACGCATCTGCTATTACTTCTGCCATTTCTTTCAGTACCCTGGGATGCATTCCATCCGGGCCCGGGGACTTGTCTACCTTTAGTCCTATTAGCCTACCAAGCGCTACCTCTTTAGTAATAGTAATTGTTTTAAGGACCTCACCCCCTACAGTCCCACGGCCGTCAATTTTCGGTAAGCTATTTGTGTCCTCTACCGTGAAGACCGACACAAAAACTTGTTTAAGGCCTCGGCCATTTCCTCGTTTCCCATTATTAAACCCCCCTTCTCGTCTTCTAAGGGTCCAACGTTTACTTGTTTACTTTAGTTACTCTTTTCCTTTTTATATATTTGTAAAAACTTTTACTATCAGTTTTTATATTTTGTGCTAGTTTAGTTTCATAATCTATCTTTCCTTTCTTTATCGCTTTCTTAGTAGTTCTTTGTTGTCTTTTAAAGCTTTCCCAATCTTCTAGTTCCCCACTAGTTTTGGCCGCTCTGTACGCATCGGTTTTTAATTTAATACTCTCCTTTATTTCCTTAGTTATCAATGGCTGGTTATCCCTTTTCTTACATTCCTTCTTTATCACAGGAATATATTTTTGCTGAGTACTGAGAAAAATCTCCTTAAAAATCCGCCACTGTTGCTCAGCTGTCCTACCAACTAGTCTGTGCTCCCAGTCTACATTAGCCAGTTCTGCCCTCATCCTATTGTACTCCCCTCTGTTCAAGCAGAGGACACTGGTTTGGGACCCTACTTTCTCACCCTCCATTTGTATTAGAAATTCAACCATATTGTGATCACTCATTCCAAGAGTTTCCCTCACAAGATCATTAATTTTACCTGCCTCATTACACAGGACCAGATTCAAGATAACTCGCTCCCTCGTAGGTTCTGTAACATACTGTTCGAGGAAACTATCCCGACAGCATTCTAAGAACTCTTCCTCAAGTCCACCGCGTCCGACTTGAGTCAATCAATCAATATGCAGGTTAAAATCCCCCATGATTATTGCTGTTCCATTTTTGCTCGCATCCATTATTTGCTTGTTTTATAGCCCGACTCACCTCAAAGTTATTATTTGGGGGCCTATAGACCACGCCCACCGGTGACTTTCTCCCCTTACTATTCCTTATCTCCACCTACATTGATTCCACATTTTGCTTCTTAGAGCCTATATCGTCTCTCACTACAGCCCTGATGTTATCTTTAATTAACAGAGCTACCCCACCTCCTTTTCCTTCCTGTCTATCCTTCCGAAATGTCTGATACCCCTGGATATTCAGTTCCCAGTCCTGGTCACCCTGCAACCACGTTTCTGTAATGGCCATTAGATCATACCCATTAGTACTGATTTGTGCCATCAACTCATTCACTTTGTTTCAAATGCTACGTGCATTCAGGTAAAGTATCTTTATGCTAGCCTTTATATGGACCCAATTTGTTAGTGCATTCTTTTGATTGCACGCTCTGTCCCTACCTGTCGCAAACTGGTTATCCTTCCCCAGACCATCTCCTTGCTCTGCGTTGACCACCTCCCTTCTTGTGTTTGTCACCTTTTTTACTCTGCCTGAGCCCTTGACTCCTTTAATTAGATGAATGCCTCAACTCCTTGTTCAAGCTACCTGCAGATTCCAAACTGCCTTTCCCTAGTTTCCAAGCTAAATTTGCTGACTACTTTCTGCCACAAGGTTCCGTGAGGACCATTGTATATTTCATTCTCAGGCTGCAAACTAGGAAAATCTTTCAGTTCCATTTTTTCCCTTCACAAAATCCAAACAGAGCTTGAACCCCACCCACATGGCAAACAATAAAGTTCGTATTTTCTGTGCTTGAAGTGCAGGCCTGACTAACAGTAATCTCCTTTTCGCTCTCTCATTTCAGTGAGATGCAGTCTGTCATAATTCAGGTCAGAAACTCCAAAGTGTTTTATGAAGTTTTGCACTTTGGATTTGGCTAGGGTGAGCAAGAGGTGTTTCACTTTGGGTATGACTCAAATGACTCATGAGGGAGCTTTTATCAAACAAAGTTTATTTAAGAATACAATTAACGTGTATGGAAAGAAAATTAGCATTACCTTTTACCAATTACAAGCAAGAAAAAAATAATCAGGATACAATCAATTATAGTAACAACCTTAACAGTTAAACACTGTTCCAACAAAACCAATCCTATAAACAAAACCTTTGCTACAGGTTTAACACAGCAAAGACTAATGCTCACGTGATACTGGAATTTAGCTCTTTGGTTGAATACTGCAATTCTCTTGAGGCGCACACAGACAAGCTGGGAGTCGGAACAGCTTCAGTCCTTGGGTTGGAAAATTGAAACCCTGACTTCTCAGCCTTGTAACTTTTAGCAGCCCTCTGGATACACCTAGAACAGTTTGAAGTCAGACAGCTTCCCAGAACACCAAGGAGAAAGAGACTCTTGGCAAGCTAACCACAAACTGCAGGTTTTCCACTCCAGGAAGGCAAGAAGTCCTGCTTTCAGTTAACCAGCAAAATTTCCAAATCCAGGGAGAGAGAGAAAAACATTGCTTTCAGTCTGATGTCCACTTCCTTCTGAACATAAAACTGAAAATTGAATCCGTAGATTATATGTTCCCTGGAGAGGAACCACCTGACTTTGATTTGTCAATCAATCTTCCCCCTCACAATACAGGGTAACAAAACGAATTCCAGAGGCCCCTAGTAAAAATAAACAAAGCCCAATTTAAGCCGTTGAAGTAGCAATGAAATGACTTCTAGCAGACATCCCGGCAACAATGAACCAAAAGCTGCTTATAGCTGCAGAGAACATAACTTAAAAAAGCATTTCTTAAAGGTACACTAACGTTGCAAGTCTACACCAAAGCAGAATTGCAATTGTCTTTCTGGGTAAATATCCAGATAACTAAACAAAAGAATTCTCTACCCTCACCAACCATCTCTATGACAGGAAGGCATACTTTGAGATGGTCTCGACAGAAATATAAACAAATTATTTTACCTTCTACTACCACAGCTTAGTGCCACTTGAAATAAGAACATAAGAACATAAGAAATAGGAGCAGGATTAGGCCATCTAGCCCCTCGAGCCTGCCCCGCCTTTCAATAAGATCATGGCTGATCTGAAGTGGATCGGTTCCACTTACCTGCCTGATCCCTGTAACGCCTAATTCCCTTACTGATCAGGAATCCATCTATCCGTGATTTAAACATATTCAACGAGGTAGCCTCCACCACTTCAGTGGGCAGAGAATTCCAGAGATTCACCACCCTCTGAGAGAAGAAGTTCCTCCTCAACTCTGTCCTAAACTGACCCCCCTTTATTTTGATGCTGTGCCCTCTAGTTCTAGTTTCCTTTCTAAGTGGAAAGAATCTCTCCACCTCTACCCTATCCAGCCCCTTCATTATCTTATAGGTCTCTATAAGATCCCCCCTCAGCCTTCTAAATTCCAACAAAATCCTCAAGTCTCATCTTTAACTTATTTCCTTTGATTCAGCAACCCATATGAATAATTTATATTTCTAATGGATGTAATTGCCCCTGGGGTTGTGAAGGTTATAAAGGTGCTTTCATCCTATTTTATTGAGATAACCATAAACACCATGGATTTGATTTCAAGAAGAAATTAGATATAGCTCTTGGGGCTAAAAGGATCGAGGGATATGGGGGGGAAGGGAAGATCAAGATATTGAATTCAAAGATCAGTCATGATCAAAATGATTGGCGGAGCAGGCTCAAAGGGCTGAATGGCCTACTGCTGCTTCTAGTTTCTAAGTTACAGACAGTATGACATGAACCCAAGATCCCAGTTGAGGCCGTCCTCATGTGTGCAGAACTTGGCTATCGGTTTCTGCTCAGCGATTCTGCGTTGTCGTGTGTCGTGAAGGCCGCCTTGGAGAACGCTTACCCGAAGATCAGAGGCTGAATGTCCGTGACTGCTGAAGTGTTCCCCAACAGGAAGAGAACACTCCTGTCTGGTGATTGTCAAGCGGTGTTCATTCATCCGTTGTCGTAGCGAAAAACCGCACCAACCTCCTGAGAAGACAAACACGGGACACAGCGGACAGAGTACCCTTCATCGTCCAGTACTTCCCCCGAGGGGAAAAGCTAC
The DNA here is from genome assembly GCF_964213995.1 of Mustelus asterias. NCBI lineage: Eukaryota > Metazoa > Chordata > Chondrichthyes > Carcharhiniformes > Triakidae > Mustelus > Mustelus asterias. The sequence continues at coordinate 174,987,171 of NC_135801.1, read as the reverse complement.
GACATCTTCTCCGGAGCCTTCAACATGTCATCGATGAAGACGAACATCTCGCCAAGGTCATCCCCACACCCCCACTTCTTGCTTTCAAACTGCATAATCTCAAACAGACCATTGTCCGCAGCAAACTACCCAGCCTACAGGAGAACAGTGACCACGACACCACACAACCCTGCCACAGCAACCTCTGCAAGACGTGCCGGATCATCGACAAGGATGGGCGGGCGGGGGGGTTAGTGGCAAGATATTCCTTCAGAGAATCACTTGGGTTCCATTCCCGGCTTGGGTCACTGTCTGTGTGGAGTTTGCACGCTCTTCCCGTTTGTGTGTGGGTTTCCTCCCACATTCTGAAAGACGTGCTGGTTAGGTGCATTGATCTGTACAGGTGCCAGACTGTGGCGACTAGGGGATTTTCACAGTAACTTTATTGCAGTATTAATGTAAACCTTACTTGTGACTAATAAATAAACTTTAACTTTATATGTAACACTTCAAAGTTTAGTTTATTTATTAGTTTCACAAGTAAGCTTACAGTAACACTGCAATGAAGTTAATGTGAAAATCCTCTAGTTGTCACGCTCCAGCACCTGTTCGGATACACTGCAGGAAAATTTAGCATGGCCAATGCATCTAAACAGCTTGTCTTTCGGACTGTGGGAGGAAACCGGAGCACCCGGAGGAAACCCACGCAGACATAGGGAAAACATGCAGACTCCGCACAGACAGTGACCCAAGCCAGGAATCAAACCCGGGTCCCTGGCGCTGTGAGGCAGTAGTGCTAACCACTGTACCTCAGAGCCGCCCCTCACTCTCCAAACTTAGTTTTAGTTGTATTCCTAAAACTAAAGGTAATATTTTAAAACATATGAACTATTATCTAGATTTTGACAATATTTGCTTTTTTCCCCTCTTATTGTCGTATGTATTAGGATACAGTGAAAAGTATTGTTTCTTGTGCGTTATACAGACAAAACATACCATTCATAGAGAAGGAGAGAGTCCATGCCGCCCAGTTTTTACCATTAAGCTAGTCCAAATTGCCTGTGTTTGACCTAGATCCCTCGATACCAATCTTATGTGATCTAGATTAGGTTCCCAAGCTTTTATCTGTCACACCTTTATACTATAAAAATCTTCAGGCACACCTCCACATTCCCAACTGAGTTGCCCTCGAGCAAAAGCGTTTCATCTCTAAAAACTCATAAAAGTACATCAAGGCACAATTTACTGCAATTTTCATTAGTTTAGGAAGTTTTCAATGGAAGCATTATCACCATTTACATGTGCAATACAATATTGTTATTCAAAGCACACATAATTTAGATATGTTTTCCTTTAAAAGTTTCAGTTGTTTTCAGTTTTTTTGAAGTCTGCATTTCTCAATGTGAAGGTTCATAAATGAAGGAAATACTGTGAGCAGCAGCTTACCAATAATGGTAAGGTGACACTTGGGTCTATGATTTGATTTGATTTATTATTATCACATGTATTAGTATACAGTGAAAAGTATTGTTTCTTGCGCACTATACAGAGAAAGCATACCGTTCATAGAGAAGGAAAGGAGAGGGTGCAGAATGTAGTGTTATAGTCATAGCTAGGATGTAGAGAAACATCAGCTTATTATGAGGTCAATCCATTCAAAAGCCTGATGGCAGCAGGGAAGAAGCTGTTCTTGAGCCTGTTAGTACGTGATCTCAGACTTTCGTTTCTCTTTCCCATCGGAAGAAGGTGGAAGAGAGAATGTCGGGGTACATGGGGTCCTTGATTATGCTGGCTCCTTTTCTGAGGCAGCGAGCAGTGTAGACAGAGTCAATGGGTGGGAGGCTGGTTTGTGTGATGGATTGGGCTTCGTTCAGGATCCTTTGTAGTTTCTTGCAGTCCTGGGCAGAGCAAGAGCCATACCAAGCTGTGATACAACCAGAAAGAACACTTTCTATGGTGCATCTGTAAAACAGTCACAGTGAACATGCCGAATTTCCTTAGCCTCCTGAGAAAGTAGAGACATTGGTGGGCTTTCTTAACTATAGCGTCAGCGAGCAGGTTGTTAGTGATCTGGACATGAGAAACTTGAAGCTCTTGACCATTTCTGCCTCTGCAAATTCTCTTAATCCAGGGAGGATTGTGTAACCCAGATTTGTACAATGTAACTTCTCCTGGACAAGACCAGAATCTACAGCCATGATTTTCTGGCCACGTCGTGCCCGACGCAGAGCATGTTAGATCGGAGTGGGTTTAGAACATTCTGTACCAGCACAAATGCTTGTTGGTATCTTCCCACCCGCCGGTCCCAGACATAATCACCAGATCAGCGTATTTAAATGAGCATTTAAATGCGTTGAGTCTGTTCGAGGCCGGATCTTCACTGCTCGCCAGCCAGCACCACTATTCCAAAACACCCAAAACAAAAACATAAATGGTGGCCTCCACACTGACCAGTGGAGCACCACCAACTCCTCACCAAAAAGGCGCATCCACTCCCCCCCCCGCCCACATCACATAGGCAAGAGGTTGATCCAACCCAATCTCCCCCCCCCCCCCAACCCCACTCCCCCAGATCCCCCCATTCAGGCCCCTTGAGGCCACGTGCCTTGGCAATGCCAATAGTACCCTGGCATTGGCACCCTGGCCTGGCAGCTTGGTAGCTTGGCACTGCCAGGTGGACAATGCCAAATGGGCACTGCCCGTGTGCCAGGGACAGTCCCAAGGGGCCTGGGCATGAGGGGATGGAGCCCAAGGGGGTGGAGCCCGAGGGGGGGGGTGGGGGGGGGTGTTTATGAAACGGGATTTATAAAGGGGAGTTCATAAAGGAGGACATGAAGAGGCTCATGAAGTGGGGGGTCATGAAGGGGGCGGTCAAGATGGCGGGGGTTGTTCATTAGCCCAATCTGGCCTATCTCTTATCGCTTTTGAGTTTGGGTATGATATGTTGCCAATAATATGTTGCCAACTGTTTCTGTTGGAGCGTCACAAGTAGGTTTACATTAACACTGCAATGAAGTTACTGTGAAAATCTCCTAGTCGCCGTACTCCGGGGCTGTTCGGGTACCCTGAGGGAGAATTTAGCATGGCCAATGCACCTAACCAGCACGTCTTTCGGACTGTGGGAGGAAACCAGAGCACCCGAAAGAAACTCACACAGACACGGGAAGAACGTGCAGACTCCGCACGTCGCCAGGCAGTGACCCAAGCCAGGAATTGAAATCAGGGTCCCTGGAGCTGTGAGGCAGCAGTGCTAACCACTGTGCCACCGTGCCGGCCTGAACTTAGCATTTCACAGTAACTTCATTGCAGTGTTAATGTAAGCCTACTTGTGACACTAATAAATAAACTTTAAAACTTTAAATATACAAATAAATATACAAATCCAAGCTGACTGTCCTTGATTGATCTGTGCCTTTCTAAATAATTACTGCTGTCACTCAGAATTATTCCAATAATTTTTCACTACCAAGAACAGGCTGCCTGGCGTACAATTACTCGATCTATCTTGTTGTTCTTTTTTTGAACAACTGTTAGCTGTCCTTCACTATAAAGAACAGTACAGCACAGGAACAGGCCCTTCGGCCCACCAAGTCTGTGCCGACACAGATGCCTCTTTTTCTTTCCTCTACATGATCCATATCCCTCTATTCCCTGCCTATTCATGTATCTATCTAATTGCCTCTTGAACATTGTTATAGAATCTGCTTCCACCACCTCCTCCGGCAGCGCGTTCCAGGCATTCATCACCCTCTGTGTGAAATCATGCCCCTTACATCTCTTTTAAACTTTCCCCCACTCGCTTTCAATGTTAGCATTCATTTCTAGAGGGCTAGAATATAAAAGAGCAGGGATGTACTGCTGAGGCAGTATAAGGCTCTGGTCAGACCCTATTTGAAATATTGTGAGCAGTTTTGGGCCCCATACCTCAGGAAGGATGTGCTGGCCTTAGAGGGGGTTCAGAGAAGATTCACAAGAATGATCCCAGGAATGAAGGGTTTGTCATATGAGGAACGGTTGAGGAGTCTTGGGTCTATACTCGATGGAGTTCAGAAGGTAAGGGGGATCTAATTGAAACTTACAGAATATTGAGAGGCCTAGATAGAGTGGATGTAGAGAGGATGTTTCCACTAGTGGGAGAGGGCACAACTTCAGAGTGAAGGGACGTTCCTTTAAAACTGAGATGAGCAGGAATTTCTTCAGCCAGAGGGTGGTAAATCTGTGGAACTCTTTGCCGCAGAGGACTGTGGAGGCCAGGTCATTGAGTTTTTTAAATTCATTTGTGGGGCATGGGCGTTGCTGGTTGGCCAGCATTTATTGCCCATCCCTAGTTACCCTTGAGAAGGTGGGGGTGAGCTGCCTTCTTGAATTGCTGCAGTCCACGTGCTGTGGGTTGACCCACAGTGCTGTTACTAAAAGAGATGGCGGGGGGGGGGGGGGTGGTGAATAACAAATGTGCTCGTGGCAATTTACTAAAATTCGCTGGACTCTGGGGTGGTTCCCGCAGATTGGAAAAATGTGATGCCACTGTTTAAAAAAGGAGGTAGACAAAAGGCGGGGAACAATAGGCCGGTTAGCTTAACTTCTGTAGTAGGGAAAATGCTTGAATCTATCATCAAGGAACAAATAGCAAGACATCTGGTAAGATGCAGCATGGGTTAATGAATGGAAGGTCATGTTTGACTAATTTGGTGGAATTCTTTAAGAACATTACATGTGCAGTGGACAATGGGGAACCTGTGGATGTGGTGTACCTGGATTTCCAGAAGGCATTTGACAAGGTGCCGCACCAAAGACTGCTGCATAAGATAAAGGTGCGCAGTGTTATGGGTAATGTATTAGCATGGATAGAGGATTGGTTAACTAACAGAAAGCAAAGAATGGGGGTAAATGGGTGTTTTTCTGGTTGGCGATCAGTGACTAGTGGTGTGCCTCATCGATCAGTGTTGGGACTGCAATTGTTTACGATTTACATAGATGATTTGGAGTTGGGGGCCAAGTGTAGTATGTCAAAATTCGCAGATGACACTAAGATGAGTGGCAGAGCAAAGTGTGCAGAGGACGCTGAAAGTCTGCAAAGGGATATAGATAGTCTAAGTGAGTGGGCGAGGGTCTGGCAGATGGAGTACAATGTTGGTAAATGTGAGGTCATCCATTTTGGTAGGAATAACAACAAAATGGACTATTATTTAAATGGTAAAAAATTGCAGCATGCTGCTGTGCAGAGGGACCTGGGGGTCCTTGTGCAACAATCACAAGGAGTTGCTTTCCAGGTGCAGCAGGTAATTAAGAAGGCAAATGTAATTTTGTCCTTCATTGCTAGAGGGATGGGGTTTAAAAACAGCGAGGTTATGTTGCAGCTGTATAAGGTGCTGGTGAGGCCACACCTGGAGTACTGTGTACAGTTTTGGTCTCCTTACCTGAAAAAGGATGTACTGGCACTGGAGGGGGTGCAAAGGAAATTCACTAGGTTGATTCCGGAGTTGAGAAGGTTGGCTTTTGAGGAGAGACTGTAGACTGGAGCTATACTCATTGGAATTCAAAAGAATGAGGGGAGATCTTATAGAAACATATAAGATTATGAAGGAAATAGATACGATAGAAGCAGGGTAGTTGTTTCCATTGGCGAGTGAAACCACAACTAGGGGGCATAGCCTCAAAATAAGGGAAGCAGATTTAGGACTGAATTGAGGAGGAACTTCACACAAACGGTTAGGGTTGTGAATCTGTGGAATTCCCTGCCCAATGAAGCAGTTGAGGCTACCTCACTGAATGTTTTTAAAGCAAGGATAGATAAATGTTTGAACAGTAAAGGAATTAAGGGTTATGGTGAGCAGGCGAGTAAGTGGAGCTGAGTCCACGAAAAGATCAGCCATGATTTTATTGAATGGCGGAGCAGGCTCGAGGGGCCAGATGGCCTACTCCTGCTCCTAGTTCTTATGTTAGGGAGGGAATTCCAGGACTTTGACCCAACGACTGTGAAGGAATGGCAATATATCTCCAAGTCAGGTGAGTCCCATTTATCTGCTGCCCTTGTCCTTCTAGATGGAAGTGGTCGAGGGTTTGGAAGGTGCTGTCTAAGGATGTTTGGTGAATGGCTGCAGTGCATCTTGTAAATAGAACACACTGCTGCTACTGAACGTCGGTGGTGGAGGGATTGAATGTTTGTAGCTGTGGTGCCAATCAAGTGGGCTGCTTTGTCCTGGATGGTGTCAAGGTTCTTGAGTGTTGTTGGAGCTGCACCCATCCAGGCAAATGGAGAGTATTCCATCACACTCCTGACTTGTGCCTTGTAGATGGCATATAGGCTTTGGGGAGTCAGGAGGTGAGTTACTCGCTGCAGTATTCTTAGCCTCTGACCTGCTTTTGTAGTCACTTTGTTTATGTGGCGAGTCCAGTTGAGTTTCTGGTCAATGGTAACCCCAAGGATGTTGACAGAGTATCTTTACGACAGAGATAGATAGGTTCTTGATCAATAAGGGATTAAGAGTTATGGGGAGAAGGCAGGAGAATGGGGATGAGAATCATATCATCCATGATTGAATGGCATTCTGCTCCTATATCTTATGGTCATAATGTTTTTCAAAACCTCCAATCCCTCCTCCCTTTTTATCTCATCATGTCCGAGAATGTCACCATCCACCACATCCGTCACCACTACTCCAGTACCCCGGAGCCAGAGATGATTGGAAAATGGTCTGAGACTCCACTCTTTCTTTCCTTGTTTCTTTTAATAGCCTGAAACATATTTCATCTGCCTGGCAATTATATCTACTTGCAAGGATGCAATGTATACCCCTTAATATGTCCTCTCTCACTTTGGTCATTTTCCACATTCCTCCTCCTTAACCACGAAGTCTACATACAACCCTCTGTTTTGTGAAGCTAGATGCAAAGTATTCATTAAGAAACATGCTTATATTTTCCACCTACACACAGAGGATTTCCCTTTGGTCTCTGATAAGTCCTGCTCTTTCCTTAATTATCCTCCTGCACTTTATGTATTTATTAAAGGCCTGTGGGTTTTCTGCTATGTTTGCTTTCTAGTTTCACCCCTGCACTTTCTATATCCCTCTCAGTGATATAACTTTCCCTTTGTTGCCTGATACCAATCCGTACACTCCGACATATCCAGGAAGGGATTCTGAAGGCGAGAGAGCTGGATTCGGCAGTCTACTTTTTTTTCTTTATCGGAACATATTTGTTCTAAACGTCACCATTTCCTTCTTGCATACCTCCCACTGCCGAGACACTGATTTATCTTCAAGTAGCTTTTTCCAGCCACTTTGGCTAAATCAGATCTCAGTATAGTAAAAATATGGCCTTGCCCCAATTCAGAGCTTGTTGAATCAAACTGAACGATGATCACTGCAAACAAAATGCTGTCTTGCTAATACTGTTTCCACCTGTCCAGCCTCAGAACTGCCCTTTTCTCCTTTTTTTTGGACTTACGATGTACTGTACTATGTACTGCACTGAACTAGTCCCATATGTACTATGTTCGCCATTTTAAGTATTCTATACCTCCTATAGCTTTTGCACTGATTCTGTCTGAGTTGATTTAGGAATTTCATTCAAATCGGTGGCACGGTAGCACAGTGGTTAGCACTGCTGCCTCACAGCACCAGTGACCTGGGTTTGATTCCTGGCTTGGGTCACTGCCTGTGTGGAGTTTACACATTCTCTGTCTGTGTGGCTTTCCTCTGGATGCTCCGGTTTCCTCCCACAGTCCAAAGATGTGCGGGTTAGGTTGATTGGCTATGCTAAGTTGATCCTTAGTATCAGGGAGACTAGCAGGGTAAATAAGTGGGGCTACAGGGATAGGGGCTGGGTGGAATAGTGGTCGGTGCAGACTCGATGGGCCGAATGGCCTCCTTCTGTACTGTAGGGTTTCTATGAAATCGTCCACGTTAAAGTTTATTTATCATAAGTAAGGCTTACATTAACACTACAATGAAGTGACTGTGAAATTCCCCAGTCGCCGCACTCCAGTGCCTGTTCGGGTTAACGCACCTAACCAGCACACCTTTCAGACTGTGGGAGGGAGGGGTGGGGGGAACGTGCAGACTCCACACAGACAGTGACCAAGCCGGGAATTGAACCTGGATCCCTGGCGCTGTGAGGCAGCAGTGCTAACCACTGGGCAACCATGCCACCTATCACAGTGCCAGGGACCCGGGTTTGATTCCTGGTTTGGATCACTGTCTATGTGGAGTTTGCACGTTCTCCCCATGTCTGCGTGAGTTCCCTCCGGGTGCTCTGGTTTCCTCCCATAGTCTGAAAAATGTGCTGGTTAGGTGCATTGATCCGAACAGGTGCCGGAGTGTGGCGATTACAGGAATTTCACAGTAACTTCATTGCAGTGTTAATGTAAGCCTTACTTTGAGTAATAAATAAACTTTTTCTGGCAGCGTATTATAGGCACCCACCGCTCTGTGAAAACCTCCCCCGCCCATCTCCCTTAAACTGAACAAATGAAGTGATTCTGCTGAATGAGATTTTCTTTTAAATGCTCATAGCAAAAGGATTTAGATTTTTCTCCCACCTATTTGACATGCTTCTGAGAACAAACAGGTTGTTCAGCACTCGTAGGTCAGCGTGACCTTGTAACAATCACTTGGAACATAACTGGCCAGGACAAACTCAGCTGAAAATGAACTGGGGAAAGTGGCAGTAACTTAGGAAATGATACAGTGATGTTGATTTTCCATGGAAATCTTGATGCAACAGAGAGGTCAAGGAACCACAGCATAGGAAGGATATTCCACCCACTGAAATCAGCATTGGCTGTTCCACAAAGTAATCCAGTTAGTGGCTCATGGCTCCGTTCTTTCCCCGTAATCCTGCAATTTTCCTCCCCAAAAAATGAATTAAAAGAAAACTTGATGATGTAGGTATCACTGACAAGGCCAACATTTATTGCCATTGAGGAGGCAATGGCTTGAACCGCTGAAGTTTGGGCACTAAAGACACTTTCAAAGTGTGTACGAGGTAGAGAGTTCCAGAATTTTCAAACAGTGATGATGACGGTATAGCCGGTGAATTTGGTGGAGTGGCAATCAAAATCGAACTCCTACTTTGTCACCTGACAATGTAACTGCTCCTTTCTGGCCACCTGACTCCCCCACTAACTCCAGCCCTCCAGATTCCATGGAGCAGGCTAATGGAGAATCACAAAATCACACAGAATACAACAGTGCAGAAGAGGCCCTTCAGCCCATCGACAAATGGAAGATCCTGACCTGCCCACTTACCAGCACTTGGCCCATAACATTGAATGTTATGGCGTACCAAGTACTCATCCAGGTACTTTTTAAAATTGGTGTGAGGCATCCCACCTCCACCACCCTCCCAGACAATGCATTCTAGGCCTTCACCACCCTTTGGGTAAAAATCCTGCCCATAGAATTATACTGCATGGAAACAGGCTCTTCGGCCCAACTCATCCACGCCAACCGGTTTCCTAAACCGAACTAGTCCCATTTGCCTGTGTTTGGCCCATATCCCTCTCAACCTTTCCTATCCATGTACCTGTCCAAATGTCTTTTAAATGTTGTAGTTGTACCTGCCTGTACCACCTCCTCTGGCAGCTCCTTCCATATATGCACTACCCTCTGTATGAAAAAGTTGCCCCTCAGGTCCCTTTTAAATTCTTCCCCTCTCACCTTAAACCTGTGCCCTCTAGATTTGGATGCCTCCTCTCAATATGGTATCATACTCAGTATAAGCCTGAGGATATTACTTATTAAGATCATACTTTGTGCAAGTGGCCACAGAAGCTGTTTAGGCAGTTACAATTTAACATGTGACAATGCACATTTAAACTGTGGACAGTAAGATTATAAAACAGGAATCTTTTATTCAACTGGCATCAAATCTTTATGAACACTGATGGAAAGGCTTAACAAAGACAGTTTAAAATTACAAAGATGTAGTTTGTAGGAATGGACCAGAGTGGTGGGTAGAAAATGGGATATGGAATTCAATCCAGAAAAAAGAGTGAAGCAATTCATTTGGAGAAGGTTGGAAAAGCATGGGAACATGCCTTGATGTATTGTAAGAAGTCTCACAACACCAGGTTAAAGTCCAACAGGCTTATTTGGAATCATGAGCTTTCGGAGCACTGCTCCTTCCTCAGGTGAGTGGAGAGTTGGGTTCACAAACAGGGCATATATAGACAGAGACGCAATTGCAAGATAATGGTTGGAATGCGAGTCTTTACAGGTAATCAAGTCTTTGCTGGTGCACACAATGTGAGTGGAGAGAAGGATAATCACAGATTAAAGAGGTGCGAATTGTCTCAAGTCAGGACATTTAGTCAGATTTCGTAAGCCCAGGCCAAATGGTGGGGGTCATATGTAGTGTGACATGAACCCAAGATCCCAGTTGAGACCGTCCTCACGCATGCGGAACTTGGCTACCAGTTTCTGCGTTGTCATGTGTCTTGAATGCCACCTTGGAGAATGCTCACCTGAAGTTAGGAGGCTGAATGCCCTTGACTGCTGATGTCAAGGGCATCAATACATTGATGTATTGTAACCAAGAGGTTGTGGACTAAAACTGGAAAGTGAAATTAGGCTGAATAGATTTTCTATCCAGCACTGAGATGATCAAGTGACCTCCTCTCCACTGTAAATTTTGATGATCCTATCTACATGTTTATGACGAGAGACGGGCTTGCATTCCTTCAAGTTTATTTATTAGTTACAAATAGGCTTACATTAACACTGCAATTAAGTTACTGAGAAAATCCCCTAGATGCCACACTCCAGTGCCTGTTTGGGTACACAGAGAGAATTTAGCATGGCCAATGCACCTAACCGGCACGTCTTTGGGATGGTGGGAGGAAACCCACGCAGACACGGGGAGAACGTGCAGACTCTGCACAGACAGCGACCCAAGTTGGGAATCGAATCCGGGTCCCTGGCACCATGAGGCAGCAGTGCTAACCACTGTGCCACCGTGACGCCCAGAGGAGAACTGGGAAATGTCAATTTGGAATCTTCACAATTTCTGAAGACCTATCCAAAAAATAGCACATCTGAAGAATGCATGGAGAAGGGTGGGTTAGACCCCATACATCCCTTCAGGTTGCACTTCACTATCCTTTACTAACTTCGGAATTGCACAAATAAGCAGTTAGTCCACTTTGATATCAATACTAAATCAGTGTAAAAATACATACCAGGTTTAAAACATGAGAAAGTATAAGAATACCAGCTGAATATGAGAATATATCAGTGCAAATTCAGCGTAAGAATATACAACAATACCAGATTAGTCTGAGAAAATACACAAGTACTGTATTGGTGTTGGTATATATTTCATTAATAGATTGGGGTGTAACTTTTCTCTCTTTTAGAGAAATTATCTTGAATATTTTAAATTTAAAATATTCTTTTACCATTAATTGCTATCTGGTTAAACCTAGTGGTTAAATGGTCAACAGATTTCTCATTTTGATTTATTATCTGTTATTGTTAAACATGAGGGGAAAAAAAGAAACACTTTAATTTAACTTACCCCGTCACGCCATCTCACCAATTCTCTCTTCTTTTCACTTCTTTCCCTTCAATTTTATACCCTTTTATCTATTCTAAGCCACTTACTATACTCCTCTCCTGAATTTAAAACCTTTAGAAACATAGAAACTAGAAGCAGGAGTAGGCCATTTGGTCCTTTGAGCCTGCTCTGCCATTTATTTTGACCATGGCTCATCAAATTCAATATCCTGATCCCGCCTTCCCCTCATATCCCTAGATCTCTTTAGCCCCATTTATCTGCTTTCATTTTATAAAAGTTTTTAGGTTTAGGTTTCAAAACTGGCTTTGATGGGCTAATTATTGAGGAAATCCTGGCCGGAATTCTCCGACCTCGCCCGCAGTTGGGATTCTCCAGTCCAGCTGCTGCGACTGGAGATTTGGCTGAATGCCAAATTCTCTGTTCTTGCTGGATATGGCGCTCGACTCATCGATCAACAGTTCCGACGCGCCACAGCGAAAAACCGCACCGACCTCCTCAGAAGACAAACACGGGACACGGTGGACAGAGTGCCCTTCGTCGTCCAGTACTTTCCCGGAGCGGAGAAGCTACGGCATCTCCTCCGGAGCCTTCAACATGTCATTGATGAAGACGAACATCTCGCCAAGGCCATCCCCACACCTCCACTTCTTGCCTTCAAACAACCACGCAACCTCAAACAGACCATTGTCCGCAGCAAACTACCCAGCCTTCAGGAGAACAGTGACCACGACACCACACAACCCTGCCACAGCAACCTCTGCAAGACGTGCCGGATCATCAACACGGATGCCATCATCTCACGTGAGAACACCATCTACCAGGTACATGGTACATACTCTTGCAACTCGGCCAACGTTGTCTACCTGATACGCTGCAAGAAAGGATGTCCCGAGGCATGGTACATTGGGGAAACCATGCAGACGCTACGACAACGGATGAATGAACACCGCTCGACAATCACCAGGCAAGACTGTGGGGGAGCACTTCAGCAGTCACGGGCATCCTGTGGGGGAGCACTTCAGCAGTCACGGGCATTCAGCCTTGGATCTTCAGGTAAGCGTTCTCCAAGGCGGCCTTCACGACACACGACAGCGCAGAGTCACTGAGCAGAAACTGATAGCCAAGTTCCGCACACATGAGGACGGTCTAAACCGGGATGTTGGATTTATGTCACATTATCAGTAACTCCTGGACTTGCACAATTTCACAAGCTGTACTGTCTGGAGACAATACACATCTCTTTAACCTGTGTTGAATGCTCCCTCCACCCACATTGTCTGTGCATTTAAGACCTGGCTGGCTGTAGAGATTTGCATTCTAATCAGTATTCTGTAATTTGATTTCTGTGTCTGTGCCCTGTTTGAGAACAGAGACCACTCCATCTGACGAAGGAGCATTGCTCCGAAAGCTTATGGTATTTGCTACCAAATAAACCTGTTGGACTTTAACCTGGTGTTGTGAGACTTCTTACTGTGCTTACCCCAGTCCAACGCCGGCATCTCCACATCTTGCTGGTAATGGCAGCGGGGCGTGAACGGCTGGAGAATTCCAGCCCATGCGTCACACACATTAAGATTGGGAAAACTGTGATCAGGGTAGTGTATGAGCTGTAAAACTGAATCCAAATAAGAGCTTGAAATAGCAGCAATAGGATTGTGACCACATTTAGATTAGCAAATGCACCAAAATAAAAGATAAGTATGAAATTTAAAGGAATTATAACAAAACAATTATGTAACAACTTTCCAGATCTCAGGAAGCCTCAAAGAATTTACAATTAATTTACTTTTGAAGTGTAATTACTGAACACAAGAGACAAGATCTGGTGTGGGCCATAAGGCCCTTGGTGTTTGCTCCACCATTCAATAAGATCAAAATATCATGGCTGTTCCGAACTTACCCTCAACTTCATTTTCCTCCATAAAGCCCTCATCATTGTGTACAGTTTTGGTCACCTAGTTACAGGAAGGTTGTAAATAAGATTGAAAGAGTGCAGAGAAGGTTCACAAGGATGTTGCCGGGACTTGAGAAGCTGAGTTACAGAGAGAGATTGAATAGGTTGGGACTTTATTCCCTGGAGCGTAGAAGATTGAGGGGAGATTTGATAGAGGTGTATAAGATTTTGATGGGTACAGATAGAGTGAATGCAAGCAGGCTTTTTCCGCTGAGGCTAGGGGAGAAAAAAACCAGAGGGCATGGGTTAAGGGTGAAAGGAGAAAAGTTTAAAGGGAATATTAGGGGGGGCTTCTTCACGCAGAGAGTGGTGGGAGTGTGGAATGAGCTGCCGGATAAAGTGGTAAATGCGGGGTCACTTTTAACATTTAAGAAAAACTTGGACGGGTTCATGGATGAGAGGGGTGTGGAGGGATATGGTCCAAGTGCAGGTCAGTGGGACTAGGCATAAAATGGTTCGGCACAGACAAGAAGGGCCAAAAGGCCTGTTTCTGAGCTGTAATTTTCTATGGTTCTATCATAGAATCCCTACAGTACAGAAGGAGGCCATTCAACCCATCAAGTCTGTACTGACTCTCTGACAGAGTATCTTACCGAGGTCCTCTTCCCCATCCTATCCCCGTAACCCCACACATTTCCCATGGCTGATCCCCCTAACTCACAAATTTTCAAACACAAAGGGGCAATTTAGCATGGCCAATACGCCTAACCTGCACATCTTTGGTCTGTGGGAGGAAACTGAAACACCGGGGGAAACCCACGCAGACACAGGGAGAACATGCAAATGCCACACGGACAGTCACTCAAGGCCAGAATTGAACCCAGATCCCTGGGAGCTGTGAGACAGCACAAGTTTTGCCATTACTGTTATTTTGCATGTCAACTGAAAATGGCACTCTCGTTATGATGAAAAAGGTAGGATCAGTATAGGTCGTTTGCAAGAAAGTGTTGTTTAACATTTCTGAGAAAACAATTCATCCGGCTCCTCTAATTGCTGCTCACTTTGCCGTTTTATCCACATTGGAAAGAAAGGTGGGGTACCTACACGGTAGTTTCTGTACAAATTGTTTGTGACTCATCATAGAATCTTTGCAGTGCAGATGGGGGTCATTCAGCCATCGAGCCTGCACCAACTCTCTGACAGAGCATCTTCCCCAGGTCCACCCACTGCTCTATCCCCGTAACCCCACACATTTATCCCGCTAATCCACCTCACCTGCACATCTCTGGACATCAAGGGGCAATTTAGCTTCACCAATCCACCTAACCTGCACATTTTTGGATTGTGGGAGGGAAGTGGAGCACCCTGAGGAAACCCAAGCACACTCAGGAGAATGTGCAAACTCCACACAGTAATCCAAGGCCGAAATTGAAACCAGGTCGCTGACATTGTGAGGCAGCAGTGCTAACCACTGTGCTAACCCACTTCTTCCTGCAATATATGCAGATTCCTAAAGCTGCAGGTCTGTGGGTTTGTGTATGCTACTATTTTAATAGATCACATCAGACGATCTCAGAAATCTGCTGCTGAGCCACACATAGCATTTCCGTTGGCTGGCTTTGCAAGAGAAGTGGTTCAATGCTTCCTATTAGATTCTGAAAGCTGTGAGAGATGCAGGGTTGAATCCCTTTCCTAGGGTTATGGAGACCATAAACTCTTTCTTATGGTCATCAGCCTGTGCACCCATGGAATACACAAGAAAAAGAGGAGCAGGAGTAGACTACACTGCTCATTGAGCCTCTTCTGCCATTCAATACAATCATGGCTGATCTTGGGTTTCAACTTTGTCTTCCTGCCTGCTTCCCATATCCCTTAATTCCCTGAGACACCAAAACAAATTAATCTATAGAACATAGAACATTACAGCACAGAACAGGCCCTTCGGCCCACGATGTTGTGCCGACCTTCATCTGAAACCAAGATCAAGCTATCCCACTCCCTACCATCCTGGTGTGCTCCATGTGCCTATCCAATAACCGCTTAAATGTTCCTAAAGTGTCTGACTCCACTATCACTGCAGGCAGTCCATTCCACACCCCAACCACTCTCTGCGTGAAGAACCTACCTCTGATATCCTTCCTATATCTCCCACCATGAACCCTATAGTTATGCCCCCTTGTAATAGCTCCATCCACCCGAGGAAATAGTCTTTGAACGTTCACTCGATCTATCCCCTTCATCATTTTATAAACCTCTATTAAGTCTCCCCTCAATCTCCTCCGCTCCAGAGAGAACAGCCCCAGCTCCCTCAACCTTTCCTCATAAGACCGACACTCCAAACCAGGCAGCATCCTGGTAAATCTCCTCTGCACTCTTTCCAGCGCTTCCACATCCTTCTTATAGTGAGGTGACCAGAACTGCACGCAATATTCCAAATGCGGTCTCACCAAGGTCCTGTACAGTTGCAGCATAACCACATGGCTCTTAAACTCCAACCCCCTGTTAATAAAAGCTAACACACTATATGCCTTCTTCACAGCTCTATCCACTTGAGTGGCAACCTTTAGAGATCTGTGGATATGGACCCCAAGATCTCTCTGTTCCTCCACAGTCTTCAGAACCCTACCTTTGACCCTGTAATCCACATTTAAATTAGTCCTACCAAAATGAATCACCTCACATTTATCAGGGTTAAACTCCATTTGCCATTTTTCAGCCCAGCTTTGCATCCTATCTATGTCTCTTTGCAGCCTACAACAGCCCTCCACCTCATCCACTACTCCACCAATCTTGGTGTCATCAGCAAATTTACTGATCCACCCTTCAGCCCCCTCCTCTAAGTCATTAATAAAAATCACAAAGAGCAGAGGACCAAGCACCGATCCCTGCGGCACTCCGCTAGCAACCTGCCTCCAGTCCGAAAATTTTCCATCCACCACCACCCTCTGTCTTCGATCAGATAGCCAGTTACCTATCCAATCGGCCAACTTTCCCTCTATCCCACACCTCCTTACTTTCATCATAAGCCGACAATGGGGGACCTTATCAAACGCCTTACTAAAATCCATGTATATGACATCAACCGCCCTACCTTCATCAACACACTTAGTTACCTCCTCAAAAAATTCTATCAAATTTGTGAGGCACGATTTGCCCTTCACAAATCCGTGCTGACTATCCCGGATTAATCCGCATCTTTCTAAATGGTCGTAAATCCCATCCCTAAGGACCTTTTCCATCAATTTACCAACCACCGAAGTCAGACTAACCGGTCTATAATTACCAGGGTCATTTCTATTCCCTTTCTTAAACAGAGGAACAACATTCGCCACTCTCCAGTCCTCTGGCACCATCCCCGTGGACAGCGAGGACCCAAAGATCAAAGCCAAAGGCTCTGCAATCTCATCCCTCGCCTCCCAAAGAATCCTAGGATACATTTCATCAGGCCCAGGGGACTTATCGACCTTCAGTTTATTCAAAACTGCCAATACATCCTCCCTCCGAACATCTATTTCCTCCAGCCTATTAGCCTGTAACACCTTCTCTTCCTGAAAAACATGGCCCCTCTCCTTGGTGAACACTGAAGAAAAGTATTCATTCATCACCTCGCCTATCTCTACTGATTCCATACACAAGTTCCCACCACTGTCCTTGACCGGCCCTAACCTCACCCTGGTCATTCTTTTATTCCTCACATAAGAGTAAAAAGCCTTGGGGTTTTCCTTGATCCGACCCGCCAAGGACTTCTCATGTCCCCTCCTAGCTCTCCTCAGCCCCTTTTTCAGCTCATTCCTTGCTAACTTGTAACCCTCAATCGAGCCATCTGAACCTTGTTTCCTCATCCCTACATAAGCTTCCCTCTTCCTTTTCACAAGACATTCCACCTCTTTTGTGAACCACGGTTCCCTCACTCGGCCATTTCCTCCCTGCCTGACAGGGACATACCTATCAAGGACACCCAGTATTTGTTCCTTGAAAAAGTTCCACTTTTCATCAGTGCCTTTCCCTGACAGTTTCTGTTCCCATCTTATGCCCCCTAATTCTTGCCTAATCGCATCATAATTACCTCTCCCCCAATTGTAAGCCTTGCCCTGCCGTCCGGCCCTATCCCTCTCCATTGCAATAACAAAAGACACCGAATTGTGGTCACTATCTCCAAAGTTCTCTCCCACAACCAAATCTAACACTTGGCCCGGTTCATTTCCCAGTACCAAATCCAATGTGGCCTCACCCCTTGTCGGCCTATCCACATATTGTGTCAGGAAACCCTCCTGCACACACTGCACAAAAAGTGCCCCATCCAAACTATTTGACCTACAAAGGTTCCAATCAATATTTGGAAAGTTAAAGTCCCCCATGACAACTACCCTGTGACCCGCACACGTATCCATAATCTGCTTAGCAATTTCTTCCTCCACATCTCTATTACTATTTGGGGGCCTATAGTAAACTC
Source organism: Mustelus asterias (assembly GCF_964213995.1). Classification (NCBI taxonomy): domain Eukaryota; kingdom Metazoa; phylum Chordata; class Chondrichthyes; order Carcharhiniformes; family Triakidae; genus Mustelus; species Mustelus asterias. The sequence continues at coordinate 174,969,325 of NC_135801.1, read as the reverse complement.
CTAGCAACGTGACCGCTCCTTTCCTGTTTCTAACTGCAGCCCATATTACCTCAGTGTGCATATCCCCCTCAAAGTGCTTTTCCGCAGCCGTTAAACTATCCTTGATTAACAATGCTACTCCTCCACCTCTTTTACCAGCTTCCCTACACTTACTGAAACATCTATACCCCGGAACGTCCAACAACCATTCCTGTCCTTGTTCTACCCACGTCTCCGTAATGGCCACAACATCGTAGTCCCAAGTAGCAATCCACGCCCCAAGTTCATCCACCTTGTTCCGGATGCTCCTTGCATTGAAGTAGACACACTTCAACCCATCTTCCTGTCTACCGGTACCCACCCTTGACCTTGATACCTTCCCCAATATCTCACCACCCTCAACACTGACTTCCGGACGACAACTCCTTTTCCCACTCCCCTGACAAATTAGTTTAAATCCCCCTGAAGAGCCGTAGCAAATTTCCCTCCGAGGATATTGGTGCCCCTCTGGTTCAGGTGCACCCCGTCCTGTTTGTAGAGGTCCCACCTTCCCCAGAACGTGTTCCAATTATCCACGTATCTGAAACCCTCCCTCCTGCACCATCCCTGCAACCACATGTTTAAGTGCACTCTCTCCCTGTTCCTCAACTCGCTATCACGTGGCACCGGTAGCGTACCAGAGATGACCACATGTTTTGTCTTTGCTCTCAGCTTCCAGCCGAGCTCCCGAAATTCCTGTTTTAAATCCCCGTCCCTTCTCTTACCTATGTCGTTGGTACCAATGTGTACCACGACTTGTGACTGTTTCCCCTCCCCCTTAAGAATCCGGAAAACACGGTCCGAGACGTCACGGACCCTGGCATCCGCTAGGCAACAAACCATCCTCGAGTCTCTTTTGCTGCCACAGAACCTCCTATCTATCCCTCTAACTAACGAGTCCCCAATAACTATTGCCCTCCCGCTCTCCTCCTTACCCTCCTGAGCCACAGGGACGGACTCAGTGCCGGAGATCCTCTCACTGCGGCTCACCACTGGTATGTCGTCCCCCTCAACCGTATCCAAAGCGGAATACTTATTGCTAAGGGGAACGACCACAGGGGATCCCTGCACCGACTGCTTCTTCCCAGCCCCTCTCACCGTCACCCATCTATTTTCATTCCTCGGAGTAACTGTATCCCTGAAGCTTCTGTCTATGGCCATCTCTGCATCCCTAATGATCCTAAGTTCCTCCAACTCCAGCTCCAGTTCCCTTACACGGTTTTGGAGGAGCTGCAGATGGATGCACTTCTCACAGGTATAATCAGCAGGGACACTGTCGTCGTCCCTCACCTCGAACATAGTGCAAGAGGAACATTGCACTGCCTTCACACCCATCCTCTCTAGATACCCTGCCAGTACCAGGTAGAAACAGCAAAAAATGAATTAACTCACCCCTGCTCGCCCTGCCTAAGCCCTGTGAGCCAAAGCCCTACTGCTTTCACTCTGCCTCCTGCTCACTCTGCTGCCCGCTAACGACGCTGCCCGCTCAAAAGTGCGGCCTACTTTTAAACCCTCCAAAAACCTTCCCAGACTCCTGCTGGGCCCACTTCCTGTTTTAAAAAAAAACCTCCGATTTTTTTACACAAATTTAACTTAAAATAAATAAATAAATGTAGTGAACAAACCAACTGCCTTCTCCTCAGCCTGGTCCTGTGGAACAATGGAACTATCTCAGCCTTAAATGTATCCAATGATGGAGCATCCATCATCCATTTCTCTACCCTCTGGGGTAGAGGAATCCAAAGGATCACAACCCATTGAATGAAATAATTGCTCCTCATCTCAGACCTAAATGATGCTGATCTCGTGGATCACTGGATCTCAAGGAGGAATGGGCGGCATGGTGGCACAGTGGTTAGCGCTGCTGCCTCACAGCGCTAGGGACCCGGGTTCGATTCCTGGCTTGCGTCACTGTCTGTGCGGAGTTTGCACGTTCTCACCGTGTCTGCGTGGGTTTCCTCCGGGTGCTCTGGTTTCCTCCCACAGTCTGAAAGACATGCTGATTAGGTGCATTGGCTATGCTAAATTCTCCCTCAGTGCACCCGAACAGCTGCTGGAGTGCGGCGACTAGGAGAATTTCACAGTAACTTCATTGCCGTGTTAATGTAAGCCGTACTTATAATTTATAAATAAACTTTAACTTTTAAATGATTGACCCTTATCTTGAGACTGTGCCCGTGTTCTAGATTCCCTGGCCAGTGGAAACAGTCTCTTGGCATCCTATCAAGCCCCTTCAGAATTTTGTAGACTTCAGCAAGATCTCACTCTTCTGAACTTCTGAGAATATTGGCCCAATTTGCTCTGACTCTCATCAAAGGACCTCACCCTCATACCAAGGACCAATTTAGTGAACCTTTGCAGTGTTGCTCCAATGTAAGCTTATCCTTTCTTAAATGTGGAAACCAAAACTGTACACACTATTCCAGATGCTGTTTCACCAAAACTCTGCACAATTGTAGCAAGACTCCTTTATTCTTGTATCCCAGATCCTTTTGCAATAAAGACCAATGTGCTAATTGCTGCTGCACCTGCATGCTAAAGTTTTGCATTCCTTGTACCAGCACAGCCTTGCTTCCTTGAACATCAACACTTCCAAGTTACATAACTTCAAAAAAATTCTGCTTTTTTATTCTTACGGTCAAGGTGAATAACTTCACACTTCCCTATATTGTACACCATCTGCCAACCTGCTGCCCATTCTTTTTGCAGCCTCCCCACAATTTACCTTTCCACCTAGCATGGTACACTCAGAAATTTTAGAGACATTACTCTATCTCTTCATCTAAGGGCAGCAGATACACTGGAACACCATCACATGCAAGTTCTCTTCCAAGCCACTCACCATCCTGACTTGGAAATATGTCGCCATTCCTTCGCAGTCACTGGGTCAAAATCCTGGAACTCCTTCCCAAACGGCATTGTGGGTCAACCCACAGAACATGGACTGCAACGTTTCAGGAAGGCAACTCACCAGCATCTTCTCAAGGACAACTAGGGATGAGCAATGAATGCTGGCCTGCCAGCGACACCCATTTCCCAGGAATGAATTAAAAAACTATATAGATTGTGAATTACTGAGGCCCCAGCACTGATCCCTGCAGCTCTCCATTATTCGCTGCCTGCTAGGTTGAAAATTCCACTCACCTGTTTCTATCCATTAACCAAATGGCTACCCATTATAATAGTGCCTCAACTTCATGAAGCCTTACCTTGCGGCATGGTGGCACAGTGGTTAGCACCTCAGTGCCAGGGACCCAGGTTCAATTCCGGCCTTGGATGACTGGGTGGAGTTTGTATGTTCTCCCTGTATCTGTGTGTGTTTCCTCCGGGTGCTCTGGTTTTCTCCCACAGACCAAAGATGTGCAGGTTAGCTTGATTGGCTATGCCAAGTTGCCCCTTTTGTCCCAGGATCTGTTGGTTAGGGGGATTAGTGGGGTAAATATGTGGGGTTACGGGAGAGGGTCTGGGTAAGATGTTTTATCAGCGAGTCGGTGCAGACACAATGGGCTGAATGTAGTGTAAGGATTCTATGATTATTAACTTGTGATTTGATTTGATATGAATGCCTACTGAAAATCCAGATATACTACATCTATCGGTTCTCCCTCATCTAGCCGGCTGGTTTCATTCTGAAAAATTTCTCACAAATTTGTCAGATTTCCCTTTAGTAAAAGCATGATACAATAGGTTTCTAAGTGCATTGTTAAGAATCCTCGATAATGGATTCAAGCACTTTCCCAACAACTGATGTTAGGCTAACTGGTTTGTAATTCACTGTTTTCTTGCTCCCTCCTTTCTTGAGAAGTGGTGTAACATTTCCAAACCAATGAGACCATTCCCAAATCTAAGAAATTTTACAAAATCATAACCAGCACATCCACTATCTCTGCAACTATCTCTTTTAGAACCCTCAAATCGGCTATCATGCCCTGGAGAGATGTTGATGTTAGTCCTTTACAGTTCTCTAACACTATTTCTGCACATTTTAATTTCCTCAATTTCCTAACACTTTTTAGCCTACATTACTTAAAGGGATGACAGTGGATAGAGAATGGCAAACATTCAAGGAACTCATGGAGGAACTGCAGCAACTGTTTATTGCTGCCTGGAACTCCCACCCACCTGACGAAGGGACAGTCTGTTCCGAAAGCTAGTGGCTTTTGCTACCAAATAAACCTGTTGGACTTTAACCTGGTGTTGTTAGACTTCTTACTGTATTCCTGTCTGGTACAGAAACATAATGGAAAAGAGGGCCAATCCATGGCTTACAAAGGAAATTAGAGAGTATCCAATCTAAGGAAGGAACATACGGGTAGCACAGTGGTTAGCACTGCTGCTTCACAGCTCCAGGGACCTGGGTTCGATTCCCGGCTTGGGTCACTGTCTGTGTGGAGTTTGCACATTCTCCTCGTGTCTGCGTGGGTTTCCTCCGGGTGCTCCGGTTTCCTCCCACAGTCCAAAGATGTGCGGGTTAGGTTGATTGGCCGTGCTAAAATTGCCCCTTAGTGTCTTGAGATGGGTAGGTTAGAGGGATTAGCGGGTAAATATGTAGGGATATGGGGGTAGGGCCTGGGTGGCATTGTGGTCGGTGTAGACTCGATGGGCCGAATGGCCTCTTTCTACACTGTAGGGTTTCTATTCTATGAATTGGCCAAGAAAAATAATAGGTCTGAGGATTGGGAGCAGTTTAGAATTCAGCAAAGAAAGACCAAGAGGTTGATTAAGAAGGGGAAAACACAGTACGAAAGTAAGCTTGCAGGGAACATAAAAACTGACACCAAGTGTTTCTAGAGATACGTGAAGAAAAAGAGGTTGGTGAAGACAAATGTAGGTCCCTACAGACAGAAACAGGGGAATGTATAATAGGGGACAAAGAAATGGCTGAGCAATTGAAGTGGAGATGCCGGCGTTGGACTGGGGTAAGCACAGCAAGAGGTCTCACAACACCAGGTTAACATCCAACAGGTTTATCTGGTAGCACAAGCTTTCAGAGTCTCGCTCCTTCTTCAGGTGAGTCATCTGAAGACTCACCTGAAGAAGTAGCGAGACTCCGAAAGCTTGTGCTACCAAATAAACCTGTTGGACTTTAACCTGGTGTTGTGAGACTTTTTACTGAGCAATTGAATACATACTTTGGTTCTGTCTTCACAAAAGAGGACACAAGTCAAATGCCAGAAATGTTGGAGAATGCAAGCGTTAGTGTGAGGGAACAACTGAGAAAGATCACTATTAGTAGAGAAATGGTGCTGTGAAAATTGATGGGATTGAAGGTGGATAAATCCCCAGGGCCTGATAATCTACATCCCAGAGTACTTAAGGAAGTGGCTCTTAAAATAGTGGATTGCATTGGTGGTCATCTTCCAGGATTCTATAGACTCTGGAACAGTCCCTGCAGATTGGAGGGCAGTGAATGTCACTCCAATATTCAAAAAGGGAATTATAGACCAGTAAGCTTAACATCATAAGTGAGGAAAATTCTCGAATCCATTATCAAGGACTTTATAGCAGAGCATTTAGAAAGCAGTGGCAGGATCAGACACTTAGCATGGATTTATGAAGGGGAAATCATGCTTGACAAATCTGTTGGAATTCTTTGAAGATGTAACCAGTAGAGTTGGCAAGGGGGAAAACAGTCGTTGTGGTATATTTGAACTTTCAGAAAGTGTTTGACAAAGTCCCACACAAGAGATTATCATGCAAGATTTAAGTGCCTGGGATTGGGGAAAATGGATTGAGATGGATAGTAAACTGGTTGGCAGAGAGGAAACAAAAGAGTAGGAATTAATGGGTGCTTCCAAATTGGCAGGCAGTAACTAGTGGGATGCCACAGGGATTGGTGCTGGAACCCCAGCTATTCACAATATATATTCATGATTTGGATGAGGGAACAAAATGTAACATCTCAAAGCGTGGAGATGATACCAATTTGGATGGGAGGGTGAACTGTGACGAGGATGCAGAGATCCTTCAGAATGATCTGGACAGGTTGAGTGTCAGAGTCATAGAGGTTTACAGCATGGAAACAGGCTCTTCGGCCCAACCTGTTAATGCCACCCTTTTTTTTTTTAAAACCCCGAACCTAGTCCCAATTGCCCACATTTGACCCATATCCTTCTATACCCATCTTACCAATGTAACTGTCTAAATGCTTTTTAAAAGACAACATTGTAACCACCTCTACTACTACCTCTGGCAGCTTGTTCCAGACACTCGCCACCCTCTGGGTGAAAACATTGCCCTTCTGGACCCTTTTGTATCTCTCCCCTTAAACCTATGCCCTCTAGTTTTAGACTCCCCTACCTTTGGGAAACGATATTGACTATCTAGCTGATCTGTGCCCCTCATTATTTTATAGACCTCTATAAGATCACCCCTCAGCCTCCTACGCTCCAGAGAAAAAAGTCCCAGTCTTTCCAACCTCTCCTTATAACTCAACCATCAAGTCCCGGTAGCATCCTAGTAGATCTTTTCTGCACTCTTTCTAGTTTAATAATGTTCTTTCTATGATAGGGTGACCAGAACTGTACACAGTATTCCAAGTGTGGCCTTACCAATGTCTTGTACAACGTCAACAAGACGTCCCAACTCCTGTATTCAATGTTCTGACCAATGAAACCAAGCATGCCAAATGCCTTCTTCACCACTCTGTCCACCTGTGACTCCACTTTCAAGAAGCTATGAACATGCACCCCTAGATCTCTGTTCTGTAACTCTCCCCAGTGAGTGGACTAATCAATGGCAGATGCAGTGTAATTTGGATAAGTGTGAGGTTATTCACTTTGGAAAACAAGGCGGCAGATTACTACCTGAATGGCTGTAAATTGGGAGAGGCGTGTGCGCAGCGGGACCTGGGTGTCCTTGTGCACCAGTCACTGAAGGGAAGCATGCAGGTGCAGCAGGCAGTAAAGGCGGCAAATGGCATGTTGGCCTTCATTGTGAGGGGTTTCGAGTACAGGAGCAGGGATGTGTTGTTGCAATTATACAGGGCCTTGTTGAGGCCACACCTACAGCATTGTGTGCAGTTTTGGTCTCCTTTTCTGAGGGAGGATGTTCTTGCTCGAGGGAGTGCAGCGAAGGTTTATCAGGCTGATTCTGGGGATGGCAGGACTGACGTGTGAGGAGAGATTGACTAGGTTAGGATTGGTTCGCTGGAGTTCAGACGAATGGGGGGGGGGGGGGGGGATCTTCGAGAGACTTATAAAATTCTAACAGGACTAGACTGGGAATATCCTCCCTGCATTTACTCTATGGCGGGGGAGTCCAGAACCATGGATCACAGTCTGAGGATTCAGTGTAGACCATTTAGGACAGAGGTGAGGAGACATTTCTTCACCCAAAGAGTAGTGAGCCTGTGGAATTCATTACCACAGGAAGTAGCTGATGCCAAAACATTGAATGTATTCAAGAGGCAGTTGGATATAGCACTTTGAGCAAATGGGATCAAAGATTATGGGGAAAAAGCAGGATTAAGCTATTGAGTTGGATGATCAGCTATGATCATAATGAATGACGAGCAGGCTCGAAGGGCAAAATGACTTCCTCCTGCTCTTATCTTCTACGTTACCAGCTATTTCTGAAAAAGGAACTTTGCCTTCCATTATGAAGGCAGATAAAAATATTTGTTCAATGTCTCCGCAATTTCCTCATTCCCTGTAATTTCTCAGAAATCAACATTTACCATAGCTGCTCTTTATATCCGTATCTTTAGTCTATTTCCCAACTAAACGTAACCTGTTTCCCCCTCATACCTACGTAATTGACTTTATTTAAGTTTATGATTCTTGTTTGCGATTGGAATATGTCACTTTCAAACAATGTGGAATTGAATGGTATTTTGATCGCTCAATGACCAATAATCAATGATGATTAACCAATTATGGTGGTCAATAATTAACCCTGCTTCATTACACATAAGAACATGAGAAATAAGAGCAGGAGGAGGCCATTCAGCCCTTTGAGCTTGCTCAGCCATTCAATGAGATCATGGTTGATCTTCTACTCCAATGCTATTTCCCTGCATTATCTCCATTTCCATGATGTTTTTAGTATGCAGAAATCTATAGATCTCAATCTTGAACACCTTCAAATGACTGAGCCTCCACAGCCCTCTGGAGCAGAGAATTCCAAAGGCTCACCACCTTTTGAGTGAAGACATTCCATCTCATCTCAGTCCCAAGAGACCTGTTCCTCACCTTGTTCCAGACACATTGGCACCCATCCAATTTTACATGCATACCTGCCACCTCCCTCCGATCCCACTCACTGAAAACCTGTCCGGCGGTGGCATGTAAAATGCAGCCCCAGGTCTCTGCAATGGTGATACATCCAAATAATTTACCTCTAATTGTGGCACTAGTTCATCTATCTTACTGCAGCTGCTTTGCGTATTCAGGTAAAGAACTTTTAATTTCTCTCATGGAGGTATTTATAACCTCCAGATGGGCTGGGTAGAGGTGCATGGGCACCTTGCAGGTGATGGGCTCCAAGATGACATCCAAGCTGATTCTCGGACTGTCTGTAGACCCTAGTGCCGGGTCTGACATCCTGGGCTGCAATTCCCTCATCCCGCCTGCCACTGGAATTTTAGCGGGCACGCTAGGGACAATGTGAAATCCTATTGATAGTTGGGCGGGAATTTCCAGCTTTTAGACCAGCGCAGCCGCAGAATTCTGCCCCGGTCTTCAAACATTCTCTTCGAGGGCCGGAGGGCCTGTACTGTTCTATGTTCTTCAGGTGATGGAAGGCTGAGCTGGCAAACTGAGAAGGCAGGTTGGTAGAGGATCTTTGTCTTATGGATGTTTGGTGTAAGGCCCATGCACTCATATGTTTCGGTAAAGGTGTTGATAATAGTTTGGAGTTCGGCCTCTGTGTGCAGGAGCAAGCGTTGTCTGCCTACTGTTGTTCAAAGACAGAGGATGGGATGATCCTTGGATATAGCCTGCAGCTGGCGGAGATTGCACATTTATTCTGTGGTTTAGCACCATTGCAGTGGGGAGCTTGCTGAGGGTGAAATGCAGCGCTGCAGCAAGGAAGAACGAGAAGAGCTTCAGTGCAATGATACAACCTTGCTTGATCCCAGTGCAAACGTGAATGGGATCTGTGGTATATCCATCGGTCAAGATCACAGCTTGTATGTCATCGTGGAACAGATGGAGGATGGTGACATACTTTTAGGCAGGCAAGAGAAAGAAGCATGTTCTACCACTTAGAGAAAAAAAAACTATAAATAACCAATGGCAATAAATGAAATGGCACATCTCAATGATTTTATTTTCTTGCGTTTTCTTCAAAGTTGAAATGGAGGAGGATGCACCATAATTCTTCATGGTTGACAGCGTTGAAGGCTATTGTGAGGTCAAAGAAGTCCATGTACAAGGGTTTGTGCTGCTCCCTGCATTTCCCTTGTACTTGCCGCCTTGAAGATCATGTCTGTTGTGCCCCTGTGGGTGTAATCTTTAAAATTAATTTCAGAATAAAAAGAATAAAGTTGAATAAATATGGGAATAGAGAACGACTGCGTATAAAGTGCTTTTCTCCTTAGTACACAGCACACAGCAGGCTAAAAAGGAGATTTGATAGAGGTGTTCAAAATGTTGAAGTGCTTGATAGACATGTGTGGAAGAGTTGTTTTTAAGTGTGGAAGGATTGGTAACCAGAGGACAGTTGGTGCAGACTCGATGTGTCGAATGGCCTCCTTCTGCACTGTAAGGATTCTATGATTCTATGACAGAGATTGAAGAAAATTGGCAGAAGAATCAGTGGCGATGCGAGGAGCACAGTGAGTTATTGTGATTTGGAACACTGCCTGAGAGGATGGTGGAAGCAGATTCAATAATAACTTTCAAAGGGAAATTGGATAAACATTTGAAGAGAAAAAAATTCACAGCTGTGAGAATGAGCAGATGGGTGGAACTAATTGACTAGCTCTTTCAAAGAGTCAACGTGGCTTAGATGTGCTAGATTAATTCCTTTTGTACTGCATTATTCTATGTAACAAGTACTGCTTTGAAAACTCCAACAGCATGAGAATGTCATTTCTGCGTTTCTAAGTGCTTGTTGGCAGCTTTATCCCATCACAAGGATCTTCGGTGACAGCAAAGAATTCGCATTTATGTGCAGATTTACAGTTGAACAGTGAATTTTAGTTTTAAGTAGGTTTCTGATTGAGATCCAAAAGAAAAACTTGAATTTATCTGGCACCTTTCTTGAATTTAGGATTCCCCACAGTGCTTTACAGCTAAAGATGCAATTTTGAAGTTTAGTCACTGTTGGACAAAATGCAGCAGCCCATTTGTGCAAAGCCAGCTTCCACAAATAACAATGTGATGATGATCAGATATTCTGATATTTTTTTTCTAGTGATAATGATTGAGGAGTAAATATTGGCTAGGATTCTGGGGATAACTCACCTGATTTTCTTTGAAATAATTCCATCAATCCTTTCACTATCTACTTGAGGCAGCAGACAGTTTAACAGTTCAGTTGAAAGGTGGTACCCCCAAGAGTGCATCCCTCCCTAAATATACTCTGAGTGTTCGCCTAATTCAATTGGAATGTTCAATTCCCGGCTTGGGTCACCGTCTATGCAGAGTCTGCACGTTCTCCCAGTGCATGGGTTTCCTCCAGGTGCTCCGGTTTCCTCCCACAGTCCGAAAGATGTGTATGCTAGGTGCATTGGCCATGCTAAATTCTCCCTTAGTGTACCTGAACAGGCGCCAGAGTGTGGCGACTAGGGGATTTTTAATGTAAGCCGACTTGTGACACTAATAAGATAAACTTTAAATGCTCAAGCCTCTGAACTAATAACTTTCTGACTCAGAGGCATGTGTGCTACCAGATGATCCACAGCTCAATACAGCTTGGATTTTCTATAAATGTAAGTATTTATCATGAAATGTGTATTTCAATTACAGCAACTGCTGTATGAGAATTCAGCAAGCCTGCCATGAACTTCACTGACTTTAATGGCTTCACTGTCAATGACAGAGTTCCCAGACAGATTGAAGGGGCACAAGGATATGTGATATTTATCTCAAAGTCCAAAGAGATGTAAGATTTCTGAACTGCTGCAAATAATAATTACTTATGACAAAAATGAGATAGTTGTGTCTTGTTTTAGCATTGTCGAGCTCCTTCAATTCAGTAACTAGTCATTGAGGCTTGAATTCGCCTTCCTTTTGTGGATTAAATCGCAGAGCAGGATTATCAGACGCCAATGTCGCTGTGCTGCTAATCCACTAGAGTTCTCTATCTTGGCCGTAATTATATATTCAGGGCAGATTTGGAGCAGTTATTTATGGAGAACTAAGTTAACTCCAAACTACTGTTAGAATGCACTGCCTTCCAAATTGGAATTTACTAACCATTCAAGCAGGATCGGGCAGGGACTGCAGGAGTTACCTTGAATGTATCTCACTCTCCAACCAGTATTCAGTTCTCAACCCTGATGAGAACGATGGCTTCCCTGGGGAATACATATGGAGCTAAGTCCAAGGTATCAAGGGCCATCTCAGTTATTTAGGTGTGGGGAGGAGGAAGGTCAGAAAAGCAATAGTGATTGGGAACTCAGTAGTTAGGGGAGAAGGCATACTTCTGTGGCAGCACACATGACTCCAGGATAGTATGTTCCCCCCCCCCCTCTCATGCCAGTGTCAAGGGTGGCACTGAGTGGTGTAGGACATTCTGAGGGAGAGAAGGTGAAGAGCCATATTGATAACAATGATGTAGGCGAAGGGAAGGTGAAGTCCTACAGGCAGATTTCAGGGAACTAGGAAAGAAATTCAAAAAGAGGACCTCAAAAATAAGGGGCTCTTGATTACTCCCAGTGCCAAACACTAGTGAGTACAGAAATAGGAAGATAGTGCAGTTGAATGTGTGGCTGGTGCAATGGTTCATGGGAAGGGATTTAGATTCCTGGGACATCTGGGGCCTGTACAAGCTGGATACTTTGCATCTCAATGGTGCTGTAAGAAATAACCCGAGAGAAAGGCATGCTTGTGCTGTTGGGGAATGTTCAAACTATCTTGGCAGTGGGAATCCAGAACTAGCAGTCATAGGTTTGAGGATAACCTTTCAGAACTGAGGTGAAGAGAACTTTCTTCACCCAGAGAATGGTGAATGTGTGAAATTCACTACCACAGAAAATAGTTGAGGCCAAAATGATTTCAAGAAGGAATTAGATGTAGCTCTTGAAGCTAAAGGGAACAAGGGATATGGGGGGGGGGGGGGGTGGGGGGAAATCAGGATATTGAATTTTCAGTCTAGTGAACTTTCTCTGAGCTGTTTGCATTCCAAGTCTGTCCTTCCTTAACTGAGGTGTGCACAGAATTCTAGGTGCAGTCTTACCAACATCCTATATATTTGTAATGAAACTTCCCTACTTTTATGCTCCATCTTCCGAGCAGTAAAAGCCAACATTCTGCTTGCATTCCTAATTATTTACTCTACTTGTATGTTGACATTTTGTGCTTTGTGTACAACAACATCCAAGTCCCTCTGTACTGCAGTATCTCTCCATTTAAATAACACTTTTTCCTGTTCTTCATGTCAGTGCAAAACACCACATTTCTCACTTTATAAATCAATAAAGGCATAGATTATAAGAGTCCGTGTCTTTATATGCCCTGTTTGTGAACAGGATTCCCACTCACCTGAAGGAGGGGCTTGGAGCTCCGAAAGCTTGTGTGGCTTTTGCTACCAAATAAACCTGTTGGACTTTAACCTGGTGTTGTTAAACTTCTTACATAGATTACAAAAGCAGGGAAGTCATGTTGGAGTTGTATAGAACTTTGGTGAGGCCATAGCTAAAGTACTGTGTGTAGTGCTGGTCGCAACATTATCGGAAGGATGTGATTGCACTGGAGGGGGTGCAGAGGAGATTCATTAGGATGCTGCCTGGGATGGAACATTTAAGTTATGAAGAGAGGTTGCCCTCTTGAATGAACCTACCTCCACTAACTTGTAGGCAGTACATTCGAAATCTGAACCACTCGTAATATAAAAGTTTTTTCTCACATTACATTTGTTTCTTTGGCAAATTTGTTCTTACAAGTGGGAACAATTTCTCCCTGTCTACTCCGTCCAGCCCCCTCACGATTTTGAGTACCTCTATCAGATCTTCTCTTAGCTTTCTTCTCTCCAAAGAGAACAGTCCCAACCTCTCCAATTTATCCTCAGAACTGAAGTTTCTCATCGCTAGAACTACTCTTGTAAGTCTCTTTTCCATTCTTTTCAATGCATTTACATCCTGGCCAGAACTGTACACAATACTCCAGCTGAGGTCGACATCAATGTGGATGAGGAAATCAAAAGTAATATTTCCAAGTTTGCTGATGACATGAAACTTGGTGGAAATGTAAGTGGTGAGGAGAATGTTAAGAGGCTTCAAGGTGATTTAGATATTTTGAGTGAGTGGGCAAATATGTGGCAGATGCTGTATAACATGGATAAATGTGAAGGTATCCACTTTGGACAGAGATACAGAATGGCAGAGAACAAAGTACAGCACAGGAACAGGCCCTACGGCCCTCCAAGCCTATGCCGATCATGATGCCCGAACTAAACTAAAAAAAAAACTTTCTACCCTTACTCGATCCATATCCCTCTATTCCCTCCCTATTCATGTAGCCATCCAGATGCCTCTTAAATGTTGCCCTCTATTTGTGCCTGCTTCCACCACTTCCTCTGGCAGCACGCTCCAGGCACCCACCACTCTCTGCGTGAAAAACTTCCCCTACATCTCCCTTACACTTTCTCCTTTTCATCTTGAACCTGTGCCTACTTGTAATTGACACTTCCACCCTGGGAAAAAGCCTCCGACTATCCACCCTGGGAAAAAGCCTCCGACTATCCGCCTCTCATAATTTTGTGGACCTCTATCAGATCTCCCCTCAGCCACCTTCATTCCAGTGAAAACAATCCAAGTTTATTCAACCTCTCCTCATAGCCAAGACCCTCAAGACCAGGCAACATCCTGGTGAACCTTCTTTGCACTCTCTCTAAAGCTTCCACATCTTTCTAGTAGTGTGGTGACTAGAACTGCTCACAATACTCCAAATACGGCCTAACCAAGGTTTTATATAGCTGCAACATGATTTCCCACCTCTTGTACACAATGCCTCGGCTGATGAAGGCAAGCATGCCATATGCTTTCTTAATCACCTTGACCACCTGTGTTGCCACTTTTAGGGAACTGTGGACCTGCACACCCAGATCCCTCTGTATGTTAACGTTCCTAAGGGTTCTGCCATTTACAGTCTATTTCACATCAAAATTTGATCTTCCAAAATGCATTACCTTGCATTTGTCCGGATTAAACTCCAGCTGCCATTTCTGTGCCCAAGTCTCCAATCCATATCCTGTTGTATCCTCTGACAATCCCTGGCACTATCAGCAACTCCACTAATCTTAGTGTTATCCGCAAACTTACTAATCAGACCACCCACATTTTCCTCCAGTTCATTTATATATACTATAAACAACGGAGGTCCCAGCACTGATCCCTGTGGAACACCACTAGCTACAGATCTCCATTCCGAAAAACACCCTTCCACCGCTACACTCTATCTTCTACAACCAAACCAGTTCTGTATCCATCTAGCCAGCCCACCGAATTCCATGTGATTTTAGTTTTTGTACCAGTCTGCCATGTGGGACCTTGTCAAATGCCTTAGTAAAGTACATCCACAGCCCTTCCCTCATCAATTATCTTTGTCATCTCTTCAAAAAATTCAAATCAAGTTGGAGAGACATGACCTTTCCCATACAAAATCATGCTACCTGTCACTAGCTAGTCCATTTTCCTCCAAATGTGCATATATCCTGTCCCTCAGTATCTTCTTCAAAAGCTTCCCCACCACTGACACCAGGCTCACAGACCTATCATAGAATTCGTACAGTGCAGAAGGAGGCCATTTGGACCATTGAATCTGCACCAACCACAATCCCACCTAGACCCTATCCCCGTCACCCCACATATTTACCCTGTAGATCCCCTGACACTAGGGGCAATTTAGCATGGCCAATCAACCTAACCCACACATCTTTGAACTGTGGGAGGAAACCAGAGCACCCGGAGGAAACCCACACAGACACGGCGAGAATGTGCAAACTCCACACAGAGTGATCAGAGGCTGGAATTGAACCTGGGTGCCTGGCGCCGTGAGGCAGCAATGCGAACCACTGTGCCACCATGCCGCCCCTATAATTTCCTGGATTATCCCTGCTTCCTTTTTTAAGGGAACAACATTGGCTAGTCTCCAGTCCTCTGGAACCAGACTCCTGTTTATCAACTACTGCTCAGCCTTCAACACCCTTATTCCTACAAAACTCATCTCCAAATTCCATGGCCTGGTTCCTCCCTCTGCAACTGGATCCTGAACTTCCTAACCCATAGACTGCAATCAGTAAGGTAAGGCAACAACTCCTCCTCCATGATCATCCTCAACACCGGTGCCCTGCAAGGCTGCGTCCTCAGCCCCTTACTATACTCCTTATACACCTATGATTGTGTGGCCAAATTTCCCTCCAAGTTGATTTTCAAGTTTGCTGATGACACCACCGTAGTGGGTCGGATCTCAATCAATGACAAGACGGAGTACAGGAAAGAGATAGAGAATCTGGCGAACTGGTGTGATGACAATAATCTCTCCCTCAATGTCAACAAAATGAAGGAGTTAGTATTGAGTTCAGAGTAGTGGAGGATATGCCCCTGCCTACATCAATGGGGACAAAGTAGAAATAGTTGAGAGCTTTAAGTTTTTAGGTGTCCAGATCACCAACAACCACAGAAAGCATTTTTTCTCGTTGCATTGCAGCTTGGTATGGTTCCTGCTCTGTCCAAGACCGCAAAGGGTCGTGAACGAAGCCCAGTCCATCACTCAAACCAGCCTCCCATCCATTGACACTACACTTCCTGCTGCCTTGGAAAAGCAGCCAGCATAATTAAGGACCCCACACACCCCGGACATACTCTCTTCCGCCTGCTTCCATTGGGAAATAGATACAAAAGTCTGAGGCCACATACCACCAACACAAGAACAGCTTCTTCCTTGCTTCCATCAGACTTTTGAATGGACCTACCTCGCATTAAAATGATCTTTCTCTACACCCTAGCTATGACTGTAACACCACATTGTTCCACTGGAGCAAGCAGAGAGGGAGTGATTGGAGGCAGGAGTGCTGGTGAGAGATTGATTGAATTATTTATTTATTTAATTAGTCAGTTAGTGTGTGCATTTTTTTTGGCCTTTACTTTTGTAGTAGTATTTTTCTTAAGTTTAAAGTGAAAACCGGAAGTGGGCTGCTAAGGAGTCTGGGAAGGGTTTTTTAAGCGCGCGAAGTATAAAAGGTAGGCTGCAGTATACAGCGGGCAGCGTCGGGAGCGGGCAGTGGAGTGAGTGGGAAGCAGAGTGAAAGTTGTCAGGGCTTTGGCTCACAGGGCTTAGGCAGAAAGGGCGTGGCAAGGTAAGTTATTTTTATCCAAACCTATATAGGATAAGGGTAACTATGAGTGATAAGCCAGTTCGGTGCTTCCAGTGTGGGATGTGGGAGTTCCTGGAAACACCTAGCCTCCCGGAGGACCACATTTGCGCCAGGTGCGTGGAACTGCAGCTCCTGAGGGACCGCGTCACGGAACTGGAGCTGCAGATTGCTGACCTTGGTCCAGTCAGGGAGAATGAGAGAATAATTGACATGAGTTATAGGGAACTAGTTACACCGGGGCATCGGGAGGAAGACACGTAGGTCACAGTTAGGAGGAGTAAAGGTCAGAAGGGTAATGTACCAGAGAGTACTCCAGTGGCTGTCTCTCATAATAGGAAGGGCTCGGCGACAGGTGTGAGAGGGGAGGGGAGTGAGCAATTAGTGGAGGGGTCACCCGTGGTTGTCCCACTCCAAAACAAGTATATTGTTTTGGATAGTGTGGAGGAGGATGACTCTCCAGGGGTAAGCCACAGTGACCAGGTCACTGGCACAGAGTCAGGCTCTGTGGCCCGGAAAGGAAAGAGAGGGGTTAGGAGAGCAATAGTGGTGGGGGATGCGTCGGTTAGAGGCACGGACAGGTGATTCTGTGGGTGCGAACGGGACTCCAGGATGATAGTCTGCCTACCTTGTGCTGGGGTAATGGATGTCTCCAAGCGGATAGGAGGCATCCTAAAAGGGGAAGATAAAGAAACGGATGTCATTGTACACATTGGTGCAAATGACGTAGATAGGAAGAGCAGGGGGATCCTACGAGAGCAATTCAGGGAGTTGGGAAATAGACTAAAAAGTAGGGCCTCCAGGGTGGCCATCTCTGGGCTGCTCCCAGTGCCTCGTGCCAGTGAGGCTAAGAATAGGGAGTTAGTACAATTGAATGCTTGGCTAAAGGACTGGTCCAGGAGGGAGGGCTTCATTTTCCTAGATCAATGGGAAGTTTTCAGGAGAGGATGGCACCTGTACAAGAAGGACGGGTCACAACTAAGTTGGAAGGGCACGAATATCCTGGCTGGGAGTTTTGCTAGTGCAGTTCGGGGGGGTTTAAACTAGTATGGCAGGGGGGGTGGGGATCAAAATATTAGGTCTACAAGTGTAGAGGCTGGGGACGAGCTTGGGGCTGGGACAAGGCTGGCAAAGAAGAAGAGCATTCTGAGGGAGGATGACCTCACTGGGCCTGGAGGTCTGGAGTGCTTATACTTCAATGCAAGGAGCGTAGCAGGAAAGACAGACGAACTTAGGGCCTTAATGCTCACGAGGAATTTGGATGTGGTTGCGGTGACAGAGACTTGGTTGAAAGAGGGACAGGACTGGCAGCTGAATATTCCGGGGTACAAGTGTTTTAGGCGAGACAGAGGAGGACCAAAAGAGGTGGGGGAGTAGCAGTATTAGTTGGAGAGCATATTACAGCGGTGCAGAGGGAGGACAATTCAGAGGGGTCATGTAACAAGTCACTCTGGGTGGAGCTTAGAAACAGGAAGGGCGCAGTCACTATGTTGGGGGTATACTACAGGCCCCCCAACAGCCCAAGGGAAGTGGAAGAACGGACATGTCAGGAGATACTGGATAGGTGCAGGAAAAATCGGGTTGTTGTAGTGGGTGACTTCAATTTCCCTGGTATAGACTGGAAATCGCTGAGAGCTGGGACTCTGAATGGGGAGGAATTTGTAAAATGAGTACAGGAGGGTTCTTTGGAACAATATGTAGATAGCCCGACTAGAGAGGGGGCTATACTGGACCTAGTACTGGGGAATGAGCCCGGTCAGGTCTTCAAAGTTTCAGTAGGGGAACATGTGGCAAATAGTGATCACAATTCTGTTAGCTTTAGGATAGTGATGGAAAAGGATGAGTGGTGTCCCAAGGGCAAGGTGTTGGATTGGGGGAAGGCTAACTTTAGTAGGATTAGGCAGAAATTGGCAGCTCTTGATTGGGAGAGGCCGTTTGAGGGTAAATCCACATCTGGCATGTGGGAGTCTTTTAAGGAACAGTTGCTAGGGCTGCAGGACAGGCATGTGCCTGTAAAAAAGGATAGGAAGAGTAGGATTCGAGAACCGTGGATAACCAGGGAAATTGAGGGACTGGTCAAAAAGAGAGGCGTATGTTAGGTCTAGGCAGCTAAAAACGGAGGGAGCTCTGGAGGAGTACAAAGAAAGTAGGAAAGAACTCAAATGGGGAATTAGAAGGGCAAAAAGGGGTCACGAAATGTCCTTGGCAGACAGGATTAAGGAGAATCCCAAGGCATTTTATTCATACGTTAGGAACAAAAGGGTTGTCAGGGAAAAAAATTGGACCTCTCAGGGACAAAAGTGGGGAATTATGCTTGGACCCAAAGAAGTAGGGGAGATCCTAAATGAATACTTTGCGGCGGTATTCATAAAGGAGGGATGTGTTGACTGGGAGTGTCTCGGAGGGGAGTGTTGAACCGTTGGAGAAAATCTCCATTACAAGGGAGGAAGTGTTAGGTTTGTTAGAGAATATAAAGACTGACAAATCCCCAGGGCCTGATGGAATCTATCCAAGGCTGCTCAGGGAGACGAGAGATGAAATTGCTGGGCCTCTGACGCAAATCTTTGTCTCATCACTGGACGCAGGTGAGGTCCCAGAGGGTTGGAGGATAGCTAATGTGGTCCCGTTATTTAAGAAGGGTAGGAAGGATAACCCGGGTAATTATAGGCCGGTGAGCTTGACGTCCGTGGTGGGGAAGTTGTTGGAGAAGATTCTTAGAGATAGGATGTATGCGCATTTCGAAAGGAATAAACTCATTAACGATAGTCAGCATGGTTTTGTGAGAGGGAGGTCATGCCTCACTAACTTGGTGGCGTTTTCTGAAGAAGTGACCAGAATGGTTGACGAGGGAAGGGCCGTGGATGTCGTCTATATGGAATTTAGTAAAGCGCTTGACAAAGTCCCTCATGGTAGGCTGGTGAAAAAGGTTGGATCTCATGGGATAAAGGGGGAGGTGGCTAGATGGGTGGAGAACTGGCTTGGTCACAGAAGACAGAGGGTGGTAGTGGAAGGGTCTTTTTCCGGCTGGAGGCCTGTGACTAGTGGTGTTCCGCAGGGCTCTGTATTGGGACCTCTGCTGTTTGTGATTTATATAAACGATCTGGAAGAAGGTGTAACTGGGGTGATCAGTAAGTTTGCGGACGACACAAAATTGGCAGGACTTGCAGATAGTGAGGAGCATTGTCAGAAGCTACAGAAGGATATAGATAGGCTGGAAATTTGGGCAAAGAAATGGCAGATGGAGTTCAATCGTGATAAATGCGAAGTGATGCATTTTGGTAGAAATAATGTAGGGAGGAGCTATACGATAAATGGCAGAACCATAAAGGGTGTAGATACGCAGAGGGACCTGGGTGTGCAAGTCCACAGATCCTTGAAGGTGACGTCACAGGTGGAGAAGGTGGTGAAGAAGGCATATGGCATGCTTGCCTTTATAGGACGGGGCATAGAGTATAAAAGTTGGGGTCTGATGTTGCAGATGTATAGAACGTTGGTTCGGCCGCATTTGGAATACTGCGTCCAGTTCTGGTCGCCACACTACCAGAAGGACGTGGAGGCTTTGGAGAGAGTACAGAGGAGGTTTACCAGGATGTTGCCTGGTATGGAGGGGCTTAGTTATGAGGAGAGTTTGGGTAAACTGGGATTGTTCTCCCTGGAAAGACGGAGGATGAGGGGAGACTTAATAGAGGTGTATAAAATTATGAAAGGCATAGATAGGGTGAACGGTGGGAAGCTTTTCCCCAGGTCGGTGGTGATGTTCACGAGGGGTCATAGGTTCAAGGTGAAGGGGGGGGAGGTTTAACACAGATATCAGAAGGACATATTTTACACAGAGGGTGGTGGGGGCCTGGAATGCACTGCCAGGCAAGGTGGTGGAGGCGGACACACTGGTAACGTTTAAGACTTATCTAGATAGCCATATGAACGGAGTGGGAATGGAGGGATACAAAAGAATGGTCTAGTTTGGACCAGGGAGCGGCACGGGCTTGGAGGGCCGAAGGGCCTGTTCCTGTGCTGTATTGTTCTTTGTTCTTTATGGTACTCTGTGTTGTAAACAGCTTCCTGCTCTTTTCAATACAATGTGAAGCAAAGGTGGCTGCTGTCACGACGAGTCTCTGTTCCACACAAAGTAAGTGGTAATCCCATTTAGCAATGCAAAATCTCATCATGAGCTGCAATGTTCAAAAAGAACAAGGCTTGTCATACCATAAAGTCCTTATTAGGTAATGCTTTTGTCTTCAAAGGAAAGCCACCAAGTCAGTGAATTTCTATTTACTTTTTGGAAAGCTCACTGAATTTTAAATGTCTTTCCATGTTTGGGAATGCATCGTTGTTTCCTCATGAGGTAAAAGAAAGATGGTTGAAATACAAAAAAAAAAAATCATGTGACTTTCTCCGAATCCATTACAATCCACTGCTTAAAACAGTTTTCCAAAAATCAGTAATACCTTAAATGCACATTGTAGTGATATAGTGTCCAATATTTAGTTGTGCCAAACGAATTGTGATGACAACTGCCATTTATGTGCTCTCATAAATTATCAAGTTTTTTTCCACCACTATATCTTGGTGTGACATTAGTAGCTGAGCCGGAGGTCGGCCATTGAGTATGATGTCTCATTGCCCGAGATGACTTTGCAGGCCTCCTCTGAAGGGCTAGGACCTTGAAGGCTCTGGCCTACTAGGAGTCTTCTACACTGGTGCAGGGGGAACCTCTTCAGCCTTGCCTACTTATTGTAATGGGGCTGTGGCAGAGGGGACAAGGGAAATATCTTGAGTGGCAGCATCAGGGGCAGTTGAACTCACTCCTCCATCTGGATATGCATTAGCATCTCCCTGACTCCTTGAGGAGAAAAGGTACCTTGTGGAAGGTCCAGGTGCTTCACCCCACCTCTCGCCTAGCCACTTTTGTGAACCCATGTTTACAGTGACAGAGTGTTGGTCAGAGCACATATGGGTTGCCAACCTCTCCACGGAGAAAGTGACGTGTTCACATGCCTGAGATATGGCACAATTCATGGCATGCACGGACTTCTCTATTGTCCTTGCAAAGCTGCACATAACTGCTGGCATCTCAGCCATATGTTCCTTTGCTGTTTTTCCAGCAGGCATCCTGTGGTCTTTGCAGTTCTTAGCATGCGCTGCCCATGCCAACACTGTTTGCAATTTATAATCTGGTTGATCAGCCAATATTTTATGCAACATGCCATCTATCGCTGCATGTTTTTCTTGCACAGACCATTACTGAATAGGCTCTCAGTCACAGTGTGCACAACCACAATGTTTAAATTTTCACACATCTTGAAATTCCTCAATGGCAAAAATCATCATCTATCAAAAATTTCGCTGGTATGCCTGATCCTGTCCCAATCATTTCTCCATGACCTTATCAACAATGTTTCCTTTGTCCTTATTATGTATTACAACAAATAAGCTAAATCTGTTCACCTTATCTATAAAGTGCAGCAGAAAAATACCCCTATCTTTGTCCCATACTTTTTAGTCCATTGCTACTGCATCATTAAATTCCCCAGCTAATGGCAAGCTCACAACAGGCCTTGGTGGTGTCCTTTTGATATTTTATACAAATTTCACACTGAGCTCTGATTTGCTGAATAAGGTTGCTCCAGCATCTCACAGTAAAACCTTCAACTTTTGTGGTCCCCAGATGTGCAAATTATCTATGCAAATGATCTTCCTTTCTATGGCCATCTTCAGACCACCTAAGAATAACCCATCTTTGTACTGAAATCTGTGCCTGTTTGGTCGATCTCAAAGGTCGGCCACCATTGAATCATCCATTATCGCAGATTTGCCTGTATTCAATTGGAAAGTAGCTGGAAATGCCTGTCTTCCCAGAATTTGTTTTAGGGCAGCAGCCAATCGGTCTAAAGTAGACTCTTTACTTCAGAATTGAACCCCCATCAATCCTAAAAGTCTGTCGACATGGGAAATGCGTTAACACTTAAGTAACTTAAATGCTAATACAGACTCTGGGATGTCAAGAACAAAGAAAATTACAGCACAGGAACAGGCCCTTCGGCCCTCCAAGCCTGCACCAACCATGCTGCCCGTCTTAACTAAAACCCCCTACCCTTCCGGGGACCATATCCCTCTATTCCCATCCTATTCATGTGTTTGTCCAGATGCCCCTTAAAAGTCACCATCATATCTGCTTCCACTACCTCCCCCGGCAGCGAGTTCCAGGCACCCACCACTCGGTGTAAAAAATTTGCCTTGTACATCTCCTTTAAACCTTGCCCCTTGCATCTTAAATTTATGCCCCCGAGTAATTGACTCTTTCGCTCTGGGAAAAAACTTTGGATAATGGTCAAGCTCAAATTTCTTTAATCTGTTATACTATCTGCCAAAGTCCATGATCATCTATATTCATAAATCTATCAAAAGTTGGCCAGGCTTCCAATAAGTCATCCTTTCTGTAGAATGTGGCCATTGGCCTAAGGAACTCAGCCCAATATAAAATTGGACACAGCTAAACAGTTTCTACAAGCAAGGCCTGATGGAATGTGGACAAGGATAGCGCAGGTCAAAAGCCAACAGGGACCAGGCCGAAACCTGTCTTGCATCTAGAGCAGAGGTGCTCGACCTTAACAATGGGAGAGTCATTATGACCTAAAACCCATCAAGAGGTAGTCAGCCAGAACATTTTTTGTGTATTCCTCAGTTTCAGCCTGACTCCCTGGAACCGTATTTTGAAAGGGAATATGCACAACCAGGATGACCTGGCCTAACCTCATTGGGTGCTGTGACACCCCCCCCTCCCCCACCCCGTTGGGGGCTGAAAGCCAGAGAACATACCAAAAGAGGAATATTTATCCCCCTCGGAGATGAGGACCCTGAGATGGCAGAGGCTCAGAGAATTGGACCCACGGCCCGGTCAGATTCACCGGCACAGTTAGTATTAGAATCTTAAGGAATTAGATTATTAGAGTTGATAAAGTAACTGTGTGTTAGCATTTACTGAACTTGTTAATAAAATTGGATTGAACCAGGAACTGAGTCTTGTCCTTTTGTTCAGCTCGCCTGAGATGTGGTGATCCTCAGGTTAAATCACAACCAGTCAGCTCTCCCCCTCAATGGGGAGAACAGCCTATGGTCATCTGGACAATGGCAACTTCACTTTTTTGGGGGTCAGTTTAGCTCAGTTGGCTCTACAGCTAGTTAGTGATGCAGAGTGATGTCAACAGCATAGGTTCAATTCCTATACCGGCTGAGGTTATTCGTGCCTTCTAAACCTTGCCCCGTGCCTGATCCTCAGATTAAATCACCACCGGTCATAGCCTATGGTCATTTTACTTTAAATAAGGGCACCTGGATAAAGTGTTTGAGATATACGAACTGGTCAAAGTATCTAAATTTTTCTAGACAACAAGAATTTATCCAAAAACTGTAACAGAAGGTCCATTCCCTCTTCATTATCCAAATCATTCACATTCTACTCAGAACACTTTATCCTAATTTTAATCTTTGCTGGTAATGATAAAGCCAAAGCTTTATTTGGGCAACAAAATAATCCACGTTCACATTTCAATTTCAGTTTTCCATTGCTCATATGGCTCCACTTCCAAGAAAATTGGTGAATAATCAAAGCCTGATGTTTTGCATCTTCCTTCTGCCATCCTGTAATTTGTCAATAGCAGTACTTCTTCTTCAGAGGGTGAAGCCAGAAACCTCCTTTTGCAGCAACCAAGCACCAAAGTTTGGTGTTTATCCTCTGATACAATATTAAAATCAATAATAGTACATGATGGAGCAATAATACAGCAAAGAACAAAGAACAAAGAACAAAGAAAACTACAGCACAGGAACAGGCCCTTCGGCCCTCCAAGCCTGCACCGCCCAAAACCCCCTACCCTACTGGGGACCATATCCCTCCATTCCCATCCCATTCATGTACTTGTCAAGACGCCCCTTAAGGGGTGGTTATGGTCTGGAATGCGCTGCCTGGGAGGGTGGTAGCGGCGAGTTGCCTCACATTATTTAAAAAGTACCTGGATCAGCACATCTTAATATTCAAGGCTATGGGCCAAATGCCAGTAAATGGGATTAGGTGGGAGGTCAAATGTTTCTCGTGTGTCATTGCAGACTCGATGGGCCAAAGAGCCTCTTCTGCTCTGTATGATTCTATGAAAGTTTGCCTCATATTACCCCTTGCTTTCAGCAGTTCTCTGTATACTAGATAAGTAAACCCTGAAGGGACCATCTAAAGGGAAACCTCGAAGAGGGGGCAGGTCTACCCCTTAAACACCGATTTTGAGAAGTTCATCCTATTGTTCGAGAAAATACTAAATCTAGCTACCACATCAATAATAGGAACAGAGACAATCAGCCTAGAAACAAACAGTAACACATCATCCACATAAAGTGAAATTTTATGATGCTTACCTTGATCAGATGCTTCTCGGCCTTTTGGCTGAGATCAAGTGTAGTATTGACATGCTATGTTTGGTTGAAGTCATTAGGTTACATTTTAGCTTCATTTGAAACAATTTTTAAAAGCGGCATCTTGGCCTTTTGGCTAAGATGCAAATGAGATCAAGCCTTGGAGGAGGAGCTATGCCTACTCCAATCAGCTTGGATCATGTAGATCAAGCCCAAGACAGGAGGTGAGAGCCCCGTCTTGTCAGCTTGGATCAGGAATGTCTCAACTTGTTGAGACTCTGAATTGGACTTGATTTGATTGAATTGGAATTTAAAAAATACAAAAAAAAACCTTGACCAGATAACCCACAAATCTGGGGGTCACTTCTGACGGCCTCTGTTCAATAGCTAATGCAAACAATAAAGGAGATAAGGGCATCCCTGTTTAGTCCCTTTCTGAAGGCCAAAATTATCAGATCTATAACCATTTGTATAGACCGCCTCGCTTCTCTGCCTTTTGGCTAAGATCAAGTGTAGTATGGTCGGCAGCCCATGGTCGGCCGCACTTGGTTGAGGTCATTAGGTTACACTGAAGCGTCATATGTTTCATATGAAGCAATTTTTTAAAGCGGCATCTCGGCCTTTTGGCTAAGATGCAAATGAGCTCAAGTCTTGGAGGAGGAACCTCCCCCTTCTCCAATCAGCTTGGCTCATGTAGATCAGGCCCAGGACAGGGTGGTTTGGTCGCTCGCCCTGTCTTGTCAGCCTGGATCTGAAATGTCTCAACTTGTTGAGACTCTGAATTGGATTTGATTGAAATGGAAAAGTATTTTAAAAAAAATTTGTATAGACTGCCAAAAAAAAATCCGCCACCAGTGGTAGGGGACTTGCATTCACTTCACAAAATCCCCTCCCAATCTGAACTTGTGCAATGTGTAGAATAGATAGTTCCATTCCACCCAATCAAAAGTCTTTTCAGCATTCAAAGAGATCACTAACCTATCTATAGCACGCTTTTGAAAGACTTGAATAATATTCAGTAATATTACATGATTATTGCATGAGTTTCGGCTCTTGATAAATCCAGTCTGGTCACCATGGATAATCGCAGAAAGGATTTTCTCCAGAACCTTAGACAACAACTTCATATCAGCATTTAACAAAAGAAATGGGCCTATAAGAAATGCACCGCTCAGGATTCTTGCCTGGTTTTAGGATTAAGGAAATATTTGCTTCATGAAGTGACATTGTTTCAAATGAATGACTATACATACCAATTAGTGAACCTATTAACAAGTCCTTAAATTCCTTGTTGAATTCACACCCAAAATCATCAGGCCCTGAAGCTCCCTACTCCCCGGAAATAGGAGCATTCAAAATTGTTCTCAGGTCCTCCAAGATAGAGGAAAGCTTAAGGGAGGAAAATAAATGCTCTAGAAGTGCCCGATCATCATCAGTTTGATTTGATTTATATAAATTGACATAAAAACTCTTGAAAGCCCTTTTAATATCCTAATCCCTATTACTGAGTCTATTACTGAAGCATTTGTCCTAGAACCAATTTCATTCTAGTAAGAAAAGCTAAATATCTACTTGGTTTATTCCCAAATTCATTCAACTGCAGTCTAGCAAACTTTAAACTCTTCTCAGCGTGCCGAGTTAACAAGAAATTTAATGCTGCCCTTGTTACATCAATTTCGTTCAAGGTCGCATAGTTAGGATTCTTACCATATTCCCTCTGCAGCTCAGTGAACCGGATTTCCAACTGGTGCTGCTGTTCTAGCAACTTTTGTTTCCTGTTGTTCAAAAATGAGAGGACCAAACCTCCAGCAAAGGCCTTACAGGTCTCCCAAAGCATTGTGGGACTTGCACCAGAAAGAGAATTATCCGAGTAAAAAGTATGAAATTCGATCCTAAAGTATGAAAAACATTTATGGTTCCTGAGTAGAGACACATCAAACGTCCAGGATCTAGACCGAGGATGGGCCTCCATGAGAAGGGTCATAAAGATGAGCAGCACGGAAACAGGCCCTTCAGCCCAACTTTTCCATGCTGACCAAGTTTCCTAAACTGAACTAGTCCCATTTGCCTGCGTTTGGCTCATATCCCTCTGAACCTTTCCTATCCATATACCTGTCCAAATGTTTTTTAAATATTGTAATTGTACCGTCTCTACCACCTCCTCTGGCAGCTCAGTCCATAAACACATTACCCTCTGTTGAAAAAGTTGCCCCTCAGGTCCCTTTTAAATCTTTCCCCTCTCACCTTAAACCTTGGCTATTCACCTTATCTATGCCCCTCATGATTTTATAAACCTTTGTAATATCACCCCTCATCTTTCTACGTTCCAGGGAAAAAAGTCCCGGCCTATCCAGCATCTCCTTATAATTCAAAACCTTCTAGACCCGGTAACATCCTTGTAAACTTTTTTTGTACCCTTCCCAGCTTAATAACATCCATCCTATAACAGAGTGACTGGAATTGTACGCTGTACTCCAAATGTGATCTTACCAACGTCTTGCACAGATGTAACATCCCAACTCCTATACTCAATGCTGACCGATGAAGACAAGTGTGCCAAACAACTTCTTCACCACCCTGCCCACCTGTGATGCCACTTTCAAGGAACTATGCACCTGCATCCCTAGGTTAGACAACACTCTCCAGGGCTCGATCATTAACTGTGTAAGTCCTGCCCTGGTTTATCTTAGTAAAATGCAACACCTTGCATTTATCTGAATTAACCTCAAAGAACAAAGTACAGTACAGCAGAGCAACAGGTCCTTCTGCTCTCCAAGCCTGTACTGATCATGATGTCCCAACTAAACTAAAAAAAAAACCTTCTGCCCTTACTGGGACTGTATCCCTCTATTCCCTCCCTATTCATGTAGCCATCCAGATGCCTCTTATATGTTGCTAACATGCCTGCTTCCACCGCCTATTCTGGCAGCATGTTCCAAGCACCCACTACTCTGCACAAAAAACTTTTCCTGCACATCTCCCTTAAACTTTCCCCCTCTCACCTTAAACCTTTGCCCCCCCCGACTAACTGACACTTCTACCCTGGGAAAAAGCCTCTGATTATCCACCCTGTCTATGCCTCTCATAATTTTGTAGACCTCAAACAGGTCTCCCCTCAGCCTCCGTCTTTCCAGTGAAAACAATGCAGGTT
Organism: Mustelus asterias; assembly: GCF_964213995.1. Lineage (NCBI taxonomy): Eukaryota > Metazoa > Chordata > Chondrichthyes > Carcharhiniformes > Triakidae > Mustelus > Mustelus asterias. The sequence continues at coordinate 174,941,274 of NC_135801.1, read as the reverse complement.
TATTCACAAATGAGGGGCACAGATCAGCTCGATAGTCAATATCTTTTCCCAAAGATAGGGGAATCTAAAACTAGAGGGCATAGGTTTAAGGTGAGAGGGGAGAGATACAAAAAAGTGTCCAGAGGGGCAATTTTTTCCACACAGAGGGTGGTGAGTGTTTGGAACAAGCTGCCAGAGGTAGTAGTAGAGGCAGGTACAATTTTGTCTTTTAAAAAGCATTTAGACAGTTACATGGATAAGAAGGGTATAGAGGGATATGGGCCAAATGCAGACAATTGGGATTAGCTTAGGGGTTTAAAAAAAAAGGGTGGCATGTGGGGGAGGGGGGGGGGGGGGGGGGAGAAAAGAGTGGCGGTGGGGGCGATCATTCTCTGGCCGGGGGGGGGGGGGGGGGGGGAGAATCCAATTATTCTCTGGCTGGGGGGACCGCTGGTGCTCTGCTGGGGGTGGGGTGGGGTGGAGGGGGCAGAGGGTCGCGATGGGTCTGGGTATCAGAGATTGAATAAGGAGGACAGTTATGTTGTGGGGGTGGGACGATGACTGTGGGGGTGGGACGATGACTATGGGGGCCATCGCTCCCGCTTTTCACTCCTGGGCCACTTTATCTGCTTTTTGTGGCCTGGGAGCGATGTGACGGGGGCGCATTTTTCAAATTTTTTTCGCACTGCGCATGTGCAATTCAAAGCTCTGATCGGAGCTGCAGCATTTCAGGCAGGATGAGCCCAATTCAACTCGTGATTTTTTTTTCAGGCTCAGTGCGCATGGGGGCGCTTGAGAACAGGTTTCCAAGTCGGATCTGAATTGGGCCCAGATTCAGCACTTAGAATCAAAATGGTAAATCGGGCCCATGATGTCTGACTAAGAGACTAGAGTCATGATGTGGAGATGCCGGCCTTGGACTGGGGTAAACACAGTAAGAAGTCTAACAACACCAGGTTAAAGTCCAATAGGTTTATTTGGTAGCAAAAGCCACTAGCTTTCGGACAGCTAGTGACTTTTGCTACCAAATAAACCTGTTGGACTTTAACCTGGTGTTGTTAGACTTCTTACTAAGAGACTAGAGGACAGGCTTAGGGATGATATATTGGGGTACCCCACGAGATATCGTGATCTCATAGATCAGGGTGGTTCAGTATTTTTTCTATTGGATCAATATGTAAAGTACGTCATTTGTAACACTTTTGATTGGATTGTGTCCAACTGACTGAGCTGCAGAATTGTATAAAACAGGATGATTTTCTTTGTCCGGCGGCGTGGTATCTCTGAACCATTGTGCTAGCAAGTAAATAAAGACAATTTGTCAGTTAAGTATCTTGTGATAATATGTGTGTGTTAAAGTCAAACTTGGAAGTTGAGATTTCGACACCACCATCTGAGGAATCAGTTTGGAAAACCTTTGCTGCAGTCTCTCTATAGCAAGGACATCGTCCCTAAGATAAGATGTGCACCAAAACTGCACATAATATTCCAGGTGTGGCCCCACCAACGCCCTATACAATTGCAATAAAACATCCCTATTCCTATATTCAAATCCTCTTGCTATGAAAGCCAACATACCATCTGCCTTTTTTACTGCCTGCTGTATTTGCACGCTTACTTTCAGTGAATGATGCACGAGGACACCAAATTCTCACTGAGTAACCACGTCTCTCAATTTACACCCATTCAAATAATAATTTGCCCTTCTATTTTTGCTACTGAACTGAATAACCTTACACTTATCCACATTATACTGCATCTGCCATGCATATGCCCACTCAGCCTGTCTAAATCACACTGAAGCATCTCTGCATCCTCTTCACAGGTAACCCTCCCACCCAACTTTGTATCATCTGCAAATTTGGAGGTAATACATTTAGTTCCTTCATCCAAATCATTAATATATAATGTGAACAGTCGGGGTCCCAGCACAGATTCCTGCAGTACCCCACTAGTCACTGTCTGCCAATCGGAAAAATACCCATTTATGCCAACTCTTTGCTGACCAGCTTTCGATCCATCTCACGACACTATCCGCAGTCCCATGCACTTCAACTTTACATAGTCTCTTTTGGCAGCACCTTCCAAATCCAACAGCACTACCATCGAGACGGACAAGAGAGGCAGATGCATGAAAACACTATCAACTGGAAGTTCCTGTCTAAGCCACTTACCATTCGGACTTGGAAAAATATCACCGTTCCTTCACAGTTGCTGGGTCAAAATCTTGGAATTCTTTCCCCAATTGCACTGTGGATGTACCTACACTAAATGGGTTTAGTGGTTCAAGGAGGCAGCTCACCACCACCTTCTCAAGGGCAATAAATGCAGTGGAATTGGATATGCCATACTTTGTGGAAGTCGTGGAACATTACATGGCAAGCTCTCACATGGAACCTACAAGAGATTGCAAGGTAGACCAAGAAATGCATGGAGGTGAGATACAGAAAAGGGGATGAGAGCAGAGGGCTATATATGGCAAAAAGTAGACAGTTTGGCCCAAAATAGGATTGGATGGAGAGAATTTGTCTATGGCCTATGCTCTGTCAAGGAGTGAAAAGGCTAAGAAGACTAAATACAGGCTTAGTCATCGATGCCCACATCCCATGAATGAAATTTTAAAAATGAAACATGACTAAGCATCTGGAAAAAAGCACTGTAAGACACAAATATGAAGGTCAGTAGACAAAAGACTCAAAATATGAGCTGTCAGTATGAGCCTCGGGAATAGGAGCAGAGGGAGTGTGTAAAGATTATGAGTGAAGACTAGGAACAAGTTGTTTCAGATACCTGGGATCACTAGGAGCAGAAGATGAAAGGAAAAATTAAGAAACTGATCAACTCTGATTGGGCTACCTGAAGAACAACAGTGGAATGTTATGTGATACAAAAGTATTGCTCAAACAGAAAGGAAGAATCTACGTTTGTGAGACTGGCCTTCTATTTAGGGCAAAAACTTGCCAATATCAAAGAAAGGAACGACAACTGGATACTCATGAGATGCAGATGCTGGGCAGAACAGAAATAGATTGTCAGGGAGAGGAGGAAAGTTTAAGACTAGATAGAAAAATGTATTAAAAATAAAATACTGCGGATGATGGAAATCTGAAAAAGACAGAAAGAACAAAGAACAAAGAAAATTACAGCACAGAACAGGCCCTTTGGCCCCGAAGCCTGCACCGACCATGCTGCCCGACTTAACTAAAATCCCCTACCCTTCCGGGGACTATATCCCTCTATTCCCATCCTATTCATGTATTTGTCAAGTTGCCCCTTAAATGTCACTACCGTATCCGCTTCCACTGCCTCCCCCGGCAACAAGTTCCAGGCACCCACCACTCTGTGTAAAAAATCTGCCTCGTACATCTCCTTTAAACCTATGCCCCCTAGTAATTGACACTTCCACCCTGGGAAAAAGCTTCTGACTATCCACTCTGTCCATTCCTCTCAATCTTGTAGACTTCTTTCAGGTTGCCCCTCAACCTCCGTCGTTCCAGTGAGAACAAACCAAGTTTCTCCAACCTCTCCCCATAGCTAATGCCCTCCATACCAGGCAACATCTTGGTAAATCTTTTCTGTACCCTCTCCAAAGCCTCCATATCCTTCTGGTAGTGTGGAGGCCAGAATCGAACACTATATTCCAAGTGCAACCTAACTACGGTTCTATAAAGCTGCAACATGATTTGCCAATTTTTAAACTCAATGCCCCGGCCGATGAAAGCAAGCATGCCATATGCCTTCTTGACTACTTTCTCCACCTGCATTGCCACTTTCAGTGACCTGTGTACCTATACACCCAGATCCCTTTGCCTATCAATACTCTTAAGGGTTCTGCCATTTACTGTATATTTCCTATCTGTATTAGACCTTCCAAAATGCATTACCTCACATTTGTCCGGATTAAACTCCATCTGCCATCTCTCCGCCCAAGTCTCCAACCGATCTATATCCTGCTGTATCCTCTGATGGTCCTCATCGCTATCCGCAAATCCACCGACCTTTGTGTCGTCCGCAAACTTACTAATCAAACCAGTTACATTTTCCTCCAAATCATTTATATATATTACAAATAGCAAAGATCCCAGCACTGATCCCTGAGGAGCGCCAGTTGTCACAGCCCTCCATTCAGAAATGCACCCTCCCACAGCTAGCCTCTGTCTTCTATGACCGAGTCAGTTTTGTATCCACCTTGCCAGCTCACTTCTGATCCCATGCAACTTCACCTTCTGCACCAGTCTGCCATGGAACCTTGTCAAAGGCCTTACTGAAGTTCATGTAGACAACATCCACTGCCCTACCTTCAATCATCTTCGTCACTTCCTCGAAAAACTCGATCATGTTCGTGAGACACGACCTCCCCTTCACAAAACCATGTTGCTTCTCACTAGTACGTCCACTTATTTCCAAGTGGGAATAAATCCTGTCTCGAAGAATCCTCTCCAATAATTTCCCTACCACTGATGTAAGACTCACCGGCCTGTAATTACCTGGATTATTCTTGCTACCCTTCTTAAACAAAAGGAATAACATTGGCTATTCTGCAATCCTCTGGGACCTCCCCCGGTACCACAGTAGAAAACGGTACCACTGCAGGAAAGTCCATTGTCAACTTGTGACTACACACTTCAGCCAGATGAAATCGAAGTTCTCAGCCGAGGGCTCAACTTTTGCCCCACTACCAAAATATACCCCATCAGTCTCGCAGCAGACACAGAGGAATTCATCAGGCGAATGAGGCTGTAGGAGTTCTTCCACAAACCCCAAGAGGCCAACAGCGAACACAATGAGACAGCTAATGAACCGGAACAGCAGACAGAGAGATCCGCAGTGCAACCGAAGAGGAAAGAGTCGAATTGGACTCCTCCGGAAGGCCGCTGCCCTCGACTTGACATGTATGCCCAAGCCATCAGGAGGTGCGTCAACACCAAATTCATCAGCCGCACTCACAAGACAGCACCGAACATCACCCAAGTACAACGCAACGCCATCCACGCTCTCAAGACCAACCGCAACATTGTCATCAAACCAGCAGACAAAGGAGGGGCCATCGTCATACTGAACAGAACGGATTACTGCAAAGAAGTGTACCGACAACTGAACAACGAGGAACACTACAGACAGTTACCCACAGATCCGACCAAAGAACACACCTGTCAACTCAACACTCTGATCAAAACCTTTGATCCGGACCTTCAGAGCACCCTCCGTGCTCTCATCCCACGTACTCCACGCGTTGGAGATCTCTACTGCCTCCCAAAAATACACAAGGCAAACACACCCGGCCGTCCCATCGTTTCAGGAAATGGAACCCTGTGCGAGAACCTCTCCGGCTATGTCGAGGGCATCTTGAAACCCATTGTACAAAAAACCCCCAGCTTTTGTCACGACACTACGGACTTCCTACAGAAACTCAACACACATGGAGCAGTTGAACCAGGAGCACTCCTCATCACAATGGATGTCTCGGCACTCTACACCAGCATCCCCCACGAGGATGGCATTGCTGCAACGGCCTCAGTACTCAATGCCGTCAACTGCCAGTTTCCAGATGCAATTTTACAACTCACGCGCTTCATCCTGGACCACAATATCTTCACCTTCAACAACCAGTTCTTCATCCAGACACATGGAACAGCCATGGGGACAAAATTCGCACCTCAATATGCCAACATCTTCATGCACAGGTTCGAACAAGACTTCTTCACCGCACAGGACCTTCAACCGATGCTATACACTAGATACATCGATGACATTTTCTTCCTTGGGAGTCATGGTGAGCAATCACTGAAACAACTATATGATGACATCAACAAGTTCCATCCCACCATCAGACTCACCATGGACTACTCTCCGGAATCGATTGCATTCTTGGACACACGCATCTCCATTAAGGACGGTCACCTCAGCACCTCACTGTACCGCAAGCCCACGGACAACCTCATGATGCTCCACTTCTCCAGCTTCCACCCTAAACACGTAAAAGAAGCCATCCCCTACGGACAAGCCCTCCGAATACACAGGATCTGCTCGGATGAGGAGGATCGCAACAGACACCTCCAGACGCTGAAAGATGCCCTCATAAGAACAGGATATGGCGCTCGACTCATCGATCAACAGTTCCGACGTGCCACAGCGAAAAACCGCACCGACCTCCTCAGAAGACAAACACGGGACACGGTGGACAGAGTACTGTTCGTCGTCCAGTACTTCCCCGGAGCGGAGAAGCTACGGCATCTCCTCCGGAGCCTTCAACATGTCATTGATGAAGGCGAACATCTCGCCAAGGCCATCCCCACACCCCCACTTCTTGCCTTCAAACAACCACGCAACCTCAAACAGACCATTGTCTGCAGCAAACTACCCAGCCTTCAGGAGAACAGTGACCATGACACCACACAACCCTGCCACAGCAACCTCTGCAAGATGTGCCGGATCATCTCACGTGAGAACACCATCTACCAGGTACACGGTACATACTCTTGCAACTCGGCCAACGTTGTCTACCTGATACGCTGCAGGAAAGGATGTCCCGAGGCATGGTACATTGGGGAAACCATGCAGACGCTACGACAACGGATGAATGAACACCACTCGACAATCACCAGGCAAGACTGTTCTCTTCCTGTGGGGGAGCACTTCAGCAGTCACGGGCATTCAGCCTTGGATCTTCAGGTAAGCGTTCTCCAAGGCGGCCTTCACGACACATGACAGTGCAGAGTTGCTGAGCAGAAACTGATAGCCAAGTTCCACACACATGAGGACGGCCTAAACCGGGATGTTGGATTTATGTCACATTATCAGTAACCCCCACAGCTTTCCCCCTGATCTTGCAGAATCTTACTAGCTGTTCTGTCTGGAGACAATACACATCTCTTTAACCTGTGTTTAATGTTCCCTCCACCCACATTATCTGTACCTTTAAGACCTGGCTGGCTGTAGAGATTTGCATTCTAATTAGTATTCTGTAACTTGATTTCTGTGTCTCTGTGCACTGTTGGAGAACAGATATCCACTCCATCTGACCAAATAAACCTGTTGGACTTTAACCTGGTGTTGTGAGACTTCTTACTGTACCTCCCCTATAACCAGTGAGGATACAAAGATTTCTCTCAAGGGCCTAGCAATTTCCTCCCTGGCCTCTCTCAGTATTCTGGGGTATAGTTCCATCAGGCCCTGGGGACCTGTCTACCTTAATGTTTCTCAAGAACCACAATACCTCCTCCTTTTTGATCTCAACATGACTCAAACTATCTACACATCCTTTCCCAGACTCATCGTCCACCAAGTCCTTCTCTTTGGTAAATACTGACGCAAAGTACTCATTTAATACCTCACCCATTTCCTCTGGCTCCACGCAAAGATTCCCTCCCCTGTCCTTGAGTGGGCCAACCCTCTCCCTGGCTACCCTTTTGCTCTTTATATATGTATAAAAAGCCTTGGGATTTTCCTTAATCCTGCTGGCCAATGATTTTTCATGACCCCTTTTAGCCCTCCTTACTCCTTGCTTAAGTTTCTTTCTACTTTCCTTGTATTCCACCCTTGCTTTGTGAGTTCCCAGCCTTGACAAATGCTTCCTTTTTCTCTTTCACTAGGCTCACAATATCTCTCGTTACCCAAGGTTCCAAAAAATTGTCATACTTACCCTTCATCCTTACAGGAATGTGCCAGTCCTGAATCCCTATCAACTTACACTTGAAAGCCTCCCACATGCCAGATGTTGATTTGCCCTCAAACATCTGCCCCCAATCTACATTCTTCAGTTCCTGCCTAATATTGTTGTAATTAGCCTTCCCCCAATTTAGCACCTTGAGGACTACACTTATCTTTATTCATCAGTACCTTCATGCTTACTGAATTATGGTCACTGTTCCCGAACTGCTCCCCTACTGAAACATTGACCACCTGGCCGGGCTCATTCCCCAATACCAGGTCCAGTATGGCCCCTTCCCTAGTTGGACTATCTACATACTGTTTCAGGAAGCCCTCCTGGATGCTCCTTACAAAACTCTGCCCCATCCACTAAGTGAGTCCCAGTCAATATAGGGAAGTTAAAATCTCCCACCACAACAACCCTGTTACTTTTACACCTTGTCAAAATCTGCCTACATATCTGTTCCTTTATCTCCCGCTGGCAGTTGGGTGGCCTGTAGTAAACCCCCAACATTGTGACTACATCTTTCCTATTCCTGAGCTCTACCCATATTGCCTCGCTGTATGAGCCCTCCGAGATGTCCTCCCGAAGTACAGCTTTGATATTCTCCTTAACCAGTAGTGCAACACCCCCACCCCTTTTACATCCCCCTCTATCCCGCCTGAAACATCTGTATCCTGGAATGTTAAGCTGCCAATCCTGTCCTTCCCTTAACCAAGTCTCTGTAATGGCAACAACATCGTAGTTTCTAGTACTAATCCAAGCTCTAATTTCATCTGCCTTACCTGTTACACTTCTCGTATTGAAACAAATGCACTTCAGTCCACCAGACCCTCTTTGATTAGCAACCCCACCCTGCCTGCTGTTTCGCTCAGTCTGACTGGCCCTACTCTCTGGTTCTCCTTCAGCTAATTCACCTTTGCTTTGGCTCCCACCCCCCTGCCAAACTAGTTTAAATCCTCCTGTGTGACACTAGCAAACCTCCTGGCCAGAATATTTATGCCCTTCCAGTTTAGATGCAACCCACCCTTCTTGTACAGGTCCCATCTGCCCCGGAAGAGACCCCAGTGGTCCAGATATCTGAAATCCTCCCTCCTACACCAGCTGTTTAGCCATGTGTTGAGCTGTACTATCTTCTTATTCCTAGCCTCACTAGCACATGGCACAGGGAGTAATCCTGAGGTTACAACCCTAGAGGTCCTGATTTTTAACTTTCTACCCAACTCCCTAAACTGCTGCTGCAGGACCTCATCACTCTTCCTACCTACGTCGTTAGTACTGATATGTACCACAACCTCGGGCTGTTCACCCTCTCCCTTCAGAATGCTTTCTGTCCGTTCAGAGACATCCTGGACCCTGGCATCAGGGAGGCAACATACCATCCTGGAGTCTCTTTCACGTCCACAGAAGCGCCTATCTGCACCCCTAACTATAGAGTCCCCTATAACTATTGCTCTAGTCCTCTTTGTCCCTCCCTGCTTAACAGAGCCAGCCGTGGTGCCACTGCTTTGGCTGCTGCTGTTGTTATCGTCTGATAGCCCATCTCCCCCAACAGTATCCAAAATGATGTACTTGTTAGAGAGGGGGACGACCACAGGGAATTCCTGCACTGACTGCCTGCCCCTTCTGGCGGTCACCCATCTATCTGCCTGCAGAAAATTATGGATAAACTCAGAAGGTTTGGCAGCAACTGTGGAAAGAGAAATACAGTTGATGTTTCAAGTCCGTTATGACCCTTCTATAGAACTCCATATGCTGCCAGACCTGCTGAATTATTCCAGTATTTTCTGTCACAGAAATGTAGTGGTGAGAGACTTAACAGCAGCAGGATTGGAAAACGAATGGGTAATTGACAGGAAGAGATGGAGAAGGGTGAACAACCAGCATTGTGACAATCTGAAGTAAGATGGAAGGAGCCGAAAGAAGAAGGGAGTCAAGGATTATGGGGGACAGACAGGAAAGTGGAATAATGACCACATCAGCCATGATCTTACTGAACAGCAGAGCAGGCTAGAAGGGCTTAATGGCTGCTCCTTTTTTAAAAATTTAACATTTTTTATTCTATCCTTAAAGTTAAAGCCAATGCTCAGAGTGGAGGGGCAGACCCGAATACATTCCTTGCTTGCTCCCAAAACCCAATTCATGGTCTCCACAAAAGAGACAAACAAGATCCAAGCTGATGAGGCGTTGCACCCGACCTTGGGCTTGATCGGATGTTGAATGTTAGCCAAAAGGCCGCAGAGCTCCTCTTTCTTGCGATCTGGCACAGTGGTTAGCACTGTTGCCTCAGTGCCAGGGACCCAGATTAGATTCCCAACTTGGGTCACTGTCTGTGTGGAGTCTGCACGCTCTCCCAGTGTCTGCGTGGGTTTCTTCCAGATGCTCCGATTTCCTTCCACAATCTGTAACACATGCCGGTTAGGTGCATTGTCCATGCTGAATTCTCCCTCAGTGTTACCCAAACAGGCGCATGAGTGTGGTGATTAGGGCATTTTCACAGTAACTTAATTGCAGTGTTAATGTAAGCCTCCTTGTGACACTAATAAATAAACTTTAAACCTTAAAACTTGAATGCAGGTTCTGCGCTGCAGCCTTGCGTTGTTGTCATTTATTTCCCCCAAAAAAAAATCCGATGTGAAGAGAGCATTTGCTTGGTTTCACCCTGTTGGAAGCTGCTGGTGCTGCAAAGGATCTCACTCAGCTGCATCTCCACATTCAATCTCCACACACCATTATTCACTTGGAACAATCCTGCCATGACAGAAAGAACTGATTCCTTTCATTTAAGATATTTTTTAACACAATTTATGTTTCAATCAATTGCCATAGTCGTCATTCCCTCCCCCACCCCCCACCCCCACCCCACCCCCACAAATCAGATGGTTTTAAAGCTTCCTGATCCCGGTCCCCCCCATGCCGACACTATAGTTAAAAAAGCCCACCAACACCTCTACTTTCTCAGAAGACTAAGGAAATTTGGTATGTCTGCTCCGATTCTCACCAAGTTTTACAGATGCACCATAGAAAGCATCCTTTCTGGTTGTATCACAGCTTGGTATAGCTCCTGCTCTGCACAAGACTGCAAGAAACTACAAAAGGTCATGAACGTAGCCTAGTCCATCACGCAAACCAACCTCCCATCCAATGACTCTGTCTACATTTCTCACTACCTCAGCAAAGCAGCCAGCATAATTAAGGACCCAACACACTCCAGATATTCTCTCTGCCACCTTTTTCCGTCGGGAAAAAGATATAAAAGTCAGAGGTCAGGTACCAATCGACTCAAGAACTGCTTCTTCCCTGCTGCCGTCAGACCTTTGAATGGACCTACCTCGCGTTAAGTTGATCGTTCCCTCCACCCCTAGCTATGACTATAACACTGCATTCTGCACTCTCCCCTTCCCTTCTCTATGAAGCACTCGCCTGAAGGAGCAGCGCTCAGAAAGCTCGTGCCACCAAATAAACCTGTTGGACTTTAACCTGGTGTTGTAGTGTGAGACTTCTTACCGAACCAGTCCAACGCCCGTCATCTCCACATCATCTTCTCTGTGCAAGGTATGCTTCGTCTGCATAGCACGCAAGAAACAATACTTTTCACTGTCCACCACCAGTATGTAACGGTAATAAATCAAGTCAGTCAGGACTCCAGGCGCACGGCTTAAAACCTGCCACCAACACACCTGCCCATCCAACCGCCAGCCGCACGCGCCCCTCTTTAAGACCCGCCCCCCTTTTGCCGACCCCACAATTCCCGTCAATCAAACAGCAGGGACTCAGAGAGACTCAAGCTCCTATTGGAGCGGCTATATGTCAATCACCGGGAGCGTCATAATATTCCCTCCCTCCCCCCCCCCCCCCCGGGAGAATGTCCTTCACCTCGCCCCGCCCCCCCCCAATCCCACAGCTCATCGACGACGGTTATTTTACCCGCCCTCCCTCTCTAACTCCCTAAGGTGCAACAACCACCCTCACATCCCCTGTCTGTAGTGTTGCTCCAGGACAGGGATGAATTTATAGGTTTAGCGTTTATTTCTTTTAAATTAGGAACAATTAATATGAGGGGCTCCTCTGATGTAGAAACAAAAATTCATGTGTGAAGCGGCGGCAGTGAAATCCTTCGCACCTTTTCCCCCTCGCTTCAATGGAATAATGAAGAATAAAAGCGAGGAAAATGTCGCCGGGGCGGCCAAAAGACCGCCGTGTGACTGACTTGGGTACTATTATGAAGAGACAACGGGAGCAGAAACAGCAGGTAAAGGGGAGGGGAGGGGGGAGGAAGATGTACAATGAAATGGTGGGTGGTTCCCCCCCCCCCCCCCAGTTGACCCTTTTAAGCCTCTTTTCAGACAGGCGAGAACGAATTTATCACGCAATTCAATTGCCTATTCGTTTTCATCCGATCCCAATAAAAGCAAGCAGGCTTGTCCCCGAAACACGATTGGAAAAAAAAACATGTGGCTAATCGTGCGTTTTAATTCAAGATAAATCTTATCATTCGTCCACAATTAGGAGAAAAATTGCTGAGTGGAACATCCCCGCGGTTTCCAATGCAAAGGAGAGGATTTATTTTTGGTCCCAAGGTTTGTTGCTTTTTAAAAAAATTTGCATCCGACAGCACCCCCGGCTCAATGCGCTTTTCTTTATTTCTTCCCGTTTTGTCCTCTGATTGCTACAGAAAATGAATGATTAGAGTTGTCGGTTCACTTCTTGTATCGCCGCCCGTCACACACAGGCTGGCTGGACATGGCTTCGCAGCAATGTTGTTCAAAATTTGCTTTGGGAAAAGCCCGAAGGCTTTTAATTCAACCCTAGTATTTGGTGTGTTACCAGGCAGTGGGACTGGACTGTGTGTGTGTTTATGCTTACGAATGTATAATCTCGTCTGCAAAGTAGCAAGAAATATCGATAGCAAATCGTGGCATAGCAAACGAACCTTTCGATTGACATTCTTAATTGACTTGTCCTTGAAGAACTGAAACGCCAACCCTTGAGTGCCTACTGAACTGATCTTTTTAAAATACATTATTGTTGCATTTTTTTTGCGTTTCCAAGTCAAGATAGTATCGAAGCAAAATCAGCACAAATGCTTCACGTTTTAATTTGACATATTGTTGGTAAGATTGCAATGGAAGTATTTTATCACTGACAATGATAAATTGATGTGGGTGCTGTTTCACCCAGTGCTTTGTAATTCTTGTTGAAGACCTGCCTTTCCCCTCTTACAGCTGGCATTGTGTGTGGGTTTGGTGAAATTTCAATATGAAATACAAACATTAGATAGAGACCTGTAGGTTGAAAACTTGTGAAATCTATGCATACTGGTGTTGATCAAGGACAGAGGATGTAGCACTAAATTGCAGATGATCAGCTCACCTGACTCTGCCAAAGGAAGCAAAGCAATCTCTTGTGGTTGTTGTTGCATTATAGAGCTACCAACAAAGTTAAACCTGTCTCCATTTTATGGTGATCTGTAGAATCCCTAGAGTGTCGAAGGCTATTCAGCCTGAGTCTGCATCGATCCTCTGAAAATAATTTAGTCTCATAGTATATGTCAAAGAACAGTACAGCACAGGAACAGGCCCTTCAGCCCACCAAATCTGTGCTGACACAGATGCCTCTCTAATCTAATATTTTCTTGCCTCCATTTGGTCCATCATCCCTCTATTCCCTCCCTGTTCATGTATCTATCCAGATGCCTCATGAACGTTGATCTGCTTGAATCTGCTTCCACCACCACCTCCGGCAACATGTCCCAGGCATTCACCACCCTCTGTGTGAAACACTTGCCCCTTGTATCTCTTTTAAGCTTTCCCCTCTCACTTTCAACCTGTGCCCCCAAGTGATTGACCCTCCTTTGACCCTGGGGAAAAAGACACTGACTGTCCACTCTATCCCAGCCTGCCATAATCTTGTAAACCTCTATCAAGTCCCCTCTCATTCTCCGATGCTCCAATAAAAACAATCCAAATTTGTTCAACCTTTGTTCATAGACAATATCCTCCAGGCAACATCCTGGCAAATCTCTTCTGCACCCTTTCCAATGCATCAACATCCTTCCAGTAGTGTGGCGACCAGAATTGTACACAATACTCCAAATGCAGCCTAACCAAAACCTTGTATAGCTGCAACATGATTTTCCAATTCCCATACTCAACGCCCCTACCGATGAAGGCCAACATGCTATATGCCTCTTGACCACCTTGTCCACCTTAGTTGGCACCTTCGGGGAACTGTGGATCTGCACGCTTAGATCCCTCTGTATGCTCATCTTTCTGAGGGCTCTACCATTTACCGTATACTTTTCTTCTGCAGTAGACCTTCCAAATTGCATCACCTCATTTGTCCGGGTTAAATTCCATCTTTCGGCCCAGGTCTCCAGCCGATTTATATCCTGCTGTATCCTCTGACAATCCTCCTTACTGTCCCCAACTCCCCCAATTTTTGTATCATCTGTAAATTTAATCAGATCAAATTTATTATGCCCAAGGCAATTTTGTATCCATCTTACCAGCTCACCTTGGATCCCATATGACTTTACTTTCTGTATCAGTCTGCCATGAGGAACCTTACTGAAGGCTTTACTAAAGTCCATGTGTACAACATCCACTGCCCTGGGCAATTTTTCTTATCACTTCCTCAAAGAACTCATCAAGCTCGTGAGACGCGACCTACCCTTGTCAAAACCATGTTGCCTATCGCTAATAAGCCTATTCTCTTCCAGATGTGAGTATGCCCTGTTCCTAAGAATTTTCTCTAATAATTTCCACACCACTGATGTAAGGCTCACAAGCCTGTAATTTCCTGGATTGTCTGTTCTGCCCTTCTTACACAGAGGAACAATGTCAGTTGCTGTCCAATCCTCTGGTACCTCACCCGTGGCTAAAGAGGATATAAAGATTTTGGCCGCAATTTCTCCTCTCGCTTCTCTCAGTATTCTGGGATAGACCCTATCTGGCCCTGGGGACTTGTTCACCTTAATGTTTTTCAAAGCCTCCAATACCTCCACCTTTTTTATCTCAACATGTCCTAGAATGTCAACATCAACCTTTCTGCACTCACAATCCACCACATCCTTTTCCTTTGTGAATACTGATGCAAAGCACTTGTTAGGACCTTGTCCATCTCATCTGGCTCCACACACACATTCTCTCCACTTGAGTGGACCTACCCTTTCCTTAGCTACCCTCTTCCTCCTTTATGGATTCTTTAATCCTTCCTGCCAAGGACATTTTATGGCCCCTTTTTGCCCTCCTAAGTCCCTGTTTATGCTCTTCCCTGCTATCTTTGTATTCCTCCGTTTTCAATTTCCTGAAATGTATGTATGCTTCCTTTTTCACTAAGCTCACAATCTCTCGTCATCCAAGGTTCCTGAATCTTGTCATCTTTAGCCTTCATTTTTACAGGGACATACTTGTCCTCAGTTGTTAACAACTGACTTTTAAAAGACTCCCACGTTTAAGATGTGGATTTACCCTCAAACAGCTGCCCCCAGTCTACCTTCCCTAGCTCCTGCCCAATACTGTTGTAGTTAGCTTTCCCCCAGTTTAGTACTTTCACTCTGGGACTATCCTTTTCTACAAATATCTTGAAACTTATAGAATTGTGATCACTGTTACCAAAATGGTCCCCCACTGAGATATCAATCAAAGAACAAAAGAACAAAGAACAGTACAGCACAGGAAACAGGCCCTTCGGCCCTCCAAGCCTGTGCCGCTCCTTGGTCCAACTAGACCAATCGTTTGTATCCCTCCATTCCCAGGCTGCTCATGTGACTATCCAGGTAAGTCTTAAACGATGTCAGCGTGCCTGCCTCCACCACCCTACTTGGCAGCGCATTCCAGGCCCCCACCACCCTCTGTGTAAAAAACGTCCCTCTGATGTCTGAGTTATACTTCGCCCCTCTCAGCTTGAGCCCGTGACCCCTCGTGATCGTCACCTCCGACCTGGGAAAAAGCTTCCCACTGTTCACCCTATCTATACCCTTCATAATCTTGTATACCTCTATTAGATCTCCCCTCATTCTCCGTCTTTCCAAGGAGAACAACCCCAGTCTACCCAATCTCTCCTCATAGCTAAGACCCTCCATACCAGGCAACATCCTGGTAAACCTTCTCTGCACTCTCTCCAATGCCTCCACGTCCTTCTGGTAGTGCGGCGACCAGAACTGGACGCAGTACTCCAAATGTGGCCTAACCAGCGTTCTATACAGCTGCATCATC
The DNA here is from genome assembly GCF_964213995.1 of Mustelus asterias. NCBI lineage: Eukaryota > Metazoa > Chordata > Chondrichthyes > Carcharhiniformes > Triakidae > Mustelus > Mustelus asterias. The sequence goes on along the minus strand of NC_135801.1, from coordinate 174,925,425 downwards.
AGACTCCAGCTTTTATACTCTATACCCCGTCCTATAAAGGCAAGCATACCATATGCCTTCTTCACCACCTTCTCCACCTGTGTTGCCACCTTCAAGGATTTGTGGACTTGCACACCTAGGTCCCTCTGTGTTTCTATACTCCTGATGACTCTGCCATTTATTGTATAACTCCTCCCTACATTATTTCTTCCAAAATGCATCACTTCGCATTTATCCGGATTAAACTCCATCTGCCACCTCTCCGCCCAATTTTCCAGCCTATCTATATCCTGCTGTATTGCCTGACAATGCTCTTCGCTATCCGCAATTCCAGCCATCTTTGTGTCATCCGCAAACTTGCTGATTACACCAGTTACACCTTCTTCCAAATCATTTATATGTATCACAAATAGCAGAGGTCCCAGTACAGAGCCCTGCGGAACACCACTGGTCACAGACCTCCAGCCGGAAAAAGACCCTTCGACCACTACCCTCTGTCTCCTATGGCCAAGCCAGTTCTCCACCCATCTAGCCACTTCTCCTTGTATCCCATGAGCCTTAACCTTCTTAACCAACCTGCCATGTGGGACTTTGTCAAATGCCTTACTGAAATCCATATAGACGACATCCACGGCCCTTCCTTCATCGACCGTTTTTGTCACTTCCTCAAAAAACTCCACCAAATTTGTAAGGCACGACCTCCCTCTTACAAAACCATCTGACTGGGCTCATTTCCCAGAACCAGGTCTAAGATAACCCCTTTCTGAGTTGGACTATCTACATATTGCCTCAAGAAGCACTCTTGGACACACTGAACAAACCCTGCCCCGTCTAAGCCACTGGCACTAAAGGAATCCCGGTCTATGTTGGGGAAGTTAATAGCGCCCATCACACCAACCCTGTTGCTTTTACATCTTCCCATAATCTGCTGACATATCAGTTCTTCCACTTCACTCTGGCTGTGATGTTCACAGCATCGTTCACTTGATGTAGCACTCTTTTTTTTTCATATTGGGTGTTACAATCAGGTGAGGAGGGATAGATTGGATTTTCCTTCCTGTTTCGATAGAGCAGAGACTCTGAATTTTAAAATGGATGCTGTACCACCAATTCCGTATGTACTTGACGGCATAAGTTTGTAAGAATTAAGCCAGACAGGTATCCTTGAATGAAACCAAGCATGCTGAATACCTTCTTCACCACTCTGTTCACCTGTGACTCCACTTTCAAGGAGCTATGAACCTGTACCCCGAGATCTCTTTGTTCTGTAGCTCTCCCCAACACCCTACCATTAACTGAGTAAGTCCTGCCCTGGTTCAATCTACCAAAATGCATCAACTCGCATTTATCTACATTAAACTCCATCTGCCATTCGTCAGCCCACTGGCCCAATTGATCAAGATCTCGTTGCAATCGGAGATAACCTTCTTCACTGTCCACTATGCTATCAATCTTGGTGTCATCTATAAACTTACTAACCATGCCTCCTATATTCTGTGGTGGAAAAATAGGATTCAGAGACAGTCAGTCATGGATAGGAACAACGTTTATTTTACTCTGCAGAGGTCGCGTTCCTCCAGCCACTTGAGGGAGTGGGGGGGGGGGAAGGCGCGCCCGAGTGCAGCAAATGACAGTCTTTATACCTATTCTACTAGCTTGCTACACAGACACACAGGCAGTAATGAGCTAATGCAATATCAGTACTTTTTCATTCCGTATTAGGAAGTTGTTTTTCTTCCTTTGCTGTATTTCCCTTATCTTCCTCATTCAGCCAGTTTTAATCAGTCAACCGCTCCCTTGTGCGGCTGCTCAACCTTAAGTTTTAATCATTTTAGTTCCTTCTTCTTGAACTAGCCCAAGCTTGGCCATCCTGACCTGTGGTCTGTTTTGTTCTTTATGTTAAAATTTTCCATTACAATTCTCATCCAAATTATTAATATAAATGACAAATAACAGTGGAACCAGCACTGATCCCTGAGGCACACTGCTGGTCACAGGCCTCCAGTTTGAAAAACAACCCTCCACAACCACACTCTGGCTTCTGTCATCAAGCCAATTTTGTATCCATTTAGCTACCTTGTCCTGGATCCCGTGAGATTTAACCTTTTGCAACAACCTACCATGCAGTACCTTTTCAAAGGCCTTGCTAAAGTCCATGTAAACAACATCAATTGCACTGCCCTCATCTACCTTCTTGGTTAGCCCTTCAAAAAATTCAGTCAAATTTGTGAGACATGATTTTCCACTCACAAAGCCATGCTGACTGTTCCTAATCAGTCCTTGAGTCTCTAAATGCCTGTAGATCCTGTGTCTCAAAATACCTTCCAACAACTTACCCACCACAGATGTGAGGCTCACTGGCTTGTTGTTCCCAGGCTTTTCCCTGCAGCCCTTTTTAAACAAAGGCAAAACATTTGCCACCCTCCAATCTTCAGGCACCTCACCTGTGACTATTGATGATTCAAATATCTCTGCTAGGGGACCCGCAATTTCCTCCCTAGCTTCCCACAATGTCCTGGGATACAATTCATCAGGTTCCGGGGATTTATCGACCTTGATGTGCTTTAAGACTTCCAGCACCTCCTTCTCTGTAATATGTACACTCCTCAAGACATCACTATTTATTTCCCCAAGTTCCCTAACATTCATTCTTTTCTCAACAGTAAATACTGATGAGAAATATTCATTTAGGATCTCACCCATTTCTTGTGGATTCGTGCACACGTGACCTTGTTGATCCTGAAGAGGCCCTACTCTCTCCCTTGTTACTCTTTTGAGCCATTATGTATTTGTAGAAGCTCTTTGGATCCTCCTTTGTCTTATCTGCCAAAACAATCTCATATCCCCTTTTTGTCCTCCTGGTTTCTCTCTTAACTCTACTCCTACACCCCCTATACTCTTCAAGAGATTCACTTGATCCCAGCTGCCTGTGCATGTCATGTGCCTCCTTCTTCTTGACCAGGGCCTCAATATCCCGAGTCATCCAGGGTTCCCTACTTCTACCAGCCTTGCCCTTCACTCTAAGAGGAATGTGCTTACCCTGAACCCTGGCTAACACACTTTTGAAAGCCTCCCACTTACCAGATGTCCCTTTGCCTTCTCAGAGACTCCCCCAATTAACTTTTGAAAGTTCCTGCCTGATGCCATCAAAATTGGCCTTGCCCCAATTTAGAATTTTAACTTTTGGGCCAGACCTATCATTTTCTATCTTAAAACTAATAGAATTATGGTCACGAGTCCCAAAATGATCCCTCACTAACACTTCTGCCAGCTGCCCTTCCTTATTTCCCAAGAGGAGGTCAAGTTTTGGCCCCTCTCTAGTCGGGCCATCCACATACTGAATGAGAAATTCCTCCTGAATACACTTAAAAAATTTCTCTCCATCCAACCCTCTAATACTAAGGCTGTCCCAGTCAATGTTGGGAAAGTTAAAATCCCCTACTATTACCACCCTATTTTTCTTGGAGCTAACTGGAATCTCCTTGCATATTTGCTCCTCAATTTCCCGCTGACTATTTGGGGGCCTGTAGTACAGCTAGATCAAAGTGATTTCCCCCTTCTTATTTCTGAGTTCTATCCATATAGACTCAGTGGCCGAACCCTCGGATATATCCCCTCTCAGTACTGCCGTGATGTTTTCCCTAATCAAAAGTGCAACTCCCCCTCCTCTCTTACCTCCTGTTCTATCTTTCCTATAGCATCTATACCCTGGAACATTGAGCTGCCAGTCCTGTCCCTCCCTTAGCCATGTTTCAGTAATTGCTATAATATCCCAGTCCCACGTACCCATCCATGCCCTGAGTTCATCTGCCTTGCCTGTCAGGCCTCTTGCATTGAAATAAATGCAGTTTAATCTGGACTTCCCTTGCTCTCTACTCTGCTTTTGCCTGATCTGTCTGGTACTAGGATTACTGACACTGCCTTTACTAATTAATGTGCTCTCTTTAACTCCTGTGCTGTCCTCAACCTTCTCTTCTGCCCCCTCACTGCTTTGGGCCCCCCCACCCCCCGCCAAACTAGTTTAAACCCTCCCGAGTGGCTCTAGAAAATCTCCCCACCAGGATATTAGCCCCCCTCCAGTTCAGCTGTAACCCATCCCTCTTGAACAGGTCATCCCCTCCCCAGAAGAGATCCCAATGATCCAAAAATCTAAATCCCTGCCCCCTGCACCAGCTCTCAAGCCACGCATTCATCTGCCTAATCTTCCTATTCCTACTCTCACTAGCATGTGACACCGATAGTAGTCCAGAAATTACTACCTTCGACGTCCTGCACTTTAGCCTTCTGCCTAACTCTCCATATTCACACTTCAGGACCTCATCCCTTTTCCTACCTATGTCGTTGGTACCAATATGTACAACGACCTCTGGCTGCTCACCCTCCCCCTTAAGAATGCCCTGCAACCGCTCAGAGACGTCCTTAATCCTGGCACCAGGGAGGCAATACACCATTCTGGAGTCTCGATCGCAGCCACAGAAACGCCTGTCTATGCCTCTAACTAGCAAGTCCCGTATTACTACTGCTCACTTGCTCTTTGCCTGACCCTGCTCTGCAGCAGAACCAGGTGTGCCACAGCCTGGCTGCTGCTGGTATTTTCCCCTGACAGGCTATCCCGCTCAACAGTATCCAAAATGGTATACCTGTTTGAAAGGGGAATAGCTGCAGGAGACTCCTGCACTACCTGCCTGCCACTCTTGGCAGTCGCCCATCTACTTGTCTGAACTTGTGGTATGACAACCTTCCTGTAACTGGTGTCTATCACACTCTCTGCCTCCTGTATGCTCAGCAAGAAGTTTAACAACACCAGGTTAAAGTCCAACAGGTTTATTTGGTACAGGCCCTGTTGGACTTTAACCTGGTGTTGTTAAACTTCTTACTGTGTTTACCCCAGTCCAACGTCGGCATCTCCACATCCTGTATGCTCCGCAGTGCATCCACCTGCCACTCCAACCGAACAATGCGGTCTGTGAGGAGCTGCAACTGGACATACTCCCTGCAGATAAAGTTGTCAGGGAGACTAGATTGCTCCCTAATTTCCCACATCTGGCAGGAGGAGCATACCATTACCCTAGCTGTCATATTGCCCGTATACAGGTAAAAGGATAAAAGAATCTCAACTAACATTTCCCTTGCTTGTGGCCCTCCCGGCGTCTTTTTTGGTTAGAGAAGGAGGTAGGGAGGGAAACTCTGAAGTAGTGTTTGGGGTTTAGCTGTCCCTGTACAATAGCTAGTCAACAGACCACATTCTGGTAGAAATGACTGCGCCTGTGCAAAGCTGCCTGCAACAGCCAATCAGCTCTGCCGCTCTGCTGCCCTCACCTGGAAAGTTGTTGAAATCAAATGGATTTCAGTGGTTTATTCCTGCTGTAGGAATGTATGCACACTTCTAACTCGGCAAAACAGAATTCAAAGTTTAGATGGAATATTGTAGAGAAGGGGAGAGAGAGAGTGCGCCAGCTACTCATTCCAGCAGCTAGTATGGCTCTACAAATCCCAAGTTCAAGTAACCATAGAACATAGAATAGTACAGCACAGTACAGGCCCTTTGGCCCTGATGTTGTGCTGAGCTTTGTCCAAAACCAAGATCAAACTATCCCACTCCCTATCATTCCGGTGTGCTCCAAGTGCCTATCCAATAACTGCTTGAAAGTTCCTAAAGTGTCTGACTCCACTATCATAGCAGGCAGTCCATTCCACACCCCAACCACTCCGAGTAAAGACCATGAAAAAAAACATGTACAAGCTTGTATCACATGATCACTCCATGACCGTTGCATATTGTGGTAAACCACTGTTAGCGTATTGCCTGTGTGTGTGTGACATGCCTGGACATGCCCCTGCCTGGGACTCCTCCCCCCCCCCACCCCCCGGTCCAGGTATAAAGGTGACTGCTCCCCACCCCCTGCCTCAGCTCTGGACCAGTTCATCATCATGGGTGTGCTCCAAGTCTTTTGCTAATAAAAGCCTATTTGTTCTTGCATACAAACTAGTCTTTGCTTGATTGATAGTGCATCAATTTTATTAGCAAAAGTTTTGGGATGGAGCAGATACTAAAACCAGATAGACTAGAATTGGATCCTCAAGCTGTAGGAGCCTCTAACAGCTTCGATCACTGGCTGCGATGTTTTGAAACTTTCCTCTCCACCTCCGTTGTCCGGACCGAAACCGACAAGCTACACGTGCTCCACGCCTGGGTAAGCGATCGAGTATTCTCGATGATTAGAGACACTGAAACTTACAAGGATGCGATCGAACTTTTAAAAGGCCAGTACAACAAACAGTCTAATGTAATCTACGCCAGACATCTTCTGGCTAGTCGCAGACAACAGCCAGGAGAATTGGGCGATCAATTCCTGCGTGCGTTGCGAGCCCTTGGCAGAGCCTGCAACTGCAAGGCCGTAACAGCCGCCCAAAACACTGAAGACTTAATCAGAGATGCCTATGTCACGGGTATCAGGTCAAACTATATCCGACAACGACTGCTGGAACAGGGTGGGCTGGACCTACAAAAGACTGTGGCGCTTGCCGACTCGTTAGAGGTGGCCTTCCGTAATCTCGAGGCCTACACCCCCGACCATGGGGGCGCATCGTGGACACCGCGGCTGCCGCCACCTCTGTACTAGGGAGGGCTGCAGACCTATGCCACGCCACGTCCCACCAATGACCCGACCGCTGCGGCAGTCTCTGGAGGCCCGAAGTGCTACTTCTGCGGCCTGGGGAAGCACCCCTGACAACGCTGCCCAGCGAAGGATGCAATCTGCTCCGGGTGTGGAAAGAAGGGCCATTACGTGAAGGTATGCAGGGCAAAATCGACCTCCAAGCCCAGTAGCGTTGGGAGTGAGCCATGCGGGCCGCCATCTTGGGCGCCATCAGCCGTGTGTGAACCGTGCGGGCCGCCATCTTGGACGCCGTCAGCCGCGTCGCAAAATCCAACGGTGGCTTCGATTACGCTGGACCAATCCAGGCCTCGCCAACTCGCCAGGTCCATGATGGACATCGAGGTAAATGGTTGCACTACAAACTGTTTATTTGACTGTGGGAGTATGGAGAGCTTTATTCACCCTAACATAGTGAGTCGCTACGCCCTTTCGGTACTGCCAGTGAAGCAAACTATCTCCATGGCTTCAAAGTCCCACTCGGTGGATGTCCTCGGGTACTGCGTGGCGACCCTGACTGTACGGGGCACAGTGTACAAAGATTTCAGGCTCCTTGTGCTGCCACAACTCTGCGCTGCCGTACTCCTGGGGCTAGATTTCCTGTGTCACCTTAAGAGCGTCACCATGGAGTATAATGGGCCTTTTCTCCCGCTCTCCGTTTGCAATCAGCAGTTCTTAGATTGCCCATCGCGCACCACCTGCAGCCTCTCGACCCTTTAAAGTTACCCCTCCCTCACTGTTTGAAAATCTCACCCCCGACTGCAAGCCCATCGCCACCAAGAGCAGACGGTACAGTGCTGGAGACAGAGCTTTTATCAGGTCTGAAGTACAACGGCTCCGAGGGGAGGGGATCATTGAGGCCAGTACCAGCCCCTGGAGAGCCCAAGTAGTCGTTGTTAAGACTGGGGAGAAACATCGCATGGTCATTGACTACAGTCAGACCATTAACCGCTGCATGCAGCTGGACGCGTATCCCCTTCCCCACATATCTGACATGGTTAATCAGATTGCGCAATACTGGGTGTTCTCCACCATCGACTTAAAATCTGCATACCACCAGCTCCCTAACTGCCCGGAAGACCGCCAATATACTGCCTTAGAGGCGGATGGTCACCTCTAACACTTAGGGTCCGCTTTGGCGTCACCAACGGGGTCTCTGTTTTCCAGCGTGAGATGGACCGAATGGTAGACCAGAACGGGCTGCGAGCCACCTTCCCGTACCTGGATGACGTCACCATCTGCGGCCATGATCAGCAGGACCACGACACCAACCTCCACAAATTCCTCCACACTGCCACACTCTTAAATCTGACCTATAATAAGGAGAAGTGCGTATTCCGCACACACCGCCTCGCCATCCTTGGTTGTGTTGCGGAAAATGGGGTCATCGGTCCCGATCCCGACCGCATGCGTCCCCAATTATGTGGATAAAGCCCGTCCGCTCATCAAATCCACCTCTTTTCCCCTGACGGCAGAGGCCCGCCTGGCCTTCGACCGCATCAAAGCAGACATCGCAAAGGCCACGATGCACGCTGTAGACGAATCCATCCCGTTCCAGGTGGAGAGCGATGCATCTGACTTCGCCCTAGCCGCCACTCTTAATCAGGCGGGCAGACCCGTGGCCGCCTTCTCACGAACCCTCCAAGGCACTGAAATTCGACACTCCTCTGTCGAAAAGGAGGCCCAAGCCATAGTGGAAGCTATACGGCACTGGCGCCACTACTTAGCTGGTAAACGATTCACCCTACTCACAGACCAATGGTCAGTTGCATTCATGTTTAAGAAAAAGAGAGATCAAAAATGATAAAATATTGAGGTGGAGAATCGAGCTTTCCACCTACAATTACGACATCTTATATCGGCAGGGGAAGCTCAATGAGCCCCCAGACGCCCTGTCCCGGGGAATATGTGCCAGCGCACAAATAGGCCAATTGCAGACTCTCCACAACGACCTCTGCCACCCGGGGGTCACCAGGTTTTTTCACTTCATTAAAGCCCGTAACCTGCCCTACTCCATTTGAGGAAGTCTGGTCTATGCGCAGACCTGGCAGTGTCTGGTTAGAGTGCAAGTCGCACTTCTATCGGCCAGACAGAGCACACCTCATAAAGGCCACCCGCCTTTTTGAACGCCTAAGCGTCGACTTCAAAGGCCCCCTCCCGTCTTCTGACCGCAACACATACTTCCTCAACGTCATTGACGAATATTCACGTTTCCCCTTCGCTATTCCCTGCCCGGATATGACCTCGGCCATGGTCGTCAGGGCCCTGCAACAGCCTCTTCACCCTATTCGGTTTCCCTAGCTATATCCATAGCGACCGGGGATCCTCCTTTTATGAGTGATGAGCTGCGACAGTACCTGCTCTCCAAAGGCATAGCCTCGAGTAGGACCACCAGCTACATCCCCAGGGGGAACGGGCAGGTAGAGAGGGAGAACGCGACAGTCTGGAAGGCCGTTTTACTAGCTCTGAGGTCTAAAGGTCTTCCAGTCACCCGCTGGCAAGAGGTCCTCCCTGATGCACTACACTCGATTAGATCACTCCTTTGCACAGCTACCAATGCTACCCCTTGTTGTAGGGAAAAATCCCTGTACCAGTGCATTCAAGGAAGTCGAGTCGCAAGGCAAGGTTCAAAGCGTTTTTCTTTATTGTACAATTACTGGGAACCCGGGGAGACCCCCGTAGCCAGCTTAGAAACAGTGCTTGGCCACGTTGATCTCAATAGTTATACATTTGCTATGGATATTTATAGGAATCCAAATTCGAGCTGGAGCATTTGCTCATACATTGCGTTATCTCCGCAGTGTGGCTTCTGTGTTCTAATTCCCTCATTCTCTCCTGCAATACCTTAATTTGTTCTGTCTCTTTGTGTCTCTCCTCCATGGAGGCATTTACCTTCTCAATTAGTCCAGCTAACTGGGTCACTAACATTACTCCCATTACTTTTGTTTTGTCCCGTTTAACTCCGTCTACCCACTTTCTCTGATCTTCCAAAGTTTGTGATGCGTTCCACCCGTTCCGTTTCATCTTTGCAACAATCGCTTCTCTGGCTAACAGATACTTAAAAATGAGAGCTACTGCAGTTTCTCCCTCAATAACGTGGTCTGCCATTTTTCTGTCTAGCAGTCCTGCAACCCCCGTATGCTGGTTCCAACAGTAAAAGTGCCCCAACTCTCTCTCTCTTATCTCCTGTCACTGATACTGCTCCAGCACCGTCTGTATTGCTGTAGGGTCTCGTAGTGGGGTCCCAGTGGGTCTCTTCCCCTGTGCTCCCCCAACTATTCCTGACACCTCACGCTTGGTCTATTTTGTGTTGTCTTATTGGGATGTGTGCTGGTCTTTTAGTGGGTTTGTCGGCCCCTGTCCCCAGCCCCTTTAAGTACAACGCCTCCCGCTTGGCCACCACCTCCCCTAGCAAGGTTGATCCGTTACCCCAAAAAGGGAGTTTCAGCTCCCTGGTTCCCTGCTATGGGCTGTGGTGTTCCCAACAGACGAACAAGGTTATCAAACTCCGCCCGGGTCCCTAATGGATTCTCCATCGTTGTGTCTCTTGGTCAGGATGGATTGGGTCCCCTCTTCCTCAACACTTACACATATGTATCTGTTATCAAAGCCCCTGTTATAATTAGTAACTGTATCGACTCTGAGGTTGTTCGTCCCTTCAGAGTCTGTGTTGTTACCCGATTTACACTGTCCGTGCCTTGCACCCTGAGTGCCTGTGCCTCTTAGCGCCCGCTTCAAAACCCAACCTTAGCGTGGGAGATTTCTCCTCTTAACATCCAGTTTAGGGTAGGGCACCTTGAGTCAAGCACTCCCTTGTCCTATTGCCTTGGCACAGACAGCGGTTTCGTTTACAATCCTGGGTTAGTTACACCAATTAGTTCTGCATGCGGTTCTTATCGTTATATTAGTCTTAATTCCTTATTCCCATTATCAAATAGCCCAAAACCTGTTATCTTTACCTCTGGTCCTCTATTTCTATTAAAGTTACTTACCTTCTTCCACGCGGTCGTTCTGACCTATACCTCTTTAGTGCAGAATTCTGTTTCAATTAAAAAGACTTAGGCAAGATTATACAGTTCTACAAGACAACAATATTTAAAACAGACAAACCCTAACCCTTAAAGGTACCTCACTTTGAACGGAGACTTGTACTCGCCCTTGACTGCTCTGGATTTTTATCAGATTCGTTTAAATTTGATCTCGGCTTCCAGACCGTGGCCACCAGTCAGAAGTCAGATATCCTCTAACCTAAAAAAAAAGACCCAGTGAGAGCAGGGCTTTGGAGAAAACAGGAGGAGGAAAGGTAAGTTTAAAATTTTCATTCACTTTTTTTTTCCCTGTGTGTTTAAAGGGGCAATTATGAGTGTGAGGCCAGTATGTTGTTCCCGATGTAGGATGTGGGAGGTCCTGGAGGCTCCTAGCCTCCCGGACGACCATATCTGTGCTGGGTGTGTTGAGCTGCGGTTCCTAAGGGACCATGTTAGGGAACTGGAATTGCAGCTCGAGGACCTTCGCCGGGTTAGGGATAGTGAGGAGGTCATTGACAGGAGCTATCGGCAGGTGGTCACACCGGGACCACGGGAGGAGGGTAACTGGGTAACAGTGAAGAAGGAGAAAGCTCGGTTGATGGTGAGCACCCCGGTGGATGTGCCCCTTAATAATAAGTATTCCTGTCTGAGTACTACTGGGGTGGACAGCCCACCTGGGGGAAGCAGCGGTGGCAGTGTCTCTGGAGCTGAGCCTGGCCCAGTAGTGCAAAAGGGTAAGGAAAGGAGGGTAGTGCTAATTGGGGACTCTACGGTGAGGGGGTCAGATAGGCGTTTTTGCGGACACAGACGGGACTCTCGGATGGTGGTTTGCCTCCCTGGTGCAGGGGTCCGGGATGTCTCTGGTCGAGTCCCAGAAATCCTGAAGGGGGAGGGAGAGGAGCCGAAGGTCGTGATGCATATAGGTACTGCTGACATAGGTAGGAAGAGGGAAGGGGTCATGAAAAGAGAATATAGGGAGTTAGGTAGACAGCTGAGAAAGAGGAATGCAAAGGTAGTAATCTCGGGATTGCTGCCTGTGCCGCGGGAGAGTGAGAACAGGAATCAGTGGAGAATGAATGCGTGGCTGAGGGACTGGAGCAAGGGACAAGGATTTGGGTACTTGGATCATTGGGACCTCTTTAGGGGCAGGTGTGACCTGTTTAAAAAAGACGGGTGGCACTTGAATCCCAGGGGGACCAATATCCTGGCGGGAAGGTTGGCTAAGGCTACTGGAGAGACTTTAAACTAGAAAGGTTGGGGGGAGGGAATCGAAATGAGGGGACTGTGAGCGAGGAGGTTAGCTCGCAAATAGATAAGGAATGTAGACAGGGTAAGAGGGAGGTTAGACGAGTGATGGAGAAGGGAAGTGCTCAGGCTGAAGGTCTGAGATGTGTCTATTTTAATGCCAGGAGTGTAGTGAATAAAGTGGATGAGCTTAGAGCGTGGATTGCTGCTTCGAATTGTGATGTGGTGGCCATTACGGAGACTTGGATGTCTCAGGGACAGGACTGGGTGCTTCAGGTGCCGGGTTTTAGATGTTTCAGGAAGGACAGGGAGGGAGGCAAGAGAGGGGGGGGGAGTGGCACTGTTGATCAGGGATAGTGTCACGGCTGTAGAGAAGGTGGACGCCGTGGAGGGATTGACTACGGAGTCTCTGTGGGTGGAGGTTAGGAACAGGAAGGGGTCGGTAACGTTGCTGGGTGTTTTCTATAGGCCGCCCAATAGTAACAGAGATGTTGAGGAGCAGATGGGGAAACAGATCCTGGAGAGATGTAGGAATAACAGAGTTGTCGTGATGGGAGATTTTAATTTCCCAAACATAGATTGGAATATCCCTAGGGCTAGGGGTTTGGATGGAGAGGAGTTTGTTAGGTGTGTCCAGGAGAGTTTCCTGACACAGTATGTGGATAAGCCTACTAGAGGAGAAGCTGTACTTGATCTGGTGCTGGCTAATGAACCTGGACAGGTGGAGGATCTCTCGGTGGGTGAGCATCTTGGGGATAGCGATCATAATTCTATCTCCTTCACGATAGCATTGGAAAGAGATAGGATCAGGCAGGCTAGGCAAGTGTTTCTCTGGAGTAAAGGGAAATACAGTGTCATCAGGGAGGAAATTAGACGGGTAAATTGGAAGGAGGCATTCTTGGGGAAAAGTACCGAAGGAAAGTGGAGGATTTTCAAGGAATGTTTGTCTGGAGCTCTGCATGACAACGTTCCGATGAGACAGGGGGGTGTTGGTAGGGTACGGGAACCGTGGTGCACGAAGGTTGTGATGAACCTGGTGAATAAGAAAAGAGAGGCGTACAGAAGGTTCAGAGAGCTAGGAGGTGTTAAAGATTTAGAGGAGTATACGGGATGTAGGAAGGAGCTTAAGAAGGAAATTAGGAGAGCGAGAAGGGGTCATGAGAAGGCCTTGGCGGGTAAGATTAAGGAGAATCCCAAGGCTTTCTACAAATATGTCAAGAGTAAAAGGATGAGATGTGAAGGCATAGGACCCTTAAAAGGTGAAGGGGGAAAAGTTTGTGCGGAACCGTTAGAAATGGCGGAGGTGCTTAATGAATACTTTACCTCGGTATTCACGGTGGAAAGGGATCTGGGTGGTTGTACTGCTGGTTTGCGGTGGACAGAAAGGATCGAGCATGTGGACATAAAGAAAGAGGATGTGTTGGAACTATTGAATGGCATCAAGGTTGGTAAGTCGCCGGGACCGGATGGGATGTACCCCAGGTTACTGTGGGAGGCGAGGGAGGAGATTGCGGAGCCTTTGGCGATGATCTTTGCATCGTCAATGGAGACGGGAGAGGTTCCGGAGGATTGGAGGATTGCAGATGTGGTCCCTATATTCAAGAAAGGGAACAGGGACAGCCCGGGAAATTACCGACCGGTGAGTCTAACATCAGTGGTTGGTAAGTTGATGGAGAGGATCCTGAGAGACAGGATTTATGATCATCTAGAGAAGTTTAGTATGATCAAAAGTAGTCAGCACGGCTTTGTCAAGGGCAGGTCGTGCCTTACGAGCCTGGTTGAGTTCTTTGAAAATGTGACCAAACACATTGACGAAGGAAGAGCGGTGGATGTGGTCTATATGGACTTCAGCAAGGCGTTCGATAAGGTCCCCCATGCAAGACTTCTTGAGAAAGTGAGAGGGCATGGGATCCAAGGGGCTGTTGCCTTGTGGATCCAGAACTGGCTTGCCTGCAGAAGGCAGAGAGTGGCTGTGGAGGGGTCTTTCTCTGCATGGAGGTCAGTGACCAGTGGAGTGCCCCAGGGATCTGTTCTGGGACCCTTGCTGTTTGTCATTTTCATAAATGACCTGGATGAGGAAGTGGAGGGATGGGTTGGTAAGTTTGCTGACGACACCAAGGTAGGTGGTGTTGTGGTTAGTTTGGAGGGATGTCAGAAGTTGAGGCGAGACATAGATAGAATGCAAGACTGGGCGGAGAAGTGGCAGATGGACTTCAACCCGGATAAGTGTGTGGTGATCCATTTTGGCAGATCCAATGGGATGAAGCAGCAGTATAATATGAAGGGTACCATTCTTAGCAGTGTAGAGGATCAGAAGGACCTTGGGGTCCGGGTCCATAGGACTCTTAAATCGGCCTCGCAGGTGGAGGATGCGGTCAAGAAGGCGTACGGCGTACTGGCCTTCATTAATCGAGGGATTGAGTTTAGGAGTCGGGAGATAATGCTGCAGCTTTATAGGACCCTGGTTAGACCCCACTTGGAGTACTGCGCGCAGTTCTGGTCACCTCATTACAGGAAAGATGTTGAAGCCATTGAAAGGGTGCAGAGGAGATTTACAAGGATGTTGCCTGGATTGGGGGGCATGCCTTATGAGGATAGGTTGAGGGAGCTTGGTCTCTTCTCCCTGGAGAGACGAAGGATGAGAGGTGACCTGATAGAGGTTTACAAGATGTTGAGAGGTCTGGATAGGGTAGACTCTCAGAGGCTATTTCCAAGGGCTGAAATGGTTGCTACGAGAGGACACAGGTTTAAGGTGCTGGGGGGTAGGTACAGAGGAGATGTCAGGGGTAAGTTTTTCACTCAGAGGGTGGTGGGTGAGTGGAATCGGCTGACGTCGGTGGTGGTGGAGGCAAACTCGTTGGGGTCTTTTAAGAGACTTCTGGATGAGTACATGGGATTTAATGAGATTGAGGGCTATAGATAGGCCTAGAGGTGGGGATGTGATCGGCGCAACTTGTGGGCCGAAGGGCCTGTTTGTGCTGTGGCTTTCTATGTTCTATGTTCTATCAAATCCTGAGCCGACTACGCCATTTGTTGTAGGGAAAAATCCCTGTACCAGTGCATTCCAGGAAGCCGAGTCGCAAGGCAAGGTTCAAAGCGTTTTTCTTTATTGTACAATTACTGGGTACCCAGGGAGACCCCTGTAGCCAGCTTAGAAACAGTGCTTGGCCCCGTTGATCTCAATAGTTATACATTTGCTCTGGATATTTAAAGGAATCCAAATTCGAGCGGGAACATTTGCTCATACATTTTTACAATACTTATAAAGTGGCCCGTCTGGTCAGGAAGTTCCCTGAGAGACTTGTCAATTTGCATCTGTATGGTGTGTGTCCGTGTTAATGGGACTGCCTGTTCTTGCCCTGGTGTTTTAATGTGTTTCCCATTATCCTCTCGATGTGTCCCCTTATCTAAATCGACCTCTACTGTTTTGTGTCTGTATTCTATGCTTGCGAGATTAGGTGTTAACGTCATTTTGTCCTGCTGTGTGTCGGGGGATTTAATCTAATCTTTTATTCTTTTTATCCTAGTTTATTAAATTTCTTTGCCTGCCTTGGCCATTTTATTCCCGTAATATTTTATTGACAGTCCGGTTATGCCATATAACCCACTCCAGGTCTTGACTCGCAGATATCCCGATCTTCTAGCCAAAGGCAGGTTTAAAATGCAGCTTCGTGCTGTTGCTGGGCAGAATAAGGATCTTTTGTCGGCTTTGAAATTAAAGGTCTCTCAGCTGTGCAGAGGGGGATTTAAACGAATGTCCATTCGGGTGTTCCCCTCTGCATTGTGGGCACGTTATGAATGGTGCCAATCAGTCCAATAAATGAATATGTTTAATGAGGTGAATATTGATAATAAAAATATGGCTTTTGGAAAATGGCCTACTTCACCCCTCATGAAAGAATGTTTGTTTTCCCCAGTAAGTCGTCCTAGGGGACCTCACTACCATCGTGGCCCTGTCCTGCTCCAGAAGCACGTGAGGACCTATAAGTCGGACCTCCTGGTCGAAAGGGTCCAACTCCCCCACGCCAACCCCCAATACGCCTATGTGGCGTACCCCGATGGGTGGGAGGACACTCTCTATTCGAGACCTGACACCCGCAGGTGCCCCAGGGACCACGATGACCCACAACCCTACACCCCCAACCCCCGTATACAGCACATCTGAGCCCCAGGAGCCGCCACCACACACCCGACAATCGGAAGGGACAAAGAACAAAGAACAGTACAGCACAGGAAACAGGCCCTTCGGCCCTCCAAGCCTGTGCCGCTCCTTGGTCCAACTAGACCAATCGTTTGTATCCCTCCATTCCCAGGCTGCTCATGTGACTATCCAGGTAAGTCTTAAACGATGTCAGCGTGCCTGCCTCCACCACCCTACTTGGCAGCGCATTCCAGGCCCCCACCACCCTCTGTGTAAAAAACGTCCCTCTGATATCTGAGTTATACTTCGCCCCTCTCACCTTGAGCCCGTGACCTCTCGTGATCGTCACCTCCGACCTGGGAAAAAGCTTCCCACTGTTCACCCTATCTATACCCTTCATAATCTTGTACACCTCTATTAGATCTCCCCTCATTCTCCGTCTTTCCAAGGAGAACAACCCCAGTCTACCCAATCTCTCCTCATAGCTAAGACCCTCCATACCAGGCAACATCCTGGTAAACCTTCTCTGCACTCTCTCTAGCGCCTCCACGTCCTTCTGGTAGTGCGGCGACCAGAACTGGACGCAGTACTCCAAATGCGGCCGAACCAACGTTCTATACAGCTGCATCATCAGACTCCAGCTTTTATACTCTATACCCCGTCCTATAAAGGCAAGCATACCATATGCCTTCTTCACCACCTTCTCCACCTGTGTTGCCACCTTCAAGGATTTGTGGACTTGCACACCTAGGTCCCTCTGTGTTTCTATACTCCTGATGACTCTGCCATTTATTGTATAACTCCTCCCTTCATTATTTCTTCCAAAATGCATCACTTCGCATTTATCTGGATTAAACTCCATCTGCCACCTCTCTGCCCAATTTTCCAGCCTATCTATATCCTGCTGTATTGCCCGACAATGCTCTTCGCTATCCTCCAGACTACAGACGACTCGAGCGACTATGGCCTGGCGCCTGAACCAACACCGTGGCCACCGGAACCGACACCACCACCGGCACCACGGCGGTCGCAGCGGCAGATCAAGCCCCCAGAGAGACTAAATTTGTAATTCTGTAAATATCGTTCCACCCACCTCTCCCCCACCGGACTCTTTTTTTGAAAGCAGGGGGTGAATGTGGTAAACCACTGTTAGCGTATTACCTGTGTGTGTGAGACATGCCTGGACATGCCCCTGCCGGTCCTGCCTGGGACGACCCCCCCCCCCCCCCCCCCCCCCCGTCCAGGTGTAAAGGTGACTGCTCCCCACCCCCTGCCTCAGTCTCTGGCACAGTTCAACGGCATGGGTGTGCTCACAATTCTTTTGCTAATGAAAGCCTATTTGTTCTTGCATACAAATTAGTCTTTGCTTGATAGTGCATCATATATCTTAAAAGGTAGTTGATCAGCTCATGTGTGCTAACCTCTATCTTAGACATTGATAGCCAAGGTGATTATTTTTTACTGTTCCAGTAACTAACTCCTGACTGGTTCATTCATTCATTCATTTAGATTAGATAAGAAATTTTCCACATCTCCAGGAAGTCCTTTTCTCTGGGACTTCGATACACCCTACATCTCAATGAAATGGAATGTTGCCACACAGATACAAGTGGCAGCCATTTTAAGTCAGGCCTTTTGTTTCAGTAAAATATCCCTTTTTCAAAAGTTAAATGTGCAAAAACAGTCCATAAGATATCAAATTATTTACAGAGAGTACATTTTTGTGACTTTGGCATCCTAAGAAAATTGCATATCTATATAGTCAGAATTCAACTTTACAGAAAATACAGCTAGGATTAATTCTGATTTGACTTATTCATGGATAAACATTGTCCTGTGTACGGAGTTCGTTGAAAAAGCATTTAATTTATGTAACCACCAGAATGGATATTTTTCAACTTGCCATCATCAATATGGGGCAGCACGGTAGCACAGTGGTTAGCACTGCTGCTTCACAGCGCCAGGGACCTGGGTTTGATTCCTGGCTTGGGTCACTGTCTGTGTGGAGTTTGCACATCCTCCTCGTGTCTGCGTGTTTCCTCCGGGTGCTCCAGTTTCCTCCCACAGTCCAAAGATGTGCGGGTTAGGTTGATTGGCCATGCTAAAATTGCCCCTTAGTGTCCTGAGATGCGTAGGTTAGAGGGATTAGCGGGAAAATGTGTAGGGATAAGGGGGTAGGGCCTGGGTGGGATTGTGGTCGGTGCAGACTCGATGGTGCAGACTCGATGGGCCAGATGGCCTCTTTCTGCACTGTAGGGTTTCTATGATTATGATGTAATTTGCTCATCCTTCTCAAATTATCATTTGCACTTTTTGCAAGATGACCGCAAATATCAAATGGATGAGAAGGTGTGGCGTGGGAGTTTTATACTATTCCAAAAAAAACTCGTCACTCTCCACCTGACAGTAAAATGCACTTGTAATTTATTTTCTCAAAGTCTCTCTAATAATATCAACACAGCACATTGAATGCTGTCAATAAAAGACTTGCTGCCAGGCCTAAACTGTAAGTAGCACTAAAATACTCCAGAGGTGCTTTAACGCTTTTTAACAATACCTGTATTGTTATCTGTGATGTTTAAATGTGAAGAATCGGGAATGTCTATTAACTGACAAATTACTGCTGTTTAAATGCGCCACTTTTTTATCTGCTGGACTTTGCCTTTAGTCCAGGATTGCAGAACAGCTCCGTAAAGTTGTTAAAGATTTACATTTTATATTGTGCCTTTTATTTCTGACTTTAGGAAGTTTGAATGCATCAGCCATCAGACTTTTGAATGGTCCTATCATAGAACATAGAACATAGAAAGCCACAGCACAAACAGGCCCTTCGGCCCACAAGTTGCGCCGATCACATCCCCACCTCTAGGCCTATCTATAGCCCTCAATCCCATTAAATCCCATGTACTCATCCAGAAGTCTCTTAAAAGACCCCAACGAGTTTGCCTCCACCACCACCGACGTCAGCCGATTCCACTCACCCACCACCCTCTGAGTGAAAAACTTACCCCTGACATCCCCCCTGTACCTACCCCCCAGCACCTTAAACCTGTGTCCTCTCGTAGCAACCATTTCAGCCCTTGGAAATAGCCTCTGAGAGTCCACCCTATCCAGACCCCTCAACATCTTGTAAACCTCTATCAGGTCACCTCTCATCCTTCGTCTCTCCAGGGAGAAGAGACCAAGCTCCCTCAACCTATCCTCATAAGGCATGCCCCCCAATCCAGGCAACATCCTTGTAAATCTCCTCTGCACCCTTTCAATGGCTTCAACATCTTTCCTGTAATGAGGTGACCAGAACTGCGCGCAGTACTCCAAGTGGGGTCTAACCAGGGTCCTATAAAGCTGCAGCATTATCTCCCGACTCCTAAACTCAATCCCTCGATTAATGAAGGCTAGTACGCCATACGCCTTCTTGACCGCATCCTCCACCTGCGAGGCCGATTTAAGAGTCCTATGGACCCGGACCCCAAGGTCCTTCTGATCCTCTACACTGCTAAGAATGGTACCCTTCATTTTATACTGCTGCTCCATCCCATTGGATCTGCCAAAATGGATCACTACACACTTATCCGGGTTGAAGTCCATCTGCCACTTCTCCGCCCAGTCTTGCATTCTATCTATGTCTCGCTGCAACTTCTGACATCCCTCCAAACTATCCACAACACCACCTACCTTGGTGTCGTCAGCAAACTTACCAACCCATCCCTCCACTTCCTCATCCAGGTCATTTATGAAAATGACAAACAGCAAGGGTCCCAGAACAGATCCCTGGGGCACTCCACTGGTCACTGACCTCCATGCAGAGAAAGACCCCTCCAGAGCCACTCTCTGCCTTCTGCAGGCAAGCCAGTTCTGGATCCACAAGGCAACAGCCCCTTGGATCCCATGCCCTCTCACTTTCTCAAGAAGTCTTGCATGGGGGACCTTATCGAACGCTTTGCTGAAGTCCATATAGACCACATCCACCGCTCTTCCTTCGTCAATGTGCTTGGTCACATTTTCAAAGAACTCAACCAGGCTCGTAAGGCACGACCTGCCCCTGACAAAGCCGTGCTGACTACTTTTAATCATACTAAACTTCTCTAGATGATCATAAATCCTGTCTCTCAGGATCCTCTCCATCAACTTACCAACCACTGAGGTTAGACTCACCGGTCGGTAATTTCCCGGGCTGTCCCTGTTCCCTTTCTTGAATATAGGGACCACATCCGCAATCCTCCAATCCTCCGGAACCTCCCCCGTCTCCATCGACGATGCAAAGATCATCGCCAAAGGCTCCGCAATCTCCTCCCTCGCCTCCCACAGTAACCTGGGGTACATCCCATCCGGTCCCGGCGACTTACCAACCTTGATGCCATTCAATAGTTCCAACACATCCTCTTTCTTTATGTCCACATGCTCGATCCTTTCTGTCCTCCGCAATCCAGCAGTACAACCACCCAGACCCCTTTCCACCGTGAATACCGAGGTAAAGTATTCATTAAGCAGCTCCGCCATTTCTAACGGTTCCGCACAAACTTTTCCCCCTTCACCTTTTAAGGGTCCTATGCCTTCACATCTCATCCTTTTACTCTTGACATATTTGTAGAAAGCCTTGGGATTCTCCTTAATCTTACCCGCCAAGGTCTTCTCATGACCCCTTCTCGCTCTCCTAATTTCCTTCTTAAGCTCCTTCCTACATCGCGTATACTCCTCTAAATCCTTATCACCTCCTAGCTCTCTGAACCTTCTGTACGCCTCTCTTTTCTTATTCACCAGGTTCATCACAACCTTCGTGCACCACGGTTCCCGTACCCTACCAACACCCCCCTGTCTCATCGGAACGTTGTCATGCAGAGCTCCAGACAAACATTCCTTGAAAATCCTCCACTTTCCTTCGGTACTTTTCCCCAAGAATGCCTCCTTCCAATTTACCCGTCTAATTTCCTCCCTGATGACACTGTATTTCCCTTTACTCCAGAGAAACACTTTCCTAGCCTGCCTGACCCTATCTCTTTCCAATGCTATCGTGAAGGAGATAGAATTATGATCGCTATCCCCAAGATGCTCACCCACCGAAAGATCCTCCACCTGTCCAGGTTCATTAGCCAGCACCAGATCAAGAACAGCCTCTCCTCTAGTAGGCTTATCCACATACTGTGTCAGGAAACTCTCCTGGACACACCTAACAAACTCCTCTCCATCCAAACCCCTAGCCCTAGGGATATTCCAATCTATGTTTGGGAAATTAAAATCTCCCATCACGACAACTCTGTTATTCCTACATCTCTCCAGGATCTGTTTCCCCATCTGCTCCTCAACATCTCTGTTACTATTGGGCGGCCTATAGAAAACACCCAGCAAAGTTACCGACCCCTTCCTGTTCCTAACCTCCACCCACAGAGATTCCGTAGTCAGTCCCTCCACGGCGTCCACCTTCTCTACAGCCGTGACACTATCCCTGATCAACAGTGCCACTCCCCCCCCCCCCTCTCTTGCCTCCCTCCCTGTCCTTCCTGAAACATCTAAAACCCGGCACCTGAAGCACCCAGTCCTGTCCCTGAGACATCCAAGTCTCCGTAATGGCCACCACATCACAATTCGAAGCAGCAATCCATGCTCCAAGCTCATCCACTTTATTCACTACACTCCTGGCATTAAAATAGACACATCTCAGACCTTCAGCCTGAGCACTTCCCTTCTCCCTCACTCGTCTAACCTCCCTCTTACCCTGTCTACATTCCTTATCTATTTGCGAGCTAACCTCCTCGCTCTCAGTCCCCTCATTTCGATTCCCTCCCCCCAACCTTTCTAGTTTAAAGTCTCACCAGTAGCCTTAGCCAACCTTCCCGCCAGGATATTGGTCCCCCTGGGATTCAAGTGCCACCCGTCTTTTTTAAACAGGTCACACCTGCCCCTAAAGAGGTCCCAATGATCCAAGTACCCAAATCCTTGTCCCTTGCTCCAGTCCCTCAGCCACGCATTAATTCTCCACCGATTCCTGTTCTCACTCTCCCGCGGCACAGGCAGCAATCCCGAGATTACTACCTTTGCATTCCTCTTTCTCAGCTGTCTACCCAACTCCCTATATTCTCTTTTCATGACCCCTTCCCTCTTCCTACCTATGTCAGCAGTACCTATATGCATCACGACCTTGGGCTCCTCTCCCTCCCCCTTCAGGATTTCTGGGACTCGACCAGAGACATCCCGGACCCCTGCACCAGGGAGGCAAACCACCATCCGAGAGTCCCGTCTGTGTCCGCAAAAACGCCTATCTGACCCTCTCACCGTAGAGTCCCCAATTAGCACTACCCTCCTTTCCTTACCCCTTTGCACTACTGGGCCAGGCTCAGCTCCAGAGACACTATCATATGTTAAGCTGATCTTTCTCTTCACCTTATTGGTAGTTGCAACATTACATTCTGCACCCTCTCCTTTCCTTCTCCCCTATGTACTCTATGAACAGTGTTTTGTCTGTACAGCGTGCAGGAAACAATACTTTTCACTGTATCTCAAAACAGTATTGACCAGGAAACTGAATGGGGGTGGTTTGGAGGGAAGGATTTATTAGAAATTCCCCTACTCTTCAAAAGAAACCACCTGCCTGAGAGAGACAATGGGGCCTGGCAAAAGTCAGTGCCTTCAATGGTGCTTTTATTATTAATTTATGATTAAAACGTGGAGCATCAACCTGAATTATATGAAGTGGGAATGGAACCCACAGCCTTCTGACTCACGTGAGATGGAATGCTATCCCATAGTACTACTTGATGCTGCCATCTCTGAGCATTTCTTTTCTTCTATCGATCAGTATCTCAATCAGAATGTTGTGTATGTCCTGGAAAATATTATTACAATTTACTTGTAGCTACATTTTCAACTTCCCAATTGTCAAGTACTTGGCCATAGCATTTCTACAACTAGTAATTTGCTGAACCAACATCCACACCCCCAACTTTAGTTTTCCACCCTCAATTCCGAAAACAGGCGCAAGCAGCTCATAGATTTTACTGTTGTTACGATTAAGATTGTACCTCCCTTCTTTGAGCCCACCAAGCCAAACCTCCATTGCTCTGAACCTCTGTGTTTCTCTGTCTTCTGTTAAGTTCATTTTGCCCAGAAATCTCATCGTTTACTTCCTCAACCCTATTTCTGCTAAGCCATCCAATTGTCCCATTAGATGATATTGTTAACAGTTCTCTCACTTCAAGTACGATCCCTCCCCTTTAAATCTGCTCCAAAAAAACCCCAAACTTTGGCACCCCCATCCTTGTAATCCATCTCCTCCAATCTGCCTATCCAGGCCAAAAGCCTTGAATGTATTATTGGTCCTAAATCTGTGCAATTTTCTGGAACTCCATGTTTGAATCCCTCCAATCAGGTTTGCGTCTTGCTGCAGTACCAGACCTGCTCTTTCTGAAGTCACAAATTACATCCTATGTGACTGGCAAAGCTAAACTATTCTCCTTCTTGACCTGTCTGCTGCCTTTGACACAGTTGACCACATTATTCTCTTCAACAGAAAAAATTAAGCAGAATACAGAAAATACAACTGAGTCTCCAAGAGGAAATAAGGGACAAAGAGAAGATGCAAATAGATTATTGACTGAGTCATTTAATGAATCTATTTATAAGAGAGGAGCCCACTGGGACTGAGAGAGAGAATCTTGTGGAGACAGTAGGCAGGACTCATTACCTCCGATCCTCTTTCTGCCGCTGCCTTAAAAATATTCAATGACTCTGCTTCTACCACCTTCTGAGGTTAGAGAGTTCTAAAGTTGCACAAGTCTCAGAGAAAAAAATTCTCCTCATCAACTCCTAATTTAAAATGGTGACCTCCGGTTCTGGACCCACCTGCAAGAGGAAAGAATCTTTCCACATCCACCTTGTCTGGACCATTCAGGATCTTGTATCTTTCAATCATGTCACCCTTGACTTATTAGCTCCAGTGGAAACAAGCCCAGCCTGTCCAACCTTTTTTCATAAGACAGCCTGCTCATTTTAGGTATCAATCTAGTAAACCTCCTCTGAACAGCCTCCAATGCATATATGTCCTTCCTATCAACATAATTTAGTATGGCCAATCCACCAACCTGCCCATCTTTGGAGTGTGAGAGGAAACCAGAGCACCCAGAGGAAACCCACGTAGACACTGGGAGAATGTGAAGGCCTGAATTGAACCCAGGTCCCTGGCGCTGTGAGGCAGCAGTGCTAGCTACTTTGCCCCCCCCCCCCTCCCCCCCAATCACCAATAAGAGACACTCTAACCACTGTCCCTTGACATTCAATGGATTGCCATCACTGAATCCCCCACTGTCAACATCCTTGGGGTTACCATTGACCAGAAACTCAACTGGACTTGCCACATAACCACAGTGGCTACAAAAGCAGGTCAGAGGCTAGGAATACTGCTGCGAATAACTCACCTCCTGACTCCCCACAGCCTCTCCACCACCTACAAGGCACAAGTCAGGAGTGTGATGGAATACTGCTCACTTGCTGGATGGGTGCAGCTCCAACAACACTCCAGAAGCTTGACATCATTCAGGAGGACAAAGCACCCTGCTTGATTGGCACTACATCTCCAACATTCATTCCCTCCACCACCAATGCTCAGTAGCAGCAGTGTGTACTGTCTACAAGATGCACTGCAGCAATTCACCAAAGATCCTTAGACAGCACCGTCCACACCCACGACCACTTCCATCTAGAAGGACAAGGGCAGCAGATGCATGGGAACACCACCATCTGCAAGTTCCCCTCCAAGCCACTCACTGTCCTGACTTGGAAATATGTTGCCGTTCCTTTGCAGTTGCTGATGGCATTGTGGGTCAACCCATAGAACATGGACTGTTGCGATTCAAGAAGGCAGCTCACCACCACCTTCTCAAGGGCAACTAGGGATGGGCAATAAATGCTGGCCAGCCAGCGACGCCCATGTCCTACTGATGAATTTTTAAAAAACACAAAAATGTAGCAGAGGTGTGAAGTGATATATTTTGATGATAAAAGTGACTTGTATATAAAATTCTTACAGTGCAGAGGCCAGTTGGCCCATCAAGTCTGCACTGACTCATACCTGGGCTTACCATGTAACCCCATGTATTATTTGCCCCACTAATTCCCCAAACCTATATATTTGGGACACTAAGAGGCAATTTAGCTTGGCCAATCAACCTAGCCTGCACATCTTTGGACTGTGGGAGGAAACCGGAGCACCTGGAGGAAACCCACACAGAGATGGGGAGAACGTGCAGACTCCGCACAGACAGTGACCCAAGGTTTAAATTAAATCCGCTGTGCGATAACCATTGTGCCAGCATTTTGCCTGTATTATGCCTTCTCTGCTTTTGTATTTGCTAATCACCTTCAATAACTTTATTAAAACTTCACTTAACCTTTTTTGATCTAAGGAAAGCAAACCCAGCTTTTTCCAACTTCTTCATGTAACAAAATCCCTTGGTACCATTCTAATAAATCTCTGTCACCTCTCCAAGTCCTTGATACCCCTTCTGTGTTACCCCAGAATTTTAGACACAACTCCAGACCTCTTAAGTTGTCCTGCCACCTTCAAAAATTTGTGTATACACTCCTGTTCAAAATATATTGCTATACACTTATTTTCAAAAATATTTTTGAGGAATATTGTGCTAATCTGCAAAGAAGGGTGGGTGTGTGCAAATAATTATACCAGGGAAAGGTTAATGGGCTCAATTTGTCTGGAAGAGCTGAGGGACAAAAGGAGCATAGGTACTAAGTGCATGTATTTGTGATTTTAAACTCCAGTCAAGTGATTTTACAAGAGAAGTATAGAAATGTGTATAGGAAATAGAGAGGGACTTCATTTTTTTTAGTTGTTAAGTTTCAAAAGGAGTAAAATGCTTTTATAGCTTGCAACAGTTTCCTAAGTAAGCAAAAAGATTATTAAATTTATTTGATCCCAAAAGTGGTGGCAATAGGAAAGATATGAAAGATTTTTGTATTTTTGGAAAAATCAAGTTCAAACAAGTGCTGAGAACAATGGAATCAAAGATGAAGGGACAAAGATATTTCAGGAAAGATATTTGGCTGATTGGGTATTGGCTGTGTGGGGAAAACCTCCTGGAAACAAATCTGGGCTGGGAGAAGATAAAGTTTGAATCCACCATCCAGACAAGCCAGAAAAGTCTTTGGCTGCAGACAAGCATCTTGTTCTGAAGTTTCTTAGTTTCTGTCGTGGAAGAAAATTGAGAGGTGATGTGATGTACTTTTATTAAAGTGATAGCAATTTTGCCTTGGGACTTTTATGGTTAAATAAGGAATTGTTGCCTGGAAAGTGTTTACTTGTGAGTCTGAGTGTGGAGAATGTTTTTGGGGGTGGGGTAGTGGATGTTTTGTAAGATCATTTTTAACCGTGTAACTAATTTTGTCCTTAAGTTTTCTTCTTGTTACTTAATATTTTAAGTTTTAATTTTTAAAATCCCTAAAATGTTACTGGACTTGCTGCTGAGATTAGTATGTTTTCTTCTCATTTTTAGAACACAAAAAAAGAGGGTATGGCCTATAAGCCAAGTTTCCCTTTGGGATTTGGTTTGCTCAGCAATTAGCATCTACTGTGGTCAAAAAATTTTATTAATAGGTGCAACTCCTCTCCTGAGATAAAGTACAGGAAAGAGACAGAGAATCTGATGAACTGGTGCAACGACTATAATCTCTCCCTCAATGTCAACAAAATGAAGGAAATTGTCATCTACTTCAGGAAGCGTAGTGGAGAACGTGCCCCCTGTCTACACCAACGGGGACAAAGTGGAAATGGTTGAGAGCTTCAGGTTTCTAAATGTCCAAATCACCAACAATCTGTCTTGGTCCTTCCATGCCACGCTGTAGTTAAAGCCCACCAACGCCTCTACTTTCTTAGGAGGCTAAGGAAATTTTGCATATCTGCTACGACTCTCTCCCAACTTCTGCAGAAGCACCATAGAAAGCATTCTTTCTGGTATCACAGCTTGGTATGGCTCCTGCACTGTCCAAGATCGCAAGAAGCTAGAAAGGAATGTGAACGAAGCCCAGTCCATCATGCAAACCAGCTTCCCATCCATTGACCCTGTCTGCATTTCCCACTGACTCGGA
This sequence comes from Mustelus asterias, assembly GCF_964213995.1. Taxonomy (NCBI): domain Eukaryota; kingdom Metazoa; phylum Chordata; class Chondrichthyes; order Carcharhiniformes; family Triakidae; genus Mustelus; species Mustelus asterias. The sequence goes on along the minus strand of NC_135801.1, from coordinate 174,898,285 downwards.
AACACAGTCAGCATAATTAAGGACCTCGTGTACCCCGGACATACACTCTTCCACCTTCCGTTGGGAAAAAGATACAACAGTCTGAGGTCACTTATCAACTGACTCGAGAGCAGCTTCTTCCCTGCTGCCATCAGACTTTTGAATGGACTTACCTTACATTAAGTTGATCTTTCTCTACACCCTAGCTATGACTAACTCGACATTCTACACTCTCTCCCTTCCTTCTCTATGAATGGTATGCTTTGTCTGCATAGCGTGCAAGAAACAATACTTTTCCCTGTATCCCAATACATGTAACAATAATAAATCAAAGACTCAACGGGCTGTCCTTACAACTTATGGACTTTAAATATATTCTGTTTTTGCATTTTGCACCATCAATTCTATAATTCTAAAAATCTATTGTTGTCGTGCCATCTTGGACAGTGCTGGTACTTTTAATCCATTCTCTATCCTTCCAGAATATTTTGTGACTTAATGTTTAGTTTCCAGTCCTACTCATGTTTTTTATTCATGCCATCTTATCATCCTTTAGAAACATGGGATACAGTAAATGCAATGTGTATCTTTTTTCAAAAGGTGTGCAATAGGGTATTTCAAGAGGGTTGTTAGAAAATTCAGCTTTTTAGGAGGAAATGTTACGGCCTGTGAAAACCGGGACATGATCCTTACCTTCACCAATGTGAGTTGCCGTAGTCCCAGATGGCCGTAGGCTGCCTGCCCTTGGAGGTGAAGAGCTGACTGGTGGTGTTTTAACCTGAGGGTCACCATATCTCGGGTGAGGGGCAAGGTTGAGAATTTGGGGCTGGCAATCTCAGCTGGTAAGAGAATTGAACCTGTGCTGTTGGCGTCGCTATGCATCACGAATCAACCGTTGAGCCAACTGAGCTAACCGACTCCCCAAAAAGAGTCGGAAATAGAATTCTTCAGTGGTCAGCACTGTTATAGGAAAGAAATTGATAAACTGGAAAGAATGCAAAGAAGATTTACGAGGATGTTGTCAGGACTAGTGGGCCTGAGTTATAGGGAATGGTTGGCCAGGCGAGGGCTTTATTCCTTGGAACGTAGGAGAATGAGGGGTGACATTACTGAGGTGTATAAAATCATGAGGGGCTTAGATAGGATGAACACACGGCCCTATTTTACCATTTTGATTTTAAGTTCTGGGTGGGCTTGAAACTGGGAGTGTTTCAGATCTGACTTTTAGACCCGTTCTCAGGCGCCCCCATACACACTGCCTGAAAAAATATCAGTGATTCCGAATTGCGCTGTAGAAGCCTGTGGGCGGGGCTTAACGCGCCCGAAACCCTGCAGGTCCGATTGGTGCCACAAACTGCGCATGCGCAGAAAAAAAAAAATGATAGCATGCGGCTCCCCTGCCAGATCGCTTCCGGGCCGGATAATGCCTCCCCCTGGCCCCCACAGACATTGTCCCACCCCCACAACATTACTGACTCCCTTATCTCTCTTCCACCCGCCCCCCCCCCCCCCAAACTACCCGCCACCCAGACCAGTCGCGGCCCCCTCACCCCCTTCCCCCTCAGTGACCTCGGGCAGAGTGGCAGCGGACACCCCCTTCCCCCTCCAGTGACCTCGGGCAGAGTGGCAGCGGACACCCCCTTCCCCCTCCAGTGACCTCGGGCAGAGTGGCAGCGGACACCCCCTTCCCCCTCCAGTGACCTCGGGCAGAGTGGCTGCGGACACCCCCTTCCCCCTCCAGTGACCTCGGGCAGAGTGGCAGCGGACACCCCCTTCCCCCTCCAGTGACCTCGGGCAGAGTGGCAGCGGACACCCCCTTCCCCCTCCAGTGACCTCGGGCAGAGTGGCAGCGGACACCCCCTTCCCCCTCCAGTGACCTCGGGCAGAGTGGCAGCGGACACCCCCTTCCCCCTCCAGTGACCTCGGGCAGAGTGGCAGCGGACACCCCCTTCCCCCTCCAGTGACCTCGGGCAGAGTGGCAGCGGACACCCCCTTCCCCCTCCAGTGACCTCGGGCAGAGTGGCAGCGGACACCCCCTTCCCCCTCCAGTGACCTCGGGCAGAGTGGCAGCGGACACCCCCTTCCCCCTCCAGTGACCTCGGGCAGAGTGGCAGCGGACACCCCCTTCCCCCTCCAGTGACCTCGGGCAGAGTGGCAGCGGACACCCCCTTCCCCCTCCAGTGACCTCGGGCAGAGTGGCAGCGGACACCCCCTTCCCCCTCCAGTGACCTCGGGCAGAGTGGCAGCGGACACCCCCTTCCCCCTCCAGTGACCTCGGGCAGAGTGGCAGCGGACACCCCCTTCCCCCTCCAGTGACCTCGGGCAGAGTGGCAGCGGACACCCCCTTCCCCCTCCAGTGACCTCGGGCAGAGTGGCAGCGGACACCCCCTTCCCCCTCCAGTGACCTCGGGCAGAGTGGCAGCGGACACCCCCTTCCCCCTCCAGTGACCTCGGGCAGAGTGGCAGCGGACACCCCCTTCCCCCTCCAGTGACCTCGGGCAGAGTGGCAGCGGACACCCCCTTCCCCCTCCAGTGACCTCGGGCAGAGTGGCAGCGGACACCCCCTTCCCCCTCCAGTGACCTCGGGCAGAGTGGCAGCGGACACCCCCTTCCCCCTCCAGTGACCTCGGGCAGAGTGGCAGCGGACACCCCCTTCCCCCTCCAGTGACCTCGGGCAGAGTGGCAGCGGACACCCCCTTCCCCCTCCAGTGACCTCGGGCAGAGTGGCAGCGGACACCCCCTTCCCCCTCCAGTGACCTCGGGCAGACTGGCAGCGGACACCCCCTTCCCCCTCCAGTGACCTCGGGCAGAGTGGCAGCGGACACCCCCTTCCCCCTCCAGTGACCTCGGGCAGAGTGGCAGCGGACACCCCCTTCCCCCTCCAGTGACCTCGGGCAGAGTGGCAGCGGACACCCCCTTCCCCCTCCAGTGACCTCGGGCAGAGTGGCAGCGGACACCCCCTTCCCCCTCCAGTGACCTCGGGCTGAGTGGCAGCGGACACCCCCTTCCCCCTCCAGTGACCTCGGGCTGAGTGGCAGCGGACACCCCCTTCCCCCTCCAGTGACCTCGGGCTGAGTGGCAGCGGACACCCCCTTCCCCCTCACCAGCTGGAGCACCCAAATTGGACTTTTGTCGAGCATGTCTGTTTTGTGTCGATTCTGGATGGGCGAACATGGTGGTATTTGGGGAAGTGCCGGTAAGGTTGGGCGGGCAGTCTATTAAGTCAATTTAAATGCTTCCAATGGCCGTTGTGCCCGTTTCGGGCGCGGTCCTGATCGTGGCCATTTTTGGGCCTTGGTCAAGGAAGAACCGGAGCAGAGACGGGCGCGGATCGTGTTACACGCCTGACTTTACCAAGTTTTGACACTTAAAAAACGGGTGCAACACGATGGTAAAATCGGGCTCAGTCTTTTTCCCAGGATAGGGGAAGTGAAAACTAGAGGACATGGGTTTTAAGGTGAGAGGGGAGAGACTAGAAGGGATCTGAGGGGCAACTTCTTCACACACAGGGTGGTGCGTATATGGAATGAGCTGCCAGGAAAAGTGGTTGAGGCAGGTTCAATAGCAACATTTAAAAAGAATTTGGATAAGTACATGGATGGGAAAGGATTAGAGGGATATGGGCCAAACACGGGCATCGCTAAGAGGGCACCATGGCCGGCATGGACTGGTATGGCTGAAGGGCCGGTTTCCGTGCTGTATTGCTCTATGACTCTGTCCAGGTCTTGCTGCTTATAATGTTCAGGCAAGTAACATTCACATCACATCTGGGACAGGCAATGACCATTTCCAATAAGAGAGTCCAGCCATCTCCTCGAGACATTCAATGGCATTCTCGTAGTTAAATCCCCCACTCTTAACGTCTTCGGGTTTATCATTAACCAGAAACTGAACTGGACTTAATACTGTGGTTGCAAGAGTAGGTCAGAGGCAAGGAATCCTGGCAGAGAATAACTCGCCTGGCTTCCGAAAGCCTTTCCACCATCTACAAGACTCGAGTTATAAGAACATAAGAAATGGGAGCAGGAGTAGGCCATCTAGCCCCTCGAGCCTGCCCCGCCATTCAATAAGATCATGGCTGATCTGAAGTGGATCAGTTCCACTTACCCGCCTGATCCCTATAACCCCTAATTCCCTTACCGATCAGGAATCCATCTATCCGTGATTTAAACATATTCAACGAGGTAGCGTCCACCACTTCAGTGGGCAGAGAATTCCAGAGATTCACTACCCTCTGAGAGAAGAAGTTCCTCCTCAACTCTGTCTTAAACCGACCCCCCCTTTATTTTGAGGCTGTGCCCTCTAGTTCTAGTTTCCTTTCTAAGTGGAAAGAATCTCTCCACCTCTACCCTATCCAGCCCCTTCATTGTCTTATAGGTCTCTATAAGATGCCCCCTCAGCCTTCTCAATTCTAACGAATACAAACCCAATCTGCTCAGTCTCTCCTCATAATCAACACCCCTCATCTCTGGTATCAACCTGGTGAACCTTCTCTGCACTCCCTCCAAGCCAATATATCCTTCCGCAAATAAGGGGACCAATACTGCACACAGTATTCCAGCTGCGGCCTCACCAATGCCCTGTACAGATGCAGCAAGACATCTCTGCTTTTATATTCTATCCCCCTTGCGATATAGGCCAACATCCCATTTGCCTTCTCGATCACCTGTTGCACCTGCAGACTGGGTTTTTGCTTCTCATGCACAAGGACCCCCAGGTCCCTTTGCACAGTAGCATGTTGTAATTTTTTTCCATTTAGATAATTTAGATTTAGACATTTAGATAAAGTTTGATGTAATCCTGTCCACTTGCCTGAATGAGTGCAGCTCCAACAACACTCTACCCTCTTCAGCATTCATTCCCTCCACAACTGACACACAGTGGTAGCAGTGTGTACCATTCACAAGATTGTGCACTGCAGCAGCTCATTTAGGATCCACCAACACCATTTTCCAAGCCCATGACTTCTGTCATCGAGAACAGTAGTTCCCAACCTTTTCAGTAACACGGCACACTTGAACGAGGAAAAACAATTCCATGGTTCACCCATGTTTTTTCAACAAAATCAATTGCTCATAAACATTACATTTACTATGGTTACAGTCAGCAGCTGCACAAATTGAAAGGTGCGGAAGGGGGCAAGTGGGGACTGAAAGGAGAGTAGCTGCTAGACCTGACCTGGCAGCCAGCCTTGGATACCCTGTGGGACTGACTGGTGGATATATTGAATAACCTAGATTCTTCCTCAAGTTCCAAATGGTTAAACCTATGGATCCAAGTGTGTGGAAACGATGCACCTCAGTCAAAAATACACAGAAAAATGTTTTTCTTTACTTGGGAGCCTCTTCTCTGATCAATGCTGGTTGGTATCTCACACTCGTGCTGTTAAAAGACCTGCATGTGACTAAAGAAAAAATGTAAAATAAGTAGCTATTAAAATACTTCACTGCAAAATGAACTTCAGTCTGTGTCTTAGGCTGGCTCGGTTATTCTCGATGTGGAGATGCTGGCGTTGGACTGGGGTAAACACAGTAAGAAGTCTCACAACACCAGGTTAAAGTCCAACAGGTTTATTTGGTAGCACAAGCCACCAGCTTTCGGAGCGCTGCCCCTTCATCAGGTGAGTGGGAGTTCTATTCACAAACAGGCCATATAAAGACACAAACTCAATTTACAAAATAATGGTTGGAATGCGAGTTTTTACAGGTAATCAAGTCTTAAAGATACAGACAATGTGAGTGGAGAGAGGGTTAAGCACAGGTTAAAGAGATGCGTATTGTCTCCAGACAGGACAGTTAGTGAGATTTTGCAAGCCCAGGCAAGTCGTGGGGATTACACATAGTGTGACATGATCCCGCTTGAGGCCATCTTCCAAGTGTGGAACTTGGCTATCAGTCTCTGCTCAGCGACTCCGCGCTGTCGTGTGTCGTGAAGGCCACCTTGGAGAACGCTTACCTGAAGATCAGAGGCCGAATGCCCGTGACCGTCGAAGTTCTGTTTGTGAACAGAACTCCCACTCACCTGATGAAGGGGCAGCGCTCCGAAAGCTAGTGATATTTGAATCATCGATAGTCGTGGGTGAGGTGCCTGAAGATTGGAGAGTGGTAAATGTTGTGCCTTGGTTTAAAAAGGGCTGCAGGGAAAAGCCTGGGAACTACAAGTCAGTTAGCCTCACATCTGTAAATTGTTGGAAGGTATTTTGAGAGACAGGATCTACAGGCATTTAGAGACGCAAGTACTGATAAGGGACAGTCAGCATGGCTTTGAGTGGAAAATCATGTCTCTCGAATTTGATTGAATTTTTTAAAGGGCTAACCAAGAAGGTAGATGAGGGCAGTGCAGTTGACATTGTCTACATGGACTTTAGCAAGGCCTTTGACAATAACAAATGCGCTCGTGGTAATTTACCAAAATTTGCTGGACTTTAGGGTGGTTCCGGCAGATTGGAATACAGCAAATGTGACACCATTGTTTAAAAAAGGAGGTAGACAAATGACGGGTAACTGTTGGCCGGTTAGCTTAACTTCTGTAATGGGGAAAATGCTTGAATCTATCACCAAGGAAGAAATAGTGAGACATCTGGATAGAAATTGTCCCATTAGGCAGACGCAACATGGGTTCATGGAGGGCAGGCCATGTTTAACTAATTTAGTGGAATTCTTTGAGGACATTATGAGCGTGGTGGACAATGGGGAACTGGTGGATGTGTTGTAACTGGATTTCCAGAAGGCATTCAACAAGGTGCCTCGCAAAAGGCTGCTACATAAGATAAAGGTGCACGGTGTTACAGGTAATGTATTAGCATGGATAGAGAATTGGTTAATTAACAGAAAGCAAAGAGTAGGGGTAAATGGGTGTTTTTCTGGTTGATGATCAGTGACCCATTGTGTGCCTCAGGGATCAGTGTTGGCACCGCAATTGTTTACAATTTACATAGATGATTTGGAGTTGGGGACCAAGTGTAGTGTGTCAAGGTTCGCAGATGACACTAAGATGAGTGGTAGAGCGAAGTGTGCAGAGGACACTGAAAGTCTGCAAAGGGATATAGATTAAGTGAGTGGGCAAGGGTCTGGCAATACAATGTTGGTAAATGTGGGGTCATTCATCTTGGTAGGAATAACAGCGAAGTGGACTATTATTTAATTGGTAAAAAATTACAGCAGGCTGCTATGCAGAGGGACCTGGGTGTCCTTGTGCATAAATTGCAAAAAGTTGGTTTGCAGGGGCAGCAGGTAATTAAGAAGGCGAAATGGAATTTTGTCCTTCATTGCCAGAGGGATGGAGTTTAAAACAGTGAGGTTATGTTGCAGCTGTATAAGGTGCTGGCTAGGCCACACCTGGAGTACTGCATACAGTTCTGGTCTCCTTTCTTGAGAAAGGATTTACTGGCACTGGAGGGGGTGCAGAGGAAATTCACTAGGTTGGTTCTGAGTTGAGAGGGTTGGCTTATGAGAACAGACTCAGTAGACTGGGACTATACTCAGGAATTTAGGGAGGATCTTATTTAAACATATATAAAATTATGAAGGGAATAGATAAGATAGAAGCAGAGAGGTTGTTTCCACTGGTGGGGCGGGCGAAACTAAAACTAGGGGGCATGGCCTCAAAATAACGGGGAGCAGATTTAGGACTGAGTTGAGGAGGAGCTTCTTCACCCAAAGGATTGTGAATCTGGAATTCCCTGCCCAGTGAAGCAGTTGAAGCTACCTCGTTGAATGTTTTTGAGGCAAGGATAGATACATTTTTGAACAGTAAAGGAATTAAGGGTTATGGTGAGCGTGTGGGTAAGTGGAGCTGAGTCTCCAAAAAGATCATATTGAACAGTGGAGCATGCTCGAGGGGGGGAGATGGCCTACTTCTGCTCCTCGTTCTTGCGTTCTTGTGATCCAAATGCCTGCACACCCTCGCCAAAATCATCCTCCTGCTCTAATTGTGTATTTCACCAATATCACAACTCCTTTTCCAGTTTCCAATTTAATTTTGAGGGATATTTAGCTCATGATGAGTATACGTTAAAATGACTTTTCATAGAACCGCAATAGTGCAGAAGGTGGCCATTTGGCCCATCGAGTCTGCACCACCTTTCCAACAGAGTATCCCTCCCAGGCCCTATCCCCATAACCCCATGTATTTGACCACGTTTATCCCCTAACACCATACCATACCCTTTAAGCTGAATATGTGGTTTAAGCTTGTTTGTTCTTTATGCTCTGTGCATTTGTGTATATAACTGCTCGCAGATAACAGTTTCCATCCTGCCCATTTGCCCTAATCTTTTTCTCTCTTTTGGCAGTGAATTCTTTGGTGACGGAACTAGTTCAGAATGAGTGGCCACAGATAAGAATGGTGGATCTCAGATGATTTTTTTCAATGACTTTCAGATTTAGCATCATCAATGCTACTAGCCTCATTTTGGGAGGTGTGGAATGGTACTTCACCATTCTTTCTTCCCGTGAGCAAGTTGTTTTTACTTACAGGTGTCTGTTTTGCACTTTCAGAGTAGCTTTTCTGTAATCTTGCTGACTATGGTCAAATAGCTTTTTTTGTTTTGTTTGTTCATGAGATATGGATGTCGCTTGTTGCTTATCTGTATTTGACCTTGAGAAGGTGGTGGTAAACTCGTACAGCCCATATAATGTAAGAATACTCTGCTGTATTTCTGATAGGTATATTTCTGCAACAATGAAGGAACAACTTGTGCCTTGTGAGTGCTGGAAAGACTTTGGGGAATCAAGAGCAGACTTGCTGCAAAGTATCTAGCCTCTAACCTGCTCTTGTAACCATAGTGTTTATGAGGCAAATCCAGTTAGAGAATCAGGTCAATGATGACCCTTCAGTGTTGATGGTAAAGCAGTTGAAAAGAAGACCCTGTCTTGTTGGAAACGATTGTCTGATCATCTGTGTGGTATGAATGTTACTCTTGCGTAATTTCTGGAGTTCAACTATGTTTAAACCTTTACTAGGCTTAATGAAGTCTGGAGCCATGTGGAACCCAAATTGAGCATCGATGAACAGATTATCAGTGAGTAATTGTAGTTTGATGGGGCAGTCCAAGACAACTTCCATCACAATGGGGAGGCAGTGTTAATGCCATTTGCTAGTAATCCTGTGACCCAGGGTAATGCTCTGGAGACCCAGGTTCAAATCCCACCATCGCAGATGGTGAAATTTGAATTCCATAAAAATCTGTAATTAAAGGTCAAGTGAGGTTGTTGTTGATTGTCATAAAAGCCCATCTGGTCCCCCATGTGTTTTGGAGAAGGAAATCTGCCACCCTTACCTGGTCTGGCCTACATGCGACACCAGATTCACAGCAAAGTTTGACTCTCAATGGTCTTTCATGACAGTTCAAGGACTTTGTGATGCTCAATTTCCACCCTTACCTGCACTACCCTCAGCATGGTAGGGGGCATTCCATCTGGTCCTGGTGTCTTAACAATTTATTACAGCTAGTCTTTTTGTTGTGCTCTCATCAAATTTTAACCCATCCACTTTCCTCTTTCTTCACTGATTTTGACAGCATCTTGGTTAATACAGACTCCAAGGTAGTCATTATGGTACAGGAGGACCCATTTGGCCCATTGTGTCAGTGTTGGGTCTCTGATTTTGCTTGCTCTGTTGCCATAGCCCTGCAAGTTGATATTCCTCAAATGCACCCCAAATTTCTTTATGACATCATTCTCTGCTTCCAGCATTCTCATTGGCAGCAAGTTCCAGGTCATTACCGGTGCATTAAAAAAACTTTTTTTCCCCACGTTCGCTTTCTCTCTTCCCTACGCACAAGGATACATTATCTTAGTTAGGCATTGATAAACTTGTAAGCTACCACAATCTAACAATTAGCTACTCAAAAATTTTTTAAGAAACCTAAATCAACTGTCAAATAAGATTGGAACTAATTTCCCAATCAAGAGATAGTTGTGTACAAGAAAGTTACCACCACCTGCCTCCCTCAGTATCCTGTTTTTCTGGAAGGATGTATAGAATGTAGATGTTGTCCAACTGTACAACGGGGTTATGCTGCAACTGTACAGGACCTTGGTGAGACCACATTTGGAATATTGTGTGCAGTTCTGCTCACCTCACTATAAGAACATAAGAAATAGGAGCAGGAGTAGGCCATCTAGCCCCTCGAGCCTGTCCCGCCATTCAATAAGATCATGGCTGATCTGACGTGGATCAGTACCACTTACCCGCCTGATCCCCATAACCCTTAATTCCCTTACCGATCAGGAATCCATCCATCCGCGCTTTAAACATATTCAGCGAGGTAGCCTCCACCACCTCAGTGGGCAGAGAATTCCAGAGATTCACTACCCTCTGGGAGAAGAAGTTCCTCCTCAACTCTGTCTTAAACCGACCCCCCTTTATTTTGAGGCTGTGTCCTCTAGTTTTAACTTCCTTACTAAGTGGAAAGAATCTCTCCGCCTCCACCCTATCCAGCCCCCGCATTATCTTATAAGTCTCCATAAGATCCCCCCTCATCCTTCTAAACTCCAACGAGTACAAACCCAATCTCCTCAGCCTCTCCTCATAATCCAAACCCCTCATCTCCGGTATCAACCTGGTGAACCTTCTCTGCACTCCCTCCAATGCCAATATATCCTTCCTCATATAAGGGGACCAATACTGCACACAGTATTCCAGCTGCGGCCTCACCAATGCCCTGTACAGGTGCATCAAGACATCCCTGCTTTTATATTCTATCCCCTTCGCAATATAGGCCAACATCCCATTTGCCTTTTTGATCACCTGTTGTACCTGCAGACTGGGCTTTTGCGTCTCATGCACAAGGACCCCCAGGTCCCTTTGCACGGTAGCATGTTTTAATTTGTTTCCATTGAGATAGTAATCCCATTTGTTATTATTTCCTCCAAAGTGTATAACCTCGCATTTGTCAACGTTATACTCCATTTGCCATATCCTCGCCCACTCACTCAGCCTGTCCAAATCTCTCTGCAGATCTTCTCCGTCCTCCACACGATTCACTTTTCCACTTATCTTTGTGTCGTCTGCAAACTTCGTTACCCTACACTCCGTCCCCTCCTCCAGATCATCTATATAAATGGTAAATAGTTGCGGCCCGAGTACCGATCCCTGCGGCACGCCACTAGTTACCTTCCTCCAACCGGAAAAACACCCATTTATTCCGACTCTTTGCTTCCTGTCGGATAGCCAGTCCCCAATCCACTTCAACACACTACCCCCAACTCCGTGTGCCCTAATCTTCTTCAGTAGCCTTTTATGGGGCACCTTATCAAACGCCTTTTGGAAATCCAAAAACACCGCATCCACCAGTTCTCCTCCATCAACCGCCCTAGTCACATCTTCATAAAAATCCAACATGTTCGTCAAGCACGACTTTCCCCTCATGAATCCATGCTGCGTCTGATTGATCGAACCATTTCTATCCAGATGCCCTGCTATCTCCTCTTTAATAATGGATTCCAGCATTTTCCCTACTACAGACGTTAAGCTGACCGGCCTATAGTTACCCGCCTTTTGTCTCCTTCCTTTTTTAAACAGCGGCGTAACATTAGCCGTTTTCCAATCAACCGGCACTACCCCAGAATGCAACGAGTTTTGATAAATAATCACTAACGCATCCACTATTACCTCTGACATTTCTTTCAATACCCTGGGATGCATTCCATCCGGACCCGGGGACTTATCCACCTTCAGTCCCATTAGTCTACCCAGCACTGCCTCTCTGGTAACATTAATTGTATTAAGTATTTCTCCTGCTGCCAACCCTCTATCGTTAATATTTGGCAAACTATTTGTGTCCTCCACCGTGAAGACCGACACAAAAAACTTATTTAAAGACTCAGCCATATCCTCATTTCCCACTATTAAGACCATAAGACCATAAGACATAGGAGCGGAAGTAAGGCCATTCGGCCCATCGAGTCCACTCCACCATTCAATCATGGTTGATTTCAACTCCATTTACCCGCTCTCTCCCCATAGCCCTTAATTCCTCGAGAAATCAAGAATTTATCAATTTCTGTCTTGAAGACGCTCAACGTCTCGGCCTCCACAGCCCTCTGTGGCAATGAATTCCACAGACCCACCACTCTCTGGCTGAAGAAATTTCTCCTCATCTCTGTTCTAAAGTGACTCCCTTTTATTCTAAGGCTGTGCCCCCGCGTCCTAGTCTCCCCTGTTAATGGAAACAACTTCCCTACGTCCATCCTATCTAAGCCGTTCATTATCTTGTAAGTTTCTATCAGATCTCCCCTCAACCTCCTAAACTCCAATGAATATAATCCCACGATCCTCAGACGTTCATCGTATGTCAGGCCTACCATTCCTGGGATCATCCGTGTGAATCTCCGCTGGACCCGCTCCAGTGCCAGTATGTCCTTCCTGAGGTGTGGGGCCCAAAATTGCTCACAGTACTCCAAATGGGGCCTAACCAGTGCTTTATAAAGCCTCAGAAGTACATCCCTGCTTTTGTATTCCAAGCCTCTTGAGATAAATGACAACATTACATTTGCTTTCCTAATTACGGACTCAACCTGCAAGTTTACCTTTAGAGAATCCTGGACTAGGACTCCCAAGTCCCTTTGCACTTTAGCATTATGAATTTTGTCACCGTTTAGAAAATAGTCCATGCCTCTATTCTTTTTTCCAAAGTGTACGACCTCGCACTTGCCCACGTTGAATTTCATCAGCCACTTCTTGGACCACTCTCCTAAACTGTCTAAATCTTTCTGCAGCCTCCCCACCTCCTCAATACTACCTGCCCCTCCACCTATCTTTGTATCATCGGCAAACTTGGCCAGAATGCTCCCAGTCCCGTCATCTAGATCGTTAATATATAAAGAGAACAGCTGTGGCCCCAACACTGAACCCTGCGGGACACCACTTGTCACCGGTTGCCATTCTGAGAAAGAACCTTTTATCCCAACTCTCTGCCTTCTGTCTGACAGCCAATCGTCAATCCATGTTAGTACCTTGCCTCGAATACCATGGGCCCTTATTTTACTCAGCAGTCTCCCGTGAGGCACCTTGTCAAAGGCCTTTTGGAAGTCAAGATAGATAACATCCATTGGCTCTCCTTGGTCTAACCTATTTGTTATCTCTTCAAAGAACTCTAACAGGTTTGTCAGGCACGACCTCCCCTTACTAAATCCATGCTGACTTGTCTTAATCCGACCCTGCACTTCCAAGAATTTAGAAATCTCATCCTTAACGATGGATTCTAGAATTTTGCCAACAACTGAGGTTAGGCTAATTGGCCTATAATTTTCCATCTTTTTTCTTGTTCCCTTCTTGAACAGTGGGGTTACAACAGCGATTTTCCAATCCTCTGGGACTTTCCCTGACTCCAGTGACTTTTGAAAGATCATAACTAACGCCTCCACTATTTCTTCAGCTATCTCCTTTAGAACTCTAGGATGTAGCCCATCTGGGCCCGGAGATTTATCAATTTTCAGACCTTTTAGTTTCTCTAGCACTTTCTCCTTTGTGATGGCAACCATATTCAACTCTGCCCCCTGACTTTCCTGAATTGTTGGGATATTACTCATGTCTTCTACTGTGAAGACTGACGCAAAGTACTTATTAAGTTCCTCAGCTATTTCCTTGTCTCCGGTGCAGGCTTGGTGGGCTGAAGAGCCTGTTGCTGTGCTGTATTGTTCTTTATCCATTCAAGCAAGGTATGCTGCCTAATCTGATCCAATGTCCTCACGGTCAAATAGTTTGTGGATATTTTCTGATGGAATGTAGAATGACAGTTTCTGAAGTGCAGGAGAACTGTGGATAGCTGTAGAACCATGATGAATTTGGGCAAATATGAAATAGAGAAGGAGTTGCATTTAACTTGTATTAAAAAAAATCCCGAGACTTGTGTCTGAACAGGGTGGTTGAATATATCTGCAAGAAACACGCCTAGTGAGGCATGTGTTTACAGTTGCCAGAACCAGAATTAAAAGTTAAATATGATTATATCATGCAAGTGCCAAAAGGTGATTCTGGTGTGTATCTTGAAGTTGCTTTTGTTGAATGGTTTGATTGCTCCTGGCCTCAGGCTAGGAGAATGACAACTGCATATATGTTTCTGGGTATCTGTATATTTCTTTAAAGATAACTACTTTGTTTTTCTTAAGGTCACTTAAATTGGGGAAAATTTAATTTACTTAGAAAATTGAATCTGAAATGTGGCCAACACTGGCATGGTCACATGTATCGTCTGTACCTAATTGCCCAGAGAAAATGATGTGGCTCTCTCAAGTGGGCCGGTCATGTGTAGTTAGACCAGGTCGGGATACCAAGTTTCATTCCCTGAGTTGCCTACAAATTATCAGGTAAATTAATTTTCACAATTTGCCATGGGATTTAAACTCCCAATTCTGTGTTAAGCCAGTACTCAAATCAGTATACTAATATAGTAGATATGAATGTTAACCAGTTAAAAGGAGTTCTGTTGTTTTCCAAATTACTTTAAGCATCCAAAGACTTTGAGCATCTCACTAGAACTTTGGGCTTGCTGTTCTTATTTAGTAAAATACTAAATAAGAACATGATCAAATGATCAAAAGTAGCCAGCACGGCTTTGTCAAGGGCAGGTCGTGCCTTACGAGCCTGGTTGAGTTCTTTGAAAATGTGACCAAACACATTGACGAAGGAAGAGCGGTGGATGTGGTCTATATGGACTTCAGCAAGGCGTTCGATAAGGTCCCCCATGCAAGACTTCTTGAGAAAGTGAGAGGGCATGGGATCCAAGGGGCTGTTGCCTTGTGGATCCAGAACTGGCTTGCCTGCAGAAGGCAGAGAGTGGCTCTGGAGGGGTCTTTCTCTGCATGGAGGTCAGTGACCAGTGGAGTGCCCCAGGGATCTGTTCTGGGACCCTTGCTGTTTGTCATTTTCATAAATGACCTGGATGAGGAAGTGGAGGGATGGGTTGGTAAGTTTGCTGACGACACCAAGGTAGGTGGTGTTGTGGTTAGTTTGGAGGGATGTCAGAAGTTGCAGCGAGACATAGATAGAATGCAAGACTGGGCGGAGAAGTGGCAGATGGACTTCAACCCGGACAAGTGTGTAGTGATCCATTTTGGCAGATCCAATGGGATGAAGCAGCAGTATAATATGAAGGGTACCATTCTTAGCAGTGTAGAGGATCAGAAGGACCTTGGGGTCCGGGTCCATAGGACTCTTAAATCGGCCTCGCAGGTGGAGGATGCGGTCAAGAAGGCGTACGGCGTACTAGCCTTCATTAATCGAGGGATTGAGTTTAGGAGTCGGGAGATAATGCTGCAGCTTTATAGGACCCTGGTTAGACCCCACTTGGAGTACTGCGCGCAGTTCTGGTCACCTCATTACAGGAAAGATGTTGAAGCCATTGAAAGGGTGCAGAGGAGATTTACAAGGATGTTGCCTGGATTGGGGGGCATGCCTTATGAGGATAGGTTGAGGGAGCTTGGTCTCTTCTCCCTGGAGAGACGAAGGATGAGAGGTGACCTGATAGAGGTTTACAAGATGTTGAGAGGTCTGGATAGGGTAGACTCTCAGAGGCTATTTCCAAGGGCTGAAATGGTTGCTACGAGAGGACACAGGTTTAAGGTGCTGGGGGGTAGGTACAGAGGAGATGTCAGGGGTAAGTTTTTCACTCAGAGGGTGGTGGGTGAGTGGAATCGGCTGACGTCGGTGGTGGTGGAGGCAAACTCGTTGGGGTCTTTTAAGAGACTTCTGGATGAGTACATGGGATTTAATGAGATTGAGGGCTATAGATAGGCCTAGAGGTAGGGATATGATCGGCGCAACTTGTGGGCCGAAGGGCCTGTTTGTGCTGTGGCTTTCTATGTTCTATGTACTCTTTCTCTGATCTTAAATATCTTTTTTCCTTGGAGCTTCAAACCTGTCATCTTAAATATACTACTTCCTCTGCCATTCTCGACTACACTGAAATCAAATCTCAGTAAGTCCTCGAATATTCTCTTTTTAAAAAAAAACTAGTCTGGCATCACTTCCTGCTGTTATTGTTTACTCTGACTCCCTTTTTCCAGATACAAGAGTGATTTTCAACTGTTAACACACAAGTCTATAATCCTGGCAAAGCTAGGGGCTCTGTTGTCTTGGTTCATGGCTGCCATGGAGAATAGAATTAAATTGTTGGCTTTGGCATACATTGCAGCTTGACTAATGGTACTAATGCCAGCTGCTCTTCTGGATTGGTGGTAAGGCACAAAACTTTGGGGCTACAGCCAATTCAAAACCTGATGCTGTGCTGTAATTTAACTCTGGCTTCCATGGTAAAGCAGATTCTGAACCTGCTGAACTGCAGATATGAAGTTCTTGGCATATATTTGCATGGGTTTAAACTTCTTGTGAACTTCTCTCCTACTTCCTCTTCTAACCATAATGTCAGTTAGAGTCATAGAGGTTTACAGCGTGGAAACAGGCCCTTTGGCCCAACTTGTCCATGCCGCCCTTTATTTTCTAAAATCCTTAAGCTAATCCCAATTGCCTGCATTTGGCCCATATCCCTCTATACCCATCGTACCCATGTAACTATCTAAATGCTTTTTAAAAGACAAAATTGTACCCCCTCTACTACTACCTCTGGCAGCTTGTTCCAGACACTCACCACCCTGTGTGAACAAATTGCCCCTCTGGACACTTTTGTATCTCTCTCCTCTCGCCTTAAACCTATGCCCTCTAGTTTTAGACTCCCCTATCTTTGGGAAAAGATATTGACTATCTATCTGATCTGTGCCCCTCATTATTTTATAGACCTCTATAAGATCACACCTCGGCCTCCTACGCTCCAAAGAAAAAAGTCCCAGTCTATCCAGCCTCTCCTTATAACTCAATCCATCAAGTCCCGGTAGTATCCTCGTAAATCTTTTCTGCACTCTTTCTAGTTTAATAATATCCTTTCTATAATAGGGTGACCAGAATCGCACACAGTATTCCAAGTGTGGCCGTACCAATGTCTTGTACAACTTCAACAAGACATTCCAACTCCTGTATTCAATGTTCTGACCGATGAAACCAAGCATGCCGAATGCCTTCTTCACCACTCTGTCCACCTGTGACTCCACTTTCAAGGAGCTATGAACATGTACACCTAGATCTCTTTGTTCTGTAACTCTCCCCAACGCCCTACCATTAACTGAGTAAGTCCTGCCCAGGTTCAATCTACCAAAATGCATCACCTCGCATTTGTCTAAATTAAACTCCATCCGCCATTCGTCAGCCCATGGCCCAATTGATCAAGATCCCGTTGCAATTGGAGATAACTTTCTTCACTGTCCACTATGCCACCAATCTTAATGTCATCTGCAAACTTATTAACCATGCCTCCTGTATTCTCATCCAAATCATTAATATAAATGACAAATAACAGTGGCCCCAGCACTGATCCCTGAGGTACACCGCTGGTCACAGGCCTCCAGTTTGGAAAACAACCCGCTACAACCACCCTCTGGCTTCTGTCAAGAAGCCAAGTTTGTATCCATTTAGATATCTCACCCTGGATCCTGAGAGATTTAACCTTATGCAACAACCTACCATGCGGTACCTCGTCAAAGGCCTTGCTAAAGTCCATGTAGACAACATCAACTGCACTGCCCTCATCTACCTTCTTGGTTACCCCTTCGAAAAACTCAATCAAATTTGTGAGACATGATTTTCCACTCAAAGCCATGCTGACTGTCCCTAATCAGTACTTGCGTCTCTAAATGCCTGCAGGTCCTGTCTCTCAAAATATCTTCCAACAATAAAGGTTTTAACAGAAGGCACAGGTCAAAATTCCACTTGGCAAAATAACTTTTTTCAAAATTTATCAGCAGCTAAAATAGCAAAAGGGAGTGATGCACGATTAATTCACTCGGGAGGCTGGATCGCAACAAGAATAGAGCATACTGCTTAACAATACAATCCCAGACTAAAGGGTCACTAGGAAGTGCTGTGACCTTTCTACTCCTATAGGAAGGCGGAGCCAACCGGAGTGTACCACAGAACAATGCCAACAGGTGGAACACCCCAACCCTAACCCCAACAGTAACAAGAGTAACATATGCACAAGTACCCATAGTGATAACCATCTATGGTTCAGTACCCATCGTGGTAACCATCTGTGGTTCACCACATTCACCCCTCCTTTAAAACAAAGGCCAGTGGGGCATAAAAACGGTACGAACTGTCCATATATTCACAAGTTCAGTCGTATCGGAGGTCCGCACCGTCTCTGCGACCTCCGCAGCACTGGCGGTAGCGCCGGTTCTGGTGACCATGGTGTCCCTCTCTCCAAGGTGGTGTCCAGTGACTCCTCCAGTTCCTCGCGGACGGGTGGACCTCGAGGTGGCGACAATCTCCTGGACTCAGGCAAACC
This sequence comes from Mustelus asterias, assembly GCF_964213995.1. Classification (NCBI taxonomy): domain Eukaryota; kingdom Metazoa; phylum Chordata; class Chondrichthyes; order Carcharhiniformes; family Triakidae; genus Mustelus; species Mustelus asterias. The sequence continues at coordinate 174,879,966 of NC_135801.1, read as the reverse complement.
TCGAGGTGGCGACAATCTCCTGGACTCGGGCAAGTTGTACACGGGAGTAAGAGGATTAAGTGGAGGTCCCGATACTGCCCGCGCCGTGTCAGGAGGGGAGAGAATGGGCAAAGGAACCCTAACCAGGGGTACGGGAGCGACGGGGGTTTCCAGGTCCCCTGCAGGCGCCAGATCTCGGATAGAGACCGTGTCCTCTCGCCCGTCAGGATATGCTACATAGGCATATTGAGGGTTGGCGTGGAGGAGATGGAACTGTTCAACCAAAGGGTCGGACTTGCGGGTCCTAACATGCCGCCGCAGGAGGACCGGTCCTGAGTACGTCAACCAAGACGGCAGTGAGGTCCCAGAGGAAGACTTCCTAGGGAAGGTAAACATCTGCTCATGTGGGGTGGCATTGGTTGCCGTACACAGGAGGGACTGGATTGAATGGAGCGCATCAGAAAGTACCTCTTGCCAACGGGAAACTGGAAGACCCCTAGACCTTAACGCCAGTAAGACAGCCTTCCAGACTGTAGCGTTTTCTCTTTCGACCTGCCCGTTACCCCTGGGGTTGTAACTTGTAGTCCTACTTGAGGCAATTCCTTTAGAGAGCATGCATTGCCTCAAGTCGTCGCTCATAAACGACGAACCCCTATCACTGTGGATATAACTGGGGTAGCCGAACAGGGTAAAAAGACTCTGCTGGGCTTTGATGACCGTGGCAGCGGACATGTCAGAACAGGGAATGGCAAAAGGGAATCGGGAGTACTCGTCAACCACGTTGACGAAGTACACATTCCGATCTGTCGAAGGAAGGGGGCCCTTGAAATCAACACTCAGTCGTTCAAAAGGGCGAGTGGCCTTAATGAGGTGTGCCCTGTCAGGTCGGTAGAAGTGCGGCTTGCATTCAGCACATACCTGGCAGCTTTGAGTTATCGACCTGACATCCTCTGTGGAGTAGGGCAGATTCCGGGCCTTTACAAAATGGAAGAGCCGAGTGACCCCCGGATGGCAGAGATCATTGTGGAGGGCCTGTAGCCGGTCCTCCTGCACACTGGCACATGTTCCACACGACAGGGCGTCTGAGGGCTCATTGAGCTTCCCTGGACGGTACATGATATCATAGTTGTAGGTGGAGAGTTCGATTCTCCACCTCAAGATTTTATCATTCTTAATTTTACCCCTTAACGTGTTGTTGAACATGAATGCCACGGACCGCTGGTCCGTGAGCAGGGTAAATCGTTTTCCAGCCAAATAATGGCGCCAATGCCGTACGGCCTCCACAATGGCCTGAGCCTCTTTTTCCACAGAGGAGTGCTGAATTTCAGGGCCTTGGAGGGTGCGAGAGAAAAAGGCGACGGGCCTGCCCGCCTGGTTAAGTGTGGCGGCCAGGGCGAAATCAGATGCATCACTCTCCACCTGGAAGGGGATGGACTCATCGACAGCGTGCATCGTGGCCTTCGCGATGCCAGCTTTTATCCCTTCAAAGGCTAAGCGAGCCTCTGCTGCCAGGGGAAAAGAGGTAGATTTTATGAGCGGACGGGCTTTGTCCGCATAATTGGGAACCCACTGTGCGTAATACGAGAAGAAGCCTAAGCATCTTCTCAGTGCTTTGATGCTAGTGGGTAGGGGAAGTTCAAGGAGGGGACGCATACGGTCTGGATCGGGGCTGATGACCCCGTTTTCCACCACGTATCCGAGGATTGCTAGGCGGTGCTTGCTGAATACACACTTCTCCTTGTTATAGGTCAGATTCAGGCGAGACGCAGTGCGTAAAAACTTCAGGAGGTTGGCGTCGTGGTCCTGCTGGTCATGGCCACAGGTAGTGACGTTGTCCAGGTACGGGAAGGTAGCCCGTAGCCCGTTTTGGTCCACCATTCGGTCCATCTCACGCTGTAAGACCGAGACCCCATTAGTGACGCCAAAAGGGACCCTTAAGAAGTGGTAGAGACGGCCATCCGCCTCAAAGGCCGTGTATTTTCGGTCCTTTGGGCGAATGGGGAGCTGGTGGTTGGCTGACTTCAAGTCGATGGTGGAGAACACCTGGTACTGCGCAATCTGGTTGACCATGTCAGATATGCGCGGGAGAGAGTACGCGTCCAGCTGTGTGTACCTATTAATGGTCTGGGTGGGGGTAGTGTGTTAAAGTGGATTGGGGACTGGCTATCCGACAGGAAGCAAAGAGTCGGAATAAATGGGTGTTTTTCCGGTTGGAGGAAGGTAACTAGTGGCGTGCCGCAGGGATCGGTACTCGGGCCGCAACTGTTTACCATTTATATAGATGATCTGGAGGAGGGGACGGAGTGTAGGGTAACGAAGTTTGCAGGCGACACAAAGATAAGTGGAAAAGTGAATCGTGTGGAGGACGGAGAAGATCTGCAGAGAGATTTGGACAGGCTGTGAGTGGGCGAGGATATGGCAAATGGAGTATAACGTTGACAAATGCGAGGTTATACACTTTGGAGGAAATAATAACAAATGGGATTACTATCTCAATGGAAACAAATTAAAACATGCTACCGTGCAAAGGGACCTGGGGGTCCTTGTGCATGAGACGCAAAAGCCCAGTCTGCAGGTACAACAGGTGATCAAGAAGGCAAATGGGATGTTGGCCTATATCGTGAGGGGGATAGAATATAAAAGCAGGGATGTCTTGATGCACCTGTACAGGGCATTGGTGAGGCCGCAGCTGGAATACTGTGTGCAGTATTGGTCCCCTTATATGAGGAAGGATATATTGGCATTGGAGGGAGTGCAGAGAAGGTTCACCAGGTTGATACCGGAGATGAGGGGTTTGGATTATGAGGAGAGGCTGAGGAGATTGGGTTTGTACTCGTTGGAGTTTAGAAGGATGAGGGGGGATCTTATGGAGACTTATAAGATAATGCGGGGGCTGGATAGGGTGGAGGTGGAGAGATTCTTTCCACTTAGTAAGGAAGTTAAAACTAGAGGACACAGCCTCAAAATAAAGGGGGGTCAGTTTAAGACAGAGTTGAGGAGGAACTTCTTCTCCCAGAGGGTGGTGAATCCCTGGAATTCTCTGCCCACTGAGGTGGTGGAGGCTACCTCGCTGAATATGTTTAAAGCGCGGATGGATGGATTCCTGATCGGTAAGGGAATTAAGGGTTATGGGGATCAGGCGGGTAAGTGGTACTGATCCACGTCAGATCAGCCATGATCTTATTGAATGGCGGGGCAGGCTCGAGGGGCTAGATGGCCTACTCCTGCTCCTATTTCTTATGTTCTTATGTCTGACTATAGTCTATGACCATCCGGGGCTTGTCTCCAGTCTTAACCACCACGACTTGCGCTCTCCATGGGCTAGTGCTAGGTTGAATGATCCCTTCCCTGAGGAGCCGCTGAACCTCAGATTGAATAAAGATCCGATCCTCAGCGCTGTAACACCTGCTCTTAGTTGCGATGGGCTTGCAGCCTGGCACGAGATTTTCAAATAAAGAAGGCGGGGTAATTTTGAGTGTCGAGAGACTGCACGTGGAGCGTGCTGGGCAATTTGGAGGCTGCTGTTCTCCCACTGAAAGTGGCGGGAGTGGCCCATCGTACTGCAGGGTCACACTCCTCAGGTGGACCATAAAGTCTAGTCCCAGGAGTACCGGAGCGCAAGGGTGCGGTAACACAAGGAGCCTGAAGTTCTCATAAACTGTGCCCCGCACCGTTAGAGTTACCACGCAGCTCCCAAGAACGGTAACAGATCGGGACCTCGACGCCATAGAGATTGTCTGCCTGACAGTTTGTACTCGGAGAGCGCACCGTTTCACGGTATCCGGATGAATGAAACTCTCCGTGCTCCCGCTGTCAAACAGACAATGTATCTGGCGTCCGTTTACCTCTATGTCCATCATGGACTTGTCGAGTCTGAGAGGCTTGGCCTGGTCCAGGATGATTGACGCCACTGTTGGATCCCGAGTGCAACTGCAGGCAGCTGAGATGGTCGATGATGAGGACCCCTGCTGGTCTGCAGCCGGTGTCGACCAAAATGACTGCGCCCATGGATCGCACGTGGTCGATGGCGTTGAAAGTGGCGGCACCCGCAGGTCGCACGTGTCTTGCGTCGTCATCATCAGGAATGGCGGCGCCCGTGAATCGCACGTGGTTGAAGACCTCGACGAAGCTGGAGACGAGGAGACGGATCCTGGGGAGTCACACGCAGCACTGCTTGGCTTCGAAGGGGGCTTCGCTCAGCACACTTTAGCATAATGCCCTTTCTTTCCACAAGCGGAGCAAAATAGCGTCCTGGCCGGACATCTCTGGTGAGGGTGCTTCGCCAATCCACAGAAATAGCACCGTGGACCTCCTGGAGCTGCCGCAGCCGTCAGGTCCGAGGTTGAAAGCACGATCGCGCAGTTCCTAGGAGCCGCTGGGTAGAGTTGAGTCGGTGGCTGTACTTGCCACAATGTTCCCACGTGGTCGGTGGGGTAAGTTTCAAGACTTCTGGAGGCCGTTTCCATCGCATCAGCCAATTCCACCGTCTTAGCTAGGTCCAAGTTACCCTGCTCTAGCAGCCGCAGGCGAATATAGGATGAGTCGATTCCCGCCACGAACGCATCTCGGATCAGATCGTTAGTGTATTGAGTAGCCAACACTGGCTTGCATTTGCAGGCTCTGGCTAGCTGCTGAAGTTCGCGCAGGTACTGTCCCGTCGTTTCGCCGGGCTGCGTCCGTCGAGTGGCTAGTAGCTGACGAGCATGAATCTCGTTTGGCGGTTTATGGTACAGCTTCTTGAGTAATTCGATGGCCTCTTTGTAGTCTTGGGAATCACAGATTGTTGCATACACAGTGTCGCTTACCCTTGCGTGGAGGACCCGCAATCTGTCGGCGTCGTTTTGGACTGCTGTTGAGGCGTCGATATAATCCTGGAAACACTTCAACCAATGGTCGAAAGTGTTCGACGCTCCAGCGGCACGCGGATCTAAGGTTAGCCGATTGGGTTTTAACATCTGCTCCATGTTTTTTTTTCCAAAACAAAAATTGTTGCTAATAAAATTGATGCACGATTAATTCACTCGGGAGGCTGGATCGTACCCGGGAAATAAAGGCTTTTATTAGCAACACGAATAGAGCATACTGCTTAACAATACAATCCCAGACTAAAGGGTCACTAGGAAGTGCTGTGACCTTTATACTCCTATAGGAAGGCGGAGCCAACCGGAGTGTACTACAGAACAATGCCAACAGGTGGAACACCCCAACCCTAACCCCAACAGTAACAAGAGTAACATATGTACAAGTACCCATTGTGATAACCATCTATGGTTCAGTACCCATAGTGGTAACCATCTATGGTTCACCACAGGGAGAAAAATCAATAACCTATCTGAGAGCAGTTCAAAACTTCTTTACAGGACATGACACATTTCTGCCCTGATTTAAGGCCTGTTGCAGAACTGGCAAACAATATGTTGCATAAGTTAACAATGGCATTTGGGTCCTGAAACAGGTACTCATCACTAATTTAAATATATTAATTAAATGCTTGCTATTTCAGGCAGATGATACACTGGTTGCTTAAAAAAAATACTTGAGTGAAAATGATACTGGGGGCACCCCAATAGTTACGATCTTAATGGTAATATTTTCAGCTGGAAATTGGTGGACAACTATTGAAACGCATCCCTCCCTGCCAAAGAGCATACACAACTTGGCTGCAAAAACAAACTGCTGTAATAGGAAGCATCGTTTTCAATATAATGTGCTAGTTATTGAGAAGGAGATAATTGTATTTTTGCATGTATTCTTTGACAGGATGTAGGTGCTGCTGGCTAGGCCAGCATTTCTTGCCCATCCCTAATTGCTTTTGAGAAGGTGGTAGTGAGCTATTGCCTTGAACCACTAAAGTCCATGTCATAAGAGTCATACAGCGCAGAAAAGATCCTTCAGCCCTTCGAGTCTGCACCTACAATAACTACCACTAAGGTGTGCTAATCCCATTTCCCTGCACTTGTCCCATGTTCTTGAATGTTATATTTCAAGTGCTTATCCGAATATTATTTAAAGGTTGTAATGTTTCTGGCCTCCACTACCTTCCCAGGCAGTGCATTCCAGATTTCCTCAAATCCCCTCTGAATCTCCTGCCCCTTACCCTAAAACTATGCCCCCTTGTGATTGACCTCTGAACCAGGGTGAACAGCTGCTCTAGTCTCTCCTTATAGCTCAAATGCTCCATACTAGGCAACGTCCTGGTGAACCTACTCTGCAACCCCTCTAGTGCTATTACATCCTTCCTATCGTGAGATGACCAGAACTGCACGCAGTATTCCAGCTGTGGCCTAACCAACACTCTGCACAGCTCCATTGCTTCCTTGCTCTTAGGCCACAACAGATAAAAGCAAGCGTCCGTATGCCGCCTTAACTATCCTATTCATGTGCTTTGCCAACTTCAGGAATTTGTGAATAAGTACCCCAAGAACCTTTCATTCCTCTGAGGTTCCCAGTGTCCTGCCATTCATTAAATACTCCCTTGTCTTGTTTCTTCTTCTAAAGTGCATCACCTCACACTTATCATGGTTAACATTTGCCACTACTCTGCCCATCTGACCAACCCATCTATATCTTCCTGTAACCTATGACCATCTTCACTATGAGCCACCCTACCAATCTCGGTGTCGTCTGCAAACTTGCTTAACATTCCCCCATCCGTATCATTTATGTATATAACAAACAATAAGGGTTCCAGTACTGATCCTTGTGATACACCACTGGACACCAGCCTCCAGTCACTCGAACAGCCTTCTACCACTATCCTTTGTGTCCCAATACTAAGCCAGTTTCTGATCTATCTCGCCAGATTTCCCTGAATTCCATGTGCATCAGTCTCCCATGTGGGACCGTGTCAAAGGCTTTGCTAAAACCCATATAAACTACATTAACTGCACTTCCCCGGACACTCGATCACATTTTTGAAAAATTCTAACACATTTGTTAGGCATGACCTCCCTCTGACAAAGCCATCTGTCAATCCCTAATTAATCCATGCCTTTCCAAGTGGATATTAATTCTCTTCTTGAGAATTTTCTCCAATAATTTCCCTACCACTGATGTGAGACCCACCGGTCGGTAATTTCCTGGTTCAGTTCTACCACCCTTCTCGAAAAGTGGGATCACATGAGTGGTGTAGGTAAACCCACATTGCTGTTGGGGAGGGAGTTCCAGAATTTTTGACCCAACGAAACTCCTGCAGTGATATTTTGGACTGAAATGATTGATTGGGTAAACTGGGGTTGTTTTCCCCGGAAAGACGGAGAATGAGGGGAGATCTAATAGAGGTGTACAAGATTATGAAGGGGATAGATAGGGTGACGTTCATGAGGGGTCACGGGCTCAAGGTGAGAGGAGCGAAGTATAACTCAGATATTAGAGGGATGTTTTTTACACAGAGGGTGGTGGGGGCCTGGAATGCGCTGCCAAGTAGGGTGGTGGAGGCAGGCACGCTGACATCGTTTAAGACTTACCTGGATAGTCACATGAGCAGCCTGGGAATGGAGGGATACAAACGATTGGTCTAGTTGGACCAAGGAGCGGCATAGGCTTGGAGGGCCGAAGGGCCTGTTTCCTGTGCTGTACTGTTCTTTGTTCTTTGTATATAGGCCCAGTTTGCCCAATCCCTTTTCATAAATCTTTTATTAAATTAGATTTTATTAAATCTTCAGTTCTTTCCCTGTGGAATCTGAGGAAAAGGGGCATTATGAATGTGAAGCCAGTTTGCTGTTCTCAGTGCCGGATGTGGGAGGTCATGGAGTCTCCTCGCCTCCCAGAAGCGCATACCTGCACTAGGTGCGTTGAACTGCAGCTCCTAAGGGACTGAGTTAGGGAACTGGAGCTGCAGCTCGAGGACATTCGTCTGGTCAGGGAAAACGAGGAGGTGAAAGATAGGAGTTATAGGCAGGTGGTCACACCGGGGCCACAAGAGGCAGGCAAGTGGGTCACAGTCAGGAAAGGGAAAAGTCAGGTGGTAGAGAGTACCCCAGTGGTTTGAGTACTGTTGGGGTGGACAGCCCACCTGGTGGAAGCAGCAGTGGTCGTGCCTCTGGCGCGGAGTCCGGCCTTGTAGCACAGAAGGGTAAGGAAAGGAGGAAGGAGGCAGTGGTGATAGGGGGCTCTACAGTGAGGGGGTCAGACAGACGTTTCTGTGAAGAAAATCGAGAAACGCAGATGGTGGTTTGCCTCCCTGGTGCCGGGATCTTAAACGATGTCAGCGTGCCTGCCTCCACCACCCTACTTGGCAGCGCATTCCAGGCCCCCACCACCCTCTGTGTAAAAAACATCCCTCTAATATCTGAGTTATACTTCGCCCCTCTCACCTTGAGCCCGTGACCCCTCGTGAACGTCACTTCTGATCTGGGAAAAAGCTTCCCACCGTTCACCCTATCTATCCCCTTCATAATCTTGTACACCTCTATTAGATCTCCCCTCATTCTCCGTCTATCCAGGGAGAACAACCCCAGTTTACCCAATCTCTCCTCATAACTAAGACCCTCCATACCAGGCAACATCCTGGTAAACCTTCTCTGCACTCTCTCTAACGCCTCCACGTCCTTCTGGTAGTGCGGCGACCAGAACTGGACGCAGTACTCCAAATGTGGCCTAACCAGCGTTCTATACAGCTGCATCATCAGACTCCAGCTTTTATACTCTATACCCCGTCCTATAAAGGCAAGCATACCATATGCCTTCTTCACCACCTTCTCCACCTGTGTTGCCACCTTCAAGGATTTGTGGACTTGCACACCTAGGTCCCTCTGTGTTTCTATACTCCTGGTGACTCTGCCATTTATTGTATAACTCCTCCCTACATTATTTCTTCCAAAATGCATCACTTCGCATTTATCCGGATTAAACTCCATCTGCCACCTCTCTGCCCAATTTTCCAGCCTATCTATATCCTGCTGTATTGCCCGACAATGCTCTTCGCTATCCGCAAGTCCAGCCATCTTCGTGTCATCCGCAAACTTGCTGATTACACCAGTTACACCTTCTTCCAAATCATTTATATATATCACAAATAGCAGAGGTCCCAGTACAGAGCCCTGTGGAACACCACTGGTCACAGACCTCCAGCCGGAAAAAGACCCTTCGACCACTACCCTCTGTCTCCTATGGCCAAGCCAGTTCTCCACCCATCTAGCCACTTTTCCTTGTATCCCATGAGCCTTAACCTTCTTAACCAACCTGCCATGTGGGACTTTGTCAAATGCCTTACTGAAATCCATATAGACAACATCCACGGCTCTTCCTTCATCAACCGTTTTTGTCACTTCCTCAAAAAACTCCACCAAATTTGTAAGGCACGACCTCCCTCTTACAAAACCATGCTGTCTGTCACTAATGAGATTGTTCCATTCTAAATGCACATACATCCTGTCTCTAAGAATCCTTTCCAACAACTTCCCTACCACGGACGTCAAGCTCACCGGCCTATAATTTCCTGGGTTATCCCTGCTACCCTTCTTAAACAACGGGACCACATTCGCTATCCTCCAATCCTCAGGGACCTCACCCGTGTCCAAAGAAGCGACAAAGATTTCCGTCAGAGGCCCAGCAATTTCATCTCTCGTCTCCCTGAGCAGTCGAGGATAGATGCCATCAGGCCCTGGGGCTTTGTCAGTTTTAATGTTCCCTAAAAAACCTAACACTTCCTCTCTTGTAATGGAGATTTTCTCTAACGGGTCAACACCTCCCTCCGAGACGCTCCCGGTTAACACGCCCCTCTCCTTCGTGAATACCGATGCAAAGTATTCATTTCGGATCTCCCCTATTCCCTTGGGTTCTAAGCATAATTCCCCTCCTTTGTCCCTGAGAGGTCCGATTTTCTCCCTGACAACTCTTTTGTTCCTAACGTATGAATAGAATGTCTTAGGATTCTCCTTAATCCTGCCTGCCAAGAACATCTCGTGACCTCTTTTTGCCCTTCTAACTCCCCGTTTGAGTTCTTTCCTACTCTCTCTGTATTCCTCCAGAGCTCCATCTGTTTTCTGTTGCCTGGACTTAACGTACGCCTCCCTTTTCATTTTAATCAGATCCTCAATTTCCCTGGTTATCCACGGCTCTCGAATCCTACCTTTCCTATCTTTCCTTTTTACAGGCACATGCCTATCCTGCAGCCTTATCAATAGTTCCTTAAAAGACTCCCACATGCCAGACGCGGACTTACCCTCGAACATCCTCTCCCAATCAACATCCACCAATTCCTGCCTAACCCGGCTATAGTTAGCCTTCCCCCAATTTAGCACCCTGCCCGTAGGACAGCACTCATCCTTGTCCATTACTATCCTAAAGTTAACAGAGTTGTGGTCACTATTTGCCACATGTTCCCCTACCGAAACTTTGACGACCTGACCGGGCTCATTTCCCAGAACTAGGTCCAGTATAGCCCCCTCTCTAGTCGGGCTATCTACATACTGTTCCAAAGAACCTTCCAGTACGCATTTTACAAATTCCTCACCGTCCGGACCCCCAGCTCTAAGCACTTTCCAGTCTGTGCCAGGGAAATTAAAGTCCCCCACTACAACAACCCTATTTTTTCTGCACCTATCCAGAATCTCCTGACATATCCTTTCCTCCACTTCCCGTGGGCTGTTGCGTGGTCTGTAATACACCTCCAGCATAGTGACTGCACCCTTCCTGTTTCTGAGTTCCACCCACAGCGACTCAGTACATGACCACTCTTAGTTGTCTACCCTCTGCACCGCGGTAATATGCTCCTTAACTAATATCGCTACTCCCCCACCTTTTTTAGCCCCTCCTCTGTCTCGCCTAAAACATTTATACCCCGGAATATTCAGCTGCCAGTCCTGTCCTTTTAACCAAGTTTCCGTCACCGCAACCACATCCAAATTCCGCATAAGCATTAAGGCCCTAAGTTCGTCTGTTTTACCTGTTGCGCTCCTCGCATTGAAGCAGATGCACTCCAGGCCCACTCAGGTCATCCTCCTCCAGAGTGCTTCTCTTCTTAGCTAGCCTTGCCCTGGCCCCCAGCTCAACCCCAGCCTCAGTATTTACTGACCTACTGTTTTGTTCCCCACCCCCCTGCCACACTAGTTTAAATCCTGCCGAAACATTCTAGCAAAACTCCCAGCCAGGATATTTGCTCCCTTCCAGTTAAGGTGTAACCCATCCTTTCTGTACAGTTGCCATCCTGACTTGAAGATTTCCCAGTTATCTATGAATTTAAAACCCTCCCTCTTGCACCAGTCCTTTAGCCACGCGTTCAACTGTAGAATCTCCCTGTTCCAAGCCTCACTTGCACTAGACACCGGGAGCAGTCCAGAGATTGCTACCCTGGAGGCCTTACTTTTTAGCCTAGCACCCAACTCCCTGAATTTCTCTCGTATGACCCCCCTGCTCTTCCTACCTACATCATTTTCACCAATGTGTATAATCACATCCGTTTGACTACCTTCCTTTTTAAATATGCTTCCTACCCTCTCTGAGACATCCAGTACCCCGGCACCAGGGAGGCAGACTACCACCCTGGATTCTCGTTCACTCCCACAGAACCGCCTGTCCGTGCCTCTAACCATTGCGTCCCCCGCAACTATCGCTCTCCTAAACCCTTTCTTTCCCTTCCGGACCCCTGAGCCTGTCTCCGTGGAGGCGATCTGGTCCTCGTGGCTTACCCCTGGAGGGTGTTCTCTAGAGTTTCAAAAAATGGGAGATGATTTCATTGAACCTAGAAAATTCTTAAAGGAATTGACAGGGTTGATGCAGGTAAGATGCTTCCCTAGGTTGGGGAGTCTAGGACCAAGGGACATTATTTCAAAATAAGGGGGATGCCACTTAGGACTGAGATGATGAGAAATTTCTTTACACAGATTATTGAGAATCTTTGGAATTCTCTACCCCAGAGAGCTGTGGAAGTCAGTCATTGTGTGTGCTTAAAGCCGATACCGACAGATTTCTGATTAACAATTACACAAAGGATTATGGGGATAGTATGTGTAAAAGGCTGTGGTGTCCGATCAGCCATGATTGTATTAAATGGCGGAGCAGGCTTGACAGGCTAAATAGCCTACTCCTGTTCCTATGTTCCGAACCACAACCATTTTACTTCGTGTGAAATATGACTCCAAGCAATGGAGAGTTTTCCCCTGATTCGCATTGACTTCAGTTTTGCTCAGACTCCTTGATGCCACACTCAGTCAGGTGCTGCCAAGGACAGTCACTATCACCTTGCCTCTAGAGCTCAGCTATTTTGTACATTTTTGGACAAAGGCTGTATTGAGGCCAGGAGCTGAGTGTCCTGGTGGAACCCAAACTGAGCATCAGTGTGCAGATTATTGCTGAATGAGGGCTGCAAGATAGCGTTGTCTGTGATCCCTTCCATAATTTTGCTGATTTGATTTATTACTGTCACATGTATTCGTATACAGTGAGGAGTATTGTTTCTTGTGCACTATACAGACAAAGCATACTGTACATAGCGAAGGAAAGGAGAGAGTGCAGAATGTAGTGTCAGTCATAGCTAGGGTGTAGAGAAAGATCAACTTGATGTGAGGTAGGTCTATTCAAAAGTCTGATGGCAGCAGAGAAGAAGCTGTTTTTGAGTCGGTTGGTACAAGTCCTCAGACTTTAGTATCTTATTCCCGATGGAAAAAAATGGAAGAGAGTATGTCTGGGGTGCGTTGGGTCCTTGATTATGCTGGCTGCTTTTCCGAGGCAGTGGGAAGTGTAGACAGCGTCAATGGATGGAAGGCTGGTTTGAGTAATGGACTGGGCTTTGTTCACGACCCTTTGTAGTTTATTGTAGTCTTGGACAGAGCAGGAGCCATACCAAGCTGTGATACAACCAGAAGTAGAAGTTGGTGAGAGTTGAGTGGACGTGCCAAATTTCTTTAGCCTCCTGAGAAAGTAGAGGCATAGGTGGGCTTTCTTAACTATAGCGTCGATGTGGAGGGACCAGGACAGGTTGTTGGTGATCTGGACACCTGGAAACTTGAAGCTCTCGACCATTTCAACTTCGTCCTCATTCATGTAGACGGGCATGCCTTCCACTTCGCTTCCTGAAGTCGATGACAATCTCCTTCGTTTTGTTGACACTGAGGGAGAGATTAATGTCATCGCACCAGTTCACCAGATTCTCTATCTATGATGGTCAAGAGTATACTGAAAGGGCAGTAAATGGTTAAGCTACAGGCAAAGAAAGTACCATGTTTCATCCTTGGTACGTGATAAATTAGCCAATCTCGGCCACTAATATGGCTAGAGCATCACAATTAATATCAATGTTCCTGAGTTAGTGAGGGAAAATTAGAGTCCCTCAGGAGTTGCTGTTAAGTTTGTCATTGATGCCTAAAGTAGTAAAATTGCACACCAAAGCTCTCGCATAAGAATAACCACTTTGGTTGTTATCTTGGATGGCTAGCATTTTTTTTATTTGTTCAGGGGGTGTGTTGCCGACTGGGCCAGCATTTATTGCCCACCCCTAATTGCTCCTTGATCTGAGTGGTTAGCCTAGGACATTCAGAGGACATTGCTGTAGGTCTGGTGTCACATATAGGGCAGACCAGGTAAGTGGCAGATTACCTTCCCTGAAGGACCTTAGTGAGGCAGATGGGATTTTATAACAATGATTTCATGAACAGCTTTAAACTTTTAATTCCATATTTTAATTTATTTCAAATTTCACCATCTGCTATGTTGAGATTCAAATCTGGGTCCCCAAAGCATTACCTTGGTCTCTGGATTACTAGTCCAATAACAATACCACTATGCCAACCCCTCCCCTAAATCTGAGCGTAATTGGCCTTCAGAAAACCACAGATGAATGGTACAAAACAAAAGGAAAGAGAGTAGTCCTTAAGTTGGACATTAGCTGCCAAAGTCAGTTATAAACTCATGTCAGTTCTATCTCTTGTTGCATTTTACTTTGCTTAATATGGAAACTGTAAAGGAATATAATCAGATGGGTGAATCATGCAATATATTGCTAAATTTTAATCAGTTTTGAATTAATTCTTTACTGCCCTGTCTATGGTATCACAAATGTTGAGATTTGAAGCTCTTGCCTCTCCCAACCCAAAGACACTGCTGGTGTTGTGAGACTTCTTACTGTGTCGAGGTGTTGCCAGGGACAGTGGACCAGTTGATGGTGACTGGCAGTTAACTGCCAGGCATTGTTTGAAATTTAAACTGATAGCTTGATTTTGGTCAAGCCACTGCCTGAGGAATGCATCATCAAATGGCAGTCACTATTTTGTTAACAGGTACAATGTGTGGACCTGTTCTTTCCGACTGGGGTCCTGAGTATATGCAAATACACCACACTTGAGCCTGATCGACACTCTTATATTGCTTGTCAGTGTAATTCTTAGCACACTGAGGATTATTTAGCAAATGTTGTCCAATTACAGAATTGCATTTAATGTTGGTTAGGATAACTTTACTAACTGTAGAATCTTGCAGCGCCTCCTGCTGCAGGCATAATTCTTCTCATTATCACTTGTAAAATCTTTGAAATTCTGTATACCAGAGAGGTGTGGATGTTATCATTAAATTATTTAAGACAGCGGTCAAAGGATTTTGGGCATTAAGGTATATGGAGGTTGTGTGTGAAAGTCACTCTGAACTAGGTGATCATGAATTTCAGAGCTGGCTTGAAGGGCCACATGGCCTGCTCAGCCCTCATTCCGTATGTTCTTCCTCTGGTTCCTTTGGCAATTGTCTTAAATCTGTGTGCTCTGATAGCCAAGGCATCTACCACAGGAAACAAATACATTTCTCCTTGTATTTTTGAACATTTATTAAATCTAATTTAACCTTTTCTGCTTTGAGGAGGTGAATCCTTGCTTCACACAACTGAAATTTCTGATCCTCGATTTCATTCTGGTAAATCTCCTCTGCTCCTTCTCCAAGACCTTAACAGGCTTTATGAATAGAGGTAACAAAAGCATGAATAAGCATTAGAGCAGAAGCTGGGCTGAGGAGCAAAATCGGGCAATGTTGAAGTTGGAAATAATAGGTCTAAAGTGATGGTGCAACTGAGGTCAGCAGCTCATCCCTGGATCAAATACCAAGCTTGCAAAAAGGTTGGCTTAACCTCAGATTGTTGCGAGGAAGAGGGATGGAGTCGATTGCGAAGGAATAGAGTTTGGAAGGGGGGGCCAAAGATGAAGGCTTCAATTTTCCCAATATTTAATTGATTTTTGATTTATTGTCACATGTATACATGTGACGATAATAAATCATGGATACAGTGGAAGGTATAGTTTCTTGAGCACGAAACAGACAAAGTATACTGTTCATAGAGTACATAGAGGCGAAGGAAAGGGTGCAGAATATAGTGCTGCAATCATAGCTAGGGTGTAGAGAAAGATCAACTTAATATAAGGTAGGTCCATTCCAAAGTCTGATGGCGGCAGGGAAGAAGCTGTTCTTGAGCAGGTTGGTACATGATCTCAGACTTTTGTATCTTTTTCCCAGTGGAAGAAGATGGAAGAGATTCTGTCCAGGGTGCGTGGGGTCCTTGACTATGCTGGCTGCTTTTCCGAGGCAGCGGGAAGTGTAGACAATGTCAATGGATGAGAGGCTGGTTTGCGTGATAGACTGGGCTGCGTTCATGACTCTGTCATTTCTTGCAAAATCTCTGCTCATCCGGCATTGGATGCCTGGTAACCAGTCCGATAATTTAGCAGTAGTGGAGGAGTTGAGTAAGAACAGAGCAGTGCAAGGCTTCCAGTGTCACTATGATAACTTCATGTTCTGAGAACTTAAAATCCCTCTCACGGCAATAGCATAAATGTAATTAATGATGCCCTGGACAAGGGAAACGAGCAGATTTATGAATTGTGTTATCCTTTTGTGCTAATCTTGGTCACTGGAGAAAGTATTTTTGGCCCTCGCAGCTCTGACCACTACAAATGTGAGTAGCAAACTGGCCAGTGCTGTAGATGGACCCTATACCAACAGGACTGGAAGGAGACAGAATATAATGTGCTTTACTCTTGAGCTTCTGCGTCAGCAATAACAGGTTTAATAACTGTAATCTTTAACTTTAGCATTATAGAACCTATAACTTGCAGGCCACAACAATTCCACAATGTTTTTAAAATGAGAGATGAGTGAGACTTAAAAAACTTATTTTTCATTGCCAGGGATATTTTGTATATGTCCACAGCATTTTCCATGATGAATTGCCTTCACGCCTGCAGTTAATGTTTGATCTTTTTGAGTGACTTTATGCAAATTTTTAAAACTGCTACTTTCTTCAGCATGGAGAAGTCACAACATAATAGTAGAAGGTCATGTTCTCGGAAAATATGAAGCTCATTAGAAATGTACTATTTTGTTGCAGACGTATATGAATTGACTTGTATTTAAGAAAGTTTCATGTTTGCTAGTAAATATTTCACTTCCAATGAAAATTATTGATTTATATTCAGGTTTGCTTCAATGCAATAATACTTCCATTGTATTCTGACAAGAAATATGATAGAACTCAAAATAATCTAGATTGGCTAATGTTTGTAATCATGTTGGCTGTGACTGTAAGCATTTAAGTTAATTGATATTGTCAAGAATTGTTGAATCAAGCTGGATTCCAGATGTTAAAATTTATTCGGTTACAAGGAAGAAGCTGTGGGAAAACAAAACACCCCATTCTTCTCGTGTCTCATAATTTATTTGTTTTCTTTGCAGCTGTCCGTGTTGGAAATTTTCCTGGACTGCTGAAATATTACTATCCCTAGAGTTTTCTGTAAGAACAGCTGCCAATGACTGGAAAAATGAGGAAAACTAAACTGACCTACAAAGGAGCTCTAAAGTAAGATATGTATACTTGGCAATAAGATTTAACGCCACCCTCATAACCCGACATTGTTAGCAGAAATGTTTTAATTAAAGTACTTTTTGTGGGGGGGGAAAGAAAGCAAATTTTACCTGTTTATAAAGTCTGCAATTTCAAATTTGTAAACTTGGCTGCATATATTCTTAGAAGCTCAATCTCTCTATTTAAGTCTAAGCACAAATTAAATCAGTGGTATTAGGATAATTAGAGATTTTTAACACGCTGCAGACTGACAAATCAGAGATTAAGATAAAGCTACAAACTGAGTGAGTTTTTTTATATTTAGTTCTTCACCAAGTTGGTCTACACCAGGAAGAAACCTTGCCCTGTGTTTGTGCGATTTATTGGCCAAGGAATTTAAAAAAAAAAAAAGAATGTATTATCTCAAGGGCTCCTCTGAAACTAAAGTTTTTTTTGTTTGAAAATCCTGATCTCACTTTATTCCAGCCAGACATGTAGTCCCACAAGTCAGTGTGTTCTCATCGTCCGCATACCATTCTGATAACTTCATCTTGATAATATGGATTTATGAGAGCGGCAACTTGGTGGACAATTAGCCCCATGCTGTCCCAGTGCCACACCAAGATGTACGGTATGTGGAAAGAACTGAACGCATGAGAAATTGAATGAGAAGATCTAAGTTTTTATGGATCACCTTTTAGCTTTGACAAAAATAGTAAGCTTGTTTCTTGTGGCCTAATGAAGGAACACTTGAAGGACCTGGTATTTCAGATTTGAGGAAATATTGCACTTGTTCACTAGTTATTTAGTGGAATCATGGGAAATATGTTTATGTAAGTAAATGTCAGGATGATTCATTTAAGTCTTGCAATCTGATTCAGAGCTTTAAAGACAGAATAGAGGCCTGATCTAGCACCTGTGCAGTTGATTAGGGATAAAGGACTGCAGTGCAACAGCTATTCGAACAATTTGATGCAATGGGTAACCTAATTTTAAAAAAAATCACTTTCTGTTGGGTTTCAGACTTTAAGATGTTTCTATCTCAAAGCACAAACATGTTAAGTTCAAATGTTACAGAAGGATATATTATTTGTTACTGATAATGGGGCAAAATCATATACACTTCTGGCAGAAATGTTGCTGTTCTATTTATCTATGGACAGATTAGTGCACTGCAGTGGTAATGCTTGGAATTCTTTTGACACAGGAATTGTACGTGGAGATCTTCAAAGGTCTGTGGCGATTAAGTATTTGTGATAATACTTAAAACAGACAAGATTTCCCAAACATAGATTGGAATATCCCTAGGGCTAGGGGTTTGGATGGAGAGGAGTTTGTTAGGTGTGTCCAGGAGAGTTTCCTGACACAGTATGTGGATAAGCCTACTAGAGGAGAGGCTGTTCTTGATCTGGTGCTGGCTAATGAACCTGGACAGGTGGAGGATCTCTCGGTGGGTGAGCATCTTGGGGATAGCGATCATAATTCTATCTCCTTCACGATAGCATTGGAAAGAGATAGGGTCAGGCAGGCTAGGAAAGTGTTTCTCTGGAGTAAAGGGAAATACAGTGTCATCAGGGAGGAAATTAGACGGGTAAATTGGAAGGAGGCATTCTTGGGGAAAAGTACCGAAGGAAAGTGGAGGATTTTCAAGGAATGTTTGTCTGGAGCTCTGCATGACAACGTTCCGATGAGACAGGGGGGTGTTGGTAGGGTACGGGAACCGTGGTGCACGAAGGTTGTGATGAACCTGGTGAATAAGAAAAGAGAGGCGTACAGAAGGTTCAGAGAGCTAGGAGGTGTTAAGGATTTAGAGGAGTATACGGGATGTAGGAAGGAGCTTAAGAAGGAAATTAGGAGAGCGAGAAGGGGTCATGAGAAGACCTTGGCGGGTAAGATTAAGGAGAATCCCAAGGCTTTCTACAAATATGTCAAGAGTAAAAGGATGAGATGTGAAGGCATAGGACCCTTAAAAGGTGAAGGGGGAAAAGTTTGTGCGGAACCGTTAGAAATGGCGGAGGTGCTTAATGAATACTTTACCTCGGTATTCACGGTGGAAAGGGATCTGGGTGGTTGTACTGCTGGATTGCGGAGGACAGAAAGGATCGAGCATGTGGACATAAAGAAAGAGGATGTGTTGGAACTATTGAATGGCATCAAGGTTGGTAAGTCGCCGGGACCGGATGGGATGTACCCCAGGTTACTGTGGGAGGCGAGGGAGGAGATTGCGGAGCCTTTGGCGATGATCTTTGCATCGTCGATGGAGACGGGAGAGGTTCCGGAGGATTGGAGGATTGCAGATGTGGTCCCTATATTCAAGAAAGGGAACAGGGACAGCCCGGGAAATTACCGACCGGTGAGTCTAACCTCAGTGGTTGGTAAGTTGATGGAGAGGATCCTGAGAGACAGGATTTATGATCATCTAGAGAAGTTTAGTATGATCAAAAGTAGTCAGCACGGCTTTGTCAGGGGCAGGTCGTGCCTTACGAGCCTGGTTGAGTTCTTTGAAAATGTGACCAAGCACATTGACGAAGGAAGAGCGGTGGATGTGGTCTATATGGACTTCAGCAAAGCGTTCGATAAGGTCCCCCATGCAAGACTTCTTGAGAAAGTGAGAGGGCATGGGATCCAAGGGGCTGTTGCCTTGTGGATCCAGAACTGGCTTGCCTGCAGAAGGCAGAGAGTGGCTGTGGAGGGGTCTTTCTCTGCATGGAGGTCAGTGACCAGTGGAGTGCCCCAGGGATCTGTTCTGGGACCCTTGCTGTTTGTCATTTTCATAAATGACCTGGATGAGGAAGTGGAGGGATGGGTTGGTAAGTTTGCTGACGACACCAAGGTAGGTGGTGTTGTGGATAGTTTGGAGGGATGTCAGAAGTTGCAGCGAGACATAGATAGAATGCAAGACTGGGCGGAGAAGTGGCAGATGGACTTCAACCCGGATAAGTGTGTAGTGATCCATTTTGGCAGATCCAATGGGATGGAGCAGCAGTATAAAATGAAGGGTACCATTCTTAGCAGTGTAGAGGATCAGAAGGACCTTGGGGTCCGGGTCCATAGGACTCTTAAATCGGCCTCGCAGGTGGAGGATGCGGTCAAGAAGGCGTATGGCGTACTAGCCTTCATTAATCGAGGGATTGAGTTTAGGAGTCGGGAGATAATGCTGCAGCTTTATAGGACCCTGGTTAGACCCCACTTGGAGTACTGCGCGCAGTTCTGGTCACCTCATTACAGGAAAGATGTTGAAGCCATTGAAAGGGTGCAGAGGAGATTTACAAGGATGTTGCCTGGATTGGGGGGCATGCCTTATGAGGATAGGTTGAGGGAGCTTGGTCTCTTCTCCCTGGAGAGACGAAGGATGAGAGGTGACCTGATAGAGGTTTACAAGATGTTGAGGGGTCTGGATAGGGTGGACTCTCAGAGGCTATTTCCAAGGGCTGAAATGGTTGCTACGAGAGGACACAGGTTTAAGGTGCTGGGGGGTAGGTACAGGGGGGATGTCAGGGGTAAGTTTTTCACTCAGAGGGTGGTGGGTGAGTGGAATCGGCTGACGTCGGTGGTGGTGGAGGCAAACTCGTTGGGGTCTTTTAAGAGACTTCTGGATGAGTACATGGGATTTAATGGGATTGAGGGCTATAGATAGGCCTAGAGGTGGGGATGTGATCGGCGCAACTTGTGGGCCGAAGGGCCTGTTTGTGCTGTGGCTTTCTATGTTCTATGTTCTATGATGGAGGGATTTGGTAATAATAGTCAAAATCAGTTTTAATAGTAAACAATGATATATGAACATAGTTGGGGGCAGGAATCGGACCCTCAAGCTGCTCCACCATTTGGTATGATTGTAACGTTAACTACACGTTCTTGCCTTTCACCCCTTTATTTATCAAGAATCTAACAGCCTCGGCCTTAAAAATATTCAAAGATCACTTTTTGAGGAAGAGACTTATAAAGACTCCTGACCCTCTGAGAAAATATTCTCATCACTATCATAAATAGCCACCCTTTAATTTTAAACAGTGAACCCTAGTTCTACATTCTCCTATGAGAGGAAACGTCCTCTCTGCATCCACTTTGTCAAGACCCCTCAGAATCTTTTATGTTTTCATTAAGTCGGCTCATACTCTTCTAAACTTCAATGGATACAAGCCTAGCCTGTCGGATCTTTCCTCATAGAACAACCTGTCCATTCCAGGTACCAATCAATAAACCCTCTCTGAATTGCTTCCAACACATTTACATCCTTCCTTAAAAAAGGAGAGCAGTATTGCACACATTACTCCAGGTGTGGTCCCTGTAGAACTGAAGCATGATCTCGATGCCTTTCTGTCAAATGCCCTCATAATAAATGATAACATTCTATTAGTTTTCCTAGTTACTTGCTGTACCTGCACTAATCGCTTAGTTGATTCATGCACTAGAATATCCAGAGCCCTCTGCATCTCAGCTCCACAGTCTTTGCATCAGATAATATGCTTTTCATTTAGTTTTCCTGCTAAAATAGACAATTTTGCATTCACCCATGTTATACTACACTTGTCAGATCTTAACCTATGTCCTCTTCACTTACTTTCTTACCTATCTTTGTATCATCAGAAAATTTAGCAAACATAACTTTGTTACCTTCCTCTGAGCCATTTATATAAATTGTAAGCAGTTGGGGCCCCAGCACTGATCCCTGTGGCACATCTTGCCAACCAGAAAAAAAAACATTTTTGCCAATTCTCTATTTCCTGTTACCTAGCCAGTCTTCTCTCCATGCCCATATGTCACCCCTGCACCATGAGTTTTATTTTCCGCAATAACGTTTGGTGCAGCCTTCTGAAAATCGTAAGTACGATACATCGACCCAGTTCCCCTTTATTCACAGCACATATCACTTCTTCAAAGAACATCAATAAATTGGTTAAACATGATTTATTTTTCATAAACATGTTGACCCCTTATTACCTTGAATTTTTCTATGTGCGCTACTATAATGTCTTTAGTAGCTTCTAACATTTTCCCTCTGTCAGATGTTAAGCGACCTGGCCTTTAGTTTTCTGCTTTCTGTCTCCCTCCCTTTATAAAGGAGTTGTATTTGCTATTTTCCAATCTAATGTCATATTCCAGGGCGGCATGGTGACACAATGGTTAGCATTGCTGCCTTACAGTGCCAGGGACCCGGATTCATTTCCGGCCTTGGGGTGTTTATCTGTATGGAGTTTGCACATTCTCCCTATGTCTGCGTGGGTTTAATCTGGGTGCTCTGGTTTCCTCCCACAGTACAAAGATGTGCAGGTTAGGTGAATTGGCCATGCTAAATTGCCCCTCAGTGTCCCAAAATATGTAGGCTAGGGGGAATTAGTCATGGTAAATGTATGGAGTTGCGAGGATAGGGCAGAGGAGAAAACCTGGGTAGAATGCCCTGCCAGAGATATGACTTATTTCCTTTTTTAGTTTGGTTATAAAATCCTTGCAAGTTCATACTTTTATGAAGTATGACGTGTACCATGTATATTTGAAGTTCTTAAAGGTAAACATATTCTATCTAGTTCACTGTTAGCATATTGAAAAATATCCATAGAGCCTTTGTTAACTGGCTGTGGTTTATCTTTGCAGGCTCACTACCTTGATTGCATTGTGTTTGTTCAGCCTTAGAACTCTCAATACATTTCTGCACCAGGATTCTCTGAAAGAGGACATATGGAGCATGTACATGGTGACTCCTGAGAAAGTAGAGGTCTGAACTTCTATTCACCTTTTAGATATGTATCCACTGTGATCAAAACTTCTGTAACCATTTCTTTTGTGTTGTTACATTTTAAAACGGCCAGAAAAAAAATCTGCAGTAGTTTATATTGATAGAGCATGTTAAATAAACGTTGTCAGGTGATTAATGTCAAAACGTTTTGTTGAGATGGTGATCAAGATAGGAAGGTGCTAAACCTTATGATTATTCTAGTAGAATGTTTAAAAATTTTGGTACAGTTGTTGTCTTATTTTTACAGATTGGAAGATGTTGCATGTAAGGTTCACCAAGGTTGAAGTGGATATATCCTCCACTCTAGTTTGGTATCTGAAAATTTGACTAATTTCCAATGTATTTCTGAATCAGTCATAATTTGGAACAGTATTGGCCCCAGCATTGAGCTTTGGCTGGCTATGCCACGTACATCGGGACAGGAGACTGCAGTGTATTGCCGTGGGTTCCCCGTGGACGGCAATGAGAGTCCGCCAATCAGAATAGAGAGTCTGAGTCTTGATCTTCCAGGCAGCAAGGCTTTATTTTCCAGTGCAAGTCAACAAAGCCGGGATTTCTGGATGAATCCAAAGAACCCGTTCGCTTAGTCTTTTTATACACATTTCAGTTCCATATCTCAACATTTTTATCTTGCATTCAAGGCTAACTTTGCAGACCCAAGGTTAACTTCCGTCAGCCACCATTGTTTACTAAACCTACGTTATCTGCCCTATTTTGGATTGGTCACTAATGGATGTACTACTTACTTCGTGATACCATTGTGGTTACATCCTGCATCCTTATCTAAAGGCTGTTATCTATACAACCAAGGCTGTTATCTACTCGACCGTTGTGGTGCAGCTTGCTGAGCTAAGTCACATTTGAGGATTCATGTTTTCCTCTTCCTTTTTTGTATTTGTCTGTGAAACTATTTTCAGTTCCCAAGTGCTTCCTCTAAACTATTCAGCTCCCAGGTTTTTCATTGATTATAGATAATATATATATGTGTGCTGGTTTGATAAGATAATGTATACTTAACAGGATACAAATGTATACTTAATAGGATATATGCATAACAGGATATATTTATGAGAGCTTTTCAGATAATAATTATCTCTTACAGTATCTCCTCTAACAAATATCTATTCTGTATCTTTCAGTCATTCCTTTATCTGTTGCCAAGATTTTATTTGAATCCCTAGAGTTTTGAGCTTTATTGCTGTATTGTGTGGAACTTTTGTCAAATGCCTTTCTGATAGCTGGATTTCAAAATCCACGTAGTCAAGGAGATTGGACCAGCAGCATCTTCCTTTTTTTGATGTGATGACTTCAGTTTCAATCACAAATTCAAACATTACTGTTTTAAAATCTATAAATCAGAGTGATTCAAACACTGGTGCCTGTGGGACTCTTTTGGCAGCTTGTTTCTGTTCTGACACGTCATGTGCAGCACCAGCATTTGATACCTTCCTTTCATAAGTCATAAATTAAACCAACCTACACATTGACAAGGTGGGTACCTATGTAATAGATGACAATGTCAAATAGGATACGTTGCATTTTTGAAACCCAGATACATGACATCCAATAAACCAAAATGAAATTCCAGTAAACTGGTCGGACATGAGCTGTTCCTTTGGAACTTATCCTGGTCCCTTCTCTCTCATTGGAATCCGTACTCAAAGGACATCTTTTCTGCTATCCTCATCAAATTTTTAACAAAAATTTGCAACCAGCAATGAGCAATCTGTAAGGGAGGTCATTAATGAAGCAAATGAAGAATATTCAGCATAGGACACAACTGTGAGGAACTACTGCATCAGTGTCCTGGAATTGAGTTGATTGGCCTTCAACAACCACAACCATTTTCCTCCTAAGTATGGCTCCAACCAATGGAGAGTTTTCTCCCCGATTCCCATTGACTTCAATTTTGCCAGGTCCCCTTCATGCCACAATTGGTCAAATGTTGCCTTGATATCCAGGGCAGTCATTCACATCTCACCTCAGAAGAGTTCAACTCTTTTCTAGAATTCACATCTTAAGCCTGTAATGAGGTTAGGGTGGCCCTGATGGAATCCAAATTCAGCATCAGTGAGCAAGTTGTTGCCATGATAGTGCGGCTTGACTGTCAATAAAACCTTCCTATTTTTATATATTCTAATCTATATCCTTTTGCACACTGTCCCACTAACAGCTTTTTTTTGTAACATCAGCAAACGTGGATATATTGCTCTCAGTAATATGGATTGTTAAGTAGCTGAGGCCCCAGCATTGATCGTTGCATTACTCCCCTACAAACAGCTTGCCAACCTGAAAATAACTTGAACATTTATTTATTAGTCACAAGTAAGGCTTACATTAACACTACAATAAAGTTGCTGTGAAATTCCCCTAGTTGCCACAGTCTGGCGCCTGTTCAGGTCAATGCACCTAACCAGCACATCGTTCAGAATGTGGGAGGAAACCAGAGCTCCCGGAGGAAACCCACGCAGACACGGGGAGAGCGTGCAAACTCCACACAGACAGTGACCCAGACAGGGAATTGAACCCTGGTCCCTGGCACTGTGAAGCAGCAGTGCGAGCCACTGTGCTACCGTGCCACCCCTCCTTTGAGGAGAAAGGGAGGCGGAATAAAGGCAACCAGTAACTGGCGTCCTCCACGTGAGCATCTTAAACCCACGCCTCCCCTGATCCCTGTTTGTTTTCTATCTGGTAACCAATCCTCCATCCATGTCAATATATTATCCCCAACTCCTTATTTTGTCTAATAACCTTTTTATGTAGCACTTCAATGACTATCTTTTGAGATCCAAATACACAGCACCCATTACTAACCTTTTTATCTACCCTGTTGATTACATCCTCAGAAAAAATGAAATTTATTAAAACTTGTTAGGATAGAGGAGGTGGTGGTGTGATGGCATTGTCACTAGACTAGTAATCCAGAGACCCAGGGTAGTGCTCTGGGGACCTGGGTTTGAATCCCAGAATGGCAGATGTGAAATCTGAATTCCAAAAAAACCTGGAATTAAAAGTCTAATAGGAGTAGGCCATTTGGCCCTTCGATCCTGCACCGCCATTCATTATGATCATGGCTGATCATCCAACTAAGTAACCTATTTCCGCTTTCCTCCCATATCCTTTGAAACGGCCATGAAACTGTTGTCGATTGCTGTAAAAACCCATCCCTTAGGGAGGGAAATCTGCCATCCATACCTGGTCTGGTCTACATGTAACTCCAGGTCTGCAGCAATGTGGATGACTCTTAGAAGCCCTCTGAAATGGCCTAGCAAGCCAGGGACTCCCACATCCCAGCAATTAATGGGAAAAAAAATGGTCAACAGTGTACTGGACTGGCAGCATGGTGGCACAGTGGTTAGCACTGTTGCCTCACAGCGCTAGGGACCCAGGTTCAACTCTGGTCTTGGGTGACACATTCTCCCCATGTCTGCATGGGTTTCCTCCCAGGTGCTGTGGTTTCCTCCCACAGTCCAAAGATGTGCAGGTTAGATGGATTGGCCATGGTAAATAGAACAAAGAAAAGTGCAGCACAGGAACAGGCCCTTCGGCACTCCAAGCCCATGCTGATCATCATGCCCTAACTATACTTAAAAAACCTTCTGCTCTAACTCGGACCATATCCCTCTATGTCCTCCCTATTCACGTACCCGTCCAGATGCCTCTTAAATGTTGCCAATTTGCCTGCTTCCACCACCACCTCTGGCAATGCGTTCCAGGCACCCACCACTCTGCATGAAAAGCTTCCCCCACACATCTCCCTTAAACTTCCCCCCCTCACCTTGAACCTGCGTAATTGACACTTCCACCCTGGGAAAAAGCCTCTGACTATCCACTCTATGCCTCTGTTCTCTGTCTATGGAGGTAGGGTTTGGTAGAGGGCCTGGGCAAGATACTCAGAGAGTTGGTGCAGACTTGATGAGCCGAACAGCCTCTTCCGCACTGTAGAGATTCAGTGGATGAGCTAAAGTTTATTTGTGGGAGGCTCACCAGTAGAGTATTGGACTAGTTGAGTCTGGGAGAGACAAAGATTCTAAGGGTTTTGGAAGCAGATGCCATGGATTGTGGCCTTACTTGATAAAGGATATACTGGCACTGGAGAGGGTGCAGAGGAGATTCACTGGATTGATTCCGGAGTTGAGAAGGTTGGCTTATGAGGAGAGACTGAGTAGACTGGGGCTATACTCATTGGAATTCAGAAGAATGAGGGGAGATCTTATAGAAACATATAAGATTATGAAGGGAATAGATGAGATAGAAACAGGGAAGTTGTTTCCACTGGCGGGTGAAACTAGAACTAGGGGGCATAGCCTCAAAATAAGGGGAAGCAGATTTAGGACTGAGTTGAGGAGGAACTTCTTCACACAAAGGGTTGTGAATCTGTGGAATTCCCTGCCCAGTGAAGCAGTTGAGGCTACCTCATTGAACGTTTTTAAGGCAAGGATAAATACATTTTTGAACAGTAAAGGAATTAAGCGTTATGGTGAGCGGGTGGGCAAGTGGAGCTGAGTCCACTTACATGCCCGCACAAAAAGATGAGCCATGATCTTATTGAATGACGGAGCAGGCTTGAGGGGCCAGATGGCCTACTCCTGCTCTGCATTCTTATGTTCTTTATGTTCTAGAAGTTGACCTTTGAAACCTCGAATAATCCTTCCAGTATTGGGGTTGACTTGTATGCCAAGCATAAAATGTGAACCACCATGTTGGTGTAGGTGGTTGCCATTTTGAAATGGGGTAGGGGAAGCAAATACATAACACCGGACGACACGGTGGCACAGTGGTTAGCCTCACAACGCCCAGGGACGCAGGTTCAATTCCTTGGGTCACTGTCTGTATGGAGTTTGCACTTACTTCCCGTGTCTGCATGGGTGTGCTCCGGTTTCCTCCCACAGTCCAAAGGTTAGGTTGATTGGCCATGATAAATTGACCCTAGTGTCAGGGGGATTAACAGGTTAAATGTGTAGGGTGATAGGAATAGAGCCTGGATGGGATTGTGCTCGGTACAGACTCGATGGCTGAATGGCCTCCTGCTGTACTGTAGGGATTCTATGAATTGAATCTGACACTTGTTATTGAATCAATTCTACAAGCAAACCTTTAATCACCATCAAAGCATTTTAAAACTGTCCTCGGCACGCAAAACAATGAGTTGTCAAATTCCTTCTGAATCACTCGGGCTATTGCGTCATCCTAAATATCTCTCTCTGGATCAGATTTGGCACATTCTGTTTCAGAATCGCCCCTTCACAATGAACCATCTTCATGTTTATCCATTGATTTGAATATTCTGCATTATTTTGAACAATCTGATGTCAAGCTTGGGCATTAATAACATTCCATGATTTAATGATGAAATCGCATGAAACATCAAGCGTGGTAGCACAGGTATTTCCGCTCTGAAGGTTTAGCCATCCACATATTCCATTTGTCGTGAATGTGATCCTTGAATGGCTTATTGAAGCACTTTCAAAAGTTGAACTGCGTCGATGTTTACTTAATAACATTAAAGTCCAATGGTAATCATTTTGTTAAATGGCAATTACTTGATCAAGACTTAATGGCAATTGTTTCAAGGGGATTGTTAAAGAGATGATATTGTTACATTGTTAAAGCAGGTTGTGGCTATTGGTACAGCACAGAAGGAACTAATTACCTTTTTGTTAGTATTTAAAAATTTTATGTATTAGTGTCATAAGTAGGCTTACATTAATACTGCAATGAAGTTACTGTGAAAATCCCCTAGTTGCCACACTCTGGCACCTGTTTGGGTACAGAGAATTGAACCCGATCCCTAGTGCTGTGCGGCAGCAGTGCTAACCACTTTGCCACTGTGCCTCTTTGTCCTTTTGACCTTTTAGAAACTAGAAGCAGGAGTAGGCCTTTTGTGTTTTATTCAAAAGAATGTAAATGGGGATGGTGGAGGTGCGATGACTATGCAGTCTTGAGAATAAACCTGCCTTGAGGTACAGGTTTGTCTTCGTTCTTCTCTCATAGTATTGGATTTAACACTATGGACATTAGACTTCACTACCCCCGCCCCCATCTTCCCCAGGTATAATTGTTATTTCTTCAGAGCCATCTCTTGATTTCATCAGTTATATGGGACCTGAACATATCCCACACTGATAAGCTGTGTTCTTTGCATAGGCTACCAGGAAGTCTTTTCCACCTGCTATTAATCCACAACTTTACTCAATCCCTGTCCCTAATGATGGTTGGATGGAATTTTGCAGAAACTGCTGCAGGGAAGTTGATTTTCAGCACACTTTTATCTTTGAAAATTGTCGTCTGTTTTAATTTAATTTGGGTTGTGCAGGCTGGTATCACCGTGTGGTTTTCGCTAGAACTGTTTTTGATCATTCACAGTTGGGCTGCTTGGCATGTCAAGATTCATTTGCTATTTACCCATGTTGCCAATACGACATAGGTGCTTGTATGTTGTTTTCTCCTCTTGTTGATGAATCGCTGGAAACTGGTCACTTTGATATTGAGGTCTTTTGATAGTCTCTGAGCAACCTTGGCCTTCTCTCTCAAAACTACTTTTTTGTCCCATAAAGCAGCTATACAACTAGTTGTTCTGCTGGACTCTGTTCACGATCAGGTCAGAGGCTGGTGCCTGTTCTCACGGCACACTTCATCTTGGGCATCTTCAGGGTGGATTTCTTCTGTCCTCTTGCCAGTTTTTCACCAACACTTAATGCCCTCACACTGCAGCGCAGTTACTAAGTTAACAAATATTACGACTCTTGGCTTGAAACCAGCGTTGAACTTTTCTTTTTGCCGGAGGAGGACCCATTTCAGTTTGTCATATGACATCTGCTCTGCGTGGGCATGTCTTAAACTCCCAAACATCATCTTTGCAACATGGCCGATATCAGCTGCTTGATCCCATCTGCCAACATTTAAAGTGAGCATAACATGCATTTCTGAGGTGAAAAATTTGAGGCCTACTCCTAATATGAGGATAGCATGTCTTAGTAAAAAGAGAATCAACTAATAGAAAATCATGTTGCAACTATATAAAACCTTGGTTCGGCTGCATTTGGAGTATTGCGTGCAGTTTTGGCCACCACACTACCAGAAAGAAGTGGAAGCTTTGGAGAGAGTGCAAAGAAGGTTCACCAGGATGTTGCCTGGTCTCGAGGGTGTTGACTATGAGGAGACGTTGAATAAACTTTAATAAATTGTTTTCACTGGAAGGACTGAGGCTGAGAGGAGACCTGATAGAGGCCTACAAAATTGAGAGGCATAGACAGAGTGGATAGTCAGAGGCTTTTTCCCAAGGTGGAAGTGTCAATTACAACAGGGCACATGTTCAAGGTGAGAGGGGGAAAGTTTAAGGGAGATGTGTGGGGTATGTTTTTCACGCAGACAGTGGTGGGTACCTGGAACGCACTGCCAGAGGAAGTGGTGGAAGCTGGAACATCTAGCAACATTAAGAGGCATCGGGATGGGTACATGAATAGGGAGGGAATAGAGGGATATGGAGTGAGTAAGAGCAGAAGCTTTTTTTTTAGTAGTTAGGGCAGCATAATCAGCACAGGCCTGGAGGGCCAAAGGGCTGTTCTTGTGCTGTACTGTACTTTTCTTTAATACACCTCGTTTAAGTCTAAACATAATTTTTGGTGCCTTCTGAAAGCCCAAAAATACCACATCCATTGGTTCTCCCTTATCTGATATACTGGTTACATCGTCAAGAAACTCCAGTAGATTTGTTAGTATGATTTGCCTTTCATAAACCCACGCTGGCTTTGTCGCATTCCATTAATGCTTTCCAAATGTTCTTTTATCACATCTTTTATAATAGTTTCGAGCATCTCCTCCACCTACTGATGTCAGGCTAACTGGTCTGTAATTCTCCCTTTTTTCTCTCCCTCCCTTTTTTAAATAGCAGGATTACATTTGCCACCTTCCAATCTGTAGGAACTGCTCCAGAATTTGGAAGATGACCACCAGTGCATCAAATATTCCTTTAATACTCCTGGATGTAGATTATCAGGCTCTGGTGACTTGTCAGTCTTTAACCCCACTAATTTCCCAGCACCATTTTCTTACTAATTCTGATTTCCTTCAATTCCACCCTCTCACTAGACCATTGATTCTATAACCTTTCTGTGAGATTATTTATGTCCTGTTTTGTGAAGACAGAACCGAAGTATGTGTTCAATTCTTCTGCCATTTCTTTGTTCCCCATTATTAAATTATTAATGATCAGAATTCATAATTTGCAACAATTGTTTTATTAATTTCTGGAATTGAGTGGTTGCTGCCGAACCTTAATTCAAGACTGCCTTCTTGAACAGCTGCAGTCCATGTGTCATAGGTGCATCCACAGTGATTTTAGCAAGGGAGTTCCAGGTTTTAGTGACGATGAAGGAACAGCAATATGGTTCCACATTAAGATCACTTGACTTGGAAACACCACCACCTTCAAGTTTCCCAAGTGTCTGTTGCTTTTGTCCTAGATTTTTTAAAGTTTTAAAATTTAAAGTTTAAATGTTTATTTATTAGTGCCACAAGTAGGCTTACATTAACACTGCAAGGAAATTACTGTGCAAATCCCCTAGTCACCACACTCTGGTGCCTGTTCGGGTACACTGAGGGAGCATTTAACACGGCCAAAGCACCGAACTAGCATGCCTTTTGGACTGTGGGAGGAAACCGGAGCACCTGGCAGAAACCCATGCAGACATGGGGAGAATGTACAGACTCCCCACAGACACTGACCCAAGCGGAGGCAGCAGTGCTAACCAGTGTGCCACCGTGCTGCCCCAGATTGTAAAGTTTGCAAAATTCTGAGGTACTGTTTAAGAAGTCTTGATGTGTTACTGGTGTACATCTTGTAGATAGTGCACACTGGTGCCACTGCACTGGTGGTGGAGGGAGTGAATGTTTAAACTGGTGGATGGGGTGCCAGTCAAGCGGGCTGCTTTGTCCTGGATGCCATTGAGCTTCTCGGGTGTTGTTGTAGCTGCACTCGTCTAGACCAGTGGAGCATATTCCAGCACACTCCCGACTACTGCTTTGTTAATGGTTAAGGGAGATGGGTTACTTGCTGCAGAATTCCCAACCTCTTATCTATTGTTCTAGCCAGATAGGTTTCTAGTCAATTTTGGCTCCCAGAATGTCGATGGTGGCGGATTCAGTAATGGTAATGCTGTAGAATGTCAAAGGGCTGGTTAAGCTCTCTCTCTCTTTGGAGGTACATCCTGGCACTTGTGTAGCACAAATGCTCATTGCTATTTCTCAACTCTAGCCTGAATATTGTTCAGGTTGTGCTGCATGTGGGCATGGACTGTTTCAGAATTTGAGGAGATGCAAATGATGCTGAACGTTGTACAATTATCAGTGAACACTTATGGGATTTGAACTCTCAACTTTAGGCTGTGAGGTGGGTGTGTTACCCACTGAGTCATAGTTATCCCTACTTCAGACCTTATGATAGAAGGAATATCATTGATGAAACAGCTGAAGTGGGTTGAGTCTAGGACACTACTCTGAGGAATGCCTGCAGCAGTGTCCTAGGGGTGAGATGATTGGCTCTGACAACTTAAACTGAGCATTGGTGAACAGGTTATTGATGAGTACGTGCTGCTTAATAGAACTGGCAATGCCAGCTTCCATCTTTGCTGATGTTTGAAGACTGATGGGGAGGTCCTTGGCTAGGTTGGATCGGTCCTGCTTTTTTTGAACAGTACATACCTGGGCAATTTTCCATAATGTTGGACAGATGCCAGTGATGTAATTGTACTGGAACAGCTGAACCATGGGCATGGCTAGTTCTGGAGCACATGTCTATCTTCCCTTGAAGAAAAGACCTATGAAAAGTGGTCCAACCATGACTGACGACAAGTTGAAGTTGGTATTCGATTAAACAAGGCTTATATTTTTGTCAACAATGGTCGTAAGTATGGGGATTGGGAAAATGGTGGAAATCCGAGCATAACTAAGAAATTGTTGAAAGAAGGCAAAAGAAATTAAGTGAACTAGCAAGAGGAATGAAAATGGATTGTAAAATCTTCTGAAAGCGAAGAGATTTGATAAAGCAAAGGTAGGTCCCTTAGAGGCAGAATCAGAAGAAATTATAATGGGAAATGAGGATTACCTTTTTTGCATTAGAAGACACTAACAAAACATTCTGAAAATAGTGTGGAACTAAAAATCAGGAACCTGGGGAAATCCGTATTCCTAAGAAATGGTACTGAAGATATTGATAGCACTAAGGTTAACAAATCCATTGCACTCAATGGCCTGCGTTTTATTAAATGTTGGAGCAGGCATAAATTCCCAAATTTTCTCCTGTTCCTATTTCTGACATTCTTGTATTAATTATATTTGTCGTCTTCCCCTTTTTTTTCCAGAATGCCCATATATATACGTCGAAAGTGTTGGAGCAAAAATGCCGGAAGTCCTTTGTTCAGCGAAAGATGGGTGTTTTGTTTCCTCACAAATATGACATCAGCATACGTCCTTTCCTGGAGAGAAATTCCATTTTACGTGACTCTGTATTCAAGTATAACACACCATTTGGTTTTAAAATGCACCAGAATAGTTTTAACCAACTCATTGATCTCATGCCCAAGGTATCATTGCCAGAAGAAATAGCAAGAAATCCTTGCAAACGCTGTGTTGTCTTGGGAAGTGGCGGAATACTACGAGGGTTAGGTCTTGGACCCTATTTGAATAAATTTGATGTTATCATCAGGTATAGCATATTTGTGTCTACCAGTCCTATTTACTTAAGAGAGCATTGCTTGTGATGCTTTGAAAATACTTGTTTTGGGTTTGAATGTCTGCCTGCCTAAATGTAACATCACTTTTTTTTCAATGAAATGAAAATTGTTTAATTCAAAGTTTCTGATTGTGATAACTAAATGCTAGAAAGATATGATCCTGTACTATCATGTGATTTTAAATGTTTGGTGGTATGGTGACACAGTGGTTAGCACTGCTGCCTCATAGCGCCAAGGATCCGGGTTCAATTCTGAGCTTGGGTCACTGTCAGTGCGCAGTCTGCACGTTCTCCCTGAATCTGCGTGGGTTTCTTCCGGATGCTCCAGTTTCCTCCCACAGTCTGAAAGACGTGCTGGTTAGGTGCATTGGCGATGCTAAAATTCTCCCTCAGTGTACCCGAACAGGAGCCGGAGTGTGGTGACTAGGGGATTTTCACAGTAACTTCATTGCAGTGTTACTTTATTTATCATTGTCACAAGTAGGTTTACATTAACACTGCAATGAAGTTACTGTGAAAATGTAAGTCTAATTGTGGCCTAATAAATAAAACTTTTAAAAAAACTTTTAAAATAATAGCCTGACATCTTAGGAAACTGATTGTGGAGGTAGAGTTTCCTTCGAGTGAAATTAAGAATTGCTGAGAATATGATGGAACTATCACAGTTGATGCTCCCTTTCAGCTTTAATTAGCAGCTACCAAGAAATGTTTTTCCCATCATAACCTAAGAAATATGAGCAGGAATTCATCCTTTTGGAGCCTGATTCATGGTTCAGTCAGATTGTGGCTGATTGTGTACTTCGGTTGCACTGCGCCACATTATCCCCATGGCTCTTGATTCTCCTAGTATCCAAAACACAATTGATCTGTGACTTGAATGTGTTCAATGAGCATCTGTAGATCACCTTGAGTAAATCCTATTAACGATATTTCTAAACCCCCCCCCCCCCCCCCCTCTAGTTCTAAGCTCCCCAGCTAGAGGAAACATACTGCCATTCTGTCAAGAATTTTGTGTTTCAATGAGATTACTTATAAACCCTAGGGAATATAAGCCTAGTCTACTCAATTTCTCATCATAGGGCTATCATCCTCAACACTGGTGCCCAACAAAATTGTGTTCTCAGCCCCCTACTATACTCCATGTACACCTATGACTGTGTGGCCAAATTCCACTCCAATATGATTTTCAAGTTTGTTGACGACACCACCGTAGTGGGTCGGACCTCAAACAATGACGAGAATGAGATAGAGAATCTGGTGAACTGGTGCGGCAACAATAATCTCTCCCTCAATGTCAACAAAATGAAGAAGATTGTCATCGACTTCAGGAAGCGTAAAGGAGAACATGCCCCTGTCTACATCAACGGGGACCAAGTAGAAAGGGTCGAGAGCTTTAAGTTTTTAGGTGTCCAGGTCACCAACAACCTGTCCTGGTCCCCCCATGCCGACATTATAGTTAAGAAAGCCCACCAACGCCTCTACTTTCTCAGAAGACTAAGGAAATTTGGCATGTCAGCTATGACTCTCACCAACCTTTACAGATGCACCATAAAAAGCATTCTTTCTGGTTGTATCACAGCTTGGTATGGCTCCTGCTCTGCTCAAGACCACAAGGAACTACAAAAGGTCATGAATATAGCCCAATCCATCTTGCAAACCAGCCTTCCATCCATTGACTCTGTCTACACTTCCCGCTGTCTCGGCAAAGCAGCCAGCATAACTAAGGACCCCTCACACCCCGGACATGCTCTCTTCCACCTTCTGTCGGGAAAAAGATACAAAAGTCTGAGGTCACGTCCCAACCGACTCGAGAACAGCTTCTTCCCCGCTACCAGAATTTTGAATGGACTTACCTTGCATTAAGTTGATCTTTCTCTACACCCTAGCTATGACTGTAACATTACATTCTGCACTCTCTCGTTTCTTTCTCTATGAACGGTATGCTTTGTCTGTAGAGTGCACAAGAAACCATACTTTTCACTATTGGCAGCCACTATGCTATTACATGCAACAATGATAAATCAAGTCAAAATCAAATTCCCTCATCCCAGAAATCCACCTAGTGAACCCTTGTTGCACTCCATCTAAAACAAGTATGTCCATCCTTGGGGAGGAGACCAAAATTGTCCCACTAGTAAAGTTTCACCAAGGCCATATAGAATTGCAGTTAAAATATGCTTCAGTTGATTAAGACTACCATGCTATTTGACAACATACAATTGTCGATTAGTTGCTGTATCTGCATGGTAATTTTGTGACTTGTGTACAAGCACACCCAGATCCCTCTGAATACCAACATTTCTCAGTCCCTTATCAGTTTAAAAATATGTATGCTACTGTTACCAAACCCCTCACTTCTCTACATTATAACCCATCTGCCATCTTGACCACTCACTTAACTTCTTTATATCCTTGGCAGCCTCTTTGCATCCTCCGCACAGCTTACTTTCCCATCTAACTTCCTGTTGTCAGCAAACACGGCTGCAATAAACTTGGTCTTTCATCCAAGTCATTAATGTAGATTTTAAATAGCTAAGGCCCAAGCACTACTTGCGTACCCCACTGGTTACCCCCTCCGACCGGAAAATAACCCATTCATTCCTATTTTGTTTCAGTGCATTAGTCCCTCCTCAACTGATGAACAGTGGCAGCCATGTGTACCATCTAAAAGATGCACTGCAAGAACTCGCTATGGTTCTTTAGGCAGCACCCATTGACCACTATCATCTAGAAGGACAAGGGCAGAAGATACCTGGGAACACCACCACCTGGAGGTTCCCAACTTTATTCACCATCCTGACTTGGAAATATATCGCCATTCCTTCACTGTCACTGGGTTAAAGTACTTGAATTCCCTCCCTGACAGCACTGTGGGCTACACCTCAAGGACTGTAGCAGTTCAAGAGGCAGCTCACCACTATCTTCTTGAGGGCAACTAGGGATGGGCAATAAATGCTGGCTTGGACAGAGACCCACATCCTGTAAATGAATTTAAAATGTTGTTCCTTGATTCATGCTAATACCACAAATCCCATGTGTAATAACCTCTTGTCTGGCACTTTGTCAAATGTTTTTTGGAAACCTCCACTACATTTGCTGATGTCCCTTTTACTCCCCCGCTAATTATAACCTCCAAAAAACAGGTTTGTCAAATTCTATTTTGCATTTCATAAATCCACACTGACCCTACCCAATCATATCATTTTCTGAGCACCCTGATATGTCGCTAATAGGTTTTAACATTTTCATACAGTTGCTTTTAGGCAACTGACCTATTTCTATTTCTAGTTCTCTTGAAAAGTGGGATCATGTTTGCATTCTTGGCAACAAGGAATTCTAGAAGTCCAAAGCAATGTGTCCACTATCTCCAAAGCCACCTTTTTAAACAAAAACACTGACGTGTAGGTATTCAGGGCCCAGGAGTTTCTTGGCTTTTGTCCCATTCATCTCTCTGATACCTTTTTAAACATAGAAAAGAGAGGAATTTGGATGTGGTTGCGGTGACACAGACTTGGTTGAAAGAGGGACAGGACTGGCAGCTGAATATTCCGGGGTACAAGTGTTTTAGGCGAGACAGAGGAGGGGCCAAAAGAGATGGGGGAGTAGCAGTATTAGTTGGAGAGCATATTACAGCGGTGCAGAGGGAGGACAATTCAGAGGGGTCGTGTAACGAGTCACTCTGGGTGGAGCTTAGAAACAGGAAGGGCGCAGTCACTATGTTGGGGGTGTACTACAGGCCCCCCAACAGCCCAAGGGAAGTGGAAGGACGGATATGTCAGGAGATACTGGATAGGTGCAGGAAAAATAGGGTTGTTGTAGTGGGAGACTTCAATTTCCCTGGTATAGACTGGAAATCGCTGAGAGCAGGGACTCTGAATGGGGAGGAATTTGTAAAATGCGTACAGGAGGGTTTTTTGGAACAATATGTAGATAGCCCGACTAGAGAGGGGGCTATACTGGACCTCGTACTGGGGAATGAGCCCAGTCAGGTCTTCAAAGTTTCGGTAGGGGAACGTGTGGCAAATAGTGACCACAATTCTGTTAGCTTTAGGATAGTGATGGAAAAGGATGAGTGGTGTCCCAAGGGTAAGGTGTTGGATTGGGGGGAAGGCTAACTTTAGTGGGATTAGGCAGAAATTGGCAGCTCTTGATTGGGAGAGGCTGTTCGAGGGTAAATCCACATCTGGCATGTGGGAGTCTTTTAAGGAACAGTTGTTCGGGCTACAGGACAGGCATGTGCCTGTTAAAAAGAAGGAAAGGAAGGGTAGGATTTGAGAACCGTGGATAACCAGGGAAATTGAGGGACTGGTCAAAAAGAAAAGAGAGGCGTATGGTAGGTCCAGGCAGCTAAAAACGGAGGGAGCTCTGGAGGAGTACAAAGAAAGTAGGAAAGAACTCAAACGGGGAATTAGAAGAGCAAAAAGGGGTCACGAAATGTTCTTGGCAGACAGGATTAAGGAGAATCCCAAGGCATTTTATTCATACGTTAGGAACAAAAGGGTTGTCAGGGAAAAAATCGGACCCCTCATGGACAAAAGTGGGGAATTATGCTTGGAGCCCAAAGAAGTAGGGGAGATCCTAAATTAATACTTTGCGTCGGTATTCACAAAGGGGAGGGATGTGTTGACTGGGAGTGTCTCGGAGGGGAGTGTTGAACCGTTGGAGAAAATCTCCATTACAAAGGAGGAAGTGTTAGGTTTGTTAGAGAATTTAAAGACTGACAAATCCCCAGGGCCTAATGGAATCTATCCAAGGCTGCTCAGGGAGACGAGAGATGAAATCGCTGGGCCTCTGACGCAAATCTTTGTCTCATCACTGGACGCAGGTGAGGTCCCAGAGGATTGGAGGATAGCTAATGTGGTCCCGTTATTTAAGAAGGGTAGGAAGGATAACCCGGGTAATTATAGGCCGGTGAGCTTGACGTCCGTGGTGGGGAAGTTGTTGGGAGAAGATTCTTAGAGATAGGATGTATGCGCATTTAGAAAGGAATAAACTCATTAACGATAGTCAGCATGGTTTTGTGAGAGGGAGGTCATGCCTCACTAACCTGGTGGAGTTTTTTGAAGAAGTGACCAGAATGGTTGACGAGGGAAGGGCCGTGGATGTCGTCTATATGGACTTTAGTAAAGCGTTTGACAAAGTCCCTCATGATAGGCTGGTGAAAAAGGTTGGATCTCATGGGATAAAGGGGGAGGTGGCTAGATGGGTGGAGAACTGGCTTGGTCACAGAAGACAGAGGGTGGTAGTGGAAGGGTCTTTTTCCGGCTGGAGGCCTGTGACTAGTGGTGTTCCGCAGGGCTCTGTATTGGGACCTCTGCTGTTTGTGATTTATATAAACGATCTGGAAGAAGGTGTAACTGGGGTGATCAGTAAGTTTGCGGACGACACAAAATTGGCAGGACTTGCAGATAGTGAGGAGTATTGTCAGAAGCTACAGAAGGATATAGATAGGCTGGAAATTTGGGCAAAGAAATGGCAGATGGAGTTCAATCCTGATAAATGCGAAGTGATGCATTTTGGTAGAAATAATGTAGGGAGGAGCTATATGATAAATGGCAGAACCATAAAGGGTGTAGATACGCAGAGGGACCTGGGTGTGCAAGTCCACAGATCCTTGAAAGTGACGTCACAGGTGGAGAAGGTGGTGAAGAAGGCATATGGCATGCCTGCCTTTATAGGATGGGGCATAGAGTATAAAAGTTGGGGTCTGATGTCGCAGATGTATAGAACGTTGGTTCGGCCGCATCTGGAATACTGCATCCAGTTCTGGTCGCCACACTACCAGAAGGACGTGGAGGCTTTGGAGAGAGTACAGAGGAGGTTTACCAGGATGTTGCCTGGTATGGAGGGGCTTAGTTATGAGGAGAGATTGGGTAAACTGGGGTTGTTCTCCCTGGAAAGACGGAGGATGAGGGGAGACTTAATAGAGGTGTATAAAATTATGAAAGGCATAGATAGGGTGAACGGTGGGAAGCTTTTCCCCAGGTCGGTGGTGACGTTCACGAGGGGTCATAGGTTCAAGGTGAAGGGGGGGACACAGATATCAGAAGGACATATTTTACACAGAGGGTGGTGGGGGCCTGGAATGCGCTGCCAGGCAAGGTGGTGGAGGCGGACACACTGGTAACGTTTAAGACTTATCTAGACAGCCGTGGGAATGGAGGGATACAAAAGAATGGTCTAGTTGGACCAGGGAGCGGCGCGGGCTTGGAGGGCCGAAGGGCCTGTTCCTGTGCTGTATTGTTCTTTGTTCTTGTTCTTTGAGCAGAAATAGGTCATTGCATTTCCACCATCTTGCCTTTTAATGAAGTTCCCCAATCTATCTTAGCCAACTCCTGCATCATATCTTTGTAGTTTCCTTTGTTTTGATTTAGAACCCTGGTTTCAGATTAGACTTCACTTTTCATCCTATTGAAGAATTCTGTTGTGTTCTGGTCACTGTTCCCTAAATTACCATGCACAACAAGATTATTAATTAACCCCTTCTCATTGCAAAATACCAAATCTAGGATGACATGTTTTCTAGTTGATTTCTCGACATACTGGTCTAAAATAAATCTCATACATACTCCAGGAATTCATCCACCAGTGTTATTGCTCATTTGGTTTGCCTAATCTATATGTAGATTAAAATCACCAATGATTACTGTAGCACCTTTGTTACATGCATCTCTAATTCCCTGTTCATTCCCACCCCCTACCTTACCACTACAGTTTGACGACCTATATACAACTCCCATTAATATTCTCCACACCTTGTTTCTTCTTCGTTCCACCCAAACAATATATTAGATTTTCTGAGCCAATATCCTCATGCACTGTTGCATTCATTTCATCCTTGACTAACCATGCCAGTCCACTACCTCTTGCTTTTTGCCTGTCCTTCTTAAATATAGAGTACCCTTGCATATTCAGTTCCCAGCCTTCATCACCCTGCAATCATATCTTGCCTGTTTATCTCAATTTACCCTGTTAATTCGGCTACCTTATTGTGAATGCTCCATGCATTCAGGTACTGTGCATTTAGACCCGTTTGTTTAAACATTTTTACAATTTTTGTACTATGGCCCTATTTGCTGCTAGCCCTTGTTTCCTCTGCCTACAGCTCTGTGTGACTAGCAACCTCATCTGAAGAGGGTGGGCATTGCTGGTATATGTAGAAGAATGAGAAAGGAACCTCAAGTGGAAGTTGCCTCTGAAGACTTTAGAAAGTTTAATGATGAAGTCAGAGCATCATTTGAGGAAGGGTTACTCCTCCACAGGATGGCACTTGACCACAGCTGTGGTTGCCTGGGAGATTGGAAGGGGACGAATTGTAGGAGGCATAACTGCAACCCCCCCTCCCTGCCTGATCTGCCACTGGAGGTCCCCTCCATGCTTTGAACTTAGTGGGAGGGCCTGTTTGCTATTTGGAAAATTCCAGATGAGTGTCCTCAATAGGCACTTCAATTGCCATCAATGGCTCCTCATCGCTGGTGGAATGCTAACACTCTAGAAGCAGCCTCACTAAAAATAAGCTGGAGATGAGAGTATGATGGTAAACCTTGTGCTGACTGGTAGCACAAAATTGTGCTAATGTCAGACCCCCTGTCTTCAATGAAAATCCAGTCCAAGCTATTTGTCTCTCTCCCCTTTCCTTATTCCTGTTATAGTTTCTCCTGTCCCATACTGTAAAGAACTGAAGCTTGCTTTCACTGATCTCTTCCTCTTTACAAATCTATAGAAACTTTCAAAATTAGTTTTTATGTCTCTTGCTATTTTACGCTAATATTCTCTTTTCCCTTCTTTATCAGTTGCTTGGCCATTCTTTGCTAAATTCTTCCAATCATCAGGATTCTTACTCTTTGGCAAGATCATAACCTTCTTCCTTAATATCTTTAATTTGTCTTGTTAGTTACAGTGCATTTTTCCTGTGGACTTTTTATTCCTTAAGGGAATGTGTTGCGTTCCTCGTTTCAAACTTAACTAAACCACTTCTCAACTAAAACACTTCTCAGATCAGTGTAAAATGAATCATTGTGGGCCTGAACTACTACAAAGTGGCAATCAGAGTTGAAATGAGATCAGACCTGGAGAGGCAAATGCGATTCAGCATATTTTGAGATTATCACTAAAACAGACATGTCTTCTGATTTGCATAAAGCTTTTATTGTAATCATTTTGAAAGACTACTTGATCTAGTCAGTTGATAACTGTAAAAAAACAGTCGCAAGCCTGAGGATTGGGAGTGTTTTATGAACCAGCAGAGGGCCACCAAAACTAGATGAAATGGAAATAACTCAATGCGAATAAACTAGCCAGAAATATAAAGACAGGTTGTAAGAACTTTCATAAGTATATAAAAAAGGTAAAGTCGCCATAGTCCCAGATGATCATAGGCGGCTGCTCCCCATTTGAGGGGGGAGAGCTGACTGGTGGTGATTTTAACCTGAGGATCACCACACCTCAGGCAAGGAGCAAAGCTGAGAAGGCGGGGACCTTCATGAATAGCCTCAGCTGGTATGGAAATTGAATTGACATGGTTGGCATTACTCTGCATCATGAACCAACTGTCCAGTCAACTGAATTAATTGACCGTCCCCCAACGTAAAAGTGTATAAGTGTACAAGTATTTAAAGAGCAAAATAAAGCGAAAGTGAACATTAGCCCCTTAGACAGGAGAAGTTTGGTTTTGTCAAAACGCAGAAGGGGGCCATTTTGCCCATCGTGTCTGCACCAACTTTTCAAACGAGCATCATGGCTAAGTGCCTTTTCCCTGTATACCTGCATGTTGGTTCTATTCAAATAATTGATGCCCTCTTGAATGCCTTGATTGAACCTGTTTCCACCACACTTCTAGAAGGTGTATTCCAACCCGATCATTGTGTGAAAAAGTTGTTCTCCCATTCCATTTGCTGCTATTGTAAACAGTTTAAATGTGTGCACTCTTGTTCTTGATCCTTTTACGAGCTTAAACAGTTTCTCCCGATCAACTCTGTCCAGCTCCCTCATGCTTTTGAACATCTCTATCTAATCTCCTCTTAGCCACCTTCTCTCCCAAGTAGAACAGTTCCAACTTCTCCAATCTATCCTCATAACTGAAGTTTCTCATCCCTGGAAGCATCCTTGTAAACCTCTTCTGCACTTTCTCCAATGCATTCACATGTTTCCTACAGCGTGGCACCCAGAAGTATAGACAATATTCCAGCTAGTGTCTTGTACAAGTTCAGCATAGTACAAGAGCAAGGAGACTACGCCCCTATTGATGATGTTCAGAATACTAAAGATTAATTAACTATTAACTCCACCTGTCCTGCCACCTTCAATGAGCTACGCAAATATGCACCCAAGTCTCTTTGCTCCCACACCCCTTTTAGACTTTTGCCCCTCAATTTATGTTGTCTCTCCATGTTCTTTCTATCAAAATGCATAACCTCCCCTACTCTGCATTGAACTCCATCTGCCACCTATCTGCCCACCCAAATGTCCTTTGGAAGTTCTACTCTGTCCTCTTCACTGTTAACAATACTTCACATCCTTCCGATAATGTGGCGACCAGAATTGCACACAATACTCTAGCTGTGGCCTCACCAAAGTTCTATACAACTCAAACATGACTTCCCTGCTTTTGTAATCTATGCCTTGATTAATAAAGGCAAGTGTCCCATATGCCTTTTTCACAACCCTATTAACATGCCCTTCCACTTTCAGAGATCTGTGGACAAACACGCCAAGGTCGCTTTGTTCCACAGAACTTCCTAGTGTCCTACCATTCATTGAATACTTTCTTGTCAAATTACTCCTTCCAAAGTGCATCACCTCAAACTTTCAGGGTTAAATTCCATCTGCCACTTATCTGCCCATTTGACCATTGCGTCTATATCTTGTAGCCCAAGACACTCCGCCTCACTGTTAACCACCCGTCCAATCTTTGTGTCATCTGCAAACTTAGTAATCCTACCCTCCACAAAGTCATCAATGTAATTTATATAAATGATGAATAATAGGGGGGCCAACACCTGATCCCCACCTGATCCCAGATCCCTGTGGTATGCCACTGGGCACTGGCTTCCAGTCAGTAAAGCAGTCTTCTGTCATCATTTGTCTCCTACAACTGAGCCAGTTTTGAATCCACTTTATCAAGTTACCCTGTATCCCATGTGCATTTACCTTCTTTACAAGTCTCCCATGTGGTACCTTGTCAAAGACTTTGCTGAAATCCATATGAACTACATCAACTGCACCACCCTCATCTACGCACCTGGTCACCTTCTCAAAAATTCAATCAAATTTGTTAGGTATGACCTCCCTCTGACGAAGCCACGCTGACTCTCCCATGAAGAAAGGCTCGGCTTCTATCCATTGGCATTTAGAGGAATAAAAAGTGATCCTATCGAAACACGCAAATGATGTTTCCTCTTGTAGGGAAACTCAAATTAGGGGAAATCATGCTCTCAGCCTTGGGTGATGTCATTTTTGGGAGGAAGAAAAAACTGTGGGCAGGTCGGGTGACAGGAGTTTTGGGAGTTGGAGGTTAGAAGCAGTCTCTGTTTTTTTTTAGATTCTGTTGCTTTCCCTTTTAACACCAAGAGAATTTTTTTCTGAGTTGTTAATCTGTTGAATTTTCTTCAGAAAGTAGTGGAGGCTTGGTCTTTGAATATGTTCAAGACTCGGTTAGATGGATTTTTGATAGAGAAGGGAGTTCAGGGTTATGGGGGTACGACAGGAAACTGGAGTCGGGA
Organism: Mustelus asterias; assembly: GCF_964213995.1. NCBI lineage: Eukaryota > Metazoa > Chordata > Chondrichthyes > Carcharhiniformes > Triakidae > Mustelus > Mustelus asterias. Next base: position 174,836,044 of record NC_135801.1, on the reverse strand, counting down.
CCCTAATCCAATCAGCCGTGATCTTTCTGAATGGCAGAGCATTTTAAACTTTAAACAGAAAATAGACATGGGTGTCAGATTAGCCATGACCCTGTGGAATAGTGGAGCGGTCTGGATGGTTTATCAGGGGCAGGCCGAATGGCCTACTACTCCTCCTATGTTCTTATGTTTTCTTATGGCACTCCATCCCAATTCATTCCCAATGGGCAGCATGGTGGCACAGTGGTTAGCACTGCTGCCTCACAGTGCCAGGGACCTGGGATCAATTCCGACCTCTGGTCACTGTCTGAGCGGAGTTTACACGTTCTCCCCGTGTCAGCGTGGGCTTCCTCGGGATGCTCTGGTTCCCTCCCACAGTCCGAAAGATGTGTGGGTTAGGTTGATTGGCCATGCTAAATTAAACCTAGTGTCAGGGGGATTAGCAGGGTTACGGGAATAGGGCCTGGGTGGAATAGTGGTCGGTACAGACTCGATGGGCCGAATGGCCTCCTTCTGTACTGTGGGATTCTGAATTCAGGTATTCGATGTTAGAAACTCGCTATGTATGTAAATTAAAACAAAATAGTGTTGTTAAAATTATTTTTGTAGTTTTCGCTTGCCTATCAAGAAACTTGTATTCTTCTCAGGTTGAACAATGCACCAATCCAAGGATTCACTCAAGATGTTGGTAACAAAACTACTATAAGAATGAGCTATCCAGAGGGAGCACCAAAATCTCAGCTTGAGTACGATCCTTACATGTTGTTTGTTGCTGTAATGTATAAGCGAGTAGATTTCAGCTGGCTGAAGGCGATGATTAAAAAAGAAAGAGTGGTGAGTAGATTCACTAAAATTTTAACACTTCTTACTGATGCACTATATTTGCAAAAGAACTGTTAAGATCCCCACTGATGTTAGATGCGATGGTATCCCACAACTCAGAAGGGTAACTTGGGACACCAAGTGTGTTTTTCAATTTGGTATAATTTGAGGATAGATACGCATACCAGTGAGGGAAAATATCTAGTCTCCTTGTAACCACTCAAATAAAAGAAGATTTATTAACAGGTAAAACACACAACAAAGGCCACAATACAAAATTACACTTAAACTACCATAATGCTTACACATACAACCCACAGCATGTGAACTGCAGCATTTCAAGAAGGCGGCTCACCACCACCTTCTCCAGGACAACTAGGGATGGGCAATAAATGCTGGCCAGACAGCAATGTCCATGTCCCATGAATAAATTTTTTTAAAAGTACTATGTTTATGATGAAACCCTACAAATGGGATATTCATTCATAAGACGTGATTGAACCATCAGGAGGTAATCTGGTTCTTAAATCTTTATATAGACCTGAAATTGGAAATGGCCCTAATCATAGCCTCAATTGCTTTTTATTAGTTAGAGGACAGCATTTTTTTTTCTCAACTTTTTTTTCTCCTCTAAAACATGATATTGAGCTGAGGATGCATATGGCTACCTGTCATTGATCAGGTAAAGAACACTGCCACTCAAAAGTAGTCACTTGATGGTCTATAAGGAGAGACTGGTGATCTCTTGCTGATCTTTCCTCCTTTGTAGGAAGTGTCTTGCATTTTCTTAGCAGTTGACTACTGCAGTAGTGCCTGCAGCCCTCTTCCAGCCAAAATAGCACAAGTTTCCTCTTACCCATAGCCTGGAACAGATTTGTTTTTTGTCAGGCACAATTTAACTCGAGCCCAAACTTCACATATTCTTTCCTGCTATGTAAATCAGTATAACCTCCTGTGCTGCAATTTTGTCTCCCAATAGTAAACTTTGCTCTTTCAATCATGGAGTAGTGAGTGATATGATGCACATTACTATCAACGGATAAGTAAGAATTCAGTGCAGATTCGTTTATTCATGCACTGTGATTCTGTGATCATGTGATTCAAATAGAAAATATCAATTAATTTGTAAGAAAGAAATATAAATGTTGGCACCTTGCATTCATGTGGAAAATTGTTACCTAATAATCCCATTTTAATGAAGCGAGGCCTAAGCAATATGTAGAGATTGCTGGATTAATGTTATTGGCATAAAAATCATTCTGTAACAATGACTTAGTTATATATAAGGCGATTGTTAAATTATAGATTTTCTTTACCATTTAGTCATTTTGGGAAAGAATTTGGTTCTGGCAGAAAGTGATGGACGAAATACCAATTCAGCCAGCACAGTTTCGAATTCTGAACCCTGAGGTTATAAGAGAAACAGCAGTAGATCTGCTACAGTTACCTGAACCTCGATCAACGCTCTGGGGCTGGGACCAGGTATGAGCTAAATATCCGCTATTTGGCCAACAGATTGTTTTAGAAAAATTTATTTTGGGGAAACGTGGATTTAAGGCAAAATATGATTTGTGGATAGAACATAGAACATAGAAAGCCACAGCACAAACAGGCCCTTCGGCCCACAAGTTGCGCCGATCACATCCCCACCTCTAGGCCTATCTATAGCCCTCAATCCCATTAAATCCCATGTACTCATCCAGAAGTCTCTTAAAAGACCCCAACGAGTTTGCCTCCACCACCACCGACGTCAGCCGATTCCACTCACCCACCACCCTCTGAGTGAAAAACTTACCCCTGACATCTCCTCTGTACCTACCCCCCAGCACCTTAAACCTGTGTCCTTTCGTAGCAACCATTTCAGCCCTTGGAAATAGCCTCTGAGAGTCTACCCTATCCAGACCTCTCAACATCTTGTAAACCTCTATCAGGTCACCTCTCATCCTTCGTCTCTCCAGGGAGAAGAGACCAAGCTCCCTCAACCTATCCTCATAAGGCATGCCCCCCAATCCAGGCAACATCCTTGTAAATCTCCTCTGCACCCTTTCAATGGCTTCAACATCTTTCCTGTAATGAGGTGACCAGAACTGCGCGCAGTACTCCAAGTGGGGTCTAACCAGGGTCCTATAAAGCTGCAGCATTATCTCCCGACTCCTAAACTCAATCCCTCGATTAATGAAGGCCAGTACGCCTTCTTGACCGCATCCTCCACCTGCGAGGCCGATTTAAGAGTCCTATGAACCCGGACCCCAAGGTCCTTCTGATCCTCTACACTGCTAAGAATGGTACCCTTCATATTATACTGCTGCTTCATCCCATTGGATCTGCCAAAATGGATCACCACACACTTATCCGGGTTGAAGTCCATCTGCCACTTCTCCGCCCAGTCTTGCATTCTATCTATGTCTCGCTGCAACTTCTGACATCCCTCCAAACTATCCACAACACCACCTACCTTGGTGTCGTCAGCAAACTTACCAACCCATCCCTCCACTTCCTCATCCAGGTCATTTATGAAAATGACAAACAGCAAGGGTCCCAGAACAGATCCCTGGGGCACTCCACTGGTCACTGACCTCCATGCAGAGAAAGACCCCTCCACAGCCACTCTCTGCCTTCTGCAGGCAAGCCAGTTCTGGATCCACAAGGCAACAGCCCCTTGGATCCCATGCCCTCTCACTTTCTCAAGAAGTCTTGCATGGGGGACCTTATCGAACGCCTTGCTGAAGTCCATATAGACCACATCCACCGCTCTTCCTGTTGGATAAAGGTTTGCCCTAGACTGTGTAAGTTATATTTTAATGTTTTTGGGAAGTAAAAACGCAGTTCTCGCATTAGAATATTCTAATGTGATTTTTTAAAAAAAAACATATTTGTGCTTTCAGTGTGGGCCAGAGGTCTACTTTTGTATCATTATGATGAATGTTAGATAAACGGGACATTTGATGTGAAATTTTGTTTTAGTAAAACTTTAAAAAGGAAGCCTTACTTTTTGTGACCACCAGGTGTCTCAAATAGCTTTACAGCCAATGAAGTAAGTACCTTTTGAAGTATAGTCACAGCTCTTGTAGGAGTGGATAGTAATGAATATTAACCAAAAACCACTGTCTAATGCTCTGTTCATGGTTCTGCATAATCTCAAGACTACTTCATCCCTTTCCAGTGTTAATGTATTAGACAGTTCCTGTATCATGACTACATCTCTAAGGATTCTGAATCACCAGAAGAGCGCCTTCATCCCCAATCTCCTCCAGTGTAATCATTCTGTGCTTCTGCAACTTCTCCTAAATTGTTTAAAATTCCACCTATCTACCCAAGGGCTGCCCTTCACTGTATCCTTTCCAGTGCCAGATTCTCTCCCGTTGTGTGACCAGACTGTGCTTGGGGTAGGTTCAGATCTATACTCTGCACAAACTTGGCCACTTCCTACGATTTGTGTTGTCTTCCTGCGACTGAATATCCCATTTGACCTTTTTACAGCTATAATACACACTGATTATATCCAACAGTCCTCCCAAACTGATCAGCTGTGTTGTGTTCTAAAAATAGCACAATTTAGTTTGCACTGAAGCAAAATACTGTGGGTAGTGGAAATCTGAAGTATAAACAGAAATACACAGGTCTGACATCATCTGTGCAGAAAGAAACAAAGTTGACATTTTAGTCCTGTAACCTTTCACCAGTTCTATTAACCTGAAATGTTAGCTGTTTCTCTCTGTTTCTACCATTTAGTTTTCTATTGTCATTGCTAACTATACTTTCTCAATCTCTTGACATTACTTCCACCCCCCCCTCATTAAATGGTAACTGGCATTTATCAGCCCAATCTCCAAATCTCTGCAGGCAATTCTGGTTAATTTAATAAATTAAGCCAGGGTTCTGTTTCCTGTTAATTTCCAATTGATTTGCCTAATACTAAAAATCATTGTCCCGAGCAGTAATCCTCTCAGCATGCCACTTTTTGCATTGATCAGGCTCCAACAATAACCACCCTGTGTTTCCTTTACTTCAATCAATTTTCAATCCATTCATGCTTATCCTGCGTGGCACTTTCTCAAATGTTTTACTGAAATCCAAATAACCAATATCCATTGATTGTTAGCTCAGTGGTAGCACTCCTGCATCTGAATCGGAAAACTATGTTTCAAGGCCGAGGACTTGGAACACACAACCTAACACAGTAATAAGGGGATTGCTTTATTGCCAGAGGCACTGTCTTTCTTATATAGATGATGTGGAGATGCCAGCGTTGGACTGGGATAAACACAGTAAGAAGTCTAACAACACCAGGTTAAAGTCCCAGTTTACCATGCTGTACCATTATCAGCTTTCACTTTTTAGGAATTTTGTGGGCAATTTCTTTTGAGCTGAAGGATGCAGGGCCAAGTCTAACTGATGACAGGCACCCATTATATATCCTATTACAGAAAACTCTGACCTATATAAGAAAGTAAGAAGTCTAACAACACCAGGTTAAAGTCCAACAGGTTTATTAGGTAGCAAAAGCCACGAGCTTTCGGAACAGGCTGTCGTTTCGTCAGGTGGGTGGGAGTTCTGATTACAAACAAGGCACAAAGACACAAACTCAATTTACATGAATAATGATTGGAATGTGAGCCTTTACAGCTAATCAAGTCTTAAAAGTACAGACAATGTGAGTAGAGGAAGCATTTAAGCACAGGTTAAAGAGATGTGTATTGTCTCCAGACAGGACAGCTAGTGAGATTTTGCACATCCAGGCAAGTTGTGGGGGTTACAGATAGTGTGACATGAACCCAAGATCCCGGTTGAGGCCGTCCTCATGTGTGCGGAGCCTGGCTATCAGATTCTGCTCAGTGACTCTGCGCTGTCGGCTGCGCTAACTCGGCCAACGTTGTCTACCTGTTACGCTGCAGGAAAGGATGTCCCGAGGCATGGTACATTGGGGAAACCACGCAGACGCTACGACAATGGATGAATGAACACCGCTCGATAATCACCAGGCAGGAGTGTTCTCTTCCTGTTGGGGAGCACTTTAGCGGTCACGGGCATTCGGCCTCTGATCTCCGGGTAAGCGTTCTCCAAGGCGGCCTTCACGACACACGACAGCGCAGAGTCGCTGAGCAGAGACTGATAGCCAGGCTCCGCACATATGAGGACGGCCTCAACTGGGATATTGGGTTCATGTCACACTATCTGCAACCCCCACAACCTGCCTGGATGTGCAAAATCTCACTTCTTACTGTGTATACCCCAGTCCAACACCGGCATCTCCACAACAGGATCTAATACCCAGACGACAGAACTTCAGCCTAAATCTTAGTACTTCTGTTGCTTGTCTCTCAACCCATAATTCTCATTTGGTCAGGTTTCAGATACCCAGTTTACCATGCTGTACCATTATCAGCTTTCACTTTTTAGGAATTTTGTGGGCAATTTCTTTTGAGCTGAAGGATGCAGGGCCAAGTCTAACTGATGACAGGCACCCATTATATATCCTATTACAGAAAACTCTGACCTATATAAGAAGGTAAGAAGTTTAACAACACCAGGTTAAAGTCCAACAGGTTTATTTGGTAGCAAAAGCCACGAGCTTTCGGAACAGGCTGTTGTTTCGTCAGGTGGGTGGGAGTTCTGATTACAAACAAGGCACAAAGACACAAACTCAATTTACATGAATAATGATTTGAATGTGAGCCTTTACAGCTAATCAAGTCTTAAAGGTACAGACAATGTGAGTGGAGGGAGCATTAAGCACAGGTTAAAGAGATGTGTATTGTTTCCAGACAGGACACCTAGTGAGATTTTGCACATCCAGACAGGTTGTGGGGGTTACAGATAGTGTGACATGAACCCAATATCCCGGTTGAGGCCGTCCTCATGTGTGCGGAGCCTGGCTATCAGTCTCTGCTCAGCGACTCTGCGCTGTCGTGTGTCGTGAAGGCCGCCTTGGAGAACGCTTACCCGGAGATCAGAGGCTGAATGCCCGTGACCGCTGAGGTGTGCCTCAACAGGAAGAGAACACTCCTGCCTGGTGATTATCGAGCGGTGTTCATTCATCCATTGTCGTAGCGTCTGCATGGTTTTCCCCAATGTACCATGCCTTGGGACATCCTTTCCTGCAGCGTAACAGGTAGACAAAGTTGGCCGAGTTAGCGCAGCCGACAGCGCAGAGTCGCTGAGCAGAGACTGATAGCCAGGCTCCGCACACATGAGGATGGCCTCAACCGGGATATTGGGTTCATGTCACACTATCTGTAACCCCCACAACTTGTCTGGATGTGCAAAATCTCACTAGCTGTCCTGTCTGGAGACAATACACATCTCTTTAACCTGTGCTTAATGCTCCCTCCACTCACATTGTCTGTACCTTTAAGACTTGATTAGCTGTAAAGACTCACATTCCAATCATTATTCATGTAAATTGAGTTTGTGTCTTTGTGCCCTGTTTGTAATCAGATCTCCCACCCACCTGACGAAGGGACAGCCTGTTCCGAAAGCTCGTGGCTTTTGCTACCAAATAAACCTGTTGGACTTTAACCTGGTGTTGTGAGACTTCTTACTGTATTAGATCCTGAGGCAGGGTAGGGAACATGGAGTATTTCCAGCTGCAGGGGCTGGCAGGAAAAGGCATCAAATCTTGCAGTCCCAACCTCCTCTACTTTCTCAGAAGACTAAGGAAGTTTGGCATGTCAGCTACGACTCTCGCCAACTTTTACAGGTGCACCATAGAAAGCATTCTTTCTGGTTGTATCACAGCTTGGTATGGCTCCTGTTCTGCTCAAGACCGCAACGAACTACAAAAGGTTGTGAATGTAGCCCAATCCATCACGCAAACCAGCCACCCATCCATTGACTCTGTTTACACCTCCCACTGCCTCGGCAAAGCAGCCAGCAAAATTAAGGACCCCACGCACCCTGGACATTCTCTCTTCCACCTTCTTCCGTCAGGAAAAAGATACAAAAGTCTGAGGTCACGTACCAACCGACTCAAGAACAGCTTCTTCCCTGCTGCTGTCAGACTTTTGAATGGACCTACCTCTCATTAAGTTGATCTTTCTCTACACCCTAGCTATGACTGTAACACTACATTCTGCACACTCACGTCGCCTTCTCTATGAATGGTATGCTTTATGTAGCATGCAAGAAACAATACTTTTCACTATGTTAATACATGTGACAATAATACATCAAACCAAAATTATACAATCGGGTGTTTTGCACCATGTTCCATGGCGGGGCAGGCCTAAAGGTGCTTAGTCTGCTGTCATATCAAGGTCCAGCATCACTGACCCACCAATGAAGAAAGAAGATAGATCTCCTGAAAGTAAAGATGGATTTTTGGGAGCACTTTGGCCGGAAAGTGGACCTCCTGAGAAAGAAGATGGACCTGCAGGAACATTCTGAGGCTTAAAAATAGACTCCTCAGGTCACCAAATCTGGAAGGTCTATCTGTAGATGCTCCCCCTGCTCACTGCTGTGGTGTTCTAGTGTCCAGGGTTGCCATCACCTCCATCCTGAGCTCCAGAGGCAGCCTTAGACCTTGTCCAGGTGAATCGTGCAGAAGTACACCAACTTCGCACCTTGTAATGCATGCGAGTGGTCAATGCTGTTTCTGCAACTCTCAGCAGCTAATCGCATTTACCTGTTCCTCTGCCACTTGCCTGCACCATTTATGCACAAATAACTGCGGCATTAGCCGTAACATTATTTTAATAGCAAATTCTGGCCCATTAAAATGAGACCAAATCTACCTGTTCAGGTGGATGCAGAATATTCCATTTCATTAGTCAAAGAAGTATCGAAACTGTTTCAATGGTATTTAACCAGCAAGTATTGCTCCACCCAATACCAATGCAATAGTATTTATTTGTTAAAACCTTTAGTTAGATTCAAGCTGCACAAAGGTGTTTGTATATTTGGCGGCTGGTTAAGTTCCAACTGTTCCTATTGTGCTTGGAGAGGGCTACAGCGTGAAGAGTAAATGGAAGTAGTAGTTGGTGGTTTGCAACTGAGGGCCACGTAAGGTTAAAAAACTTGTTCAGTTTTAATTTTAGTTGGATATGTTGCAGTTAGTGACAGGACATTGGGGATTGAACATCTTACAACCCTGCCAGAGGAAAACTGGACAGGATAGGAGGTGGAAAGAGATTGGACCGTAGAGAACCAGTTACAGTCCAGATAACTCGGGAATTGGTACAGAAAGAATGTTTAAAGTGACTGAAGTAAAGTGAAATATTGTTCAGAAGAATTCAAGGAAGAGTAAACAAATTGTTCTGAACTAGAGACTATTGCAGGAACCAGATTTAAAATTGGACAGCACATTTCAGAGGTAAATTGAACATTTGCCATTTTACTTGAGTCTGGGATTCGAAAGTTAAAGCAATTGTGAACAGTTTGTACTACAGCAGTCAAGCTAAAGGCGCTGTTGAGAAACCCTGGACTGGATTCACTGTTAAAAGTGGAGCCAGAGACTTTGCTTAAAAGAATCACTTGTAAAACCTGGACAAGACTTTGGAATGCAAACCACTAAGGAAAAGCATTGAGAGTAGAGTGTGGTGTGTTTTTGGGAGTGGAATTGGGAAATTCTCATGGCAATCCTCAGGGATAATTGAGGAGAAATCCAAAGAAACTTACTTGGGTTCAGAGTGGAGTGTGTATTTGACCACAGCCAATCTGTGTGCTTAAAGCAGTGGTTCCCAACCACTGCCATGGAAAGCTTGCAAGTGTGCCATGGCCTGCTGCCAGGATTTGATTTGATTTATTATTGTCGCATGTATTATACAGTGAAAAGTATTGTTTCTTGCGCGCTATATAGACTAAGCATACCATTCATAGAGAAGGAAAGGAGAGAGTGCAGAATGTAGTGTGACAGTCATAGCTAGGGTGTAGAGAAAGATCAACTTAATGCGAGGTAGGTCCGTTCAAAAGTTTGGAGCAGGGAAGAAGCTGTTCTTGAGTCGGTTGATACATGACCTTAGATTTTTGTACCTTTTTCCTGACAGAAGAAAGTGGAAGAAAGTATGTCCGGGGTGCGTGGGGTCCTTGATTATGCAGGCTGCTTTTCTGAAAAGTGTCGGCAGAGTCTAGTTTGGGAGGCTAGTTTGAGTGATGGGACTAGGCTTTGTTCGCGACCCTTTGTAGTTTCTTGCGGTCTTGGGCAGAGCAGGAGCCATACCAAGCTGTGATAGAACCAGAAGGAATGTTTTCTATGGTGCATCTGTAAAAGTTGGTGAGAGTTGTAGCTGACGTGCCAAATTTCCTTAGCCTCCTGAGAAAGTAGAGGCGTTGGTGGGCTTTCATAACTACAGCGTTGGTGTGGGAGGACCAGGACAGGTTGTTGGTGATCTGGACACCTAGAAACTTGAAGCTCTTGACCATTTCCACGTCCAGCTTTGTGCAGCTACTGATTGTAATCATCGTAAATATGAGGTTGTGCCATGGGATTGAAGTATGCTGTGTTACTGAAAAGGTTAGAAACCACTGGCTTAAAGGGACTTTGTGTTACTGAGACTGTTGTAGCTTAAGGTATACTTTGTAATCTGTGTTCTTAAAATATGTGTATTAAGCTAAGGGAGGAGTAGAGGTGTATTGTATCATCCAATTTTTTCATGTTTAACAATTTTTTAATTATTAAAACTAATTAGCGATCCTGTAACTCTGTTCCTCCTCTTTTTATAAAAGAAAATGAAACGTTATGGTTTTTTGAGCCAGGGTTCCATTCTGTTGTCTTCCCATCCAGTTACAACATCAACTGGGGTAGTAATATATTGGACTCAACAATAACTGTTTCTCTCTCCACAAATGCTGCCAGACCAGCTAAATTTAGCCTGTCGAGATATCTCTGCCTTTTCAATAGCTTTTAATTTTTAAATGGGTGGCACAGTGGTTAGCGCTGCTGCCTCACAGTGCCAGGGACCCGGGTTTGATTCCCGGCTTGGGTCACTGTCTGTGCAGAGTCTGCACGTTCTCCCCGTGTCTGCGTGGGTTTCCTCCTACGGTCCGAAAGACGTGCTGGTTAAGTGCATTGGATATGCTAAATTCTCCCTGTGTACCCGAACAGGCGCCGGAGTGTGGCGACTAGAGGATTTTCACAGTAACTTCATTGCAGTGTTAATGTAAGCCTACTTGTGACAATAAATAAGCTTCAATAGAATATATTGTTTCTTCACCAATGCTCAGACATAGTCCTCATCCAATTTCATTGGTACCTGCATTTGCTTTGTGCAAGCTTGATAAATAAAGCTTGTTCCACTCAGTTCCACTAATGTGTCATTCTCAGTTCCACTAATCCCATTCTCAGAAGAGCCCTTCTCTCTCTTTCCATCTGACAAGTGTAAGAACATCAGTCAACTTTACTGTCTCTGAGATCATGAAAAAGCACACACTGTTCTTCCAACAGTAAGGCTTTTGGACTATTTTGTTGCAGTTGCAACTCCGTGGTGCAATTGTTTCCAAATCACATAAATGAACCTCTTATCCCATTTTGTTTTGGTTGAATTATTGACTTTTGCAAAAAAATAGTGTCAGCAACTTTTACCTTTTGTAAAAAACAACTCGTGTTGTTGTGTTAATGGATGTTTGTCTCCACTTAGTGGTCATTTACTGAATTGCAGGTTTATTGTAGAATCGTCACAATCAAAGAATTCCTACTGTGCAGAAGGAGACCATTTGGCCTGTCGAGTCTTCACTGACTTGCCAAAGAGAGGACTCACTCTGCTTTATCCCGTAACCCCATGCATTTAGCCCACTAATTCCCCTTTTCTACACATCTTGGGGTACTAAGGGACAATTTAGCATGGCCAATCCACCTAACTGCACTGTGGGAGGAAACCAAAGTACCCGGAGGAAACCCACACAGACACAAGGAGAATGTACAAACTCCACACAGTCACCCAAGGCCAGAGTCGAATCCAGGTCCCTGGCATTGTGAGGCAGCAATGCTAGTCACTGCCACCTGGAATTTCTTGAAAATGTGTGTACAACATTATTCTAGTGCAGAGGTCCCAGGGAATTAATATATTAGTTTTTAGACCACAGAATTTCCTGCGTCATTTGCACTGCTTCAGAGAGTTATTCTGATCCAAGTAGAAGTTGATTGTAATAGGTTTACCCAATTCAAAACAGCATCAGTAACAAATTATTCATGCTAGTTTTCTGGTTTCTCAGTTGCAGGCTGGTTAAGAAAGTCTTGCACATGTCTTTGTCATTGGGACGGAAATGGCCCAAAATGTTTGTTTTTATGCTTTTATTGAAGTTTATGTAAAAATTCAATTCCCTTCAGGTCAGAGACTTCTGCAGGATTTTCTCTGGATCGGGATAAGATTGTAAGAAATAAAAGCAGGAGCAGGCCATTCGGACAACCGAACCTGCTTCGCCATTCAGTAAGATCAAGGCTGATCAACTCCCTTGTAGTCCAAAAATCTGTCTAACTCAGACTACAATATATTCATTAGCCCAGCCTCCGCTGCTCTTTGGAAGAGAATTCCAAAGATTAATGTTAAGGCATAGAACAGTACAGCACAGAACAGGCCCTTCGGCCCACGATGTTGTGCCGAGCTTTATCTAAAACATGTGAGAGAAGGAATTCCTTCTCATCTGTCTTAAATGGGAGACCCCTAAAGTTTAAACTTTTGCCCCACGCTCTAGATACTCCCCCCACAAGAGGAAGCAAGCCCCCTCAAATGGTTGTAAATTGGGAGAGGGGAGTGTGCAGCGGGACCTGGGTGTCCTTGTGCACCAGTTACTGAAGGGAAGCATGCAGGTGCAGCAGGCAGTAAAGAAGGCAAATGCTATGTTGGCCTTCATTGTGAGAGGTTTCGAGTACAGGAGCAGGGATGTGTTGTTGCAATTATACAGGGCCTTGGTGAGGCCACACCTAGAGTATTGTGTGCAGTTTTGGTCGTCTTTTCTGAGGAAGGATGTTCTTGCTCTCGAGGGAGTGCAGCAAAGGTTTACCAGGCTGATTCCGGGGATGGCGGGACTGATGTATGAGGAGAGATTGAGTTGATTTGATTTATTATTGTCACATTTATTAGCAAAAAGTGAAAAGTATTGTTTCTTGCGTGCTATACAGACAAAGCATATCGTTCATAGAGAAGGAAGCGAGAGAGTGGAGAATGTAGTGTTACAGTCATAGCTAGGGTGCATTGACTAGGTTAGGGTTGTTTTCGCTGCAGTTCAGACGAATGAAGGGGGATCTCATTGAGACTTATAAAATTCTAACAGATCTAGACAGGATAGATGCAGGGAAGATGTTCCCAATGGTGGGGGAGTCCAGAACCAGGGGTTACAGTCTGAGGATTCAGGGTAGACCATTTAGGACGGAGGTGAGACATTTCTTCACCCAAAGAGTGGTGAGCCTGTGGAATTCATTACCTCAGGAAGCAGTTGATGCCAAAACATTGAATGTATTCAAGAGGCGGCTGGATATAGCACTTGGGGCGAATGGGATCAAAGGTTATGGAGAGAAAGCAGGATTAGGCTATTGAGTTGGATGATCAGCCATGATCAAGATGAATGGCGGAGCAGGCTCGAAGGGCCAAATGGCCGCCTCCTGCTCCTATCTTCTATGTTTCTATGTAAATCTTAAAATGTTTCAATAAGATCACCTCTCATTCTGCCAACCTCCTGCAAGTATCGTTCTAATGTGCTCAACCTTCCCTCATAAGACAAACCTTTTAAGCATACCTCTCCTTGGGTAAGGAGATCAACACTGTATACATCACTCCAGGTCAAGTCTTAGTAAATCCCTGTCCGGTTAGACTCTGCATTGCTACAGCTGCAGATGCACTAATCAGTGCCTGAAGGAGTTGCAAATTAGGTCCTGGAAACGCAATGAAAAGCTGTGAAAACAATGTTATTTTTCTTTAATTCTTTAACCTCGATCTTTTTGAACATTGCTGATTATGTAAAGTACTCAAACGTTGGTACTGTGATTGGTGACTTTTATTAGTCTTCGTGCTGTTTGAGTGGTCATTCTCTTCACTGTGCCATTTATAAATAAGTACTTCAATAAATTCTGACATCAGTTCACCACTGTTGAATAGGAATGCACATTGGTCTAACTTATGACATTTGTCACTGGATTGTTGTTGCAAGAGATTCCCAACTGTTGTCATTCTTTTAAGGAATGGTCTCAGAGCTGAAACTTTGGACGGGATTTTCCGGCCACACTCGTCCCAAAACTGGAAAATCCCACCCGAGATCAACAGAGCTTTGTATGGTCTGCCCCCCTGCCTGCTATGATTCCTGCAGCGGACGGGATGGGAAAATTCCTCCCTTTATCTCCATTCCTTTCGACACAGATGCTGCTGAGTAATACCAGCCTTTTCTGCTATTGTGTTATCTTTTTAAATGCTGATTATAGTGGCAATTCTAATAAGCATTTCGCCCCTGCATCTGCCATTTTTTATTTATTTCTTTTGGCTTCCATGTCTTGCATGATATTTTCTGACCAACAGGACAGGCAGGTGGCTGGGTAGTTCCTTGGGGAGAACAAGAATCCTTAACTGTGAGGACCAGCAAGTGGTCCGGTGCCAGCGCTGGGTTTTGTAACGAGCTAGTAAGAGCATAGAGAGTCAGTTATCTCAGCTGGCTACATGACTAGTGTTGTGCAGAATAATGCCAGCTACGCAAGTTAAATCCCCATACTGTCTGAGGTGGTTGTTAGGGGCCGGCCTCCTTGCCTTGTGACAGAGGGATATAATGGCATGAGTCACGATTAGAAACCCACGGACAATGAGTGCTCGTGAAAAGAGAATAAAGCCTCTTTTATACAAAAGAGGTTGATGCAACAGCGCCATCTTTCTGTTCCGATTAACCGTTTGAAGAACAGCATATTCTCCTGGTGTCCTCACCAACATTGTTCCCTCAACCAATACCTCTGTAATAGAACCATCAATTACCCCTTTGTGGCATCTTGCTGTTTGTAAATGGCTGCATAATTTGCTTACATAACAGTAGACACTACACTTAAAAATAATTAGCCGTATCTGAAGCATTCTTGAGACATGATGAGCTACTATCCAACAGTATACTATATCTCACCAATCCGAGAGATGTGTGAAAATGGTTATTCTGAAAGATCTGTTTGCGATATATGGAACACGTTGAGCGTTTCATCAGTCAAATGTCTCTTTTTACCTTTAAACTGAAGTTGCACTGTCTGCAAGGGTGGTGGAAACTGATTCTGTAGTAACTTTTTGAAGGGAAATGGTCAAATAGTTGAAGTGGAAAAATTTATTATAGGGGACAGATCCAGGGAGTTGGATGGCTCTACCATGGAACTGGTGCAGGCACAATAGACCAAATGATCTCTTGTCTTCTATGATTGTCAGCTGAATTGATATCTGCTGAGAAACTGTATTGAGGATTACTTGACTTGCTTTCCCCTCCAAGAGAGAACTTGTACAAATATAACCTCAACAATTCCATTGACAGCCTGCTCTGTAAGTTTGCACTAAAATCAATATGCATTGTCTTGTGCTGACTGTCTCTGGTCTCCAACAATTTGGATGTTGTGGTTGTAAGGCCAACTGTGTGCAACATCAGCTGATCTAAAACTAAGGAAAATTGTGTGGGTATGTGTTGATTTAGCTGATGTATATTATAATTGAAATATGAATGTATAAATGTAGTTTTAAGTTTAATTAAAGTTAACTTTTGAAACTTTCCATCTCCCTTGGATTGCAAATGTTACACCTTTGTCCAAAAGCATATCAGATGCGGCTAATCGGTTTAACACCAGTGGGGGAGGCTTTTTGGAGTCAATAATCTGGGACAAAATCATTTGGTGCTTGTTAAACTATGGGTAATAAATGGAAATCAGCATGGATTTATTAAAGACAAATCATGTTTGACTAACTAGATGAAATAATGTCAAGTGGGGTTGTGTATGGACATTCAGAAGGTAATATAATACCATATGATAGACTTGTCAGCCATGTTAAAATCTGTAAGGTTAAAAGGCTGGGGCTTAGGACTATAGACTCCCTATAATGCAGAAGGAAGTCCATTCAACCCATCAAGTCTGCATCGTCTCTCCGAAAGAGCATCTTGCTCAGCCCCCCACTGGATTGTTGTTGCAAGAGATTCAACCCATTTGGTAGTGCATTTACCATGGCTAATCCACCTAACTTGGTGCTGAGAGGCAGCAGTGCTAATCACTGTGCCATCGTGTCACCTTCCTTCCCAGTGGCCAAATAAAGCCCTTGAGCAATGGACTTTCTATCCAGGGGAGGCTGCTCAGCAAGTCTTGCTCATGTTTTTTAACCCATCGCTGAATTGTCTGCATAGGTCCCAGTGGCCACCGCTCCTCATGCCGTTTCTGGTACTGCCCCCTGTTGGTAATTGGCTGGCAGTTCTGGGGAGAAGATTTCCACCCCACTGAAAGTTTAATTCAGTGTGAGGCTCAATGTTGTCCAGGTAATTGCCTGATTGAAATAAATAGCATAAGGCCTCCTGAGGAAAGATGATGCAGTACTCCACTGGTTCTCCAAATAATGGGCAAGACTCTCATTACTGCAATTATATTCCACCCTATCTGTGAAATTTTAAATTGTAGAAAATAGTGAAGTAGCTGGGCAGACTTACACAATACTTAGAGGTTCTCCTTGTTTATGTGCTGTGTTTTTCCTTTATTTTCCCCAGTAAGGTACCCAGCCGCCAGCAGCTGTTGTGGTGTATTTGGTTCCTGCCCTTTCTTACTCTGATCTTTGTCTCTCCAAGGAAATTGCATAGCCTGTGGTGGATGCCAAATGTTATGGTGCTTTTTGGTGAATATGGGACCGGTTTTATTGACCAGCTGACATGTTCTTCTTGGCTTGTTTGTTATACTTGTGTTCATTGTTGAAGCAACCATACACAATTTCAGGCTTTGTATTACTGTCCTAATATGGCACTAGACTTTATTTATAAAAATAAATTGGTCTTGCATTAGTAACATGAATGTTATCTGATTTATATTTTAGAATATTCCTACATTGGGAGTCAGTGCTGTTGTCCTGGCTACACATTTATGCGATGAGGTCAGCTTGGCAGGATTTGGATACAACCTTAGCCAACCACAAACACCATTGCACTACTATGAAAATGTCCAGATGAATGCTATGAAAGCCCAAACTATGCACAATGTGGAAATTGAGAGGAAATTCCTGCAAGATTTAGTTAAAGCAGGTGTTGTGACAGACCTCAGTGGAGGGATTCACTGCAAATTTTGCAATTGGGAAAAAGTATGACCTTTTGAAGTTTACAGTTCCTTTAAAAATAAAAGTGTTCTTCCAGAGTCGAGACATTTGAGGCCCATTAGCGAAGTTCTTTTCTGTACTGCCAATAAGGAAACATTGTGATTCTTGCATGAGCCTACTGAAGACTTGCAGGATTTTTCAATCATTTTATTAAATGTAGAAGTGTAACTTTAAAAGTAAATATGTGACGAGCTGACTTAATTTGGACATTAAGCTAAATTAGAGTCAGTAATGTAACTGAGGCTTTTGAATATTTATAGGTTAAATTGAGATTGCAATGGCCACTGCATATCATCCTCTGAATTTTAAAACTACATGTCCCTTGAATGTTGCTCGTGGACATTAAGCCCAATTTAATATTATTGTAATAATTTGGAAATGCTTTGTTTAAATTGCACTAATGAAGTTGGCAACTTGCAAAACATACTTTGGATGTAAACTTAATAATTGTTCTGGAGAAAGGCATTTCCAGTGCTTTGGAAGATACAAGACAATTTAAATTATGTGTAATTCTGCAGATGTTATGTATTTGATTTTTGAAACAGTGCATGTCTTTTTGATGACGTAGAACGGAATTCTTCATAGCTATCAATGCTTATCTGCCTGTCACGCTTCTCAGGTGGCAATTCTAGTGGTCGAGAGGAACAAGTTAAATTTACTGTATGAAAATGGTACCATACAAGCTGATGTATGGCAATATCAAATATTCATTCCCCCCACAGAATGATGTTGATTTTGTTATATAAATACTATGGAGATGAAGGTGGATTTCAACAATATTGAAGAGCAGCAGTGAACTGATGGCCCATTTACACCTTACTTAATTTTTCCTTTAAAGAATATCAGATGTTCTAACAGGTTAAAAGATTCTCTGTCGCCCATTTTATGTTACTGATGAAATCAGCTGCAGGCTTGTGTTGTTGAGAAGTTTTGAAAATTTACCAAAGACATCTAGTGGGATGATGGTTGGCACTTGGTGTGTAGAATATGAGATGACACACAATGCTACTTTCAAAAGAAGTGTCAGTTAATTGAATCTTAATTGTGTAGAGTTGGTCACAGATGTGTTTTAATATGTGATGTATATTATGGTAAAACACGTCTGGTTATTTGTATTTTGTAATGTACAGACATGTAGCCAATTGATTGTGCTGCTTAAACTCATACCAAATGTCTTATTGATTTACAAAATTTTGTTTTATATTTTTCATTCCAGAGATGAATGGTTGCATTTTGAGTGGAAGGTGCTAGTGATTCTATTTTAAATAGTTAGGCTTGGAGAAAAATAGGTAATATTTTGGGTAACTTGTTTGTTTGGCTCAGGCACTGTCGATCCTATTTCTACTTTTGCAGTTATAATTTGTGTAAGTGATTCATTCGCATTGGAGCCATAAAATTCTGGTCAGTTTGACAGGATTTAGCTAATTTGAGTACTGTATAACCTAAAAGATTACTGTTTCACTCAATGAAATATATGTTCCTCTTTTTCCTGAAGTTAGCAGAAAAGACAACAATTTGCTGATGCAAGCAGATGAAAGGAAATCTATTGCAATATATTTATAATAAGTGTTCTGTATAACTGTTTTTATATAGTACAGTGAGATGTTATTACTGGAACCAATACACATGGGAAAGCTACTAATGCTGATGCACCAAAATATTTTGTAAAGCATCAACTAATTGGCCTTCGGTTATAATCTGGCAGAAATAAATAAAGAAGAAGTGTACGTAAAGAAAGAAAAATCCATATAGGCAAGACCTGAAAAGATTGTCTCTTTTGACTCTATTTAAGCAAAAGCTGTGAGATCTTTGCTGGTTTGGGCCCAGTGTTTCACCATGTTTTCTATTTAAAATAAATCTTGTGCATCACACTGTTAATCTTATTATGGTTTGTAAAGCATTATCTCACAGTTGGGATAGACAGGTTATAAATGTTCATTTGGCCTATCAAATAATGCTTCAGTGTAAAGATTGTATCAATGAGCAAAATACCTGAAGAGTCAAATAGTGATAGATTGCTGTTCAGGGAGACTTGCAGGACCAATTCCATGGTAATGTTTAATTTTTGTTTCTGTTTCAATAGAAGTTGCAAGTGAATGCTTCTGACGGAGCTTCCTGCAATCGGTGATCCTATAATGATGTAAAGCTGATAAGAATGTCTATAGCTGCTGTTATGCTAATGTTAAAATTGTTAATTTTTGAAATTACCCCAGTTTTATTTGGGCAGGGAGGTGGATGTGGATTGTTGGTTGGAGCGACATAATATTTTAAATTTTTGGACCCAATTATGTGATCCAATGTCGTTTTGACTGTATAGCAAGCACTCTATTACAGAAATTGTAAGTTTGTTTTGCCTCACAACTGGTTTTCATTGTAAAATTGTTTTTGTAGATATAAGATGTGAAATTATTTTGGATAGTAAATTGAACTTGAGAATAATTAGTGTTTGTCCATTTAGCATAGCCAATTCACCTAACCTGCACATCTTTGGACTGTGGGAGGAACCCGGAGGGAACCCACACAGACACAGGGAGAATGTGCAAACTCCACACGGACAGTGACCCAAGCTGGGAATCGAAACCGTGTCCCTGGTGCTGTGAGGCAGCAGTGCTAACCACTGTGCCACCGTGCTGTCCCATGCCAATCCAGATGCCTCTTGAACGTTCTTATAGAATCTGCTTCCACCATCACCTCCGGCATCGCGTTCCAGGCATTAATCACCTGCTATGTAGAAAAACTTGCCCCTTGCGTCTCTTTTAAACTTCTCCCTCACTTTCAACCTATGTCCCCGAGTAATTGACCCTTTGACCCTGGGAAAAAGCCTCTGACTATCCACTCTATCCAAACCTGTCATAATCTTGTAAACCTCTATCAGATCCCCCCACATCCTATGACAGTCCAATGAAAACAATCCAAGTTTGTTCAACTTTTCTTTGTCCATATCCTCCAAACCAGGCAACATCCTCGTAAATCTCTTCTGCACCTTTTCCAATGCATCAACATTCTTCTGGTAGTGTCGCAACCAGAATTGTACACAATACTCCAAATGCAGCCTAACCAAAGTCTTATACAACTGCAACATGATTTTCCAATTCCTATACTTAACACTCTAACCAATGACGGCCAGCATGTCATATGCCTTCTTGACCAGCTTGTCCACCTAACTTCAGGGAACTGTGGATCTGCACGCCGATATCCCTCTATGCTAATATCTCTAAGGACTCTACCATTTACTGTATACTTTCCTTCTGCAGTAGACCTTTTCAATTTGCATCACTTCACATTTGTCCTGGTTAAATTCCAACTGCCATCTTTCGGCCCAGGTCTCCAGCTGATTTATATCCTGCTGTATCCTCTGACAATCCTCCTCACTATCCCCTACTCCCCCAATTTTTGTATCATCTGCAAATTTACTAATCAAGACCACCTACATTTTCTGCCAAATCAACAGCAAAGGCCCCAGCACTGATCCTTGTGGAATGCTGCTTGTCTTAGACCTCCGGTTGAAAGATTACCCTCCCACTGCTGTTACTCTGCTTTCAATTCCCAAGCTAGTTTTGTATCCATTTTACCAGCTCACCTCGGATCCCATATTACTTCACCACTGTATCAGCCTGCCATGAAGAACCTTACTGAAGGCTTTACTAAAGTCCATGTGTACAACATCCACTGCCCTGCCCTGGTCAATCTTTCTTGTCACTTCCTCAAAGAACTCAATCAAGTTCGTGAGAAACGACCTCCCCTTCATAAAACCATGCTGCCTATCGCTAATGAGCCTATTCTCTTCCAGATTTGAGTAATCCTCCCCTAAGAACCTTCTCCAATACTTTCCCCACCACTGATGTAAGGCTCACAGGCCTGTAATTTCCCGGATTGTCTCTTCTGTCCTATTTAAACAGAGGAACAATGTTAGCTACCCTCCAATCCTCTGGTACCTCGCCCGTGGCTAAAGGAGATACAAAAATTTTGGCCACGGCCTCTGCAATTTCTTCCCTCGCCTCTCTCAGTATTCTGGGATAGACGCAATCCTTAACTTTTTTCAAAACCTCCACCCTTTTTATATTAACATGTCCTAGAATGTCAACATCCTCCTTTCTACACTCTCAATCCACCACATCCTTCTCCTCTGTGAATACTGATGCAAAGTACTCGTTAAGGACCTCGCCCACCTCATCTGGCTCCACACACAAATTCCCTCCACTGTCCTTGACCTACCCTTTCCATAGCTACCCTCTTCCTCCTTATGTACACATAAAAAGCCTTGGGATTCTCCGTCTTCCTGCCTGCCAAGGATGTTTCACTGCCCCTTTTTGCCCTCCTAAATCGCTGATTAAGCTCTTTCCTGCTATCTTTGTATTCCTCAAGAGCCTTATCCATTTTCAGTTTCCTGAAATTTATGTATGCCTCCTTTTTCACTGAGCTCACAATCTCTTGTCATCCAGGGTTCCCGAATCTTGCCATCCTTTATTTTTACAGGGACATACTTCTCCTGAATTGTTAACAACTGATTTTTTAAAAGACTCCCACATATCAAATGTGGATTTGCCCTCAAACAGCCACCCCCAGTCTACATTCCCTAGCTCCTGCCCAATGCTGTTGTAGTTAGCCTTCCCTCAGTTTAGTACTTTCACTCTGGGACTACTTCTGTCCTTTTCTACAAGTATCTTGAAACTTATAGAATTGTGATCACCGTTCCCAAAATGATCCGCTACTGAGATATCAATCATCTGTCTGGGCTCGTTTCCCAGAGCCAGGTCTAAGATAGCCCCTTCCCAAGTTGGATTAGAACAAACAAAGAACAATACAGCACAGGAACAGGCCCTTCGGCCCTCCAAGCCCGCGCCGCTCCCCGGTCCAGGATTGAATCCTGAATCCAGGATCCCCGCCCAATTTTCCAGCCTATCTACATACTAATATCCTATCCACCGAGCTGTCCCTCACAGCTACGATGCTTTGTTCATCACAACCTATTTTGGTTTCTCTGCCTTCCACATTGTCCCTTACTGCCTTTTGTTTCTGTCCCCACTTCACTTCCCTCTGACTTCCTCATCGGTTCCCATCCACCTGCCATATTAGTTCAAACCCTCCCCAACAGCACTAACAAACACTCCCCCGAGGACATTGGTTCCAGTCCTGCCCCGGTGCAGACTCTGATTTCTTCTGGTCCCACTTCCCCAGAACTGGTTCCAATGTCCCAGGAATTTGAATGCCTCCTGCTTGCACCGTCTCTCAAGCCACACATTCATTTTAGCTATCCTGATACCCCTACTCTGATTAGCGCGTGGCACTGGTAACAATCCTGAGATTACCTTTTGAGGTCCTACCTTTCAGCTTGTAGGACCTCATCCTGTTTTTTACCTATCATTGGTGCCTATATGCACCACGACAGCTGGCTGTTGACCCTCCCCCTCCAGAATGCCCTGCAGCTGCTCCCAAGACATCCTTGTCCCTTACCCCAGGGAGGCAGCATACCATCCTGGAGTCTCATTTGAACCCGCAGAAATGCCTGTCTATTCCCCTTACAATTGAATCTCCCATCACTATAACTCTGCTACTCTTTTTCCAGCCCTCCTGTGCAGCAGAGCCAGCCACAGTGCCATCAACCTGGCTGCTGCCACCTTCCCCTGGTGAGCTATCTCCCCCAACAGTATCCAAAAAGGTATATATGTTTTAGAGGGACATGACCACAGGGGAACCCTGCACTGTCTTCCTACTCTTCCTCTGTCTGGTGATCACCCATTCCCTATCTCCCTCAGTAATATTTACCCAACTCGCTGACCGTGCTATCCACAACTTCCTCAGCATCACGGATGCTCCAAAGTGAATCCATCCACAGCTCCAGAATCGTCAAGCGGTCTAACAGGGGCTGCAGTTGGACACACCTCTTGCAGATGAAGAGCCAGGGACACCGAAGGTTCCCTGAATTCCCACATCACATGAGAGAAGCATGACATGGGTCTGGGATCTCCTACCATGACTTATCCCTTAAGTGAACTTAACAGCAACAACTGCAATGCCAAGAGAGAAAAAAAAAGAAAAGCCACTAGTCAGTCACCAGCCAATCACTTACCTGCTGGCTTGTGACGTCATGGTTCGATTTCTTTCTACCTCTCACTTACCCTCGAGTCTCCCTCGCAGATCCGCCTCTCTGCTCCTTCCGAAGTGGAAGAAGGAGCCTGAGACTCCAAAAGCTTGTGCTGCCAAATAAACCTGTTGGACTTTAACATGGTGTTGTGAGACTTCTTGCTGTGCCCACCCCAGTCCAACGCCGGCATCTCCACATCATGCCTCCCGAAGTTGAGCATCTCTTTCCCCTCAGCTCCAAATTTTCGATACCCTCACTCCCGCTGCAGTTTCTCTCCCACTGGCGTGTGCAAACTGACTGGTGATGTGCTTGCTAAAACCCCACTGCTTTAAATACAGTTGAGGTTAGCTGGGATGACTCGCACGCACCAGTTTAAAATTCCTAAATGTTCACACCTATTGAGACCCTCATCAGGCTTCAGTTGATTGACAGATAACTGCCACTTAGCTCACTGGGTCAGTTGCTTATTGACCTTTAGACTACTGCATTTAAAGAGAAAAGAGAAACTCTTCCCAATAGTTACCCACTCAGCAGTGTTCAACAGCAACAGCAGAGGAACATGAGTAAATCATTCAGTCTGTCTTTGAGTCTGCTCAGTAATGAGCAAATTGAATGATGGATTACCTGCTTTCAGTAGAGAATATTAGATAAGGAAAGTGATTACTTAATGTCATTTGAGTTCGGATTTTGGGATGAGATTTGTTTCGTAATTAAATACTGTGTATATTTTGCCATGATTTCATGACACAGATCATTAGTCGTTAGTTTGAGTACGTTTTTGATGTCAGTTTCATGTATGAACTGACTGAAGCAAAACATATGGTATTTTCTTCCCTAATGTAGAAAGTGCATAGTCACGGAGAATGCCTTTTGATTAATTTGGGGTATTGACCTGAGCAGAGAGCATTCAATTGAATTGACATCTCTTAATTGTGAACATTGTGCCTGTGACATGTAAGGAATGATTTGTCTTGGACAAACTGATGCAGTTATTTTTATGACAGATTCCAAAACATAGGAATTTAAACCTGATTGTGTAACACTTGATTTGAAACATTGTGGGGGAGCGGGGGTAAGGAAAGAATATTGACATGTACCAATAAATTTCTTTCATACAAAATAGTTTCTGCTAATTTCTTGTCGAGTCCAGATTTTTTTTTTTTTGAACAACCTTTGGTATGAATTAAGCAACCGGGTGAATCATGGAGCTCTCTGAAGTAGGATGCCAACATTGCTGTGCCCATAATTTCCCTGGCATCAGATTTGAGGGGTACCCCAGAGATGCTCAAAGGAGTCCCCCCTCGGAAATTTCCAGGTAAGGCTTCACATGCCAATTGTCCAGAAGGGCTAACTTCCCCTGGACAATTGAGCTGTGCTGGGAACTATCTAACAAATTTAAATCGCTAACTTCGGATAGTTCTGCCGGTTTTACACGTACAGCTACTCTGAAAGAGCTAGAACCACTTTTAACTTCATTGTAACTATTCTAAACACACCCAGATCGAGCACCACATGGGACACTACCACATTCCAGAACCCCCCTCCCCTTCCTGACTAATGAGCCCCGGGATTCCTCTGACCCCGAGCTGCACAGGACTCTTTCCCCCCCCCCCCCCCCGCACTCTAAGAGTGAACCCTACCACTCTCTCCCTAAACCCAAACAGCCAAATCCCATCCACTTACCTGGACACTTATTTCCCCCTGGCCTGTCAGTTCCATTGGACCCGTTAAACCAATCTGCTTTCTGGCAGCCAGTGTAGTAAAAGAAAAGGGTGTAGCCTCTGATTTCACTGGAGTTGCACCGCACTGTGGCCTGTGGGGATTCTTTCACTGCAGGCCCTGAGAAGCTCCAGCCAGCAGAGGCTTGAATTAAGTTTTCCAGAGCGAGTAAGTGCTATTGGAATTCTTTTGAGGATGTAACTAGTAGAGTTGACTGAGCAGAACCGGTGGATGTGGTTTATTTAGATTTTCAGAAGGCTCTCAACAAGGTCTCATAAGACTACTATGTAAAGTTAAAGCACAAGGATTGCAGGTAATGTCTTGAAATGGATAGAAAGCTGGTTAGCAGATAGGAAGCAAAGTTGACGAAAGGGTCTTTTTCTGATTGGCAGTCAGTGACTAGTGGGGTTCTGCAGGGATCTGTGCTAGGACTCCAATTGTTCACAATTTAGAAGAGGGAACTGAATGTATTTATCTCCAAATTTACAGATGATACAAAGTTGGGTGGGAGGATGAGCTGTGAGGCAGATAGAGATACTTCAGTGTGATTTGGACTGGCTGAGTATGTGGGCATATGCATGGCAGATGCAGTATAAGGTGGATAAATGTGACATTATCCACTTTGGTAGCAATAACAGGAAGACAGATTATTACTTGAATGGGTGTCAGTTGAGAGAGTTGGATTCTTGTGAGACCTTGGTGTCCTCACGCATCAGTTGCTGAAAGTAAAAGTGCAGATACAGCAGGCAGTAAAGAAGGCAAATGATATGTTGGCCTTCATAGTGAGAAGATTTGAATATAGGGATAGGGAAGTTTTGCTGCAATTGCACTGGGCCACACCTGGAGTTTTGTGTGCAGTTTTGGTGTCCTTATCTGAGGAAGGATGTCCTCTGCTGTAGAAGGAGTACAGCGAAGGTTTACCAGGCTGATTCCTGGGATGGCAGGTCTGTCATATGAGGAGAGACTAAGTCGGTTAGGATTATATTCACTGGAGGTGAGAAGAGTGAGAGGGAATCTCATAGAAACTTAGAAAATTATAATAGAAATAATGTTCCCAATGGTGGGTGAGTCCAGAACTAGGGGTCATAAGTTGAGGATAATGGGTAAATCTTTTAGAATTGAGGTGAGAAATTTCTTCACCCAGAGAGTGCTGAATATGTGGAATTCACTACCACAAAGTAGTTGAGGCCAAAACGTCTGATTTCAGGAAGAAATTAGATATAGCTCTTGGGGCTAAAGGGATCAAGGGATATGGGGGAATCAGGGTATTGAATTTGATGATCAGCCATGATTATAATGAATGGTGGAGCAGGATCGAAGAACTGAATGGCCGACTCCTGCTTCTAGTTTGTATGTTTCTATGATTTTAGCTCTTGTAATTTCAGTGGGGCCATGACTTGACACAGCTGGGTGGAAGTTGGAGCCCAATTTTATATTTATATTTATATATTTTATCAAACTCTCTCTGAAGTGAACAAAGCATTAAAATATCAAATTAGTTTTTAAAACGTTGCATGGTTTTTCATCTAAGTTTGACAACTGAAGTATTTAAGAGAAGAACTTCATCTCTACGAATGCATTTTAACATTTTTCCATTGAACATTGAAGGCAACTTAATGCAACTAGAAAAGTCCAAACACTTAATTCTTTCCACCTAGAAATGATCTCAGACTGGAGTCCCATACTTAGATCAGCAAGCTCAGACTGGGCAACTTTGACTTTAAATAGATTAACAAGCCAATTCTCAAGTGAACTAGAGATTAAATGATCTTTACAAATCTTACAGAAAGAAGGGGGAGGTCCAATAGAATAAATAGAGGAACATTTAGCAACTTGGCCATAGAACGATAAGCCATGGGGGAAGAAATAGAGGCCTGAAAAAGAATGATTGCAGGTACAAAGTGTAGCCAGGGGCTGGACGAACTGATATTTGGAAAAAAACAGTGAAGCTGCTCACCCTATCACAGGCTCATTGCTCCTGACATTTACTGCTTGCTGTCTCGAGCAGCAAATACAGAGCAAAACCAGTCTGAACGTGAAGCAAAGAGCCATGTCTGCGTTGGTTTCCTCTGGGTGCTCTGGTTTTCTTTCACAGTCCAAAGTTGTGCAGGTTAGGTGGATTGGCCATGCTAAATTGCCCCTGGTGTTCAAAGATGTGTAGATTAGATGGATTAGCAGGGTAAACGTGTGGGCATAGGGCAGGGAATGGGCCTGGAGAAGATGGTCTATCGGAGAATCAGTGCTAACCTGATGGGCTGAATGGTCTTCACTGTAGGGATTCTATGAAAGAGTCTGAGGGAAAGTAATTGAAACATTGGACCAGGACCCCAGCAGTATGTGGGGGCCGAAGGGCGGGCGGCGGGGGGGGGAGGACCCCAGCAGTATGTGGGGGCCGGGGGGAGGGGGGTGGTGGAGGGGAGAGCACCAAGTGGGGGAAACATTGAGGCAAGAGAGAGGTGGCTGGCTTTAGGTACTATAGGCTGTATTTAAGCTGTGCTAGCTTTCTGTGAACTTGAGCCCCATGCTGAGGCACTTAGCCATTCAGCAATACGTTTAACACAGGCTGCACAGCAATTGCAAATTAGCAAGCAACATGAAATTTGCGTGATGTGTGCATTGAAAATTATCAGAGCCATTTAATCATACATTGCCATCCCTACGCCTGTTTTTCAGGACTGTCCATATAGTCCCCTATATCTTTAAAGGTACCTTATATTAGTAAGAGTATCTCTTATAGCTCCCAGGTAAAATCCTTTAACGAATAGAGAAATTAATATCCTTACCAACAAAAGGTCCTTTAAAGGCAATGTCTTACACCTGCTGGGTACAAATTCTTAGAGCAAGAGAAGGATTAAAAACCTAATGAACACAGACATAATAAGAAAGATTGCTACATCTGTTGTGATATTGTGCCTGCACACATTGTAATGTAAAGATGCTCAGCAGAGCAAGGGTTAAAATGGGACTGGAGAATAGTGCCACCCATGGTATGACAGAGTCACATGGTAAGAGACTCTGGTAGAACAGTCCAGAGAGAACAATCTAGAAGCAATGTTCTAAGCCGCCAGCAGTGCCATGAATGATCATACCTTGGAACTGTAAATAGTTAAAAGACCAACAATAAAGGGTACATATTTAAATATACAGGATCTCATCAGTGAGCCACCTCCACTGCAGTGACCACTTCTACTGAAGGGAAAGGGAAGTTCTACTTCTGAGTGGCCCATGCTTGGAAGGGTCCAAGCTTACTCCCAATCAGGACTGAAGCATGAATCTCCAGACAGGTCGGCTCCACTTTTATAACCTTCCTTTACCTTGCAGCCATTTAACAAAGGGACCAACACAAATATGAGCTTGCATATTATTGAGTAAAAGCCACTTCCCTGGACCTGAGCCAGAGATAGCTGAGTTTATGACTTAATTGCTTAAAAGGCTGTATGTTTGGAAGCTTGTATTAACTATTCACTTTCAAGCACACTTCCAGGTGGAGGTAGGCAGTCTTTGTAATGTAGAGGATATGGAGTTGGCAGCTCTGTTTTGAGGGTGGGAAGATGTCAGCCTAATAATTTAAATGATAGTAATGTGCATTCTGGATACTGCTAATGTGCGGTGGGGTGTCCACAATTCCTCAACTGGAGTTACAGCTTAATGCTGAGATTAGTGCCACTTAAAGGTAGCTTGTGATACTTAAAGCCAGCCTGCAGCTCTTAAAGTGGAGGTACATTCTGGCTGCAGCAGATGCTGCATGTTTCAACACTGAAGGCTTGGGTGCATGAGGTGGACATGATGCAAAGAGGTCCTCCAGATAAACTGTGTGAACTCAGTAGAGGTTAATGAAAATAGTGTAGCTCCAAGCAACCAGATGCAGGGTAGGAGGAAGTTTAATAAACTTGCACAAATGGTGATTTATTATTGTCACATGTATTGGCATACAGTGAAAAGTATTGTTTCTTGCACATTATACAGACAAAGCATACCGTTCATAGAGAAGGAAACGAGAGAGTGCAGAATGTAGTGTTACGGTCATAGCTAGGGTTTAGCGAAAGATCAACTTAATGCAAGGTAAGTCCATTCAAAAATCTGGCAGCAGCAGGGAAGAAGCTGTTCTTGTGTTGGTTGGTGCGTAACCTCAGACTTTTGTATCTTTCCCGACAGAAGAAGGTAGAAGAGAGAATGTCCGGGGTGTGTGGGGTCCTTAATTATGCTGGCTGCTTTGCCGAGGCAGTGGGAAGTGTAGACAGAGTCAATGGATGGGAGGCTGGTTTGCGTGATGGATTGGACTACATTCACGACCTTTTGTAGTTTCTTGTGGTCTTGGGCAGAGCAGGTGTTAAAATGCAAAAACCAGATACAAAAACTAGCATAAGGATTCTTAGAGACAGGATGTATGTGCATTTAGAACGGAACAATCTCATTAGTGACAGACAGCATGGTTTTGTAAGAGGGAGGTCGTGCCTTACAAATTTGGTGGAGTTTTTTGAGGAAGTGACAAAAACGGTCGATGAAGGAAGGGCCGTGGATGTCGTCTATATGGATTTCAGTAAGGCATTTGACAAAGTCCCACATGGCAGGTTGGTTAAGAAGGTTAAGGCTCATGGGATACAAGGAGAAGTGGCTAGATGGGTGGAGAACTGGCTTGGCCATAGGAGACAGAGGGTAGTGGTCGAAGGGTCTTTTTCCGGCTGGAGGTCTGTGACCAGTGGTGTTCCGCAGGGCTCTGTACTAGGACCTCTGCTATTTGTGATATATATAAATGATTTGGAAGAAGGTGTAACTGGTGTAATCAGCAAGTTTGCGGATGACACGAAGATGGCTGGAATTGCGGATAGCGAAGAGCATTGTCGGGCAATACAGCAGGATATAGATAGGCTGGAAAATTGGGCGGAGAGGTGGCAGATGGAGTTTAATCCGGATAAATGCGAAGTGATGCATTTTGGAAGAAATAATGTAGGGAGGAGTTATACAATAAATGGCAGAGTCATCAGGAGTATAGAAACACAGAGGGACCTAGGTGTGCAAGTCCACAAATCCTTGAAGGTGGCAACACAGGTGGAGAAGGTGGTGAAGAAGGCATATGGTATGCTTGCCTTTATAGGACGGGGTATAGAGTATAAAAGCTGGAGTCTGATGATGCAGCTGTATAGAACGCTGGTTAGGCCACATTTGGAGTACTGCGTCCAGTTCTGGTCGCCGCACTACCAGAAGGACATGGAGGCATTGGAGAGAGTGCAGAGAAGGTTTACCAGGATGTTGCCTGGTATGGAGGGTCTTAGCTATGAGGAGAGATTGGGTAGACTGGGGTTGTTCTCCTTGGAAAGACGGAGAATGAGGGGAGATCTAATAGAGGTGTACAAGATTATGAAGGGTATAGATAGGGTGAACAGTGGGAAGCTTTTTCCCAGGTCGGAGGTGACGATCACGAGGGGTCACGGGCTCAAGCTGAGAGGGGCGAAGTATAACTCAGACATCAGAGGGACGTTTTTTTACACAGAGGGTGGTGGGGGCCTGGAATGCGCTGCCAAGTAGGGTGGTGGAGGCAAGCACGCTGACATCGTTTAAGACTTACCTGGATAGTCACATGAGCAGCCTGGGAATGGAGGGATACAAACGATTGGTCTAGTTGGACCAAGGAGCGGCACAGGCTTGGAGGGCCGAAGGGCCTGTTTCCTGTGCTGTTTTGTTCTTTGTTCTATAAGGGCACTTTATCTGAATGTTCGTAGCATTCAAAACAAGGTAAATGAGTTGACGGTAAAAATCATCGCAAATGAGTATGATTTGGTGACCATTACAGAGACATGTTTGCAGGATGGTCACGACTCGGAGTTAAATATCATGGGGCATCAGACTGTTAGGAGGGACAGACAGGAAGGTAAGGGAGGTGTAGCTCTGATATTTAAGGATGACATTAGGGCAGTAGTGAGAGATGATATAGGTTCTGTGGGGGGGAAAAAAGGTTGAATCCATTTGGGTGGAAATTAGAAATAGGAGAAAAAGTCACTGATAGGTGTAATCCATAGGCCGCCAAATAATAACATCACAAGATGGGACAAGAAATAACCAAAGAAATAACTGATGTATGTAAAATTGGTACAGCATTTATCATGGGGACTTCAATCTACATGTCAATTGGTCAAACCAGGTCGGTCACGGCAGCCTTGAGGAGGAGTTCATAGTATGTATCTGCGATAGCTTCCTTGAACAGTATGTAATGGAACTTACGAGGGCACAGGCTATCCTAGATCTGGTCCTGTGTAATGAGAGAGGAATAATTAATGATCCCGCAGTTAGAGATCCTCTCGGAAGAAGTGACCACAGTATGGTTGAATTTGAAGTACAGATGGAGCGTGAGAAGGTAAAATCCAATACCAGTGTCTTGTGCTTAAACAAAGGAGACGACAATGGGATGAAGGAGGTGTTGGCGAAGGTAGACTGGGAGCAAAAGCTTTATGGTGGGACAACTGAGGAACAGTGGAGGACTTTCAAAGCGATTTTTCACAGTGCTCAGCAAAAGTATATACCAGTGATAAGGAAGGACTGTAGAAAAAGAGATAATCAGCTATGGATATCTAAGGAAATAAAGGAGGGTCTCAAATTGAAAGAAAATGCATACAAAGTGGTAAAGATTAGCAGGAAACTAGAGGATTGGGAAATCTTTATAGCTTTTTGTGTGGCTTTCTGTTGACCTTTAAAGAAAAGTAAGATGGATTATGAGAGTAAACTAGCTCAGAATATAAAAACAAAAGCAAAAGTTTCTACAAATACATAAAATGAAAAAGAGTGGCTAAAGTAAACGTTGGTTCTTTAGAGGATGAAAAGGGGGATGTAATAACTGGAAATGAGAAAATGGCTGAGGCATTGAACAGGTATTTTGTGTCAGTCTTCAGTGGAAGACACAAATAACATGCCAAAAATTGATGACAAGAAGACTATGGCAGGTGAGGACTTAGAAACTATCATTATCACGAAAGAGGTAGTGTTGGGCAAGCTAATGGGGCTAAAGATGGACAAGTCTCCTGGTACTGATGGAATGCATCCCAGGGTCCTAAAAGAGATGGTGGGAGAAATAGCAAATGCACTAGTGGTAATTTACCAAAATTCGCTGGACTCTGGGGTTCCCACAGATTGGAAAACAGCAGATGTGACGTCACCCTTTTAAAAATGGAGGTATACAAAAGGCGGGTAACTATAGGCCAGTTAGCTTAACTTCTGTTGTAGGGAAGATGCTTGAATCTATCATCAAGGAAGAAGTAGCGAGACATCTGGACATAAGTTGTCCCATTGGGAAGACCCATTGCATGGGTTCGTGAAGGGCAGGTCATGTTTGACTAATTTGGTGGAATTCTTTGAGAACATTATGTGCGCAGTGGGCAATGGGGAACCTGTAGATGTGATGTATCTGGATTTCCAGAAGGCATTTGATGCACCAAAAGGCTGCTGCATAAGATAAATGTGTACGGTGTTATGGGTAATGTATTAGCATGGATAGAGGATTGGTTAACTAACAGAAAGCAAAGAGTGGGGGTAAATGGGTATTTTTCTGGTTGGCGATCAGTGACTAGTGATGTGCCTCAGGGATCAGTGTTGGGACCGCAATTGTTTACGATTTACATAGATGATTTGGAGTTGGGGACCAAGTGTAGTGTGTCAAAATTTGCAGATGACACTAAGATGAGTGGCAGAGCAAAGTGTGCAGAGGACACTGAAAGTCTGTAAAGGGAGAGAGTTAGTCCAAGTGAGTGCGGCACGATAGCACAGTGGTTAGCACTGCTGTTTCACAGATCCAGGGACCTTGGTTCGATTCCCGGCTTGGGTCACTGTGTGGAGTTTGCACATTCTCCTCGTGTCTGCGTGGGTTTCCTCCGGGTGCTCCGGTTTCCTCCCACAGTCCAAAGATGTGCGGGTTAGGTTGATTGGCCATGCTAAAATTGCCCCTTAGTGTCCTGAGATGCGTAGGTTAGAGGGATTAGTGGGTAAAATATGTAGGGATATGGGAGTAGGGCCTGGGTAGGATTGTGGTCGGTGCAGACTTGATGGGCCGAATGGCCCCTTTCTGTACTGTGGGTTTCTACGATTCTATGATTCCGGAGTTGAGAGGGTTGGCTTATGAGAAGAGACTGAGTAGACTGGGACTATACTCATTTGAATTCAGAAGAATGAGGGGAGATCTTATAGAAACATATAAGATTATGAAGGGAATAGGTAAGATAGAAGCAGGGAAGTTGTTTCCACTGGCAGGTGAAACTAGAACTAGGGGGCATGGCCTCAAAATAAGGGGAAGCAGATTTAGGACTAAGTTGAAGAGGAACTTCTTCACACAAAGGGTTGTGAATCTGTGGAATTCCCTGCCCAGTGAAGCAGTTGAGGCTACTTCATTGAATGTTTTTAAGGCAAAGATAGATAAATTTTTGAACAGTAAAAGGATTAAGGGTTATGGTGAGCGGGTGCGTAAGTGGAGCTGAGTCCACGAAAAGATCAGCCATGACCTTATTGAATGGCAGAGCAGGCTTGAGGGGCCAGATGGCCCACTCCTGCTCCTAGTTCTTATATTCTTATGAGAAACATCATTTATGTCAATAGATTGGAAAAATTGGCACTGGTTTCCTTGGAGAAGAGGCTGAGAGAAGATTTGATCGAGGTATTCAAAATCATGAGGGGCCTGGAGAGAGTAGGTTGGGAGGAACCGTTCCCCTAGGTGGCAGGCTCAAGAACCAGAAGGCACAATGCAAGGTAATTGGCAAACGGAAGCAATGGCAACATGTGGAAAAAATGTTTTAATGCACCGCCTGAGAATGGTGGAGGCAGATTCAACTGCATCAGTGGTTAGCGCTGCTGCCTCACAGTGCCAGGTTCAATTCCGGCCTTGGGTCATTGTGTGTGGAGTTTGCACATTCTCCCTGTGTCTGCGTGGGTTTCCTCCAGGTGCTCCGGTTTCCTCCCACAGTCCAAAGATGTGCGGGTTAGGTTGATTGGCCATGCTAAATTGGCCCAAGTGTCGGGGGGGATTAGCAGGGGAAATATGTGGGGTTACAGGAATAGGGCCTGGGTGAGATTGTGGTCGGTGCAGACTCGATGGGTTGAACAGCCTCCTTCTGCACTGTATAGATTCTATGATCATTCAAGAGGGAATTTGATCTTACCTGGAAAGGAAGGATGCGGAGGAGTATGGGGAGAAGGCTGTGGAATGGAATGAGGTGAATTTCCCCTTCAGAGAGCCAGCATCGTCGGGACAAATGGCCTCCTGCTGTGCTGTAACTATTATGTGGTTCTGTAAAGCTGACTGCCTTGTCTGCTTATCGCTTGACACATGTCCCTGATTAGATTGTTGAAGAACTCAATCGTGTGGGGTGGATTGAAGATTTCTTTTTGAACTGCCTTGGGGACAGCTGCTGCTGTCAGATGCTGGAGTCCCCAGGAGCGGGCAAAGCACAAAATCACAGACAGCAAAGGGAAGAAAGAAGCTGCAGGAGGAGGAGGAAGCCTGTGGATTTGGCATCTTGATGTAGCTTGACATTTAGTTAGCACTCGTTAGCAGCCTTTCAACCAAGCCACCAATATACCCTGTGGAAAGTCTTATCTTCTGAACACATTGTGTGCATATGGCTTTGTTTTTTTCAAATTTATTGCTGAATTTCGTTGAGTGCTTCTTCCTTTGTAAGCAAGCTGCTTGATTCTGACACTGCAGTTGAATCTTAATTCTGAAAAGTGCCCAGCTTTTAAAATTATAATATTTTGTGCGCCTGTTCTGGACTTGTGAGAGGAGTTTTTCTTTGCATTGCTACGTAAACTTTATTCCTCCCTTTTATCAACTTTGCGGTGATTATTTTTATGCTGCTTTGTTCCATTTCTGCAGAAATTAAATCCTTGATAATTTCCTGGCATAATATCCTCTTGTCTTTGGAAGGAAACAAGATGCTCCATCGAAGGCTGCCTTCATTTTCATTTCTACAGCTCGAATGGGTTCTTCAGCTGAAGAAATAATTTGGCTCCTTACTTAGCAGAAGGAAGATCTTTTCTCCAGCATAGCATTTGTGGACATTTATCACCACTGTACTCGATTTTTGTGCTGGAGTTATTTGAGCAGATTCTAGTTTACTGATCCTGTTACTGCAGTACAGATGGAAGGCGATGGCCGAGTGGCCTAGACGAACTTAGGGCCTTAATGCTCACGAGGAATTTGGATGTGGTTGCGGTGACAGAGACTTGGTTGAAAGAGGGACAGGACTGGCAGCTGAATATTCCGGGGTACAAGTGTTTTAGGCGAGACAGAGGAGGGGCCAAAAGAGGTGGGGGAGTAGCAGTATTAGTTGGAGAGCATATTACAGCGGTGCAGAGGGAGGACAATTCAGAGGGGTCATGTAACGAGTCACTCTGGGTGGAGCTTAGAAACAGGAAGGGCGCAGTCACTATGTTGGGGGTATACTACAGGCCCCCCAACAGCCCAAGGGAAGTGGAAGAACGGATATGTCAGGAGATACTGGATAGGTGCAGGAAACATAGGGTTGTTGTAGTGGGTGACTTCAATTTCCCTGGTATAGACTGGAACTCGCTGACAGCTGGGACTCTGAATGGGGAGGAATTTGTAAAATGCATACAGGAGGGTTCTTTGGAACAATATGTAGATAGCCCGACTAGAGAGGGGGCTATACTGGACCTAGTACTGGGGAATGAGCCCGGTCAGGTCTTCAAAGTTTCGGTAGGGGAACATGTGGCAAATAGTGACCACAATTCTGTTAGCTTTAGGATAGTGATGGAAACGGATGAGTGGTGTCCCAAGGGTAAGGTGTTGGATTGGGGGAAGGCTAACTTTAGTGGGATTAGGCAGAAATTGGCAGCTCTTGATTGGGAGAGGCTGTTTGAGGGTAAATCCACATCTGGCATGTGGGAGTCTTTTAAGGAACAGTTGGTAGGGCTACAGGACAGGCATGTGCCTGTTAAAAAGAAGGAAAGGAAGGGTAGGATTTGAGAACCGTGGATAACCAGGGAAATTGAGGGACTGGTCAAAAAGAAAAGAGAGGCGTATGTTAGGTCCAGGCAGCTAAAAACGGAGGGAGCTCTGGAGGAGTACAAAGAAAGTAGGAAATAACTCAAACGGGGAATAAGAAGGGCAAAAAGGGGTCACGAAATGTCCTTGGCAGACAGGATTAAGGAGAATCCCAAGGCATTTTATTCATACGTTAGGAACAAAAGGGTTGTCAGGGAAAAAATCGGACCACTCCGGGACAAAAGTGGGGAATTATGCTTGGAGCCCAAAGAAGTAGGGGAGATCCTAAATGAATACTTTGCGTCGGTATTCACAAAGGAGAGGGATGTGTTGACTGGGAGTGTCTCGGAGGGGAGTGTTGAACCGTTGGAGAAAATCTCCATTTCAAGGGAGGAAGTGTTAAGTTTGTTAGAGAATATAAAGACTGACAAATCCCCAGGGCTTGATGGAATCTATCCAAGGCTGCTCAGGGAGACGAGAGATGAAATCGCTGGGCCTCTGACGCAAATCTTTGTCTCGTCACTGGACGCAGGTGAGGTCCCGGAGGATTGGAGGATAGCTAATGTGGTCCCGTTATTTAAGAAGGGTAGGAAGGATAACCCGGATAATTATAGACCGGTGAGCTTGACGTCCGTGGTGGGGAAGTTGTTGGAGAAGATTCTTAGAGATAGGATGTATGCGCATTTAGAAAGGAATAAACTCATTAACGATAGTCAGCATGGTTTTGTGAGAGGGAGGTCATGCCTCACTAACCTGGTGGAGTTTTTTGAAGAAGTGACCAGAATGGTTGACGAGGGAAGGGCCGTGGATGTCGTCTATATGGACTTTAGTAAAGCGTTTGACAAAGTCCCTCATGGTAGGCTGGCGAAAAAGGTTGGATCTCATGGGATAAAGGGGGAGGTGGCTAGTTGGGTGGAGAACTGGCTTGGTCACAGAAGACAGAGGGTGGTAGTGGAAGGGTCTTTTTCCGGCTGGAGGCCTGTGACTAGTGGTGTTCCGCAGGGCTCTGTATTGGGACCTCTGCTGTTTGTGATTTATATAAATGATCTGGAAGAAGGTGTAACTGGGGTGATCAGTAAGTTTGCGGACGACACAAAATTGGCAGGACTTGCAGATAGTGAGGAGCATTGTCAGAAGCTACAGAAGGATATAGATAGGCTGGA
Organism: Mustelus asterias; assembly: GCF_964213995.1. Lineage (NCBI taxonomy): Eukaryota > Metazoa > Chordata > Chondrichthyes > Carcharhiniformes > Triakidae > Mustelus > Mustelus asterias. Next base: position 174,799,069 of record NC_135801.1, on the reverse strand, counting down.
AATTTGGGCAAAGAAATGGCAGATGGAGTTCAATCCTGATCAATGCGAAGTGATGCATTTTGGTAGAAATAATGTAGGGAGGAGCTATACGATAAATGGCAGAACCATAAAGGGTGTAGATACGCAGAGGGACCTGGGTGTGCAAGTCCACAGATCCTTGAAGGTGACGTCACAGGTGGAGAAGGTGGTGAAGAAGGCATATGGCATGCTTGCCTTTATAGGACGGGGCATAGAGTATAAAAGTTGGGGTCTGATGTTGCAGATGTATAGAACGTTGGTTCGGCCGCATTTGGAATACTGCGTCCAGTTCTGGTCGCCACACTACCAGAAGGATGTGGAGGCTTTAGAGAGAGTACAGAGGAGGTTTACCAGGATGTTGCCTGGTATGGAGGGGCTTAGTTATGAGGAGAGATTGGGTAAACTGGGGTTGTTCTCCCTGGAAAGACGGAGGATGAGGGGAGACTTAATAGAGGTGTATAAAATTATGAAAGGCATAGATAGGGTGAATGGTGGGAAGCTTTTCCCCAGGTCGGTGGTGATGTTCACGAGGGGTCATAGGTTCAAGGTGAAGGGGGGGAGGTTTAACACAGATATCAGAAGGACATATTTTACACAGAGGGTGGTGGGGGCCTGGAATGCGCTGCCAGGCAAGGTGGTGGAGGCGGACACACTGGGAATGTTTAAGACTTATCTAGACAGCCATATGAACGGAGTGGGAATGGAGGGATACAAAAGAATGGTCTAGTTTGGACCAGGGAGCGGCACGGGCTTGGAGGGCCGAAGGGCCTGTTCCTGTGCTGTATTGTTCTTTGTTCTTTGTTCTGGTATTATCACTTGACTATTAATCCAGAAACTCAGTAATGTTCTGGGGATCTGGGTTCAAATCCCACCACGGCAAGATGATGGAATTTGAATTCAATAAAATATATCTGGAATTAAGACTCTGCTGATGACCGTGAAACCATTGTCGATTGTCGGAAAAACCCACCTGGTTCACTAACATCCTTCAGGTAAGGAAATCTGCTGGCCTATAGACCAGGTAAAAACTCCAGCGCCACAGCAATGTGGTTGACTGTCAACTACCCTCTGAAATGACCTAGCAAGTCCCTCAGTTCAAGGGCAACTAGGGATGGGCAATAAATGCTGGCCAGCCAGTGACACCCATGTCCCATCAACGAATAAAATAAAGTACAACTCCAGACATCTTAACCACTAGTAAGCTCTTAATGAGGAATCAGCTTCAGAGTGACTCTGTCAACTGCCCATGTGCTGGCTGGCCTCAGCTTCTATTAATATCACTCAGGAATGATATACTCTTCATCTGTATACAGACAGTCAGGAATGTGCGTCAGTGGAATGAGGACAGTCAGTCATTTTGAAAAGGAACATGAAGTAATTAATTTCCACTGCAGTGATTATCTTCCTGTCCTGGTAAAGTATAGCAATGTCTGGAGTGTTTTTCTCTCCTTATTTCTGCTGCTGTTTCTTCCTCTTCCTTTCCCATGCTCCAAATCCACAAAGCTCTCTTGAATGAACTCGTGGATGGCGGAGTTGCACATAATGAAGAAGGTTGAATTTGACCACATAGTAGGAAGCAATAATACCAGTGGCAGCATCTGCCCCTCAAACACTCACTGTAGACCTGCCAGCAATCTCATTTCCAACCTTATTCTGATTCAAACTGATTTTCTGCACACCCCTATCCCTTTCTTGCTTAGACAACTTATCCTCTTGAATAGAGCCCACCTTTTCTATTCATCCATGGAATCTGGGCATCGCTGGCTCAAGTTTATTTATTATAGTCACAAGTAGGCTTACATTAACACTGCAATGAAGGTGCTGTGAAAATCCCATAGTTGCCACACTCCAGCGCCTGTTTGGGTACACTGAGGGAGAATTTAGCATAGTCAATGCGCCTAACCAGCTCATCTTTCAGACTGTAGGAGGAAGCTGAAGTGCCTAGAGGAACCCCATGCGGACACGGTGAGAATGTGCAAACTCTACACAGACAGTGACCCGAGTCGAGGCCAGGTCCCTGGCGCTGTGAGGCAGTAGTTCTAAACCACTGCCACTGTGCCGCCTGGCTAGTCCAGCATTTATTGTCTGCTCTTAATTGCCTTTGAGAAAGTGGTGGTGAGCCATCTTGTTGAACAACCGCAGTCCATGTGGTGTAGCTACACCCATAGTAATGCCAGGGAGGGAGTTCCAGGACTTAGTGCTGACGTTGATGGATCTATGACATGTTTGTAAATCAGGATTATGTAAGAATTGGAGGCCAGGGAACTTGGAGGTGGTGGTCTTTCCTCATGTCTGCTTATCCTCTTGGCTGGTGCAGTCAGAGGGTTTGGGAGGTGCTGTTGAAGAAGCCGTGGTGAGTTGCTGCAGGGCATCCTTTAGATGGTAGACATTATTACAACTGCACAAGTGGTGGAGAGAGTGAATGTTTATGGTGGTTAATGGGGTGTCGGTCAGGTGGGCTGCTTTGTCCTTGAGTGTAGTTGAAACTGCATCCATTCTCAGCCCCTTACTCTACTCCTTATCGACCTATCACAGTGTGGCCAAATTCCCCTCCAACTCCATTTTCAAGTTTGCTGACGACACCACCGTAGTGGGTCGGATCTCAAACAATGATGAGACAGAGTACAGGAATGAGATAGAGAATCTGGTGAACTGGTGCGGCAACAATAATCTCTCCCTCAATGTCAACAAAATGAAGGCGATAGTCATCGATCTCACGAAGTGTAGGTGGAGGGCATGCCTCTGTCTACATCAATGGGGACCAAATAGAAATGGTTGAGTACTTCAAGTTTTTAGGTGTTCGGATCACCAACAACCTGTCCTGGTCTTCCCCATGCCGACACTACAGTTAAGAGAACACACCAACGCTTCTACTTTCTCAGGAGACTAAGGAAATTTGGCATGTCAGCTACAATTCTCACCAACTTCGACAGATGCACCATAGAAAGCATTCTTTCTGGGTGTATCACAGCTTGGTATGACTCCTGCTCTGCCCAAGACCGCAAGAAACTACAAAAGATCGTGAATGAAGCCCAGTTCATCATTCAAACCAGCCTCCCATTCAATAACACTGTCTACACTTCCCGCTGCCTCGGAAAAGCAGCCAGCATTATCAAGGACCCTGGACATTCTCTCTTTGACCTTCTTCCATCGGGAAAAAGATACAAAAGTCTGAGGTCACGTACCAACCGACTCAAGGACAGCTTCTTCCCTTGCTGCTGTCAGACTTTTGAATGAACCTACCTTGCATTAAGTTGATCTTTCTCCACACCCTAGCTATGACTGTAACACTACATTCTCCATTCTCTCCTTCTCTATGTACAGTATATTTTTGTCTGTATAGCGCACAAGAAACAATACTTTTCACTGCATCCTAATGCAGTGCCAATAATAGATCAAATTTTTAAAAAGGCAGGTGGAGAGTATTCCATTACATACCTGACATGTATGGTAGATTCATAGACTAATTCATAGAGGTTTATAGCATGGAAACAGGCCCTTTGGCCAACTTGTCCCATGCAAAGGCACTTGGATAGTCAGTCAGGAAGTGAGTCAGTTCAGTGCAGAAATCTCAACTTGAGTATTGCCGAAAAAAGACCTTTTTGTCGAAGCTTTTTATCTTGTATTCACCAGGACAATCTCAAGAAAACCAATGACGGGGGAAACAACAACTTCATACTGTATGGGAAGAGAGTGCTGATTGGTTGGCTTTTATTATGAGCATTTCTTATTTATATTTACCCCACAATATTAGGCTAGGTTGGATTTACTTGTGTCTTTCTGTATCTAAACACCAAAATCGGTATTTAATAAGCACATTAATTTTAATAGAAGCACTGATCACTTTCCTGTTTCTCCACTCCCAGTGTGGAACAGAATTCTTGGGAATTTTGATGGGTGGAAGATTATGGAGTGTGTCTGTGCAGATTCCCATTTTGTCCTCCTTCCAAGCACCTCTCCCTGCTGGAAGTGAGGAATCTAGCCTATAATCTATCTCAAATGTATCTCTTCAAGCATAGCTTTCATTTTGTGCCAAGGTTCACATTATCTGAAGGGTAATATTCTTTCAAAGTTGCTGCCAGCAAAGATCCTGTCACTGGTTAATGTCAAGTCAAGTGAAGCATTAAACCCGGAAGATCCTCGTTCCACTGGGTTAGCTGATCTCAATTCAGGTAACGATATATGTGCTACAATATCGGCACAATTTCCGTTTCTCCTAAGTACAAATTGCAATGATGAATGGCATAGTTTTTTTTTTGTACCTGTACGTTAATGGCAAACCTTACAAAAAGTTAAAGTTTATTACTCACGAATGGGCTTACATTCACACTGCAATGAAGTTACTGTGAAAATCCTCTAGTCACCACAGTCCGGCGCCTGTTCGGGTTCACTGAAGGAGAATTTAGCATGGCCAATGCACCTAACCAGCACGTCTTACAGATTGTGGGAGGAAACTCGAGCACCCAGAAGAAACCCACACAGGCACGGGGAGAATGTGCAAACTCCGCACAGTGACCCAAGCCAGGAATTGAACCCGGGTCCCTGCGCTGTGAGGCAGCAGTGCTAACCACTGTGCCTTGTGTTTGAGTGGAGTAATGGCAGCTTCACTGTCAAGCATGGTTAAATGTGGTCAGATACAAAGTCAATCTTTGTAAGGGCTGCACTGCTGTTGGGTTTCAGCGGATAGACAGTGAATATTGGATAATCAGTGGATGAGGAATCACAGACAGTTTGACTAGATTTCTGTTAGGCACCTATGGCTGTGGGAGACCTTGTAAAATTTACCCTATGGCATTACATAACCATACTGACAGTGCTGCCTGCGGTTAAGGGAATGATGAAATGCCATTTTATGTTTTCAGTTGTAGTACTGAAAAACTGCTGCAGGATAACTCTGAGTCACAATTGAAACAGTGCATACAAAGGAATGATTACAAGGCTGAGTTTGTTAACTGCAAGAAGTTTACAACCATCATCCGAAACCTGTTATTGTATTACAATTAAATCTGTCATCACTGTCTGTAAACTAATTATATACTCTGCTTTTCTCACTTACATGTGCAAGTTGTTCATAGAATTCCTACAGTATAGAAGGAGGCCATTCAGCCCATCGAGTCTGTACCGACCACAATCCTACCCAGGCCCTATTCCCGTACCCCTCATTTACACTGCTAATTCCCCTGACAGGGTCAATTTAGCATAGCCAATCAGCCTAACCCACACATCTTTGGACTGTGGGAGGAAACCGGAGAACCCGGAGGAAACTCACGCAAATACGGGGAGAAAGTGCAGACTCTGCACAGACAGTGACCCAAGCCGGGAATTGAACCCATGTCCCTGGTGCGGTGTGGTAGCAGTGCTAACCACTGTGTCATCGTGCCGTACCTACTTTAGTAGATGTAGACAGCGTTGGAGCTTTCAGAAACCTGCAAATGTCTCCTCACTTCAACCAGAACAACCAAATTCCAACTCCTTTCTGCAAAGACTGTTTCTTTCCCTGCTGCAATCCAGGACTGCCCATAAACCACATCAATCCCTCTTGTTTACTTAAATTCCCCTGGGATTTTGCATTAGAGGTCCATTATCTCCACTTACCATAACCTTCGGCAAGGTTGAAATGAGTAATTATCCTGCTCTCCCAGCATCTCAGCTGTATTGCTTATTATTTATTTATTAGTGTCACAAGTAGGCTTACATTAACACTGTAATGAAGTTACTGTGAAAATCCCCTAGTCGGCACACTCTGGCGCCAGTTTGGGTACGCTGAGGGAGAATTTAGCACGGACAATGCGTCTAACCAGCACGTTTTTCTGACTGTGGGAGGAAACCGGAGCACCCAGAGGAAACCCATGCAGACATGTGGAGAACGGGCAGACTCTGGAGAGACAGTGACCCAAACTGGGAATTGAACCCAGGTCCCTGGCGCTGTGAGGCAGCAGTGCTAACCACTGTGCCACCATGCCACTCCCCAGTCATACTAATCTACCAGTCATGCTTCCAGACATATCGACTACCTATAGCATAAAGCTGAATTTTTAAACATTCTCCCAAAACATAAAAAAACACATAGGGTGGAATTTTCCCGTCCCAGCCATTACGGGATTCGTGGTGGGTGGGACACGGACCATGCAAAGGTCCGTTGACCACGGGTGGACTTTCTGGCATTGGGGCGAGCGTGGCTGCAAAATCCCACCCACAATATATAAACATATCATTTGCACACTTCCATTCCACATATGAGACTTTTATCGAAATGCATGACTGTCCATCGTGTATTATGCAGTGGGCCAATGAATCTTGCTTAAAATAGTCCTCTGCACTATCTCATAGACAGCCATCCTCTGACCTGCCCATCTTACCCATGTCTAGGTGTTCCAGGGTTGAGTTCCAGGGCCAGGGAGATGGCGACTCTTGTGGAAGATGTCTGCGAATACTGCGTACAGAAGGTTCAGAGAGCTTGGCGAAGATAGGGATTTAGCAGAGTATACGGCTTGTAGGAAGGGACTAAAGAAGGAAATCAGGAGAGCCAGAAGGGGTCACGAGAAGGCCCTGGCAGGTAGGATTAAGGAGAACCCTAAGGCGTTCTATAAATATGTGAAGAGTAAAAGGATGAGATGTGACGGAATAGGGCCTATAAAAGGTGAAGGCAGGAAAGTCTGTACGGAACGAGTAGAAATGGCAGAGGTGCTCAATGAGTATTTTGCCTCGGTTTTCACAGAGGAGAAGGACCTGGGTGGATGTACTGCGGGCATGCAGTGGACTGAAAGGATTGAGTATGTGGACTTTAAGAAAGAGGTTGTGCTGGAATCTTTGAATGGCATCAAGATAGATAAGTCGCCGGGTCCGGATGGGATGTACCCCAGGTTACTGTGGGAGGCGAGGGAGGAGATTGCAGAGCCTCTGGCAATGATCTTTGCGTCGTCGATGGAGACGGGGGAGGTGCCGGAGGATTGGAGGATTGCAGATGTGGTTCCTATTTTTAAGAAGGCCCGACACCCAACTTTACTGCGATTTCGCGCCCGAAAACGGGCACGAAGCTTTGGTAAAATCAGGCCCTATATCAGTACAAGTGCTGCTAAGTTGTTTACTCATGGAGTCATCAGTTTAAAGTCTGACCTTCTTCATACCCTCCATTCCACACACATGCACTACCAGCTGGAGTATTTAAAATTGATCACGTATAGAAAGCCTAAACTATCATTTATTTTATTCTTATTATTCCCTTTATAATCTAAGGATACAACAAAGGAACCAATAGATATGGTATTCTTAGATTTCCAAAAAAAAGCATGCAATAAGGTGCCACACAAACGCGTAATACACAAGATAAGGGCCGATGGGGTTGGAGGGAACATGTTAGTAAGGATAGAGGACTGGTCACTGGACAGGAAACAGAGAGTAGGGGTAAATAGGACATTTTCAAACTGGCTAGCTTTGATCAGTGGCCTGCTGGGGCCTCAGATACTTACAAATCCCTCATGGCTTAGAAGAAACGGAGAGTAATGTATCTAAGTTTGTTGACGGTATAAAGATATGTGGGAATACAAGCTGTGAGGAGGACACGGAGGGGCAGCAAACAGAAACAGACAGGATACATAAGTGGGCAACAAGGTGGCAGTTGGAGTATAATGTGGGAATTGTGAGATTATTCACTTTGGTCATAAGAATAAAAAAGCAGAATATTTTGGAAAGGTGCAAAACTTGTAAGTGTTGCTGTTCAGAGCGATTTGAGTGCATTCACCCAAAGAACACAAAACGTTAGCATGCAGATACAGCAAACAATTAGGAAAGCAAATGGCACGTAGGCCTTTATTACAAAGGGATTGGTGTAAATCAATGAAGGAGTCTTGCTACAATTGTACGGGGCTTTGGTGAGACCATACCTGGGGTACTCTATGCAATTCTGGTCTCCATATTTAAGGAAGGATATACTTGCATTGCTGACAGTACAGCAAAGGTTCACTCGATTGGTCCATGGGTCCCTGGGATAAGAAGGCTGTCCTTTGAATAGCAGCTCAGTAAATTGAGTTTATATTCTCTGGAGTTGGAAGAATGAGTGGCAATCACACTAAAACATTAAAGATTATGATAGGGATAGCCCAGGTAATTACCGACCGGTGAGTCTAACCTCAGTGGTTGGTAAACTGATGGAGAAGATCCTGAGGGACAGGATATATGAGCATTTAGAGAGGTTTAGTATGCTCAAGAATACTCAGCATGGCTTTGTCAAGGGCAGATCGTGCCTTACGAGCCTGGTGGAGTTGATCGAAAATGTGACCAAACACATTGACGAGGGGAAGGCGGTAGATGTGGTTTATATGGATTTTAGCAAGGCATTCGATAAGGTCCCGCATGCAAGGCTTCTAGAAAAGGTGAGAGGGCGTGGGATCCAAGGGGCTGCTGCCCAGTGGATCCAGAACTGGCTTGCCCAAAGGAGGCAGAGAGTGGGTATAGATGGGTCTTTTTTTAAATGGAGGTTGGTCACCAGTGGTGTGCCCCAGGGATCTGTTCTGGGACCCTTGCTGTTTGTCATTTTCATAAATGACCTGGATGAGGAAGCGGAGGGATGGGTTGGTAAGTTTGCGGATGACACAAAGGTTGGTGGGGCTGTGGATAGTCTGGAGGGATGTCAGAAGTTACAGAGGGACATAGATAGGATGCAAGACTGGGCGGAGAAGTGGCGGATGGACTTCAACCCAGATAAATGCGTCGTGGTCCATTTTGGTAGGACAAATGGGATGAAGGAGTACAATATAAAGGGAAAGACTCTTAGTACTGTAGAGGATCAGAAGGACCTTGGGGTCCGGGTCCATAGGACTCTGAAAGTGGCCCCGCAGGTGGAGGAGGTGGTTAAGAAGGCGTATGGTGTGCTGGCCTTTATCAATCGAGGGATTGAGTTTAGGAGTCCGGGGATAATGATGCAGCTATATAAGACCCTCGTCAGACCCCACTTGGAGTACTGTGCTCAGTTCTGGTTGCCTCACTATAGGAAGGATGTGGAAAAGATTGAAAGGGTGCAGAGGAGATTTACAAGGATGTTGCCTGGATTGAGTGGCATGCCTTATGAGGATAGGCTGAGGGAGCTCGGTCTTTTCTCCTTGGAGAGACGAAGGATGAGAGGAGACCCAATAGAGGTGTATAAGATGTTGAGAGGCATAGATCGGGTGGACTCTCAGAGGCTTTTTCCCAGGGTGGAAATGTCTGCTACGAGAGGACACAGGTTTAAGGTGCTGGGGGGTAGGTATAGTGGAGATGTTAGGGGTAAGTTTTTCACACAGAGGGTGGTGGGCGAGTGGAATCGGCTGCCGTCAGGGGTGGTGGGGGCGAACTCAATAGGGTCTTTTAAGAGACTCCTGGATGAGTACATGGAGCTTAATAGGATGGAGGGTTATAGGTAGGTCTAGAAGGTAGGGATGTGATCGGCACAACTTGTGGGCCGAAGGGCCCGTTTGTGCTGTAGTTTTTCTATGTTTCTATGTAATACTTCCGCCAGCTGATCCGCACAGGATCTGAGTGCTTGTCTGGGTACCCCATCCGGGCCAGTTGTTTTCCGTGGGTTGACCTTCGAGAAAGCTGCTCTGACATCTGTAGTGGTGACCCCAGATACAGGTTCATTCAGGGCTTCCAAGGTGGAGGGCGTGCTCTTGCTGACCTCTTGTCAAAACGGGAGCAAACCTTTTTGCTCAAAAATGTCTAAATGCTTTTTAAAAGACAAAATTGTACCCGCCTCTACTACTGCCTCTGGCAACTCGTTCCAGACAATCGCCACCCTCTGAGTGAAAAAATTGCCCCTTTGGACCCTTTTGTATATCTCCCGAATCACCTTAAACCTATGATTTCCAAGTATTTTATTACAAGCAAGTATAAACCAGATGTCTGGCTATCCTTTGAGCTGATGCGGATCTAGACAAACACGTACTGGATTATGAGATGACCTCCACCTAGTGCTACTATCCTGAGCTACTTTGACTGATGGTCCCACTTGCTTTCTGCACTATCATCTGAATCAGGATGGAAGTGAGAAAGATGTTTGGTTCACATAGTGAATTGTTTCATGCTGGAATGGACAGCCTGAAAAGGTGCTGAAAGTAGATTCAGTAAGAGCCTTCAAAGGGGAATTGGATAAATATTTGGAAAGGGAGTTTTTGCAGGGTTATGGGGAGTAAGACTAAGGTGAAATTATTGGCACCTGATGAGCTGAATAGCTTCTATGTATGCTATTAGATTCTATTAAAGTCCAAGGAACATTTGGATTGGCCAGATTTTGAGTCACACCAAGATGCTCCAGCATTATACTCCAGCCATCTCCAATAAAACTAGGTAACTAGATGATAGTGGTCGTGGGTTTGGAAGGTGCTGACTAAGGAGCCCTGATGAGTTTCTGCAGTGCATCTCGTAGATGCTACACTCTGTTCGTCGGTGGTGGAGAGATTGAATATTTGTGCCAGGGGTCCCAATCAAGCAAATTGCTTTGTCCCGGATAGTGTCAAACCTCTTGAATGTGATTGGAGCTGCACTTCTTCAGGCAAGTGGGGAGTATTCCTGACTTGTAGACGATGGAGAGGCTTTGGGGAGTCAGGAGGTGATTTACTCGTCACAGGATCCCCAACCTCTGATCTGTTCTTGTAGCCCAAGTATTTATTTGGCTAAGTCCAGTTCAGTTTCTGGTTAATGGTAACCCCAGGATGTTGATACTGGGGGATTCAGCAATGGTCATGCCATTGACAGTCAAGGAGCAATGGTTAGATGCTCTCTTGTTGGAGATGATCATTGCCTGATCTGATGGCAATGACGTTGCCACTTGTCAACTCAAGCCTGGATATTGTCCAAGTCTTTCTGCATTTGGGACATGGACTACTTCAGTATCTGACTAGTCACAAATGGCGTTGAACATTGTGCGATCATCTGCAAACATCCCCTCCTCTGGCCTTATAATGGAGAGAAAGTCATTGATGAAGATGGTTGGGCCTAGGACACGACCCTGAGGAATCCCAGCAGTGATGTCCTGGGACTGAGATGATTGACCTCCAACAACCACAACCATCTTCCTTTGTGCCAGGAATGACTCCAACCGGTGGAGAGTTTTCTGCTGATTCCCATTGATCCAAGTTCTTCTTGGGCTCTTTGTTGCTACACCCGGTTAAGTGTTGCCTTGATGTCACTCTCACCTCACAGAGAGGAGGAATTTCTTCTCTCAGAGAATGATTAGTCTTTACAATCACTACCGCAGCAAGCAATGGAGACTGGGTCACTGAATAAGGTCAGAAGTGCAGATGTTCACTGGTGTTTGCGCAATGTTCCCACACAATTATCAGACACTGAAGCAGTCCATGTCCAAATCCAGCAAGGCTGAATTTTTTGATGTACAAGGCAGTCAAAGGTTTTGGAGGTGTGGGAGGAAAGCGGAGTTAAGGTCACAGCCTCAAATGGCAGTTCAGACTCGGTGGTTCGAATGGCCCATTCCTGCTATTATTTTGCCCGATGTTGTGATGTTACGATCTCTATATCAGTAAATCTAGAATAGACGAGGCATCTTCCCACTAAGCGAAGAATCCCTGTTCCAGTTTCAGGTTTGCATGGTGACGGGTGACCAATGGTCAGATTACCCTGGGTCAGATCATTTTGCGCTGTATATCGTGTAAACTCATGGATGGGCCTCAGGCTTTTGTCACTTTTGACCCTGAAAAGTGCCCAGCTTCCCTGCGATTATCCTGGAAGGGCAAAGCATGGAAACATTTGAGCAGAAGGTGAAGCTCGCTGTTCCATGCTGTGTTCACCACTAACAAGATGCTGTTGTCCAGCCAAAAGAAAATGTTCTGCTGTTCACACAATGAGTAATGTGGTGCAGGGATTTCAGCGTCAGTGTGATGCCAGGAATGTAGGCCGTACGTCCCAAAGGCTGGTACATCGTATCAAACAACATGTCCTGGCCGCGGATCACAAGATACAGAGTGATAGACAGCACCTTCTAAACCCATGACCACTTCCATCTAGAAGGACAAGGGCAGCAGATAAATGGGAACACCATCACCTGCAAGTTCCCCTCCAAGCCACTCACCATCCTGACTTGGAGATATATCGCCGTTCCTTCGCAGTCGCTGGGTCAAAATCCTGGAATTCCCTCCCTAACGGCATCGTGGGTCAACCCACAGAACATGGACTGCAGCGATTCAAGAAGGCAGCTCATCACCACCTTCTCAAGGGCAACTAGGGATGGGCAATAAATGCTGGCCAGCCAGCGACGCCCACGTCCCATGAATGAATTTTTAAAAAACCCAACCAGCTCATGCCTGCAAAACACTGGGGGCCATTTTTGAGCCCACACACTCTATCTGTGGGAATGGTGGCATGCACTCAAAATAACGAAAGCCTGATTCATGCCGGTGAGGTTCTGAGTTCCAATCTTCCAGGCCCCACATTGGTGGAGTAGAGGGATGCCACAGGACCCCAGGGAGCTCATTTTAATTCATTAGCATGTCACTCTCTCTGGGAAGTTCTCACCACCCCTCCCCCCGCCGATGAACGGACATTCAGCGGACGTTGGTTTGACGTCATGTCAACGCCATTCACAACAGGTTCACTGAGATGTGAACCTGTCGGCAGCATCTCCCCATGGGCGTAAATGTGGGCATAACCCCCGCGGGAGAGTGACATGGCCAGGCAGTGACCTGGCACTGCCCCTTGCCACAGGTTGGCACTGCCAGGTTGGCATAGGCATGGTGCCAACCTGTGTCGAGGGGTGGGCCACGGTGGGAGCCTCATAAGGGAGAGGTGATACATTCAGAATCGGTGTGGGCCAGGAGTGGACAGAGGAATGAGGGATGCCAATGATGGCCATTGGCACTATGGGTGGGGGTGGGGGTGGAATGCATGATGGGTGGGTGCCAGTTCCGACTGGGGATAGGGCTGATAATCGGGGGGGGAGAGAAGTGTCAACTCTGATCTGGGGTGGGAGGGGAGTCCCTGAGACACACATTGATACACGAGGATCTATCCTTTGCTGACAGAAAGAACAGGTACACACATTGCGCCTGTTTCAGCTAAACAAAATAAGTGACAGCAGTTTCATTCCTCAGGGCAATGCCTTGACCAATCGGAGTCAAGCTGCCTGGTTTAAATTTCAAACAGTGATTGACAACAGCTGTCAGTCACCATTCACTGGTGCATTCTCCATGGCAACGCTGCGACCAATCAAAGACCACTCATCAATCAATCAGCTCTCTCTTCTCATACAGTATTGTTTCTTCTGACATTGGTATTCTTGCGCAATATCCTGATGAGTGCAAGACAGAAAGCTTCGACAGAAAGTCTCTGTTCAGAATTACTCAAGTTGGTACAAGCAAACGGCTATCAAATTATTTCGCTGTTCAAGCCATTTGTTATTTTTTCATAACTTGGTCATGTTGTTGAAGTCACATGCTAAAATATTTTAGGAAAATTCAATGCTTTGCCAAGGACAGTCTTCAGGAATTCCTCATGTACATCCTATCCTTTACCCAGATGTTACACTTTATAGTATTGGAACAGCTTTAAAGCAAGTTAAATGAGGTTCATGGTCTAATGGAAAATGACAAAATTTCTTTCATAGTAAAGATATTTTTCAGAGAAATGTACATTATTAACAGATTCAACTTTAGGGTTGTACTAATTTCTAAATGCAACACAATGCAAAGTTTTAATTCAATGCATGTCAGGTGATAAAGCAGTGATCCATCATGGTTTAGTAGGACATTGAAAGCCTGGCCCCAGTGGATTTGGAATGGAATAGTGGTTAATGGAAGCAGACTGGTCTTTCAGAATCTGGTGGATCCCATTGCCACTGTATAGAGACCACTGGATGCCTGGAGAAGCATCAGAGGCAGGATTGGCAGGACATCCAGCTGGTTAGGTTTAAGTTTATTTATTAAAGTCACGAGTAGACTTACATTAACGCTGGAATGAAGTTACCATGAAAACCCCCTAGTCGCCACACTCGGGTACACTGAGGGAGAATTTTGCATGGCCAGTGCACCTAACCAGCATGTCTTTTAGACTGTGGGAGAAAACCGGTGCACCCGGGGGAAACCCACACACACACGGGGAGAACATGTAGACTCTGCACAGACAGTGACCCAAGCCGAGAATCGAACCCAGGTCCCTGGTGCTGTGAGGCAGCAGTGCTAACCACTGTGCCACCATTCTGCCCCCTCCCACCATGCCATCCCGGTTATGTTATCCCGCCAAACCTGTTCGATATGTTGACAGATATGTTTACTCTTTCACAGGGTGTGAACAAAGAAAACAAAGAACAAAGAAAATTACAGCACAGGAACAGGCCCTAATTTTCCTTTGTTGGTCATAGATATTGCCCTTGAGAAAGTGGTGATGAGCCACTTTCTTGAATCGTTGCAGTCCCTGAGGTGTAGATACGCCCACAGTGCTCTTAGGAAGAGAGTTCCAAGATTTTGACCCAGCGACAGTGCAAGTGGATATAAACTGTCCCATTGGTAAGACGCAGCATGGGTTCATGAAGGGCAGGTCACGTTTGACTAATTTGGTGGAATTCTTTGAGAACATTACATGTGCAGTGGACAATGGGGAACCTGTGGATGTGGTGTATCTGGATTTCCAGAAGGCATTTGACAAGGTGCCGCACCAAAGACTGCTACATAAGATAAAGGTGCACAGTGTTACGGGTAATGTATTAGCATGGATAGAGGATTGGTTAACTAACAGAAAGCAAAGAATGGGGGTAAATGGGCATTTGTCTGGTTGGTGATCAGTGACTAGTGGTGTGCCTCAGGGATCAGTGTTGGGATCGCAATTGTTTACGATTTACATAGATGATTTGGAGTTGGGGACCAAGTGTAGTGTGTCAAAATTCGCAGATGACACTAAGATGTATGGTAGAGCAAAGTGTGCAGAGGACGCTGAAAGTCTGCAAAGGGATATAGATAGTCTAAGTGAGTGGGCGAGGGTCTGGCAGATGGAGTACAATGTTGGTAAATGTGAGGTCATCCATTTTGGTAGAAATAACAGCAAAATGGACTATTATTTAAATGGTAAAAAATTGCAGCATGCTGCTGTGCAGAGGGACCTGGGTGTCCTTGTGCAGGAATCTCAACGAGTTGGTTTGCAGATGCAGCAGGTAATTAAGAAGGCAAATGGAATTTTTTTTTTATTGCTAAAGGGATGGAGTTTAAAAACAGCGAGGTTATGTTGCAGCTGTATAAGGTGCTGGTGAGGCCACACCTGGAGTACTGTGTACAGTTTTGGTCTCCTTACTTGAGAAAGGATATACTGGCACTGGAGGGGGTGCAGAGGAGATTCACTAGGTTGATTCCGGCGTTGAGAGGCTTGGCTTATGAGGAGAGACTGAGTAGACTGGGACTATACGCATTGGAATTCAGAAGAATGAGGGGAGATCTTATAGAAACATACAAGATTATGAAGGGAATAGATAAGATAGAAGCAGAGAAGTTGTTTCCACTGACAGGTGAAACTAGAACTAGGGGGCATGGCCTCAAAATAAGGGGAAGCAGATTTAGGACTGAGTTGAGGAGGAACTTCTTCACACAAAGGGTTGTGAATCTGTGGAATTCCCTGCCCAGTGAAGGAGTTGAGGCTACCTCATTGAATGTTTTTAAGGCAAAGATAGATAAATTTTTGAATAGTAAAGGAATTAAGGGTTATGGTGAGCGGGTGGGTAAGTGGAGCTGAGTCCACGAAAAGATCAGCCATGATCTTATTGAATGGCGGAGCAGACTCGAGGGGCCAGATGGCCTACTCCTGCTCCTAGTTCTTATGCTGTTAAGAATGGTGATGTAATTCTAAGTCAGGATGGTGCGTGGCTTGTTGGGGGATTTGCGAGTGGTGGTGTTCTCAGGCATCTGCTGTCTGTTCCTCTGGATGGTCGAGGTTGTAGGTTTGAAAAGTCTTGTCGAAGGAGCAGTGAATTGCTGCAGTGCATCTTGTAGATGTTATACTGCCACTGTGTGCCAGTTATCCAAAGTGTTGCTGGCAATGCTCTTACACCAAGTCCCATTCACCGATTGCAAGAACACACAATCATAAGACATTGGAACAGGAGTACGCTATATGGCCTGTGGCGCCTGCTCTGATATTCAATATGATCATGGCTAACCTTGGGCTTCAATTCCATGTTCCCAACCACTCCCTATTTCACTCGATTCCCTAAGAGACCAAAACTCTGTCCATCCCAGTGTTAAATATATTCAGTGAAGCAGCATCCACAACCCACTTGGGTAGAGAATTCCAAAGATTTGCCACCCTCTGAGTGGCATAATTCCTCCTCATCCCAATTCTAAATGATTGGCACATATCTGGAGACTGCACACTTCCAATGGCTGACTTACGGCCATTGCTCAAGCAACGCCTTGATTTTAATGTCTTCGTCCTTCTTTTCAAATCCCTCTGTAGCCTTGCCCTTCACTATCTCTGTAAGCTTATCCATGCCCACTGACTTCTGCACATATTTAATTCTGGCCTTTTTAAAAAATTCATTCGTGGGACATGGGCATCGTTGGCTGGCCAGCATTTATTGCCCATCCCTAGTTGCCCGAGGGCAGTTGGGTGTCAACCATATTGCTGTGTGGCTCTAGAGTCACACATAGGCCAGACCGGGTAAGGACAGCAGATTTCCTTCTCTACAGGACATTAGTGAACCAGATGGGTTTTTCCTGACAATCGACAATGATTTCATGGCCATCAGTAGATTCTTAATTCCGGGTTTTCTTTTAACTGAATTCAAATTCCACCATTTGCCATGTTGGGATTCAAACCCAGGTCCCCGGAACATGAGCTGAGTTGCTGGGTTAATAGTCTAGCGATAATACCACTAGGCCATCCCACTCTTGAGCATCTTGGGCTTTAATTGTTCTACTATTGCTAGCTGTGCCTTTAGCTGCCTCTATCCTATGCTGTGGAATATCGAGTTTGTAGCTTGGGGAAGGTTTTGGGGTGGCGCAAGTGTTGACCGGATGTGGGCGGGGTGAAGAGCAGTGATAATGGAGGGGTGGGGGGGTTGGTGGTGTGGGGAAGGGGGAAGGGCAAAGATCAGGTTTGTGGCATTTGTACTGGATGGAATGCTGAAGCACTGGTTAAAAACTCGAAGAAGCTGAGAACTGTGGCTCACATGGTGAAACCGAATTTAAAATATTATCAATCTGTGTTTTCTGCATGAAGGAAATCTCTGTACTATCAGGGGACAGTCCTGCCTCAGCTTTGTTCCAAAGAATTATAATTGTGTTTTGATTGGCAGTGTTGGGAGTGAAAATGCTGCAGCTGCGGTTCCTTACACGGACAGTAGCACTTTTCCAGATGTTTAACTTTAACTCTGATCAATTCTTTCTCACTAGTTTGTTTTCCTCAAAATTGGACCCCTTCCTTCCCTCCATCCCCCCCACCCCCGAAGACAGTAACTCCTCACTGTGGTAGCGATTCCACTGCTGTCACTTGCCCTGTGGTAACTCACCAAAGTGGACATTCTTCCTTGTGTTGGCGGTGAATCGCAGTAATTTATACGATCCTAGCTGACTTCTCACTCCCCCGCTCTGCGGCTGAGAGGCCAGCTGTATGACTCCCTAATGTTGCTCATGCTCAGATTATCTAACTCAACACAGACCCGGAGATCGAACCTGGGGTCTTCCCAATCAGGACGATTCATCTATTCACTGCACAAAGCATTGTTGAGCCCTCACCATCTTAATAAGGTTTTCATGGGCAGCACGGTGGCACAGTGGTTAGCACTGCTGCCTCACAGCACCAGGGACCCAAGTTCAATTCCGGCCTCGGGTCACTGTCTGTGTAGAGTTTGCACATTCTCCCCCTGACTGCGTGGGTTTTCTCCGGGTTCTCCGGTTTCCTCCCACAGTCCACAGATGTGCAGGTTAGGTGGACTGGCCATGGTAAATTGACCCTTAGTGTCAGGGGGATTTGTGTAAATACGTGGGATTATGCAGATAGGTCTGGGTGGAATTGTTGTTGGTGCAGGCTCAAAGGGCTGAATGGCCTCCTTCTGCGCTGTAGGGATGCTATGATTCTCCATTTTATACATTGCAGTCCACACAGATCTACCTTTGAATCTTGGTCATTGGAATTGAGAGTAGGGGTCGGAAAATTCAATTCCTGACGGACCTCGGAGCTTTTGCGTACTCACAGGCTTGCAGCCGGATGCAAATGTGCAGTTCTGCAGCGTAAATTCTTCAGGCCCAACATGTCTGTGCATAAAGAGAGAAAAAAAGCATGAAAACCCAGGTTGGGTGATTGGGAGTAGTGTACTATTGAGGAGGGAAGTCCCAGGCAAGGGATAGGCAGGAGGGAGATGGAGAGGTCCCAGAATAAGAGTCTCAGAGAGGGGATAGGGACATAGAACATAGAACATTACAGCGCAGTACAGGCCCTTCGGCCCTCAATGTTGCACCGATCAGTGAAACCAATCTAAAGCCCATCTAACCGACACTATTCCAATATCATCCATATGTTTATCCAACGACCCTTTAAGTGTCTCAGTTCAGTTAAAAAGAGAGGATGGAGAAAAAAGATTCCAAATAGGGAAAGGGCTGCAGGTAGTAGACTTGAAGTGAAAAGGGCTCAAAGGAACACCTGTCAATCGAAGAGGGTTCAGAACAAGCCCTGAAGATCTAAGAGGGCAGCTAAAGGTTGGTGCCTCCGCGCTGTGGGCCATTGGGGCAAAGGTACTCCTTTGGAGCAGTGGTACTCTGCTTGCTGTGGCCGAAGATCTGAAGTTGTGCTTGTGAGTTGGCCCTTGAGTGTGGTCTCGGTGAATCGAGGGGAACAGAATCTCAGAAGATGAGATTGAAAACTTGCGAGATGGGCCACCATTGACGCCCTGCAAGTTGGAGTGACCTTTGGAGAGAATTCTAGGTTAGATGTTTGAAGGTGAGGACTGAAACTCCCCACGAGAGAGACACAATTTCAGTGAGATTGGCTAATGGTACTGATGACTGTGTGAGTTGTTGGGAAATCCTTGGACTCTGTCCTGGTCGCATCTGCTATTTATTTAGTGTGCTGTGTTTGACCACAGTTGTCGGTTAATCCACATGTTCCTCATAGTTGTTCTGAATGTCAGAGCATAGGATAGATATTGTAAATCGTTTTACTTTTCTGACCTTTTACAGTAAAGTTTATTTTTGTGTATTCAAAACCAGTGAAGTCTTGTGTCTTTATTCACTGAGCAAGTGTCTTGAATTTCAAACTTTGTCTACTTTAAACAAAACATTATTGGCCTGGAGCTGGATCCTACCAATAACTTGGGGCTCTGGTTGTAGATCATAACAAAACTAATGGCACTCATCAAGTAAGCCAACGTGATGAAGCTCTTCTGCCCCTGCATAATGAGCTTCCTAACTTAACCTTGCCATCAGAAGGGGTGGTACGGTGATTAGCACTGCTGCCTCACAGCGCCAGGGACCCAGGTTTGATTCCTGGCTTGGGTCACTGTCTGTGTGGAGTTTGCACATTCTCCCCCGTGTTTCCTTCAGGTGCTCCGGTTTCCTCCCACAGTCCATAGATGTGCGGGTTAGGTGGATTAGCCATGCTAAATTGCACCTTAGAATCATAGAGAATCATAGAAACCCTACAGTGCAGAAAGAGGCCATTTGGCCCATCGAATCTGCACCGATCACAATCCCACCCAGGTCCTACCCCCATATCTACCCGCTAACCCACACATCTCAGGACATTAAGGGGCAATTTTAGCATGGCCCCTTAATGTCAGGGGGATCAGCAGGATAAATACATGGGGCTATGGAGTTAGGGCCTGGGTGGAATTGTTGTCAGTGCAGACTCGATGGGCTGAATGGCCTCCTTCTGCACTGTAGGATTCTAAGAACATACAAAGAAGAAGTAGTTATATATAGGAAAGGAGGGAAAATAATACAGTAAGTTATTCATCCGTGGATCCTTTCAGGCAGAAATAAGCAGCAAGCTATTGAGTCCCATGGCTATAAGATCAGGTCAAAGACTAGGAATCCTGTGGTGTGTAACTCACCCCTTGACTCCCCAAAGCCTATCCACCATCGACAAGGCACAAGTCAGGAGTGTGATGGAATATTCCCGACTTGCCTGGATAAGTACAGCTCCAACAACACTCAAAGCTCGACACCATCCAGGAAAAAGAAGCCCACTTGATTGCTACCCCTTCCATAAACATCCACTCCCTCCATTACTGACGCACAGTGGCAGCAATGTGTGCCATCTACAAGATGTACTGCAGGAGCTCATCAAGGTTCCTTTGGCAGCATCTTCTAAACTTACGACCACTACCATCTAGAAGGACAAGAGCAGCAGATACCTGGGAACAGCACCACCTGTTACTCTCTAAGTTACTCACCATCCTGACTTGGAAATATATTGTCATTCCTTCACTATTGCTGGGTCAAAATCCTAGAACTCCCTCCCCAGCAACATTGTGGGTGTACCTGCACCTCAGAGACTGCAGCAGTTCAAGATGGCAGCTCATCACCACCTTCTGAAGGACTACACGGGGTGGCCTAGTCAGTGATGCCCACATCCTGTAAATGAATTTTTTAAAAACTCAGCAGAAGCCCTGAGAAATGCTGAGTGGAACTGGAAAAGAGAATATAAAACAACATCCTTTAAAACAAGCATAGTGGACCCAACCAAATTGGGCCTTATATTGTGGGTGTTTGGTTCAATGTCTCACCAGAATGAATCATAAAATCCCTACAGTGCAGAAGGGCGGCATTCAGCCCATCGAGTCTACACTGACAACAATCCCACCCAGGCCCTATCCCCATAACCCCATGCATTTACCCCGCTAATCCCCCTGACACTAAGGGGCAATGTAGCATAGCTAATCCACCTAAGTCGCACATCTTCGGACTGTGAGAGGAAACCGGAGCGCCCAGAGGAAACCCACACAGACACAGGAAGAACATGCAAACACCACACACTGACCAAGGCTGGAATTGAACCTGGGTCCCTGGCGCTGCAAGGCAGCAGTGCTAACCTCTGTGCCACCGTGCTGGCACCTCTCATGGGGCAGAAATCACTGAGTGTTCAGCTGCAGTGTCAGCCTAGGTTTAGTGCCCTGGAGTGAATCCACAACTAACCAAAGGTGAGGTTGCTACCACTGAGTTACAGTAAGACCATTTTGGCCAGTGAATGTTATTTTTCATTTTCCTTTCGGCGTTTCAACGGTGACAATTGATTCTTTTGAAAAGAGTACAGACTCATATCACCCAGCTGGTTACTCCTCCAGTCACACAGGCTGTGATCAAACAGAACCGTCCGTTTTCCCTGGAAACTTGCCCAGCAGCTGAGGTTCCGTATCTCCTGGGAAATCGGCCTAGTCTTCATCAGAATCATAGAATCCTACAGTGCAGAAGGAGGCCATTCGGCCCATCGAGTCTGCACCGACCACAATCCCACCCAGGCCCTATCCCCACAACCCCATGCATTTACGCTAGCTAGTCCCCCTGACACTAAGGGGCAATTTAGCATGGCCAACCCACCTAACCTGCACATCTTTGGACTGTGGGAGGAAACAGGAGCACCAAGGGGAAACCCACGCAGACATGGGGAGAATGTGCAGACTCCACACAGACAGTGACCCAAGCCTGGAATTGAACCCAGATTCCTGGTGCTGTGAGGCAGCAGTGCTAACCACTGTGCCACCCCGCCGCCCCAAATGTCAAGAGGTTAAGTGGAATGGAGCTGTTTAAATGCGAGCTTTGTTGTGAGATTAGTAAAGTAAGGAAATTCTCCAATAGATGGGAAAGGATCTTGTGGTGCAGCCAAGTGTTAAAGGAATTTAAGTTGATTCCAGGATGGAGACGAGCTGAATTGGAAACTTCTGGCACATGAAGCACTGTGGTCTCCCGGCTCCAGGCATCTTGATGTGTTTTAAATTCTGTGTGGAGTGTGACAACATTATCTCAATTGTGAAACAGTAAGAAGTCTCACAACACCAGGTTAAAGTCCAACAGGTTAGTTGGTAGCATGAGCTTTCAGAGCGCTGCCCTTCATCAGGTGGGTGACTGATGTGAAAGGTAGCCATTTGTATTTCTTAGTTCCCGAATGAATTCTGAAAGGGTCATAAAGATGTTTTTAAAATTATTGACCATTCTTCGTTTCCCTTGAGAAGATGATGGTGAGCCGTCTTCTTGAACTGCTGCAGTCCATGGGGGCGGTACGGTGGCACAGTGGTTGGCACTGCTGCCTCACAGCGAACAGGGACTCCCCTGGTTCAATTCCCGGCTTCGGTCACTGTCTGTGTGGAGTTTGCACGTTCTCCCCGTGTCTGCGCAAGATTCCTCCAGATGCTCCGGTTTCCTCCCACAGTCCAAAGATGTTTAGTTTAGGTGGATTGACCGTGCTAAATACCTCTTTAGAGTCAGGGGGATTGGCAGACTAAACATGTGGGGTTACAGGGATAGGACCTGGGTGGGATTGTTGTCGGTGCAAGTTTGATGGGCTGAATGGCCTCCTCTGCATTGTAGAGATTCTATGATTCCATAATAGACTGAAGTTTCTCCCATACTACTGCTAAGTTGGAAATGCTGAGAGTTTGATCAAGTTATGGTAAAAAAACAGTGATAGATTTCCAAGTCAGAATGGAGGTACTGATCCCATGCTGTGCTTGCCCTCTTAGGCATTGGAGATTGCAGGTTTGGGAGATGCTGTCGAAGAATCTTTGCCACATTTCTCCAGTGCATCTTTTATATGATGTAAGCTGCAGCCACTTTGCATCCATGTTGGGAGGAGTGAACATGTAGTGTTGTGGATGCTGTGCTGAGCTGCGTTGTCCTGGATGCTCTTGAGCTGCTTGAATGTGGTTGGAGCTACACTCATAGAAACCCACAGTGCAGAAGGAAGCCATTCAGCCCATCGAGTCTGCACCGACCACAATCCCACCCAGGCCCTATCTGCATAACCACATGTATTTACCCCAGCTAGTTCCCCCTGACACTAAGGGACAATTTAACATGGCCTATCCACCTAACCCGCACATCTTTGGAGTGTGGGAGGAAACTGGAGCATCTGGAGGAAACCCACGCAGACACAGGGAGAACGTGCAAACTCCGCACAGACAGTGACCCAAGCTGGGAATCGAACCCTGGTCCCTAATACTGTGAGTCAGCAGTGCTAACCACTGTGCCACCTTGCACTCATCCTGGCAAGAGCAGACATCTGCTTGCAGATGCTGGATAGGCTTTGGGGAAACAGGACATGAGTCATACATCATAGAATACCGAGCCTCTGACTTGCTCTTGTAACCACTGTTTTTATGTTGCTACTCTGGTTAAGTTTCTAGTCAGCGGTTTCCCTTTCAGAACCTGATGGTGCCATTGAGTGTCAAGGGGAGGTGGTTAGACTCTCATTGGAGATGGTCTTTGCTTGACACTAGTAAGGTACAAATGTGACTTAACACTAATAAAACCAAGCCTGGAAACTTTCCAGGTCGTGCTTTTTGTGGGTACAGATTGTTTCATTATCAGAGGAGTTGCAATTGGAACTGAACATTCCACAATCATTAATTCACCGAACATTCCCGTCTCTGACTTTATAATGGAGAGAAAGTCACTGATAAAGCAGCCAAAGATGGTTGGGCCTGGGACACTGCCCTGAGGAACTCCTGCAGCAATATCCAAAGGTTGAGGCAAATTGCTTCCAATGGGCATCTTCCTTTGTGCTATGTATGACTCCAACCAGTGGACATTTTACCTGCTGATCAAAATTGGCGTGAATTTTATGAGGACACCAACATGTCAAATGCTGTCTTGATGTCAAGGGCAGCCACTCTCACCTTAATTGCCACTAGCCTCAATATTTCCAATGCTCCCGTGACCAGCTATGCTCTGTACGAGATCATTCATATAAATCAAGAGGAACTGAGGGCCCAAAAACCAAACCCCAAGGAAATTAGTTGAGCACAATTTTTTCTTAACAAATCCATGCTGGTTTTCCTTAATTAAGTCTCATTTGCCATATGACAATTAACTTTGTCCCAAATTATCATTCCTTAAAGGTTCCCCACCACAGGAGTTAAACTGGCTGGTCTTTAGTTGCTGGGATTCTCTTTACACCCTTTCTTTGAACAAAGACCATAAAATATAGCAGCAGAATTAGGCTATTCAGCCATTGGGTCTGCTCTGCTATTCAATCATGGCTGATATGATTCTCATCCCCATTCTCCTGCCTTCTCCCCATAACCTTTGATCCCCTTATTGATCAAGAACCTATCTATCTCTGCCTTAAAGACACTCAGAGGCCTGGCCTCCACAGCCCTCTGTGGCAATGAGTTCCACAGATTCACCACCCTCTGGCTGAAGAAATTCTTCCTCATCTCAGTTTTAAAGGATCGTCCTTTCTCCCTGATACAACGTTTGCAGTTCTCCAGTTCTCTGGCACCACCTCTGGGTCTAAGGAGTCTGGAAAATTATTTCCAGTGTCTCAGTTATTTCTACTCACTTGTTTCAATTTCCTTGGTGCATCTCATCTGATCCAGGTGTCTTATCAATTTTATGTACAGGCAGTTTATTTATTTCCTCTTCCTTATCAACGGTGGCACGGTAGCACAGTGGTTAGGGGCGGCACGGTAGCACAGTGGTTAGGGGCGGCACGGTAGCACAGTGGTTAGCACTGCTGCTTCACAGCTCCAGGGACCTGGGTTCGATTCCCGACTTGGGTCACTGTCTGTGTGGAGTTTGCACATTCTCCTCGTGTCTGCATGGGTTTCCTCCGGGTGCTCCGGTTTCCTCCCACAGTCCAAAGATATGCAGGTTAGGTTGATTGGCCATGCTAAAAATTGCCCCTTAGTGTCCTGAGATGCGTAGGTTAGAGGGATTAGCGGGTAAATGTGTAGGGATATGGGAGTAGGGCCTGGGTGGGATTGTGGTCGGTGCAGACATGATGGGCTGAATGGCCTGTTTCTGCACTGTAGTGTTTCTATGTTTCTAACTTTAAACCCATCAGGTGTCTGAACCATCTCCTGTTTCACCATGACCTCAGAGCATCTTCTTCCTTGGTTAAGGTAGATACAAACTATTCACTTAGTATCTCAGCCTTGGCCCCTGCCTCCATTCATACGTCCCCTTTTTTTGGTCCCTAATCGACCCTATTCCTTTTACCTTTTACTGTTTAAATACCAATACGAGATTTTTGGTGTCCCTCTGATGTGGGTTCCAACCTGCTCTCATACTTGCCCTTCGCTTTTCTTATTTACTTTTCCAATTCCCCTCTGAACCTATATTGGGCCTGACTCTCAAATGGATGAGCACATGAGGATTTGGGCCAAATGCAGTCAAATGGGACTAGTCGGCATGGACGTGTTGGGTCGAAGGGCCTGTTTCCATGCTGTATATCGGGGCGGCATGGTAGTACAGTGGTTAGCACTGCTGCTTCACAGCTCCAGGGATCTGGGTTCGATTCCCAGCTTGGGTCACTGTCTGTGTCGAGTTTGCACATTCTCCTCGTGTCTGCGTGGGTTTCCTCCGGGTGCTCCGGTTTCCTCCCACAGTCCAAAGATGTGCGGGTTAGGTTGATTGGCCATGCTAAAATTGCCCTTAGTGTCCTGGGGTGCGTAGGTTAGAGGGATTAGTGGATAAATATGTAGGAATATGGGGGTAGGGCCTGGGTGGGATTGTGGTCGGTGCAGACTCGATGGGCCGAATGGCCTCTTTCTGCACTGTAGGGTTTCTATGATATCTCTATGGCTCTGTGATCTATGAGATATATTTGAGAAAATTTCCAAAACCAAAGGAGGATGTGGAAGCTTTGGAGGGAGTACAGAAAAGGTTTACCAGGATGTTGCCTGGTATGGAGGGTATTAGCTATGTGGAACGATTGAATAAACTGGGATTGTTCTCCCTGGAAAGACGGAGGCTGAGGGGTGACCTGATAGAAGTTTATAAAATTATGAGGGGTATGGATAGGATGAACAGTTGGAAGCTTTTTCCCAGGGCAGAAATGACAATTACAAGGGGGCGCAAGTTCAAGATAAGGGGGAAAGGGTTCAGTGGAGATGTGCGGGGGCAGTTTTTTTACACAGAGGGTGGTGGGAGCCTGGAATGCACTGCCAAGTGAGGGGGTTGAGGCAGACACATTAGCGACATTTAAGACTTATCTGGATAGACACATGGACAAATGGGGAACAGAGTGATACAGGCGGTTGGTCTAGATAGGACAATGTGATCGGTGCAGGCTTGGAGGGCCGAAGGGCCTGATACTGTGCTGTAGTGTTCTTTGTTCTTTGTATAACCAGTGTGGTTTTATGAATATCACACATTGCAATCTCAACCCCAAAAGTGTGCAAGGATTCACTCAGTACTCTGTAGAAGCGGTTTATTTGTTAGAAAGTATCCCCCCCCCCTCTGTTCTGTGAGCAAATCCTCATCAAAAGCGCAAGGCAAAAAGGGAAGCTGCTCTCGCTCAGTTAATAGGCCAAAGGTCAGCTACTTGAGTTGCTTTTGTGTTCTTTCCTGACAACGAGTGTGCAGGAGGGTGAGAGGAAAGCTCACGAAACGAAGCAATTAATAATGCTCTAATAACGACTCAGCGCATTGCGCAGAAGATAAAGTTGATGATGAACAGCGCATAATCTGCATTGTGCTACCAGAGAAAATTCTGCTGCTTTGATTCGGGCCAACTGAATGACATCCCAGTGTGAGGCACATACTAAGTGAATGATATAGTGCTGGTTGGAGCCAGGAAACACATACTTTCAAACTGGAAAACTCCCAGTCTGCCAAACCAATCCCTGTGGTTTAAACTGTTATTAGAAATAAGTCCTCTTGATAAACAGAGGACACATAATGAATAAGCGTGAAATGCCTGGGACTCCTGAGGCATGAGCAACATGGTCATGAGTGCATTGTGGTTCGCGATCCTTATCAGTGAAACGTCGCATGTGTAATCCATTATATACTGTTTATTAGAAATGTAAAAGAGGAATTACTTTGTATCATTTTTCAAGCATTAGCTGCTCCGGCGTTTCATTTGTTTAACATTTAGTAAACTAAATTGGCCTTTTATCTGAGAATGAAAGAAGTGAACAAGCAGCTTCACGAAGACAAGAAAATTATCATCCAGTTTTTTTAAAAAAAGCTGCGGCAATGCTGGAATTGCTCATTTGTCCGTTTTCAAACCGGGATGCTTTTCCCTGTCATTCTCAGTGGTTTATGGTTAGATATCAGCTGCCTCTCAGTGGGTAGCGCTCTTACTTCTGAACCAGCAGGTTGTAGATTCAAGTCCGGCTCTCCAAAGAGTTGCACATCAAATCCAATTTGACATTCCACTACGGTACTGAGGGGGTGCTTGGCTGAGACGTGAAACTGAGGCGCCGTCTGGCTTCTTCGGTGGACGTGAAGGATCCCCGGGCACTATTTCAAACAAAGTTTTGGAGTTCTCCCCAATGTCCCGTCCAATATTTATCCCTCGACTAACATCACGAAAGGCAGGTTATCTGATCATTATGACTTTGTTATTTGTGGGTCCTCGCCATGTGCAAATTGGCTCCCACGTTTCCTACATTACAACGGCGAGTACACTTGAAAAGTCATTTGGGACTTCCTGAGGTTGTGAAAGGCACAATGTAAATGGAAGTCTTCTTTGTTGATAATATATTCAGATGTGTTTTCTCTAGTTGTACTCAGTCCTCCAGGTCTGGCTCAGTTTACACTCATCAGTAAGGACAGCTAAAGACCTTGGGCGGGAATCTCTGGCTGCACTCGCCTGAAAACCGAAGATTCCCCCTTGACTTCAGTGGATCTTCACATGGTCCATGTCCGCCCCGCCCACCCGCCCCACCTGCTAGAATTCCAGTGGCAAGTGGGATGGGAGAATTCCAGCCCTTGTAGGCAATGCCACCTCCCCCGCCCCGCCCCATCCTCCAACCCCGATCCCCAATCAAGCAGGACTGATAGACTCTGAGATATTAAATGCAGAAACCTGGCTTTTTTTTTCTATATACCCTTGTTCAAGTAGGGGGTAAAGATAAGCCCAGCAACTATAGGCCAGTCAGATTAACCTCAGGGATGGGAAAGTTTTTCGAAATAATAATTATTAGTCACTGAGACAAATGTGAGATAATTAAGGTAATTAAGGCAGCACAGATTTGTTAAGGGTAAATTGTGGCTAACTCCATAGAATCCGTAAAGTGCAGAAGGAGGCCATTTGGCCCATCGAACCAGCACCGACAGCATTCCCACCCAGGTCCTGTCCCCATAACCCCAAATATTTACCCTAGCTAATCCCCCTGAAGCTGAGGGGCAGTTTAGCATCAACCTAACCCGCGCATCTTTGGAGTGTGGGAGGAAACCGGAGCACCCGGAGGAAACGCACGCAGACACGGGGAGATTCCTGGCTCGGGTCACTGTCTGTGTGGAGTTTGCACATTCTCCTCGTGTCTGCGTGGGTTTCCTCCGGGTGCTCCGGTTTCCTCCCACAGTCCAAAGATGTGCGGGTTAGGTTGATTGGCCAGGTTAAAAATTGCCCCTTAGAGTCCTGAGATGCGTAGGTTAGCGGGATTAGTGGGTAAATATGTGGGGGTCGGGCCTGGGTGGGATTGTGGTCGGTGCAGACTTGATGGGCCGAATGGCCTCCTTCTGCACTGTAGGGTTTCTATGATTTCTATGATTTCTATGAACGTGCAAACTCCACACAGACAGCCACCTGAGGCCAGAATTGAACCCGGGTCCCTGGCACTGTGAGGCAGCAGTCCTAACCACTGTACTGCCCCGTGCCATGGCCAGTCAGCTCATCCACTCTGCAGCTCCCACTCTCATCCAAACAACCTATCCTATCCAGTACAAAGTGTCAAGGTCACTTTTCCCCCTCCCCAATGTGTCAGTGTCTGCAGCTCAGCCTCCAGCTCAATGGCTCTAAGTCGAAGCTCCTCAAGCCACAAACACTTACTGCAGATGTGTTTGCTCCGGATCACAATGGCATCCAGGAGCTCCCACATGCTGCAGTTTTGACTGTTAGGTTACAAGATCAGGAACCCCAAGGTATACTATAAAGTCAGACTAGACCCCAACTATTTGTTATTTTGGCATTAATGTGAGGATGTGATGTTTCATTCCAGGCACAATTCCACTGATAAACTAGGAAGCTTTTATCAAAACAAACTTTATTTAACAATACAGCTTAACTATAACAAATGAATTAGCTTAACATTTACCAATTGAACAATCCTTAAACATGACAAGATACAGCTCTTAACTGCTAACCTATCCCTATGAGTTCCAGTTCAAGCACTTATCCTCTTACAGACTTAAAACCCCTCTTCAAAGTCAGTTAGCAACACACAGGCTTATGTGTCTGTACTTGTGAACAGTCCTAGAGCCTTTTGAACAGAGAGACCCCTGTTTTCTGAAGCATCAAAAAGCAGCCTCCGGAGAGAGAGACAGACAGACAGACAGAGAGTCACCTCTTGCTTCTTTCAGGATCAGACAAAAAATTGACTGTTTTAAAATAAAAGATAAACTGTATATCTTCCCTACAAGCTTAACTCCTTGCAATCGCACATGACTCTGTCTCTTGTCAATCAATCTAATCAAAACCCTACTATGAATCATCGAGCCATAGAATCCCTACAGTGAAAAAGAAGACCATTCAGCCCAACGAGCTGAATCCCACCCAGGCCCTATCCCTGTAACCCCGCATATTTACCCCGCCAGCCCCCAGACGCTAGAGGACAATTTAGCATGGCCAATCAACCTAACCCACACATCTTTGTAGAGTGGGAGGAAACCGGAGCACCCGGAGAAAACCCATGCAGACACGGGGAGAACGTGCCAACTCCACACAGACAGTGACCCGAGGCTGGAATTGAACCCAGGTCCCTGACACTGTGAGGCAGCGCTGATAACCACTGTGTCACCAAGGGAAACCATGAAACCCTAAGGGAAACCAAAATAAACACAAATGCATTAACTATATTGCGACAAATACACCATTAGCTAAAATCAGTCATTATCCTGCATTCTCAACATTTGAGCTTCCTGTTACCCAGACAAATCATGTAAAAGAGAGCTGAATTTTAAACATAACCCTAACAAGAAACATGATAAAAATACATTTCTTCAAGGCACAGTATCATCACATGACCCATCACCTTGTCTACTATCCTTAATGTGTTTTAATTAATGACTTAATTATTTTATTCAATTATTTTTTCCTTTTTTTACATATTTTATTAAAATGCCATATGCTATTTTCAACCTTAGGAATAGAATAGACTTATCACTTAACAGATACTCATTAGATACTCACCAAAGAGCTATCTTCTTCTGTAGTGGAGTAGGAAGAAATTCCTATCGGGTAAAAAATGTTAGAAAAAGCAGAGAAGCTTCCCCTCACTCATCCAACTCCCAGCATTCTTGCTCAGTTTTGCACTCCAATAGTTAATAGCTAATTTGCATTGGGAGGTCTGTATTTATATTCTCTGGAACTAGTTCAGTCCCAGGTGCAGAATTCATTCACTTGTGGGACATGGGCGTCGCTGGCTGGGTCAGCATTCATTGTCCATCCCTAATTGCCCATGAACTGACTGGCTTGCTAGGCCATTTCAGAGGGCAAGTTGAGAGTCAACTACATTGCTGTGGCTTTGGAGTCACATGTAGGCCAGGCCAGGTAAGGACGGCAGATTTCCTTCCCTAAAGGACATCAGTGAACCAGATGGACTTTTCCGACAATCGACAATGGTTTCATGGTCATCATTAGATTCTTAATTCCAGATTTTTTAAAAATTGAATTCAAAATCCATTATCTGTCGTGGTGGGATTCGAACCCGGGCCCCCAGAACATTAGCTGAGTTTCTGGATTAATAGTCTAGCAATAATACCACTCGGCCAGAGCCTTCCCTAAAAAGTCAGAATAAACTAGTTTCTTTAATTTTCTAACTTCAACTGCTCTCCGATGTATATCCCTGCTGAAGCCAGGGTGAAATTTTGAATTTAATCAGCAAATTTCAGTTAGATGTTAAAAGTTAAATTCAAACAAAATTTGATTTTTAGAACGAGACTAAGATTCCTTCATCTTATTTTGAAGAGAGTTTCTCCAACAGTGCAGCACTCTCTCAGTACCGCAATAGAGAATGACCCTTGACCTCGGTTATGAGGCCTTCGATTTTGGTACTTGCAGTTAAGAGTGATGCCAGCAGAGTCGGAGCTAACACTAACTGCAGATTTTTCTTTCAGACTAGAGCAACAAGGTGAAAGATAACTGGTTTAAAAAGTAAGGAATTTGCATTTCGATAATACCTTTTATGATCTCAGGACACCTCAATTCGCTTAACGGTCCAGTGAAGTTTTTTGGAAGTGTAGGCATTGTTATAACAAACTACCCACAACCCTAGTGGCCTTCTGATCTTGAGCTAAGTTTATTCTTTGCGTCACCAAGAAAGCCTATACTTTCATCTTTGTAACAATGATTTTGGGTAGCCATGCCTCAGTTTATTTGCTGCTGAAAGCCTCATCCATACATTTGTTACTTCTAGTTTGGGTTGTTCCAATGCTCTCCTGGATGGTTACCCACTTTCTACTCTATGGAGACTTAAGCCCATGTAAACACCCATCATCCCTGCACTTGCTAACCTACGTTGTTTTCCAGTCTGGTGATGCCCTGTTAAGCACATGTGGTTGGTTGGTTTAGCTCAGTTGGCTGGACAGCTAGTTTGTGATGTGGGGTGATGTCATCAGCGCGGGTTCAATTCACGCACCGCCTGAGGTTATTCATGGATAACTTCTCAACCTTGCCTCTCACCTGAGGTGTGGTGATCCTTGGGTTAAATCGCCACCAGCCAGCTCTCCCCCTCAAAGGGGAGGGGGCGGCCTATGGTCATCAGGGACTATGGCGACTTTACCTTTACGGTTGTAACATAGGAAATTCTGATGTCGATCTACACATGGCAAGCTCCCACAAATAACAACATGATAATGAATAGATAATCTGTTTTGTGTGATATTGGTTCAGGGATAAACATTGGCCAGGATAGTGGGGAGAATTCCTTTACTCTTCCTCATGGGATCTTCCACCTGCCCTCACCTGAGAGGGTAGTTTAATGTCTCATTCAAAAGTTAGAATTTCCCGAGTACCAGCCTGATGTGCCAGCCTAGATTTTTGTGCTCAACTTCCTAGAGCAAGACTTGAACCCATAACCTTTTAACACGAAGGGAGGAGTGTGGCCAACTGAGCTGTGACTGCCTCCACACGGCAAAACCCAGGAGAAACATTCTACACTGAGGATTTTAAAAAAGTTTATTTATTAGTCACAAGTCGACTTACATTAACACTGCAATGAAGTTACTGTGAAAATCCCCCAGTCGCCATACCCCAGTGCCTCTTCGGGGACACTGAAGGAGAATTTAGCATGGCCAGCGCACCTAACCAGCACGTCTTTTGGACTGTGGGAGGAAACAGGAGCACCCAGAGCAAACCCACGCTGACACGGGGAGAATGTACAAACTCCACACAGACAGTGACCCAAGCTGGGAATCGAACCCGGGTCCCTGGCGCTGTGAGGCAGCAGTGCTAACCACTGTGCCACCGAGGTTGTGGAATGCACTGGCGGAGCAGTGACCGTGGCTGACAAATTCCCAGCAGCAATTCACATTATGCCAGTGCTACTTCACTGGTAGTGGAGCAGTGTGGAAGGGAGTTTTAAATCAGCTAGTTATATTCACAGACAGATGTTGTCGTTATAGTGGCAGAATAGCTAGAAGGGGTAAATGATTCTATCTAACGAGTTAATGTTAATAGTTTGCTCATATGTGAATGCAATGACAGTATTAAAACAAAATGAATATGATTTTAAAGTATATATTCAAGTATTAAATGGATTTTAATGTATAAAATGTATTGTTCACATCAGTTAAAAGTGTGGATGCTGCAGAATGTAATGGTAAGGTCAGTAGTTCGGAGCTGGGAATCCATTAGTCAGCAGAAATAAGCATTAGATATTTCAAGTCCCGGGACAAATGTTGTAACATTATAGAGGCATACATTGTCCAGACATAAGAAAGTGTCTCTCTAGGGCCCAGGAAGACACATATCTCTCTGTCTTGGCGATGTGCCTGTGGGAAAGGTTCAGCTATGGAAGCGTCCTTAACCACATAGCAACCAGGAAGTAGTTTTAACCAAAGTGGGAAGATGTCCAGAATTAAATGGACAAATGAAATATCATTAAATTGAGTGGCATATTGCAATTGACTGAGATATCCTGTCAACAACTAGACTGACATGTTAACACTAAATAAAACTGGATCTAAGCTAATGTGGAGGTGTATCTTAGATAACGAAAGGAATAATTGTTCTGGATTTTGGCTGGGTGCCTCAGAACCTTGGGGGGGGGGGGGGGGGGGGGCGGGGGGGGGGGGTCTCACAGCGCCGAACCTGGGCTGTTTGACCCTCTGAAGGCCTCCTACAGCCAGCTGCATGTTAATGCATTGTCTGTCTTGTATGATTTTCATGTTTTTAAAATAAATTTTGGTTACGTCTTTTGAACAGAGACTTTGCCTTTTGCGAGTTTTTCAAACAGAACCTAAGTTTTTAGAAATCGGCCACCTTTTTAAAAAGAAACCCCTCCATTACAAGCAGGAACCCCCTTTAACTCAAAGTAATGCAGCCCTGGGGATCCTGTTGACCCAGCTGAACATTGAGCAATGCGTTAGATAGGCGATTGAAGGAAATAGGAATAAATGGAAGAGAGGGGGGCACATGGGATTAGCTGAATTGGAGGATAAACGGCAACACAGATTGGTGGAACTGAATTCCTGTTTCTGTGTTGTAATTAGCCTGTAATGCTATGTAAAGTGATTCTCCGCAATTCTATCCCTGATGTGTGAACTCTTGATATCGACACTAATTGCCTGAAATGCTATATTCTCTGATACTGAGCTGCTTCATTTACTGAGCACCATATCCACCAACATTTTAAAAAATCACCTGTATTTGAGGGGACCTGCCAATTCTCTGACCCTGGCTTGCAGTTCCCCATTGGCCTGTCCAGGATTTGTGCATTATCACCCTCACAAATGGACCTGGGGATGGAACTTTTGTCCCTGGAGTCAGGGTGAGGGTGTAAGATTCCAGTCTATGTCTCAGTACTTTCTGGGTAAACCCATTGCCCTACTGTGGGAGGTAAATGCTGCTTTTTCAGAGTTTGGGAAGCCACGTTCAATGCAAGCCATATGCCTGCTCTATTCCCAAATCCCCTTTTCCTTCAAATTTCTATCTAACCTATCCTTAAGTGTTAGCATGTGCTGCCCTGTTCACACATTAATAATGACCATCTGGCTGACGCACCTGAGGATGATTAATCTACCTGTAAGTGTAGTCCCACAACAATGGTTTTGAGTCCTTCCTCTATTATTACTGATGTGTACCTCAACTTCTGTGAAGGCCAATTTTTAAAAAACTTAAATATTTAATGTATTTCCTTCATTTTTTCACATTTTCCTTCTTTGGATTTTTGTTTGGCCATCAAGTACATATCATTTTCTGATTAAGATGTTGGGGGGAGTTGACTGATTCACACATTCCTTTAAACCAATCAGTGGGGGCTGTGGCGAGGCAGCTTTTATCATCAACTCTTTTTTTATAACTCTCCCTTCCTCTGTTACTGCGAAAGATTGGCCATGCTAAATTGCTCCTTAGTGTCAGGGGGACTAGCTAAGGTAAATGCATGGGGTTAAGGGGATAGGGCCTGGGTGAGATTGTGGTCGGTGCAGACTCGATGGGTCGAATGGCCTCCTTCTACACTGTAGGATTCTCTGATTCTATATTATTTTTTGATCAGTGATACTCCTAACATAGTTGGATCCCATTTTGGGTGAAGTCTGTGTAGCTTCCAGGACATTTGATGCTCTGCGTACTTCTGGGCCTCTTTGTGCACAACTTGGCGAATGGTTGGGACTCACCCTTCTCGATCTCCAGCAAGTGAAGTTGCCAAAGTGGCACTGGAAGGTGGGGCAGAGCTGTCGAAATGACTATTCAATGCAGCATGACTGAAATCAGGAACTCATCAATGGAGTGCATTGGAACATTCCAGAAAGTAATCATAGAATCTCTACAGCACAGCAGGAGGCCATTTGGCCCATTGAGTCTGCACCAACCACAATCCCACCCAGGTCCTATTCCCATAACCCCTCATATTTACTCCACTAATCCACCTGACACTAGGGTTAATTTAGCATGGCTCATTAACTTAACCCGCACATCTTTGGAGTCTGGGAGGAAACAGGAGCACCCGGATGAAACCCACGCAGACACAGGGGAGAATATGCAAACTCCACACAGTGACCCGAGGGCCGGGATTGAATCCTGGCGCTGTGGGCAGCAGTGCTAACCACTGTGCCACCCATCAATTTGAGTTGCCCTCAAATAAACCATGTCCTGATCGTGACTCTTGACAGCATGTGCGAGTGGTACTGCCGTAGACACCAGAGAGTCTACAAGTGTTCACTTTTATTTGTGATTTCAGAGTAGACGCATTAATTCAAAATAAAGAACAGCCTTAAAAGATTTTATATCTTTTCTCCAAGAAGTATTCACGAAACAGATGACGGTGCCACAGGATGAAAACGCATGCTAATTAAGTGCTGTGATAATAAGATTAGTTTTAAGACTCTGGATTTGACCCTCATTTTGGTTTGGGATGATTTATGACATTAAATGTATGATATGAATACAGGCCTTTGGTGTTGACATCAGTATTAATTACTATGAATTGAATTTTGCCTGGAGGCCGTCAATCATATACGACGATTTAGCACTCAGGCTTGGATTGGATACAGTTTTATATGTGGGTTCCTCGCACCCATTTCTACTGGCACACAGCAGTGTGCTACCGTGCCAGGGCGGCACGGTAGCACAGTGGTTAGCACTGCTGCTTCACAGCTCCAGGGACCTGGGTTCGATTCCCGGCTCGGGTCACTGTCTGTGTGGAGTTTGCACATTCTCCTCGTGTCTGCGTGGGTTTCCTCCGGGTGCTCCGGTTTCCTCCCACAGTCCAAAGATGTGCGGGTTAGGTTGATTGGCCATGCTAAAATTGCCCCTTAGTGTCCTGGGATGCGTGGGTTAGAGGGATTAGTTGGTAAAATATGTAGGGATATGGGGGTAGGGCCTGGGTGGGATTGTGGTCGGTGCAGACTCGATGGGCCGAATGGCCTCTTTCTGTGCTGTAGGGTTTCTAAGATTTCTAAGATTCTAAGTACGAGAATGGCTCAGCCACCGAGATAGAGGACAAATGGGCTCTCCGTTAGGGAACAGGGGGTCCTGGTGAAGGAGGAATATTTTGTACCCGCAGAGGGGCACGGTGCCTGCTGTCTCTCCTGTTCCTCTCTTTCTCTTGCAGCAGCTATGCCTGAGCTCGGGTCATAGGAACATAAGAACTAGGAGCAGGAGTAGGCCATCTGGCCCCTTGAGCCTGGTTCGCCATTCAATAAGATCATGGCTGATCTTTTTGTGGACTCAGCTCCACTTACCCACCCGCTCACCATAACCCTTAATTCCTTTACAAAAATTTCAAAATTCAAAAATTTATCTATCCTTGCCTTAAAAACATTCAGTGAGATAGCCTCAACTGCTTCACTGGGCAGGGAATTCCACAGATTCACAACCCTTTGTGTGAAGAAGTTCCTCCTCAACTCAGTCCTAAATCTGCTTCCCCTTATTTTGAGGCTACGCCCCCTAGTTCTAGTTTCACCTGCCAGTGGAAACAACTTCCCTGCTTCTATCTTATCTATTCCCTTCATAATCGTATATGTTTCTATAAGATCTCCCCTCATTCTTCTGAATTCCAATGAATATAGCCCCAGTCTACTCAGTCTCTCCTCATAAGCCAACCCTCTCAACTCCGGAATCAACCTAGTGAATCTCCTCTGCACCCCCTCCAGTGCCAGTATATCCTTTCTCAAGTCAGGAGACCAAAACTGTACACAGTACTCCAG
The DNA here is from genome assembly GCF_964213995.1 of Mustelus asterias. Classification (NCBI taxonomy): domain Eukaryota; kingdom Metazoa; phylum Chordata; class Chondrichthyes; order Carcharhiniformes; family Triakidae; genus Mustelus; species Mustelus asterias. The sequence goes on along the minus strand of NC_135801.1, from coordinate 174,762,116 downwards.
GTGTGGCCTCACCAGCACCATATACAGTTGCAACATAACCTCACTGTTCTAGCAATGAAGGACAAAATTCCATTTGCCTTCTTAATTACCTGCTGCACCTGCAAACCAACTCATATGTCAGGAGATTCTGGATAGGTGCAGAAAACATAGGGTTGTTGTAGTGGGGGACTTTAATTTCCCTGGCACTGACTGGAAAGTGCTTAGAGCTGGGGGTCCGGACGGGGAGGAATTTGTAAAATGCGTACTGGAAGGTTCTTTGGAACAGTATGTAGATAGCCCGACTAGAGAGGGGGCTATACTGGACCTAGTTCTGGGAAATGAGCCCGGTCAGGTCGTCAAAGTTTCGGTAGGGGAACATGTGGCAAATAGTGACCACAACTCTGTTAACTTTAGGATAGTAATGGACAAGGATGAGTGCTGTCCTACGGGCAGGGTGCTAAATTGGGGGAAGGCTGACTATAGCCGGATTAGGCAGGAATTGGTGGATGTTGATTGGGAGAGGATGTTCGAGGGTAAGTCCGCGTCTGGCATGTGGGAGTCTTTTAAGGAACTATTGATAAGGCTGCAGGATAGGCATGTGCCTGTAAAAAGGAAGGATAGGAAAGGGAGGATTCGAGAGCCGTGGATAACCAGGGAAATTGAGGATCTGATTAAAATGAAAAGGGAGGCGTACGTTAAGTCCAGGCAACTGAAAACAGATGGAGCTCTGGAGGAATACAGAGAGAGTAGGAAAGATCTCAAACGGGGAGTTAGAAGGGCAAAAAGAGGTCACGAGATGTTCTTGGCAGGCAGGATTAAGGAGAATCCTAAGACATTCTATTCATACGTTAGGAACAAAAGAGTTGTCAGGGAGAAAATCGGACCTCTTAGGGACAAAGGAGGGGAATTATGCTTAGAACCCAAGGGAATAGGGGAGATCCTAAATGAATACTTTGCATCGGTATTCACGAAGGAGAGGGGCGTGTTAACCGGGAGTGTCTCGGAGGGAGGTGTTGACCCATTAGAGAAAATCTCCATTACAAGAGAGGAAGTGTTAGGTTTTTTAGGGAACATTAAAACTGACAAAGCCCCAGGGCCTGATGGCATCTATCCTCGACTGCTCAGGGAGACGAGAGGTGAAATTGCTGGGCCTCTGACGGAAATCTTTGTCGCTTCTTTGGACACGGGTGAGGTCCCTGAGGATTGGAGGATAGCGAATGTGGTCCCGTTGTTTAAGAAGGGTACCAGGGATAACCCAGGAAATTATAGGCCGGTGAGCTTGACGTCCGTGGTAGGGAAGTTGTTGGAGAGGATTCTTAGAGACAGGATGTATGTGCATTTAGAACGAAACAATCTCATTAGTGACAGACAGCATGGTTTTGTAAGAGGGAGGTCGTGCCTTACAAATTTGGTGGAGTTTTTTGAGGAAGTGACAAAAACGGTCGATGAAGGAAGGGCCGTGGATGTCGTCTATATGGATTTCAGTAAGGCATTTGACAAAGTCCCACATGGCAGGTTGGTTAAGAAGGTTAAGGCTCATGGGATACAAGGAGAAGTGGCTCGATGGGTGGAGAACTGGCTTGGCCATAGGAGACAGAGGGTAGTGGTCGAAGGGTCTTTTTCCGGCTGGAGGTCTGTGACCAGTGGTGTTCCGCAGGGCTCTGTACTGGGACCTCTGCTATTTGTGATATATATAAATGATTTGGAAGAAGGTGTAACTGGTGTTATCAGCAAGTTTGCGGATGACACGAAGATGGCTGGAATTGCGGATAGCGAAGAGCATTGTCGGGCAATACAGCAGGATATAGATAGGCTGGAAAATTGGACGGAGAGGTGGCAGATGGAGTTTAATCCGGATAAATGCGAAGTGATGCATTTTGGAAGAAATAATGTAGGGAGGAGTTATACAATAAATGGCAGAGTCATCAGGAGTATAGAAACACAGAGGGACCTCGGTGTGCAAGTCCACAAATCCTTGAAGGTGGCAACACAGGTGGAGAAGGTGGTGAAGAAGGCATATGGTATGCTTGCCTTTATAGGACGGGGTGGAGAGTATAAAAGCTGGAGTCTGATGATGCAGCTGTATAGAACGCTGGTTAGGCCACATTTGGAGTACTGTGTCCAGTTCTGGTCGCCGCACTACCAGAAGGACGTGGAGGCATTGGAGAGAGTGCAGAGAAGGTTTACCAGGATGTTGCCTGGTATGGAGGGTCTTAGCTATGAGGAGAGATTGGGTAGACTGGGGTTGTTCTCCTTGGAAAGACGGAGAATGAGGGGAGATCTAATAGAGGTATACAAGATTATGAAGGGTATAGATAGGGTGAACAGTGGGAAGCTTTTTCCCAGGTCGGAGGTGACGATCACGAGGGGTCACGGGCTCAAGCTGAGAGGGGCGAAGTATAACTCAGACATCAGAGGGACGTTTTTTACACAGAGGGTGGTGGGGGCCTGGAATGCGCTGCCAAGTAGGGTGGTGGAGGCAGGCACGCTGACATCGTTTAAGACTTACCTGGATAGTCACATGAGCAGCCTGGGAATGGAGGGACACAAACGATTGGTCTAGTTGGACCAAGGAGCGGCACAGGCTTGGAGGGCCGAAGGGCCTGTTTCCTGTGCTGTACTGTTCTTTGTTCTTTGTTCTTTGTTCATTGAGATTCCTGCACAAGGACACCCAGGTCCCTCTGCACAGCAGCATGCTGCAATTTTTTACCATTTAAATAATAGTCCATTTTGCTGTTATTCCTATCAAAATGGATGACCTCACATTTACCAACATTGTACTCCATCTGCCAGACCCTCGCCCACTCACTTAGACTATCTATATCCCTTTGCAGACTTTCAGCGTCCTCTGCACACTTTGTTCTTCCACCCATCTTAGTGTCATCTGTGAATTTTGACGCACTACACTTGGTCCCCAACTCCAAATCATCTATGTAAGTCGTAAACAATTGCGGTCCCAACACTGATCAGTAAGTTTGCGGACGACACAAAACTGGCAGGACTTGCAGATAGTGAGGAACATTGTCAGAGGCTACAGAAGGATATAGATAGGCTGGAAATTTGGGCAAGGAAATGGCAGATGGAGTTCAATCCTGATAAATGCGAAGTGATGCATTTTGGTGGGAATAATGTAGGGAGGAGCTACACGATAAATGGAAGAACCATAAAGGGTGTAGAGACGCAGAGGGACCTGGGTGTGCAAGTCCACAGATCTTTGAAGGTGACGTCACAGGTGGAGAAGGTGGTGAAGAAGGCATATGGCATGCTTGCCTTTATAGGACGGGGCATAGAGTATAAAAGTTGGGGTCTGATGTTGCAGATGTATAGAACGTTGGTTCGGCCGCATTTGGAATACTGCGTCCAGTTCTGGTCGCCACACTACCAGAAGGACGTGGAGGCTTTGGAGAGAGTACAGAGGAGGTTTACCAGGATGTTGCCTGGTATGGAGGGGCTTGGTTATGAGGAGAGATTGGGGAAACTGAGGTTGTTCTCCTTGGAAAGACGGAGGATGAGGGGAGACTTAATAGAGGTGTATAAAATTATGAAAGGCATAGATAGGGTGAACGGTGGGAAGCTTTTCCCCGGGTCGGTGGTGACGTTCACGAGGGGTCATAGGTTCAAGGTGAAGGGGGGGAGGTTTAACACAGATATCAGAAGGACATATTTCACACAGAGGGTCGTGGGGGCCTGGAATGTGTTGCCGGGCAAGGTGGTGGAGGCGGACACACTGGGAACATTTAAGACTTATCTAGACAGCTATATGAACGGAGTGGGAATGGAGGGATACAAAAGAGTGGTCTCGTTTGGACCAGGGAGCGGCGCGGGCTAATTGTTCCTTGTTTCTCGTTTCAAGGCTTCACTCTATGATCATCTTGCTGGTGCCAGTACAGAGCGAGACTGCGGATAGTTGGGAACCTGTCTCAGGGGCAGGGAATTCATATGGTGTTCGTGGAAGTGGAAATGACTAGGGTTGGGAAGCATTTTCCGATCAGGGCCATTGTGATCTCCTGGACTCGTTTCGATCGCCTCAGGGGGTCAGAGAGGAATTTCCCAGATTTTTTTTTCCCCATATTGGCCCTGGGGTTTTTCACTCTGGGTTTTCGCCTCTCCCTGGAGATCACATGGTCTGGAATGGGGGGGTGGGGGTGAGTTAATAGGTTGTAATGAACAAAGCATCATAGCTGTGAGGGACAGCTCGGTGGATAGGATATTGGTATGGAGACAGGCTGGAAAATTGGGCGGGGATCCTGGATTCAGGATTCAATCCTGGACCGGGGAGCGGCGCGGGCTTGGAGGGCCGAAGGGCCATTTCCTGTGCTGTATTGTTCTTTGTTCTTTGTTTTGTTCTTTGTTGATCCCTGAGGCACACCACTAGTCACTGTTCACCAACCAGAAAAATGCCCATTTACCCCCACTCTTTGCTTTCTGTTACTTAACCAATCCTCTATCCATGCTAATACATTACCCGTAACACTGTGCACCTTTATCTTATGTAGCAGTCTTTGGTGCGGCACCTTGTCAAATGCCTTCTGGAAATCCAGATACACCACATCCACAGGTTCCCCATTGTCCACTGCACATGTAATGTTCTCAAAGAATTCCACCAAATTAGTCAAACATGACCTGCCCTTTATGAACCCATGCTGCGTCTTACCAATGGGACAATTTATATCCAGATGTCTCGCTATTTCTTCCTTGATGATAGATTCAAGCATTTTCCCTACTACAGAAGTTAAGCTAACCGGCCTAAAGTTACCTACCTTTTGTCTACCTCCTTTTTTAAACAATGGCGCCACATTTGCTGTTTTCCAATCTGCGGGAACCACCCCAGAGCCCAGCGAATTTTGGTAAATTACCATTAGTGCATTTGCTATTTCTCCCGCCATCTCTTTTAGTGCTCTGGGATGCATTCCATCAGCACCAGGAGACTTGTCTACCTTTAGCCCCATCAACTTGCCCAACACTACCTCTTTCGTGATAATGATAGTTTCTAGTTTCTTACCTGCCATAGTCTTCTTGTCATCAATTTTTGGCATGTTAATTGTGTCTTCCACTGTGAAGACCGACACAAAATACCTGTTCAATGCCTCAGCCATTTTCTAATTTCCAGTTATTACATCCCCCTTCTCGTCCTCTAAAGGACCAATGTTTACTTTCGCCACTCTTTTTTGTTTTATATATTTGTAGAAACTTTTGCTCTCAATTTTTATATTCTGAGCTAGTTTGCTCTCATAATCCATAAGAACATAAGAACATAAGAAATAGGAGCAGGAGTAGGCCATCTAGCCCCTCGAGCCTGCCCCGCCATTCAATAAGATCATGGCTGATCTGACGTGGATCAGTACCACTTACCCGCCTGATCCCCATAACCCTTAATTCCCTTACCGCTCAGGAATCCATCCATCCGCGCTTTAAACATATTCAGCGAGGTAGCCTCCACCACCTCAGTGGGCAGAGAATTCCAGAGATTCACCACCCTCTGGGAGAAGAAGTTCCTCCTCAACTCTGTCTTAAACCGACCCCCCTTTATTTTGAGGCTGTGTCCTCTAGTTTTAACTTCCTTACTAAGTGGAAAGAATCTCTCCGCCTCCACCCTATCCAGCCCCCGCATTATCTTATAAGTCTCCATAAGATCCCCCCTCATCCTTCTAAACTCCAACGAGTACAACCCCAATCTCCTCAGCCTCTCCTCATAATCCAAACCCCTCATCTCCGGTATCAACCTGGTGAACCTTCTCTGCACTCCCTCCAATGCCAATATATCCTTCCTCATATAAGGGGACCAATACTGCACACAGTATTCCAGCTGCGGCCTCACCAATGCCCTGTACAGGTGCATCAAGACATCCCTGCTTTTATATTCTATCCCCCTCGCAATATAGGCCAACATCCCATTTGCCTTCTTGATCACCTGTTGTACCTGCAGACTGGGCTTTTGCGTCTCATGCACAAGGACCCCCAGGTCCCTTTGCACGGTAGCATGTTTTAATTTGTTTCCATTGAGATAGTAATCCCATTTGTTATTATTTCCTCCAAAGTGTATAACCTCGCATTTATCAACGTTATACTCCATTTGCCATATCCTCGCCCACTCACTCAGCCTGTCCAAATCTCTCTGCAGATCTTCTCCGTCCTCCACACGATTCACTTTTCCACTTATCTTTGTGTCGTCTGCAAACTTCGTTACCCTACACTCCGTCCCCTCCTCCAGATCATCTATATAAATGGTAAATAGTTGCGGCCCGAGTACCGATCCCTGCGGCACGCCACTAGTTACCTTCCTCCAACCGGAAAAACACCCATTTATTCCGACTCTTTGCTTCCTGTCGGATAGCCAGTCCCCAATCCACTTTAACACACTACCCCCAACTCCGTGTGCCCTAATCTTCTTCAGCAGCCTTTTATGGGGCACCTTATCAAACGCCTTTTGGAAATCCAAAAACACCGCATCCACCGGTTCTCCTCCATCAACCGCCCTCGTCACATCTTCATAAAAATCCAACATGTTCGTCAAGCACGACTTTCCCCTCATGAATCCATGCTGCGTCTGATTGATCGAACCATTTCTATCCAGATGCCCTGCTATCTCCTCTTTAATAATGGATTCCAGCATTTTCCCTACTACAGACGTTAAGCTGACCGGCCTATAGTTACCCGCCTTTTGTCTCCTTCCTTTTTTAAACAGCGGCGTAACATTAGCCGTTTTCCAATCAACCGGCACTACCCCAGAATGCAACGAGTTTTGATAAATAATCACTAACGCATCCACTATTACCTCTGACATTTCTTTCAATATCCTGGGATGCATTCCATCCGGACCCGGGGACTTGTCCACCTTCAGTCCCATTAGTCTACCCAGCACTGCCTCTCTGGTAACATTAATCGTATTAAGTATTTCTCCTGCTGCCAACCCTCTATCGTTAATATTTGGCAAACTATTTGTGTCCTCCACCGTGAAGACCGACACAAAAAACGTATTTAAAGACTCAGCCATATCCTCATTTCCCACTATTAACTCCCCCCATCTTACCTTTCTTTATAGCTTTTTTCGTGGCTTTCTGCTGACCTTTAAAGATTTCCCAATCCTCTAGGTTCCCACTAATCTTTGCCACTTTGTATGCATTTTCTTTCAATTTGAAACCCTCCTTTATTTCCTTAGATATCCATGGCTGATTATCTCTTTTTCTACAGTCCTTCCTTATCACTGGTATCTACTTTGCTGAGCACCGTGAAAAATCGCTTTGAAAGTCCTCCACTGTTCCTCAATTGTCCCACCATAAAGTTTTTGCTCCCAGTCTACCTTAGCAAACTCCTCCCTCATCCCTTTATAGTCTCCTTTGTTTAAGCACAAGACACTGGTATTGGATTTTACCTTCTCACGCTCCACCTGTATTTTAAATTCAACCATACTGTGATCGCTTCTTCCAAGAGGATCCCTAACTGCAAGATCATTAATTATTCCCGTCTCATTACACAGGACCAGATCTAGGATAGCTTGCTCCCTTGTTGGTTCCATTACATACTGTTCAAGGAAGCTATCGCGGATACATTCTATGAACTCCTCCTCAAGGCTGCCTTGACTGACCTGGTTTGACCAATTGATATGTAGATTAAAATCCCCCATGATAATTGCTGTACCATTTTTATATGCATCAGTTATTTCTTTGTTTATTTCTCGCCCCACCATGATATTATTATTTGGTGGCCTGTAGACTATGCCCATCAGTGACTTTTTCTCCTTACTATTTCTAATTTCCACCCAAATAGATTCAACCTTTTTTTCCATAGAACCTATATCATCTCTCACTACCGCCCTGATATCATCCTTAAATATCAGAGCTACACCACCTCCATTACCTTCCTGTCGGTCCCTCCGAACAGTCTGATACCCCTGGATATTCAACTCCCAGTCATAACCATCCTGCAACCATGTCTCTGTAATGGCCACCAAATCATACTTGTTCGCAATGATTTGTGCTGTCAACTCATTTATCTTGTTTCGAATGCTGCGAGCATTCAGATAAAGTGCCCTCTTCCCCATTCCCCTCTGGCCTAAAGAGGAAGCACAAGCCAGTCAACAAGCACTCCCTTTCTCTTAGAGCAAAGGAAAGTACAGCACAGGAACAGGCCCTTCGGCCCTCCAAGCCTGTTCTGATCATGATGTCCTAGCCAAACTTAAAAAGAAACCTGCCTTACTCTGTCTGTATCCCTCTATTCCCTCCCTATTCATGTACCCATCCAGATACCTCTTAAATATGACTAATGTGTCTGCTTCCACCGCCTCCTCTGGCAGTGTGTTCCAGGCACCCACCACTCTCTGCGTACAAACCTTCCCCTGCACATCTCCCTTAAACTTTCCCCCTCTCACCTTGAACCTGTGCTCCTTTTGATGCGCGTTATCACACACGAGGCTTGAGATGCTCAGGAAATAAAGGCTTTTATTTGCTGTAACAACGAAGCTACTAATTATATACACGATCCCAGACTGAGGGGTCCCAGACAGAGCAGAGACCTTTATACCTCTCCCAGGAGGCGGAGCCCGACTGGGATGTACCACAATAACTATAATACAAGGTGTAACAGCCCAACCCTAACCCCAACAGCAACAAGTAGAACAACCCATCCCTAACCCCAACAGCAACATATATGCATACTTGTAGTACTGGCCAGACCCTGGCTCAGTACTATCTAGTGGGAACCAACGATGGTTCACCACACCTTTGTAATTGACACTTCCACCCTGGGAAAAAGCCTCTGACTATCCACCCTGTCCATGCCTCTGATAATTTTGTAGACCTCTATCAGATCTCCCCTCAGCCTCCGTCTTTGCAGTGAAAACAATCCTAGTTTATTCAACCTCTCCTCATAACCAACACCCTCAAGACCAGGCAACATCCTGGTGAACCTTCTTTGCACTCTCGCCAAAGCTTCCATGTCCTTCTGGTAGTGTGGTGATCAGAACTGCACACAATATTCCAAATGTGGCCTAACCAAGTTTTATATAGCTGCAATATGATTTCCCAACTCTTGTATTCAATGCTCCGGCTGATGAAGGCAAGCATGCCAAATGCCTTCTTCATCACCTTGGCCACCTGTGTTGCCGCTTTTAGGGAACTGTGACCTGCATGCCCAGCTACCTCTTGGTGACTCATATGTCTAGTTAGGTGATTTCCTCAGAGAATTTGAGGAATAAATGTCCCTTGAGTGCTGGTGACGTCTTCACAAAGTGGCCCATAATGCATCCCATCTTAGCTATTTAGCAAACAAAGTTTGTGGTGGAAATTGCTCCTCCCAAGATCTTGAGTGTAAACTTTTGTCTCTGTAACAGAAAACAATAAATGTTTGCATTTACATAGTGTCTTTCTCAACCTTAGAAATCACCAAATGTTTTACAGCCAATGAAATACTTGTACAATGTAGATCCTGTTGTAATGTAGGAAACGCAGCAGCCAATTTGTGCACAGCAAGCTCCCACGAGCAACATTAAGACAGATAATCAGGTAATATGTTTGTGGTGTTGGCTGAGGAATAAATACTGGTCAGAACACTGGGAGAACTCATAAGAACAGGGCTCTGCCATTTGGCTCCTTGATCCTGTTGCATCATTCACTTAAGTTATGTCTAATAACCTGCTCTGACCAAGACTGCAAGAAACTACAAGGGTTGTGAACGTAGCCCAGTTCATCACGCAAACTGGCCTCCCACCCATTGACTCTGTCTATACTTCCCGCTGTCTCGGGAAAGCAGCCAGCATACTTAAGGACCCTATGCACCCCGGATATTCTCTCTTCCACCTTCTTCCTTCGGGATAAAGATACAAAGGTCTGAGGTCACGTACCAACCGACTCAAGAACAGTTTCTTCCCTGCAGCCATCAGACTTTTGAATGGACTTACCTTATATTAAGCTAATCTTTCTCTACACCCTAGCTATGACTGTAACACTACATTCTGCACCTTTCCCTTTCCTTCTCCCCTCTGTACTCTATGAACAGTACCTTTTGTCTGTATGGCGTGCAAGAAATGATACTTTTCACTGTATACTAACACATGTGACAATAATAAATCAAATCAAATCAAAATAGTCTCCCTGTCCTTTGAATAATAAAGATTTTCTTTCAGAGGCCAACTGGCCTGTTGTGTAGTTTCTGATTTTAAAAAATTTCAGGTGTCCTCAAATTAACCGTTCTCCCGACTTATCGGAGGATTCTATTTGTTCATTTGCTTTGTCAAAAATAGGTGGGCCATCAGTGGAGCTCTGAATGTTGGAGCTTTGTTGATATCAGGCCTCAGAGATTTGCCAGTAGAGGGTAGCAGCTCACACTCTCACTGCCCCCAGGATATTTGTGTGAGGGACGAGCACTCACTGAGCCTGAAACACAAGATGCAGCATGTTTTGATTACTGCGCTAGGGGAAGCCCAGGGGTGCCAGTTGTGAGACCCCCACAAGTCAGCCAAGTACGTCACATGCTCCATGAGGCATCTGTGCCTGATGTGCAAAATCTGTGAGGAATCTAACGGCTGTAAATAAGGAGCCTGCTGTGATTTAGTCATTAATGCCGCATTAGCCAGATTAAGAAGGGATAAAGGCCGGGCATGTTTAATACCGCATGATGGAGGGGGCGTGGAGTCCGGAGGTGGGCGATGATTGAAAACATACAAATGTAGAAAAGGAAAACACTCTAGAAAAGGGGGCAGTAGGTCAGACAAAACATGAAAGGGAGAAGACGGGGTATTTCTTTCCCCATTTAGATCTTGACATGCAAAGCCTTTTTCAGCAGGACATTGGATCAGAATATTGAGGCTGGATTTTCCAGTGGGCATCAGGACCCCGACATTGGGCACCTATAGCAGCCCCGAACTCACCCAAGTCATCACCCTACCCACTGGCACTGTTTTAATTACATGGGTATGAAAGCAATTCCAGTTAAAGTGAATAAGGAAACTAGGTTAAAAGGTAAGACAGTAGAAATGCAGTGGCAGATATTCAAGGAGAGGCAGTGGTGCAATGGTATTGTCACTAGACTAATAATCCAGAGGCTATAGGGTAATGCTCTGGGGAATGGGTTCAAATCCCACCATGGCAGATGGTGATATTTGAACTTAAAAGTCTAATGATGACCATGTAATTGTTGTAAAACCTGCTCACTAATATCCTTTAGAGATGGAAATCTATTGTCCTTGTCTGGCCTACAGACAGTGAGAAGATTTGAGTATAGGGATGTTTTGCTGCAATTGTATAGAGCGTTGGTGAGGCCACACCTGGAGTATTGTGTGCAGTTTTGGTCTCCTTATCTGAAGAAGGATGTCCTTGCTATAGAGAGAGTACAGCAGAGGTTTACCAGGCTGATTCCTGGGATGGCAGGTCTGGCATATGAGGAGTTTAGAAGAGTGAGGGGGGATCTCATAGAAACTTATAAAATTCTAACAGGATTACACAGGGTAGATTCAGAAAGAATGTTCCCAATGGTGGGGGGTCCAGAACTAGGGGTCATAGTTTTAGAACTGAGGTGAGGAAAAATTTCTTCACCCAGATGGTGAATGTGTGGAATTCACTACCACAGAAAGTAGTTGAGGCCAAAACATTGTGTGATTTCAAGAAGAAATTAGTTATAGCTCTTGGGACTAAAGAGATAGAGTCATAGAGGTTTACAACATGGAAACAGGCCCTTCGGCCCAACTTGTCCATGCTGCCCATTTAAAAAAAAAACCCCTAAGCTAATCCCAATTGCCTGCATTTGGCCCATATCCCTCTATACCCATCGTACCCATGTAACTGTCTAAATGCTTTTTAAAAGACAAAATTGTACCCGCCTCTACTACTATGTCTGGCAGCTTGTTCCAGGCACTCACCACCCTCTGTGTGAAACAATTGCCCCTCTGGATACTTTTGTATCTCTCCCCTCTCACCTTTAACCTATGCCCTCTAGTTTTAGACTCCCCTACCTTCGGGAAAAGATATTGACTATCTAGCTGATCTGTGCCCCTCATTATTTTATAGATCTCTATAAGATCACCCCTCAGCCTTCTACGCTCCAGAGAAAAAAGTCCCATGAAGGGATGTGTGAAGAAGGGGGGTCAGGATATTGAATTGAATGATCAGCCATGATCAAAATGAATGGCGGAGCAGACTCGAAGGGCTGAATGGCCGACTCCTGCTTCTAGTTTCTATGTTTCTACACGTGACTCCAGATCCACAATGTGGTTGACTTGTAAGTGTCCTCAGGGATGAGCAACAGGGGTAACATACCAGCATGGATAAAGGATTGCTTAGTTAACAGGGAGCAGAGAGTAGGGATTATTGAGTCTTTACTGGGTTGGCAAGCTGTAATTAGTGGAATTCCCCAGGGATCAGTGCTGGGACCTCAACTATTTACAATCTGTGTCAATGATTTGGACAAAAGGATCAAGTTTTTACCAGCTAAATTGCCGAAGGCATCAAGATAGGTCGGAAGGTAAATTGCCAAGAGGAGGTAGAGAGTTTGCAAAAGGATATCGACAGGTTGAGTGATTGGGCAGATGGTGTATAATGTGGGAAAATGAGAACTTCTTATTTTTCCCAGGAAGAATACAAAAGCTGTATATAATGTAAATGGACAGAGATTGCAGAACTCTGAGGCACAGAAGGATCCGGGTGCATGAATCACAAGAAGTTAGTATGCAGGTACCGCAAGTGATTGGGAAGGCAAACGCAATGTTGCCAATTATTGCAAGAGGAATGGAATATAGGAGTAGGGAGGGATGTTTTACTGCAACTGTACAGGGCCTTGGAGAGACCAGGGGGCAATTCTCCCATCCTGCTGCACTAATTTATTAGTGCAACAGGCCAGGAGATTTCAGCTGGGCCGGATTAGCATGATGGACCTGAACATCCGGCTCCAAGAGCCTCTCCCAGCACCAGATTTCTGGCGGTGTCAGCTCCAGGCCGGAAATATGTGTGGCCCTACATTGCGTATGCGGGGGGGGGGGGGGGTGGATTTTAATGTTATTTCAATGTGATTAGTGGACATGGGACTGAAGTCGCTGGGCCCGCTAGCACCTCCCCCCTCTTCAGAGTGTTTCATTCCAGCGGGGATTGCAGTAGCTACCCACTTTCGGGGAGCTTGTGGCCGTCCCCACTGGTGTGAAGGGGACCAATCGGGCCCCCCTAGAGGGTCAGATGTTGTGTGGCACCCCCTAGGCATGGCCCCCTGGCAGTGCCAGCCTGTGCTCCCTGGCACTGCCCAATGGGCAAGGTGCCAATGCCTGGACAGCACTTTGGCACTGCCCATCAGGCATGGAGTACCAAGGAGGTGAGGCATGTGGGGCGGCGCCTAAGGGCAATCAGTGGGGATGGGGCTCCCCGCTGCCACTCTGCATAGGGATCAGTGTGGGAAGGAGGGAGGCCGGCGATTGGAGCGGGCTGGTGGGGGGGGGGGGGGGGGGGGGGTGGGGGGGGAAGGGGGATCAGCAGGGGGTGCGGTCAGCCTGCTTTGTGGGGGGGGGGGTGTCGGCATTGCGGGAGGGGGCTCGGGACTGCGGGGGGGTTTACTGTTGAGGGGGGAAATCGGTGGGGGTCGGGCTGGAGATTGCAGCGGGTCGGGAGGAGGGGGGTCATGGCTGGGCCAAGATTGGCACATGCACAGTGGCCCCGCACTGACAGCCTCACCGATTGCTAGCCAGTGGTCAGGGGGCCAGTGATCGGGCCGTGGAGGAGCGGAGAGCTGGCGATGCGGGAGTCGCGGGGCTGGCCAGCTCGATCGGTGAGGATGTTAGTATGGAGCCATTGCGCATGTGCCAATCTCGGCACTGACAGATTGGCGCGTGCACAGTGGCCCTCTCAGCGCACTGGTTTCAGTCTCTCCAGTGGGAATAGGCCCTGCCCCCTGAAATTTAATGATATTCACACTGGTGGCCTCTGCATTGCACAGAGTGTGGGAGATTCTTCTCTGAACTCCCGCTGAAAAAAACAGCATGAATTACTCCAGTTTTCACGCAAATTCAACACTTAGAATTTTTTTGGGAGAATTCCGGCACACACCTGGAATACTGTGCACCGTGTTGGTCTATGGAAGCACTTTAGAGAAGGTCACCCTGACTCATTCCTGGGATGAAGGGCTTTTCTTATGAAGAAAGGTTCAACAAGTTGGGCTGATACCCATTGGAGCCCAGAAGAATGAGGGGTAGTTGATTATTGAAACATAAGGTCCTGAGGGGACTCGATAGGGTGGATGCTGCCACTTGTTAAAAATTATTGCACAGAATGTGGGTGTCATTTGGCCACATGGGCTAGCATCTGTCACCCATCCCTAATTGTCCTGGAACTTGCTGGGCCATTTCAGAGGGCAGTCGAGAGTCAACCACATTACTGTTGGTCTGGAGTCATGTGTAGGCCAGACTAGGTAAGGGCAGCAGATTTCCTTCCCTAAAGGACATTAGTGAACCAGATGGGTTTTTACAACAATCGATGACAGTTAACATTTCAAGTCTACAATGGCCAATCTACCTAACCTGTACATCTTTGGATTGTGGGAGGAAACCGGAGCGCCCAGAGGAAACCCACACAGACACGGGGAGAACATGCAAACCCCACACAGACAGTGACCCGAGGCGGGAATTGAACCTGGATCCCTGGCACTGTGAGGCAGCAATGCTAACCACTGAGCCACCATGCGGCCCTTACCACAATGTTACCGTACAGTTCCGTACCACAAGGAGAAACACCAAGCAGTTCGATTGGGAACACAACATGATATAAGACACAACTCAAACACAGCAGCCTTCATAGAAATCATAGAAACCCTACAGTGCAGAAGGAGGCCATTCGGCCCATCGAGTCTGCACCGACCACAATCCCACCCAGGCCCTACCCCCACATATTTACCTGCTAATCCCTCTAACCTACGCATCTCAGGACTCTAAGGGGCAATTTTTAACCTGGCCAATCAACCTAACCCACACATCTTTGGACTGTGGGAGGAAACCGGAGCACCCGGAGAAAACCCACGCAGACACGAGGAGAATGTGCAAACTCCACACAGACAGTGACCCGAGCCGGGAATCGAACCCAGGACCCTGGAGCTGTGAAGCAGCAGTGCTAACCACTGTGCTACCGTGCCGCCCCTTAACCAGCAGTCTGATAGCTGCAGCCTTCAACAAAGATAGCCATAATTCCATCTGAACAGATCAGCAAATTGCCAATAGGTTTCAGAGATTTGTAAATTAATTGCCTCGTATAGTGGTTTGTTCAGAGATAATGTTATTTTGTTTCACTGTCATGTAAATAGTTTGATTCTTTTTTGATTGCTCCAGATTAGGAAAAAATGGAATGTTTTGTATGTACCTTTATGGAGGCATTTCTTCAACTGCTGTCAATCCCTTCCACCTCGACAGGATGTGATGTATTAGTCCCATGACATGTATTAAGTCGAAAGCAGCAGATGGTCGAAGTCACACATGTATACTTAGCCTCTGAGTTAGCATTATTTGCATACAGTCGTATTTTCAAATAAAGAACTCACATTATTGTTTTTAACCAATCCTTTTTCAAAATTCCTTCATAGAACAGGGGCGTCGCTAACTGGCCAGCATTTATTGCCCATCCCTAGTTGCCCGAGGGCAGTTGAAAGTCAACCACATTGCTGTAGATCTGGCGTCACATGTAGGCCAGACCAGGTAAGGATGGCAGATTTCCTTCCCTAAAGGACATTAGTGAATCAGATGGGTTTTTCTGACAATCGACAATGGTTTCATGGTCATCAGTATATTCTTAATTCCAGGTATATTTTATTGAATTCAAATTTCACCATCTGCCGTGGCAGGATTCGAACCCAGGTCCCCAGAACATTAGCTGAGTTTCTAGATTAATAGTCTGGCAATAAACCACTAGGCCATCACCTCCCCATATGATTAGTACATTTACACTGAGATGACATGGTGGCACAGTGGTTAGCACTGCTGCCTCATAGCACTAGGGGCCCAGGTTCAATTTCAGCCTTGGGTCACTGTCTGTGTGGAGTTTACACATTCTCCCCGTGTCTGCGTGGGTTTCCTCCGGGTGCTCTGGTTTCCTCCCACACTCCAAAGATGTGCACGTTAGGCAGATTGACCATGCTAAATTGCCCCTTAGTGACAGGGGGATTAGTGGAGTAAATATGTGGGGTTACAGGGATAGGGCCTGGGTGGGATTGTTGTCGGTGCTGGCTTGATGGGCCGAATGGCCTCCTTTTGCATGGTGGAATTCTATGATGAGAATGTGTCAGGGAGTAGTCCTGACACTGCTTTCCCCCCCTATTTTCCCAACCCTCCCACTGCCTCCACCCCATCTCCGAGGGGTCGGGGAATTTGAGCCCTTGGATATTGGCTGTGCTTGATTATTTGACACCTAAATTAGTGAGATCCAAGACTCTCAACCAGAAAAAAGAAATAGCCTATCTCGAGAATATCAAGAATTGGCTCAACTCTTATCCTGCCAACACGTTAGAGGGAGTCCCAGGAGATGTTTGCATGCTGAACATTCTTTTGGAACAGAAACTGCCAAAGAACTGCCATCCTCTCACAAGTGGCTGATTTCTTTCAGAATAAGGTTGTGGCAGAGGGACAGTAACCAGAGGACAAAGATTTAAGGTAATTGGCAAAAAAAACAGGAGAGATGAGGAGGCGTTTTTGTGCAAGGAGCGGTGATCTGGAACGCATTGCCTGGAAGGCTGGATGGAACAGATTCAATAATAACTTTCACAAGGGAATTGGAAACAATTTTCCAGGATCATGGGAAAAGTGACAGGGAAATGGACAGCTCGTTCAAAGGCGACACGATGGCACAGTGTTTAGCACTGCTGCCTCACAGCGCCAGAGACCTGGGTTCGATTCCTGACTTGGGTCACTGTGCGGAGTTTGCACGTTCTCCCCATGTCTGCATGGGTTTCCTGAAGGTGCTCCGGTTTCCCACAGACTGAAAGACATGCCAGTTAGGTGCATTGGCCAGGCTACATTCTCCCTCAATGTACCCGAACAAGTACCAGAGTGTGGCGACTAGGGGATTTTCACAGTAACTTCATTGCAGTGTAAGTCACTAATAAAATAAATGTAAGCTTAAAGGGCTGGTACAAGGGCGATGGGCTGAAGGGCCTGCTTCTAGGTTGTGTGTCTCTCTCAGCCACCAGAGTTCAGCGTTCCACATGTAGATGAAAGTTGAATTCCTATTGGTTGTACCTCTCCAAGCTGCAGGGTCACTCCACTGAGAGTGGATAATGTCCTTGTTTTGGTGTCAGGTTGCAGAATAAGGAGACTATTGTCTAATGATTCACTTTGTCCAGCAATGAAAACCTCAGGTCTCTTATCCATCATTTACAACTGCAGCAAGGTTTTGATCCAAATATGTCCAGTTTCCTCCTAGTGGTGTAATAAAATGAATATTAGTTCTCTTGATCAATGGGTATCTGACCTGCATGGAAATCCATCCTCATGTTTATCCTTTTGCCTTACACCATCAACCCTTTTGACAATTAAGCTCTCCTGCTTTCCACCCTAACACAGATCTTCCCTTTTGTTCTTTTCTCTCTTGTCCTGTCTCTACGCTAGCAATAAACCTGTCACGTCTCGAACTCATTTAGTTCTGATGGAGGGTCAGAGGGTAACGTTAACTCGGTTTCTCTCTCCAGAGATGTTGACACTCCAGCATTTTCTAATTCTACCTCAGATTTCCAGCATTTGCAGTATTTTGTTTTTTCTAGCATGTTTATGATACTTCAGAACACTGGAGAAATCCACTCGGGTAGGGTTTCTTCTTCCCAGTCCAAGTTGTTAACCTTTCCCATAGAAGGATACACCACACATGTAGGGAAGAATTTTCCCGTTCCGCCCGCCATGGGAATCGTAGCGGGCGTGGGATGGGCCATGCAAAGGTCTGTTGACCTTGGGCAGGATTTTCCGGTCTTGACCTGAAAAATCCCACCCATAGACTTTGGACATAGGCTGGAATTTTCCGGACGAGAGCCACTGTGAGAGATTCGGTGACCCAGGCTAAATCCCATTGACTTTCGGTAGATCCAGACTATCCTGGGGGCAGGCAGGTTGACTAAGGAAGTTCCAAGAATGTGATACGTGCTGTTGGAGCTTACTCATCTGAAACTGGGCAGCATAATAGTACAGAACACTGCTTCGCACTCCTTGTCCATCCAGAGTCATCCCACCCATCAGGGCACTGACTATGGGGTTATCTGAAATGGAATGAGACAAATCCCAGCTCCCTCTGACAGATTGGCCCATTCTCCTGTCCCTAGTGAACCACACTGGTTGGGTTTACCATCAACAATGTATTGCTTAGCCATCGAAGCCATCATGGGGTGGCACGGTGGCACAGTGGTTAGCATGCTGCCTCACAGTGTCAGGGACCCGGGTTCAATTCTCAGCTTGGGTCACTGTCTGTGTGGAGTTTGCATGTTCTCGCTGCGTCTGTGTGGGTTTCCTCCGGGTGCTCCGGTTTCCTCCCACACTCCAAAGACGTGCTGGTTAGGTGCATTAGCCATGCTAAATTCTCCCTCAGTGTACCCGAACAGGCACCAGAGTGTGGCGACTAGGGGGTTTTCACAGTAACTTCATTGCAGTGTTACTACTTGTGACTAATAAATAAACTTTAATCTGGATTGTCAAATCTACCACAGAAAGTTGACTTGGGGTTCCATTGTTGGGTAGAGGCCCGATTTATATTAATGTGAATAAATATAATTTATTAATCTATGGGATGGGGTTCATTTATGAGGCTGATGCTTTCAATTCTGTTGAAGGTGATAGAAAAGCCTTTTCATCTGAATTATCCCAAGGACAGTGTGAAATTTATTCGACTGGGTAGAAATTTTTACTTTAATGCTGACATGACCTTATAGTCAATTTATTTTCTGTAGCTATGACCAGTTTGGGCAGTATGATTGTAATCAATTCCATTATCATGGATAGTTCTTGAGGCAAAACTCAACCTGGGGCCCACATTAATGTTCCTTTACAATAATCTATTGCAGGTTTGAGGAATGAGCATCAGTCAGCCAAGTGGCCTTTCCTCATTTCTGATTTTTTAAAAATTAGTCTTTTATGGAATATGGTCCTCGCTGGCAAAGCCAGCGTTTGAAACCCAATGTCTTAACATTGAAACATAGAAAATAGGTGCAGGAGAAGGCCATTTGGCCCTTTGAGCCCGCACTGCTATTCAATGTGAACATGGCTGATCATGATCTTGGCCTTCATCTCTACTATCCTCTTGCCATCTGAATGTTTCACAGATGTTGGTTGTCTTAGCCTTGTGGTCATTACTGCAAGTGTTCCTCATTCATGATGGCAGCACGGTGGCACAGTGGTTAGCACTGCTGCCTCACAATGCCAGGGATTCGGGTTCGATTCCCGTCCTGGGTCACTGTCTGTGCAGAGTCTGTACGTTCCGCCCATGTCTGCGTGGGTTTCCTCCCACAGTCTGAAAAACATGCTGGTTGGGTGCATTGGCCATGCTAAATTCTCCCGAACAGGTGCTGGGGTTTAGCGACTAGGGGATTTTCACAGTAACTTCATTGCAGTGTTAATGTAAGCTTACTTGTGACATTAATAACTAAACTCGAAAGTTTTAAAAAAATCACTTAACCAGGGGGCATCATAACCAAACCTCATGTTTGTCCTCATGTAATATCCATGCTTGGATATTACATGAGTACTTGGTCCTGTTACAACCTTGGCTGAGACAGCCTAACCCAGGAAACCTCCCAAACTGTAACCTTTTTGAACACCCTCATAGCTTTTGTACACCAAATTCCTCACAGCACGATACAGCACAGACTGCTACATAGAAGCTACATAGGATTCTGAACGTAGACCAGTCCATCAGGCAAACCAGCCTCCCACCCATTGACTCCATCTACACTTCTCGCTCGGAAGATCAGCCAAAACAATCAAGGACCCCACACACCCCAGAAATACTCTCTTCCACCTTCTTCGGTCGGCAAAAAGATACAAAAGTCTGAGGCCACCGACTCAAGAACAGCTTCTTCCCTGCTGCCATCAGACTTTTGAATGGACCTACCATATATTAAACTGACATATCTTTACACCCTACCTGTGACTGCAACACTATATTCTGCACCCTCTCCTTTCCTTCTCTCCAATGTACTCTATGAACGGTATATTTTGTCTGTATAGCGCTCAAGAGAAATTTTCGCTGTATCCCAATACAGGTGACAATAATAAGTCAAATCAAATCAAAATCAATAATTGACTTCTCAATGATATCCAATGTCTCAAATACCTTTATAAACATTTGTACATTAATACTAATGATTAATATGACCCCACAATAACACAAAGGGCAGTGTGATTACAAAGATCATAAAGTGCATGTCGTATCAGTAGGCTTTCTGATTGTCTGACCACTTGTTTCTAAGGGGACAGGAGTCCCTGCTGCAATTTGCTATCAGCAGGAGTCCTTGCCAGCACACAATCAGAAAACAAGCTGAAAATACACATGAGATCACATGTGGGGTGGTCAGTCCTACAACCAACTGACCAAAAATACTGGAGTTTCGAAATAACTAGCGTTGTTAGCATTCGATTTAGCTTGGTTCATCAAATTTAACCAACTCTTTTACAACAAGTTATTCCGGATTTACAGTATCAAAAATATGCAATTAATCCTGGTACACAGATGATTGTTATAAACTCCTTTGAAGCGTTTTAAATTCTTGTTAATCTGCCACAGAAACACAATGCATTATATTGTACCCAGTGGGCCAACGTGTGTCGGTAGCTAATTTGGTTTGACTTTATTTCTCCTAATTTTAAAAACAAAACTATCGACGTTAAATTGCTCTGATGAAGAGATTCCTCTTTATTCTGTTATCCGCGCTGTCAGCGATGGCTCGAAATCAACATCTTCCTTCACCACAACGAAACGAGAAAGTGCCGAACAGATTGCACATCTAAAAACCTGACAGTTCTTGAAAAGCCGATGGTGTAATCGCAGGGAAAGTGGCTTCTTTTTTTGTTGCTCCCCCTAAAACGGTCGGCATCATTTCTTTTGGATCAACCTCTCCTCTGCGAAACATCTCCTGCAATCCTATATCTGGTCTTCAATTTCTCATACGTCTGCTTCCCCCTGTCAGTGTTGGCTAGACACCAGCTCACTGTGTGATGTTCCTGTGAAATGTCGCTCCTTCCCTGGATCATTCCTGAAACGGCAGAATGTAATTTATGATAGGAATTAGTAGCAGACCATGCGGAATAGGATGAGATTAATTAACCCATGGAGTACTGACTTTACTAGCAGCTGTTGGCAGTCGAATGTGTTTTGTGTTAGTGGCAGACTTAAAAGCAAAGTCGAGTTAGCTGAAAGCCATTGTAAACCCCATAAAAGATACATAGCTTCACTCCAGTTCAGTCAGCCAATAAATGCATGACCATTTAATCCTGAGTAATGAACTCAGGCATCTGAAATGAATTCAGGTTTTAACACACCAAGTTCAATTTTAACACTCAATTTTACCTTGCATCAAAATGGACCCCAGTGAGCTACAGCCTATGCATGCTGTTAGATTGCTTCACAAGCCACTTACTGGTTTGAGTTATAAGGAGAGGCTGGATGGACTGGGATTCTTTCCCCTGGGGCCTAGGAGACTTAAGGGTGATCTTATAGAGATCTATAAAATAATGAGGGGCATAGATCAGCTAGATAGTCAACATCTTTTCCCAAAGGTAGGGGAGTCTAAAACTAGAGGGCATCGGTTTAAGGTGAGAGTGGAGAGATACAAAAGGGTCCAGAGGGCCAATTTCTTTCCCACAGAAGGTGGTGAGTGTCTGGAACAGGCTGCCAGAGGTAGTAGTAGAGGCGGGTACAATTTTGTCTTTTAAGAAGCATTTAGACAGTTACATGGGGAAGATGGGTATAGAGGGATATGGGCCAAATGCGGGCAATTGGAGCTAGCTTAGTGGTTAAAATAAAAGGGCGGTATGGACAAGTTGGGCCCGTTTCCATGCTGTAAACCTCTATGATTCTACTCTATTACTGATTTTCTCAAATAAATAGCAAGAGTTAATAATTACAAGATATGTAACAGTATTAGTGCGCAAGGAGTATTAACGTCCACAAATAGAGCTCTGGAGATTGCTGCACCAATGTAGATTAGATACCCAATTTCCCGTGACGCCTTGTCTCCCAATCTCTGTGCTTAGGCAGAGAGAGGCTGGGCTTTCCAGACTGAGTGATGTGTACTAACCCCCGTGTTCAAGGTCCAAATTGAGACTGACATTGACAGGACCCTGACAACACGTTGTCTACTCTCCATTATCTCCTTAAAATTCAGACATGAAACACCACAATTAAGAAAAAAACTAAAGTGTAAGATCCTCGTAGTGTGAAGTTAGTGGATTTGCTGCTTCTGCAGGAAATCACATCCTTACATATGCTAACACATTACATATGGGCAGCATGGTGGCACAGTGGTTAGCACTGCTGCCTCATAGTGCCAGGGGCATGGGTTCAATTCCAGCCTCGGGTGACTGTGCGGAGTCTGCACGTTCTCCCCGTGTCTGCGTGTGTTTCCTCCGGGTGCTCCGGTTTAATCCCCCACACTCTAAAGATGTGCGGGTTAGGTGGATTGGCCATGATAAATTGCTCATCAGTATCAGAGGGATTATCTGGGTGATTACGGGAATTGGGCCTGGGTGGGATTGTAATTGGTGCGGGCTCGATGGGCTGAATGGTCTCCTTCTGTACTGTAGGGATTCTGTGAAGAAGACTAGCATGTGAGGCAGAGCGAGGAAAAGCTAATGATGGGGGAGAAAACAACAAAAGTGGAAAAGAATTGAATGGACATCGCATTTTATCACAATTTTCACATTCCAAAGCTCATCACATAAGATAAATTGCTTTTTCAGTGCAGTGATGGCTCTCGAGGAAGTGCAGCGAAGGTTTACCAGGCTGATTCCGGGGATGGCGGGACTGGTGTATTAGGAGGAATTGACTAGGTTAGGATTGTTTTCGCTGGAGTTCAGACGAATGAAAGGGGATCCCATTGAGACTTATAAAATTCTAACAGGACTAGACCGGGTAGATGCAGGGAGCAAGTTCCTGATGGTGGGGGAGTCCAGAACCGGGAATCACAGTCTGAGGATTCGGGGTAGACCATTTAGGACGGAGCTCAGGAGACATTTCTTCACCAAAAGAGTGGTGAGCCTGTGGAATTCATTACCACAGGAAGTAGTTGATGCCAAAACATTGAATGTATAACAGAGGCGGCTGGATATAGCACTTGGGGCGAATGGGATCAAAGGTTATGGGGAGAAAGTAAGATTAGGCTAGTGAGTTGGACGATCAGCCATGATCGTAATGAATGGCGGGGCAGGCTCAAAGGGCCAAATGGCCTCCTCCTGCTCTTATCTTCTATGTTTCTTATGTAGGCAGTTGTGCCCAAGACCAATAACCAGCTAATTTGATTTGAGAAACAGGCCGCCACATTGCAAGAGCACCCTTTGCTTTCTTCAGTAATGCCTTTGGATTTTGAACATCCACTTTGAGCCACAGACACATAGGGTTTCTCTCTGATGTATCCAAAGTGTTGTCCCAGCATTATGTTACGTGTTCAAGTCGGACTCCTCCCTTTGACTCGGTAATGAGAGTGCGACCCCCCCCACCCCCTCAACCAAGCTGATCCGCGTACAGTAACAAAAAGAAGCAGCTTCTTTTTCCAAAAAGAAATTATCACAACTATCTATGGATTGATTCCAGCTCATTGCAAACAATGGAATGTTATTCTATTCCAGTGCCAAAGCTTCTGCAAGGCAATCAAGAAGGGAGATATTTCGTCAACACATCTTTTTTTCCGAGAAATATAATCAAATTCTGATGTCAAACCTAGGTCAAAGAAAGTGAAGAGTTTTCCTCCCTATTTTTGTACCTCCCTGGGCACATAGTCCAATGAGCTCTGGTAGTCCTCCAGCCCATCACCCTTTCAAAGGCCCATCAAATGGCCTTTCTTCATGCATAAACTTAGACTGCATTGAGAGCATTAACAACCATGGATGGTATCACAGCCAAGCCTGATGTTATCCTCATCTGACATCCACTGAAACACTCATTTCCAGGAGGGTTTATTCAATAACAAGAATGCAAAAACATGTTCTGATTTTTCCCTCTCTTGCCATCACGGTTGGGTCACATGTTACACCCCAACATTTGGCTTGACATAGATCAATGATTAGAATTTGAAGGAATGGCCTTGTGGTATTATCGGTAGACAATTAATCCAGAAACTAATGTTCTGGGGACTTGGGTTAGAATCCTGCCACAGCAGATGGTGGAATTTGAATTCAATAAAAAAATACTTGGAATTAAGGATCTACTGATGACCAATGAAACCATTGTCGACTGTCAGAAAAACCCATCTGGTTCACTAATGTCCTTTAGGGAAGGAAATCTGCCATCCTCACCTGGTCTGGCCTACATGTGACTCCAGCAATGTGGTTGAGTCTCAACTGCCCTCAGGCAAATAGGGGCGGCAAGGTGGTACAGTGGTTAGCACTGCTGCCTCACAGCGCCAGGAACTCAGGTTCGATTCCCGGCTTGGGTCACTGTCTGTGTGGGGTTTGCACGCTCTCCCCGTGTCTGCGTGGGTTTCCTCCGGGTGCTCCGGTTTCTTCCCACATTCTGAAAGATGTGCTGGTTAGGTGCATTGACCCAAACAGGCGCCGGACTGTGGCAAGTAGGGAATTTCACAGTAACTTCATTGCAGTGTTAATGTAAGCCTACTTGTGACTAATAAATAAACTTTAGGGATGGGCAATAAATGCTGGCCAGCCAGTGATGCCCATGTCCCAAAAATGAACATAAAAATATATTTTCAATGCACTTCTGGAGCAATATTCTACTGAAGATGCTGATGTATTAGGGATGGACATTAAATGCTGGCCTAGCCAATGACGTCATATGTAAATCATGTTTCTAAATCATTAATAATTAAATCCATTTCACCAGCAATCACGATACAATAGTACTTTACGCTTGCTGAGTGATCAGGTCATTTGTTCCAGACTAAACATGTAATTCTTTCTTAAATGAGATATTTGTCATCCAATACTCTACGACATACTCAGTCCCAACTATTTATTTTGTAATTATAAATCCTCTGATTTGTTTTGAAAGAAAAAGGAATTTAGAATGGACAAATTGTGGTTGGATGCAATTTTTTAGTGGAAGGAAAATTAAAATATCAGTCGTGAAAAGGTTTAGCATTTTAAACAATGACACCAAGATTGGTGGAGTAGTGGATGAGGTGGAGGGCTGTTGTAGGCTGCAAAGAGACATAGATAGGATGCAGAGCTGGGCCGAAAAATGACAAATGGAGTTTAACTCTGATAAATGTGAGGTGATTCATTTTGGTAGGACGAATTTAAATGTGGATTACAGGGTCAAAGGTAGGGTTCTGAAGACTGTGGAGGAACAGAGAGATCTTGGGGTCCATATCCACAGATCTCTAAAGGTTGCCACTCAAGTGGATAGGTCTGTGAAGAAGGCCTATAGTGTGTTAGCTTTTATTAACAAGGGGTTGGAGTTTAAGAGCCGTGGGGTTATGCTGCAACTGTACAGGACCTTGGTGAGACCACATTTGGAATATTGTGTGCAGTTCTGGTCACCTCACTATAAGAAGGATGTGGAAGCGCTGGAAAGAGTGCAGAGGAGATTTACCAGGATGCTGCCTGGTTTGGAGGGTAGGTCTTATGAGGAAAGGTTGAGGGAGCTAGGGCTGTTCTCTCTGGAGCGGAGGAGGCTGAGGGGAGACTTAATAGAGGTTTATAAAATGATGAAGGGGATAGATAGAGTGAACGTTCAAAGACTATTTCCTCGGGTGGAAAGGGGGCATAACTATAGGGTTCGTGGTGGGAGATACAGGAAGGATATCAGAAGTAGGTTCTTTACGCAGAGAGTGGTTGGGGTGTGGAATGGACTGCCTGCAGTGATAGTGGAGTCAGACACTTTAGGAACATTTAAGCGGTTATTGGATAGGCACATGGAGCACACCAGAATGATAGGGAGTGGGATAGCTTGATCTTGGTTTCAGATAAAACTCGGCACAACATCGTGGGCCGAAGGGCCTGTTCTGTGCTGTACTGTTCTATGTTCTAAACAAAGCTGGACCAGGGGAAAGTTACTGTCAGATGAGACATAATTAAGCCCTGGCTGCCCAGCCAGGGGAGGCAGTGTCATAGTGGTACTGTCACTGGGCTAGTAGCCCAGAGACTGCTCTGGGGACCCGGGTTTGAATCCCGCCACGGCAGAAGGTGGAATTTGAATTCAATAAAAAATATCTGAAATTAAGAATCTACTGGTGACCATGAAACCATTGTTGATTGTTGGAAAAACCCATCTGGGTTCACTAATATCCTATAGGGAAGGAAATCTGCCGTTCTTACCTGGTCTGGCCTACATGTGACTCCAGACCCACAGCAATGTGATTGACTCTAAAATGGGCAAGGAAGTCATTCAAGGGCAGTTTAGGATGGATAAGAACTGTTGGCCCAGCCAGTGATACCCACATCCCACAAATGAATTTATAAAAATGTTATAATCTATTGAAAGAATCTTGGCCAACATTTGTCCTGAAATGAATGCTAACAAGTATAACATTTAAAAAAATATCATTCCCAGGATATGGATGTTGCTGGAAAAGCCAGGATGCATTGCTCCTAATCTCCTGTAGAAGGTTATGGAAAGCCTTCTTCTCAAACAAGTGCAATCTGTAAAATAAAAAGTACTTTGGGCGAATGGGATCAAAGGTTATGGGGAGAAAGCAGGATTAGGCCATTGAGTTGGTTCCAAAAGAGAAAATGCTGGAAAATCTCAGCAGGTCTGGCAGCATCTGTGAGGAGAGAAAATGGCTGACGTTTCGAGTCCAGATGACCCTTTCTGGACTCGAAACACCAGCCCTTTTCTCTCCTTACAGATGCTGCCAGACCTGCTGAGATTTTCCAGCATTTTCTCTTTTGGATTCAGATTCCAGCATCCTCAGTAATTTGCTTTCATTGAGTTGGATGATCCGCCATAATCGTAATGAATGGCGGAGCAGGCTTGAAGGGTCAAAAGGCCTCCTCCTGCTCCTATCTTCTGTGTTTCTATGTAAGGGTGCTCTCATGTTAACTTGGCATTCATCTCTAGATTGTCAAATGTTGCTGGAGCAGAATCACAGCAGTGTTTATCTACATAGCAGCAATCACTCAGCAACAATAAATAATTTATCATGTGAAGCATTTTAGATCATGATACTAAATAATTACTAATTCCTTCTTTCTTATGCGGTTGGTGATTTAAAAAAACCACTAACCTTAAAAGCATTAATGTGGCACAGTGTTTATGGGATTGGAAAATCTTATGGTAACACACAGCAAGGCAAAATGGATTGCATGGCAATGCCTCACATGTTACTTGCATGTGAGCCAATGAAATGGATTTTATCTTTGATGCCAGGGCAATAAGCATTGTCTGGACAGAGTCCAGAGAGGAAAGTCTTGTGGGAAGGATTGCAGACTGGTAACAGAAGCTGATGGATTTTCATTCTATTTCATCAAAGGAAAGATCCAGAGGATTTTTAAAGGGGCCCTCGAAAATCCCAGTCCAACTTTCTTCCTGGTGCTCTGTCCAAGAGGTGCTTAGCAGCCAGATGAAAATCTATCCCAACATCTCCACAGTGGACATCAATGCTACCCTAACCCCTAATCACTCGGGAATTGGAATTACAGCTCTCAGAATGATTTTACCATCTTTTCAACAGGCTTTCAATTTCTCCTTTGCTATTCGTATTGGACCTTGAACTCCCGACTCGCTGTGGGGGAGAACCCCAGGGGTTTTCAAAAGCAATCTGTACTGACACTAAAATCCTTGGACTTGAACAATAAACTTCAACCACACCTGAGAGAAGAGAAGTTGCATGGTTGGAGTTGGGATGGTGTGTTTCATAGAATCATAGAATCCCTGCAGTGCAGAATGAGGCCTTTCGGCCCATCAGGTCTGCACCAACTCTCCAAAAGAGCATCATATCCAGGCTCACCCCTCTGCCCTATCCTGTAACCCCGCACATTTACCATGGTTAATCCCCTAACCTACACATCTTAAGACCATAAAGACCATAAAACATAGGAGCAGAATTAGGCCACTCGGCCCATCGAGTTTGCTCCACCATTCAATCATGGCTGATATTTTTCTCATCCCCATTCTCCTGCCTTTTCCCCATAACCCCTGACCCCGTTATTAATCAAGAAACTTTGGACACTAGGCGACAATTTATCATGGACCATCCATCTAATCTGCACATCTTTGGACTGTGGGAGGAAACCAGAGCACGCGGAGGAAATGCACGCAGACGCGGGGAGAATGTGCAGACTCCACACAGACAGTGACCCAAGCTGGGGATTGAACCTGGGTCCCTGGTGCTTTGAGGCAGCAGTGCTAACCACTGTGCCGCCCGCTTCCACCACAGGTCACATCTATTTTTAAAAACATGATAGCTGAGATAACTAATGTGATGGTAATAATGTGCAAACCACACCACATATCAAAAACCCACACTGCAGCTGTTGGCCATGCTGACACTGTTGTTGGAAAGCTCTCTCCGAACAGGCTGGCTCCTGCCACAGCTTTGCCAATGAATGAGCCTGACTCAAAATTCCCTACTGGATTTCGTCGGCAATTCTTGGTCTGGTGGGGCCGCCTGGCTCCTTAACAAAGGTTCCCAGTTAGTAAGTGGCCCAGGTGCACATTTTGTATAAAATGCCTTCCCCTTGTTATTATTTAAACATAACCATAAAGGATCTGACAGGATCAGGGCTTTCCTCTCAAAATGGGGTTGGGATTGCGATTCTGGAATAGCAACTGGAATCAATTCCAATAATCGATCTGATTGTGGTGTGATTCCAGGGGAAAAACTTTAGAGGAATATAGCCTGAATTGTTTGGAGACTATGTTGTTTCCAGTTGCTCCATCTATTCCAATATAGAAATTCCAGATATTTGAAAATAAAATCAATAAATAGTTGGAGTATACTGTTTAGGTCAGTGTGGATAATTGGATATCTCGTTCAAAGAACCAGTACAGAATGATGGGCCAAGTCACCTCTTTCTGTGCTGAAAGATATGGCGGCATGGTGGCACAATGGTTAGTTTAAAGTTTATTTATTAGTGTCACAAGTAGGCTTACATTAATACTGCAATGAAATTACTGTGAAATTCCCCTAGTCACCACACTCTGCCGCTTGTTCGGGTACACTGATGGAGAATTTAGCATGGCCAATGCACCTAACCAGCATGCCCTTTGGACTGTGAGAGGAAACCGGAGCATCCGGAGGAAACCCGTGCAGACATGGGGAGGACGTGCAGACTCCGCGCAGACAGTAACTCAAGCCAGGAATCAAACCTGGGTCCCTGGCTCTGAGGCAGCAGTGCTAACCACTGTGCCACTGTACCATCCTTGCTAACCTACATTGTTTTCCAGTCTGGTAATGCCCCACTAAGCACGTGTGGGTTGGTTGGTTTAGCTCAGTTGGTTGGACAGTTGGTTCGTGATGTGGAGTGACGTCATCAGCGTGGGTTCAATTCCCAAACCGGTTGAGGTTATTCATGAAGGCCCCACCTTCTCAACCTGGCCTTCTTCTGCACTGTAGGGATTCTCTAATTCCATGGCTATGTAGTTTGGGCAGTCCAGCTGAAGAGGGAATTGGACATTGCCGAGCCAGGTTGGGGATATCCTTCAGAAATTCAAAAGTGGAGGGGGCCAACGGTGGTAGGCCCCTCGAACAAAGGGGAAGCCCTTTCAGAGGAATCCTTTGTGTCATGGGTGAAGGTTAGCATGCCCGCTGCCACATCATTAAGTACATTGCTTCTGGCTGTGTAGAACCACACGCTTGTTGCCGGGAAGTCATCTCCAGTGGTTTCTGCACATATTGTGGGTCTGCTCCAACTGCAACAAAGTCCACGCACTGCAGAAAAATGCTCCTTATTGGGCATTAATCACCTTAATTGCTCACAAACCCTGTAAAAGTTCCTTGGTGACAACAATATGCCAGGGAACTATCCCAACATAGGTCAGTCTTCCTTTCCTTGGGCCCCTGCCTTCAACCTCATTAATTTCTGAAGAAATGAGATTCCACACTTGAAATTTAATTTTCAGGGTCAGGCAGGTTGTTTAGTAGCAATTATCACTTCCTGTGTTAAAAATTAGGGATTAGAAAGAGCAGCTGGGTGTCCTCAGGCTGGCATGAACAAGATGGGCTGAATGGCTTCCTTCTGTGCTATAACTTTTCGGTGGTTCTATGGCTCCTGAATGCATCAGCCCTGACTTTTGTTGGTGGCTTCAGTGGGAAATAAGTGACTAAGAACCTCAAACTCATACTTTTACAATGATTTCAGTTTCAGGATTATCAGGGGGGCCTGGTAAACCATACACTGTGAAGGTGCCTCCGACCGCGACTTCCCACTTCCCTGTTTAACAGTTCGCGTGCGGGTGCCAGAAGTTGCTGTCAGAACGCCATTAGCCTCACTATTATTATCTGGGCCCTCATCTTAGGTTAGGTGGATTGGGATAAGGCTAAATTGCCCCTTAGTGTCAGGAGGATTAGCAGGGTAAATATGTGGGGTTTAGGGCCTGGGTGGGATTGTTGTTGGTGCAGGCTTGATGGGCCAAATGGCCTCCTTCTGCACTGTAGAGATTCTATGATCTCCTCAGACAGTTTTGTATTGGATCATCACAATAGTGTCTAACAGCATTGTGGGTGTACCTACACCACATGGACTGCAGCGGTTCAAAACAGCAGCTCAGCACCAACTTAGAATACCTACACTGCAGAAGGTGGCCATTTGGCCCATTGAGCCTGCAACAATTCCATCCTGGCCCCACCCATGCAACCCCACACATTTACCCTACTAATCCCCCTGACATCCCCTAATTCTAAGGAGCATGGCCAATCAACCCTAACCTGCACATTTTTGGACAGTGGGAGGAAACCGGAGCACCCGGAGGAAACCCACATGGGGAGAACGTGCAAACTCCACACAGCCAGTGACCCAAGCTGAGAATCGAACCCTGGTCCCTGGTGCTGTGAGGCAGCAGTGCTAACCATTGTGCCACAGTGCTGCCCACCTTCTCGAGGGCAAACAGGGACGAGCAATAAATGCTGGCCTAGCCAGATAAGCCCTTGAATGATTTTTTTAAAAGAAATCTCCCTGGAGGAGTGAGTGCCTTGGGATATTTGACCACTTTTAAGGGTGCTACAGAAATGCAAGTTGTTTTTGAGAGTGTGGACAATCCTGCCCTTGTTGTCAGTCCAGTTGGTAGCCTGAATTGAGGATTGTATGTACCACACTTGTGTAGAGCCCTCCAACTCTTAGGCAGTCGAAACATAATACAGCTTACTGGCAAATCTGCAGCCGATCTAAAATTTTCGTTCCAATATAACCGCAATGTTATTAATATGGGGGGGGGAGGGAGGGGGGGGGGTAGAATTATGATGCTTTAATTAGCGCTGGAAAACAGAGTATCTTCAAAATGCTGTTCTGCATCTGAGACGTAATGTGTTGCATCTGTTTGTTTTTTTGGATAAAAAAGCTAATTGTTGCATTAAACAAAGCTCTGAGACAGAACAACATTTTAGAAATCAAAATGAGAGGAATAATCCAATGATAAACATTCACACATGGCCGGTTTGGAAGGAATGGGGGGGGGGGGGGCGGTATTTCCTAATAAATTGAACACAAGTAAATTTTCAACAAAAAAATAAATAAAAAGCAATAGCGACTTTTAAAACTGTAAAAAAAATATTCATAACATTATGTGTTTCCGTCTCTCTCTCTTTCTGCTCACATGAAACAGCTGCAAGTCAGTGTATCCTCGGGAGCTACTCAGAGAGCAGCTATTAAAAAGTCTTTCTGGAACAGATGTCCAGCCGAGCGCTGGGGAATGTGCCAAAAGCTTCGTGTGACTGAGTGTTTCTTCCCCAAATCGCGTGCCTTTCCTCTGCCCTCTGCCCCAAGTGGCGCCAGCTCTGCTTCCCACACCAGCAGCTGAACATCTGGAGTCTGGGGCTGCACAAACACCAAACACTCCCGAAAACCATCCTCTCCATTCATCCACTCCACAAACAACACGGTGGCAGGATCAGCGGCGTGATTTATTAGAGGCAACTATCGGAGCTTGGAAAGTACAAGAATGCCGAGGGAAGTTCAGTTGGAGTTGAAAAAAAACTCCCCATTGTCAGAGAGTGGGAATGAAAGTCTGGATCACTTTAAGTTTAATTGCTGCAAGTTCACTTTCTATATTAATAAAAAGATTTACTGCTAAAAAAAATGTCCTAAATGCAAACAACGTATTGCCCAATTTATTATTGCAATTTTTTGTTTTAAATTAAGAGGTGAATCGAATTAAACGGATGTGTGCATCGCCTGTATGATGGATTTTGGAAGTATCAAAAGTGGGAATGAAAGTCTGGGTTACTTTGGTTTAATTGTTGCAAGTTCACTTTCTACTTTAAAAAAAGATTTACTGCTTTAAAAATTGTACTAAATGTAGACAATGTATCGCCAATTTATTATTATAAGTGTCTGTTTTAAATTGAGAGGTAAATCTGAATTAAACGGTTGTGTGCGCATCGCCAGTGTGATGGATTTTGGAAGTAAATACCTATTCTACCCGATAGGGTCAGTAACCTTGTCGCAACCTCCAGCCCTCACCACCCCCCCCCCCCACCCCCCAACAACCCCCGCAAGCCTTCTCAGTTCAAATGCAAACACATGACTGCACACTTCTGTAATGTTTCACTTCACCAGAACTCTGTAAAAGGCCAGAGCAGCTCATGTCGAAATCCAGCGTGGAGACAGATAAAACAGGGAAACGACAACACTTAAGAGGGAGAGGGGACGAGAGAGAAGGGGTAAAGTGAACCCAGAATCCTGTCTCTGACTCCATAGGGGGGAGAGGGGGGTGGCAATTTAAGCCAGGGAGGCATCAAACAAGAAAGTTGCAACCTCATCTCATTCAAGCAGCGTGTCTGTGTCAGTGGGAGGGAGGGATTTTTTTTTGCCGGGGGAGGGGGGTTGTGGTGGGGAAGTGTCTGTCTCCTGTTTTGAAGTGACTGGCAGCTCACCTTTCTCTTTTTTGACCGGCCCTCTGCCTGCAGTGTCTTGGTGCATTGCTCCACACACTCAGAGAAGCTCATGTTGCTGTGATCGGAGCTGTAATCGAGGTCGGCTAGCCTGGCCAAGGACAGGATGTAATTACACGCTATCCTCAGGATGGCCAACTTCGACAGCTTCTGTCCGTAGGAATAGCAAGGAACCTGCGGGGAGAGGCACCCAGAGTCACTGAAGGGGAAATTCTAGATGCATAAGTCTTGACACGGCATGCACACATACTTAAAATACATAGATACATAACCCACACACACACCCATGTAGAAATCCAGGGACAGTGATATATAAACACAAACATGTAGAAATCCTGGGGCAGTAATATATAAACATACATACACACACACTGGATAACTGGGTTTACATGTTGCAAAAGAGTTTTTGAGACAGCATTATATCCCCAAACACTGGTCCCTTTCTGAGAAGCGGATGAATGTGTTTTGGCACACAGCTGGGGTGGCTTCACTCTATAAAGTCTACTTGGTCACGCGTCCCCATGCCAAGGTTCAGTTCGGTTATATTGACAATTTGTGATAAGGTCCGGCCAAGCTCCTGGCGCTAATGGTTTTGTGGAAATAAAACAACACGTGCGATAAAGCCCGGGCTCCCGTCCAATCTCCCAATCGGCAGTGTTGCACCTCATTATGAACTCAGTTTGTGTGAGTTTTGTGTAATCTGTGCAGTGAGCTCTCCCTCTCAGAGTATTTATAAACATGGACACACAAACTCAGCCACCGCCAGCTCGCTTCATTATCTAACTCCCAGGGCCAACTTCAGCAGATCATGTGAAACGTACGTGTCCCCCGCGCACCCACCCCCAAACTAGTTACCACTTCAATCATGTTGAGTATATCCCAAAGTCCCCGGTAGCAACTTCATCAGTGTAGCAAGGCTGGCTAACTGTTGTACCCAGTTTGAGCTAACCCAACCAGGAGTCTGTAAATGCAGCTATAAATGTGTTCCAAGTGTTAACAAGCAATGGCAGACTTGGTATTAAAGGGACCATTCTGTATTGTTCTGGGGAATTGGATCATAGTGTGAAGGAATTTCTTTGTGTGTGTGAGTGAGTGTGTGTCTGGATGTGTGTGTGTTTGTGAATGTGTGTGTGTTTGTGTGTCAATATGTGCGTGTGTGTGAGAGTGTGTATTTGTATGGACGAATGTGTTTGAGTGTATGTGTGTTTGTGTATGTGAAAGAATGTGTGTATATGTGAGAGAATGTGTGTGCATGTTTGTATGAGAGAGAATGTGTGTATGTGGGAATGTGTATATGTGTGAGAGAATGTGTGTGAGACAATGTATGTGAATATGTGTGAGAGAGAATGCATGTGTGGGTGTGTATATGTGTGTGTGTGTGAAAGTGAATGTGAGAATGTGTGTGTATGCGTGTGAGCGTGTAAGTGTGAGAGCGAATGTGAGTGTGAGAGAGAATGTGTGTATCTGTGTGAGTGAATGTGAGAATGTGTGTGTGCAAGTGTGTGAGAGAGACAATGTGTGTGTGTGTGTATGTGTGAGTGAATGTGAGAATGTGTGAGTGTGTGTGTGTGAGAGAAAAGGTGAGAATGTGCGTGTGTATATGTTCATGAGAGTGCATCTGAGTGTGTGTGTATGTGTGTGAGTGAGAATGTGTGTGTGTGTGAATGTGTGTACCACTGTATCTGGTAAAGTGTTTTGGGAACCACAATAACTGTATCATTTTCGCTCCATCCTATGGAGAATGGGTGATAGATAGTGTGGTTACTGTAAAAGTGCCTTGTGTATCCATTTACACTCAGACTGATTCGAGCACTTGTCTCTGGATATTAATTTTGCGATCATAAGGCTATAACTCCAGAAGGTCACAACTCCACTCATTGTAATCAATATTTACATGGAGATAAGATTAACTATTAACACTGAGCATGTTTTATTTATAGCTTTGCGGAATAACTAACAGCTTCTGACAATTTCTCTCCTTCTACATTTTATTTAGCAGATGAGTGATTTCTATACCATAATGTGACTCTCCGAGTGCTGTGGAATGGGGGTATAGGGAGAGAGTGACAGATTGTCCTGTCCCAGTTTAAACTGTTTTTGATTTGATTTGATTTATTATTGTCACATGTATAGTGAAAAGTATTGTTTCTTGTGCCCTATACAGCCAAAGCATACCGTTCATAGAGTACATAGGGGAGAAGGAAAGGAGAATGTAGTGTTAGTTACTTTGATTTGATTTATTATTGTCACATGTGCAGTGAAAAGTATTGTTTCTTGTGCACTATATAGACAAAGCATACCATTCATAGAGTACATGGGGAGAAGGAAAGGAGAGGGTGCAGAATATAGTGTTACAGTGCATGCTTTGCAGACAAAGCATACTGTTCATAGAATACATGGGGGAGAAGGAAAAGAGAGGGTACAGAATGTAGTGTTACAGTTACTTTGATTTGATTTATTATTGTCATATGTGCAGTGAAAAGTTATTGTTTCTTGCGCGCTATATAAAGCATACCATTCATAGAGTACATGAGGGAGAAGGAAAGGAGAGGGTGCAGAATATAGTGTTACAGTGCATGCTTTGCAGACAGAGCATACTGTTCATAGAGTACATAGGGGAGAAGGAAAGGAGAGGGTACAGAATGTAGTGTTACAGTTACTTTGATTTGATTTATTATTGCCACATGTATAGTGAAAAGTATTGTTTCTTGTGCTCTATACAGACAAAGCATACCGTTCATAGAGTACATAGGGGAGGAGGAAAGGAAAGGGTGCAGATTATAGTGTTACAGTTACTTTGATTTGGTTTATTATTGCCACATGTGTAGTGAAAAGTATTGTTTCTTGTGCCCTATACAGATAAAGCATACCGTTCATAGAGTACATAGGGGAAGAGGAAAGGAAAGGGTGCAGATTATAGTGTTACAGTTACTTTGATTTGGTTTATTATTGCCACATGTATAGTGAAAAGTATTGTTTCTTGTGCCCTATACAGGCAAAGCATACCGTTCATAGAGTACATAGGGGAGGAGGAAAGGGGAGGGTGCAGTGTTAGTTACCTACCTGTTTCCTCAGAGCTTCGAAGGCTGCACTGATGGTGTGGACCCTGGTCCTTTCCCTGGCGTTCGCGAGCAGCCTCCTGGTCTGCTGGATGGCTTTGATCTCGGTGGAGACGCTGGGGGTGTCCGCCGGCCGCTTCCTGGGCACTGGGCTGTAAGCCGCCGGCGAGATGGTGGAGAAAGAGCCGTCCGAGGAGCGCTGGCACAGCACGATGCGGGGCCGGAGGCTGGGCTGCTCGCCCGGCGCCCGGGGCTCCTCGGCTGGGGACGGGGCAGGGAGAGGGAATTTCCCCCTGGCCGACGCTGCGGGCTGGGGGCTGGGGAGCTCCTGCTGCCCTCCCCCGGCAAGCCGGCTCACAGCCACGGGCTGGGGGCTGTTGCCGGAGCTGCTGCCTGCCGCTGCCGCTGCGGGCTGCCTCTCACTCAGGCGGGCGATCAGAGGGTCCGCCTGCCTCTCCTCCTCACCCAAGCAAACTTTCTCCAATATCCCGCGGTGCCTGATCACATCCCGGTCCCTGCGTTTCAACCTCTTGATTGTACCCATCCCCTTGACACACAGCTTCTTCCACTCGGCTTCATTCAGGCTCTCCGAGCTCCTCATTATCATCAAGATTTTTATATTTGAATATTCTGCCCAGAGTGTTTCAGCCCCTTACCACTGTGTGTGTGTGTGTGTGTGTGAGTGTTAACCCTCCTCTCGGCAGCTATAGCAACCGCTCTGTAGCAATGCCTCTAGTGATGTGAGAATGTCATCTCAAGTCATTGCTCTCTGCCTTGCCAACAATTTTTTTTTCACCAGCCGCACTCGGCAGTCCCATCTGTGTTTGTTTAGCTTCAGCTTACACAGAAGCCCGTGTTAAGATAGATCAGTCATCGCGGTGCCTGTGAAAGGGGGGGGGGGGGGGGGGGTAGGGGGGTGGGGGAGAGACTGCAAAACCCTGACAGTAAAGGCACCAGCACAGCAGCACGACCAGGGAACCTGTCCCACACCATCAAGGTCCAATTGCAAAATGTTCCAGATAAAAGTGTACAGACCCACCCAGACCACAGAACATTAAGGTTCCCCCCTCCTCTTCCATGGGATGTGATAATTTGATTTTTGATTTGATTTGATTTATTATTGTCACATATATTGATATACAGCACAAAGTGTTGTTTCTTGTGCGCTATGCAGACCAGCAGTGTTGGTGGGATTTATGGAAATTAGTTGTCTCTACTTTAGATAGCCCCCTATATCCTGCAGTTAAACAGGAACTCCGTGTTGAAATCCCCCCTGTCAGCGTTCTGCTCCTGACACAGCCCCGCAATGGCTCTTATCAAAGTCGCGAATGACATCCTCCGTGTAGGCCGGCATGGTGGCACAGTGGTTAGCACAGCGTCAGGGACCCGGGTTCAATTCCTGGCTTGGGTCACTGTCTGTGGGGAGTCTGTACGTTCTCCCTGTCTGCGTGGGTTTCTTCCCACAGTCTGAAAGAGGTGCTGGTTAGGTGCATTGGCCATGCTAAATTCTCCCTTGGTGTACCCGAACAGGCGCCGGCATGTGGCGACTGGGGGATTTTCACAGTAACTTCATTGCAGTGTTAATGTGAGCCTACTTGTGACTAATAAATAAACTTAAAGCTAATCTATCCTTCCTCATCATTCTCAGTCTGTGACCTTTGACATGGCTGACTGCACTATCCTCCTCCCAATGCCTCTCCCCTGTCACCCAGTGGGACTGCCCTTACCTGCTCCCATTCCTAGCTATCTAACTGGGGCCAGAGGCTCTCACCAACTTCTACAGATTTACCATGGAAAGCATCCTTTCTGGTTGTATCACAGCTTGGTATGGCTCCTGCTCTGCCCAAGACCGCAAGGATCTGCAAAAGGTCATGAACGTAGCCTAGTCCATCACACAAACCAGCCTCCCATCCATTGACTCTGTCTACACTTCCTGCTGCCTCAGCAAAGCCAGCATTATCCAGGACCCCACACACTCTGGACATTCTCTCTTCCATCTTCTTCCGTCGGGAAAAAGATACAAAAGTCTGAGGACACGTACCAACCAATTCAAGAACAGCTTCTTCCATCTGCCGGCATCACTTTTGAATGGACTTACCTCGCACTAAGCTGATCTTTCTCTACACCCTAGCTATGACTGTAACACTACATTCTGCACTCTATGCTTTCTCTATGAATGGTATGCTTTGTCTGTATAACGCGCAAGAAACAATACTTTTCACTGAATACTAATACATGTGACAATAATAAATCAAATCAAACTTGCAAATGTTTCTATTCCCATTCCTGCACCATTACCTTTAGCATCCCCCAAAGTTCTCTCCTCGACTCGCCTTTCTATTTCTCATCCATTTACTGTCCCGCAAACCACATCACTGTTAAACACACTGCCAGTTTGCACATGATGCTGATGACATCCACCTCTCTCGACTACTGCACTGTTCATAATTTCTCAGACTGGTTGTCTGACACTCAACACCGGATGAGCAGGTATTTCCTCCTACTGATGATTGGGGACACTGAAGCCATTGTCTTTAGTCCCTGCCACATCTCACTTCCCTTGCCAAGCACTACATCCCTCTCACTGAGACTAAAGCAGACTATCTGCAACCTCAGTGTTAAATTTGACCCCGAGGTGAGCTTCTGACCACGTATTCTTGTCATCACTAAGACAGGCCTATTTCCATTGCTTTTGACCTCACCTGATTCTACCTGGTTCCACTCTGTGATATTGTCCAACTCTGACCTTACCCCTTCCACTCCATGATATTGCCCAACACATGGGCGGCACGGTGGCACAGTGGTTAACACTGCTGCCTCACAGCGTCAGAGACCCGGGTTCAATTCCAGCCTCGGGTGACTGTCTGTGTGTAGTTTGCACATTCTCCCTGTGTCTGCGTGGGTTTCCTCCGGGTGCTCCAGTTTCCTCCCACAGTCTAAAGACGTGCAGGTTAGGTGGATTGGCCATGCTAAATTGTCTCTTAGTGTCAGAGGGATTAGTGGGGTCAATACAGGGATTGGGTGGGATTGTTGTTGGTGCAGACTCAATGGGCTGAATGGCCTCCTTCTGCACTGTAGGGATTCGATAATCCTATGAACTCTGACCTTCCACTCTGTAATATTGTCCAAACCTGACCTTACCCAGTTTATCTGTGTGGAAAATCTCATTCATGAGTTGAAGACTTGTGCTCCAGAACTAGCCACACCCCCAGGACAGATACAAGGCTAAAAGCAAAATACTGAAGATGCTGGAATCTGAAACAAGAACAGAAAATGCTGGAAAATCTCAGCAGGTCTGACAGCATCTATAAGAATAGAGCCAATGTTTTGAGTCTAGATGACCCTTCGTCAGAGCAAAGCTGGTGTCTATTCAACACAATAGAACATTCCCCTGTTATGACCTGTTCACAAAGACCAGGATAAATCCAATCCAGCTAATTAATATTCCATTAGTCTATTCTTAATCATCTGCAAACTGATGGAAGGTATCATTGACAGGGCTTACAAGCAGCATTTCCTCACCAATAAACTGCCTCCAGTTTAGATCCAGCAGGACTGCTTGACTGCAGATCTCATTATAGCCTTGGTCCAAACATGGATAAAAAGAATTGAATTGCAGTGGTATGGTGAAAGTGACCTCATTGATTTCAAGGTAGCAGTTGACTGATTGTGGCATCAAGGAGCCCGAGTAAAATTGATATAAAACGGAGGAAAGCTCGACACTGGCTGCAGTATTACCCACAAAAAGCAAAATGGTCATGTTGCTTGATACCAATAATTTCAGCCCAAGGACATTGTTTCAGGAGGTTGACAGCAGCTCTCAAACCCGTGACTTCTACCATCTAGGGCAGCAGGAAACAACACAACCATCAAGTTCCACTCCAAACTACTCCACTATTCTGACTGGGAAATATATCGCCGTTCCTTCACTCGCGCTGGGTCAAAATTCTGGAACTCCCTCCCTAACAGCACTGTGGGTGTACCTACAACACAGGGAAAGCAGCGGTTCAAGGAGCAGCTAATCACCATCTTCTCTAGGGATGGACAATAAACGCTGGGACACCCAAATCCCATGACTGAATAAACAAATTCCTCAAGGCAGTAGCCTAAGCTCAATTACTTTATCAATGACCTTCTCTCCATCATAAGGTCAAAAGTGAGGATATTAGCTGATTGCATGTAGTTCAGTTACATTTGCAATTTCTGATTTAATGAAGCAATCTATGCCTGCGTGTCACAGGACCTGAACAACATTCAGTTTGAGCAGATAATTGACAAGCTGCATTTCATGCCAGGCAGTGGCCATCTCCAATCAGAGGCTAAAGTGCAGGACCTCAAAGGTAGTAATTTCTGGATTACTACCGGCGCCACGTGCTATTGAGAATAGGAATAGGAAAATTAGGCAGATAAATGTGTGGCTTGAGAATTGGTGCAGGGGGCAGGGAATTAGATTTTTGGATCATTGGGATCTCTTCTGGGGAAGGGATAACCTGTTCAAGAGGGACTGGTTACACCTGAACTGGAGGGGGACTAATATCCTGGCAGAGAGATTTGCTAGAGCCACTTATAGAGTCATAGAGGTTTACAGCATGGAAACAGGCCCTTCGGCCCAACTTGTC
This sequence comes from Mustelus asterias, assembly GCF_964213995.1. Taxonomy (NCBI): domain Eukaryota; kingdom Metazoa; phylum Chordata; class Chondrichthyes; order Carcharhiniformes; family Triakidae; genus Mustelus; species Mustelus asterias. The sequence goes on along the minus strand of NC_135801.1, from coordinate 174,721,312 downwards.
CATGCCGCCCTTTTTTTTAAACCCCGAAGCTAGTCCCAATTGCCCGCATTTGGCCCATATCCCTCCATACCCACCATACCCATGTAACTGTCTAAATGCTTTTTAAAAGACAAAATTATACCCGCCTCTGCTACTACTTCTGGCAGCTTGTTCCAGACACTCACCACCCTCTATGTGAAAAAATTGCCCCTCTGGACACTTTTGTATCTCTTCCCTCTCACCTTAAACCTATGCCCTCTAGTTTTAGACTCCCCTACCTTTGGGAAAAGATATTGACTAGCTGATCTGTGCCCCTCATTATTTTATAGACCTCTATAAGATCACCCCTCAGCCTCCTACGCTCCAGAGAAAAAAGTCCCAGTCTATCCAGCCTCTCCTTATAATTCAAACAATCAAGTCATGGTAACATCCTAGTAAATCTTTTCTGCACTCTTTCCAGTTTAATAATATCTTTTCTATAATAGGGTGACCAGAGCTGTACACAGTATTCCAAGTGTGGCCATACCAATGTCTTGTACAACTTTAACAAGGTGTCCCAACTCCTGTATTCAATGTTCCGACCAATGAAACCAAGCATGCTGAATGCCTTCTTCACCACTTTGTCCACCTGTGACTCCACTTCCAAGGAGCTATGAACTTGTACCCCTACATCTCTTTGTTCTGTAACTCTCCCCAACACCCTACCATTGACTGAGTAAGTCCTGCCCTGGTTCAATCTACCAAAATGCATCACCTCACATTTATCTAAATTAAACTCCATCTGCCATTCATCAGCCCACTGGCCCAATTGATCAAGATCCCATTGCAATCCGAGATAACTTTCTTCACTGTCCACTATGCCACCAATCTTGGTGTCATCTGCAAACTTGCTAACCATGCCCCCTATATTCTCATCCAAATCATTAAAATAAATGACAAATAACAGTGGACCCAGCACTGATCCCTGAGGCACACCACTGGTCACAGGCCTCCAGTTTGAAAAACAACCCTCGACAACCACCCTCTGGCTTCTGTCATCAAGCCAATTTGTATCCATTTAGCTGCCTGATCCTGGATCCCGTGATCTGGATCATAGAATCTATGGCACAGGGACAGGCCCTTCGGCCCAAACTGGTCCATGCTGACCAAAATGCCCATCTAAACTAATCCCATTTGATATCTATGGAAAAGAGTTGGATAAATATTCTGAATCATTGGATACTATGCAAATATCTTCCATAGGAATGCAATTGCCCTGGTCACCAATGTAAAATAGAGGAATAGGTCAAGTATCCTCATATCTTGCTGTTGGGGGTGGGAAAGAAAATTTGCAAAGCAATTCCTCAGTAGTTTGGGAAAGTTCGTGGTAGGAGGCATTGCATGAGATCATTTAAAAATACTTGACTATGTACTTTAACTTCCATCACCAACAAGGCTATGAGCAATGAGCTGGAAAGTGGGATTCAGCCTGCACAGTCATGGGTTGAATGGCCTGCTTTTCTGTGGGGTAAATCTGTGGCTGAATTTGAATTGTATAGACTGGAGAAGAAATGGCTTGATGCGTCAAAAGGTATTTTATTTCAGCCAATGCTTTATTATCATCAGTCCCTTGGTACTACTTTATTTGGGAGGTGGCTGTATGTGTTTTTTCTTGGATTGACTGTCTGATATCTGTGAGCTATTTCCTGTGCAGCTGATCATTGAAAATGCTTGCGGCCTGTTCCAGCAATGACATTCCCCGAGCTGCAGCCTGACTTTACTGATGTTTGGATTAAGCACACAACCACTGGATTTATTATCTAGTTAATAACTAGGTGGATCACAGGAAACCTCAAGGAAATCAAAACCTTTTTTTGGTCCTAAGCATTCACTTATGTTATGCATTAAATAAGATTTTAAAAAATATTTCATTGGCGCATTGGGCGGCATGGTGGCACAATGGTTAGCACTGCTGCCCCACAGCACCAGTGACCCGGGTTCGATTCTGGCCTTGGGTGACTGTCTGTGTGAAATTTGTAAGTTCTCCCTGTGTCTACGTGGGTTTCCTCCGGATGCTCCGGTTTCTCCCACAGTCCAAAGATGTACAGGTTAAATAGATTGGCCATGTTAAATTGCCCCTTAATGTCCCAAGATATGTAGGTTAGGGGGATTAATAGGGTAAATACATGAGTACAGTTTTGGTCCCCTCATTTGAGGAAAGATGTAGTGGCATTGGAGGTTGTTTAGAGGGGATTCACCAGATTGATTCCAGAGATGAGAGAGATTGAACAGTTTAGGCCTATACTCTGGAATTTAGAAGGATGAGGGGAAATCAAATTGAGGTATACAGGATGATAAAAGGTATGGATAAGGTAGATATGGAGCGGATGCTTCCTCTTGTGGGGCATTCTCAGATGAGAGATTATAGTCTTAGGATAAGGGGTAGCAAATTTAAAACAGAGTTGAGGAGAAACCATTCTCCCAAAGGGTTGTGAATCTGTGGAATTTGCTACCCCAAAGTGCGGTGGATGCTGAGACAGGGAGTAAATCAAAGGAGGAGTTAGATAGAGTTTTAATTGGTAATGGGTTGAGGGGTTATGGGGAGAATGCCGGAAAATGGGGATGAGGAGCATATCAACCATGATAGAATGATGGAGTGGACGCAATGGGCCGAATGGCCTAATTCTGTGCCTATATCTTATGAACTTATGGTTATGGGGATAGGCTCTGGGTAAGATTTTGAGAGTCGGTGCAGACTCGATGGGCTGTAGGAATTCTATGATTCTATCGGTTGTCAACTGATGTAAAACTGAGGAAAACTCTACACTTAAGGGGATCAGGTCCAACTGAGAATGTGATGCAGTGTTGGTGGAGAGTTATAGGTATGTCCAAAGCTGTGAGACTGTTCAAACACATTACTGAGGATACTTCAATAATAACTATATGTACAATTGTTTCATAACAGTTTGAGAAACAGAGAGAGAAACTATTTCCACTATTTGCAGGACATAGTCTAAAAATTAGAGCCAAATATTTCAGGGGTGAAATTAGGAATCACTTGTTCATACAGAGGGTAGTAGAACTTTGGAATTCACTCCCACAATTGATTGGTTCATTATTAATTTTAAAACTAAGATTGATAGATCTTTGTTAGCCAAATATATGAGAGGATGTGGGGCATGAGTGGGTATATAGAGTTTGATCACGGATCAGCTATTGATTAGTATGGAACAGGCTCGATGGACTAAATGATCTACTTCTGTTCCTATGTGGATATGTTCCTGTGCTGCCAGGAAACAGGCTACAAAGCCCAACTTGTCCATGTCAGTGCTTATGCCACATGTTAGCCCCTCTCCATTTCTCATTGTGTACCAGTGTCACCTTCAAATCCTTCATAGAATTATAGAATCATAGAATCCCTAGAGTGCAGAGAGAGGCCATTTGGCCCATCGAGTCTGCACTGCCTCTCCAAAAGAGCATCCCACCCAGGCCCTCCCCTCCAGCACATCTTTGGTCACTAAGGGGCAATTTATCATGGCCAATCTTTCTCTACATCCTAGCTATGACTGTAACACTACATGCTCCACTCCCTCCTTTTTTTCTCTATGAACGGTATGCTTTGTCTGTATAGCGCGCAAGAAACAATACTTTTCACAGTATACTAAAACATGTGACAATAATAAATCAAATCAAATCAAATCCACCTAACCTGCACATCATTGGAGTGTGGGAGGAAACCAGACCACCCGGAGGAAACCCATGCAGACACGTGGAGAACAGGGAGTGCAACCTCTACACAGACAGTCACCCAAGGGTGGATCGAATGCAGGTTCCTGGTGCTGGGAGGCAGGATGGCTGGATTGGACTGGGAAAGGAGCTTAGCAGGAAAGGTTAAGGGGCCTATGTTCACTTTGGCCCCTCTCTTCCTTTTTATATATTTCAAGAAGCTCTTGCTGTCTGTTCTTCTATTACTCACTCATAGTTTATCTTCTCCCTCTTTATTGTTTCTAGTCATCTTTTGTTGGTTTTTAAAACTTTTCCAATCCTCTAGCTGATTACGAATCTTTGAGTTTTAAATTAACCTTAACTTTCATGGCTGTGCATGGTTAATTTATTCCCTTCCTAGCATCCTTCCCTCACTGAGATGGATCTTTGTTGTGAGTCCCGAACTATTTTCAGAAATATCTGCCATTGCTGATTAACCATCTTTCCTGCTAACCCCCTTTCCCAGTCCAATCCAGCCATCTCTGCCCTTATACCTGGTCCATGGATGTGTGGCTACTTCATGAGGTAATAATGGTTCTTTGTGGTGACTAGGCATATAGGCTTGGCATGTCTCACATTCCCTCAAAGCTGAATCTGCATCTAAATTCAACCCCAGTCAATATACTGTTACTCTAGCTAGCCAGTCTCCTGGTTCGATCTAGCCCCATATAGACTTGATGTAATTGTTGTAGAATGTTAAGTCTAAGCGATTGTGAAATAAAGTCTTGCTTGGCTTTGCAGATAACACCATAGGAATGTCCCAAGCTCATTTCTAAAAGGCCAAGATGGTTTTAGAACTTCTGGTACATCCTGGAAGTACTCTGGCCACCTGCTGTTCATAGTCTTCCATAGTTGTTGCAATATGGGGTCACTAAACATCTCTTGTTGTAGTTGCTGGTATTTATACTGCCCAAAATTCACAGAGTATGGAAGAGATCTACTTGCAGATCAGAGATAATATCTGTAGTTTTAGACAGAGTGGGCAAATGACTTTGACTTGATTTGAGTTGATTTATTATTGTCACGTATAGTGAAAAATATTGTTCTTGCGTGCTATACAGTCAAAGCATACTGTTCATAGAGAAGGAAACAAGACAGTGCAGAATGTAATGTTACAGTCATCGCTAGGATGTGGAGAAAGATCAACTTAATGCGAGGTAGGTCCATTCAAAGGTCTGACAGCAGTAGGGAAGAAGCTGTTCTTGAGTCGGTCGGTATGTGTCCTCAGGCTTTTGTATCTTTTTCCCGACGGAAGAAGGTGGAAGAGAGAATGTCTGGGGTGCGTGGGGTCCTTAATTATGCTGGCTGCTTTGCCGAGGCAGCGGGAAGCGTAGATAGAGTCAATGGATGGGATGCTGGTTTGCGTGATGGATTGGGCTACATTCACAACCTTTTGTAGTTCCTTGCAATTTTGGGCAGAGCAGGAGCCATACCAAGCTGTGATACAACCAGAAAGAATGCTTTCTATGTGCGTCTGTAAAGGTTGGTGGGAGTCGTAGCTGACATGCCTAATTTCCTTAGTCTTCTGAGAAAGTAAAGGTATTGGTGAGCTTTCTTAACTATAGTGTCGGCATGGGGGGACCAGGACAGGTTGTTGGTGATCTGGACATCTAAAAACTTGAAGCTCTTGACCCTTTCTACTTCATCCTCATTGACGTAGACAGGGGCATGTTCTCCACTGCGCTTCCTGAAGTCGATGACAATCTCCTTCGTTTTGTTGACATTGATGGAGAGATTATCGTTGCCGCACCAGTTCACCAGAATCTCTATCTCATTCCTGTACCCTGTCTCGTCATTGTTTGAGATCCGACCCACTACGGTGGTGTCGTCAGCAAACTTAAAAATCGATTTGGAGGGGAATTTGGCCACACAGTCATAGGTGTATAAGGAGTATAGTAGAGGGCTGAGAACACAGCCTTGTGGGGCACCGGTGTTGAGGATGATCGTGGAGGAGGTGTTGTTGCCTGTCCTTACTGATTGTGGTCTGTGAGTTAGGAAGTTCAGGATCCAGTCGCAGAGGGAGGTGCCGAGGCCTAGGCCACGGAGTTTGGAGATGAGTTTCGTGGGAATAGTAGTGTAATAGACTTGAAGTATTAGATATGATGATGGAACTACCAGGCTTGTTGTGTGTGTTACAGTTGTAGCCTTGTATGTTATTGAGTAGGAGCTGTCATCTGCGTGGCGCACTGGTTAACAGTTTACACCAGATCATCTCGAGTGGTTTGTAGTCGATTTCCAGAATAAACCTTTTTTTCAATTAGATACTTGGAGGTGTTGGATTGCAAAAGCCAAGAGCGGCACGGTAGCACAGTGGTTAGCACTGCTGCTTCACAGCTCCAGGGACCTGGGTTCAATTCCCGGTTCAGGTCACTGCCTGTGTGGAGTTTGCACATTCTCCTCGTGACTGCATGCGTTTCCTCCGGGTACTCCGGTTTCCTCCCACAGTCCAAAGATGTGCGGGTTAGGTTGATTGGCCATGCTAAAATTGCCCCTTAGTGTCCTGAAATGTGTAGGTTAAAGGGATTAGCGGGTGAAATATGTAGGGATATGGGGGTAGGGCCTGGGTGGGATTGTGGTCGGTGCAGACTCAATGGGCTGAATGGCCTCTTTCTGCACTGTAGGGTTTCTATGATTTCTATGATTCTATGGTAATGTTTCCTGCTTAGTATTCAGATAGTTGGCTTGGGCTGGTGACAGGCCCTTGGAAGGAAAAGCAACAGGCTTCCCTTTTTATAGGATGGACATTCCAAGGCAATTGAGAACAAGAGGTCACAGGTCTAGATTGAGAAGCAGTAGATTTATTACTGAGACGAGGAGGAACTACTTCTCGCAGAGGGTGGTGAATTTGTGGAACTCGCTGCTCCATAGCACGGTGGAGTCTGAATCATTAAATGGTTTCAAGGAGAAGATAGATATATTTCTGATAAAAATGCTTTAAAGGGTTATGGTGAACAAGTGGAAAAGTGCATTTGAGACCAGGGAGAGATCAGTCATGATCTGACTGAATGGTGGAGCAGGCTTGAAGGGCTGAATTGCCTACTTCTGCTCCTAATTCTTATGTTCCTATGTTTTGTGATGCATCAACTTCCAGTGTAGTTTCCTCAGTTGGGTCATTGAATTGAAGCGTTGATAATCCTTCGGCCAATGACGTCACGAGCTCATCAACTGTGTTTTGATGATCACCTTCCAGATAAACGATCCTCCTTTTTCAGAAGTTCTTGAAGCTCTCTGCAAAATTCGGTATGTATGACGATATGGCCAACTGCTCCTTGTTTGTATGAGGGAAAATTGAATAAACGTAAGCAACATTGAAGATCACCTTTATCTTAAAGGTTGAAAATTGCGTTAATTCCCTCCAGTTTGATAGGATCAGGGTGGACGCCACTGTCTGAATGTATTGACCTGAAAATATTGACCTTTTTTGGCTGTTAAACACAAGTCCCTCTGGATGCGTTACTTCCATTGGGAGGTACCAATATTGAGCATGGTCCCATGTTGTTTGGCCAACAATAATGTGAAGGGTGATGGGGATAGTGAGTGTAAAAGTGTCCAATCAGCCGTGATAATACTAAATAGCAGAGCAGGCTCGATGGGCCGAATGGCCTACTCCTGTTTCTGTATTCCAACAGTGATGTCATCTGCTGTGCAGATGCAACGTGGAACCTCACACGCAACACAGTTCATGTGTTGTTGATTAAAGATATACAGTCGAAATAGTGATTGTTGGAAACAGTATCTCCCGGATGGAATGTGGAATGTCGTTCTGTTCCTGACAGGCCTTTTCCAAATGTACCAACCAATGTCCAGTTTTAGCATAAAGTTTGAAGAAAAATTTGGCGTTTGCAAATTTGGGATTTAGTTCCTGAAATTCGGAATTTTGTATGGGCATTGTTTCAGTGCCCCATCCAAATGACTTGTGTTTTAATAAGCTTGCATAGAGACAACTTTCTTGATGACGCAGTGATGGAGCTTTCATTCTGGTTCAAGACTTTACAGGTTATTCTACCTACTTCCATGATGTGGAGATGCCGGTGTTGGAGTGAGGTGGACAAGATGAGAGGTCGCACGACACCAGTCACTTCACCTGATGAAAGAACAGCGCTCCGAAAGCTTGTGATTTCAAATAAACCTGTTGGACTACAACCTGGTGTCGTGTGACCTCTCACCTACTTCCAGTTCTCTTTCCACATTTTTCTGGATATGGATGTTATGCCGTGGGTTGATGGAAGGAATCGCTTCTGGATATATATGCAATATTAAAACATCCAAACCCATCCAACCTCTCCAGGTATAACAATGTTAGGCCAGCTACGGAGGTTTCTTTAGTCATTCGTGGGACATGGGCGTCGCTGGCTGGGTCAGCATTTATTGCCCATCCCGAGTTGCCCGAGGGTAATTAAGAGTCAACCACATTTCTGTAGCTCTGGAATCATATGTAGGCCAGACTGGGTAAGGACAACAAATTTCCTTCCCTAAAAGACATGAGTCGACCAGATCAATTTTTCCGGCAATGATTTCATGGTCAACCAGATATTTTTAACTGAATTCAAATTCCATCATCTGCTGTGGCAGGATTTGAACCCAGGTCCCCAGAACATTAGCTGAGCTTCTGAATTAATAGTCCAGCGATAATATCACTAGGCCATCGCCTCCTCCAGGTGATTGGGTTTTCCTTGTGATCTGTTGTCTTTATCATCAACTTGTTGATGCTATGAAGGGCAACAAAGGTCAGGTCTCTGCATGCGGGTAGGTTTGCAATCACTGTACCTGTGGGGCTGGATTATCCGGCTGCTCTCGCCCCAAAGCTGGAATGGCCTAGCCAGCGAGGTACACATCCTGTGACATAATTAAAAATAACATACATTCTAACAGTAACATCAACAGGATACTTTTCTATTATTAACTGTAAGTGGAATTGATCATAGGGGATGCTTTGGAAAGGCACCATTTCAATTCCAGCTTCACAGAGGTCCAGTGTCTTCTTCAGGACTGGAAAATCATGGAGAAAGATGACAGAGGAAGATTTTGCAACCTGCAGCATTGTGAGTGGGTGACTTCAGTTAGTTAGTTTATTTATTCGTCACAAGTCAGCTTACATTAACACTGCAATGAAATTACAGGAAAAATCCCCTAGTCGCCACACTCCGGCGCCTGCTCGGGTACACTGAGGGAGAATTTAGCATGGCCAATGCACCTAACCAGCACTTCTTTGGACTGTGGGAGGAAACTGGAGCACCTGGAGGAATCCCACGCAGACACAGGGAGAATGTGCAAACTCCACACAGACAGTGACCCAAGCTGGGAATTGAACCGGACTCCCTAGCGCTATGAGGCGGCAGTGTTAACCACTATGTCACCGTGCCACTGGTTCTTTCTCTTACCTGTAGAGCCACTCCAGAATCTCTATATATAGGTCGGGAAAGAGGGAAACACATGCAAAGAAAGTTGATCATTTTCTTCCATAGCAGGGGTAGGACTTTAAATAAATAATAACCTCACTTGATAGTTCTAGTGGGCGACAAGGTGGCACGGTGGTTAGCACTGCTCGCCATGGACCCAGTTTTGATTCTGGCCTTGGGTGACTGTGTGGACTTTGCACGTTCTCCCCATGTCTGCTTGGGTTTCGTTCGGGTGCTCTGGTTTCCTCCCACACTCGAAGATGTACAGGTTAGGTGAATTGGCCATGCTAAATTGCCCCTTAGTGTCCCGAGATGTGTAGGTTTGGGGAATTAACCATGGTAAATGTGCAGGCTTACAAGGATACAGCAAAGGGGAGGGTCTGGGTGGGATACTCTTTCGGAGAGTCGGTGCAGACTCGATGGGCTGAATGGTCTTTTTTTGCACCGTAGGGGTTCTATAGTTCTAAGATAGTTGGTCTGATCCCTCCACAGAAAGACAAGTTCTGTGAGAATCAGAAACATATTGAACTTAAATAAGATGTGGAGCCTGAAGGGAAGGATTTGTAAATCATTATATCCCCCGCTAAATCTGCACAAGCACATTACTGTCACTAGTTATCATTTGGCCTGGGGGGTATGGTTAGTGTTAGAAGGTATATATCCTGTGGGGGCGGTGAGCTGCTGTGAAAGCAGTTTCCATACGCTTCCATGGTATTTTGCAACAGATAGTGAGTTGAAGCGCCAGAAATTCAATGCAAACACAAATTTAATGGTTTAAATGTAATTGTTGCAGTTGTCAGCTATGCCTCAGTGTACTCTTGCCTTAGAGTCAGGGAAGTTGAGGGTTTAAGCCCCAGTGTAGACACTTTCTGTAAGAACTATTCCTGACATCTCGGCCAATATTTATCCTCCAACCACCATTGCTGTTGACGGGGTTTTTCTGTGAGCAAGTTGACGGCTGTGTTTGCGACAGTGGCTACCCTGCAAAAGCACCTCGCTGACTGCAGAGTTCTTGGGGACAGAGTCTGAGCTTGTGAAATAAAGGCTGGCTTTTCTTTTAGCACAGTAAGAAGTCTCACAACACCAGGTTAAAGTCCAATTGGTTTATTTGGTAGCAAAAGCCACTAGCTTTCGGAGCGCTGCTCCTTCGTCAGGTGAGTGGGAGTTCTGTTCACAAACAGGGCATATAAAGACACAAACTCAATTTACAAAATAATGGTTGGAATGCGAGTCTTTACAGGTAATCAAGTCTTAAAGGTACAGACAATGTGAACGGAGAGAGGGTTAAACACAGGTTAAACAGATGTGTATTGTCTCCAACCAGGACAGTTAGTGAGATTTTGCACGCCCAGGCAAGTCGTGGGGGTTACAGATAGTGTGACATGAACCCAAGATCCCGGTTGAGGCCGTCCTCATGTGTGCGGAACTTGGTTATCAGTTTCTGCTCAGTGACTCTGCGTTGTCGTGTGTCGTGAAGGCCGCCTTGGAGAACGCTTACCCAAAGATCAGAGGCCGAATGCCCGTGACCGCTGAAGTGTTCCCCAACAGGAAGAGAACATTCTTGCCTGGTGATTGTTGAGCGGTGTTCATTCATCCGTTGTCGCAGCGTCTGCATGGTCTCCCCAATGTACCATGCCTTGGGACATCCTTTCCTGCAGCATATCAGGTATCGTTGGCCGAGTTGCAAGAGTATGTACTGTGTACCTGGTGGATGGCGTTCTCACGTGAGATGATGGCATCCGGCCATCATCTCAGCAGCCAGCAGTAAATGTGGCTTATTGAGCATGGCCATGTAGAGGAAGTGGGGACAATGTATGATTTTGAAAGGAAATTGGATGGACCCTTGAGGGAACTAAACTTGAGGGTCACGGGATGCACTGGGGAATGGGATTGACTGAAATGCTTGACAGAAAACCAGCACGGAGCTGAGGGGCCAAACGGCCTCCCTCCTTCTGTGCCTTGATGGCTTTATAAATTTATGACAAAAATTATGTCTCAATTCAAAGTGACCTCATGCCATAGACTCAAAGGCAAAAGTGTGTATTAATTTCAACTAAACATTCATTTAACAGCAAGCCTCATTTCTGAATTCTGCAGAATATATTTTGTTTCTCAAAATGTTTGGGCTGGGAAAACCCAAGAGATAACACGGAAGACTCTAGTTAGGGCACAAAATGGCCATTGCCCCAGTCCTCTCAAGTACAGCAATGAGTCTTGAGTAGTGTAAAACAATAGGCTAATAATAGGAGGGGATTTCAACTTCCCCAATGTTAATTGGGGTAGACAACGTATGAAAGGCTTTGAGAGGGCAGAATTCTTAAAGTGTATTGAGGAGAGTTTTTTGAGCCAGTGTGTAGCCTCACAGTGCCAGAGACCCGGGTTTGATTCCCAGATTGGTTCACTGTCTGTGTGGAATTTGCACATTCTCCCTGTGTCTGCGTGGGTTCCCTCCAGGTGTTCCGGTTTTGTCTCACAGTTCAAAAATGTGCGGGTTGGGTGGATTGGCCATGCTAAATTGCCCCTAAGTGTCAGGGGGACTAGCTGGGGCAAATCTATGGGGTTATGGGCATAGGGGCTGGGTGGGATTGCGGTCAGTGCAGACTTGATGGGCTGAATGGCCTCCTTCTGCTCTGTAGGATTCTATGATTCTATGATTCTAAATCCAACAAAAGAGGGGATGGTACTGGACCTAACTTTAGGGAACAAGTGTCAGTGGGGGAGCATTTTGGTGATAGTGACCATAACTCAGTAAGTCTTAAGGTAGTTATGGAAAAGGACAATGATCGACTGAAAATAAAGGTTCTGAATTGGGGGAAGGCTCATTTTAATATGATAAGACAGGATCTGGCCAAACTGGACTGAGAGTAGGAGAATCCATATCAGAAAAGTGGGAGTCATTCAAAAAGAAAATAGAGAGAGTACAAAGCCATCATGTCTCTGTAAAGGTAAAGGGTGGGACCAAAATGTCTAGAGAACTCTGGATGTCAAGGGAAATACAGGAGTGGATAAGGAGAAGAAGGAAGGCTTATGGCAAATACAGTGGGATGAAGTAATGGATGCCTTAGAGGAGTATGGAAAGTGCAAGAGGGTACTTAGAAAGGAAATCAGGAGAACGAAGAGGGGGCATTAAAAAGCACTGGTGGGCAAAATTAAGGAAAATTTCAGGGTGTTTTATAAATATATTAAGGGCAAGAGGGTAACCAGAGAAAGAAAGGGCCCATTATAGACCAAAATGGCAACCTATGTGTGGATCTGAGGCGAGGTATTAAATGAATAGTGTGTTCACTATGGAGAAGGATGAGGTAGGTATAGAAACAGGAAGGTGGACTGTGATATAATTGAACAGATTAGCATTGAGAGGGAGGAGGTGTCAGCAGTGTCAGCAGGATTAAGAGTGGATAAATTCCCAGGCCCAGATGAGATGTATCCTAGGCTGCTGTGTAAGGCAAGAAAGGAGATTGCAGCGGCTCTGACGTTACTTTTCAAATCCTCCCTGGCCACAGGAGAGGTGCCAGAGGACTGGAGGGCAGCTAGTATGGTACCATTATTCAAGAAGGGAAGTAGAGAAAAAAACAAGCAATTACAGGCCAGTGAGTCTAATATCAGTGGTACGGAAATTATTGGAAACAATGCTGATGGACGGAGTTAATCCCCACTTGGAGAGGTAAGCATTAATCAAGGATAATCAACATGGCTTTGTCATGGGGTGATCATGTCTAACAAATTTGGTTGAATTTTTCAAGGAGGTGACTGGGTGTATAGATGAGGGCAATGCAGTTGATGTAGTCTACCTGGGTCACAGTAAGGCTTTTGACAAGGTTCTGCATGTGAGGCTGATCAAGAAGGTAAGAACCCATGGGATCTAAGGCAATTTGGCAAATTCAATCCAAAATTGGCTTAGTGGCAGGAGGCAGAGTGTATTGGTTGAGGTTGTTTTTGTAACTGGAAGCCTGTGTCCAGTGGTGTAGTGCAGGGATCAGTGCTCGGTCCCTCGCTGTTTGTAGTGTACGTTAATGATCTAGACAGAAATGTGGTGATGGGGTTGGGGGGATTTGCAGATGACACAAAAAATGGTGGTATGGTAAATAGCGAGGAGAAAAGCTTTAGATTACAGGATGATATAGACAGGCTGCTCAGATGGGCAGAACACTGGCAAATGGAATTTAACCCTGAAAAGTGTGAGGTACATTTTGGGAGGACCAACAAGGTAAGGGAATGCACTATGAATAGAAGGACACCAGGAATTATAGAGGACCAGAGGGTGCATGTCCACAGGACACTGAAGGCAGCAGGACAGGTAGATAAGGTGGTTAAAAAGGCATGTGGTATTGCCATTATAGCCAAGGCAAAGAATATAAGAGCAGGAAGGTTATGGTGGAGCTGTATAAAATGCTTGTTAGGCTACAGCTGGAGTACTGAGTGCAGTTCTGGCCGCCACATTATAGGAAGGGCGTGATTGCACTGGAAAGGGTGCAGAGGAGATTCACCAGGGTGTTGGCTGGACTTGAGCGTTTCAGCTATGAAGTGAGGCTGGTTAGGTTGGGGTTGTTCTCATTGGAGCAGAGAAGACTCGGGGGGACCTGACTGAGGTGTTCAAAATTATGAAGAACATAGATAGAATAGATAGAAACTTTTCCCCTTAGTTGAGGGGTCAATAACTTGAGGGCATAGATTTAAGGTAAGGGGCAGGAGATATCAAGGGGATTCGAGGAAAAACATCTTCACCAATGGTAGGGGAATCTGGAACTCACTGCCTGAAAGGATGATAGAGGCAGGAACCCTCACAACATTTAAGAAGCATTTAGATGAGCACTTGAAATGCCATAACATACAAGGCTATGGACTAAATGCCGGAAAATGGGATTAGAATAGATAGGTACTCGATGGCTGGTGCATATAGGATGGGCTGAAGGGCCTCTTTCTTTGCTGTATGACTCATTGACTCTATCAGATTCCACAATATTGAATCATTTACATAATTTTAATAAACTCCTGACATTGTTTTGCCAGGAGCAAGGAAGGCTGGCTCAGCTGCTTGAAGATGGCCAATTATCTGTTCCTGCAGAGATCCCTTTATGGAGGTAAAAGAGAAATGAAGAATTCAATTCTCAGGATGAGGCCTGTTCTCTCCTTGTTAGTTAAGCCTCTCAGAAGACTACTGAAGAGGCAGACAAAGGATAAGAGCAACCAGACACTGCAGATCCTGAGATAGGGCAAAATACTGCAGATGCTGCAATCTGAAACTAAAACAGAAAATGCTGGAAAATCTTAGCAGGTCTGACAGCTTATTGGGAGCGAGAATAGAGCCAACGTTTCGAGATGACCTTTCGTCAGAGCTGTGTTAGTGTAGATCCTGATGTGTCCACAGTTAATGATAGGGTTACTACATTATATTATGATCCCCACAGAGACCGATAACCTTAAAAAGAAATGTTTTAATTTCCTGTGACCAACTTAAAGAAATTTCACAGGAATTCACATTCTAAGACTTTTACTGTAACAAACAAACTAAACAAAAATGACTAAACATTATTCAGTAGGTAACTTATATTGTAAACCTCAGGGCAGACACCCATTCAACCTTTAAAAAGACCAAAAATCCACCTCCACAATTATAATTTACTGCTATCCCATAAATAGGCTATTCATTTCTCAGGAATCAGTCTAAAACTATTCACAGCTCTCAATGGCATGTTTCCTATTTCCATCACCAGTCAAATGACTTTTAAATCCCAAACTGAGTGTCAGGATGAGGGTTACCTCAGAGTTTCTCCCTCTAGCAAACTAAATGTTTATTCACCATCAGCACATCTGCTCCAGTCATAGTTTATAGCTGTGAATACCTTGTAATTTCTTCCCAGTCGATCAATCTGGGTCTCTCTTTCCCCAAAGCAACCAAACCACCAAGGTTTGTGTTCAGCAGGATTTGGAGCAGGTCACAAATCTTCACTATTCTATTTTACCTTAAATGAAAGACAGTCCCTAAACATAGCAAACCTATAAACCTCATGGCTTTAATTCCCCCAGCCATTCACGCCAACAGGATTCTCCAGTCCCACTAACAGCGCACCCCAGTCCACAGGTTTCCCATCAGTGTGGGGTGACATCAATGGGAATTCCCAGTAACAGTGACAGGACCAGAGAAACCCGTCACTGGCAAACAACACGCCACCTCCCGCCAGCGGAAAACACGGCTGGGAGGCCGGAGAATCTTTCCCCATATTTTTACCAATAACCTAGCAGAGAAAATACATTCATCATGTGTCACTATACTTGCTGCTTCCGCTGAAGTGTCACTTATATGGAGCTAGAGATTAGGAAGTTAACACCCTATAAGGTCTAGGGAACAAAGCTCCTATACAGAGACTCATATAGAGTGGGCAAACAAACTTGATTAATCTTTGATTATGATTTGTTGGGTATATGAGCATTGGCATCAGGTGGCAAATAAGCAGGCTCATTGAGAAGGCAACGGGGAGTACTGCCCACAATGTTGGCATGGGGTAAGGGTAGCACAGAGAGGCTCGGAGGACTGTGTGCGTAGTTGCGCAAGGGTTACCTATAATTGAAAATTGTGTCAATACTCCTGGTCAGGCAGACGCCTTTGGCCACTGGAGGGAAGTATATGATGGTGTCTCCCAGTGAGTCACCATTGGGAGTATTGTTCCAACTGGATTAATGATTTGAACATGAGTACACGCCACAATTTCAAACTTTACAGATGCCACAAAACTTCTAAATGTAGTAAAAAGTGACAAGGATCATAACAGATTTCACAAGGACAGAGAGTAGTAAAATGAGCAGGAAGTGGAAGATGCAGCTTAACACAAAGGATGTGTGAAAAAATAGGGACAGACAGTATCAATGAAATGGTAAAATGTTAGGAAGGAGGGGGTCCAGGAATTGAGAGATTTGGGAGTGTCTGTACCCCTAAACTGGCAGGACAAATGAACAAGACTGTTAAAAAGGCATAAGGGATCCTTGGCTTTTTAAGTAGAGGCAGAAAATACGTAAGCAAGGAAGTCATGTTAAACCTTCTTAAAAGACTGGCTAGGGCCCAGCTGGGGTTTTGTGGCCAATTTTGGGCCTTCAGAAGGACGTCAAGTTCTTAGAGAGGGTGTAGGGGACATTTATTGGAATGCTACAAGGGATGAAGGGTTTCTTCAGCTGCATGAAGAAACTGGAAAAGCTCAGGTTGTTCGTCTTAGAGCAGAAGCACAGATTTAGAGGAATTGCTAAAACAATCAGAGGAGCCATAACAATAAAAAACATGCCGCGAGTTGCTATGATGTGGAATGTGCACGGCCTAAAAGGATAATGGAAGCAGATTGAATAATAACAACTTTCAAAAGGCAATTGGACAACTGTTGGTAAAAATCAGGAGAGTGGGACTAATTATGTAGCTCTTTCAAAGGGTTGGCACAAACACATTGGGCTGGATGGCCTCCTACTGTTCTGTGTCTTCCTCTGATGCTAAGAGGGCTGTTGCGATAGGCATTTTTGAAGAGAATTGAAGCAGCAAGGAGCAAGAGAATAAATACAGAACATGTAGCAGATCACATGACCCTCTTCGCTACTTCATTTTATGTTGAATTAAAGAGATAGTCCAAAACATATTTATCTCATATAACCTCACATTCGTAATACCGTGTCCTGGTTTTAAGGAATTAGGCTTCTTTCCAGTTTTGTAAGGGATAGAGACAAATTCATTACTATTCATTTCACCCCTGGTCCTGGGCATAGGCTCAGGTGTGCTACCTGTCAGTATGAAAACAAACTAAGCATCTCTATGAACCTGTTGGAAGCATTTCTTTCAGGCTGACAGTTAAGGTAGTGAGGTAGTGATTGTTGTCATTCTGCAGTGCATCAATTTCCTTACGATCTCCTCTGGCACCTTGTTGCTATATCTCCTGAACTGCCACACCCTCCAGGGTCTAAATTTTACATGTTCCGACAAGCTCCCCGTATTGCACTGCTAACACGTTTAGCTCCATTCATTTATTCATCATGGTTGAAGGAAGATTAGGTGGGTTTCTTTATAGTTTTGACAAAGGGTCATCTAGACTCGAAACATTGGCTCTATTCTCTCTCCACAGATGCTGTCAGACCTGCTGAGGTTTTCCAGCATGTTCTGCTTTTGTTGCTGCTGTTGTGTTGGGTTTCTTTATAGTTGTGTGCTCTGACCTGTCCAATTAGCCATTATTGACTACACTCAAGTGATTCAGTGCGAGTGGGTTAAGTTGTATGACACTCTCCTGCGATAGACTCTATAGCTGTGTAAAGAAACTTAGGTTACTTAAAGAGATCGTCAATGTTCATTTAAACGCCTCAACATACAGAATTAATTTGAAGCTAACTATGTTCTCCTTTACCTAGCCATTACCAACGTTCTCCTGGAACCTTTGCCCTTGTATTTCCAGCTTGTGAAGTCTCTCCCCTGTACAAGCCTGTCCTCCTCATGTATTCAAGCTGAGTCTCCCCTTTCCAGTTGTATTTTTTGGTCTTTGTTTGCCTGCACCTTTGCTTTTGCAAGGTGATATCGCAGCACGGAAAGAGGCTATTCGGCCCCTCATAACTCAGCTCTTTGAAGAGTTATCTAATTATTCATAGATAAATAGAATCCCTACAGTGCAGAAGGGGCCATTCGGCCCATCAAGCCTGCACTGACTCTCTGACAGAGTATCTTACCCAAGTCGTCTCCCCCATCCTATCGCTGTAATCCCGCACATTTACCATGGCTAATCCCATCTAACCTACACATCTTTGAATACTAAGGGGCAATTTAGCATGGCCAATCCACCTAACCTGGCCATGGCCATGGGGAAAGTAGGAAGTATGAGTGGGTGGCACAGTTGCATAGTGATTAGCACTGTTGCCTCACAGTGCCAGGGACCCAGGTTCAATTCCCGGTTCTGGTCACTGTCTGTGTGGAGTCTGCACATTATCCCCGTGTCTGCGTGGGTTTCCTCCGGGTGCTCCGGTTTCCTCCCACAATTTGAAAGACGTGCTGGTTAGGTGCAGTGACCCAAACAGGCGCCAGAGTGTGGCGACTAGAAGCATTTTACAGTAACTTAATTGCAGTCTTAATGTAAGCCTTACTTGTGACTAATAAATAAACCTTAAAAAAAACCCTGCACATTTATGGAAGGAAACTAGAACACCCGGAGTAAACCCACGCAGACACAAGGAGAATGTGCAAACTCCGTACAGACAGTCACCCAAGGCCGGAATTGAACCCATGTCCCTGGATCTGTGATGCAGCAGTACTGACCACTGTGCCACCGTGCCACCCACTCACACTTCCTACTTTCCCCATGGCCATGTCAATCTTTCCTTGCTGAGCATATCAAATTCCCCTTGGAAAGTTATTATTGCAGGAACTAAAGAAGGAACTATTGTAAGGTTGTATGTTGTCTCGTGGAGATGTCTAGAGGTTTGTGTGGTTGAACAATAACTGTTTATTAATAACACCTAACTGTGTACACATATATACAGTCCTGACTAGGTGTGATCTTCATGTTGACTTCGACCCAACTCACTCCTACGACCTACTACTGTATGACTCTTTACACAATAATGTGGGTAGTACAGTGGTGCCACATTAACCTTTATGGTCATAACCAGTCTAATATATGAGTGGCAATCACTTCATCCAGGGCAAAGCAGGCAGGACAAAACGTATGTTATGAATAGGTTGAACATTCATTGATATTGAAGTCCGTGATTAAGCTCCATTTGTAAAACAGTTCATTTATTCCCAAACCGACCTCTCAACAAGCTCTGATGAAGGGTCATCCAGAGTCGAAATGTTGGCTCTATTCTCTCCCCACAGATGCTGTCAGATCTGCTGAGATTTTTCATCATTTTCTGTTTTTATTTCAGATTCCAGCATCTGCAGTATTTTGCTTTTATCTCACAACTTATTTATTGTGCTTTAAAATGCATGAAGCAGGCAATCGAATTCTCAAAATATGTTAGGCAATGTGGACCGGAGGGAAGATCGCATGTATTTTAAGGTTTATTTAATGGTGTCACAAGTAGGGTTGCATTAACACTGCAATGAAGTTACTGTGAAAATTCCCCAGTCGCCACACTCCGGCACCTGTTTGAGTCAATGCACTTAACAAGCACGTCCATCGGATTGTGGGAGGAAACCGGAGCACTTGGAGGAAACCCACGCAGACACGGGGTGAACGTGCAGACTCCACACAGTGACCCAAGCTGGGATTTGAACCTGGGTCCTTGGTTCTGTGAGGCAGCAGTGCTAACCACTGTGCCAGCGTGCCACCCCTGATTAGTGGTCTCCAGGGGTTACGGAGGAGATTCACCAGGATATTGCCTGGGATGGAGCATTTGAAGCTATAAGGAGGGACTGGATGGGCTTGGATTGCTTTCTTTAGAGCAGAGAAGGCTGAGGGGGGCATGATTGAGGTGTGTAAGATTATGAAGGGTTTGGACAGGGTGAATAAGAAGCAGCTGTTCCCCTTAGTTGAGGGGTCAATCATGAGGGGGCATAGTTTCAGGGTAAGGGGCAGGAAATTCAGAGGGGGTTTGAGAAAAAGAAATCGCTGGTGGGAATCTGGAATGCACTGCCTGGGAAGTTAGTGGAGGCTGGAAACCTTACAACCTTTAAAAAGTATTTGGATGAACATCTGAAATGTTATAACGTTCAAAGATATGGGACAAGTGTAGGAAAATGGGATTAGCGCTCCTTTAGTGGTAGTTATTTTCGGTGCAGGCTCGATGGTCTGAAGGGCCTTTCCTGTGCTAAATGACTCTTTGGGCAAGATTTTACAGCCTTGCTCGTCCCGAATCTGTAAAACCCCACCTGAGGTCAATAATGGACCTTTCCACGGTCCGCCCCCAGCTCGCTCCGATTCCTGCGGCGGGTGAAACGGTAAAATTTCGGCCTTAGACTCTTACGTACCAGCAGCTGGAGCTGGATGTAGACTCTCAAAGATTGGTTACTATTAACACCCACAAGGGGTTATGTAAGTGCACAAGTTTGCCATTTGGGGACACATCGGCCTGTGCCATTTTCCAGCGCACTATAGAATCATAGAAACCCTACAGTGCAGAAGGAGGCCATTCGGCCCATCGAGTCTGCACCGACCACAATCCCACCCAGGCCCTACCCCCACATATTTACCCGCTAATCCCTCTAACCTACGCATCCCAGGACTCTAAGGGGCAATTTTTGACCTGGCCAATCAACCTAACCCGCACATCTTTGGACTGTGGGAGGAAACCGGAGCACCCGGAGGAAACCCACGCAGACACGAGGAGAATGTGCAAACTCCACACAGACAGTGACCCGAGTCGGGAATCGAACCTGGGACCCTGGAGCTGTGAAGCAGCAATGCTAACCACTGTGCAACTGTGCCGCCCCACCACTGTGCTACCGTGCCGGACTGGACTGTCGCAGAGACTTTCCCTCCCCTTCTCTCCAGTCTCATCAAGCTCGCAAATCGCGTCATGCTTTGTTTTAGTGCCTTGAGAGGGGGGGATACAGCCAGGAGATTTCTTTTTTAATGCAGCCGACAGACAGTTTAACATCTTCGGCTGAAAGATGGCTCTTCCAACAGCCCAACACTCGCTCATCATTATGGTGAACCGGCCACCTGGGAGTCCTGTACCACGGCACAGTGTGGTTCATTGCATATCCGGCCTTGGCTGTCACCTTTTCTGACCTGAATCCTCTTGTGGAGCCCACTAGCTCTTTCTGGAGGCTACTACATATCTTCTCAATAGCTACATTGATCTTCAGACCTACAGTGGGTATCCACAGGTTTAAAG
The DNA here is from genome assembly GCF_964213995.1 of Mustelus asterias. Classification (NCBI taxonomy): domain Eukaryota; kingdom Metazoa; phylum Chordata; class Chondrichthyes; order Carcharhiniformes; family Triakidae; genus Mustelus; species Mustelus asterias. The sequence continues at coordinate 174,700,394 of NC_135801.1, read as the reverse complement.
TATATCTCACCCTAGGTCTATCCACCTTATTGTTTAGACTGCTCAGTGGGGTAATGGGTTCATTATAGTACATTAATATATCTGATAGACATGACAACCAGAAGATTGTCTACTCTCATATGAAGAGAGATGATAAGGTATGTAGGAAAGTAGCTGACGCCTAGTCTAGGAAATGAAAACTTCACAAACCCGCTGTCAAAATTAAAATAATTTACCATAAACTGCTTGTCCTTTGCTCTTGTGGTTTACAATAGCCTTTTAATCACTCACATGTTTCCCTCATTCTTACATTTTACACAAGAATAATAGGTAACACGGAACGAGTTCAAGGTTATCTGTTAATCTCTGCTAGCCACACTCACACAATCGCCTGTACGGAAATGACTTTGGCCAGATGACAGAGATTGAATTTATGGATTCACTTATCTGTATTAGCGTTAATTCACTTCAAAATTACATTCGAAAATTATTTTATTGCGGTGCTGTGTTCCATTCATTTAAACCGCAGAATGACTCCCCCAGGACCTGAGAGAACCTTCTGTTTGCTCTCAGCAGCCTTGAACAAATACCAATTAAAATTTACGAATATGACCCAAGGGTAGAATTGACACGTCTGTGTGTAAGACTGCATGTCCTTAAAGTGCAGACAACATCACTGCAGTGAACGCTTTCGAATGCGAATTTGAGATACATTAGAAACTATTCCAAGAGCCAAACTTAATAAAGTCCAATGACTTTCTTTTAATTAAGAAATACAGCTAAATGGCACAAGGCCATTGTCCAGGACAGCACCGAGGCTAAAGTGAAGATAGAAGGCATTAAATCAGGAGCAATTGTTTCCTAATGCCAAGCTGTGAGACAGGAGGAGGAGGGGAAAACTGGAGGAAGTAAAGAAATCCAGCCTTAAGATTCCAGGGAACACTGAGGAAAAGTAGAAATCCAAGCAACAAGTTTAGATGTCAACACAGCGAGGCTGCAGGCTGTTGAGCAAGTCGGAAAATTGATATTACAGAAGAAGAGAGAAGGTTCAATAGGAACATAAGAATTAGGAGCAAAAATAGGCAAAAAAATCAGCCCTTCGAGCCAGCTCTGCCAATCAACTAGATCATGGCTGATCTCTCCCTGGTCTCAAATCTCACAACACCAGGCTAAAGTCCAACAGGTTTATTTGGTAGCACGAGTTTTCCCTTCATCAAGGGGCAGCGCTCCGAAAACTTGTGCTACCAAATAAACCTGTTGGACTTTAACCTGATGTTGTGGGACTACTTACTGTGCCTACCCCAGTCCAACGCTGGCAACTCCACATCATGGTCTCAAATCCACCACCCTAATTGTTCCCCATATCCCCTCATCTCTTTTTTATAATTAGAAATGTAATCCATGTCCTAATGGATTATTGATCAGTTAAAGTTGTGCTGGAGGTTAAAGATTTGAGTTGAAAAGAGGATTGCCTATTCCTGGCAATTTTTGTTTTTCACTTGTGTTCAGTGCCAGCAATATTGGGGCTTCTCACAAATGAACAGACTTGCGCTTTATGAGGAAGAGTTATTTTGTGCACTTTGAGTAACTAAACCTTGAAGCTGTTGACACTTATGTGATTCTATGACCGGAATTTTACTGGCACGCCCGCCCCAAGCTTCGCGCCCGAGGCCAACGGAGAATGCCATCCTGCGAGCCTCGCCCGCCGTGATTTTGGGGCGGGTGTGCTGGTAAAATCAGGGTCTATGTGTCACTCACATTAGAGACAAGGCAGAGGCTCTTTGAGCTTTGCTGCTACCGTGAACTTTGTGGAGCTAACACCTTCTTTCAGAACAATCCATGTCACAAGGCGGCCTAGAGAAATCCAGTTGGAAGGGAATTGGGACCAGTGCATCTGACCATCACCAGATGTGATGCAGATCACTCCCTAGTCTCCATTAGAGTTAGATTATCACTCTTGAATTTTTTTTCGAAGAAGAAATGCCATCCTCGTATCAACGTCAGCCATACCACCTCCAGAGGTAAGTAGATAACAGCTCCTTGACTCAATTGAACAGGCACTCATTGGCATTCCAACACACTGTGCAGATGCAAAAATAGAACAGACTTTGAACCATCGACACTACCACACTATCAACAAATAAAGTTTATTTATTATTGTTACAGTAGGCTTACATTAACACTGCACTGAAGTTACTGTGAAAATCCCCTAGTCGCCACACCTGTTTGGGTACACTGAGGGAGAATTTAGCATGGCCAATTCACCTAACCAGCACGTCTTTTAGACTGTGGAAGGAAATCAGAGCATCCAGAGGAAACTCACGCAGACACAGGGAGAACGTGCAGACTCTGGAAATTCCTCTCTCGCTCGATTTTCAAGTTTGTTGATGACACCACAATGATGAGACCGAGTACAGGAAAGAGATAGAGAATCTGGTGAACTGGTGCATTGACAATAGTCTCTCCCTCAATGTCAACAAAATGAAAGAGATAGTCGTCGACTTCAGGAAGTGTAGTGGAGGACGTGCCCCTGTCTACATCAATGGGAATGAAGTAGAAATGGTTGAGAGCTTCAAGATTTTAGGTGTCCGGATCACCAACAACCTGTCCTGGTCCCTCCATGCGGACACTATAGTTAAGAAAGCTCACCAATACTTTTACTTTCTCAGAAGACTAAGAAAATTTGGCATGTCCGCTACAACTCTCATCAACTTCTACAGATGCACCATAGAAAGCATTCTTTCTGGTTTTATCACAACTTGGTATGGCTTCTGCTCTGTCCAAGACCGCAAGGATCTACAAAGGGTTGTGAATGAAGCCAAGTCCATCCCACATTGACCCTGTCTACACTTCCCGCTTCCTCAGAAAAGCAGCCAGCATAATTAAGGACCCTACGCACCCCGGAGATTCTCTCTTCCACCTTCTTCCGTCGGGAAAAAGATGCAAACGTCTGAGGACACGTACCAACCGACTTAAGAAAGGCTTCTTCCCTGCTGCTGTCAGACCTCGTATTAAGTTGATCTTTCTCTACACCCTAGCTATGACCGTAACATTACATTCTGCACTCTCTTGTTTCTTTCTCTATGTACGGTATGCTTTGTCTCGATATCACACAAGAAACAATACTTTTCACTGTGCACTAATACATATGACATTAATAAATTAATTCAAATCATCAAAGTCAATGACCCAAACCGCTGTGAGACAGCAGTGCCACCATGCCACTCCTTGGGAAACAAGTGCAGAAAAATACTGATTGGCTTGAGGCGAAAGCCACTGTCATGAATCCTGCCAGTGAAGCCAGATGGTCCATTCTCATCAATTACAAAAATGATCCGAGTGAGAAAGCTCGCAATGCACTAACAGCCGCTCGAAGTTGAAGTCCAAAAGGCTGCTAAGTGGCGTGCCAATGACTATTGATTCAAACTTTGTCAGAATATCCAACTGTCTGTTGACACAAGGGCTGGGATTTTCCCGTCCCGCATGCCACAGGAATCGTAGCGGGCGGGGGCGGACCATACAAAGGTCCATTGAACTCGGGTGGGATTTTCGGGTCTTGGGGCAAGCGTGGCCGGTATATTCCGTCCAGGGGGTGTTCGGAGCAACAAATCAACCAGCAAAGAAAACAGCTTCGCTGCAAAGAAAGGCAGGGGAAGTCATTAATAGCTACAACAGTTGGAGGGATGGGTGAAACACCACCTTGAGTTGTAATCTAGGGAGAACATTATCAGAGGAAGCTCTAAAGTACCGAAGGAAAGTGGAGGATTTTCAAGGAATGTTTGTCTGGAGCTCTGCATGACAACGTTCCGATGAGACAGGGGGGTGTTGGTAGGGTACGGGAACCGTGGTGCACGAAGGTTGTGATGAACCTGGTGAATAAGAAAAGAGAGGCGTACAGAAGGTTCAGAGAGCTAGGAGGTGTTAAGGATTTAGAGGAGTATACGGGATGTAGGAAGGAGCTTAAGAAGGAAATTAGGAGAGCGAGAAGGGGTCATGAGAAGGCCTTGGCGGGTAAGATTAAGGAGAATCCCAAGGCTTTCTACAAATATGTCAAGAGTAAAAGGATGAGATGTGAAGGCATAGGACCCTTAAAAGGTGAAGGGGGAAAAGTTTGTGCGGAACCGTTAGAAATGGCGGAGCTGCTTAATGAATACTTTACCTCGGTATTCACGGTGGAAAGGGATCTGGGTGGTTGTACTGCTGGTTTGCGGTGGACAGAAAGGATCGAGCATGTGGACATAAAGAAAGAGGATGTGTTGGAACTATTGAATGGCATCAAGGTTGGTAAGTCGCCGGGACCGGATGGGATGTACCCCAGGTTACTGTGGGAGGCGAGGGAGGAGATTGCGGAGCCTTTGGCGATGATCTTTGCATCGTCGATGGAGACGGGAGAGGTTCCGGAGGATTGGAGGATTGCAGATGTGGTCCCTATATTCAAGAAAGGGAACAGGGACAGCCCGGGAAATTACCGACCGGTGAGTCTAACCTCAGTGGTTGGTAAGTTGATGGAGAGGATCCTGAGAGACAGGATTTATGATCATCTAGAGAAGTTTAGTATGATCAAAAGTAGTCAGCAAGGCTTTGTCAAGGGCAGGTCGTGCCTTACGAGCCTGGTTGAGTTCTTTGAAAATGTGACCAAACACATTGACGAAGGAAGAGCGGTGGATGTGGTCTATATGGACTTCAGCAAGGCGTTCGATAAGGTCCCCCATGCAAGACTTCTTGAGAAAGTGAGAGGGCATGGGATCCAAGGGGCTGTTGCCTTGTGGATCCAGAACTGGCTTGCCTGCAGAAGGCAGAGAGTGGCTGTGGAGGGGTCTTTCTCTGCATGGAGGTCAGTGACCAGTGGAGTGCCCCAGGGATCTGTTCTGGGACCCTTGCTGTTTGTCATTTTCATAAATGACCTGGATGAGGAAGTGGAGGGATGGGTTGGTAAGTTTGCTGACGACACCAAGGTAGGTGGTGTTGTGGATAGTTTGGAGGGATGTCAGAAGTTGCAGCGAGACATAGATAGAATGCAAGACTGGGCGGAGAAGTGGCAGATGGACTTCAACCCGGATAAGTGTGTGGTGATCCATTTTGGCAGATCCAATGGGATGAAGCAGCAGTATAATATGAAGGGTACCATTCTTAGCAGTGTAGAGGATCAGAAGGACCTTGGGGTCCGGGTCCATAGGACTCTTAAATTGGCCTCGCAGGTGGAGGATGCGGTCAAGAAGGCGTACGGCGTACTGGCCTTCATTAATCGAGGGATTGAGTTTAGGAGTCGGGAGATAATGCTGCAGCTTTATAGGACCCTGGTTAGACCCCACTTGGAGTACTGCGCGCAGTTCTGGTCACCTCATTACAGGAAAGATGTTGAAGCCATTGAAAGGGTGCAGAGGAGATTTACAAGGATGTTGCCTGGATTGGGGGGCATGCCTTATGAGGATAGGTTGAGGGAGCTTGGTCTCTTCTCCCTGGAGAGACGAAGGATGAGAGGTGACCTGATAGAGGTTTACAAGATGTTGAGAGGTCTGGATAGGGTAGACTCTCAGAGGCTATTTCCAAGGGCTGAAATGGTTGCTACGAGAGGACACAGGTTTAAGGTGCTGGGGGGTAGGTACAGAGGAGATGTCAGGGGTAAGTTTTTCACTCAGAGGGTGGTGGGTGAGTGGAATCGGCTGGCGTCGGTGGTGGTGGAGGCAAACTCGTTGGGGTCTTTTAAGAGACTTCTGGATGAGTACATGGGATTTAATGGGATTGAGGGCTATAGATAGGCCTAGAGGTGGGGATGTGATCGGCGCAACTTGTGGGCCAAAGGGCCTGTTTGTGCTGTGGCTTTCTATGTTCTATGTTCTATGTTAAATACCACAGATAGCCTGCCTGTCAGGGTAGAGCAGAATTCTGAACCTAAGTGGAGGAGGTTAGCAAAGCTATTGACTCACTTGCCATGGGCCAAGCTTCTGGGCCTGATGCTATAGGGCCTAAACTCATTAGGCATTGGGAACCGACATTCCTGCAAACATCCTATTCTCTGCTGGAAGGAGGGGGCAGTGTCCCAGGACATGCTGATGCAAGAATGTGGCCCTGCACAAGTGCAAAGGTCACTTTAGCAATTGCAACAACTTTTGAGGCATCTTCCTGCTGAGCATTGTGGGAAAATGTTTGCTACTTTGCCACTGCCTGACCCTGGATGAACACATCTACCTAGAATCCCAGTGTGGTTTCAGAACAAAATCTACAATTGACCAGATCTTCTCAGTCCAGCTGCTGCAATAGAACCGCTGTGAATGAAGGATACCACGATATATTGCCTCAGCCATCTCACCAAGGCACCTGATTGTGTGAGCTGCGGCCGTCTATTTCAACTATTTGACTGGATTGCTTCCACTGGAAAGACGAAGGCTGAGGGGAGACCTGATAGAGGCATAGACAGGGTGGATAGTCAGAGGCTTTTTCCCAGGGTGGAGGTGTCAATTACAAGGGGGCCCAGGTTCTAGGTGAGAGGGGGAAAGTTTAAGGGAGATGTGTGGGGGACGTTTCCCACACAGAGAGTGGTGGGTGCCTGGAACGCGCTGCCAGAGGAGGTGGTGGAAAATAGAACATTAGCAACATTTAAGAGACATCTGGATGGGTACATAAATAGGGAGGGCGTAAAAGGATACGGACTGAGTAAGGGCAAAAGGTTTTTTTTTTAAGTTAGGGCATCATGATTGTAATAGGCTTAGAGGGCCGAAGGGCCTGTTCCTGAGCTGTACTTTTCTTTGTTGGTTGCCTGCCGAAGCTGCCAAAGCTGCTCAACATGTCAGTAAAACGAAGGAGGTAATCATCGACTCCTGGAAGCATAGTGGATGACAGGCTCCTGTCTAAATTAACTGGGATGAAGTGGAAAGGGTGGAGAGCTTCAGGTTTCCAGATCACTAAAAATCTGTCCTGGTCCCTTTACGCTGACGCTATAGTTAAGAAAGTCCAACAATGCCTCTACTTTCTCAGGAGGAAAAGGAAATTTGGCCTGTCCACTCTGACTCTTACCAACTTTTACAGATGCACCATAGAGAGCATCCTTTCTGGATGTATCACAGCTTGGTATGGCTCCTGCTCTGAACAAGTATGCAGGAAACCACAAAGTGTTGTAAATGAAGTCCAGACCATCACGCAAACCAGCGTCCCATCCATTGACTCTGTCTACACTTCCCGCTGCCTCGGAAAAGCAACCAGCATAATCAAGGACCCCACGCAACCCGGACATTCTCTCTTCCATCTTCTTCCATCGGGAAAAAGATACAAAAGTCTGAGGTCGCGTACCAACCAACTCAAGAACAGCTTCTTCCCTGCTGGACCTACCTTATATTAAGTTGATCTTTCTCTGCACCCTAGCTATGACTGTAACACTACATTCTTCACTCTCTCGTTTCCTTCCCTATGTATAGTATGCTTTACCTGTATAGCGTGCAAGAAACAATACTTTTCACTGTATACTAATACATGTGACAATAATAAATCAAATCAAAATATGACCTCCTCTTTCCATGACAACATGGGTAAGGTCAGCTGTGATGGGGCAACATCAGAGCTGTTAGAATTTCAGAAGGGGTCAAACAGGTTAGTGCATTGACACCGAAAGTCTTTGGCATATTTTTTATTTTTTCTGCTGCCATCAGGTCATCTATAGAGGATGTCTACTCACCTACCAGGACTGCTGGAAAGCTGTCCAGCCTTGCTACAATCCAAGACAAAGGTGCACCAAGCCCTCATTAGAGAGTTGCCCAAGGCCAATAATGCTGCATTTGCATTCTATATGGGTGGCACGGTGGCACAGCGGTTAGCACTGCTGCCTCACAGCATCAGGGACCCAAGTTCGATTCCTGGTTTGGGTCACTATCTGTGTGGAGTCTGCATGTTCTCCCCGTGTCTGCGTGAGTTTCCTCCGGGTGCTCCGGTGCCCTTCCACAGTCTGAAAGATGTGCAGGTTAGGTGCATTGGCCATGATAAATTCTCCCTCAGTGTACCCGAACAGGCGCCGGAGTGTGGCGATTAGGGGATTTTCACAGCAACTCCATTGCAGTGTTGATGTGAGCCTACTTGTGACATTAATAAATAAACTTTACCAAGCAACACACATATCAGCAAATGCACAGGCTGTCTCACACCTGTAGAGAGTTTGGTCTGACAAGCAGCATCAAGGAGATAAGTGTCGTTTTCCACGTTGCAATACCTCCATCCATCAGCATTAACAATGTGATGCTGTTGACAGCTTCACATATATAGACTCCACAATCACCAGCAATCTGTCACTTGATGCTTACATCAACAAAAGTATTGCAAAAGCTGCAGCTGTTATGTCCAAATACAGACAACTGCAACCTGACTGAGAACGCCAAACTGGGAGTCTACCAAGCCTACATCCTCGATACACTCTTCCACAGTAATGAGATATGGACAACATATGCCAGGCAGGAGAAATGGCTGGCCAGTTTCTATCTTTGCTGTTTCTGACCTATCCTCAGTATCTCTTGGCAGGAATAAAGCTACCAATTAAAAAATCATTACACTCGCTGTGAAGCTAACAACATCTGAGGTGCCCTGGCTACATTCATTGGATGGACGATGGCCATGTACCCAAAGATCTTCTTCCATGGTAAAATGGTCGCGACTTTCTGTGTGTCCATATCTCTGCTACAAAGACACCTGCAAGCAAGATATAAAGATGGCAGGGTGCACCGCAATCCCTTTATGGAGTGTGGCTTCTGTAAACAGTGGCCAAACCACCCCAACAGGTTAGCACCCTGACAGTGAAAACAAAAGGAGGAAATGATAAGCAGTAACTAGAATATCCTATTACTGGTTTAATTCGCAAGGCAAGTCCCATTGTACAACAGGTCATCAAACAATTCCATTAATAATCTTTCATTTATGTGACCGTGCATCCTGACAGGGGGGGAGCCTTTGGAATACATCACAATAGTGATCTTGTGCTTTGTTTACAGTTGTGAGTTATTTATAAATAGCATATTTCATTATTGTCAAAGGCATACAGGAAATAATGTACAGATGTAGAGTCCCTGGTAGTTTCCTGTTTTGCATCTGCTTAGATTTACGCATTGTAGCCATAATATAATTAGAGCAGTTGCTTAAGGAAATGAAAAAAAATGCAAGAAGATTAATTTCTGTATATTTGCAGAGAACTGTAGAATCTATAGGGGTAATTTCAAATTAACCCACCTGATGGACAGGACAGGACAGGATAGGCCATCCATTCAATTTTTAAAATTTGTTCATGGGAAGTGGGCGTCGCTGGCTGGGCCAGCATTTATTACCCATCCCCGGGGGTATTTAAGAATCAACTACATTGCTGTGGATCTAGTGTCACATGTAGGCCAGACCAGATAAGGACAGCAGATTTCCTTCCCTAAAGGACATTCGTGAACCAGATGGGTTTTTATGACAATGGTTTCATGGTGAATGGAGCAAATATGTTAAAGCAGGAAAATGGAGATCAGTAAAAAGACCAACTAGACGGCTCTATTAATAATCGAAGTTGCATGAAGAATTGCACCATAGAGGTTACAACACAGAATCAGGCCATTCCTCCAATAAGTCCTGGTAGATGTCCAAAGATGTACAGGTTCGATGGATTGGCCATGCTAAATTGTCTCTTAAGGCCCGATTTTACCATTTGGAGTCTAAGGGCCGGATCCGGGCGTAATGCAGATCCGAGCCCGGAATCCTCTTTGCAGTGCGCCCGTATGCTTTTTGTCAGCTCTAGTCCGATCCGCAGTGGGCGGGGCTTAGCGCTGCCGGAACGATCGGAGCTCTGAACTGCGCATGCGCAGTTCAAAAAAAAATCTGAAGCAGCGCGCCCAGGCGCGAAAGAAAAAAACAGCAGAGAGAGTAGAGAGGGGGTGGAGGGGGGGTGGGGGGGGGGGGGGCGTGCGGTGGGGGGGAGGATGGACTTGGGAGAATCTTGCAAACTGAAAATAATGTAGCATCTTCTTTGTGCTGCCTAATTATCTATGGGAAAGGTAATTAAATTACAGTGTCCTAGTGAGCAATTAGTGACCTGTATAATACATTTGTGATCTGTAACTGGATTGTTGATGTCCCTGTAGCCATGAGCCAGGTGCTCAAATGTTCAGAGTCATGTGATGAACTTGGAAGAATTGTCCCCGTGGTGGAATTTGGTTGGAAATAAGATTCAAGGAGATTACTAAATCTGGGAAATCAACCATAGTGAAAAGAAGTTTGTATTGGCAATTCTTCTCTCACATTCCAAGGCAGATGTGCCCCTACTTATGAATGTGATTTGCATGGGCAACATTGGGTGCAGCTAATCTGCCTCTGGAGCAGCCTTGGATCCTTTCTGTCATCTTGTTTTCATCTGAACATTGCACAGAATTAGAGAAATTCCCCTTGGAAGATAATGTCAAAATTATAATCGCAGGAACTAAAAACCTGACAGTCAAAAATTTGGGAAAATATTTCAAAATATGGATGGGGGGATATCGGGTATTGGTAACATCGGGCCCTTAGTGTCCAAAGATGTGTAGATTAGATTTTTGATTTGATTTATTATTGCCACATGTATTAACATACAGTGAAAAGTATTGTTTCTTGCGCTATACAGACAAAGCATACCGTTCATAGAGAAGGAAAGGAGTGGGGCAGAATATAATGTTACAGTCATAGCTAGGGTGTAGAGAGAGAGGTCAACTTAATATAAGGTAGGTCCATTCAAAAGTCTGATGGCAGCAGGGAAGAAGCTGTTCTTGAGTCGGTTGGTCTGTGACGTCAGACGTTTGTACCTTTTTCCCGATGGAAGAAGGCGGAAGAGAGAATGTCCGGGGTGCGTGGGGTCCTTCATTATGCTGGCTGCTTTTCCGAGGCAGCGGGAAGTGTAGACAGAGTCAATGGATGGGAGGCTGGTTTGCGTGATTGACTGGGCTATGTTCACGACTCTTTGTAGTTTCTTGCGGTCTTGAGCAGAGCAGGAGCCATTCCAAGCTGTGATAGAACCCAAAAGAATGCTTTCTATGGTGCATCTGTAAAAGTTGGTGAGAGTTGTGGTGGACATACCGAATTTCCTTAGCCTCCTGAGAAGTAGAGGCATTGGTGAAATGCACTGGCTTATGGGGATATGGTGGGGGAGTGGGCCTTGGGAAGGTGCTCTTCGGAGAATCGGTGCAGACCTGATGGGCCAAATGGCCCCCATCTTCACTGTAGGGATTCTATGGTTTTATGTTTACCCTCGAATGCAAGCAAATAATTCGAATTACATGTACCCACCATATCCCTTCCCTCTCCATTTCCTTCATCCACTTTGCCAATCTAATCCTGAATGTTAACATATTTTCTCCTTCAACCACCATCCCTGGAAGGAGATTTCAAAGTCTCTGTAGTTCTCTCACCCTGCCAAATCGCAAGCTATTTCCATTCGATTCAGGTACATTTTAGAATAATAATTTGACAAATGTAGACATCCATCAGAGAATCCCCCCACAGAGCGAGTGAATACCTTATGTATCATTACATGCAATTCATTTTTCACTGGGCTGGTAATCCAGCACAGCAGTTAGAGAGAATTCAATGGATAGAGGAGCTTTCAGCCGAGCTCTATTCTGTGCGTGGTGCTGAACTGCCTGAAGAGCTCATGTTCATAATTAGGAGAGTGTAAAAAGTCTATGTAAGACTTCAACTGATTACAAACTGAGTCCATGGATAATAGTTCCAAATCTTATTCCAGATTAATCCAATTTCTCTCAGATGCATTCAATTAGATGGTAATTTTGTGTGGATTTTCAAAATAGCTTCCAGTCTCAAAACTAATTCAGGTTTTTTGAATCTTAAGTATAAGCAAAAGAATGGTCTGCAAAGGATTGATTAGGATTTACAATTAATCTTCATGTAGGCAATGTTTTGAAACAAATTGGAAAAGGTCACACAAGATCAAGCTCCAGCTGTTTGGAACCCTTTCCCCAGTGTCAGTGAGGTACATCTGGACTCGGTGGACACATTGGGTAAACTTTTATCGAGAGAGACCCACATGCAGTAGGTCAAGAACCTGTCCATCATGGAAGTGGGCCTTGCTCTTAAACTCAACGATGTCAATAGCATCCTGCTTCCAGGTTTCCCGATCAATCAGAGAATATGGATGGAGTGAAGGCCCAAATCCATTAAAATAAGGATTTCCAGTCAGAGGGACTCTGGCAGGAGTCAGAATGGCTGAACTGTCAAGTTTCAGTTTATTTATTTATCAGAGTCACAAGTAGGCTTACATTAACACTGCAATGAAGTTACTGTGAAAATCCCCTAGTCGCCACACTCCAGCGCCTATTCGGGGACACTGAGGGAGAATTTAGCACGGCCAATGCACCTAACCAACAAGTCTTTCGGACTGTGGGAGGAAATCGGAGCACCCGAAGGAAATGCATGCAGACATGGAGAGAAGGTGCAGACTCTGCACAGACAGTGACCCATGCTGGGAATCGAACCCAGGTCCCTGGCGCTGTAAGGCAGCAGTGCTAACTACTGTGCCACTGTGCTGCCCCCTAGTTGGGGTAGGTGGGTAGATAAAAGAGAACCAATTGTTGTGGCATTTGGAAAGGTGTCACACAAAAGGTTAAAACACAAGATACAGGCTCACGGAGTAGGGGATGCCATATTAGCATGGATAGGAGATTGGTTAATAGGAAGGAAGCAGAGAGCGGGGATAAATGGGACATTTAAATTGACGGGCTATGGCTAGTTGAGTGCTGCAAGGATCAATGCTAGACCTCAGCTATTTATAATGAATATAAATGGATTAGACAATCAGACAGAGAGTAATGTATATAAGTTTACTGATGATATGTGGCTGGTGGAAGTACAAGCTGTGAGGAGGACACAAAGAGACTGCAACGATACAGGTTAAGTGACGGGGTTACTAGGTGGTAGACGGACTTTAACATGGTGAAGAGTGAGGTTATTCATGTTGCGTTTGAGAATAGAAAAGCAGAATAATTTTTTAAAAGGCATTAACTTTGTAAATATTGATGCTCATGGAGATTTGAGTGTACTCATATAAGAACACAAAAGGCTAGCATGGAGGTATGGCAAACAATTAGGGAAACAAATGGCATATTAGCCTTTAATTGCAATAGGATTGGAGTGTAAGAATAAATAAGTTTTGCTACCATTGTTACATGGCTTTAGTGAAATCACACCTGGAATACTGTGTACAATTTTTGTCTCCATATTCAAGGAATGAATTTAAGGCAATTCAGCGAAAGTTCACTGGATTGGTCCCTGGAATGAGAGGGATGTCCTATGATGAGTTACGGTGTAATTTGAATCTATGTTCTTTAGCGTTCAGAAGAAGAATGAAAAGTGATCTCATTGAGATTATGAAGGACTTGATGGGGAATCTAGAATAAGGAGAGACAGTCCCAGGATTCAGGACTGCAACGAGGAGAAATTTCTTTGCTCAAGGGGTTGTGAATCTTTGGAATTCTCCATCCCAGAGGGTTGAGAATGTGCCATCGTTGAATGTATTGAAGGGTGAGATAGAACGACTTTTTGTCTTTCAGGGAATCAAAAGACATGGGGAGCGGGTGGGAAAATGGAGTTCAAATCCAAGATCAGCCATGATCATATTGAATGGCAGAGCAGATTCCACAGGTCATGTGGTCTTCTCCAGCCCCTTCCCTAACTCCCTCCCTCCCTCCGTCCCTTCCTTCTTTCCTTCCTTCATTTCCTCCCTCCCTCCCTTCATCCCTCCTTCCCCCCCTCCCTCCCTCCCTCCCTCCGTCCCTTCCTTCTTTCCTTCCTTCATTTCCTTCCTCGCTCCCTTCCTCCCTCCCTCCCTTCATCCCTCCTTCCCTCCCTCCCTCACTCCCTCTCTCCCTCCCTCCCTCACTCCCTTCCTTCCTTTCTTCCTCCCTCTCTCCCTACACAACACTGATTCATCTTAAAGCCCTTTCCTTATCAAGTAAGATCAGAAATATCTTAAAAGGGCATTTTATTCTTTGATTTCATTCATAATGTTTTTTTAAATATTCTACTCTCAGCGTCTTCCTGAAGAAAGCCTGTAATATCAAGAACTGAATAACGGGACCATTGAGGTTTCATAAGATAGAAAACCATTCCTCTAGCTCATTCTACACTTACTGAACCCTTTCTCTTCACGGCCTCGGAGATAGAGAAGTTTAAGCTGGTTGTCTTTTCCACTGGCTCGATAGGCATATAAAATCATACAAACAAAAAACAGACAGCCTCGTCTAGTTCCTCTTTGTAAATGAAATACTTGGATATGATCCCATTTATATTCCGTGCAGCCAGAGGAAATTTATATGGTAACCTAAACCCATTTGATGTACTTCAGTTGCAGATTGAATCCCACTCTCTAACACAAATAAGAACCCTTCAGCTCCAACCAATCAAACAATTTCTCTGTACCTAAAGAGACCACCAAAGTCTCCTCTCGTGCTTTGACATATAGTGAACGATCTTGAATGAGCAACATGTGTTATTGATGGATCGTCTAGTCCTGATAAGGCTAGTTTGATTTGCCTTAATTAGGCTTGGTGGAAATGTTTCATATCGGGCCCAGAACCTGACGAAGAAAAATAAATCAGCATTTAATAAAGAAATTGATTGGATGGTGATGAATTGAGGATTTTCTTTTTAAACCTTTTCTCATTTTACTTCACAGCAGAGCAATTGTTTAAGATCCTCAGGAGAGAAATTGTTAACTGATTGACAAGGAGATGTTTCATTGTAAAGATGAACTTGGAATGCTCCTTACAAAAACACATACGTCTTGAAATTAGAAATGTTTAAATAATAATCTGCAAACTTGTAACACATTTATATGAAAATCCATTTGTTTGTTAATATTCCAAAAGCAGTTATCATTTATAAATTATACAATACAATTTATAAATGATACAATACAATGCAAATATGCAATAAAATTTATAAATTATACAATACAATTTTATACAATACAATTTATAAATTATACAGTAAGAAGTCTCACAACACCAGATCAAAGTCCAACAGGTTTATTTGGAAACACAAGTTTTCGGAGCTTTTGGATAATGGTTGGAACCATTACCTTGCAATTGTTACTTTGCCTATATATGCCGTGTTTGTGAAACCTACCTCTCCACTCATCTGATGAAGGAGCTGCGCTACGAAAGCTTGTGATTCCAAATAAACCTGGTGTTGTAAGGCTTCTTACTGTGCCCACCCCAGTCCAATGCCGGCATCTCCACATTATAAATTATGCATATTTACCAGGATGCTGCCTGGTTTGGAGGGTAGGTCTTATGAGGAAAGGTTGCGGGAGCTAGGGCTGTTCTCTCTGGAGCGGAGGAGGCTGAGGGGAGACTTAATAGAGGTTTATAAAATGATGAAGGGGATAGATAGAGTGAACGTTCAAAGACTATTTCCTCGGGTGGATGGAGCTATTACAAGGGGGCATAACTATAGGGTTCGTGGTGGGGGATACAGGAAGGATATCAGAGGTAGGTTCTTTACGCAGAGAGTGGTTGGGGTGTGGAATGGACTGCCTGCAGTGATAGTGGAGTCAGACACTTTAGGAACATTTAAGCGGTTATTGGATAGGCACATGGAGCACACCAGGATGATAGGGAGTGGGATAGCTTGATCTTGGTTTCAGATAAAGCTCAGCACAACATCGTGGGCTGAAGGGCCTGTTCTGTGCTGTACTGTTCTATGTTCTATGTTCTATGTTCTATGCAGTATCTATAATTGATTGACAACAGCACTTGCCTTGTTGGAGATTGGGTGGTACATTGTAGCTTGCAATGTTATTTCATAGAAATGATCGTAGAATCAATCCTTACAGTGCAGAAGGAGGCCAGTCAGCCCATTGAGTCTGCACCGACTCTCTGACAGAGTATCTTACCCAGGGCCCTTTCCCCAACCCTATCAACCCTATTACCATGACTAATCCATCTAACCTATACTTCTTTAGACACCAAGGGGCAACTTAACCAAACCACCTAGCATCCACATCTTTGGACTGTGGGAGGAAACGGGAGCACTTGGAGAAAACCCACGCAGACACGGGGAGAATGTGCAAACTCCACACAGTCACCCAAGGCTTGAATTGAACCCAGTGAGACAGCAGTGCTAACCACTGTGCCGCCCTTAGAGATTGACAATTAAAAACATTTCCTATATCTGTAATAGATCGAGGGTGACTCGATGCAGCTTTAACTGTGTTGTTCCACCATTGTATTTAAATTCCACGCATCTTGTGAAAAGGCCACCCAAGAAATGTATTCACACTTAGAAACATATAATCAAGGGCGGCACAGTGGCACAGTGGTTAGCACTGCTGCCTCACATGGCCAGGGACCCCGGTTCAATTCCCGGCTTGAGTCACTGTTTCTGTGGAGTTTGCACATTCTCCCTGTGTCTGCGTGGGCTTCCTCCGGATGCTCCGGTTTCCTCACACAGTCCAAAGATGCATGGGTTAGGTGAATCATCCAGGCTATATTGCCCCTTAGTGTCAGGGGGACTGGCTATGGTAAATGCATGGGGTTATGGGGATAGGGCCTGGGTAGGATTGTGGTTGGTGCAGACTTGATGGGCCAAATGGCCTCCTTCTGCACTATAGGATTCTATGATTCCCTACAGTGCAGAAGAGGCTATTCAGCCCATCGAGTCTGCACCGACTTTCTGACAGAATATCTTACCCAGACCCTCTCTCCATAATCCCACACATTTACCATGGCTAATCTGCTAACCTGCACATCCTGGGACACAAAGGGGCAATTTAGCAGGGCCAATCCACCTAATTTGAGCCTCTAATTTACAACCTTACCCCTTACCATATGGTGCTGATTAGCTCAGTTGGCTAGATGGCTAAGGTGTGGTTCAGAGCAGCGTCAACAACCTGGGTTTGATTCCCATTCCGGCTAAGTTAGCCTTGGGACCTGCCTCTGAGAGTGGAAGGCAATGGATGGCAAGCCACCACTGACAAAAACTACCAAGACAAACGGCTCAGGGTAAAGCATCAGCAGGCAATGAGCCAAGGACCTGCCTTCAGCTGGACCACTCATGGAATAGAATGGAATCCCTTACCATCTCTGAAAAGTCCAGGTTGAAAGGGTGCATCACTCATGCCAGTAATTTTGTTACATTGACCGACAAACCTAAATGTAGTCACGAGGATTACCAATCCTCGACGACTGACCTGGAGTCTCCAAGAATCGAATATTAGTGTCCAGGACACTATTGTGTGCAACCCTGGAGAAAGATTATCGGGACATATCGAAAAATTGTTTTTTTTTGTCACTTTCTTTATCAGATATAATTTTGTAAATGGCTGGGGGCGTGGGGAGGGGGGGGGGTGCGCGGGGTGGCAGAGGATGTTTGGCTCACAGTCAGGCATCATTCAATTAAGTAATGAATCTTTTTGCTTTCCAATTGGTTTTGGAAGGCAGTACGCCACAAGGATGAATGTGTTGACCAATGAATGGCTGGAGCGTGGGGGCAAGTTATGTGATGAAATCTCCAGGAATATACTTAATCATAGTTGGCAACGCTCTAAGTGAAATTCCTTGCGTTACACACAAGTGAAAAATCCTGCATGAAAGTATGCTAGATTTTATCATAAATGCCTTCACTTGCACTTCTCCTCCTCTGATGTTCAATACGGTATTTTTGTTATCCTAAGATTGAACTTCTCTAATGCTTTCTTTCCTCACTGGCATCCTGAAAGAAAAACTCTCAGTTACATAGCACCTTGCATGACCTCAGGTTATCCACATGCATGTTGCAACCAAAGATGTACTTTTGAAGTATTGTAAAGTAGGAAATGTGGCAGCCACTTAGCACCGAGGAAGCTCCCACAATCAGACACCCTGTTCTTTAGTGGTGCTGATTGAGGGATAAATATTGACCAGGAGATTGGGGGTGACTTCCCTTTTCTTTTTTTTATTCACTCATGGGACATGGGCATCGCTGGCTGGCCAGCATTTGCTGCCCATCCCTAGTTACCTTTGAACTGATTGGCTAGCTAGGCCACTTCAGAGGGCAGCTGTCAACCACATTGCTATGGGCCTGGAGTCACATGTAGGCCAGACCAGGTAAGGACGGCAGATTTCCTTTCCTGAAGGACATTAGTGAGCCAGATGGATTTTTCCGACAATCAACAATGGCTTCATGATTATCAGTAGATTCTTAATTCCAACTTCACCATCTGCCATGGCAGGATTCGAACCCCAGTCCCCAGAACATTAGCTGGGTTTCTGAATTAATATTCTAGCGATAATAGCACTAGGCCATCACCTCCCCTCTTCGGGATCACTTTAAGATAGTGCCATCCACCTGACAGGGCAAACAGGGCCTTCACTTAACGCCCTGAAATGTGCCACCCCAAACAGTGAAGCACTCCCTCAGTGCTGCACCGAACAAACTGACCATGGCATCATGGTACAAGAAGGAATTCAATTGGGGATGGCTAATAGGAATGCAGTGGTCGTAGGTTTATGTGGCCAGAGGGATAGGTAGTGTAGTCAGAGGGCTAGACACAGCTCTCTGCAGCCGAGAGCAGAGTTCTGACAGCTGTGTTGCCTGCCCAGTGCCTGGGTTTGGAACACCTGTTTGGGGTTGGAGAGGAACCTGTATTGTGCTGTACTGTTCTATGTTCTATGAAACAGAAAGCAGGAAACTATAGGCCAGTTAGCCTCACATCTGTCGTGGGGAAATTGCTACAATCCGTTTTTAGGTAAGTGGGAGCAAGATACTTAGGAAATCCTAATTTGATTTGGCAGAGTCAAAATGGGTTTGTGATAGGGAAACCATGTCTAAATAGTTTGTTGGAGTTTTTAGAGGAAATAACAAGCAAGATGGATAAGGGAGAACCTGTAGATGTGGTGTACTTGGATTTCCAAAAGGTATTTGATAAGGTGCCATGTCAAAGGTTGCTACATAAGGTACGATTATGTAATCCAATGGGCAACATATTAACATGGATAACGGGTTGTTTAGCCAACAGGAAGCAGTGAATAGGGGTCAATGTGCCTTTTTTGAACTGGCAAGCTGTGACAAGAGGAATGTCACAGGGACCAGTGGTGGGGCCTCAAATATTTACACTCTTCATCAATGATTTGGATGAGGGGGTTAGTTAGCTCAGTTGACGGGACAGTTGGTTAGTGATGCAGAGCGACGCCAACAGCGTGGGTTCAGTTCCCGTACTGGCTGAGGTTATGCATGAAGGCTCTACCTTCTCAACCTTGCCCCTCACCTGAGGTGTGGTGATCCTCAGGTTAAATCACCACCAGTCAGCTCTTCCCTTCAAAGGGGAGGGCAGCCTATGGTCTGGGACTCTGGCGACTTTAAATTTATGGATATAGCCAAAGATCACCACGGATTTGTGGTAGGGGCCACGGTATCAGCTTTAGGGTAAGAATGACAACAGATGTGCATTCTTGAGTAAGATGAACTTTGTATTAAGCTGCCATATGCAAAATATTACACTGCCGTTTGGTATTAGTGTTGTAGACAGTTTTCATGAGGATAGCCTTCATCCTGGAAAACCAGACATCTGTCATCTGCCACGTGCAATGCTAATTGACTAATCTGATATTTTGCTCTTGCGGTGGCTTTCAAAGACTCGGTGGCATGAAAGTTCAAGCTTGCAAGCATCACCCCAGCGACTGTTAAAGCTGTCCTTGTCACTAATCCTGTCTGAAGGTCAGGCTAGAGAACACAGCAGAGCCAGCCCAGACAAAGATTCCTCAGCCCAGTCACTCTCTGAACAGCTGTGCCTTGTCGGCTTGTGTAAGGACAGTCAGGCACTCGCCTGGGTCCCAACTCAAATAGCCGATGATGGAAAATGCAGAGACGTTCACCCCTTCCAACCCATCATAGCGCCCTCTCCCCCAGCCTGCCTGCTACCATCCTTACTCTGGTGAAAGGCAACCACCAAGGGAAATGTTCTCAGAATGTCACTTTAACCAGCGCTACACAGACTACATCAGTACCCCACGGAGAGGTGGTGTTGTGGAACCCACACAGTGGGGTTCATCGATAACATTGATGTAGATCGCTTTGCAGATTGCTCAGCTCATGGTCCACAGCTCTGTCAGCTCCCAAGGGAGTGTGTTAATCTCCCGAGCACCACTGGACGCGTGTGCTGGATAGGATCTCCACATCCTGGATAGGAGCAGTAGGGCTTTGGACGAGTGTGTTAAAGGAGGTTGGATGATGGAAGGTCAGTCAGGAGGGTATATGAATTGTGAAGTCCAAAAACCAAAGATTGGCCGCAAAATATAATGCAGAACAGAGCATCCCAAAAGAACAATAATCTGTAATTTACAGTCATACAAAAGCAAAATACCGCGGATGTTGGAAGTCTGAAATATAAACAGAAAATGGGGGATTATCTCAGCGGCACCTGCAGAGAGAAGCAGAGTTGACATTTTCAGTCCAGTCCACGCCCAGTCCATCACTCAAACCAGCCTCCCATCCATTGACTCTGTCTACACTTCCCGCTGCCTCGGCAAAGCAGCCAGCATAATCAAGGACCCCACGCACCCCGGATATTCTCTCTTCCACCTTCTTCCTTCGAGAAAGAGATACAAAAGTCTGAGATAGCATACCAACCAGCTTCTTCCCCGCTGCCAGCAGACTTTTGAATGGACCTACCTTATATTAAGTTGATCTTTCTCTACACCCCAGCTTTAACTATATTCTGCACCCTCTCCTTTCCTTCTCCCCTATGTACAGTATGCTTTGTCTGTATAGCTCTCAAGAAACAATACTTTTCACTGTATCCCAGTGTGATAATAATAAATCAAATCAAATCAAATCTTCTTCACAGCTCCTGAAGCCAATGTGGGTCAGTGAGATTGGGTGTGTGCTGGATAGGAGCAGCAGGGCTTTGGACGAGTGTGTTAAAGGAGGTTGGATGATGGAAGGTCAGTCAGGAGGGTATATGAATTGTGAAGTCTAGAAGTAACTAAGTGTGGTTGTGGGTTCCAACAGCAGATAAACTGAGACAGGGACAGTGTTGGCCAATAAGAACATAAGAAATAGGAGCAGGAGTAGGCCATCTAGCCCCTCGAGCCTGCCCCGCCATTCAACAAGATCATGGCTGATCTGAAGTGAATCAGTTCCACTTACCCACCTGCTCCCCATAACCCCTAATTCCCTTATCGATCAGAAAACTATCTACCCGTGATTTAAACATATTCAACGAGGAAGCCTCCACCACTTCAATGGGCAGAGAATTCCAGAGATTCACTACCCTCTGAGAGAAGAAGTTCCCCCTCAACTCTGTTCTGAACCGGTTACAATGTTACAGAGGTGGACGGAATCAGTCTTAGCGATGGTATGGATATGAAATCAGAAGTTGATTTTAAGATCAAATACAAACACCAAGGTCACGAACAGTTTGGTTCAGCTTCAGCCGGTGCCTCGGTCATGACTCGCTATACCACTTGATTGCTGATTGATTTATTATTTATTGGCAGAGGAATGGAGTACAGAAGTATAAGGTGGGTGGATTAGCCATGGTAAATGTGCGGGGTTACGGAGATAGTTTCATAGAAGTTTTCATAGAATCCTACAGTGCAGAAAGAGGCCATTCGGCCCATCGAGTCTGCACCAACCACAATCCCACCCAGGCCCTATCCACATATCCCTACATATTTACCCACTAACCCCTCTAACCTATGCATCCCAGGACACTAAGGGGCAATTTAGAATGGCCAATCAACCTAGCCCGCACATTTTTGGACATTTTTGGATAGGGGGGTGTGTGGGCTTGGGTCAGATGCTCTTTCGGAGAGCCGATGCAGGCAATGCATTCCAGACCCGAACCACTCGCTGTGCGAATAATTTTTTTTCTCACACTTGCTTCTTTTGCCAATCACTTTAAATCTGTGCCCTCTCATTCTTGATCCTTTTAGAAGTGGGAACAGTTTCTCCACACATGGGAACGATGACAAGCTTCATCACCTGAAGTTTCACCTCATCATTCAAGGGCACTTTGCGTCTGTACAGTGTAGTCACTCACGTTGGACAGTGAAATGGTTAATGTGCATCGTGCAATAGGACTGGTGTGGCAATGCTTTTGATACCCGATTAAGGCCTCACTGATGTCTCTCTGTTACAGGAAAGGCCTCTTCAGAGCAAGCTCTACCAGAAGCCGTGCAGCATCTTCCTTCCAAGGATGCAGCGTCATATCCTCTCACCGCAGTTGGGGTCCATCTCGGAGGGTTTCCCAGGCCCTTGGGGTCTGATGCTGCTCTGTTTTCTTTCATGCAGCATCGCAGCATCCTCTGTGTTCCCTTCTCCCGCTCACCCATCTCCTCCTCCTTATCCTTCCTTCCTTCCACTAGAATTTGAATCTCCATCCAATACCACAATGCCCATTTGTCCTGGAGACTTTACATCCCTGGGAAACGACAAGGAAAAAAGTCAGATGAGCCCTCTGAATCCCAGGACAGTTCTTCAGCTCAACCAACCTCCAAATGGTTAGTTTGCTCATTCACATTAAGGTGGTGGCATAGTGGTATTGTCACTAGACTAATAATCCAGAGACCCAGAGTAATGCTCTGGGGACCCAGGTTCAAATCCCACCACAGCAGATGGTGAAATTTGAATTGAATTAAAAGTCTGCTGATGATCATGAAACAAAACCATTGTTGATTGTCAGAAAAACCCATCTGGTTCCCTTCGGGAGGGAAATGGGGTGGCATGGTGGCACAGTCGTTAGCACTGCTGCCTCATAGCCTCACACAGAAGACTTTAACCTGGTGTTGTGAGACTTCTTACTGTGCTTATCCCAGTCCAACGCCGGCATCTCCACATCATGGCCTCACAGCGCCAGGGACCCGGGTTCAATTCTGGCCTCGGGTTACTCTCTGTTTGGAGTTTGCATGTTCTCCCCATGCCTGCATGGGTTTCCTCCAGGTGCTCCGGTTTCCTCCCACACTCCAAAGATGTGTGGATTAGTTTGTTTGGCCATGATAAATTGCCACTAATGCCGGGGGGATTAGTGGGGTAAACATGTAGGGTCACGGGAATAAGGCCTGTGTGGGATTGTGGCCAGTGCAGACTCGATGGGCCCAATGGCCTCCTTCTGAACTGTAGAGATTCTATGGATTCTTCCTATGGAAATCCGCTGCAGAATCTGGCCTACATGTGACTCCAGAGCCACAGCAACGCCCTCTGAAATGGCCGAGCGAGCCATTCGGTTCAAGGGCAGTTAGGGACGGCCAGCGATGCCCATATGCCATTAAAGAATTTTTAAAAATGAACTCTCGCTGCAGCCACTGAAGTGTTAACTCCACTCACTGAGACTCTGGTCTCAGCTGCAGTTTATAAACCTGCCGAAGCAAGCTTCATCATTAAAAAACCCATCCCCCCCATGGCATCATTCTCATGCTGAAGGTGCATCATTGTCTTCAGAGCATGTTATTGCTCTCAGTTGGGTCGTTAACGACCTTAATTATGCTCCAAATTTACATTTAAATAACGTGGGTGGCTTTACGACTTTTAGCCCCGCCTGCCTAACGTATTATTGTGAAGCGCCTTAATGAAGGTGGAAACGCCAACTGAAGTCATTGCCCTAAAGTATTCCCCTAAAGCCAGGGAACGTTTTCGAACGCGTAATACTCAGACCATTGTTTAAAATCATGAATGGTTCTGGTAAACAAAGAGGAACTGTTTCCAGTGACAGACAGGTCAGTAACCAGAGGATACAGATTTAAGATGACTGGCAAGAAAACCAGAGGCAACATGAGGAAACGTTTTTTTCCCCCCCTAACAAAATGAATTGCTGTGAATCGGATGCGCTCTCTGAAATGTAACGGAATCAGCAGCAGCTTTTCAAAAGGGAATTGGATATGGATCGAAGAGAATGAATTCACAGAGCTGTGGCGTGAGATCAGAGGGCAAGCATTAACTGGATAGCGCGACTGAAGAGCCAGCACTGGCGTAGAAGGCTGAATGGCCTCCTTACGTTTTCCCTTATTCTCTAATTCTATGTCATCGTAAGTCTAATCAAATTCTAACAGCAACTTTCTCCGGAGCTGTGCTGAGATCTCAGCACAGAATTGCGGCTCTCCCATGAAAGGATCAATGATGGTTTTCCCCTTTCCCTTGCTAATTGACACAATAAATAACGTTGCCTCACTGGTTCCCTGGCTCTGCTGGTTGCCTTCTTACACAGTGGAAGCCACTAATTTAGTTGGTTTAGCATCACATTTCTTTCAGGGCTAGAGCTGGCAGTCAAACAGCAGACTAAATGCTGCCCTTTATACTTCTTTTTCTCTCTCTCTCTCTCGCTCCCTCTCCCCAACCGCCTTCCCCCCCCCCCCCCCCCCCCCCCACAACCTTCGTACTCAAATATCCAAATATCTAAAGATCTGGAGCCAACTGCACATCACTGCCACAATGCTTAGCAATAGTGACATTGGCATCGCTGCTCTCAATGAGCCATTAATCCTGACTCCACATCAAACCCAGCTCCTACAATGGTTGCTTTTTTAAGGGGGGATTTAGAAAGAAAAATAACAGCTGGGTGAAAGCAAAGGCAAAGTAATTCATTCGGTTATGAGAATGGGGGCCAAATTGGGCACAGCCAGTGAGACAGGAGTGAAACAAAATACTGCAGTTCAGGGAACCCAGTACTGGAATACAGAGAAACACCATTTATGGAAAATAAACAAACATGTCTACCTTCTCGCGTCATGTAATGGAGCACGTCAAATCAGGAATATTATCGTCAGAAAATTGCTGCCACTTGTAGTAGAAATCTGAATTCCAGTCTTCCTATAATTTAGACCTTAAAAGGGAGCAGTGGAATCCAAAATACAGAACCGGCGCCTTTACTGGAAACCAGCACTGCTGCCTCACAGCGCCACGGACCAGGGCTCAATTCCCAGCTTGGGTCACTGTCTGTGCGGAGTCTGCACATTCTCCCTATCCAAGTTGAGACGCTATTCGGTCAGGAGTCACATTAAGGAGCCTGCAAAGGGACATTGTTGGTGCGGGTAAAACTGTAACAAGTAGAAGTCAAATTGAGATGTGTGAGGTCTGGATCTGTGTGGGTTTCCTCCGGGTGCTCTGGTTCCCTCCCACAGTCCGAAAGGCATGCTGGTTAGATGCATTGAACATGTGAAATTCTCCCTCAGTGTACCCGAACAGGCACTGGAGTGTGGCGGCTGGGGGATTTCCCCAGTACCTTTATTGCAGTGTTAATGTAAGCCTATATGTGACTAATAAATAAACTTTAAACTTTAAAAATTGATCTTCATCCAGGTATTGACAGAATCGCTTAGTTACGCTTCCAAAATATGTTTTTTTAAGTTCAAATTTTTGTTTGTAACTTTATAGGTCAGGTGGCAACCTGGAAAAGCAGAGGTGGAAGGAGATACCTTGTGTTAGTGACGCCCCCCCCCCCCCCACACACCCCGCCCCCTCACCTTCCCATTCAATACTAATGACAGGGCTGTTACTGGGGCTGAACTTAAACTGTCTTCTCTGTTTGCTCAAACTGACAGTCAGTAACACTCGACCAACAGGCTCATGGCACTGTGAAAAATTTAAACTAATGCAATGAAATTGAAGTCTCGCGACATGGGTTGTTGATTGGTTGGGATGTTGGAGACAAGGGAGTACGGATAAAGGAAATGCTGTCAGATTGGCGTTATGGCACAAGTCATACTCCCCAGGAGTCGGAACTGGAGTCTCAGATTTTCACCATATATATTAAAGGCTTAGATGAAGGAACAGGGAGTTATAGAGTCGTAGAGTCATAGGGGTTTACAGCATGGAAACAGGCCCTTCGGCCCAACTTGTCCATCCACGTTGTCTATCCACGTTGAGACGATATTCAATCAGGAGTCACATTAAGGTTTTTGCAAAAGCCTTGGAGCGGGTAAAACTGTAACAACTAGAGGTCAAACTGAGATGTGTGAGAAAGTCAGATCAGAGTATTTTCTGAATGGAAAATGTCAAAGGCGTTGGGTGTCCAAACGCACAAATGACTGAAACTAAGGAACAGGTACAGAGTGTCAAGGTGGCATAGTGGTTGGCACTGCTGCCTCACAACGCCAGGGACCCGGGTTCGATTCCCGTCTTGGGTCACTGTCTGTGTGGATTTATCACGTTCTCCCCCTGTCAGCATGTGTTTCCTCCGGGTGCTCCGGTTTCCTCCCACACTCCAAAGATGTGTGGGTTAGGTGGATTGACTATGGTAAATTGACCCTAGTTTCGGGGGGATTAGCAGGGTAAATATGTGAGGTTATTATGGGGATCGGGTGGGATTGTTGTCAGTACAGGCTCGATGGGCCGAATGGCCTCCTTCTATACTGTAGGGATTCTATGAGGTATACCTAGCAATCAAAAAGGCTAATGGAAAGTTGGCCTTTAGCTCTAGGGGTTTAAATGAAAATAGCAAAGACATTTTGCTTTAGTTGCACATAGCATTAATCAGACCCCAATTAGAATGCCGTGCATTCACTTTTGGGCACAGCAATCAGGGAGACTTTATGGGCAGGATTTTCCCAAGACTGGAAAATCCCGCCCTAGGTCAATGGACATTTGCATGGTCTGCCCCCTGCCTGCTATGGTTCCATGGTGGACGGAAGGGTAAAATCCTGCCCTATGTTTCAGATCTGGTTCAGACTGGGCAGCACATTCACCTTTGAGTCAGAAGGTGTGGGTTTCATTCCCATTCCAGAAACTGGAAACATCATCTGGGGCTGGAGTTTCATCCTCGCGGCAGGCAGCAGGAGTTGGAAAAATTCCCAGTTTGGCCGACTACCTCAGGGGAAAATGTCTGCTGGGGGAGGTGGGGGAGGGGATGAATTGGAGATAACCAATGGACTTTTGGCTCTTTCCTCAAAAAACTTGAAGAACAGGGCGGCACGGTGGCACAATGGTGAGCACTGCTGCCTCACAGGGCCTGGGACCCAGGTTCCATTCCAGCCTCGGGTCACTGTGCGGAGTTTGCACATTCTCCTTGTGTCTGCGTGGGTTTTCTCCGGGTGCTCCGGTTTCCTCCCACAGTCCAAAGATGTGCGGGTTAGGTTGATCGGCCATGCTAAATTGCCCCTTAGTGTTCAGGGAATTAGCAGGTTAATAAGGTCCCCCATGCAAGACTTCTTGAGAAAGTGAGAGGGCATGGGATCCAAGGGGCTGTTGCCTTGTGGATCCAGAACTGGCTTGCCTGCAGAAGGCAGAGAGTGGCTGTGGAGGGGTCTTTCTCTGCATGGAGGTCAGTGACCAGTGGAGTGCCCCAGGGATCTGTTCTGGGACCCTTGCTGTTTGTCATTTTCATAAATGACCTGGATGAGGAAGTGGAGGGATGGGTTGGTAAGTTTGCTGACGACACCAAGGTAGGTGGTGTTGTGGATAGTTTGGAGGGATGTCAGAAGTTGCAGCGAGACATAGATAGAATGCAAGACTGGGCGGAGAAGTGGCAGATGGACTTCAACCCGGATAAGTGTGTAGTGATCCATTTTGGCAGATCCAATGGGATGAAGCAGCAGTATAATATGAAGGGTACCATTCTTAGCAGTGTAGAGGATCAGAAGGACCTTGGGGTCCGGGTCCATAGGACTCTTAAATCGGCCTCGCAGGTGGAGGATGCGGTCAAGAAGGCGTACGGCGTACTGGCCTTCATTAATCGAGGGATTGAGTTTAGGAGTCGGGAGATAATGCTGCAGCTTTATAGGACCCTGGTTAGACCCCACTTGGAGTACTGCGCGCAGTTCTGGTCACCTCATTACAGGAAAGATGTTGAAGCCATTGAAAGGGTGCAGAGGAGATTTACAAGGATGTTGCCTGGATTGGGGGGCATGCCTTATGAGGATAGGTTGAGGGAGCTTGGTCTCTTCTCCCTGGAGAGACGAAGGATGAGAGGTGACCTGATAGAGGTTTACAAGATGTTGAGAGATCTGGATAGGGTAGACTCTCAGAGGCTATTTCCAAGGGCTGAAATGGTTGCTACGAGGGGACACAGGTTTAAGGTGCTGGGGGGTAGGTACAGAGGAGATGTCAGGGGTAAGTTTTTCACTCAGAGGGTGGTGGGTGAGTGGAATCGGCTGACGTCGGTGGTGGTGGAGGCAAACTCGTTGGGGTCTTTTAAGAGACTTCTGGATGAGTACATGGGATTTAATGGGATTGAGGGCTATAGATAGGCCTAGAGGTAGGGATATGATCGGCGCAACTTGTGGGCCGAAGGGCCTGTTTGTGCTGTGGCTTTCTATGTTCTATGTTCTATGTTCTAAGTATGAGGGGTTATGGGAATAGGGCCTGGGTGGGATTGTGGTTGGTGCAGACTCGATGGACCGAATGGCCTCCTTCTGCACCGTAGGATTCTATGATTCTATGATAAACTTTTCAGGGCTATGGGGAAAGAGTAAGGGAGTGGAATGCATTTATAGAATCCCTAGAGTGCAGAAGAGGACATTCAGCCCATCGAATTGCACCAACTCTCTGACGGGGCATCTTACCTTAGCCCAGCCCACTGCCCTACCCCCCTAACCCAAACGTATTTACCCCCGCTAGTCTCCATAACCTACACGTTTTGAGATGGGGCAATTTACCATGGCCAATCCACCTAACCTGCACATTTTTGAACTGTGGGAGGAAACTGGAGCACCCGCAGGAAACCCATGCAGAGACGGGGAGAACATACAAACTCCACACAGACAGTGATCCAAGCCGGGAATCGAACCCGGGTCCCTGGCACTGTGAGGCAGTAGTACCACTGTACTGCCCTATAATTGGATTGGATAGTTCTATCAAAGACCTGACACAGGCATAATGTGCCGAAAGGTTGTACTATCCTATGATTTTATCAATCAGGGAAACGAGGATGAGAGAATGGAATCGCAAGGGTATGTTGTCTAACCTGTCACGTGCATACGATACAAGAAATTATGCGCATCAGGCCAAGTTTTGTTTCATGGGGAATGTATTGAGATGTAACCTGAATTTTCATAATAACAGGAAGTCATTTTACGATTTAATGTAACGGCGAACAAACAAATCTGTCTTTAATATCCTCAGGATGTCCCAAAGCAATTCACAGGCAACAAAGCATTGTGAAGTGAACTCAATATTGTAATGTATTATCACATACAATCGACGCCTTCATCAAGCTCACAAGCACAAATTAATCATAGAATCACTACAGCACAGAAAGAGGCCATTTGGCCCATCGAGTCTGCACCGACCACAATCCCACCCAGGCCCTACCTCCATATCCCTACATATTTGCCCACTAATCCCTCTAACCTATGCATCTCAGGACACTAAGGGCAATTTTTTAACTTGACCAATCAACCTAACCCGCACATCTTTGGACTGTGGGAGGAAACCGGAGCACCCGGAGGAAACCCACGCAGACACGAGGAGAATGTGCAAACTCCACACAGACAGTGACCCGAGCTGGGATTCGAACCCAGGTCCCTGGAGCTGTGAAGCAGCAGTGCTAACCACTGTGCTACCATGCCGCCCCTTAATGCCACATCTCAAGCAGAAATCCAATAAAAATGTACACATTCCTCAATTTTTCACAACTGGTTTTGCATAGTTAAGCAATTAGTGACACCTTGTCTATTATTTATATATCGTATAACATTTTTTCAGACCTTAAGATCGGTCTATTCCAGCTGTGCTCGCCCCAAAATCAGAAAATCCCACCCGAGGTCAATGGACCTTTGCCTGGTCTGCCCCCCTCCCCCCCACGATTCCCATGGCGGGACAGGAAAATTCCCCCATAAGTGTTATATTAGTTGGTCATTTGAGTATCAGGTTAAAGGGTGTGGTGGAGTGGCCCCTTTAAGGGGGTGATCCCTGGGGCCACATGATTGAGCCACCCTATGGAGTGGCAGCGTGGGAAGCCGAGCCAATCGGGAGCAAGGGCAGGCGTCCTGGGTCAGGAAGGATCCTCAGTTGGAGCCAGGAAGAAGTGCAGAGTAGATGTGTGTTCAGTTCCGTCAGACACTTGTTTGTATACATCTATTTATTGTTGGTAATAAACCCTTTGTAACTTTGAGCCACAATGAGTTGCCTTCAAGTTATTACAGTTATTACAGATTTTTATTTTGAAAATGGACAGCACCACAGAACATGATGTTTCTCCAGGTAAGTCACTGAGGGCATGGACTGAAAAGGCTGGATGAATCAGTAAAGGGGTCTATTGGAACCTCAACCTATATACAGCACAATAGTGAAGAAACAGCCTCCCATCCATTGACTCTGTCTACACTTCCCGCTGCCTTGGAAAAGCAGCCAGCATAATCAAGGACCCCACGCACCCCGGACATTCTCTCTTCCACCTTCTTCCATAGGGAGAGAGATTCAAAAGTCTAAGGTCATGTACCAACCGACTCAAGAACAGCTGCTTCCATGCTGTTTTCAGACTTTTGAATGGACTTGAATCAACTATATTGAGTTGATCTTTCTCTACACCCTAGCTCTGACTGTAACACTACATTCTGCACTCTCTCCTTTCCTTCTCCACTATGTACTCTATGAACAGTAAAGTAAAAAAAAGTAAAGTTAACTTATTAGTCACAAATAGGCTTACATTGCAATGAAGTTACTGTGAAATTCCCTTCATCGCCACACTCCAGTGCCTGTTCAGGTACACTGATGGAGAATTTATCATGGCCGATTCACCTAACCAACACATCTTTGCACGGTGGGAGAAAACCCGCGCAGACACAGGGAGAATGTGCAAATTCCACATAGACAGTGACCCAAGCTGGGAATCGAACTCAGGTCCCTGGCACTGTGAGGCAGCAGTGCTAACCACTGTGCCACTGTGCTGCTCTGTCTGCATAGCGTGCAAGAAACAATACTTTTCACTGGATCCCGATGCATGTGACAATAATAAAATCAAATCAAATCAAAAACAATGGAGGAAACTAATGAGATCTTACCCATGGAGCTGCAGGAAATTCCATCACAATTTTTAATCCTAGCTATTTCGGCACTGTTTAGTAAATCCTTTATGAAGTAATGTATAAACAGTTGAGGAATGCTACGTTTAAACTTTCATTCATTCATGCTGTGCCTGAAGGCAGGTCCTCGGGGGTCATTGCCGAAGTTTCATCCATCTCGGCAGGGGTGGTTTGCCATTATTTTCCACTCCCAGAGACAGGGTGAAGGGGCAGATTCCACGTCTGCCTCAGTCGGAGACGTGGATCGAACCCACGCTGTTGGTGCTGTTCCAAACACATGCTAGCCGTCTAGCCAACTGAGCTAGCCAGCTGAACAGCTTTCACATATATCCTAACAACCTTACCTTCCGCAAATTTACCTCACATACATAGCAGGAAGGCAGTTGACAATACAGTCTGAAATGCTCTCGAATGCTCAGCCAACAACTATAAGTCGAAACCGAAGGGGTAATTTAATTCCCTTCCAGGAGAAGGAAAGAAGAAACTGCATTATTTCTGCTCTTGCGTGGTTTACCCAATGGCTATTCACTTGTCTCGAGTGATTAGATATTTGGAGAATAGTTATTAAAATTGCAGACTGTACATTTTTCTCCTCAGGAAAATTGGACTGAATGGGATTTCGGGATCCTGCGCTGGGCAGGATTTCACAATCCTCCAGCGCCTTTGTGTTCTGCTAATTAATTTTATTCACTGTAAAAATCTTGGGTGGAAATCCAAGATCAATAATACAGGAATTCCAGCAAGTTAATTCCAGCCAAGGGGGTGAGGGAACTCGAGAATTAGGGTGGAATTTTCCCGCCCAGCCCACCACGGGAATCGTAGCTGGCAGAGGGGGGGGGCGAACCATGCAAATGTCCGTTCACCTCAGGCAGCATTTTCCGGTCTTGGGGCGAGCGCGGCTGGAAAATCCCGCCCTTAGTGATATCAAATTTGGCAGATATCAAATTTGCATCCCAGAAGTCCATGTATCATAAGAGCGTCAGATAGAGGGATTCAACGAATTCCATTGCATAGAGGGCAGGGAAAGAAGGAGTTGTTGCCCCTCGCCCACCCAAAATTGCTGTCGACAGCACTCCTTTAACTCCTTAAGAGAAAATGCTGGAAAATCTCTGCGGGTCTGATAGCATCTGTGGGGGGAGAATAGAGCCAATGTTTCGAGTCTAGGTGACCCTTCGTCAGAGCTGACGAAACTCGAAACGTCAGCTCTTTTCTCTCCTTACAGAAGCTGCCAGACCTGCTGAGATTTTCCAGCATTTTCTCTTTTGGTTTCAGATTCCAGCATCCGCAGTAATTTGCTTTTATCCTTTAACTCCTTGATACCTCCATCCTTACTGATTACTTCTCAGCTCCAGATCCTCTTCAAGTCCCTTGAACACAAGGTGCATGAAGATGGCAGCTGAAAGAGACTGGAGTGCTTCAATTGGGGCATTTAGTAAGTGAAGGAATTCGGGTGCAGTGAGGGAGAATGTGTGTCAGGCCTTCCACAGAAAAGGTGTGATCCAAGAGAGAGGGAGCCAGAGAGAGCGCGAACTGCAAGGTGAACCCCCCGAGGCATTCATTAGGTATGCAGGTGGGGTGATTGGTGAGTTAGAATCATAGAATCCCTACAGTGCAGAAGGAGGCCATTAAAGAGAATCCTAAGGCGTTCTATAGGTATGTCAAGAACAGAAGGTTGGTTAGGGCAAGTTTAGGGCCAGTTATAGATGGCAGAGGGAAGTTATGTGTGGAACCGGAGGAGATTGGTGAAGCATTGAACCAATATTTCTCTTCGGTGTTCACGCAAGGGGACATGAATATAGCTGAGGAGGACACTGGGTTGCAGGGGAGTAGAATAGACAGTATTACAGTTGATAAGGAGGATGTGCAGGATATTCTGGAGGGTCTGAAAATAGATAAATCCCCTGGTCCGGATGGGATTTATCCAAGGATTCTCTGGGAGGCAAGAGAAGTGATTGCAGAGCCTCTGGCTCTGATCTTCAGGTCGTCGTTGGCCTCTGGTATAGTACCAGAAGATTGGAGGTTAGCGAATGTTGTCCCATTGTTTAAGAAGGGGAACAGAGACTTCCCCGGGAATTATAGACCGGTGAGTCTCACTTCTGTTGTCGGCAAGATGTTGGAAAAAATTATAAGGGATAGGATTTATAGTTATTTGGAGAGTAATGAATTGATAGGTGATAGTCAGCATGGTTTTGTGGCAGGTAGGTCGTGCCTTACTAACCTTATTGAGTTTTTTGAGAAAGTGACCAAGGAGGTGGATGGGGGCAAGGCAGTGGACGTGGTATATATGGATTTTAGTAAGGCGTTTGATAAGGTTCACCATGGTAGGCTTCTGCAGAAAATGCAGATGTATGGGATTGGGGGTGATCTAGGAAATTGGATCAGGAATTGGCTAGCGGATAGGAAACAGAGGGTGGTGGTTGATAGTAAATATTCATCATGGAGTGCGGTTACAAGTGGTGTACCTCAGGGATCTGTTTTGGGGCCACTGCTGTTTGTAATATTTATTAATGATCTGGATGAGGGTATAGTTGGGTGGATTAGCAAATTTGCTGATGACACCAAAGTCGGTGGTGTGGTAGACAGTGAGGAAGGGTGTCGTAGTTTGCAGGAAGACTTAGACAGGTTGCAAAGTTGGGCCGAGAGGTGGCGGATGGAGTTTAATGCGGAGAAGTGTGAGGTAATTCACTTTGGTAGGAATAACAGATGTGTTGAGTATAGGGCTAACGGGAGGACTTTGAATAGTGTGGAGGAGCAGAGGGATCTAGGTGTATGTGTGCATAGATCCCTGAAAGTTGGGAATCAAGTAGATAAGGTTGTTAAGAAGGCATATGGTGTCTTGGCGTTTATTGGTAGGGGGATTGAATTTAGGAGTCGTAGCGTTATGTTGCAACTGTACACAACTCTGGTGCGGCCGCACTTGGAGTACTGTGTGCAGTTCTGGTCCCCACATTACAGGAAGGATGTGGAGGCTTTGGAGAGGGTGCAGAGGAGGTTTACCAGGATGTTGCCTGGTATGGAGGGGAGATCCTATGAGGAGAGGCTGAGGGATTTGGGATTGTTTTCGCTGGAAAGGCGGCGGCTAAGAGGGGATCTTATTGAAACATATAAGATGATTAGAGGTTTAGATAGGGTGGATAGTGATAGCCTTTTTCCTCTGATGGAGAAATCCAGCACGAGGGGGCATGGCTTTAAATTGAGGGGGGGTAGTTATAGAACCGATGTCAGGGGTAGGTTCTTTACCCAGAGGGTGGTGAGGGATTGGAATGCCCTGCCAGCATCAGTAGTAAATGCGCCTAGTTTGGGGGCGTTTAAGAGATCCGTAGATAGGTTCATGGACGAAAAGAAATTGGTTTAGGTTGGAGGGTCACAGTTTTTTTTTAACTGGTCGGTGCAACATCGTGGGCCGAAGGGCCTGTTCTGCGCTGTAATGTTCTATGTTCTATGTTCTATTCAGCCCATCGAGCCTGCACTGACAACAATCCCACCCAGGCCCTATCCCCATAACCCCACGTATTTACCCTGCTAATCCCCCTGACACTAAGGGGCAATTTTAGCATGGCCAATGCACCCAACCCGCACATCTTTGGACTGTGGGGGGAAACCGGAGCGCCTGGAGGAAACCCACCCAGACAGGGGGAGAATGTGCAGACCCCGTACAGACAGTGACCCAAGCCGGGAATCGAACCTGGGTCCCTGGTGCTGTGAGGCAGCAGTTTTAAGCTTTTATTTGCTTCTCCAAACTGGGAGCGTGGTTTAAACCAGTACTGGGGAGATATCAGTATACTATTAAATTTATAGCGTAATTAGTTCAATTCCAGAATACAACTACAGTTAATTGTTGAGTGATATTCTAAACTTGAAACCAAACTAGTTAAATGAAAACAAAATAAAGATGGCGGGGCAGGTGGTGGGTTGCAGCTGCAGCACGTGGGATCTGTGTGATCCACAACAGCCATATTTGCTGTAAATGCCGGAGGATCAAAAGACCTTGGCTCTGAGTTGATGAATCAGACTCCGAGTTGTGGACACTGTGGTGCATCAGGGAGGGGGAATGTTGCATGGACACTTTGTTCAGGGGACAGTCACACCCAACAGGTTAGGTACTTCAGATTTTCTCTCTGGCCAGCGGCAGGGGTGCATGACTGCAAAAGAAAATAGCACCGGAGGAGCCTCAGCCCTTGCAATTCCCTAACGGGTCTGAGCTTCTTGCAGCTTGTGTGGATGAACAAAAGGACCACAAGACCATGGAACGGGGGACCGCTCGAATGGGGAGAGCAAAAAGGAAAGCAGTTGACCATTGCTGTGACTCCATGATCAGGTTCTTGGGGTGGCACAGTGGCACAGTGATTAGCAGTGCTGCCCCATAGCGCCGCCAGTTACCCAGGTTCGATTCCCAGCTTGGGTCACTGTCTGTGTGGAATTTGCACATTTTCCCCGTGTCTGCGTGGGTTTCCTCCAGTTTCCTCCCACAGTCCGAAACCTGTGCTGGTTAGGTGGGTTGGCCATGCTAAATTGCCCCTTAGTGTCAGAGGGACTAGCTAGGGTAAATGCATGGGGTTATCGGGGTAGGGCCTGAGTGGGATTGTGTTCGGTGCAGACTCGATGGGCCAAATGGCCTCCTTCTGCACTGTAGGGATTCTATGATTCGCTGGTGGACCCATATGTAAGTATATCATCCACATGGCACATTACTCCTTCCAGGCCTTCTAGAATGTGAAACATGTTTTCTGCAAAATTTCTGCAGTAGACGTTATTTCAAAGGGCAATCTATTGAGACAATAACAATCGAATGGCAGTATAAATGTGTTCAGCCATTGGGATTCCGTTCCTGTACAATGGCTATCAGAGCAGCACAGTGGCACAATGGTCAGCACTGCTGCCTCACAGTGCCAGAGACCTGGGTTATTTCTGGCCTTGGGTGACTGTGTGGAGTTTGCACATTCTCCCCATGTCTGCGTGGGTTTCTTCCGGGTGCTCCGGTTTCCTCCCACAGTCTAAAGATGTGCTGGTAAGGGCAATTGGCCATGATAAATTGCTCCTTAGTTTCCCAAGATGTTTATGTTGGATGGATTTGCCTTGGAATAGAGCGGGTGGTGGGGTGGGGGGGGGGGCTTGGGTAAAATACTCTGTCAGAGAATCTATACAGATTTGATGGGCCGAATGGTCTCGTTCTGTTCTGTAGGGATTATATAAATCGATCACATTTTGATCCTGTGGCCATGGTTAATTCAGCTCCCTTTCTTTAAGCAAGATGTGCAAGTTGCTGTTATGAAGACTGAGATTCTGGGTTTATATTCAAGTCACTCTCCTGCCCAGAAGACAAGGTCCTGGGAGCATAAGGCTTTGAAAGGCTCTATTCACTGGCCTTACTCACTGTATTCACTGTCCTAATTACGGGACGTCACGTAAAACAGCACAACAGAGACATCTTAAAGGGGATCCAAAGCCTTACTCACAGTTTATAATGAACTTCCCTGTCCAGAAGTACAGAAATCAATACACTTCCATTCCCACGAACAGTAATTAGACTGTGATGTAACAGAGGATAATGCCACTGAACTCCATCACACAAGAAACTTTCCCTCTCTGCCCTCCATTCCACCCCCCACTTCACATACTAACAATCGTAGATTCCCTACAGTGCAGAAGGAGACCATTCGGCCCATTGAGTCTGCACCGACACTCTGATAGAGCATCCCACCCAGGCCCTATCCCCGCAACCCCACACATTTACCCCGCTAATCCCCCAAACCTACACAACTTGGAAGACTAAGTGTCAATTTAGCGTGGCCAATCCGCCTAACCTGCACATCTTTGGAGCGTGGGAGGAAACCGGAGCACCTGGAGGAAACCCATGCAGACTCAGGGAGAATATGCAAACTTTACACAGACAGTGACCCGAGGGTGTAATTGAACCTGGGTCACTGGCGCTGTGAGGCAGCAGATCTGGTTGAGGTGTACCATAAACTACATTAAAAATACCTATTGCTGACTTTGAGTTACTGTGGATGTAATTTCAGGGCTGTGACAATAAGAGCAGAAGGTCTTGTGGTAGAGTGGGTAGTGTCTCTGCCTCTGAGGCAGAAGCTTCGGGTCTGAGTCCCACCCCAGAACTTGTTGGCCAAAGAAAGTGCATGGCCAAACAAGCTGTGTATCAGCTACAATCCTTCCCCCACATGCTAATGGTAGATGGTAAGAGTGGGCAGGGTTACTGGTCAGCCACTCGATGGTAAAGATGTTGGAGCCTCAATCATCAGTACCCAGACTCCAGGCTACAACATGTATGTGAGAGTGCACCCTGCCAAAGTAACCCGGACTCTCCGACTGGACAGTAACACATCAGCACCGCAATAGGAACAAGAAGCAAGAGCCAGGATTTTCCACCCTCATTTGTGATGGGCACCATGGCAGACTGCGGGGGAGGGGAATCACTATGGGATCAGCTTCTAATTGAACGAGAATCCCAGCAGCAGCATTGGAAACACTTGGGATAACTGGAAGAGAATCCCAGCAGCAACACTGGAAAAGAACATAGAACATAGAAGATTACAGCGCAGTACAGGCCCTTCGGCCCTCGCTGGAAGAGAATCCCAGCAGCAACACTGGAAAAGCTCGGGATGACTGGAAGAGATTTCCAGCAGCAGCCTTGGAAAAACTCGGGATAACAGGAAGAGAATCCCAGCAGCAACACTGGAAAAGTTCAGGATAGCTGGAAGAGATTCCCAACAGCGGCATTGGAAAAGCTTGGGACTGTCAGATGCATATATGAAACCTTGGTGAGGCTGCATCTGGAGTATTGCGTGCAGTTCTGGTCACCACACTACCAGAAGGACGTGGAAGCTTTGGAGAGAGTGCAGAGAAGGTTCACCAGGATGTTGCCTGGTCTCAAGGGCATTGGCAATGAGGAGAGATTAAATAAGCTGGGATTGTTTTCACTGGAAAGACGGAGGCTGAGAGAAGACCTGATAGCGATCGACAAAATTATCAGAGGCATAGACAGGGTGGATAGCCAGAGGCTTTTTCCCAGGGTGGAAGTGCCAATTACAAGGGGGCACAGGTTCAAGGTGAGTGGAGGAAGGTTTTCCACGCAGAGAGTGGTGGGTCCCGGGAATGCGCTGCCAGAGGATGTGGTGGAAGCAGGCACATTAGTAACGTTTAAGAGGCATCTGGATGGGTACATGAATAGGGAGGAAATAAAGGGTGTGGACCGAGTAAGGACGGAAGGTTTTTTTTAGTTTAGTTCGGGCATTATGATCGGCACGGGCTTGGAGGGCCGAAGGGCCAGTTCCTGTGCTGTACTTTTCTTTGTTCTTCGAGTGTGATAGTTGGAGGATCTGTGTGTGTGGGAGAGTGTTTGCACGAGGATCTGAAAGGCCCTGTCATAGACACTTCTCCCTCCACAATCACTGCTGGTGCGGCTGTGTCGCTGAACTGCGAGTGGGGGCATGCAGGAAGAGGACTCACAAAGCCTGTAAATGATACTGAAAGACAACATGACACATTATTCACTGCAAATGAATATATTTTCAGATTATAAGTACTGGAGAGCGAATGTAACTCTATTTGCCCACCGATACTCATTGGAATCAATGGGTATTGGGGGAAAACTCTACGTGGGTTGGAGTCATACCTGGTACATAGGAAGATGGTTGTGGTTGTGGAGGGTCAGTCATCTCAGCTCCAGGACATCTCTGCAGGAGTCCCTCAAGGTAGTGTCCTAGGCCCAATAGTCTTCAGCTGCTTCATCAATGACCTTCCCTCCATCATAAGGTCAGAAGTGGGGATGTTCGCCGATGATTGCATAATGTTCAGCACCATTCGCAACTCCTCCGATACTGAAGCAGTTCATGTCCAAATGCCACAAGATCTGGGCAATATCCAGGCTTGGGCTGACAAGTGGCACGTAACATTCACGCCACACAAATGCCAGGCAATGGCCATCACCAATAAGTGACACTCTAACCACCACCCCTTGACATTCATCGAAACATCGAAATAGAGAAACTAATAGAGAAACCTAGAGGAGTAGGCCATTCGGCCCTTTGAGCCTGCTCCACCGTTCATTATGATCATGGCTGATCATTGAATGCAATATCCTGATCCCCCCTTCCCCCCCTCATATCCCTTGATCCCTTTAGCCCCAAGAGTTATATCTAATTTTGTCTTGAAATCACACAATGTTTTGGCCTCAACTACATTCTGTGGGAGTGAATTCCACAGATTCACCACCCTCTGGGTGAAGAAATTTCTCCTCACCTCAGTTCTAAAAGGTCTATCCCTTATCCTCAAACTATGACCTCGAGTTCTGGACTTCCCCACCATTGGAAACATTCTTTCTGAATCTACCCTGTCTAACCCTGTCAATATAAACAAAGTTTCAGTTTAAGTTTATTTATTAGTATCACAAGTAGGCTCACATTAACACGCAATGAAGTTACTGTGGAAATCCACTAGTCGCCACACCCCGGCGCCTGTTCGGGCACACTGAGGGAGAATTTAGCATGGCCAATGCACTTAGCCAGCACATCTTTCGGACTGTGGGAGGAAACCGGAGTACCCGGAGGAAACCCACGTAGACACGGGGGAGAACGTGCAGACTGCGCACAGACAGTGACCCAAGCCGGGAATCAAACCCGGGTCCCCGGCGCTGTGAGGCAGCAGTGCTAACCACTGTGCCACCGTGCCACCCTAGGTGCCCACACCCTGCAGGGGCAGACTTGGTGTCGAGGTGAGAGGCCATTGAATTCAGTTGAATTTCTGACAGAAGTCTGCATCTAACTTGGATCTGAGCTTGATTTCAGCAGTTGCTGGATGGCTGTGCGGCTGTTCTGTATAATTTCACGATGAGTTGATGTAAGTCATATGGAGCCGCGATCCTTCCCAGTAAAGCTGGTTTGTTTTGAAGTGTGACCACACAGGTGCAAATAGCAGACCATGTGACTCATCGCCTTGGAGCCAGCAGGAACAGCTGAGAAAATAAGTGGGCCTGGAGCCGCTGCTTTCTTACATCTCCACACTGTTCAGCTTCCTTCCAGGAGCAGATCATTTCCCTCCTTGGCCGTGTGTTGTTTATATCAAATATCAAGCAGCTGTCTGCTCTCTTTATTATATTTAACCATACCAGGTGTCTTACCAGCTATGTTTTGCTAAAGCACAGCCCTTGGCAAGTTCTGAAACCCAACTTGTGTAGACTGAGAAGATTGCTTTCTATTGTTTTAAAATACTTTTGAGGTCCCTCACTTGTTCCCTGAGAATTTTTTTAAAATATTACACGCGCCTCTTCTGGATGAATAGTCATGGAAAAGGCTTAAAAAAACAACTTCTTCAGAAATGTTAACAAAATCAGGAATCGTAGACAGAAAAAATAAGCCCCTCACATTCATACTGAAATCAAGGCTGATGATAGCTCCAAAAATGAACTCGAAACAAACGTCTCAAAACCTGAAGTAAAATAACATAAAAGTGAGCTCCTTCCCATTAGAAGAGCTCAAGGTTGTGGGGTCTCAGTTCCTCTCCTGTTAAAACGTGGCCTAACACTCCACTGTGGTATACAGGGTCTAATGGGCACCCTGTTTAAGTTTAAAGTTTATTTATTCACGTCACAAGTAGGCTTACATTAACACTGCAGGGATTAACACTGTGATGCGCGATATAACTCACGAGGCTAGAGGTACTCGGGGAAATAAAGGCTTTTATTGACTACAACAATAGAGCTACCATATATAATACACGATCCCAGACTAAAGGGTCCCAGACAGAGCAGTGACCTTTATACCTCTCCCAGGAGGCGGAGCCCGACTGGGATGTACCATAAGAACTATATTACAGGTAGAACAGCCCAACCCTAACCCCAACAGTAACATGTAGAACAGTCCAACCCTAACCCCAACAGTAACATATATACAGACTCATAGTACTGGCCAGACCCTGGCTCAGCACTACCTGGTGGGAACCAACAATGGTTCACCACACACTGCAATTAAGTTACTGTGAAAATCCCCCAGTCACCACACTCCAGCACCTGTTTGGGTACACCGAGAAAGGATTTAGCACGGCCAATGCACCTAACTGGCAAGTCTTTCGGACTGTGAGAGGAAACCAGAGCACCCCAGAGGAAACCCACGCAGACAACATGCAAACTCCACACAGACAGCAACCCAAGCCAGGAATCGAACCCAGGTCCCTGGCGCTGTGAGGCAGCAGTGCTAACCACTGTGCCACCTTGTGGCCCTAGTGATAGGAGATTCAATGGTAAGAGGAATAGACTGGCTTTTCTGCGGACACAAACGAGACTCCAGGATGGTATGTTGCCTTCCTGGTACAAGGATCAAGGATATCTCGAGATCTAGATTTTTAAAAAATTGAATTCAAATTTTGTCATCTGCGATGGTGGGTTTATGAACACGGGTCCTCAGAACATTAGCTGAGTTTCTAGATTAATAGTCCACCGAATATCCCACTAGGCTATTACCTCCCCTGCAATAAAAAGCATGGGGAATACAGGGAACAAACGAACAGGTTTGCAAGCAATGTGCAAAATATGTGTGTTACAAAAGGTCCATATCCAACTCATTCTTGTGTCTATTCTCTCTGCAGATTCCAACAGACCTCCTGTGCATCGCTCACATATTTCATTTTTAACCCAGAATGGTACTCCGGTGATGGAACTTGAAGTACAGGATCTCAGGAATCTGCTTACCTCACTTCCACAATCTCCTGTGCAGTAAGCTCCTGTTTTGCACTGCCCTTTCCCATTGTAGGCAAAATAATTAGCTGGTCTATCTGGATTGGACGACGCTTGATACCCACCCCACTCAAATATAGCTCCAGGGTTTGTAGATCTCCTGGAAATACAAATCAAATCCCTTAATCGTCGCAGGATTCTATGATTTGGGCAATTTGCTGCCTTTCAATTCTTTGAG
Organism: Mustelus asterias; assembly: GCF_964213995.1. Classification (NCBI taxonomy): domain Eukaryota; kingdom Metazoa; phylum Chordata; class Chondrichthyes; order Carcharhiniformes; family Triakidae; genus Mustelus; species Mustelus asterias. The sequence goes on along the minus strand of NC_135801.1, from coordinate 174,658,567 downwards.
GTACAACAAGGTAAAATACTCTTAATGGCCTGCATTCTTTGTGCGAAGCCAGTGAAGTTTTGATACATCAGGTCATGAAATTGTCAGAACCTCCTAAAATTAAAAAAAACATTCTCAGATTCTTAAGAACATAAGAACGTAAGAAATAGGAGCAGGAGTAGGCCATCTAGCCCCTCAAGCCTGCCCCGCCATTCAATAAGATCATGGCTGATCTGAAGCGAATCAGTTCCACTTACCCGCCGGCTCCCCATATCCCTTAATTCCCTTATCGATCAGAAATCTATCTACCCGTGATTTAAACATATTCAATGAGGTAGCATCCACCACTTCAATGGGCAGAGAATTCCAGAGATTCACCACCCTCTGAGAGAAGAAGTTCCCCCTCAACTCTGTTCTGAACCGGCCCCCACTTATTTTGAGGCTGTGCCCTCTAGTTCTGGTTTCCCTTCTAAGTGGAAAGAATCTCTCTACCTCTACCCTATCCAGCCCCTTCATTATCTTATATGTCTCTATAAGATCACCCCTCAGCCTTCTAAACTCCAACGAGTACAGACCCAATCTGTTCAATCTCTCCTCATAAGCTACACCCCTCATCTCCGGTATCAACCTGGTGAACCTTCTCTGCACTCCCTCCAAGGCCAATATATCCTTTCGCAAATAAGGGGACCAATACTGCACACAGTATTCCAGCTGCGGCCTCTTAGTTATACAAGTGATAAGTTTCATGGGAAGCGGACACGAAATCAACAAGCACAAACTGGGCCAAAATAACTACATTTGGAATGTGTCTACAACCTTTATTTTGAAGGTTGACGCCATTTTCTGATTATCATTAATATTTCAAATTATGTCTCAGATTACCTATCTGATGCTTTGCAAATTGGGGCGGCACGGCAGCACAGTGGTTAGCACCACTGCCTCACAGCGTCAGCGGACTCAGGTTCGATTTCTGGCTTGGGTCACTGTCTGTGTGGAGTCAGCACGTTCTCCCCGTGTCTGAGTGGGTTTCCTCTGGGTGCTCCGGTTTCCTCCCACAGTCTAAAGGACGTGCGGGTTAGGTGCATTGGCCATGCTAAGTTCTCCCTCAGTGTACCCGAACAGATGCCGGAGTGTGGCGACTAGGGGATTTTCACAGTAGCTTCATTGCAGTGTTAATGTAAGCCTACTTGTGACTAATAAATAAACTTTAAAACAGTGTCTAACTTCAATTTCTTATGTTTATCACAACTGGGAATTTCACCCAGGGTTCTTTTCATTTGTCCTGACTGCTTCCCCTATCTTCAACTGAAACATAGTTTAAAAAAACCCTTCCCCGAAGGAAAAGACAGTAAAACAGGGAAGTAAGAATGCTAGTCTGAATTGCTCTTATATACTTTAAAATGGAACTCCAGTAAAACGGGAAAATAAGAATACTGGTCCGAACTATTTTCTCCTAAGTGTTTTCACTAATCTTCTGCCAACGTAATGCTGGACAATCAGAAATTCCCTCAGGAAATTAACAATGCACATTTCAAAACGCCGTGCTTTATTACAGGTGCAAAGTGAGTCAATTATTGACCTTGAAGCTTAATTCAAATTATGGGCCTGTAATTGGCCTCAGTTAGTGGCACATAGGGACAGGAGTAGACCATTCAGCCCCTCAATTACATTAAGTAACTCCATTTTTTTGTCTTTGCTTCATATCCTAAAATAGTCTAAACTCACCCAACGTTGGAAGCAGCAACAATTGCCCACAGTCCCAACATGGGTGCATGGGCACTGAAATTCAATCAGGTCAGATCACCAGCTCGACAGCACAAGAATACTCAGGGCTGCAATTGCCAATGGTGCAGGAGATTCACAAAATTGATCCACTGGAGCAAGCTGAGAGGGGTGATTGAAGGCAGCAGTGCTGGTGAGAGATTAATTGAATTGTTTATTTATTTAATTAGTCAGCTAGTGTGTGTATTTTTTTGGCCTTTACTTTAACAGCAGTTTTTCAAGTTTAAAGTGAAAACTAGAAGTGGGCAGCAAAGGAGTCTGGGAAGGGTTTTTTAAGCGCGTGAAGTATAAAAGGTAGGCTGCAGTATACAGCGGGCAGCGTCGGGAGCGGGCAGTGGAGTGTGTGGGAAGCAGAGTGTGAGCTATAAGACTTTGGCTCACAGGGCTTAGGCTGAAAGGGCGAGCAGGGGTGAGTTGAATTCATTTTTGCACTTTCTACCTGGTACTGGCAAGGTATCTAGAGGGGATGGGTGTGCAGGCAGTGCAATGTTCCTCTTGCACTATGTTTGAGGTGAGGGACGACGACAGTGTCCCTACTGATTACACCTGTGGGAAGTGCACCCATCTGCAGCTCCTCCAAAACCGTGTTAGGGAACTGGAGCTGGAGTTGGATGAACTTAGGATCATCAGGGACGCAGAGATGGCCATAGACACAAGCTTTAGGAATACAGTTACTCCGAGGATTGAAAACAGATGGGTGACGGTGAGAGGGGCTGGGAGGAAGCAGTCCGTGCAGGGATCCCCGGTGGTCGTTCCCCTTAGCAACAAGTATTCCGCTTTGGATACGGTTGAGGGGGATGACATACCAGTGGGGAGCCGCAGTGAGAGGATCTCCAGCACTGTGTCCGTCTCTGTGGCTCGGGAGGGTAAGGGGGAGAGCGGGAGGGCGATAGTTATTGGGGACTCGTTAGTTAGAGGGATAGATAGGAGGTTCTGTGGCAGCAAAAGAGACTCACGGATGGTATGTTGCCTACCGGATGCCAAGGTCCGTGATGTCTCAGACCGTGTTTTCCAGATTCTGAAGGGGGAGGGGAAACAGTCACAAGTCGTGGTGCACATTGGTACCAATGACATAGGTAAGAGAAGGGACGGGGATTTAAAGCAGGAATTTCTGGAGCTGGGCTGGAAGCTGAGAGCCAAGACGAAACATGTGGTCATCTCTGGTACGTTGCCGGTACCACGTGATAGCGAGTTGAGGAACAGGGAGAGAGTGCAGTTAAATATGTGGTTGCAGGGATGGTGTAGGAGGGAGGGTTTCAGATATGTGGATAATTGGAACACGTTCTGGGGAAGGTGGGACCTGTACAAACAGGACGGGGTGCACCTGAACCAGAGGGGCACCAATATCCTCGGAGGGAAATTTGTTACGGCTCTTCAGGGGGGTTTAAACTAATTTGTCAGGGGAGTGGGAAAGGGAGTTGTAGTCCAGAAGTCAGTGAGGGTGGTGAGGTATTGGGGAAGGTATCAGGGTCAAGGGTGGGTACTGGTAGACAGGAAGGTGGGTTGAAGTGTGTCTACTTCAATGCAAGGAGCATCCGGAACAAGGTAGATGAACTTGAGGCGTGGATTGGTACTTGGGACTACGATGTTGTGGCCATTACGGAGACGTGGGTAGAACAAGGACAGGAATGGTTGTTGGACGTTCCGGGGTATAGGTGTTTCACTAAGTGTAGGGAAGCTGGTAAAAGAGGTGGAGGAGTGGCATTGTTAATCAAGGATAGTTTAACGGCTGCGGAAAGGCACTTCGTGGGGGATCTGCACACTGAGGTAATATGGGCTGAAGTTAGAAATAGGAAAGGAGCGGTCACGTTGCTAGGAGTTTACTATAGGCCCCCAAATAGTAATAGAGATGTGGAGGAAGAAATTGCTAAGCAGATTATGGATATGTGTGGGGGTCACAGGGTAGTTGTCATGGGGGACTTTAACTTTCCAAATACTGATTGGAACCTTTGTAGGTCAAATAGTTTGGATGGGGCAGTTTTTGTGCAGTGTGTGCGGGAGGGTTTCCTGACACAATATGTGGATGGGCCGACTAGAGGTGAGGCCACATTGGATTTGGTACTGGGAAATGAACCGGGCCAAGTGTTAGATTTGGTTGTGGGAGAGCAATTTGGAGATAGTGACCACAATTCGGTGTCTTTTGTTATTGCAATGGAGAGGGATAGGGCCGTACGGCAGGGCAAGGTTTACAGTTGGGGGAGGGGTAATTATGATGCGATTAGGCAAGAATTAGGGGGCATAAGTTGGGAACAGAAACTGTCAGAGAAAGGAACTAATGAAAAGTGGAACTTTTTCAAGGAACAAATACTGGATGTCCTTGATAGGTATGTTCCTGTCAGGCAGGGAGGAAATGGCCGAGTGAGGGAACCATGGTTCACAAAAGAGGTGGAATGTCTTGTGAAAAGGAAGAGGGAAGCTTATGTAGGGATGAGGAAACAAGGTTCAGATGGCTCGATTGAGGGTTACAAGTTAGCAAGGAATGAGCTGAAAAAGGGGCTTAGGAGAGCTAGGAGGGGACATGAGAAGTCCTTGGCGGGTCGGATCAAGGAAAACCCCAAGGCTTTTTACTCTTATGTGAGGAATAAAAGAATGACCAGGGTGAGGTTAGGGCCGGTCAAGGACAGTAGTGGGAACTTGTGTATGGAGTCAGTAGAGATAGGCGAGGTGATGAATGAATACTTTTCTTCAGTGTTCACCAAGGAGAGGGGCCATGTTTTTGAGGAAGAGAAGGTGTTACAGGCTAATAGGCTGGAGGAAATAGATGTTCGGAGGGAGGATGTCTTGGCAGTTTTGAATAAACTGAAGGTCGATAAGTCCCCTGGGCCTGATGAAATGTATCCTAGGATTCTGTGGGAGGCAAGGGATGAGATTGCAGAGCCTTTGGCGTTGATCTTTGGGTCCTCGCTGTCCACGGGGATGGTGCCAGAGGACTGGAGAATGGCGAATGTTGTTCCTCTGTTTAAGAAAGGGAATAGAAATGACCCTGGTAATTATAGACCGGTTAGTCTTACTTCGGTGGTTGGTAAATTGATGGAAAGGGTCCTTAGGGATGGGATTTACGACCATTTAGAAAGATGCGGATTAATCCGAGATAGTCAGCACGGATTCGTGAAGGGCAAGTCGTGCCTCACAAATTTGATAGAATTTTTTGAGGAGGTAACTAAGTGTGTTGATGAAGGTAGGGCAGTTGATGTCATATACATGGATTTTAGTAAGGCGTTTGATAAGGTCCCCCATGGTCGGCTTATGATGAAAGTGAGGAGGTGTGGGATAGAGGGAAAGTTGGCCGATTGGATAGGTAACTGGCTGTCTGACCGAAGACAGAGGGTGGTGGTCGATGGAAAATTTTCGGATTGGAGGCAGGTTGCTAGCGGTGTGCCGCAGGGATCAGTGCTTGGTCCTCTGCTCTTTGTGATTTTTATTAATGACTTAGAGGAGGGGGCTGAAGGGTGGATCAGTAAATTTGCTGATGACACCAAGATTGGTGGAGTAGTGGATGAGGTGGAGGGCTGTTGTAGGCTGCAAAGAGACATAGATAGGATGCAAAGCTGGGCTGAAAAATGGCAAATGGAGTTTAACCCTGATAAATGTGAGGTGATTCATTTTGGTAGGACAAATTTAAATGTGGATTACAGGGTCAAAGGTAGGGTTCTGAAGACTGTGGAGGAACAGAGAGATCTTGGGGTCCATATCCACAGATCTCTAAAGGTTGCCAGTCAAGTGGATAGAGCTGTGAAGAAGGCCTATAGTGTGTTAGCTTTTATTAACAGGGGGTTGGAGTTTAAGAGCCGTGGGGTTATGCTGCAACTGTACAGGACCTTGGTGAGACCACATATGGAATATTGTGTGCAGTTCTGGTCACCTCACTATAAGAAGGATGTGGAAGCGCTGGAAAGAGTGCAGAGGAGATTTACCAGGATGCTGCCTGGTTTGGAGGGTAGGTCATATGAGGAAAGGTTGAGGGAGCTAGGGCTGTTCTCTCTGGAGCGGAGGAGGCTGAGGGGAGACTTAATAGAGGTGTATAAAATGATGAAGGGGATAGATAGAGTGAACGTTCAAAGACTATTTCCTCGGGTGGATGGAGCTATTACAAGGGGGCATAACTATAGGGTTCGTGGTGGGAGATACAGGACGGATATCAGAGGTAGGTTCTTTATGCAGAGAGTGGTTGGGGTGTGGAATGGACTGCCTGCAGTGATAGTGGAGTCAGACACTTTAGAAACATTTAAGCGGTTATTGGATAGGCACATGGAGCACACCAGAATGATAGGGAGTGGGATAGCTTGATCTTGGTTTCAGATAAAGCTCGGCACAACATCGTGGGCCGAAGGGCCTGTTCTGTGCTGTACTGTACTGTGTTCTGTGTTCTATACCTTCAAAATATTCATGGGTCCATTTTGCTGCTATTGATGAACTGCCTTTCTGCTGCCTGATTTTCTCTTTCCAACTCTGTGGGCGGATTTTCCGGCCGTGCCTCGCTCCAAGACCAGAAAATCCCGCCAGAGGTCAACGGACCTTTACATAGTCCTGTCCCGCCCGCTACAATTTCCGTGGCAGGCGGGACGGGAAAATTCCGCCCATGGAATCCCTATAGTGCAGAAGGAGTCCGTTCGGCCCACCGAGTCTGTACCTACTCTTCTCCAAAAGAGCATCTTTACCCAGGTCCATCCCCCTGCCCTATCCCCATAACCTTGTGCATTTACCATGGCTAATCCAACTAACCTGCACATTATTGGACACTAAGGGGCAATTTAGCATGGCCAATGCACATAACCTCCACATCTTTGGAGTGTGGGAGGAAACCGGAGCACCCGGAGGAAATCCACGCAGACGCGGGGAGAATGTGCAAACTCCGCACAGTCACCCAGGGCGAGGATCATACCCGGATCCCTGTGAGGCAGGCACAGTAGCACAGTGGTTCGCACTGCTGCTTCACAGCTCTAGGGACCTGGGTTCGATTCCCGGCTTGGGTCACTGTCTGTGTGGAGTTTGCACATCCTCCTCGTGTCTGTGTGGGTTTCCTCCGGGTGCTCCGGTTTCCTCCCACAGTCCAAAGATGTGCGGGTCAGGTTGATTGGCCAGGTTAAAATTGCCCCTTAGTGTCCTGGAATGCGTAGATTAGAGGGATTAGTGGGTAGATATGGAGGTAGGGCCTGGGTGGGAATGTGGTCGGTGCAGACTCGATGGGCCGAATGGCCTCTTCCTGTACTGTTGGGTTTCTATGATTTCAGTGCTAACCTCTGTGCCACCGTGCCGTGCCATGTTCACTTTCTTCAATTAAATTTTGCATGGCTCCTCAGTACTTTCTTTGGTATTTAAAACATATTTCTCCATGGAATTTTGATTCCCTCGAATGCTTCCAAAAGCCAATGAAGGACAGGAGCTAAGGAGTGGGAGGCGGATGTCAATATGGAGGAATGCAAAGCGATGCATATTCAAGCAGAAAATAACAAAAGATGTGAATGGACTGGTCATTATTTTGGATAAGTACATGGATGGGAAAGGATTAGAGGAATATGGGCCAACATGGACAATTGGGGTTAGCTGGGAGGGCACCATGGTCGGCATGGACTGGTTGGGCCGAAGGGCCTGTTTCCGTGATGTATTGCTCTATGACTCTATAAAGGTGGTACAGGAAGAGGGAAAAGAAAAGGATTTGTGTGTAATTATTGATCATTCCCAGAAACTTTGCAGTTAAAGCAAAATTGAAAGGTATTTGGTTAAAACTGGGCCAAGTTATTCCAACCTTAAGTGGATCGCTGGTGGAACTGCAACTCAAATATCTAAGCTGATTTGCGGATGCAGTGATAAGGGGTAAGGGTGGTTGATGTATCTGAGATTGTATAAACCTCCAAACACTTCAGCCACGGTTGAAGGAATGGCGAGATAGTTCCAAGTCAGGATGGTTTGTGACTTGGAGGAGCTCTATGGGTGGTGTTCCCATACACCTGTGGTTACCCTAGTGCTTAATCTCGGTAGCAGAGATCACAGGTTTGGAAGGTGCTGTCAAAGGACAATTTGAATTTCATTCATCTCTCTGGGAGCTGACAAGATTGGGTGTTGCATTGTTCCCCTTTGGGCAGGGTGTAAAATCAACATTCCCCTCAATGCCATGGCTTTCCCACTCAAGAACGTTTGGCTGAAATTGACCTTGTTCATTTCAGGGTGATGCTGGTTTATCAGAACTGGAAGATATTTGGGGATGAACAGCTTTTAAGCAGGTTCACAGCTGGAGAAAGGTGGGGCCGGGAAGAATGGGTTTATTTATTACGTCAATGCAGGAACATCACAGTGTCCAGTACATTTGAACAGTGAGTTAGACAGTGGGATACTGTTACAGTGCAACTTATAGAGAAGTGGCTCATTGCAGTCAGCATAAGAATGATTAGGAAACACTTAGGAAAGAATATTGGTTTGGGTGTGATTCAGGTTTTCATATAGCTGATGAATAGGTAGGCCACAGAATGAGACCCCAGCTCACCACATGCTTACACCCGACTGTTTTAATAGAGACTGTTAATGAGCTGTGCAAATGTCCTACCCTTGCTTGTTGTCATGTTTAAGTCATGTTGCCATTGTGCAATTGGGAGCCTGATTTATTTATTTTAAATTTGCTAATGAGATGTGGCATTTATTGCCCATCCCTGAGGGCATTTAAGAGTCATAGGGTCATAGGGGTTCACAGCATGGAAACAGGCCCTTTGGCCCAACTTGTCCATGCCGCCCTTTTTTTTAACCACTAAGCTAGTCCCAATTGCCCACATTTGGCCCATATCCCTCTTTACCCATCTTACCCATGTAACTGTGTAAATGCTACTACCTCTGGCGGCTTGTTCCAGACACTCACCACCTTCTGTGTGAAAAAAGTCCACCTCTGGACCCTTTTGTATCTCTCCCCTCGCATCTTAAACCACAACCACATTGCTGTGGGTCTGGTGTCACATGTCGGCCAAACCAAGTAAGGATGGCAGATTGCCTTCCCTAAAGGAGATTAGTGAACCAGATGGGTTTTTATGACAATCAGCAAAGGTTTCATGGTTATCATTAGACTTTTAAAATTCAAGATTGCTATTGAATTTCTACCATGGTGAGATTTGAACCCGGGTCCCCAGAGGATTTACCCTGGGCCTCTGGCTTATTAGTCCAGCAACAATACCACTGTACCACTGCCTCCCTCCCTTTTGCAGCTGATGTGAGTGTTTTCAAGTGGTCAGGATACCTGGTAGTGAAAGGTAGGTGGCAGCAGCAGGTTCCAGCAGGTGGGTACTTTTTACAGCACTCCTTGTGGGCTGGGAGGAGTAGGAATGCTCTCCTCAACGAAATCCTTGACCTTCCACTCTGCCAATCATGACCTGTCTCTCCCCGCTGCCTCTCTCTTCCTCCACACCATCCTCCATGTGACAAATGCCAATCTATTTCTCCCTCCTAGGGATTGCAGGGATCATTCCCTGTGGCCTTCTGCTGTTGGTTTTCCCACCCAGCATCTGGCCAGCCTGTTGATTTGACTGGCTACTGAGTAGGAAAGGGAGGAAAATAATTCAAAATGCTGTTCCGAACACAAAATTGGACGTTGCAGGCTTAAAACTCCGAAACCTCAGGTGAAACTCAAATTGCGTCTCCACAATGTGTGGTGGATATATGGAACCTTACAGAGAAAGTAAAAAGTCCAACAACACCAGGTTAAAGTCCGACAGGTTTATTTGGTGGCAAACGCCACTAAGATCTCCAAGAAGATCGCGCATATCGACACAGACATCAAGTTTCTACAGAGAGGACCTTCCAGAGAATGTAGGGTTGATGAACTCCTTTAAAAAGAAACCAACTAGACACTCAGTCAGGAATGAGGTTGGAGTGTATTGCGATATGTATAAATGGCGATGACCAAATCCACAATGGAACACTATAGTCCCTCGGCTGCTGGGATCAAAGAAATCTCTGGGAAAGCAATCCAGCTTTTATTGGTGAAGGTGTGTAAAATAGGTCAGATAGTCACACGGGCATGAGAGGGGGGCAGAATCAAGGGAGAGGTTATGTTGAAATAAGTGGAGCCGAATCCATTACAGGATGTGATATGTGGGAGGGACGGATTTGATAGGCTAATCGCCTGTTTTCATTCCTTGTCTTCTCATGTTTTGTGAACAGTTAGCTTCAGTAGCCATTTCACAACTTAAGCCCCTTAAGAAACAATTTCCGTAAAGCCACACGTCTGCTGAAATGGAAAAAGTGGAAAAGGAATGTTGTTTCCACTTCTGCCACATTGCTGTGACCCATACTTGGAGCAGCCGACTGCACAGTAACATCAGCTATTATTACAGTCAGCACAGTATAGAAAACCTCTCAACCCCTTTGAAAAATACGGCTCAAAAGACATTTCTACTTGATAGCGACACTCAGACTCGAAGACCTTGAGAGGATAAGAAAGGAATTCATGTTTTATATTTCTTTCTCCCCCCCCCATTTTTTTATAAAAAAACCAACACAGAAGTGTGTATGTTCATACAGTGATTATAACCAAACTCAAACACAAAGACATCCAGTTGTTGCCGGGCAGTTTGCCAGCAATTGAATGACCTGCTGCTTCCTCCTGATATTACATTCCATTGGCATGTCCTTTGCCCCGACTGACGCCAGCCTTCTTTCCAGCCCCAATGAAAACATTGCCAGCTGGCACTGCCTGCCAATTTCTAAAGAACCAATTCATAGTTTCTGTTATAAAAAAAAAGGTCTCAGTTTGATTCTTCGGCAGTGGACTTGAAACCTGGAGCGAGGTCAGGTTAACTCTAACACTCACTCACTGTGAACACTTTCGCTACCTCGTATAAAAACTCTTTGCTGTCACAGGGTGGGAGCTGTCTGGCGTTTTTTTTTTCCTGGGGTTTTTCTCCTTCCTCTCTCCAAGGGACTGAGGTGACGACAATTTGTAAACACTCGAAAAAGGACCGGAGTCTGGAATTTCCTGAGCATTTTCATCCAAACGGAAGCGTGATTGAGGGATGGTCGAGGAAATTGAGGCATAAAGCCTTCTTTTTTTTCTTGTCCTGCGTCCTTCCGAGATTCCTCCGTCTTTCATGCCCATTTGTTGAGGCTTGTGCCCAAAACCCTTACAAACATACCAAATAGGAGCAGAAGTAGGCCACTCGGCCCCTCGAGTCTGTTCCGCCATTCAATAACATCATGGCTGATATGTTAGTGTGGAGTTTCACATTCCCCACTTACACCTGATAATCTTTGATGCCCCTGCCCAACAGGAATCTATCTACCTCCACCTGAAAACTATTGAATGACCTCGCCTTCTGAGTAAGTAGTCCCACAACACCAGGTTAAAGGCCAACAGGTTTATTTGGCAGCATGAGCTTTCGGAGCGCTGCCCCTTCATCAGGTGCCCCTTCCACTCACCTTGGTAAAGTCGGGCGTGAGGCCATTAACACGATCTGCGCCCGCGTCTGCGCAGATGCCCATTTTACTAAGGCCTGAAAATGGCTGCGATCCAATTCGCGCCCGAAACGGGCGCAACAGCGATTTAAATGCATTTGCATTTGCCCGCCCAACTTTACCAGCATTTCCCCCTTTACCATTGCGTTCGCGTGTCCAGATTCAGCGCGAAACAGACATGCTCTGCAAAGGTCTATTTTGGGCGCTCCAGCTTCTGAAGAGGTAAGTTCAGAGCTTCCAACAGTTCTCTGACTCAGATCGATGGTGGTGGGGGGAGGGAGGCGGGTCAGATCATTCTCTGGTGGTGGGGGGAGGAGGGTGAGGTGGGTCAGATGTATCTCTGGTGGGGGGAAGAGGGAGGCCAGATTGTTGTCTGGTTGGTGGTGGGGGGGAGGGGAGGCCCGATCATTCTCTGGTGGGGGGGTGGAAGGGAGAAGGGAGGCTCGATCATTCTCTGGTGGGGGGATGGGGGGAGGAGGGTGGCCCGATCATTCTTCGGGAGGGGATGGGGGGAGGAGGGAGGCTCGATCATTCTTCGGGGGGGGGGGGTAGGCCAGATGGATCTGTGGTGGGGTGGGGGGGGACGGGGGGGGGTCTGCTGCCACTCTACAGGTGATTGGTGGGGGGGAAGGGGGCAGGGGGTCGCGATCGGTCTGGGTAGTGGGGCGGGGTGAACGGATAAGGGGGACAATATGTTGTGGGGGTGGGGTGATGTCTGTCGGGGCCATCGCTCCTGGGCCGCTTTATTGGCTTTCTGCGGCCCGTGAGCGATGTGACAGCGGCGCGTTTTTCAAATTTTTTTCTAACTGCGCATGCGCAGTTCAGAGGTCCGATCGTTTCAGATGCGATAAGCTCCGCCCACGGCGCGATTCAGACTCGCGATTTTTGTTTCAGGCTGAATGCGTATGGGGGCGCCTGAAAGCAGATTCCCAAGTTGGATCTGAATTACGCCCAGATTCAGCACTTAGAATGAAAATGGTAAAATCAGGCCCATAGTGTTCCAAAGTCGCACAACCCTCTGAGAGAAAACATTTCTCCTAATCTCTGTCCTACAAGAGCACCCTCTGATATTAATACAGTGCCCCTAGTTCTGGTCTTACCCACATGAGGAAGCAACCTTTCCACATTTACATTGTCAATACCATTCAGGATCTTACATACTTCAAGCAAGTCACCAGATCAAGATTTAAAGTGAAGGTGGTGTCCAGATCACCAACAACCTGCCCTGGTCCCTCCACACTGACACTATCATTAAGAAAACCCACCAACACCTCTACTTTCTCAGAAGGCTAAGGAAATTCGGCATATCCGCTACGACTCTCACCAGCCTTTACAGATGCACCATAGAAAGCATCCTTTTTGGATGTTGATGCGCGATTAAATCACTCGGGAGGCTGGATCGTACCCGGGAAATAAAGGCTTTTATTACTAACAAGAATGGAGCATACTATATACAATACAATCCCAGACTAAAGGGTCACCAGGCAGTGCAGTGACCTTTATACTCCTCCAGGTAGGCGGAGCCAACTGGAGTGTACCACAGAACAATATCAACAGGTAGAACAGCCCAACCCTAACCCCAACAGTGACAACAGTAACATATCTACAAGTACCCATAGTGCTGACCATCTATGGTTCAGTACTCATAGTGGTAACCAACTATGGTTCACCACATTCACCCCTCCTTTAAAACAAAGGCCGGCGGGGCAAGAAAAAACAGAACAACTGTTCATATATTCACAAGTTCAGTCGTATTGGAGGACCGCACCGTCTCTGCGACCTCCTCAACACTGGCGGTAACACCGGTTCTGGTGACCGTGGTGACCTTCTCTCCAAGGCGGTGTCCAGTGACTCCTCCAGTTCCTCACGGACGGGTGGACCATGAGGTGGCGACAATCTGTTGGACTCGAGCACGCCTCGAGGTGGCAACAATCTCCTGGACTCAGGCAAGCTGTACACGGGAGTAAGAGGATTAAGTGGTGGTCCCGATACTGTCCGCGCCGTGTCAGGAGGGGAGATAAAGGTCAAGGGGTCCCTAACTAGGGGTGTGGGAGCGACTGGGGTTTCCAAGTCCCCTGCAGGCGCCAGATCTCTAATAGAGACCGTTTCCTCTCGCCCGTCAGGATATGCCACATAGGCATATTGAGGGTTGGCGTGGAGGAGATGGACCTGTTCAACCAAAGGGTCGGACTTGCGGGTCCTAACATGCCGCCGCAGGAGGACAGGTCCTGAGTACATCAACCAAGACGGCAATGAGGTCCCAGAGGAAGACTTCCTAGGGAAGGAAAACATCCTCTCATGTGGAGTAGCGTTGGTTGCCGTACACAGGAGGGACCGGATGGAATGGAGCGCATCAGAGAGTACCTCTTGCCAACGGGAGACTGGAAGACCTTTAGACCTCAACGCCAGTAAGACAGCCTTCCAGACTGTAGCATTTTCTCGTTCAACCTGTCCGTTCTACTTGAGGCAATCCCTTTTGAGAGCAGGTATTGCCTCAAGTCATCACTCATAAATGACGAGCCCCTATCACTGTGGATATAGCTGGGGTAACCGAACAGGGTGAAAAGATCCCGTAATGCTTTGATAACCGTGGCAGCGGTCATGTCTGAACAGGAAATGGCAAAAGGGAATCGTGAGTACTCGTCAATCACGTTGAGGAAGTACACATTCCGATCTGTCGAAGGGAGGGGGCCCTTGAAGTCCACACTCAGTCTTTCAAAAGGGCGAGTGGCCTTAATGAGGTGTGCCCTGTCAGGTCGGTAGAAGTGCGGTTTGCATTCAGCACATACCTGGCAGCTTCGGGTTATGGACCTGACATCATCCACTGAGTAGGGGAGACTCCAGGCCTTTATGAAATGGAAGAGCCGAGTGATCCCTTGATGGCAGAGATCATTGTGGAGGGCCTGTAATCGATCCTCCTGCACACTTGCACATGTTCCACGCGACAGGGCGTCTGGGGGCTCATTGAGCTTCCCCGGACGGTACATGATATCATAGTTGTAGGTGGAGAGTTCGATTCTCCACCTCAAGATTTTATCATTTTTGATCTTACCCCGTAACGTGTTGTTGAACATGAACGCCATGGACCGCTGGTCCGTGAGCAGAGTGAATCATTTTCCCGCCAAGTAATGGCGCCAATGCCGGACGGCCTCCACAATGGCCTGAGCCTCTTTTTCCACCGCGGAGTGCCGAATTTCAGGGCCTTGGAGGGTGCGAGAGAAAGAGGTGACGGGCCTGCCCGCCTGGTTAAGTGTGGCGGCCAGGACGAAATCAGATGCATCACTCTCCACCTGAAAGGGGATGGACTCATCGACAGCGTGCATCGTAGCTTTCGCGATGTCGGCTTTTATCCCTTCAAAGGCTAAGCGAGCCTCTGCTGCTAGGGGAAAAGAGGTAGATTTTATGAGCGGACGGGTTTTGTCCGCATAATTGGGAACCCACTGTGCATAGTATCAAAAGAAACCTAAGCATCTTCTCAGTGCTTTGATGCTAGTGGGCAGGGGAAGTTCAAAGGACGCATACGGCCTGGATCAGGGTCAAGGACCCCGTTTTCCACCACGTATCTGAGAATTGCTCAGCGGCGCTTGCTAAATACACACTTCTCCCTGTTGTAGGTCAGATTCAGGCGAGACGCAGTGTGTAAAAATCTAAGGAGGTTGGCATCGTGGTCCTGCTGGTCATGACCACGGATGGTGACGTTATCCAGGTACGGGAAGGTAGCCCGCAGCCCGTTCTGGTCCACCATTCGGTCCATTGCACACTGGAAGACCGAGACCCCATTCGTGACACCCAAAGGAACCCTTAAAAAGTGGTAAAGACGACCATCCGCCTCAAAGGCCGTATATTTTCGGTCCTCTGGGCGAATGGGGAGCTGGTGGTAAGCTGACTTCAAGTCAATGGTGGAGAACACCCGGTACTGTGCAATCTGGTTGACCATGTCAGATATGCGCGGGAGAGGATACGCATCCAGCTGCGTGTATCTATTAATGGTCTGACTATAGTCTATGACCATCCGGGGTTTGTCTCCAGTTTTAACCACCATGACTTGCGCTCTCCATGGACTAGAGCTAGGTTGAATGATCCCTTCCCTGAGGAGCCGCTGAACTTCAGATCGAATAAAGATCCGATCCTCAGCGCTGTAACGCCTGCTCTTGGTTGCGATGGGCTTGCAGCCTGGCATGAGATTCTCAAATAAGGATGGTGGGGTGATTCTGAGCGTCGAGAGGCTACACGTGGAGCGCGCTGGGCAATTTGGAGGCTGCTGTGCTCCCACTGAAAGTGGAGGGAGTGGCCCATCGTACTGCAGGGTTACACTCCTCAGGTGGACCATAAAGTCTAGTCCCAGGAGTATTGGAGCGCAAAGGTGCGGTAACACGAGGAGCCTGAAGTTCTCATAAACTGTGCCCCGCACCGTTAGGTTGACCACGCAGCTCCCTAGCACGGTAACAGACCGGGACCTCGACGCCATCGAAATTGTCTGTCTGACAGTCCGTACTCGGATACCGCACCGTTTCACGGTGTCAGGGTGAATGAAACTCTCCGTGCTCCCGCTGTCAAACAAACAATGAATTAGGCGTCCATTTACCTCTATGCCCATCATGGACTTGTCGAGTCTGTGAGGCTTGGCCTGGTCCAGGATGATTGACGCCACCGTTGGGTCTTGAGTGCAACTGCAGGCAGCTGAGATGGTTGATGATGATGACCCCGGCTGGTCGTCTGTGGTTGGTGCCGACCAAAATGGCTGCGCCCATGGATCGCACGTGGTCGGTGGCGCTAAAAGTGGCGGCCCCTGCAGGTCGCACGTGTCTTGCGTCTTCATCGTTAGGAATGGCGGCGCTCTGGAATCGCACGTGGTGGAAGACCTTGAAGAAGCTGGAGACAAGGAGACAGGCTCTGGAGAATCACACGCCGCGCTGCTATGCTTGGAGGGTGGTTTGACCCTGCAGACTTTGGCATAGCGCCCTTTCTTCCCACACGCGGAGCAAAATACCGTTCTGGCTGGACATCACTGCCGAGGGTGTTTTGCCAATCCACAGAAATAGCACCGCGGGCCTCCTGGAGCTGCCGCCGTCGTCAGGTCCGAGGTTGAAAGCACAATCGCGCAGTTTTTCGGAGCCGCTGGGTAAAGTTGAGTCGGTGGCTGTACTTGCCACGATGTTCCCACGTGGTTGGTGGGGTAAGTTTCTAGACTTCTGGAGGCCGTTTCCATCGTGTCAGCCAATTCCACCGTCTTAGCGAGGTCTAGGTTACCTTGCTCTAGCAGCCGCAGGCGAATATACGATGAGCCGATTCCCGCCACGAACGCATCTCGGATCAAGTCGTTCGTATCCTGGGCCGCCGACACTGGCTTGCAGTTGCAGGCTCTGGCTAGCTGCTGTAGTTCACACAGGTACTGTCCTGTCATTTCGCCGGGCTGCCGCCGTCGAGTGGCTAGAAGGTGTCGAGCATGGATCTCGTTTGGCGGTTTGTTGTACAGTTTCTTAAGTAGTTTGATGGCCCCTTTGTAGTCTTGGGCATCGCGGATTGATGAGTATACGGTGTCGCTTACCCTTGCGTGGAGGACCCGCAGTCTATCGGCGTCGTTTTGAATGGCTGTTGAGGCATCGATGTAGTCTTGAAAACACTTTAACCAATGGTCGAAAGTGTTTGACGCTCCCGCCGCACATGGATCTAAAGTAAGCCGATCGGGTTTCAACATTTGCTCCATGGTTTTTTTTTACCAAAATTTTGTTAGTAATAAAATTGATGCACGATTAAATCACTCGGGAGGCTGGATCGTACCCGGGAAATAAAGGCTTTTATTACTAACAAGAATGGAGCATACTATATGCAATACAATCCCAGGCTAAAGGGTCACCAGGCAGTGCAGTGACCTTTATACTCCTCCAGGTAGGCGGAGCCAACTGGAGTGTACCACAGAACAATATCAACAGGTAGAACAGCCCAACCCTAACCCCAACAGTGACAACAGTAACATATCTACAAGTACCCATAGTGCTGACCATCTATGGTTCAGTACTCATAGTGGTAACCAACTATGGTTCACCACAGATGTATCACAACTTGATGTGGCTCGTGTTCTGACCAAGACCACAAGAAACTACAAAGCGTTGTGAACGTAGCCCAGTCCATCACTTAAACCAGCCTCCGATACATTGATTCTGTCTACATTTCCCGCTGCCTCGGAAAAGCAGCCGGCATAATTACGCACTCCGCGGGCCCCGGACATTCTCTCTTCCACCTTCTTCAATCGGGAAAAAGATACAAAAGTCTGAGGACGTGTACCAACTGACTCAAGAACAGCTTCTTCCCTGCTGCTGTCAGACTTTTGAATGGACTTATCTTATATTAAGTTGGTCTTTCTCTACACCCTAGCTAATAGTGTAACACTACACTTTGCACCCAGTTCATTTCTTTTCTATGAACGGTATGCTTTGTCTGAATAGCGTGCAAGAAACAATACTTTTCATTGTACACGAATATATGTGACAATAATAAATCAAATCAAATCACCCCTCACTCTTCTAAACTCTCTGAAAACAAGTCCAGCCTGTCCAATCTGTCAGATGTACGAGGCAAGTTTTTTAGACAGAGGGTGGTGGCTGCCTGGAACTCGCTGCCGGGGGAAGTAGTGGAAGCGGATATGACATTGACCGGGGTGTCTGGACAAATACATGAATAGGATGGGAATAGAGGGATAAGGTCCCCGGAAGAGTACGGAATTTTAGTTCCGGCGGGCAGCATGGTCAGTGCAGGCTTGGAGGGCCGAAGGGCCTGTTCCTGTGCTGTAATTTTCTTTGTTCTTAGTTCATTACTCATCAGACAACCTGCTCATTCCTGGTTTCAATCTAGTAAACCTCCTCCAACTCATTTACATCCTTCCTTCAATAAGGAGACAGTATTCACACAGTATTCAAGCTGTGGTCTCACCAATGCCCTGTATGACTGAAGCATAGTAAGAAGTTTAACAACACCAAGTTAAAGTCCAACAGGTTTATTTGGTAGCAAAAGCCACACTAAGGCTACTGGGGAGAGTTTAAACTAGTATGGTTGGGGGGTGGGAATCAAATTGAAGTGACTGGGAGAGAGGAGGTTAGCTCACAAATACGAGAAAGCTTGCTACCAAATAAACCTGTTGGACTTTAACCTGGTGTTGTTAAACTTCTTACTGTGTTTACCCCAGTCCAACGCCGGCATCTCCACATCATGACTGAAGCATGACATTCTTACTTCTTCAATTCTTCTCTTCATTATGGGAATGAGTGCCTATTTTGAATTTAAAGTAAAGTTTAGTCACAAGTAAGGCTTACATTAACACTGCAATGAAGTTACTGAGAAATTCCCCAAGTCACCACAGTCTGGCGCCTGTTCAGGTCAATGTACCTAATCAGCACGTCTTTCAGAATGTGTGAGGAAACCGGAGCACCCGGAGAAAACCCATGCAGACACGGGGAGAACGTGCAAACTCCACACAGACAGTGACCCAAGCCGAGAATCAAACCTGGGCCCCTGGTGTTGTGAGGCAGTAGTGCTAACCACTGTGCTACCATGCCGACCTATAATTTCCTGTAATTCCGTGGCTGAGGGATTGGAGCAGGGGGCAGGGATTCAGGTTTCTGGATCATTGGGACCTCTTTTGGGGCAGGTGTGACCTGTACAATAAGGACAGGTTGCACTTGAATCCCAGGCAGGGGGACCAATATCCTGGCGGGGAGGTTTGCTAAGGCTCCTGGGGAGAGTTTAAACTAGAATGGTTGGGGGGTGGGAATCAAATTGAAGTGACTGGGAGAGAGGAGGTTAGCTCACAAATAGAGAAAGCTTGCCGACAGTGTGAGAGGGAGAATAGGCAGGTGATAGGGAAGGGGAGCGCTCAGACCGAAGGTTTGAGATGTGTCTATTTTAATGCAAGGAGTGTTGTGAACAAAGTGGATGAGCTTAGAACGTGGATCACTACTTGGAAATATGATGTGGTGGCCATTACAGAATCTTGGATGACTCAGGGACAAGACTGGTTACTCCAAGTGCCGGGTTTCAGATGTTTCAGAAGGGACAGGGAGGGAGGCAAATGAGGTGGGGGAGTGGCACTGTTGATCAGAGATTGTGTCACGGCTGCAGAAAAGATGAACACCATGGAGGGATTGTCTACGGAGTCTCTGTGGGTGGAGGTTATGAACAGGAAGGGGTCAATAACTTTACTGGGTGTTTTCTACAGGCCGCCCAATAGTAAGAGGGATGTTGAGGAGCAGATAGGGAAACAGATCCTGGAAAGGTGTAATAATAACAGAGTTGTCGTGATGGGAGATTTTAATTTCCCAAATGTTGATTGGAATCTCCCTAGAGTAAGGGGTGTAGATGGGGAGGAGTTAGATGTGTTCAGAAGGGTTTCTTGACACAGTATGTAGATAAGCCTACAAGAGGAGAGGCTGTACTTGATTTGGTATTGGGAAATGAACCTGGTCAGATGTCAGATCTCTCAGTGGGAGAGCATTTTGGAGATAGTGATCATAATTCTATCTCCTTTACAATAGCATTGGAGAGAGATAGGATCAGACAAGTTAGAAATGTGTTTAATTGGAGTAAGGGAAATTATGAAGCTACCAGGCAGGAAATTGGAGGCTTAAATTGGAAAGAGGTTTTCTCAAGGAAATGTACGAAGAAATGTGGCAAATTTTCAGGGAATATTTGTCTGGAGTTCTGCATAGCAACGTTCCAATGAGACAGGGAAGTTATGGTAGGTTACAGGAACCGTGGTATACAAAGGTTGTAATGAATCTAGTCAAGAAGAAAAGAAAAGCTTACAAAAGGTTCAGGGAGCTAGGTAATGTTAGAGATCTAGAAGAGTATACAGCTAATAGGAAGGGTCTTAAGAAGGAAATTAGGAGAGCCAGAAGGGGTCATGAGAAGGCCTTGGCAGGCAAGATTAAGGAAAATCCCAAGGCATTCTACAAGGACGTGAAGAGCAAGAGGATAAGACATGAAAGAATACGACCTATCAATTGTGATGGTGGGAAAGTTTGTATGGAACCAGAAGAAATAGCAGAGGTACTTATTGAATACGTTACTTCAGTATTCACTATGGAAAAAGATCTTGGTGGTTGTAGTGCAGACTTGCAGAGGACTGAAAAGCTTGAGCATGTAGATATTAAGAAAGAGGATGTGTTGGAGCTTTTGAAAAGCATCAAGTTCGATAAGTCGCCGGGACCGGATGAGATGTACCCCAGGCCACTGTGGGAGGCGAGGGAGGAGATTGCTGAGGCTCTGGCGATGATCTTTGCATCATCAATGGAGACAGGAGAGGTTCCGGAGGATTGGAAGATTGCGGATATTGTTCCTTTACTCAAGAAAGGGAGTAGAGATAGCCCTGGAAATTATAGACGGTGAGTCTAACCTCAGTGGTTGGTAAGTTGATGGAGAAGATCCTGAGAGGCAGGATTTATGAACAGTTGGAGAGGTATAATATGATTAAGAATAGTCAGCATGGCTTTGTCAAAGGCAGATCATGCCTTACGAGCCTGGTTGAATTTTTTTGAGGATGTGACTAAACACATTGATGAAGGAAGAGCAGTAGATGTAGTATATATGGACTTCAGCAAGGCATTTGATAAGATGCCCCATGCAAGGCTTATTGAGAAAGTGAGGGGGCATGGGATCCAAGGGGACATTGCTTTGTGGATCCAGAACTGGCTTGCCCACAGAAGGCAAAGAGTGGTTATAGATGGGTCATATTCTGCATGGAGATTGGTCACCAGTGGAGTGCCCCAGGGATCTGTTCTGGGACCCTTACTCTTTGTGATTTTTATAAATGACCTGGATGAGGAAGTGGAGGGATGGGTTGGTAAGTTTGCTGATGACACAAAGGTTGGAGGTGTTGTGGATAGTGTAGAGGGATGTCAGAAGTTGCAGCGAGACATTTATAGGATGCAAGACTGGGCGGAGAAGTGGCAGATGGCGTTTAACCCAGATAAGTGTGAGGTGGTTCATTTTGGCAGGTCAAATAGGATGGCGGAATATAATATTAATGGCAGGACTCTTGGCAGTGTGGAAGATCAGAAGGATCTTGGGGTCCGAGTTCATAGGACGCTCAAAGCAGCTGTGCAGGTTGAGGCTGTGGTTAAGAAGGCGTTTGGTGTACTGGCCTTCATCAATCGAGGAATTGAGTTTAGGAGTCGTGAGATAATGTTGCAGCTATATAGGACCCTGGTCAGACCCCACTTGGAGTACTGTGCTCAGTTCTGGTCGCCTCATTACAGGAAGGATGTGGAAGCCATAGAAAGAGTGCAGAGGAGATTTACAAAGATGTTGCCTGGGTTGGGGAGCATGCCTTATGAGGATAGGTTGAGTGAGCTCGGCCTTTTCTCCTTGGAGAGAAGAAGGATGAGGGGTGACCTGATAGAGGTGTATAAGATGTTGAGAGGTATTGATCGAGTGGACAGTCAGAGGCTTTTTCCCAGGGCTGAAATTGTTGCCACAAGAGGACACAGGTTTAAGGTGCCGGGGAGCAGGTACAGAGGAGATGTCAGGGGTAAGTTTTTCACTCAGAGGGTGGTGGGTGCGTGGAATGGGCTGCCAGCAACGGTGGTGGAGGCGGATTCGATAGGGTCTTTTAAGAGACTTTTAGATAAGTACATGGAACTTAGTAAGATAGAGGGTTATAGGTAAGCCTAGTAATCGCTAAGGTAGGGACATGTTCGACACAACTTTGTGGGCTGAAGGGCCTGTATTGCGCTATAGTTTTTCTATGTTTCTATGTTTCTAATGTTGCTGGATCAAAGCAGGTGTATCAAAGAAAGCCCAGAATTCCCAGTGCCCAGAAGTAGTCGGCTGCACGTCGGCATATTAAATATAGAAAGATAGAAACATAGAAGATAGGATAGGGAGGAGCCCATTGGGCCCTTTGAGCCTGCTCCACCATTCATTAATATCATGAAGAAACATCGGAAGAAATGTGGCAAATTTTCAGGGAATATTTGTCTGGAGTTCTGCATAGCAACGTTCCAATGAGACAGGGAAATTATGGTAGGTTACAGGAACCGTGGTATACAAAGGCTGTAATGAATCTAGTCAAGAAGAAAAGAAAAGCTTACAAAAGGTTCAGGGAGCTAGGTAATGTTAGAGATCTAGAAGAGTATACGGCTAATAGGAAGGGTCTTAAGAAGGAAATTAGGAGAGCCAGAAGGGGTCATGAGAAGGTCTTGGCAGGCAGGATTAAGGAAAACCCCAAGGCATTCTACAAGGATGTGAAGAGCTAGAGGATAAGACGTGAAAGAATAGGACCTATCAAGTGTGACGGTGGGAAAGTTTGTATGGAACTGGAAGAAATAGCAGAGGTACTTAATGAATACTTTACTTCAGTATTCACTATGGAAAAGGATCTTGGTGGTTGTAGTGCAGACTTGCAGAGGACTGAAAAGCTTGAGCATGTAGATATTAAGAAAGAGGATGTGTTGGAGCTTTTGAAAAGCATCAAGTTAAATGAGCCGCCGGGACCGGATGAGATGTACCCCAGGCTACTGTGGGAGGCGAAGGAGGAGATTGCTGAGCCTCTGGCGATGATCTTTGCATCATCAATGGAGACAGGAGAGGTTCCGGAGGATTGGAAGATTGTGGATATTGTTCCTTTACTCAAGAAAGGGAGTAGAGATAGCCCTGGAAATTATAGACGGTGAGTCTAACCTCAGTGGTTGGTAAGTTGATGGAGAAGATCCTGAGAGGCAGGATTTATGAACATTTGGAGAGGTATAATATGATCATCCAACAGAATAGCCTAATCCTGCTGTTTCCCTGTAACCTTTGATCCCATTCGCCCCAAGTACTATATCCAGCCGCCTCTTGAATGCATTCAATGTTTTGGCATCAACTACTTCCTGTGGTAATGAATTCCACAGGCTCACCACTCTTTGGGTGAAGAAATGTCTCTTCACCTCTGTCCTAAATGGTCTACCCTGAATCCTCAGACTGTGGCCCCTGGTTCTGGACTCCCCCACCATCGGGAACATCCTCCCTGCATCTATCCTGTCGAGATCTGTTAGAAGTTTATAAGTCTCTATGAGATCCCCCCTCATTTGTCTGAACTCCAGCGAAAACAATCCTAACCTAGTCAATCTCTCCTTATACATTCTGCACTCTTTCGTTTCCTTCTCTATGAACAGTATGCTTTGTCTGTATAGCACGCAAGAAACAATACTTTTCACCATCCCCAGAATCAGCCTGGTAAACCTTTGCTGCACTCCCTTGAGAGCAAGAACATCCTTCCTCAGAAAAGGAGACCAAAACTGCACACAATACTCTAGATATGGCCTCACCAAGGCCCTGTATAGTTGCAACAACACATCCCTGCTCCTGTACTCGAAACCTCTCACAATGAAGGCCAACATGCCACTTGCCTTCTTTACTGCCTGCTGCACCTGCATGCTTCCCTTCAGTGACTGGTGCACAAGGATACCCAGGTCCCGCTGCGCACTCCCCTCTCCCAATTTACAGCCATTCAGTTAGTAATCTGTCTTCTTTTTTTGCTTCCAAAGTGAATAACCTCATACTTATCCAAATTATACAACATCTGCCATTGATTAGCCCACTCATCCAACCTGTCCAGATCATTCAACTCTACCCATACAGACTCCACATTGTCAGAGCCAATATCCTTTCTCACTATTGTGTTAATTTCCTCTTTAACCAGCAGTGCCACCCCACCACCTTTTCCTTTATGCCTGTTCTTCATATTCATGAACTCTCCTTGCTGTGTTGTGACTCTGTTTTGACCTGCCAGTCTCACATATTCTGAATTTTTCACAATTGCAATGGGTTTTGTTTTGATTTGATTTGATTTATTATTGTCACATGAATTAACATACAGTGAAAAGTATTGTTTCTTGCGCGCTATACAGACAAAGCATACCGTTCATAGAGAAGGAAACGAGAGAGTGCAGAATGTAGTGTTACAGTCATAGCTAAGGTGTAGAGAAAGATCAATGTAATGCGAGGTAGATCCATTCAAAAGTCTGACAGCAGCAGGGAAGAAGCTGTTCTTCAGTCGGTTTTGCTGATTTTATCTATTTTTGCCTTCAGAATGGAACAGCCAAAAGATGAGGAGCAGTAGAGGCAGCAGGCCTCAAGACAAGGCAGCCTGAGCAAAGACTCTATCACACGTCAGCAAGGCAGTACGGTAGCACAGTGGTTAGCACTACTGCCTCACAGTGCCAAGGACCTGGGTTCGATTCCCAGTCGTGGATCACTATGTGTGTGGAGTTTGCACATTCTCGTCGTGTCTGTGTGCGTTTCCTCTGGATGGTCTGGTTTCCCCCCACAGTCTGAAAGACATTTCGAAGTCTCACAACACCAGATTCAAGTTCAACAGGTTTATTTGGAATCACGAGCTTTCGGAGCGCTGCTCCTTCATCAGGTGAATGGAGAGTTGGGTTCACAAACACAGCATATATAGAGAGACACAATTGCAAGATAATGGTTGAAATGTGAGTCTTTATAGGTAATCAAGTCTTTACAGGTACAGACAATGCGAGTGGAGAGAGGAATAATCACAGGTTAACTACAATCTGAAAGATGTACTGGTTAGATGCATTGGCTGTGCTAAATTGTCCCTCAGTGTAATAAATAAACTTAAAACGTGATATTGACCCTGACTATCCCTTGTTGCAAACTGAGTGTGGAAAAGATTCGCACACTGCTGCACTTTTATTGAAACTGCGAATCTGAAAACTGAGCAGTCAAGATAACGTTTTCTTGCCTGCTTCTTGTAGTCAGCCTTGTCAGCTATGGCTCGGTGGCAGCGCTCTTGCGTCTGAGTCACAAGGGCATGAGCTCAAGCCCAACTCCAAAACCTTGAGTAGATAACCAAGATTGATGACAATGATCCTATGAACCATTGGAAGGAAAGCAGGAAAGTTTGCCCTGGTGTCCGAGCCCTCCACCCGCATTGGATTATCTGATGACAATCACGTTTGCACGGTGGCACAGAGGTTAGCACTGCTGCCTCACAGCGCCAGGGACCCGGGTTCAATTCCAACCTTGGGTCACTGTCTGTGCGGAGTCTGCACGTTCTCCCCGTGCCTGCGTGGGTTTCTTCCGGGTGCTCCGGTTTCCTCCCACTGTCTGAAAGACGTGCTGGTTAGGTGCACTGGCCATGCTAAATTCTCCCTCAGTGTAACCTGAACAGGTGCCGGAGTGTGGCGACTAGGGGATTTTCACAGTAACTTCATTGCAGTGTTAATGTAAGCCTACTTGTGACACTAATAAATAAACTTCAAAAAAATACTTTATTACTGATTGTGGAACATTGTGTGCACATTGGTTGTCATGTTTCCTACATTATCATGGTCATGATACTTCATTGGCTATGACTCACTTTGGGGTATCCTGAGGTTGTGAAAGGCGCTATATAAATGCATTGTTTCTTTCATTCCTATTCAATTATTTTGTTATTGTTGAGCTGAGTTCAAATCGTGCAAACCTTTTGATAGTTTAAACTTTATTTTGCACTTAGATCAACTTTAAAAACTCTTAAAAATCCCTCATGAACACATTATCTTCAATAGAATCATAGAATCTCCACAGTGCAGAATGAGGCAATTCGGCCCATCGAGTCTGCACCGACCACAATCCCACCCAGGTCCCATCCCCATTATCCCACATATTTACCCTCCTAATCTCCCTGACACTAAGGGGCAATTTAGCATGGCCAATCCACCGAACCCGCACATCTTTCAACTGTGGGAAGAAACCAGAGCACCCGGAGGAAACCCACGCAGACACGGGGAGAACATGCAAACTCCACACAGACAGTGACCCAAGCTGGGAATTAAACCCAGATCCCTGGCGCTGTGAGGCAGCAGTGCTAACCACTGTGCCACCGTGCCACCCCATTTTGAAGAACTTTAATGAGGTTTGAAGCTTCTGTGATAAACTTTAACAAACTTTCGGAAACATCCAAGGGTTTCAGAACACTGCGATAAGCTGTAACCCTCCTACCCATCTTCCCTCAGAGGCCAGCGACTGAGGCCACAACATCCTCCAACTCCTCCCAGTCTCCTGAGTCCCCCAAACTGCTGTGCTGAGCCGATGAGCCCCCGTGTCCTATGGCCACGTGTCCCAGGGATTGGGAGATCGTTGGAGGGTGGGGATGGAATGGGAGAGCCTGAAGTCTTCATGCTGGCGACAGTCTGGAATGCCCTGCCTGGGAGGGTGGTGGCGGCGGGTTGTTTCACATCCTTTAAAAAGTACCTGGATGAGCACTTGGCACGTCATAACATTCAGGGCTATGGGCCAAGTGCTGGTAAGTGGGATTGGGTAGGTAAATTAGGTGTTTCTCACTTGTTGGTGCGTCAGTGCAGACATGATGGGCCGAAGGGCCTCTTCTGCACTGTGTGATTCTATGATTCTATAACTTTGAGTACAGTTAGATTAAATCAACCCTGTTCACCCCTCCTAATGCCTTTCAAATGTATGTTTTGGCTAAAGGACAGGTTTGGCAAATAAACAGTAATCAAAACATGGAGAGCATCAAGGCTGACATTTTAGTAGCACTATGGGAGTGCTACTCTGTTAGGAGTGCTGTTTTTCAGATGAAATGTTAAACCAAGACCTGGTCTAACCTATAAGGCGGATGTAAATGATCCCATAGCCCTATTGGATAAGGAAGAGCTGAGGAGTTCTCCCAGTGTCCAAGTCAATAATTATCACTCAAGCAATGCTTAAAACCATCTGGTCATTATCATGTTAATGGGATCTTGCTATGCACAAACAGACTGCTGCAAATTCTGCTTTACAACACTTCCATGCTACCTTGCTGGATGTAAAATGCTTCGGGAAATCTCTTCTGGCATACACCCACGATAAATCTTCTGGGTGCATAACGAGAGAGGGCAAGGGCCAAATATTGGGCCAGAATGTATCCCTCCTGCCAGCTTCTGCTGTGCCCTGTTTCATACATCCTGAAACCAGATGGTGAAATAGGAAACTGGGCTTTTACTTAACACCTGATTTATTTGCAGAAAGCAACATTACATATGTCTGCCTCCTCTCTTGCCAACACGAAGCGTTCCAGGAGTCTCTCTTTGTATGTGCTCAAGGTACTTTATCATCAATGCCCTTCACCTGTATGTCCTTAAATCTGAATGCAATCAATACACCGTGATGATGCTGTGAAAATTCCAGTCTTTTTTTTAAATCAAAGCGTTATAACACAAACTATTGTTCAAACCAAATGAAGAAAAGAGGAAGAGAAAGAAATGATTTCCCATAATTCTGTAGGTCTCTTCATAATACAAGTCTGCCCTCTATTAGGGTCTCCAATCATCTCATTCTGCAAGCGCTCCTTTTTTTAAAGCAATCTGACATGGGCGGCACGGTAGCACAGTGGTTAGCACTGCTGCTTCACAGCTCCAGGGTCCTGGGTTCGATTCCCGGCTCGGGTCACTGTCTGTGTGGAGTTTGCACATTCTCCTCGTGTCTGCGTGGGTTTCCTCCGGGTGCTCCGGTTTCCTCCCATAGTCCAAAGATGTGCGGGTTAGGTTGATTGGCCAGGTTAAAAATTGCCCCTTAGATTTCTAAGATGTGTAGATTAGTGGGTAAATATGTGGGGGTAGGGCTTGGGTGGGGTTGTGGTCGGTGCAGACTCGATGGGCCGAATGGCCTCCTTCTGCACTGTAGGGTTTCTATGATTTGATGACTTGCGTTGACCCATTTTATCTTGGAGCTTTCTTTCCTTTCCAGCATCTCTTTTACACTAATGAGGTCAATCCTTAACTTATTTTTTGGTCGCACTTTTTGTCATGATGGCCTAGTGGTAGTATCGCTGGATTATTAATCCCAGAATGTAACTAATTTTTTGGGGAACTGACTTCGAATCCTGCCGCGGCAGATGGTGGAATTTTAATCCAATAGAAATACCTGGAATTAAGAATCTACTGATGACCATGAAATCATTGTCGATTGTCGGAAAAAACCCATCTGCTTCACTAATGTCCTTTAGGGAAGGAAATCTGCCGTCCTTACCTGGTCTGGCCTACATGTGACTCCAGAGCCACAGCAATGTGGTTGACTCTCAACTGCCCTCTGAAATGGTCTAGCAAGCCACTCAGTTCAAGGGCGACTAGGGATGGGCAATAAATGCTGGCCAGCCAGCGACGCCCTTGTCCCACGAATGAATAAAAAGAGTGTTATCCCACAGTGAATGATTATCCATATAACATTCAATAGGCAAACTATTCTCAGAACGCCCCTTGTACAGAATGTCCCCTAAAATATTAAATAAGTAAAGTCCCATATCTATGGATTCGACAAGATCCAGCGTTTCCACAGCTCAAGTACTTTTAACCACCCTTTTTATTTTCTTAACATCCCAGGGACAACATTTTTCATTTTCGCACATCAAGAATATTATAAAACCAGCTGCACTCAAATAACCTTCTGGAAGGTTGACATGAGAAGCATCGGTAAAAAGGATTAATTTCAGGTCCCTCAAGTTCGGATTTTTAAGTCCGAATTTCTCCGTATTTAATCTTTTAAATGTTTTATTTGTCATGCCTAACAAATTTGATTGAATTTTTTGAGGAGGTGACCAGGTGTGTAGATGAGGGGAGTGCAGTTGATGTAGTTTATATGGATATCCGCAAAGCCTTTGACAAGGCCCCACATGGGAGACTTATAAAGAAGGTAAATTCACATGGGATACAGGGTAATTTGATAAAGTGGATTCAAAATTGGCCCAGTTGTAGGAGACAGAGGGTGATGACAGAAGGCTGTTTTAGTGACTTGAAGCCAAGGCTTGAGTTGTTTTCGTTGGAGCAGGGAAGGCTGAGGGGGCGACCTGATCGAGGTGTACAAGATTATGAGGGGCATTGGCAAGGTGGACAGGGAGCAGCTGTCCCCCTTAGTTGAAGGGTCAATCACGAGGGGACACAAGTTCAAGGTGAGGGGCAGAAGGAAAAACTTTACCCAGAGGGTGGTGATGGGTTGGAATGCGCTGCCTGGGAGGGTGATAGAGATGGGTGGCCTTACATCCTTTAAAAAGTATCTGGATGAGCACTTGGCACATCATAACATTGAGGGCTATGGGCCAAGTACTGGTAAATGGGATTAGGTGGGAGTTCAGGTGTTTCTCATGTGTTGGTGCAGACTCGATGGGCTGAAGGGCCTCTTTTGCACTGTGGTGATTCTGTGATCCTGTCCTTACAAGACCCTTAATGGTAACTTGTTTCATCAAAGTGCTTAGTTCCAATACATTAAGACTGGCAGCTGCTCTTGCCTTGATACTGTAAGTACTCAGCTGTTCTGGCAGCATCTGTGGAAAAAGGAAGAGAGTTAATGCTTCAAGTTGAATACGACTCTACTTCAGAATTGAAGGAGAGTAGGAATGCGATGGATCTTATGCCATACATCAACTATACTCGGATCTATATTGTCATTCCATCACTATTGCTGGAACTCCTTCCCTAACAGCACTCAGGGTGTACCTACACCACATGAGCTACAGGGATTCAAGAAGGCAGCTCACCACCACCTTCTCAAGGGTATTTAGGGATGGACAATAAATGCCGGCCCAGCCAGAACCCTGAAAAAAAACCAACAAACAGAATCAAATTAGGGGACAGATTTCATGGTCTGAAATTCCTGAATTCTGTGTTGGATCCAGAAGGCTATGAAATGCCTTCTCAACTGCTCCCCAAGCTTGTGCTAAGCTTCATAGAGTCATAGAATCCCCACGGTGCAGAAGGAGGCCATTTGGCCCATCGAGCCTGTACCAACAACAATCTCACCCAGGCCCTATCCCCGTCACCTGATGTATTTACCCTGCTAATCCCTCTGATACTAAGGGGTAATTTAGCATGACCAATCAACCTAACCTGCACATTTTTGGAGTGTGTGAGGAAACCGGAGCACCCGGTGGAAACCCATGCAGACACAGGGAGAACGTACAGACTCCATACAGACAGTGACAAAGTCCGCAATCGAACCTGGGTCCCTGGCACTGTGAGGCAGCAGTGCTAACCGCTGTGCCACCCTGCCACCCCCGGAACATTGAAGCAAGTTGAGGACTGAAATGTGGGGTCCTCCTCCTCTTTCTCCACCCCTTCCTCCTCTTCTTCCTCGTCCTCTTCCTCCCCCTCCTGCTGGGCAGCCTCCTCCTCAGCAACGCCCAGTTGGGCGGCCTCCATGTCCTCCTCCTCCAAAAGGTCTCCCCGCTGCTGCGCCTGGTTGTGTCGGGCACAGCTCACCACCACAATGCGGTACAATATGAGGGGGCTATATTGGAGAGCCCTGCCAGAGCGGTCCAGGCACCTGAACCACATTTTGAGGAGCCCTGTGCTCCAGTATCGTACGGGCGGCAACGTGGGCCTCATTATATCGGGTCTCCGCCTCAGTCTCAGGCCTCCACACAGGCGTCATCAGCCATGTAACCCACAAGCCATCCCTGCACCCTGCGCTCCTCCTCAAAGACCTGCAGGACATCAGACTCCTCAATATGAAGCTGTCGTGCACACTGCTGGGGTGTCTGGCCCAGACGTGCATGATGTTCAGCTGATTGTCACACACCAATTGCATATTCGTTGAGTGGAATTCCTTTCTGTTGAATCTTCCTGGATTCTTCACTGGGGCGTTGAGGGCATCGTGGGTGCAGTTTACAGCCCCCTGCATGTTTCAAATCCCCATGATGGCAGTGAATCCTGCAGCCCAGGCTTCCTGCTGGGCCTGGCCCAGGTCAAATTTAATATACTCGCCAGCCCGGGCATACAGGACATCTGTGACCTCCTTCACACACTTGTGGACGGAGAGTTGGGAAATGCCACAAAGGTCTCCACTGGCGATCTGGAAGGACCCGGTGGTGAAAAGTTTAAGGTGGCCGTCAGTTTCCCAGCCACCAGGAGTGGGTGCGCCAGCAACACACACTCCCCATACACTACCCCCCCCCCCCCCCACACCCCCAGCAACACACACTCCCCATACACCCTCCCACCCACACCCCCAGCAACACACACTCCCCATACCACCCTCACACCCCCAGCAACACACACTCCCCCAGCAACACACACTCCCCATACCCCCCACACACCCCCAGCAACACACACTCCCCATACCACCCCCACTTCCCCCCACACCCTCAGCAACACACACTCCCCACACCTCCCCCCCACACAACCCCAGCAACACACACTTCCCACACCCCCCCCCCACACACCCCCAGCAACACACACTCCCCACACCCCCCCCCACACCCCCCCAGCAACACACACTTCCCACACCACCCCCCCACACACCCCCAGCAACACACACACCCCACACCCCCCCCACACACCCCAGCAACACACACTCCCCACATCCCCCCCCACACACCCCAGCAACACACACTCCCCATACCCCCCACACACCCCAGCAACACACACTCCCCATACCCCCCACACACCCCCAGTAACACACACTCCCCATAGCCCCCACACACCCCCAGCAACACACACTCCCCATAACCCCCCACACACCCCCAGCAACACACACTCCCCATACCCCCCCACACATCCCCAGCCACACACACTCCCCATAGCCCCCACACACCCCCAGCAACACACACTCCCCATAACCCCCCACACACCCCCAGCAACACACACTCCCCATACCCCCCACACATCCCCAGTAACACACACTCCCCATACCCCCCCACACATCCCCAGCCACACACACTCCCCATACCCCCCCACACACCCCCAGCAACACACACTCCCCATACCCCCACACACCCCCAGCAACACACACTCCCCATACCCCCCACACATCCCCAGCAACACACACTCCCCATACCCCCCACACATCCCCAGCAACACACACTCCCCATACCCCCCACACATCCCCAGCAACACACACTCCCCATACCCCCCCACACATCCCCAGTAACACACACTCCCCATACCCCCCCACACATCCCCAGCCACACACACTCCCCATACCCCCCACACGCCCCCAGCAACACACACTCCCCATAGCCCCCACACACCCCCAGCAACACACACTCCCCATAGCCCCCACACACCCCCAGCAACACACACTCCCCATACCCTCCCACACATCCCCAGCCACACACACTCCCCATACCCCCCCACACATCCCCAGCAACACACACTCCCCATACACCCCCACACGCCCCCAGCAACACACACTCCCCATACCCACCACACACCCCCAGCAACACACACTCCCCATACCCCCCACACATCCCCAGCAACACACACTCCCCATACCCCCCCACACGCCCCCAGCAACACACACTCCCCATACCCCCCACACACCCCCAGCAACACACACTCCCCATACCCCCACACACCCCCAGCAACACACACTCCCCATACCACCCACACATCCCCAGCAACACACACTCCCCATACCACCCCCACTTCCCCCCACACCCTCAGCAACACACACTCCCCACACCCCCCCCCACACCCCCCCAGCAACACACACTTCCCACACCCCCCCCCCACACACCCCCAGCAACACACACACCCCACACCCCCCCCACACACCCCAGCAACACACACTCCCCACATCCCCCCCCACACACCCCAGCAACACACACTCCCCATACCCCCCACACACCCCAGCAACACACACTCCCCATACCCCCCACACATCCCCAGCCACACACACTCCCCATAGCCCCCACACACCCCCAGCAACACACACTCCCCATACCCCCCACACACCCCCAGCAACACACACTCCCCATACCCCCCCACACACCCCCAGCAACACACACTCCCCATACCCCCCACACACCCCCAGCAACACACACTCCCCATACCCCCCACACATCCCCAGCAACACACACTCCCCATACACCCCCACACGCCCCCAGCAACACACACTCCCCATACCCACCACACACCCCCAGCAACACACACTCCCCATACCCCCCACACATCCCCAGCAACACATACTCCCCATACCCCCCCACACGCCCCCAGCAACACACACTCCCCATACCCCCCACACACCCCCAGCAACACACACTTCCCATACCCCCACACACCCCCAGCAACACACACTCCCCATACCACCCACACATCCCCAGCAACACACACTCCCCATACCCCCCCACACGCCCCCAGCAACACACACTCCCCATACCCCCCACACACCCCCAGCAACACACACTCCCCATACCCCCACACACCTTCAGCACCACACACTCCCCATACCCCCCACACACCCCCGGGGAGACACACTCCCCATACCCCCACACACCCACCAGCAATACACACTCCCCATACCCCCACACACCTCCCCGCAAAACACACAACCCATACCCCCTCACACCCCCCCCAGCAACACACACTCCCCATAACCCCCCACACCCCCCCAGCAACACACACTCCCCATACCCCCCCACACACCCCCAGCAACACACACTCCCCATACCCCCACACACCCCCAGCAACACACACTCCCCATACCCTCCCACACGGCCCCAGCAACACACACTCCCCATACCACCCCACACGCCCCCAGCAACACACACTCCCCATAACCCCCCATACCCCCCCAGCAACACACACTCCCCATACCTCCCCACAGACCCCCAGCAACACACACTCCCCATACCCCCCACACACCCCCAGCAACACACACTCCCCATACCCTCCCACACACCCCCAGCAACACACACTCCCCATACCCCCCACACACCCCCAGCAACACACACTCCCCATACCCTCCCACACACCCCCAGTAACACACGCTCCCCATACCCCCCACACACCCCCAGCAACACACACTCCTATACCCCCCCCACAGACTCCCAGCAACACACACTCCCCATACCCCCCAACACAGACCCCCAGCAACACACACTCCCCATACCCCCCACACCCCCCCAGTAACACACACTCCCCATACCCTCCCACAGACCCCCAGCAACACACACTCCCCATACCCTCCCACACACCCCAAGCAACTCTCACTCCCCATACCCCCCCACACACCCCCAGCAACACACACTCCCCATACCCCCCCCCACACACCCCCAGTAACACACACTCCCCATACCCCCCCACACACCCCCCGCAACACACATGCCCCATATCCCCCCACACACCCCCAGCAACACACACTCCCCATACCCTCCCACACACCCCCAGTAACACACACTCCCCATACCCCCCCACACACCCCCCGCAACACACATGCCCCATATCCCCCCACACTGCAGCAACACACACTCCCCATACCCGCACACACCCCCAGCAACACACACTCCCCATACCCTCCCACACACCCCCAGCAACACACACTCCCCATACCCCCCTCACACACCCCCAGTAACACACACTCCCCATACCCCCCCAAACACCCCCCGCAACACACATGCCCCATATCCCCCCACACTGCAGCAACGCACACTCCCCATACCCGCACACATCCCCAGCAACACACACTCCCCATACCCCCCCACACACCCCCAGCAACACACACTCCCCATACCCCCCCACACACCCCCAGCAACACACACTCCCCATACCCCCCACACACCCCCAGCAACACACACTCCCCATACCCCCCACACGGCCCCAGCAACACACACCACCCATACCCTCCCACACGCCCCCAGCAACACACACTCCCCATACCCCCCACACGCCCCCAGCAACACACACTCCCCATACCCTCCCACACACCCCCAGCAACACACACTCCCCATACCCCCCCACACGCCCCCAGCAACACACACTCCCCATACCCCCCCACACCCCCCCAGCAACACACACTCCCCATACCCCCCACACACCCCCAGCAACACACACTCCCCATACCCCCCCCCACACCCCCAGCAACACACACTCCCCATACCCCCCCACACATCGCCAGCAACACACACTCCCCATACCACCCCACACACCCCCAGCAACACACACTCCCCATACCCCCCACACACCCCCAGCAACACACACTCCCCATACCCCCCCACACACCCCCAGCAACACACACTCCCCATACCCCCCACACACCCCCGGGGACACACACAACCCATACCCCCTCACACCCCCCCAGCAACACACACTCCCCATAACCCCCCACACCCCCCCAGCAGCACACGCTCCACATACCCCCCACACACCCCCAGCAACACACACTCCCCATACCCCCCCCCCCACACCCCAAGCAACACACACTCCCCACACCCCGCTACACAACCCCAGCAACACACACTCCCCATACCCCCCCACACACCCCAAGCAACACTCACTCCCCATACCCCCCCACACACCCCCAGCAACACACACTCCCCACACCCCCCCCACCACAGACCCCCAGCAACACACACTCCCCATACCCCCCCAAACAACCCCAGCAACACTCACTCCCCATACCCCCCTACACAACCCCAGCCACACACACTCCCCAAACCCCGCCACCACAGGCCCCCAGCAACACACACACCCCATACCCTCCCACACACCCCCAGCAACACACACTCCCCATACCCTCCCACACACCCCAAGCAACACTCACTCCCCATACCCCCCCACACACCCCCAGCAACACACACTCCCCACACCCCGCTACACAACCCCAGCAACACACACTCCCCATACCCCCCCACACACCCCAAGCAACACTCACTCCCCATACCCCCCCACACACCCCCAGCAACACACACTCCCCACACCCCCCCCACCACAGACCCCCAGCAACACACACTCCCCATACCCCCCCAAACAACCCCAGCAACACTCACTCCCCATACCCCCCTACACAACCCCAGCCACACACACTCCCCAAACCCCGCCACCACAGGCCCCCAGCAACACACACTCCCCATACCCTCCCACACACCCCCAGCAACACACACTCCCCATACCCTCCCACACACCCCCAGCAACACACACTCCCCATACCCTCCCACACACCCCCAGCAACACACACTCCCCATACCCTCCCACCCACCCCCAGCAACACACACTCCCCATACCCTCCCACACACCCCCAGTAACACACACTCTCCATACCCCCCACACACCCCCAGCAACACACACTCCCCATACCCTCCCACACACCCCCAGCAACACACACACCCCATACCCTCCACACACTCCCAGCAACACACACTCCCCATACCCCCCCACACCCCCAGCAACACACACTCCCCATACCCTCCCACACACCCCCAGCAACACCCACTCTCCATACCCCCGCACACACCCCCAGCAACACACTCCCCATACCCCCCAACACACACCCCCAGCAACACACACTCCTATACCCCCCCCCCCACAGACTCCCAGCAACACACACTCCCCATACCCCCCAACACAGACCCCCAGCAACACACACTCCCCATACCCCCCACACACCCCCAGTAACCCACACTCCCCATACCCTCCCACACACCCCCAGCAACACACACTCCCCATACCCTCCCACACACCCCCAGCAACACACACTCCCCATACCCCCCCTCACACACCCCCAGTAACACACACTCCCCATACCCCCCCACACACCCCCCGCAACACACATGCCCCATATCCCCCCACACTGCAGCAACACACACTCCCCATACCCGCACACACCCCCAGCAACACACTCCCCATACCCCCCAACACAGACCCCCAGCAACACACAGTCCCCATACCCCCCACACATCCCCAGTAACACACACTCCCCATACCCTCCCACACACCCCCAGCAACACACAGTCCCCATACCCCCGCCACACCCCCAGCAACACACACTCTCCATACCCCCT
Organism: Mustelus asterias; assembly: GCF_964213995.1. Classification (NCBI taxonomy): domain Eukaryota; kingdom Metazoa; phylum Chordata; class Chondrichthyes; order Carcharhiniformes; family Triakidae; genus Mustelus; species Mustelus asterias. Next base: position 174,621,627 of record NC_135801.1, on the reverse strand, counting down.
CCCACTCACAAACACATCCCCAGGACCCATGCAGTAGTGGCCCCGGACAGTGCTGCTTCACAAGTCCTGAGTCCATCCCCCACCTGCAACATGTTTGCTACTGCCAGCACTAGGACCCAGAGTCAGCGCCAGGACCCGGGATCAGTGCTCTGAGCCAGGTCCGTGTGAGAGTCCGAAGTCGGACCCCTTGAACAACAACCCCCCCCACCCCCCCCCCCCCCCCCCCCACCCCCACACACTCACAAACCCCTGACCTGAAACGCAATTTGGCTGCCACGAAACAACCCCCTCTGAGCAGCACGGAGCAGTTTGAACGCAGAGACTTATTTCCTCGCTCACCCTCACTGCTCAAGCGCCTGAATGTGACTTTTATACTTGAGGTGTTTTGCTGACCGATCGAGCTGCAGAGAATGAAATGGTTAAGGGAGGTGAACTGGGACGATTGGGAGTGAAGCTTGCTAATGACATTGTGATAATGCAAGTAAATGCAAATTGATGTTTTGCGCGTTCTGGGTGGGCTCCTGATCGTACCCAACTTATTTTCTCTGGCCCCACCCCCTTGGCACTGCCCTGTGCACGGTGGGCCGTGCCAAGATGGTCCCTTGGGCATTGCTACTTTGTTCCTTGGGCAGTGCTGGGGGCGAGACAATGCCCCAGGGGCACCCCACTCTTACCCCAACTTCCTGGGGGCCTCCATGGCCCCCATTCTCTCCAGTGGGGTCAGGCTGCCAACTCCCTGTAAGTGGGGAGCTATAGTAAACCCCGCTGGAGTGAAACTTTAGGAAGCATCTGGATCAGCACTTAAATTGCCAAGCTGGCTATGGTTCAAGTGCTTGTAAATAAGGTTAGTATGGATTGGTATTTGATGGTCGGTGTAGACATGGTGGGCCGAAGGGCCTGTTTCAGTCCTGTATCACTCGATGACTCGATGAAACGAGAAAGATTGGCTCCAGAAGATGGAAGGAGGAAGACCAATGAAGTTTAATGGTTCTGTTTTTGCAATGTGCCAGATGTTAAGCTCACAGCAACTCCTTGCATTTATCTAGCTGAAACACCTTTAGCTTAATAAAATATTGCAAGATGCTTCACAGGAGCTAGAAAGTGCATTCCTTGGATTCAACTTCAATGGTTTTTCTTGTCACTGTTTCACTGTGATCCGTACTGCAAGATACTTGCCTTTAAAGAACATTTTGCCTTTACTTATCACCTTTCACTCCCTTGGCTTACCCAAAAGGGCTTCATGGCTAATTCTTATTCAAGTAGCGTCCTTGATTATTTGCAGGCTGCCTGGCCACAGCATGGTTTTATATGGGTGAGGACAAAGAACAAAGAACAATACAGCACAGGAACAGGCCCTTCGGCCCTCCAAGCCCGTGCCGCTCCCTGGTCCAAACTAGACCATTCTTTTGTATCCCTCCATTCCCACTCCATTCATATGGCTGTCTAGATAAATCTTAAACGTTCCCAGTGTGTCCGCCTCCACCACCTTGCCCGGCAACCCATTCCAGGCCCCCACGACCCTCTGTGTAAAATATGTCCTTCTGATATCTGTGTTAAACCTCCCCCCCTTCACCTTGAACCTATGACCCTTCGTGAACGTCACCACCGACCTGGGGAAAAGCTTCCCACCGTTCACCCTATCTATGGCTTTCATAATTTTAGACACCTCTATTAAGTCTCCCCTCATCCTCCGTCTTTCCAGGGAGAACAACCCCAGTTTACCCAATCTCTCCTCATAACTAAGCCCCTCCATACCAGGCAACATCCTGGTAAACCTCCTCTGTACTCTCTCCAAAGCCTCCACGTCCTTCTGGTAGTGTGGCGACCAGAACTGGACGCAGTATTCCAAATGCGGCCGAACCAACGTTCTATACATCTGCAACATCAGACCCCAACTTTTATACTCTATGCCCCATCCTATAAAGGCAAGCATGCCATATGCCTTCTTCACCACCTTCTCCACCTGTGACGTCACTTTCAAGGATCTGTGGACTTGCACACCCAGGTCCCTCTGCGTATCTACACCCTTTATGGTTCTGCCATTTATCGTATAGCTCCTCCCTACATTATTTCTACCAAAATGCATCACTTCACATTTATCAGGATTGAACTCCATCTGCCATTTCTTTGCCCAAATTTCCAGCTTATCTATATCCTTCTGTAGCTTCTGACAATGCTCCTCACTATCTGCAAGTCCTGCCAATTTTGTGTTGTCCGCAAACTTACTGATCACCTCAGTTACACCTTCTTCCAGATCATTTATATAAATCACAAACAGCAGAGGTCCCAATACAGAGCCCTGCAGAACACCACGAGTCACAGGCCTCCAGCCGGAAAAAGACCCTTCCACTACCACCCTCTGTCTTCTGTGACCAAGCCAGTTCTCCACCCATCTAGCCATCTCCCCCTTTATCCCATGAGATCCAACCTTTTTCACCAGCCTACCATGAGGGACTTTGTCAAACGCTTTACTAAAGTCCATATAGATGACATCCACGGCCTTTCCCTCGTCAACCATTTTGGTCACTTCTTCAAAAAACTCCACCAGGTTAGTGAGGCATGACCTCCCTCTCACAAAACCATGCTGACTATCGTTAATGAGTTTATTCCTTTCTAAATGTGCATACATCCTATCTCTAAGAATCTTCTCCAACAACTTCCCCACCACGGACGTCAAGCTCACCTGCCTATAATTACCTGGGTTATCCTTCCTACCCTTCTTAAATAACGGGACCACATTAGCTATCCTCCAATCCTCCGGGACCTCACCTGCGTCCAGTGACGAGACAAAGATTTGCGTCAGAGGCCCAGCGATTTCATCTCTCGTCTCCCTGAGCAGCCTTGGATAGATTCCATCAGGCCCTGGGGATTTGTCAGTCTTTATATTCTCTAACAAACCTAACACTTCCTCCTTTGTAATGGAGATTTTCTCCAACGGTTCAACACTCCCCTCCGAGACCCTCCCAGTCAACACATCCCTCTCCTTTGTGAATACCGACGCAAAGTATTAATTTAGGATCTCCCCTACTTCTTTGGGCTCCAAGCATAATTCCCCACTTTTGTCCCTGAGAGGTCCGATTTTTTCCCTGACAACCCTTTTGTTCCTAACGTATGAATAAAATGCCTTGGGATTCTCCTTGATCCTGTCTGCCAAGAACATTTCGTGACCCCTTTTTGCTCTTCTAATTCCCCGTTTGAGTTCTTTCCTACTTTCTTTGTACTCCTCCAGAGCTCCCTCCGTTTTTAGCTGCCTGGACCTAACATACGCCTCTCTTTTCCTTTTGACCAGTCCCTCAATTTCCCTGGTTATCCACGGTTCTCGAATCCTACCCTTCCTATCCTTCTTTTTTACAGGCACATGCCTGTCCTGTAGCCCTAACAACTGTTCCTTAAAAGACTCCCACATGCCAGATGTGGATTTACCCTCAAACAGCCTCTCCCAATCAAGAGCTGCCAATTTCTGCCTAATCCCACTAAAGTTAGCCTTCCCCCAAGGACAAGGAGGTAGGCCCTGACCCAGAAGGGAATCATAGAATCCTACAGTGCAGAAGGAGACCATTTGGCCCATTGAATCAGCACCGACCACAATCCCACCCAGGCCCTATCCCCATGCATTTACCCTAGCTAGTCCCCTTGACACGAAGGGGCAATTTAGCATGGCCAATCCACCTAACCCGCACATCTTCGGAGTGTGGGAGGAAATCGGAGCACCCGGAGGAAACCCATGCAGACACGGGGAGAATGTGCAGACTTCACACAGGCAGTGATCCAAGCTGGGAATTGAACCCAGGTCCCTGGCGCTGCAGTGCTAACCTAACCACTGTGCCAGCGTGCCGCACCCATGAATGAGAACCTCTCGCTGTTGACATTATTCTGGACCACACACTAGCCACCTAGTCGACTGAGTTAGCCGGCTCACTTGCAGCCCATTGTTGCAACCGATTTTAAATTGGTATCGCTACTGGGTTTTTTCTACTGCAAATTATTTCAGCGCTTTCAAACTTTTCAAGGTGAATACTGACACCCTGAATAGGGTATCCAATTTCTGTGGGACATTTAAGAAAATGATTCATGAAAATGTGATATAGTACCAAGTGAACAGATACAGAAAATATCTGGAAACATATCAAATACAGAAATGTCAAAGCACACAGCGTCTGTCCCCAAATAGACAAAGACACCTCCTCCATGATCATCCTCAACACCGGTGCCCCACAAGGCTGTGTTCTCAGCTCCTTACTGTATTCCTTATACATCTATGACTGTTTGGCCAAATTCCCCTCCAATTTGATTTTCATGTTTGCTGACGACACCACCATAGTGGATCGGATTTCAAACAATGACGAGATCGAGTACAGGAATGAGATAGCGAATCTGGTGAACTGGTGCAACGACAATAATCTCTCCCTCAGTAGCAACAAAAGGAAGGAAATAGATATTGAATAGTGTAGTGGAGGTCATGGCTCCGACTACATGCCCTCCCCCTTCCATCTTCTGGAGCCAATCTTTCTCGTTTTATAGAGTCATCTATGAAATGAGAAAGATTACATCAACAGGGATGAAGTGGAAATCGTTGAAAGCTTCAAGTTTCTCGGTCTGCAGATCACCAACAACCTGTCCTGGTCCCTCCACACTAATAGTTAAGAAAGCCCACCAACGCCTCTACTTTCTCAGGAGGCTAAGGAAATTCAGCATATCCACTATGATTCTCACCAATTTTTACAAATGCACCATAGAAAGCATCCTCTCCGGATGTATCACAGCTTGGTATGGCTCCTGCTCTGACCAAGATCGCAAAAATTTACAAAGGGCTGTGAATGAAGCCCAGTCAATCACACAAAACAGCCTCCCATCCATTGACTCCGTCTACACTTCCCACTGCCTCGGAAAAGCAGCCAGCATAATCAAGGACCCCACGCACCCCGGACATTCTCTCTTCTACCTTCTTCCATCGGGAGAAAGATACACAAGCCTAAGATCACGTACCAACTGACTCAAGAACAGCTTCTTCCCTGCTGCCATCAGACTTTTGAATGGACCTACCTTATATTAAGTTGATCTTTCTCTACACCCTAGCTATGACTGTAACAGTACATTCTGCACTCTCTCATTTCCTTCTCCCCTATGTACTCTGAACGATTTGCTTTTTCTGTATAGCGCGCAAGAAACAATACTTTTCACTGTATCCCAATACCTGTGACAATAATAAATCAAATCAAAAGGGAAAGATAGTAATCTCTCAGAATAGTTAAGATCCTCTTATGCAAACTCCTGTGTCCACAGATCTCTGACTATTTATTTTATTTATTGTTAGTCACAAGTGGGCTTACATTAACACTGCAATGAAGTTACTGTGAAATTCCCCTAGCTGCCACACTCCGGTGCCTGTTTGGGTACACTGAGGGAGAATTTAGCATGGCCAATGCACCTAACTAGCACCAAAACATATTCCAGCCCTTACTGCCGGCAGGGGTCTTGTGCTCCCAACGAAGGTGACCCCCCCCCCCGCCTATATTGGGTTCCCCGGCGGTGGGATGGGCAAGCCACGCAAAATGGCGTAGACATCGGCAGGGCTGGGGGACCCCGCTGGCGACCAATGTCAGGCTGCCACTGCCACGGGAAGACTCTCCAAAACCAAGATGAACCGAGTGTACCGTGCGAATGAAGTGGAGACTTTTACAGATCGCCATGTTTGTAACTGAAGAATACACTGCAGAACAACACGGTGCCTATCTTAAATCAGCTTGGAGCACCCCCTACTGGCTGACCGGTGTGTGGTCAAGAATCCTGCAACCTTCCCTCAGAAGGACAGTCCTTGAGGGCCTGCAGTGTTGCAGTGAGCTGCAGCAGCAGCAAGCAACGCCAAGTTTTATTTCATCTTTTCGAACTCGTTAACCAAAAACACCATTTTAAAAAAAAACTAGATCTAAAATTGTTAAACATGCCTCCAAGTGAATGCACCAGTTTAAATCTGGAGCCTTAATATGTGAGAGAATTAGATTTGAGAACAGCCTGAAAATTAAAAATATTGCATTATTAGTCTTAGAAGAATGAGCTATTTTTGAATGAATTGCAAGATAATAGTCGGTAGATTATTAAAATGCTGAGGGTCTGGTCGCCCCCATATGTTTTGTTCCATGATTATTCTGCCACCTAGTGACTAATCCTAGCATGACGACATTGGGACATCATCAGATTCTCTGTGAAATGATGCCTGTTATCACAATGGGGATATGGCTGGAACACGGACAGATGTTATATGGAACTGATAAAGTGATGCTCACCATGACCGTAGAATGGCCAAAATGAGGAAAGGTTTCCCATATTCCCTCAACTTTGCTCATGTTTTGATCTGCTCTTTCTTGGGGGTAGTGGGGCCAGCAACGGGGACTAGTTCCCTCCACCTCTCTGGTGACTGCATCAAAGTGAATGAGGATAAAAATGGGTTGAAAACCAATTTGCAATATTAACCCTTTAAGTGACAGTATTACGTGGGGTGGCACAGTGGTTAGCACCACTGCCTCACAACGCCAGGGCCCTGAGTTCAACTCGTGTCACTGTCTGTGTGGAGTCTGCATGTTCTCCCCGTGTCTGCATGGGTTTCCTCCGGGTGCTCCGGTTTCCTCCCACAGTCTGAAAGACGTGCTGGTTAGGTACATTGGCCATGCTAAATTCTTCCTCAGTGATACCCGAACAGGCGCCGGAGTGTGGCGACTAGGGGATTTTCACAATAATTTCATTGCGGTTTTAATGTAAGCCTACTGATCAATAAACAACTTGAAATGTAATGGGAGTGAGGTGTGACTGTGCAGTAGTGTAACATGGATGATAACAAGTCAACAGCCCATTTGACATCTCTACTGATTTTTATACCCATTTAACTCAATGGAAATGAAAATAGTGACAGATGCGAAACTGTCTCCGGTTCCCTATCACGTGGTTCACAGTATCGCACAAAGTCAAACTCTACCTCAACATCAGTCTTTTAGGCACAACTTACTGGGTATCACTGATAAGACCAGAATTTGTTGTCTTCCCTTAATTGAGAAGGGAATGATTAAACCCGTAAGACTGTGGAGCAGAAGGAGGCTTTTCGACCCAGCGAGTCTGCTCTACCATTCAATGAGATCATGACTGCTTGGCTAATCCTCAACTCCACTTTCCCGTCTTAGCCCCAGAACCCTCAATTCCCTTAGTGATTAAAAATCTGTCTATCTCAGCCTTGAACATACTTGAGGTAACATTTTGAACTGTTGTAGCCTGCTGTAGCAGTTTTGATCCAAGCTTACTCGGACACAGGGCAGTTATGGGATCAAGACATCTACTGCTGGTTGATTGTCAATATGCAGATGTTCCAGCAGTTAGACCTTCACTCTGAACATCCATCTCACTGTTACACTAAAAGCGTCAAGGAATGATGCAAGACAGAAGTTGGCTGTTGGTTCAGTGTTCACCAAGGAGAGGGGCCATGTTTTCTTCAGTGTTCACCAAGGAGAGGGGCCATGTTTTTCAGGAAGAGAAGGTGTTACAGGCTAATAGGCTGGAGGAAATAGATGTTCGGAGGGAGGATGTATTGGCAGTTTTGAATAAACTGAAGGTCGATAAGTCCCCTGGGCCTGATGAAATGTATCCTAGGATTCTTTGGGAGGCGAGGGATGAGATTGCAGAGCCTTTGGCTTTGATCTTTGGGTCCTCGCTGTCCACGGGGATGGTGCCAGAGGACTGGAGAGTGGCAAATGTTGTTCCTCTGTTTAAGAAAGGGAATAGAAATGACCCTGGTAATTATAGACCGGTTAGTCTGACTTTGGTGGTTGGTAAATTGATGGAAAAGGTCCTTAGGGATGGGATTTACGACCATTTAGAAAGATGCGGATTAATCCGGGATAGTCAGCACGGATTTGTGAAGGGCAAATCGTGCCTCACAAATTTGATAGAATTTTTTGAGGAGGTAACTAGGTGTGTTGATGAAGGTAGGGCGGTTGATGTCATATACATGGATTTTAGTAAGGCGTTTGATAAGGTCCCCCATGGTCGGCTTATGATGAAAGTAAGGAGGTGTGGGATAGAGGGAAAGTTGGCTGATTGGATAGGTAACTGGCTATCTGATCGAAGACAGAGGGTGGTGGTGGATGGAAAATTTTCGGACTGGAGGCAGGTTGCTAGCGGAGTGCCGCAGGGATCGGTGCTTGGTCCTCTGCTCTTTGTGATTTTTATTAATGACTTAGAGGAGGGGGCTGAAGGGTGGATCGGTAAATTTGCTGATGACACCAAGATTGGTGGAGTAGTGGATGAGGTGGAGGGCTGTTGTAGGCTGCAAAGAGACATAGATAGGATGCAAAGCTGGGCTGAAAAATGGCAAATGGAGTTTAACCCTGATAAATGTGAGGTGATTCATTTTGGTAGGACTAATTTAAATGTGGATTACAGGGTCAAAGGTAGGGTTCTGAAGACTGTGGAGGAACAGAGAGATCTTGGGGTCCATATCCACAGATCTCTAAAGGTTGCCACTCAAGTGGATAGAGCTGTGAAGAAGGCATATAGTGTGTTAGCTTTTATTAACAGGGGGTTGGAGTTTAAGAGCCGTGGGGTTATGCTGCAACTGTACAGGACCTTGGTGAGACCGCATTTGGAATATTGCGTGCAGTTCTGGTCACCTCACTATAAGAAGGATGTGGAAGCGCTGGAAAGAGTGCAGAGGAGATTTACCAGGATGCTGCCTGGTTTGGAGTGTCGGTCTTATGAGGAAAGGTTGAGGGAGCTGGGGCTGTTCTCTCTGGAGCGGAGGAGATTGAGGGGAGACTTAATAGAGGTTTATAAAATGATGAAGGGGATAGATCGAGTGAACGTTCAAAGACTATTTCCTCGGGTGGATGGAGCTATTACAAGGGGGCATAACTATAGGGTTCATGGTGGGAGATATAGGAAGGATATCAGAGGTAGGTTCTTCACGCAGAGAGTGGTTGGGGTGTGGAATGGACTGCCTGCAGTGATAGTGGAGTCAGACACTTTAGGAACATTTAAGCGGTTATTGGATAGGCACATGGAGCACACCAGGATGGTAGGGAGTGGGATAGCTTGATCTTGGTTTCAGATGAAGGTCGGCACAACATCGTGGGCTGAAGGGCCTGTTCTGTGCTGTAATGTTCTATGTTCTATGTTCATTTTCCCTTCAAAGAATTATCCAATTAATCCCATCCCTTTGTCCTTTCTCCATGGTCATATAAAGGTTTAATTTTCAATAGATCCAATTCCTTTTTGAAAGTTCCATTTGAATCTGCCCCATCATTCTTTCAGGCAGCACATTCCAGATCAAAACAACTTGTTGTGTAAAAATATTTCTCCTCATCTTGCCTTGGCTTCTGCTATCAATTATTTCTAAATTTGATTTATTAGTGTCACAAGTAGGCTTACATTAACACTGCAATGAAGTTACTGTGAAAATCCCTAGTCCAGCGCCTGTTCGGGTACACTGAGGGAGAATTTAGCATGGCCAATTCACCTAACCAGCACGTCTTTTGGACCGTGGGAGGAAACCGGAGCACCCAGAGGAAACCCACGCAGACACGGGGAGAATGTACAAACTCCACACAAAGACAGTGACACAAGCCGGGAATCAAATCTGGGTCCCTGGTGTTGTGAGGCAGCAGTGCTAACCACTTTGCCACCATGCCACACTTTCAGCATCTTACCGACCCTTCTGCCACTATATACAATTTCTCCTTATTTATACTATCAAAATCTTTCCGATTTTGAACACCTCTTTGGAATCTCTCCTTAAACTTCTCTGCTCTTAATAATGTCGCATTTGTGTCGGATCAATTCAAATCAATTCATGAAGCAGCACCAGTCATCACTGAACAATCTCCAAGAAAAAGCCAGACATTTTGTGATTGGTTGCCAGGGGGCAGTGCCAAGGGGCATTGCCAGGTCATTGTCAGATCATATACCTCTGGCCCAGAGGCTATACTCACCTTTACACCCCCACCATGTGATGTCACGTTGGTGAGGTTTGAAAATACAGCTACGGGTCAATATACAAGGTGGCACAGTGGTTAGCACTGCTGCCTCACAGCACCAGGGACCTGGGTTCAATTCCAGCCTCAGGTCCTTGTCTGTGTGGAGTTTGCACGTTCTCCTCGTGTCTGCATGTGTTTCCTCCGGGTGCTCCGGTTTCCTCCCATAATCCAAAGATGTGCAGGCTAGGTTGATTGGCCATGCCAAATTGACCCTAGTGTCAGTGGATTAGCAGGGTAAATATGTGGAGTTAAGGGAATAGGGCCTGGGTTTGATTGTGGTTGGTACAGACTTGATGGGCCGAATGGCCTCCTTCTGCACTATAGGGATTCTATGATCTACACAATATATGACAGGGGGGCCTGTTAATGACATTGAAATGTATGTAAATGTATTGTAATCAGGTTCAGGCTTATTTTGGGACATTGGAGATCGCGTTCTAGCTGGCGTGATTCGCAATTTCTGGGTTTCACTCGACCTTGAACCCCCATCACCGATCCCAAGGATGGAGAGCGTAGGCTCAAGATTGCCCCCAGTGTTACAAATGTGAGGTTTTTTAAGATTGCTATGGTTTTAAACTGTCTCTTGAATTCAAGGTAAAAAGGAGTGATGAAGAAGGGCACATGATCTTCCACTAAGTCTGTCTGGTAACAGGCCAAGTGGGAATTAATGGGGAATCAGGAAATGGCAGAGGACTTAAATAAATACTTTGTGTCAGTCTTCGTAGTCGATCAACACCAATACCATCTTAAAAATACTAAATAATCAAGGGACAGTAGGGGGGAATAAATGCTGTAGCAATCACGAGAGGGAAGTACTAGGAAAACTAATGAGGCTAAAGACTGATAAGTCTCCTGGACCTGATGGGTTGCATCCTAGGATATTAAAGGAAGTAGCTACAGAGATAGTGGATGCACCGGTAGTAATGTTCCAAGAATCCTTAAATTCTGGGAAAAGTCCCAGAGGATTGGAAAACTGCCAAGTAACACATTTATTCAAAAAGGGAAGGACACAACAAATGGTAACTATAGGCCAATTTGTTTAACTTCTGTCATTGGGCCTCCACTATTAAGGATGGAATAGCAGAGCATTTAGAAATACATAATAGAATCAAACAGAGTCAGCGCGGCTTCATGAAGGCCTGACAAATGTATTAGAATTCTTTGAGGTGGCAATAAGCAGGATAGATAAAGGGAAACTGGTGGATGTAATATACTTGGAATTCCAAAAAAGCATTCAATAAGGTACTGCACAAAAGGCTACTTAATCAGATAAGAGCCCATGGTGCTGGAGGTAGTGTATCAGCATGGATAAAGGATTGGCAAACTAATAGAAGACAGGGAGTTGGGATAAGAGGGGGATTATCAGGATGGCAACCTGTAACTAGTGGAGTGCCACAGGGATCAGTGCTAGAGCCACTATTATTTACATTATTTATGTTGATGACTTGGACAAGGGACGTGAATGTACTATTGCCAAGTTTGCGGATGGCACAAAAATAGATGGGAAGGCAAGCGGTGATGATGGCTCAAAGAACCTACAGAGGAATATAGACAGGTTAAGTGAATGGCCAAAAACTTGGCAGGTAGAATATAATGTGGGAAAATGTGAAGTTACGCACTTCGGTAGGAAGAATAAAGTAGCTGAATATTATCTAAATTGGGAAAGACTGTAAAAGGCTGGAGCACAGGGGGATTTGGGGGTCCTCATGAATAAATTACAAAAAAGCTAGTATGCAAATTCAGCAGATAATAGGGAAGACAAATGAAGCGTTAGCTTTTATTTCAAATAGAATGGAATATAAACGTTTTTTAGTTGATTTATTAATGTCACAAGTAGGCTTACATTAATACTGCAATGAAGTTACTGCAAAAATCCCCTAGTTGCCACACTCCAGCGCCTGGTTGGGTACACTGAGAGAGAATTTAGCATGGCCAATGCACCTAACTCAGCTAAATACAGCTGGGTGAGTCGTCTCAGCTCACCTAAGCTGTATTTAAGGCAGTGGGGGGAGGGGGGAGAATGAGGGGGGAGGGGGGGGGAATGAGGGGGGGGGGAATGACACACAGCAAGCACATGACCAGTGAGCTTGTGCACGACCGGTGGGAGAGAGACTGAGTGAGATTCAGCCAGAGTGAGGGTATCGGAAATTTGGAGCTGAGTGGGAATTCAGTGCTGAGGAGAAATAGGTGCTCATCTTCGGGAGGAGTGGAGAGGTGGATCTTCAAGGGAGACTCGAGGGCAAGTGAGAAGTAGAAAGAAATTAACCGTGACATCACAGCCAGTGATTGGCTGGTGACTGGTAAGTAGTTTTTCTTTTCTTTTTTCTCTTTTTTTCTCTCTTGGCATTGTAGTTGTTGTTGTTAAGTTAACTTAAGGGTTAAATCATGGCAGGAGATCCCAGACCCGTGTCATGCTCCTCTTGTGCGATGTGGGAATTCAGGTACACTTCCGGTGTCCCTGTCTCCTTCATGTGCAGGAAGTGCGTCCAACTGCAGCTCCTGTTAAACCACTTGACGACTCTGGAGCTGCGGGTGGATTCACTTTGGAGCATCCGCGATGCTGAGGAAGTCGTGGAAAGTACGTTCGGTGAGTTGGTCACATCGCAGATAAAAATTACTGAGGGGGATAGGGAAAGGGTGACCACCAGCCAGAGGAAGAGTAGGAAGGCACTGCAGGAGTCGCCTGTGGACATCTCCCTCCAAAACAGATACACTGTTTTGGATACTGTTGGGGGAGATAGCTCACCAGGGGAAGGTGGCAGCAGCCAGGTTGATGGCACCGTGGCTGGCTCTGCTACACAGGAGGGCAGGAAAAGGAGTGGCAGAGCTATAGTGATGGGAGATTCAATTGTAAGGGGAATAGACAGGCGTTTCTGCAGACGCAAACAAGACTCCAGGGTGGCATGTTGCCTCCCTGGTGCAAGGATCAAGGATGTCTTGGAACAGCTGCAGGGCATTCTGGAGGGGGAGGGTGAACAGCCAGCTGTTGTGGTGCATATAGGTACCAACGATATAGGTAAAACGGGATGAGGTCCTACAAGCTGAATTTAGGGAGTTCAGTGTTAAAATAAAAGTGGCACCTCAAGGGTAGTTATCTCAGGATTGCTCCCAGTGCCAAGAGCTAGTCAGAGTAGGAATGTCAGGATAGCTAAGATGAATACCAAAAGAGAAAATGCTGGAAAATCTCAGCAGGTCTGGCAGCACCTGTAAGGAGAGAAAAGAGCTGACGTTTCGAGTCCAGATGACTTGGGGATTTTCACAAGGTGGTAGCACAGTGGTTAGCACTGCTGCTTCACAGCTCCAGGGTCCCGGGTTCGATTCCCGTCTCGGGTCACTGTCTGTGTGGAGTTTGCACATTCTCCTCGTGTCTGCGTGGGTTTCCTCCGGGTGCTCCGGTTTCCTCCCACAGTCCAAAGATGTGCGGGGTAGGTTGATTGGCCAGGTTAAAAATTGTCCCTGAGATGCGTAGGTTAGAGGGATTAGCGGGTAACTATGTGGGGGTAGGGCCTGGGTGGGATTGTGGTCGGTGCAGACTCGATGGGCCGAATGGCCTCCTTCTGCACTGTAGGGATTCTATGACAGTAAATTCAGTGCAGTGTTAATGTAAGCCTTACTTGTGACACTAATAAATAAACTTCAAACTTATAAAAACTCCCACAATCTCCAATTTCCTCCCCCACCCCGACCCCTGATCTCCCCATGATCTTGGATCTCTGAGCATTGTATCAGTGGTAAGGTTTAAATCTTCACTACCTCAACATTACTCATCAAAATACACGACAGCTATGTCTTGGCTGCTTCCACCAAAATTGGTGATTCATTTCAATCCGGTGAATTCAGTCCTATGGTCACCAAGGATTCTTAGATGCTTCTTGAGTCATTGTTGGCAAATAAGGATATTTCATGGGGGGTTTCATTACCACAGAATGAAGAAAGCAACAGCTTGAAATTACAGAGCACTATTGCAGTAGCGAGATGTCCTAAGGTAGCTCATTATGAATGGCAGACATGGTGGCACAGTGGTTAGTACTACTGCCTCACAGTGCCAGGGATCCGGGTTCGATTCCTGGCTTGGGTCACTGCCTGTGTGGCGTCTGCACATTCTCCCCGTGTCCGCGTGGGTTTCCTCCGGGTGCTTCGGTTTCCTCCCACAGTCCAAAAGACGTGCTGGTTGGGTGGATTGGCCACGCCAAATTCTCCCTCAGTGTACGCGAACAGGTGCCGGAGTGGGGCGACTTGGGGATTTTCACAGTAACTTCACTGCAGTGTTAATGTCAACCTGCTTGTGACACTAATAAACAAATAGATGATGCTAATTCAAAAGGAAAGGTTAGGAGGAGAATTATGCAAATTGGCCAAAGGCTTGGCTGAGGAACTGGATCTTTGTAATTAAGCAGTTTTAGTCAGTGATAGGCTGAGATTTTGAACTGGAGTTCAGATGCTCTTGTGTGGTGTCTGCTTCACCCTGAAAGAGTGGCTGGAAGGGAAAGTCAGCCGGGGTTTAGTTGCCGTTTCTGTTGGGAGCTGGGGGGGGAAGGAAACTAGCTCATCCCTGACCTCAGTCAACTCGCTGGAGGTCAGAGCACTGAACTTCGAGTTAAGAGCAGCAGATCTGAAAACATCTGCAATCCTAAATTCTGAACATGACATGCAATGACGTGGAACAAGACCCAGATCCTGCCTCCCCAGCTCTTTCCGGAATATTCCAATGTGCAGACACTCATTGAGGATGAAATTGAACCTTTGCGGAGATAGGTTTAATGAAGATTGCAATCCGACCTTGGAAATTTGGGATGTCCACCAAATTTCCTTCGTCTTCTGAGAAAGTAAAGGTATTGGTGGGCTTTCTTAATTATAGCGTCAGAGTGGAGGGACCAGGACAGGTTGTTGGTGATCCGGACACCCAGAAACTTGAAGGTCTCGACCGTTTCCACTTCATCACCATTGATGTAGACAGAGGAATGTTCTCCACTATGTTTCCTGAAGTCGATGACTATCTCCTTCGTTTTACTGACATTGAGGGAGAGATTATTGTCATCGCACCAGTTCACCAGATTTCACCATTTAAATGAATCAGTCAGGCTCTGAAACTAGCATGAAATCTGTTGTGTGATCCTTACCTACATTACCCAGCACCAACAGCCCAAAAGTGTTGCCTTCTTACATACGGCAGCAGCAATATAGTCTCTGTGAGCAGCGTCCCTTCTTTTGTATTCTGACTGATTTTCAGACGCTGTCCTGAATTTCCCTGGCAAAACAACCGAATACAACACGATAGCAAAATACTGCAGCTGCTGGAAATCTGAAATAAAAACAGAAAGTGATGGACAATCATCTTGAGCTGAAACGTTGAGCGGAGAGTCTTGTTCCCTCCCCGTTGGTGAGTGTAGTGATGGGTGAGGTATTTAATCAGGCAGGAGGGTGGCAGTGGTTGGAGGCCTTGCTACCTCCTGCCTGGTTAAGTTTGCGGTGAGATGGTTCTCTAGCCCCACCACCAGTTTAGGCCCTTAAGTAGCCAATTGATGCCCACTTAGGGGTTTCATCCCATTGTCACTGGTATTAACCTAACTGCGCCGGGATGTTTGCCATATGGGGAGCACAACAAACAAATTCCAACGTCTTTGCCGGTGGGATCCCAAGGAGAATCCCTCATTCAAAGAGAATGGACAGGATTTTATGGCTTCGCTCATCCCGAAGCTGTAAAATCCTGCCAGAGGTCAACGGACCTTTCCATGTTCCGCCGCTCCCCCGCTCCGATTCCCACGCCGGGCAGGGAGGTAAAATTCCGGCCATTGTGTCTGATCGAGGCACCTGGCATTGGGAAGGGTGGGGCCTGCCGTGGGCCAGCCCCCTGCCCCATAACACCCACCGCACTACCTCCTCCCGCCATCGCTCCCCTGTGCACCTGGCTCCATAACAACCTCACGTGGCCGCACTGGCACACTTTTCCAATTCAGCTGCCAGTCTCTGTGATGGCCGGCAGCTCTCGATGGGTGGGGCTTCCACCCCCAGGGTCCTTAACACTGGGGGAAGGCCCGCCACTGGCCTGTGGTGGCAAATGAGGTATCAGTTAACGTAAGTGGAATTGAAGATTTTACTCAATTGTTGTCAATGTATATTTGTCAAAGGTGTCCCATAAACTCCAAGCTACCTGTGGAAAAAAGTGCACAAATGGGAAAGGCCCTCCCAGAGTGGCAGCAGGAGGCCCAGCCAACTTAAAAAGCTCTTTGCTCGTTCTGGGATTTGAGAAGACTTTACCTCATAAGAAACTCGAATTTATTGCCGCAGAATAGGTGTTTGAGGAATATCCATTTTACGAAGGAATTGTAATTCCCATTGAATCCTACATTGGATTAGCAAATGATGCAACGGGCCCTCCCTCAAGGAACTGTCGCAGAGACTAAGACCCTAGTCACCTCCTCAAGATTCTGCCCATTTACCCTGTTTCTCACCTCAGATGCCGCCTGACCTGCTGAGTATTTCCAGCATTTTCAGTGTGAAGGCAACATGGCTTCCCAAAATGCAGCTGAAGGGTTAAAAAGCAGCCTTTGCCTTCTGTGAAAAATATGATTAAAATTCCATTCTGTATTCCAGAGAGAAGGCGGCATTCAATATCGGTACATTAGCCACCCCCAACCCCAGTTGCTAATTTTCCAATCAGTTAGTTATCTCCATTAGAAACTAACTGGAGGATGATTCAAGAGGATGAGAAAGTCTTTCACTGCAGTAGTAACTTTTACGATCAATTCTGTGCAGATCGGAACACAATCAGTTTAACAATAGCAACTATGCAGTGTACATCTGTCGGATCCATTAAATACTGAGTATCACGTGATCCCATATTTCCAATTGCACACAATGCTATCATACTCCCAAGAGTCTCAGCTGGGAATTTGGCCAAGAGTGTATCTTGGGCATAGTTTAACTTTCCCCATTAAATCACTGGCTTGCGTTTGTAACCTACAACCCTGTCCAAATAAGACTCTAATTTCCTTTATTTGGGTCAGAAAAATTGCCAATCGCAAATTCTAGCTCCAATTTTCAGGCGGCAAGGTGGCACAGTGGTTAGCACTGCTGCCTCACAGAGCCAGGGACCTGGGTTTGATTCCTGGCCTCGGGTCACTGTCTGTGCAGAGTCTGCATGTTCTCCCCCTGTCTGCGTGGGTTTCCTCCCACAGTCCAAAGATGTGCAGGCTAGGTGGATTGGCCATGCTAAATTGTCCCTTCGTGTCCTAAGACGTGTCAGGGGATTAGTGGGGTAAACACATGGGGTTACAGGGATAGGGGCTGGGTGAGATGCTCTGTCAGAAAGTCAGTGCAGACTCAATGGGCAGAATGGCCTCCTTCTGCACTGTAGGATTCAATGGGAATTACAATTCCTTCATAAAATGGATATTCCTCAAACACCTATTCTGCAGCAATAAATTCGAGTTTCTTATGAGGTAAAGTCTTCTCAAATACCAGAATGAGCAAAGAGCTTTTTAAGTTGGCTGGGCCTCCTGCTGCCACTCTGGGAGGGCCTTTCCCACTTGTGCACTTTTTTCCACAGGTAGCTTGGAGTTTATGGGACACCTTTGACAAATATACATTGACCACAATTGAGTAAAATCTTCAATTCCACTTACGTTAACTGATACCTCATTTGCCGCCACGTGGGAGTTTGAATTTGCCGTTTGTACAGGTTTACTGGATACCCTCCGGGGCCGGTGGAATCATAGAATCCCTACAGTGCAAAAGAAGCCATTTGGCCCATCGAGTCCACATCGACAACAGTCCCTCCCGGGCCCTATCCCCACAACCCCACGTATTTACCCTGCTAGTCCCCCCAACACTAAGCGGCAATTTAGCATGGCCAATTAACCTAATCCGCACGTCTTTCGGACTATTGGAGGAAACTGGAGCACCCAGAGGAAACCCACACAGACATGGGAAAAACATACAGACTCCACACAGACAGTGACCTGAGGCCAGAAGTGAGGCAGCAGTGCTAACCACTGTGCCACCATGCTGCCTGGCATTAGAGAACATTCAAAACCATAAGCATGGTTTGCAACATCAACTGCACAGATTGGCGCATCCAATTCATTGCAAACTTAATTTTGTGAAGACAAAATGGGCTTCACAAACTTCATCACTTGGTTAAAATTGGTCACACACTGATCCCGTACCTTCCCTGAATCTTGGATTTTCCATTATAATTTCATTTCTGCTTGATAGATCACTTTTCAGACAATTTGTTTGTTTTAATTGCAAATCAGTTTGGATACATCGACCCTCCCTAGAAATATGAGCGGTGTCACCCTTGTGTAGAGTTGATTTTGTCCGCTATCGGGGCCCAGTTTGTCTGGCCCTGCCTATATTTTGGCCAATCGTAGAATGCAATGCACTTGTCAAACATGAGAAAGGGTTGAAGAGCAGCAGCAGGTGGGCCCTGTGTTTCCAGCCCAGGGTCAGCGCGATCCGGGCAGTATCACCTGAAACAGGGCTAGGTATCACAGAACTGAATGCATAAGTGAGTTGTCCCACAACCATTTGGGCACCATGGTGGCACAAGGGGCCAGGGACCCGGGTTCAATTCCAGCCTCGGGTCACTGTCTGTGTGGAGTTTGCACGTTCTCCCCGTGCCTGCGTGGGTTTCCTCCGGGTGCTCCGATTTCCTTCCACGCTCCAAAGATGTGCGAGTTAGGTGGATTGGCCATGCTAAATTTGCTCCTGTGTCAGGGGGATTAGCAGGATAAATACGTGGGTTATGGGGATAGGACCTGGGTTATTGTAGGTGCAGACTCGATGGGCTGAATGGCCTCCTTCTGAACTGTAGGGGTTCTATAATTTTATGATTTATGCTCAAGGTTCCACCATCTTTACATTGGCTAAAGGTTGATTCATTCGTAGAAGTCCCCACCCAGAAAACTGACCATTCCCCACCCTTGGGTTGGTTTGCCAAGTCTTCGCTGATTGTGCCCACTCCAAATGAGGTGTGCATCACATTACACCCAGAATTCTGGGCACATGGGCACCATTGTCACATGAATCAAACATTAACAATGCTCGTGGTTAATGAGCTTGTACAGAATTTCTGTCCTAATTTTCTCCAACTTCACTGTTTTATTACTTTGACATTTAAATTACATTAAAACTCACCTGCCATTCCTTAGTCCCCCATTTTAATTGGTCCAGATCTTTTTGTAAACCACTCTTGCCACTTGCTTACTGTAAGGGTGGCACGGTAGCACAGTGGTTAGCACTGCTGCTTCACAGCTCCAGGGACCTGGGTTCGAATCCCATCTCAGGTCACTGTCTGTGTGGAGTTTGCACATTCTCCCTGTGTCTGCGTGGGTTTCCTCTGGGTGCTCCGGCTTCCTCCCACAGTCCAAAGATGTGCGGGCAAGGTTGATTGTCCATTCTAAATTGCCCCTTAGTGCCCCGGGATGCATAGGTTAGAGGGATTAGTGGGTAAATATGCAGGGATATGGGGATAGGGCCTGGGTGGGATTGTGGTTGGTGCAGACTTGATGGGCCGAATGGCTTCTTTCTGCACTGTAGGATTCTCTATGATTCTATGAAACTTGATCAGTCAGTAAATGGTTTTTACATCACCAGCAGTACAGTCTTCCAAGTGATTACTAAATTTGATTTATTATTGTCATATGTATTATTATTTTCAGTATACAGTGAAAAGTATTATTTCTTGCACACTATAGAGACAAAGCATACTGTACATAGAGTACACAGGGGAGAAGGAAAGTAGAGGGTGCAGAATATAGTATCACAGTCATAGTTGGCTGTAAAGAAAGATTTGCTTAATATGGTGGTTCCATTCAAAAGTCTGATGGCAGCAGGGAAGAAGCTGTTCTTGAGTCAGTTGGTACGCGATCTCAGACTTTCGTATCTATTTCCTGACGGAAATAGGTGGAAGAGAGAATGTCAAGTGTGTGTGGGGTCCTTAATTATGCTGGCTGCTTTCCCGAGGCAGCGGGAGGTGTAGACAGTATCAATGGATGGAAGACTGGTTTCCGTGATGTACTGGGCTGCGTTCACGACCCTTTGTAGTTTCTTGCGGTCTTGGGGCAGAGCAGGAACCACACCAACCGGTTGTGATACAACCGGAAAAGATGCTTTTTATGGTCCATCTATAAAAATCGGTGAGAGTCATTTCGGACATGCAAAATTTTGTTAGCCTCCTGAGAAAGTAGCACTAACACCAAGGGGACCCAAAGACCAGAACAGTATGTCACACTCAGCTCCTCTCGGTTCCCCAGCAACCAGAGCTGTTACTGCTTTCCACTGCCTTCGCCTTTCAGGTTTCAGGCCACTTTCTGAATGTGCTATTTAATTTTCTGTTATTTCTACAAGTCTTAATCATCTGTAACAGTATCCCTTGTGGGATGTATGTCAAATGGTCTTTGCGAGTCCAGGTGAATTGTATGTACTGGAGAATAATCTTTCACTAGTTTATATACTTGACTAAATCAAACTTATAGTTTGCAAATCTCTCCTTGGCTACCTCTCGACATCTGTGCACTTTAACTGAGTATTCATAGCATTCTCTATAAAACCTCAAGGAATTCTGCCCACAATAGTGTTCAGCTAACATTAGATCTATAATTTTTCGTGCGCCTTATCAGTGTTGTGTCATTCAACTTACTTTGTTCTGTCACTCTGAGCTGGCACAGGGAACAATGCAGATGGAGTTTAGCTTTTAGTTCCGGGATTAAGCTTGACACACAGAGACGAGAGGCTTCCCGCCTTCAGGCATGTTTAAGCATCTTCACATCCTGCAGTGTGCGGTATTTCCCCAGAGAGGCAAAGAGTGCTGGCTTCATTACAGTCGAGAAACAAGAACCTCCTTCAAAGCTGCACTGCAACAGGGTTGATCAAAAAATATTGTCCAAAAGATCATGAGCCAATTTCACTTCTCGAATTATACAAGTCATTTTGCCCATTGTGACTGTTCCGGCTCTCTTAAGGAGGTATCTAATTAGAACCGCCCCCCCACCCCCACTCTCTCTCTCTCCCCCCCCCCCCCCACACCCCCCCCCCCCCCCCCCCCACCCCCACCACCTCCTCTACTTTTCCTCAGTATTCCTGCAGATTATTCATTTTCAAGCATTCCATAGAATCATAGAACCTCCAGTGCAGAAGGATGCCATTCGGCCCATCGAGCCTGCACCGACTCTGCAACGGACCATCTTAAAGTTAAATAAAAGTTCATTTATTAGTCACAAGTAAGGCTTACATTAACATTGCAATGAAGTTACTGTGAAATTCCCCTAGTCGCCACACTCCGGCGCCTGCTCGGGTCAATGCACCCTAACCAGCACGTCTTTCAGAATGTAGGAGGAAACTGGAGCACCCAGAGGAAACCCACGCAGACACGGGGAAAACATGCAAACTCAACGCAGTCACCTGAGGCCGGAATCGACCAAGGTTCCGGGCGCTGTGAGGCAGCAGTGCTGACCACTGTGCTACCATTTACCCAATCACCTTTGAAAGTTCATTCAATCTGCTTCCACCAGCCTTTCAGCCACTCACACTTCAGACCATAATAACTTGCTGCATTAAAAAAATAAATCTTCTCTGTTACTATTGTCAACTATCTAAATTTACAAATTGGATTTTTCTCTTTTAACATAGAACAGGGACAGTGATGTTAGTTGTATTTCCACGGGCAGCTCTCCTGGCCACCGATGGTAACTCTGGAGAAACTCCTCCTGGTTTTCCGCAGATCTTACGTTGATGTCCTTCTCTCAGAGGGTAGTTAGTGTTTGGAAACATAGAAACATAGAAAATAAAAGCAGGAGTAGGTCATTTGGCCCCTCAAGCCTGCTCCGCCATTCAGCATGATCATGGCTGATCCTTTATCTCAACATCATACTCCTGCACCCTCCCCATACCCCTTGACACCTTTAGAGTCTAGAAGTCTATCTATTTATTTCTTAAGTATATTCAGTAACCTGGCCACCACAGTCTTCTGTGGTAGAGAATTCCACAGGTTAACCACCCTCTGAATAAAGACATTTTTCCTCGTCTCAGTCCTAAATGAGCTATCCTGTAAGATGAGACTGTATGTGACCCTTCGTTCTAGAACCACTCCCCCCACCGTGCCCACCCCCCAACCCCCCCCCCCACCCCCCCCCCACCCCCACCCCCACCCCCAGCCAGAGGAAACATCATCTCTGCATCCAGTCTATCTGTTTGTAATATATATAAATGATTTGGAGGAAAATGTAACTGGATTGATTAGTAAGTTTGCGGACGGCACAAAGGTTGGTGGATTGACAGATAGCGATGAGGACCATCAGAGGATACAGCAGGATATAGATCAGTTGGAGACTTGGGCGGAGAGATGGCAGATGGAGTTTAATCCGGACAAATGTGAAGTAATGCATTTAGGAAGGTCTGGTACAGATAGGAAATATATAGTAAATGGCAGAACACTTAAGAGTATTGATAGGCAAAGGGACCTGGGTGTACAGGTACAAAGGTCACTGGAAGTGGCAATGCAGGTGGAGAAGGTAGTCAAGAAGGCATACGGCATGCTTGCCTTCATCGGCTGGGGCATTGAGTTGAAAAATTAGCAAGTCATGTTGCAGGTTTATAGAACCTTAGTTAGGCCGCACTTGGAATATAGTGTTCAATTCTGGTCGCCACACTACCAGAAAGATGTGGAGGCTTTGGAAAGATTTACCAGGATCTTGCCTGGTATGAAGGGCATCAGCTATGAGGAGAGGTTGGAGAAACTTGGTTTGTTCTCACTGGAGGTTGAGGGGTGACCTGATAGAAGTCTACAGGATTATGAAAGGAATGGACAGAGTGGATAGTCAGAAGCTTTTTCCCAGGGTGGAAGAGTCAATTACTAGGGGGTATAGGTTTAAGGTGCAAGGGGCAAGGTTTAAAGGAGATGTACAAGGCAGATTTTTTACACAGAGGGTGGTGGGTACCTGGAACTTGTTGCCAGGGGAGATAGTGGAAGCAGATACAATAATGACTTTTAAGGGGCATCTTGACAAATACATGAATAGGATAGGAATAGAAGGATATGGTTCCCGGAAGGGTAGGGGGTTTTAGTTACGTCGGGTAGCATGTTCGGTGCAGGCTTGGAGGGCCGAAGGGCCTGTTCCTGTGCTGTAATTTTCTTTGTTCTTTGCCCTTTGTTCTATCCAGCCCTGTCAGAATTTTATACGTTTCAATGAGACCCCCTCATTCTTCTAAATTCCAGTGAATACAGGACCAATTGACCCAATGTCTCCTCATATGACAATCCCATCATTCCAGGAATTAGTCTGGTCAACCTTCACTGCACTCCCTCTATGGCATGTATATCCTATCTTAGATAAGGAGACCAAAACTGCACACAATACCCCAGGTGTGGTCTCCCCAAGGCCCTGTACAGCTGCAGTAAGAAATCCTTGCTCCTGTACTCAAGTCCTCTTGCAATGAAGACCAACATACCATTTGACTTCCTGATGCGCGACAATCAAGCTTCAGCTATTGAAGGCTTTTATTAGCAAACAATGGAACTAACTAACACGAGTACACCAATTCAGACTGGAGGGGTCCCGCCTGAGCAGAGGGTCTTATACCTCTCCCCAGGAGGCGGGGCTCGACCGGGATGTGCCATAATAACATCTACCACAGGTATATTAATCCCACAGTGTAAACACCCTAACCCAACAACATTATACAACCCCCACAGTGGCAACACCCTAACCCAACAGTAACATAGGAATAACCCCACAGTGGTAACCAACGATGGTTCACCACATTCACCCCTCCTTTAAAAACAAAGGCCGGCGGGGTGCGAAAACAGGTCACATATATACAAAATTCACAAGTCCAGACGGTCTGGAGGACCGCACCGTCGCTGTGATCTCCTCAACACCGGTTGCGACACCGGAGCAGGTGCTTGCGGTGGCGTTCTCTCCAAAACAGCGTCCGGCTGTCCCCTCGAGGACTCCCGGGCCGGTTGACCCTGGTGAGGCGATGGTGCAGGGGATCCTGGAACTTTCTGTGGTGGCGCCGATCTCCGAGTCTCAGGCAAGCTGTACATGGGAGTATAACTGTTATGCACTGGTCCCGGTGCTGATCGCGCCACGTCTGGGGAAGAAATAAGTGATAGGGGATTCGTGACAGGGGGTATGGGAGCGACAGGAGTTGCTACGTCCCCTGCGGGCGCCAGGTCTCGAATCGAGACTGTGTCCTCTCGCCCGTCAGGATATGCCACATAGGCATACTGAGGGTTGGCGTGGAGGAGTTGGATCGGTTTGACCAAGGGGTCGGACTTGCGGGCCCTCACATGTCGCCGCAGAAGGACGGGTCCTGGGTACGTCAACCAGGCTGGTAAGGAGATCCCCGAGGACGACTTCCGAGGGAATGAGAACATCCTCTCGTGGGGAGTAGCATTGGTTGCCGTACACAGGAGGGAGCGAATAGAATGAAGCGCATTTGGAAGGACCTCCTGCCAATGGGAGACTGGAAGGCCCCTGGATTTCAGCGCCAGTAGGACAGCCTTCCAGACTGTAGCATTCTCCCTCTCCACCTGTCCGTTACCCCTAGGGTTGTAGCTCGTGGTTCTACTAGAGGCAATCCCGTATGAGAGCAGGAATTGCCTCAAGTCGTTACTCATGAACGACGCGCCCCTGTCGCTATGTATGTAGCAGGGGTACCCGAACAGGGTAAAAAGATCACTGAATGCCTTAATCACTGTGGCAGTCGACGTGTCCGCACAGGGGACAACAAACGGGAACCGGGAGTATTCATCTATTATATTGAGAAAATAGACATTCCGGTCCGTTGAGGGAAGGGGGCCCTTAAAATCCACACTCAGCCTCTCGAAGGGGCGAGTGGCCTTGACCAATTGTGCCCGGTCCGGTCGATAAAAGTGCGGTTTGCATTCCGCGCAAATCCGACAGCTTCTTGTTACTGACCTGACATCCTCCACCGAGTAGGGCAGGTTGCGGGCTTTTACGAAGTGGTAGAGTCGGGTGACTCCAGGATGGCACAGGTCATTGTGGAGGGCCTTCAAGCGGTCCTCCTGCATGATGGCGCATGTTCCGCGCGAGAGGGCATCCGAGGGCTCATTGAGCTTCCCTGGACGATACATAATATCGTAATTATAGGTGGAGAGCTCAATTCTCCACCGCAAGATCTTATCATTCTTGATCTTGCCCCTCTGCGTGTTACTGAACATAAACGCCACGGATCGTTGATCCGTGATCAGGGTGAACCGCTTCCCCGCCAGGTAATGGCGCCAGTGTCTGATGGCCTCCACAATGGCCTGAGCCTCCTTCTCCACCGCTGAGTGCCGAATTTCGGGGCCTTGAAGGGTGCGGGAAAAAAACGCGACGGGCCTGCCTGCCTGGTTTAGTGTGGCGGCCAGGGCGAAATCAGATGCATCACTTTCCACCTGAAAAGGGATGGATTCATCCACCGCGTGCATCGTGGCTTTTGC
Organism: Mustelus asterias; assembly: GCF_964213995.1. Lineage (NCBI taxonomy): Eukaryota > Metazoa > Chordata > Chondrichthyes > Carcharhiniformes > Triakidae > Mustelus > Mustelus asterias. Next base: position 174,596,160 of record NC_135801.1, on the reverse strand, counting down.
AATGTCGCTTTTCAAAGCCTTGAAGGCCAATTGGGCCTCCGGCGTGAGTGGGAAGGTCGTGGACTTGATGAGCGGACGGGCTTTGTCCGCGTAGTTGGGGACCCACTGCGCATAATACGAAAAGAAGCCGAGGCATCTCCTCAGTGCTTTTGTGCTAGCGGGCAAGGGAAGTTCAGTAAGGGGGCGCATACGGTCTGGATCAGGGCCGATGACCCCGTTTTCCACCACGTATCCAAGGATAGCTAATCTGCGCGTATGGAATACGCACTTCTCCCTGTTATAGGTCAGATTCAGGCGAGATGCAGTGCGCAGAAAGTTTTGGAGATTCGTGTCATGGTCCTGCTGGTCATGGCCGCAGATGGTGACGTTATCCAGGTACGGGAAGGTAGCCCGCAACCCGTTCTGGTCCACCATTCGGTCCATAGCACACTGGAAGACCGAGACCCCATTGGTGACACCAAATGGAACCCTAAGAAACTGGTATAGACGACCATCCGCCTCAAAAGCCGTGTATTGTCGGTCCTCTGGGCGGATGGGGAGTTGATGGTAGGCGGACTTAAGGTCTATGGTAGAGAACACCCGGTACTGCGCAATCTGATTGACCATATCAGATATGCGCGGGAGAGGATACGCATCCAGCTGCGTATAACGGTTAATACAAAGAACAAAGAACAGTACAGCACAGGAAACAGGCCCTTCGGCCCTCCAAGCCTGTGCCGCTCCTTGGTCCAACTAGACCAATCGTTTGTATCCCTCCATTCCCAGGCTGCTCATGTGACTATCCAGGTAAGTCTTAAACGATGTCAGCGTGCCTGCCTCCACCACCCTACTTGGCAGCGCATTCCAGGCCCCCACCACCCTCTGTGTAAAAAACGTCCCTCTGATGTCTGAGTTATACTTCGCCCCTCTCAGCTTGAGCCCGTGACCCCTCGTGATCGTCACCTCCGACCTGGGAAAAAGCTTCCCACTGTTCACCCTATCTATACCCTTCATAATCTTGTATACCTCTATTAGATCTCCCCTCATTCTCCGTCTTTCCAAGGAGAACAACCCCAGTCTACCCAATCTCTCCTCATAGCTAAGACCCTCCATACCAGGCAACATCCTGGTAAACCTTCTCTGCACTCTCTCCAATGCCTCCACGTCCTTCTGGTAGTGCGGCGACCAGAACTGGACGCAGTACTCCAAATGCGGCCTAACCAGCGTTCTATACAGCTGCATCATCAGACTCCAGCTTTTATACTCTATACCCCATCCTATAAAGGCAAGCATACCATATGCCTTCTTCACCACCTTCTCCACCTGTGTTGCCACCTTCAAGGATTTGTGGACTTGCACACCTAGGTCCCTCTGTGTTTCTATAATGGTCTGACTGTAGTCGATGACCATCCGAGGTTTGTTCCCGCTTTTAACCACCACGACCTGCGCTCTCCACGGACTAGCACTGGCCTGTATGATCCCTTCTTTGAGGAGCCGCTGAACCTCAGATCTGATAAAGATCCGGTCTTCAGCGCTGTAACGCCTACTCTTAGTAGCGATGGGCTTGCAGCCTGGTACCAGATTCTTAAATAAAGAAGGTGTGGTGATTTTTAGTGTGGAGAGATTGCATGCGGGGCGCTTTGGGCAATTTGGAGGCTGCGGCTGATTCCCTACTGCCAGTGAAGGGAGTGGCCCACCGTACTGTAGGATCACACTCTTCATGTGGACCATAAAGTTTAGTCCGAGGAGAATTGGCGCACAAAGGTGCGGTAACACAAGGAGCCTGTATCGCTCGTACATTGTGCCCTGCACCTCTAGGGTTACCATACAACGTCCTTGGATCGGTACAGACCGGGACCGTGATGCCATGGAAATTGTCTGTTTGGCAGGTAGAACCCGGAGTCCACACCTTTTTGCAGTGTCAGGGTGAATAAAACTCTCGGTGCTCCCACTGTCAAACAGACAATACACAGTACGACCATTTACCTTGATGTTCATCATGGAACTGTCAAGCCTGTGATGCTTTGTCTGGTCCAGAGAGATCGACGCCACCGTTGGCCCCTGGGCGTCACTGCATGCAGCCGAGGTTGATACTGAGGACCCCTGCTGGTCGCTCCTGGTCGTCGTCGACCACGATGGCCGCCCCCATGAATCGCACGTGGGTGAGGGCGCCAAGCGTAGCGACTCCTGGTGGTCTTCCTCCTCCTCCGTCAGCCACAATGGCGTCGTCCTGGGTTCGCACGTGGTCGGACCTCGTGGGTACTGCGACGCCGAAGGAGATTGTCTCCGCTCTGGAGGGTCACAGGCTGCACTGCCGTTTTTGGGCTTCGACCTGCAAACTTTAGCATAGTGCCCCTTTTTACCACACTGACTGCAGATCGCCGTTTTTGCAGGACACTGTTGCCGTGGATGCTTGGCTCCGCCACAAAAATAGCATCGCTGGCCGCCTGGAGCTGCCGCCGTCGTCGGGTCGATATGGGAGCGCGAGCCCGTGGGGCGAGGAAGGATTTGTGACTGCTCCTGCCACGTTGTCTCCACGTGGTCTTCGGAGTACAGAGCCAAGCTTTTCGACGCTGCCTCCAGCATCTCAGCCATCTCCATCGCTTGGGTCAAGTTGAGGTTCCCTTTCTCTAATAGCTTAAGCCGGATGTACGAGGACCCTACCCCTGCTACGAACGCATCTCGGGCGAGGTCGTACATATATTGCTCTGCCGACACATCTTTGCAGTCGCAGCCCCTGGCAAGCTGCAAGAGCTCATTGGCGTAGTCCTCCATGGTTTCGCCCGACTGCCGACGTCGTGTAGCGAGGAGGTAACGAGCGTGGATCTCGTTGGGTGGTCTCGTGTATCGTTTCTTCAAGAGCTCGATGGCCCTCGGGTAAGTGGTGGCCGCACGAATCGCAAGATAGACCGTGTCGCTTACCCTCGCGTGGAGGACCTGGAGTTTGTCGTCGTCTGTAGTAACAGCTGCAGAGGCTGCCAGGTAGTCTTCGAAACACTTCCATCAGTGGTCGAAGGTGTTAGCGGCACCGACCGCACGTGGGTCCAGCGTCAGACGCTCTGGTTTTAGTATTTGTTCCATACTCCCTTTACTGTCGAGAGTTTTATGTTTGCTAATAAAATTGATGCGCGACAATCAAGCACTAGGTACAGGGCTTCAGCTATTGAAGGCTTTTATTAGCAAACAATGGAACTAACTAACACGAGTACACCAATTCAGACTGGAGGGGTCCCGCCTGAGCAGAGGGTCTTATACCTCTCCCCAGGAGGCGGGGCCCGACCGGGATGTGCCATAATAACATCTACCATAGGTAAACACCCTAACCCAACAACATTATACAACCCCCACAGTGGCAACACCCTAACCCAACAGTAACATAGGAATAACCCCACAGTGGTAACCAACGATGGTTCACCACACTTCCTAACTGTTTGCTGTACCTGCATGCTCATTTTGAGTGACTGGTGTACAAGGACACACAAGTTCCCTTGTACGCCAACATTTCCCAATCTATCACCATTTAAATAATACTCTGCCATTATGTTTCTCCATCTGAAGTGGATAACCTCACACTTATCCATGTTGTACTGCACCTGCCATATATTTGCCCACTCACTCAACTTGTCTAAATCGCCTTAAAGCCTCTTAACCTCCTCCTCACTACTCACCTTCCCTCCAAGTCTTGTGTCATCAGCAAACTTGGAAATATCACTCTTGGTTCCCTCATTCAAATCATTGGTACGTCACGGGGGAGAGGGATCCTCTGGCCTCCCCATCGCAGTGCTTTTCATGGCGGGAGGTGGCGGAACCTTCTGGTTCCAATGCTGTCAATGGGATTTCTATGAAAAGCTGGAGAATTCCGGCCTAGATTCCTCGCCTGGTGCCCTGACGGAAGGGGTCAACTTCGACAGGACTGGAAGTTCCTGTCAGCAAGAAGAGCTGGAGAACTCCACCCCGACTGTTTGGTGATTAACAGATTGCTGTTTGTGGGAGATCGCTGTGATGCACTATCAATCGAGCCGAGACTAGTTGTGAGCGAGACAAATAGGCTTTTATTGGCAAGAACTTGGAGCCATCCTTGTCGGTGATCTGGTCTGAACTGAGAGCAAGGGGGGAGGAGCCACCGCCTTTATACCCAGACCAGGGGGAGGAGACTTGGGCGGAATCGACAGGGATGTGTCACATATACAGGTAATAGATAGCAGACAACAGTGGTTTACCACACGCTGGGTGCAAACTGCCTCTGTGTTTCCTTACAGTACAATGGTGAGTTCACTTCTAAGTACTTTATTGGGTGGCAGTGGAATGCTTTGGGACATTCTGTGATTATGAAAGGAGCTCCTCGTCAGACCCCACTTGGAGTACCGTGCTCAGTTCTGGTCTCCTCATTACAGGAAGGATGTAGAAATTATTGAAAGGGTGCAGAGAAGATTTACAAGGATGTTGCCTGGATTGGGTGGCATGCCTTATGAGGATAGGTTGAGGGAGCTCGGTCTTTTCTCCTTGGAGAGACGAAGGATGAGAGGTGACCTGATAGAGGTGCACAAGATGTTGAGAGGTATAGATCGGGTGGATTCTCAGAGGCTTTTTCCCAAGGGCTAAAATGGCTGCTACGAGAGGACACAGGTTTAAGGTACTGGGGAGTAGGTACAGAGGAGATGTCAGGGGTAAGTTTTTCACTCAGAGGGTGGTGGGTGAGTGGAATCGGCTGCCGTCAATGGTGGTGGAGGCAAACTCGATAGGGTCTTTTAAGAGACTTCTGGATGAGTACATGGGACTTAATAGTATTGAGGGTTATAGGTAAGCCTATATATAGGCCTAGGTAGGTAGGGACATGACCGGCGCAACTTTTGGGCCAAAGGGCCTGTTTGTGCTGTAGTTTTTCTATGTTCTATGTTCTATGTTCTATAAATGCAAACCAAATTCTTTTATTTTCTGGGTTGTTAATTCAGCGGCTATCAGTATTGAATAAGGATCTGTTTGCACTGTGGGCTGATGGCCATTTCGACCACATTGAGCTGGAACTGATTTCAAGGACTTGTACAGCCCATGGACAACTTTCATTCCAGTAGCCTTGGCTTGGTGTTGGGCTAGCTGAATTCAATGAAAGAAAAGAAGGGTCTACTCTTCTCAGGATGCCTCAAAGTGCTTCACAGCCATGGAAGTACTCCTGATGTGTAATCACGGCTAAGCGTGCTGCCAATTGTGCACAGAAAGATCCCACAGAAAGACAAGGAATAATAACCAGCGGGGGCGGGGGGTTTACTCATGTTGATTAAAGGTTAAATATTGGTTGGAACGCAGGAAGAACTTCCTCAAAATATTAGCATGGGATCTTTTAAATCCATCAGGGATGACATATGGGGCCTCAGCTTAATATCTGCTCTGAAACAGGGCAGCATTCCCTCTGTGTTACACTGGAGTGTCAGCCTTGAATTTCTGCTCAAAACTCTGGGATAGGTCCTGAACCCGCGACCGTCTGACTTAGAGGCAAGAGGAAATCCCGGGATCTTTTGCTTCCTGGTGCATCTTATCCTCAGTGGTGTCATTTTTCCTCCAAGTTCTGGAGCCTGAATCATCGCATTGACTGTGGAAACTGCCAGGCGTGAACTGGAGATTTCTGATGAGAGGAAAACAGCTTCATTCAGCGATAAAACACTCGTGAGATCCCCTCATCGCCAAAGCAATTTACTCAGGTGATCTCTCCGCTGGGCTCAGAGGGGTTTCCAGCAGGAATGCACTATGGGAGGTGAGGGTACAAGAGGAACCTGACTGGAACTGAGGTGCTGTTTAACAGTGTGCGTCCAGCAGTGACAATGTCAATCTTACGTGCAGCCTCTGCCCTCTCTGCAGCCAAGGTACCTTGCATGGCATGCCAATGACCCGATGCCTCTGACTGTGTCCCGATTACAGAGACTCAGAGGGCGATCTTGCGAAAAAAATTCTACGTCCAGGACGAGCATGAAAGTAGAAGAGTTCCTGATCCATTTTTTGGGCGAGTCCAAATCTACGATCTTATACACTGAGACTAAAAAAACCATTAAAAACTGTTTCTCATCTGTAGGGGAGAGGGCGGGGCTTAAATCACCCAACGCTGACAGAAGTGGGCGCGAGGCTGACCTCACTGGATCTCCAGTGCCAGTAAGATCACAAGAGGCAAGAATTCGGGCGTGAACCTGATTTCTCGGCTCTTGTGCGGATCTTTTTAAAGTTTATTTACTGTTGTCACAAGTAGGCTTACATTAACACTGCAATGAAGTTACTGTGAAAATCCCCTAGTCGCCACACTCCCGGCGCCTTTTCGGGTAACACTGAGGGAGAATTTAGCATGGCCAATGCACCTAACCTGCATGTCTTTTAGACTGTGAGAGGAAACAGGAGCACCCGGAAGAAACCCAAGCAGACACGGGGAGAACGTGCAGATGCGGCACAGACAGGGACCCAAGCTGGGAATCGAACCCGGGTCCCTGGCGATGTGAGACAGTAATGCTAACCACTGTGCCACCGTGTCACCCCTTAGCGGCTCCCCCCCCGCCGACCATCGGCCGGCAGGTTGCGATGGTAAGATCACTCCTGGGAGTCTACTTAGATTATGACGGTGAGCAGCTGGCGTTTTATAACATGGACAACATGACACTTCTGAACACATTGACTGAGTCCTATCCAACCTTCAGTCAAATGAAGAGCATTGATCAGGCAAAGCGCGCTCCTTTGTGGAACCCTACGGCAGACTCAGGATCCAAAATCCAAACAGTTCAGTCGCGGCAATGCCAAACTTTCTTTTCTTCTGGTCTGCTCTTTAAAATATATTGTTGCTGAGGTAAGGTAAAATAAGAGGGCCTGCCTTGAAAATGACAGAAGACAGTAAAAGATTGGAAACAGATGTTTCTCTCCTTATAGCTTCTCTAGTCATAAGCATCCCCCTGACTGAGAGGGAATAACCTCTACTCAGTTCTGTAGTCGGGAAACATTGAATCACATTCAGATGGCAATTATGTACAAACACAGAAACAAACTATTTGATCCACTCAGTCCACGTTGGTGTTTGTTCTCTCTTCCCTTTTCTTTCAGCCACCTATCTAACTGACCCCATGGTCCCTGATTCAATAACTCCGGTAATCTCACATCCTGGATCTTTTTCTGACTGGCAGTCAGTGACCAGTGGGGTTCCGCAGGGATCCGTGCCAGGACTCCAACTGTTGACATTATATATTAATGATTTGGAAGAGGGAACTGAATGTATTATCTCCAGATTTGCAGATGATACAAAGTTGGGTGGGAGGGTGAGCTGTGAGGAGGATGCAGAGATTCTTCAGCATGATGTGGTCAGGCTGAGTGTGTGGGCTTGTGCGGGGCAGATGCAGTATAATGTGGATAAATGTGAGAGTATCCACTTTGGTAGCAATAATAGGAAGACAGATTATTACTTGAATGGGTGTAAATTGAGAGAGTTGGATACTCAGCAAGACCTTCAAATCCTCCTGCATCAGTTGCTGTAGACGCGCAGGTACAGCAGGCAGTAAAGAAGGCAAATGGTATGTTGGCCTTCATAGCGAGAGGATTTGAGTATCGGGATAGGGATGTTTTGCTGCAACTGTATAGGTGAAGCCACACCTGGAGTATTGTGTGAGGTTTTAGTGTCCTTATCTGAGGAAGGATGTCCTTTGCTATAGAGGGAGTACAGCGAAGGTTTACCAGGCTGATTCCTGGGATGGCAGGTCTATCTTATGAGGAAAGACTGAGTTGCTTAGGGCTATATTCACTGGAGTTTGGAAGAGTGAGTGGGGATCTCATAGAAACTTATAAAATTCTAACAGGATTAGACAGGGTAGATTCAGAAATAATGTTCTCAAGGGTGGGGGAGTCCAGAACTAGGGGTCATAGTTTGAGGATAAGGGTAAACCTTTTAGAACTGAGGTGAGGAGATATTTCTTCACCCAGGGGGTGGTGAATGTGTGGAATTCACTACCACAGAAAGTAGTTAAGGCCAAACATTGGGCCCAATTTTACCAAAACTTCACGCCCGTAAATGGCAGTAAAGTTGGGTGTCGGGCCTATGCCGCGATCTGCACCCGATTCCTAGCAGATCGCGCCTTTACCAACGGCCGATTCGGGCGCCATTCCGAAGCGCGCCCCAACTTTACCAACAATTCCCTCTTTACCAGCGTTCGGCCCAATTCGCATCCGCGCCTTTACCGACCTGATAAATAAAAGTCCAACTTGTACTTTTATTCGGCAGGGGAATCGCCGAGGCCCACCCTTTGCGGACATCCCCTCTAACCGCCCCGGCAGACCCCCGCCCCCCCCACCCCCCCCGGGATCGGACCCCTCTGGGAGGCAGACCCCCCCGGTAGAGCACACCCCTAACCTACATCGATCATTGTCTCCCTCCACCATCCTTCCCGCTCACCTTCAGTCCTTTGACAGCCTGCAGCACGTTCCTGGACACTGACTTCGAGCCACGGCTGAAGGGACTGGGTTTCACACAGGTCCGCTGGCGTCTGCCGGAGCAGGGGGGGCGGGCCCAGTTGGAACTCTGGTGGGGGGGGGATGAGGAAAGGGGGTGGGCCCACATCGCCTTCTTGCGGGGGGGGGGGGGGGAGGGGAGGGGGTGTGACTTATCATCCCCTGGGGAGGAGAGGGGGTGTGACGGATCATCCCTGGGGAGGAGAGGGGGTGTGACGGATCATTCACTGGTACACTACCAGCCACAGCCATCTCTCCCGCTCTCTCACACCTGCAGGGAAGAGTAATCTGTGGCTGGTAGTGTACCAGTGATGGTGCCAGGAGGGATCGGCCGCAGACACGCAGCGGAACCCCCCCGACCAGGGAATGAGACATCACACCCCCTCTCCCCCCCCCTCCGCCCCAGGGAATGAGACGCCACACCCGCTCTCCCCCCCCAGGGGATGATCCGTCACACCCCCTCTCCCCCCCGCCCCCAGGGGATGATAAGTCACACCCCTTCCCCTCCTCCCACCCCACACCCCCCCCCCCCCTCCCCCCCCTCCCCCAACCAGAGGATGAACGGCAGAGAGGCTCTCTCCGCTCTCTGCTTTTTGTTTTGCGCCCGGGCGCGTTCTGTCAGATTCTTATGCGCAGTTCGGCGCTCCGACAGATGCAAATGTGCTAGGCCCCGCCCACTAGACCCACGCCGAAAAAAGGCGTATGGGGGCGCTGGAGGACGGCTGCCGGGTGCGGGTCTGATTTCTGGCCGCACCCGGCACTCAGAGCCGATTTGGTAAAATCGCCCCCATTGTGTGATTTCAAGAAGAAATTAGATATGGCTTTTGGGGCTAAAGGGATCAAAGGATTGGGGGGGAAAGCGGGATCAGGATATTGATTTTGATGATCAGCCATGATCAAAATGAATGGCAGAGCAGGCTCGAAGGGCCAAATGGTCTATTCCTGCTTCTAGTTTCTATGTTTCTATGTTGTGTAAGAAATGTTTGTCCCACTCTCTGTCCAAAACCTGTCCTAACCTAAGTGTCACACATGGTTAGCACTGCTGGCTCACAGCGTCAGGGACCTGGGCTTAATTCTGGCCTTGGGTGACTGTGTGGAGTTTGTGCATTCTCTCCGTGTCTGCACAGATTTCGTTCAGGTGCTCCGGTTTCCTCCCACAATCCAAAGCTGTTCAGGTTAAGACTGTGAGGTATCGGAGCAGAATTGGGCCATTCGGTCTGTTGAGTCCGCTCCATCATTCAATCATGGCTGATAAGTTTCTCAACCCCATTCTCCCGCTTTTCCCCCATAACCTTTGATCTCCTTACCATTCTTAAGGGTCAACAAGGTCATCTATGTGCGGATCCACAAGAGATGCGTGAGATCCTAAATAAATATTTCTCATCAGTATTTACTGTTGAGAAAAACACGGATGTTAGGGAACTTGGGGAAATAAATAGTGATGTCTTGAGGAGTGTACATAGAGAAGGAGGTGCTGGAAGTCTTAAAATGCATCAAGTTAGATAAATTCCCAGGACCTGATGAAGTGTATCCCAGGACATTGTGGGAGGCTAGGGAGGAAATTGTGGGTCCCCTAGCAGAGATATTTGAATCACCGATAGTCACAGGTGAGGTGCCTGAAAATTGGAGGGTGGCAAATGTTGTGCCTTTGTTTAAAAAGTGTTGCAGGGAAAAGCCTGGGAACTACAGACCAGTGAGCCTCACATCTGTGGTGGGTAAGTTGTTGGAAGATATTTTGAGAGACAGGATCTACAGGCATTTAGAGACGCAAGGACTGATTAGGGACAGTGAGCATGAGTGGAAAATCATGTGTCACAAATTTGATAGAGTTTTTAGAAGAGGTAACCAAGAAGGTAGATGAGGGCAGTGCAGTTGATGGTGTCTACATGGATTTTAGCAAGGCCTTTGACAAGGTACTGCATGGTAGGTTGTCGCATAAGGTTAAATCTCATGGGATTCTGGCTTAATGACAGAATGTGGAGATGCCGGCGTTGGACTGGGGTAAACACAGTAAGAAGTTTACGGGCATTCGGCCTCTGATATTCGGGTAAGCGTTCTCCAAGGCGGCCTTCGCGACACACGACAGCGCAGAGTCGCTGAGCAGAAACTGATAGCCAAGTTCCGCACACACAAGGACGGCCTCAACCGGGATATTGGGTTTATGTCACACTATTTGTAACTCCCACAGTTGCGTGGACCTGCAGAGTTTCACTGGCTGTCTTGTCTGGAGACAATACACATCTTTTTAGCCTGTCTTGATGCTCTCTCCACTCCCATTGTTTTGTTTCTTAAAGACTGGATTAGTTGTAAGTATTCGCATTCCAACCATTATTCATGTAAATTGAGTCTGTGTCTTTATAAGTTCTGTTTGTGAACAGAATTCCCACTCACCTGAAGAAGGGGCTCAGAGCCTCGAAAGCTTGTGTGGCTTTTGCTACCAAATAAACCTGTTGGACTTTAACCTGGTGTTGTTAAACTTCTTACTGTGTTAATGACAGAAGCCAGAGGGTGGTTGTAGAGGGTTGTTTTTCAAACTGGAGACCTGTGACCAGTGGTGTGCCTCAGGGATCAGTGCTGGGTCCACTGTTATTTGTCATTTATATTAATGATTTGGATGAGAATATAGGAGGCATGGTTAATAAGTTTGCAGGTGACACCAAGATTGGTGGCATAGTGGACAGTGAAGAAGGTTATCTTGGATTGCAATGGGATCTTGATCAATTGGGCCAATGGGCTGACAAATGGCAGATGAAGTTTAATTTAGATAAATGCGGGGTGATGCATTTTGGTCGATTGAACCAAGGCTGGACTTACTCAGTTAATGGTAGGGCATTGAGGAGAGTTACAGAACAAAGAGATCTAGGGGTATATGTTCATAGCTCCTTGAAAGCTGAAGAAGGCATTCAGCATGCTTGGTTTCATCGGTCAGAAAATTGAATACAGGGGTTGGGATGTCTTGTTGAAGTTGTACAAGACATTGATAAGGCCACACTTGGAATACTGTGTACAGTTCTGGTCACCCTATTATAGAAAGGATATTATTAAGCTAGAAAGAGTGTAGAAGAGATTTACTAGGATGCTACTGGGACTTGATGGTTTGAGTTATAAGGAGAGGCTGAATAGACTGGGACTTTTTATCTGGAGTGTAGAAGGCTGAGGGGTGATCTTATAGAGGTCTATAAAATAATGAGGGGCATAGGTCAGCTAGATAGTCAATATCTTTTCCCAAAGGTAGGAGAGTCTAAAATTAGAGGCATAGGTTTAAGGTGAGAGGGGAGAGATACAAAAGTGTCCAGAGGGGCAATTTCTTCACACAGAGGGTGGTGAGTGTCTGGAACAAGTTGCCAGAGGTAGTAGTAGAGGTGGGTACAATTTTGTCTTCTAAAAAGTGTTTAGACAATTACATGGGTACGATGGGTACAGAGGGATATGGGCCTAATGCGGGCAAATGGGACAAGCTTAGGGGTTTAAAAAAAGGGGGCAGCATAGACAAGTTGGGCTGTAAATCTCTATGACTCTATAATCAAGAACCTATCTATCTCTGTCTTAAATACACTCAATGACCTGGCCTCCACAGCCTTCTGTGGCAATGAATTCCACAGATTCACCACCCTCTGGCTGAAGAAATTCCTCCCCATCTCGGTTCTAAAGGGTCGTCCCTTTATTCCGAAGCTGCGCCCTCGGATTCTAGTCTCTCCTCCTAACAGAAACATCTTCCCCACATCCACTCTATTCAGGCCTTTCAGTATTCTATAAATTTCAATGAGATTCCCCCCCCTCCATCTTTCTAAACTCCAAAGTACAGACCCAGAGTTCTCATACATCAAAGCTTTTCATTCCCAGGCTCATTCTCGTGATCCTCCTCTGGACCCTCTCCAGGACCAGCACATCCTTTCTTAGATACGGGGCCCAAAATTGCTTGCAGTACTCCAAATGTGGTCTGAGCAGAGCCTTATAAAGCCTTAGCAGTACATCCCTGCTTTAGATGGATGAGCAGGGTAAATGCAGGGATAGGAGTTATGGGGATAGGGCAGGGGGTGATGCTGGGAAAGATGCCCTGTCGGAGAGTCGATGCAGACTTGATGGGCCGAATGGCCTCCTCCTGCACTGTAGGGATTTATAATGATTCTGTGATGACATGAGAGTCTTGAACCACTTACAAAGGAAGAGAAGCTGAGATGCCTTCCCTTTGTTTTCCTCAAAGTTTTAATCTTGGAGGCTACCATCTTCTAGTTGGTCTGTAACCGAGGCAACAGAGCCTCATCGACACATTATGATGGGATGGCTGCACCATGGAACGCGAGTGTCGCAACTTCGTGAATCAGCATTGTTGCTAAAAAATACACACAGTACTCAAACTTAGTACGACCAAAATATTATGTAAGTTCACATTATACCTTGAGTTTTAGATTCCCCACTTTCCTTGGCCTTATGCAATGTTCTAGCGAACCCCAATGCAAACTGGAGGAACAACACCTAATTTTCTGATTGGGCACTTTACAGCCTTCTGGACTCAACATTGAGTTCAACCACTTCGAAGCATGAACTCTTCCCTACACCACATTTCCATTTATTTTATTTCATTTCATTTCATTCCCCATTTTATCGCTCTCCGTCTTTCCACCATTCTCCTCCTCCCCCCCACCAACCGTTAGCAAGCTGTACCTTTGTTTTGCCATTCATGCATTCTGATCACTTAATGGACACTTTCAGCACCTTCTCAGCCTTCTGCAAGCTCATTTACATTCCCTTTGTCGAATTCCACCATCCCTCCCTACCCTGAATATAAATCTCTGCTGATTCTCTTCCCTCTCAGCTCTGATGAAGGGTGATCCAGACTCGAAATGTTGGCTCTACTCTCTCCACAGATGCTGTCAGACCTGCTGAGATTTTCCAGCATTTTTCTGGCCTCATTTAATGTCATGGGAAGCTGAAATGTCAAATTTTATTCTTCCACATCACTTACATTTCCCCCATTCAAAGTACCATCATTATATATATTTTCTTAATCAAAATGTACCACCCATATATACTGACATACAATTGCATCTGGTAGTTTTTTGTCCACGAAACTAACAGATCAATATTCCCTCACAATTTCCTTTCCTTCCGACAGTTATGTACTATGGCCGGGATTTTCTGGCCACGTTGTGGTGGGACCTGTCGTGGATGATGCGGCTGGCCAGCCAACAGGGCGCTGACCAGTGACGGGACCAAAAGATCTCAGCGGCAGGTTAGGGCAGGAAAATCCTGCCCTATGTCTCCTCTTTTATTATCATTTGCATATCTTAACCCCACCCCCTTTCTAAACCTAAAACCATGTCTTCGATTATAGTGGATGAAAGAGTTCCAAAAGCAGATCCCTGTGGAGCTACCCGCTTCCAAACATGCGGGCAATTGCCGCCATGGCACAGATGGAGGCCATTCTGCCCCTCGTGTCACTGACCCACTCGCCTGCTTCTGCTCCCTAGTTCGGTGCAAAATTGCAAGTTTTGACTATCCACCAGTGTTTTCTGAGGTGGAGATGCCGGCACTGGACTGACTCACCTGATGTGAGCAGCGCTCTGAAAGCTCGTGATTCCAAATAAACATGTTGGATTTTAACCTGGTGTTGTGAGACTTCTTACCGTGCCCAATTTTCTCTGACTCTTAACCATATCAGAAATGGAAAGCTGAAGTAGAAATGTGGTCCTGGGTTACTTCCTTACCCTGAAAGAAGAAGGTCTGGCACGAGCATAACCATTACCAGCCAAAAGTAAGTTAAGAATTTTCATAAATGACCTGGATGAGGAAGCAGAGGGATGGGTTGGTAAGTTTGCCGACGACACGAAGGTTGGTGGGGTTGTGGATAGTCTGGAGGGATGTCAGAAGTTACAGAGGGACATAGATAGGATGCAAGACTGGGCGGAGAAGTGGCAGATGGACTTCAACCCAGATAAATGCGTCGTGGTCCATTTTGGTAGGTCAAATGGGATGAAGGAGTACAATATAAAGGGAAAGACTCTTAATACTGTAGAGGATCAGAAGAACCTTGGGGTCCGGGTCCATAGGACTCTAAAATCGGCCCCGCAGGTGGAGGAGGTGGTTAAGAAGGCGTATGGTGTGCTGGCCTTTATCAATCGAGGGATTGAGTTTAGGAGTCCGGGGATAATGATGCAGCTATATAAGACCCTCGTCAGACCCCACTTGGAGTACTGTGCTCAGTTCTGGTCGCCTCACTATAGGAAGGATGTGGAAAAGATTGAAAGGGTGCAGAGGAGATTTACAAGGATGTTGCCTGGATTGAGTGGCATGCCTTATGAGGATAGGCTGAGGGAGCTCGGTCTTTTCTCCTTGGAGAGACGAAGGATGAGAGGAGACCAAATAGAGGTGTATAAGATGTTGAGAGGCATAGATCAGGTGGACTCTCAGAGGCTTTTTCCCAGGGTGGAAATGTCTGCTACGAGAGGACACAGGTTTAGGGTGCTGGGGGGTAGGTACAGGGGAAATGTTAGGTGGAAGTTATTCACACAGAGGGTGGTGGGCGAGTGGAATCGGCTGCCGTCAGTGGTGGTGGAGGCGAACTCAATAGGGTCTTTTAAGAGCCTCCTGGATGAGTAGAACATAGAACATAGAACATAGAATAGTACAGCACAGAACAGGCCCTTCGGCCCACGATGTTGCGCCGAGCTTTATCTGAAACCAAGATCAAGCTATCCCACTCCCTATCATCCTGGTGTGCTCCATTGATTGGAATGCCCTGCCAGCATCAGTTGTAAATGCGCCTAGTTTGGGGGCGTTTAAGAGATCCGTAGATAGGTTCATGGACGAAAAGAAATTGGTTTAGGTTGGAGGGTCACAGTTTTTTTTTAACTGGTCGGTGCAACATCGTGGGCCGAAGGGCCTGTTCTGCGCTGTAATGTTCTATGTTCTATGTTCTATGTTCTATGTTCTATGTTCTATGTGCCTATCCAATAACCGCTTAAATGTTCCTAAAGTGCCTGACTCCACTATCACTGCAGGCAGTCCATTCCACACCCCAACCACTCTGCGTAAAGAACCTACTTCTGATATCCTTCCTGTATCTCTCACCACGAACCCTATAGTTATGCCCCCTTGTAATAGCTCCATCCACCCGAGGAAATAGTCTTTGAACGTTCACTCTATCTATCCCCTTCATCATTTTATAAACCTCTATTAAGTCTCCCCTCAGCCTCCTCCGCTCCAGAGAGAACAGCCCTAGCTCCCTCAACCTTTCCTCATAAGACCTACTCTCCAAACCAGGCAGCATCCTGGTAAATCTCCTCTGCACTCTTTCCAGCGCTTCCACATCCTTCCTATAGTGAGGTGACCTGAACTGCACACAATACTCCAAATGTGGTCTCACCAAGGTCCTGTACAGTTGCAGCATAACCCCACGGCTCTTAAACTCCAATCCCCTGTTAATAAAAGCTAACACACTATAGGCCTTCTTCACAGCTCTATCCACTTGAGTGGCAACCTTTAGAGATCTGTGGATATGGACCCCAAGATCTCTCTGTTCCTCCACAGTCGTCAGAACCCTACCTTTGACCCTGTAATCCACATTTAAATTTGTCCTACCAAAATGAATCACCTCACATTTATCAGGGTTAAACTCCATTTGCCATTTTTCAGCCCAGCTTTGCATCCTATCTATGTCTCTTTGTAGCCTACAACAGCCCTCCACCTCATCCACTACTCCACCAATCTTGGTGTCATCAGCAAATTTACTGATCCACCCTTCAGCCCCCTCCTCTAAGTCATTAATAAAAATCACAAAGAGCAGAGGACCAAGCTCTGATCCCTGCGGCACTCCGCTAGCAACCTGCCTCCAATCCGAAAATTTTCCATCGACCACCATCCTCTGTCTTCGATCAGACAGCCAGTTACCTATCCAATCGGCCAACTTTCTCTCTATCCCACACCTCCTCACTTTCATCATAAGCCAACCATGGGGGACCTTATCTAACGCCTTACTAAAATCCATGTATATGACATCAACTGCCCTACCTTCATCAACACACTTAGTTCCCTCCTCAAAAAATTCTATCAAATTTGTGAGGCACGACTTGCCCTTCACGAATCCGTGCTGACTATCCCGGATTAATCCGCATCTTTCTAAATGGTCGTAAATCCCATCTCTAAGGACCTTTTCCATCAATTTACCAACCACCGAAGTAAGACTAACCGGTCTATAATTACCAGGGTCATTTCTATTCCCTTTCTTAAACAGAGGAACAACATTCGCCATTCTCCAGTCCTCTGGCACCATCCCCGTGGACAGCGAGGACCCAAAGATCAAAGCCAAAGGCTCTGCAATCTCATCCCTTGCCTCCCAAAGAATCCTAGGATACATTTCATCAGGCCCAGGGGACTTATCGACCTTCAATTTATTCAAAACTGCCAGGACATCCTCCCTCCGAACATCTATTTCCTCCAGCCTATTAGCCTGTAACACCTTCTCTTCCTCAAAAACATGGCCCCTCTCCTTGGTGAACACTGAAGAAAAGTATTCATTCATCACCTCGCCTATCTCTACTGACTCCATACACAAGTTCCCACTACTGTCCTTGACCGGCCCTAACCTCACCCTGGTCATTCTTTTATTCCTCACATAAGAGTAAAAAGCCTTGGGGTTTTCCTTGATCCGACCCGCCAAGGACTTCTCGTGTCCCCTCCTAGCTCTCCTAAGCCCCTTTTTCAGCTCATTCCTTGCTAGGGAGTATGAGTACATGAAGCTTAATAGGATGGAGGGTTATAGGTAGGTCTAGAAGGTAGGGATGTGTTCGGCACAACTTGTGGGCCGAAGGGCCTGTTTGTGCTGTAGTTTTTCTATGTTTCTATATTTCTAAGTGAGGTATTTTCAGGGTGGAAAGTGGATGATCTGGATCAAGAAGAGGGATTGGACCTTCTGTCACACTTTTTGGACATGTTTTACAAAAAGGATGAGTTATAGGAAGCATATGAAGCCTGTGCAATCTTCATAGTAATCCCTTACAGTGCAGAAGGAGGCCATTTGACCTACGGACTCTGCACTGGCTCTCTGACAGAGCATATTATCCAGGCCCTCTCCCTGTAACATATTATCTCGATCTCATAGAAACTTATAAAATTCTAACAGGGTTAGACAGAGTAGATTCAGAAAGAATGTTCCCAATGGTGGGGGAGTCCAGAACTAGAGGTCATAGTTTGAGGAGAAGCGGTAAACCTTTTAGAACTGAGATGTGGAGAAATTTCTTCACCCAGAGGGTGGTGAATGTGTGGAATTCACTACCACAGAATGTGGTTGAGGCCAAAACGTTGTGTGATTTCAAGAAGAAATTAGATATAGCTCTTGGGGCTAAAGGGATCAAGGGATATGGGGGGGAAAGGGGGATCAAGATATTGAATTCGATGATCAGCCATGACCAAGATGAATGGCGGAGCAGGCTCGAAGGGCCGAATGGCCTATTCATGCTTCTAGTTTCTTTGTAACCCCACGTATTTACCCTGCTAATCCCCCTAACCTATTCATCCTTGGACATGAAGGGACAATTTAGCATGGCCAATCCATCTAACCTGCACATATTTGGACTGTTTGATAGGTTTAGGATATGAGAGGATCAGTCTGTGGAAGAATATATCATGGATTTTGATAAATGTCGCAAGAGACGACGGAGATTTGAACTTGAAATTCCGGAATCCGTATTGGCATTTAAGTTACTGGACTGTGCCCGCATTTCCCATGTTGATAGTCTTTTGGTACTAACAAGGGTTCAATTCTGGGGGAAGGATTCTTTCCTGGATCAAATGGCTGCAGCCCTTAAAACAATTCCTGGGAACACAGTTGTTCCCAGCCACTCTCTTGGCATATGAGCAGTAACGTTCCATGCAACTAAGGATAGATGATTCAATGGTGGCTCAATTTCAAGATCAACCAAACATTAGATAAAAACTCCAGTACGGAGATGGGGTTAATGACAGGAGGTTTGAAAATGGCCTCACTATAGGAAGGATGTGGAAAAGATTGAAAGGGTGCAGAGGAGATTTACAAGAATGTTCCCAATGGTGGGGGAGTCCCAGGCCAGTTTGAAAGTTGGGACAAAAAGCGTGCCTGGGGCAGTAACTGTAGGCATTCAAACCCAAAACATGCGCAAGGTATGGTGAATCGGCGTTTCTGGTGTGATTCCCAGTATCATTATGTTATGATCTGTCCACAGCAAAGGGACCGTGTTTTTGAAGCAACTCATGAGATGGATTTATCTGAGACTGAATTGTTGATGGAGTTGTATTGGTCACTGAGAGTTTAAATCCAGTAATGAGCACATTGATGGTCGATTCATTCAACTGCGCAGTTCTGGACATTCGTTGTACTCCTACAGTGTGTGGTATAGACTGGCTTAGCTGCTATCCAGGGTGTCTCAATGAGACAAACGGACGTAAGGTCAGGGAGTATGAACACTCCACCCTGCTTCAGGTTCAGAGGTGACAGCACATTAACATCCACCAAACGGTGGATCTCCAGGGCGTCACGGTGGCACGGTGGTGAGCACTGCTGCTTCACTGCGCCAGAGACCCGGGTTCAATTCCCGGCTTGGGTCACTGTCTGTGTGGAGTTTGCACATTCTCCCCGTGTCTGCGTGGGTTTCCTCCGGGTGCTCCGGTTTCCTCCCACAGTCCAAAGATATGCGGGCTAGGTTGATTGGCCATTCTAAATTGCCCCTAAGTGTCCCGGGATGCATAGGTTAGAGGGGTTAGTGGGTAAATACGTAGGGATATGTAGATAGGGCCTGGGTGGGATTGTGGTTGGTGCAGACTCAATGGGCCGAATGGCCTCTTTCTGCACTGTAGGATTCTATGATTGTGTGGGTCAGGTGGATTGGTCATGCTAAATTGCCTCTTAGTGACAGGGGGACTAGCTAGGGGATTAGCTAGGGTAAATGCATGGGGTTGTGGGGATAGGGCCTCGGTGGGATTGTGGTCGGTGCAGACATGATGGGCCAAATGGCCTCCTTCTGCACTGTAGGATTCTATGATTCTATGAAACGGGTGGTCCTCCCTTGTATGATCTCAGGGGTCAGTGCGTTCGTCAATACTGATGTGATCTCCAGTAAGGACACCGCTATTATTAAGTCAATCTACATAGAACATAGAACATAGAACAGTACAGCACAGAACAGGCCCTTCGGCCCACGATGTTGTGCCGAGCTTTATCTGAAACCAAGATCAAGCTATCCCACTCCCTATCATCCTGGTGTGCTCCATGTGCCTATCCAATAACCGCTTAAATGTTCCTAAAGTGTCTGACTCCACTATCACTGCAGGCAGTCCATTCCACACCCCAACCACTCTCTGCGTAAAGAACCTACCTCTGATATCCGTCCTGTATCTCCCACCACGAACCCTATAGTTATGCCCCCTTGTAATAGCTCCATCCACCCGAGGAAATAGTCTTTGAACGTTCACTCTATCTATCCCCTTCATCATTTTATACACCTCTATTAAGTCTCCCCTCAGCCTCCTCCGCTCCAGAGAGAACAGCCCTAGCTCCCTCAACCTTTCCTCATATGACCTACCCTCCAAACCAGGCAGCATCCTGGTAAATCTCCTCTGCACTCTTTCCAGCGCTTCCACATCCTTCTTATAATGAGGTGACCAGAACTGCACACAATATTCCAAATGTGGTCTCACCAAGGTCCTGTACAGTTGCAGCATAACCCCACGGCTCTTAAACTCCAACCCCCTGTTAATAAAAGCTAACACACTATAGGCCTTCTTCACAGCTCTATCCACTTGACTGGCAACCTTTAGAGATCTGTGGATATGGAACCCAAGATCTCTCTGTTCCTCCACAGTCTTCAGAACCCTACCTTTGACCCTGTAATCCACATTTAAATTTGTCCTACCAAAATGAATCACCTCACATTTATCAGGGTTAAACTCCATTTGCCATTTTCCAGCCCAGCTTTGCATCCTATCTATGTCTCTTTGCAGCCTACAACAGCCCTCCACCTCATCCACTACTCCACCAATCTTGGTGTCATCAGCAAATTTACTGATCCATCCTTCAGCCCCCTCCTCTAAGTCATTAATAAAAATCACAAAGAGCAGAGGACCAAGCACTGATCCCTGCGGCACACCGCTAGCAACCTGCCTCCAATCCGAAAATTTTCCATCGACCACCACCCTCTGTCTTCGGTCAGACAGCCAGTTACCTATCCAATCGGCCAACTTTCCCTCTATCCCACACCTCCTCACTTTCATCATAAGCCGACCATGGGGGACCTTATCAAACGCCTTACTAAAATCCATGTATATGACATCAACTGCCCTACCTTCATCAACACACTTAGTTCCCTCCTCAAAAAATTCTATCAAATTTGTGAGGCACGACTTGCCCTTCACGAATCCGTGCTGACTATCTCGGATTAATCCGCATCTTTCTAAATGGTCGTAAATCCCATCCCTAAGGACCCTTTCCATCAATTTACCAACCACCGAAGTAAGACTAACCGGTCTATAATTACCAGGGTCATTTCTATTCCCTTTCTTAAACAGAGGAACAACATTCGCCATTCTCCAGTCCTCTGGCACCATCCCCGTGGACAGCGAGGACCCAAAGATCAACGCCAAAGGCTCTGCAATCTCATCCCTTGCCTCCCACAGAATCCTAGGATACATTTCATCAGGCCCAGGGGACTTATCGACCTTCAGTTTATTCAAAACTGCCAAGACATCCTCCCTCCGAACATCTATTTCCTCTAGCCTATTAGCCTGTAACACCTTCTCTTCCTCAAAAACATGGCCCCTCTCCTTGGTGAACACTGAAGAAAAGTATTCATTCATCACCTCGCCTATCTCTACTGACTCCATACACAAGTTCCCACTACTGTCCTTGACCGGCCCTAACCTCACCCTGGTCATTCTTTTATTCCTCACATAAGAGTAAAAAGCCTTGGGGTTTTCCTTGATCCGACCCGCCAAGGACTTCTCATGTCCCCTCCTAGCTCTCCTAAGCCCCTTTTTCAGCTCATTCCTTGCTAACTTGTAACCCTCAATCGAGCCATCTGAACCTTGTTTCCTCATCCCTACATAAGCTTCCCTCTTCCTTTTCACAAGACATTCCACCTCTTTTGTGAACCATGGTTCCCTCACTCGGCCATTTCCTCCCTGCCTGACAGGAACATACCTATCAAGGACATCCAGTATTTGTTCCTTGAAAAAGTTCCACTTTTCATTAGTTCCTTTCTCTGACAGTTTCTGTTCCCAACTTATGCCCCCTAATTCTTGCCTAATCGCATCATAATTACCCCTCCCCGAATTGTAAACCTTGCCCTGCCGTACGGCCCTATCCCTCTCCATTGCAATAACAAAAGACACCGAATTGTGGTCACTATCTCCAAATTGCTCTCCCACAACCAAATCTAACACTTGGCCCGGTTCATTTCCCAGTACCAAATCCAATGTGGCCTCACCTCTAGTCGGCCCATCCACATATTGTGTCAGGAAACCCTCCCGCACACACTGCACAAAAACTGCCCCATCCAAACTATTTGACCTACAAAGGTTCCAATCAATATTTGGAAAGTTAAAGTCCCCCATGACAACTACCCTGTGACCCCCACACATATCCATAATCTGCTTAGCAATTTCTTCCTCCACATCTCTATTACTATTTGGGGGCCTATAGTAAACTCCTAGCAACGTGACCGCTCCTTTCCTATTTCTAACTTCAGCCCATATTACCTCAGTGTGCAGATCCCCCACGAAGTGCCTTTCCGCAGCCGTTAAACTATCCTTGATTAACAATGCCACTCCTCCACCTCTTTTACCAGCTTCCCTACACTTAGTGAAACATCTATACCCCGGAACGTCCAACAACCATTCCTGTCCTTGTTCTACCCACGTCTCCGTAATGGCCACAACATCGTAGTCCCAAGTACCAATCCACGCCCCAAGTTCATCTACCTTGTTCCGGATGCTCCTTGCATTGAAGTAGACACACTTCAACCCACCTTCCTGTCTACCAGTACCCACCCTTGACCCTGATACCTTCCCCAATACCTCACCACCCTCACTGACTTCTGGACTACAACTCCCTTTCCCACTCCCCTGACAAATTAGTTTAAACCCCCCTGAAGAGCCGTAACAAATTTCCCTCCGAGGATATTGGTGCCCCTCTGGTTCAGGTGCACCCCGTCCTGTTTGTACAGGTCCCACCTTCCCCAGAACGTGTTCCAATTATCCACGTATCTGAAACCCTCCCTCCTACACCATCCCTGCAACCACATATTTAACTGCACTCTCTCCCTGTTCCTCAACTCGCTCCATCAATCTGTGATGAAGTAAGCTCCGATGAGGCTGGATATGAGGAATATTGAGCTATCATGTTTGCAAAATATGTGGATCCGCATTTTACTCTATCTGGCCATTGCTGCTTATCTCTAAGGAATCTCACAACACCAAGTTAAAGTCCAACAGGTTTATTTGGTCGCACATATCTCTAAGGAAGCCAGAGATTTCTCATCAAACAATTCATGAGGTTTGTTAACCACTGAGAATAAGGATTTGGTGGACAAAAAGGAGATCATATGAAAATTACACAGACAGTTTGATCATCCAGTGCCACAGAAACTGAAGACTCCACATCAAGATGCAGGAGTGCGTGATAAAGGATATGATGACCTTATTGAACAAATCACTACTCAATGCGAAATCTGCCTTAAATATCACAGGACGCCACCACGTCCTGTTGTGAGCTTACCACTGGCCAGGGGGTTTAATGACACATTGGCGATGGACTTGAAAGTTTGGGACAAGGATAGGGGTATTTATACCCTATGCTTCATAGATATGGCTGCTAGATTTAGCCTATCCACTGTGGTAAATAGGAAAGACAAAAAGACCTTTGTTAATAAGATCGTAAGAAAATGTGCAGGAACAGGCTTAGGAACACCAACAAAGTTCCTGACAGATAATAGAACAAAGAACAAAGAAAATTACGGCACAGGAACAGGCCCTTCGGCCCTCCAAGCCTGCGCCAACCATGCTGCCCGACTTAACTAAAACTAACGGGGACCATATCCCTCGATTCCCATCCTATTCATGTATTTGTCAAGACGCCCCTTAGAAGTCACTACCATATCCGCTTCCAATTCCTCCCCCGGAAATGATTTCCAGGCACCCACTACTCTCTGTATAGAAAATCTGCCTCATACATCTCCTTTAAACCTTGACCCTCGCACCTTAAACCTGTGCCGCCGAGTAATTGACTCTTCCACCCTGGGAAAAAGCTTCTGACTATCCACTCTGTTCATGCCTCTCATAATCTTCTAGACTTCTATCAAGTCGCCCCTCAACCTCCGTCGTTCCAGTGAGAACAAACCAAGTTTAGAACCATAGAACCATAGAAAATTACAGCTCAGAAACAGGCCTTTTGGCCCTTCTTGTCTGTGCCGAACCATTTTATGCCTAGTCCCACTGACCTGTGCTTGGACCATATCCCTCCACACCCCTCTCATCCATGAACCCGTCCAAGTTTTTCTTAAATGTTAAAAGTGACCCCGCATTTACCACTTTATCCGGCAGCTCATTCCACACTCCCACCACTCTGCGTGAAGAAGCCCCCCCTAATATTCCCTTTAAACTTTTCTCCTTTCACCCTTAACCCATGCTCTCTGGTTTTTTTCTCCCCTCGCCTCAGCGGAAAAAGCCTGCTTGCATTCACTCTATCTATACCCATCAAAATCTTATACACCTCTATCAAATCTCCCCTCAATCTTCTACACTCCAGGGAATAAAGTCCCAACCTATTCAATCTCTCTCTGTAACTCAGCTTCTCAAGTCCCGGCAACATCCTCGTGAACCTTCTCTGCACTCTTTCAATCTTATTTACATCCTTCCTGTAACTAGGTGACCAAAACTGTACACAATACTCCAAATTCGGCCTCACCAATGCCTTATATAACCTTACCATAATACTCCAACTTTTATACTCGATACTCCGATTTATAAAGGCCAATGTACCAAAGGCACTCTTTACGACCCTATCCACCTGTGACGTCACTTTTAGGGAATTCTGTACCTGTATTCCCAGATCCCTCTGTTCAACTGCACTCTTCAGAGTCCTACCATTTACCCTGTACGTTCTTCTTTGGTTTGTCCTTCCAATGTGCAATATCTCACACTTGTCTGCGTTAAATTCCATTTGCCATTTTTCAGCCCATTTTTCTAGTTGGTCCAAATCCCTCTGCAAGCTTTGAAAACCTTCCTCACTGTCCACTACACCTCCAATCTTTGTATCATCAGCAAACTTGCTGATCCAATTGACCACATTATCATCCAGATCATTGATATAGATGATAAACAACAATGGACCCAACACCGATCCCTGCGACACACCACTAGTCACAGGCCTCCACTCAGAGAAGCAATCCTCCACAACCACTCTCTGGTTTCTTCCATTGAGCCAGTGTCTAATCCAATTTACTACCTCCCCATGTATACCTAGCGACTGAACCTTCCTAACTAACCTCCCATGAGGGACCTTGTCAAAGGCCTTGCTGAAATCCAGACAGACAACATCCACCGCCTTCCCTTCATCCACTTTCCTGGTAACCTCCTCGAAAAACTCTAATAGATTGGTCAAACATGACCTACCACGCACAAAGCCATGTTGACTCTCCCTAATAAGTCCCTGTCTATCCAAATATTTGTAGATCCTATCCCTTATCACACCTTCCAATAACTTGCCCACCACCGACGTCAAACTTACTGGCCGATAATTTCCCGGATTTCTTTTGGAACCTTTTTTAAACAACGGAACAACATGAGCCACCCTCCAATCATCCGGCACCTCCCCCGTGAATACTGACATTTTAAATATGTCTGCCAGGGCCCCTGCAAGTTCAACACTAGCTTCTCTCAAGGTCCGTGGGAATACCCTGTCCGGCCCTGGGGATTTATCCACTCTGATTTGCCTCAAGACAGCGAGCACCTCCTCCCCTTTAATCTGTGAAGGTTCCATGACATCCCTACCTGTTTGCCCTATTTCCGTAGACTCCATGCCCGTTTCCTCAGTAAATACGGATGCAAAAAAACCATTTAGTATCTCCCCCATCTCTTTTGGTTCCATGCACAGTCTACCACTCTGGTCTTCAAGAGGACCAATTTTATCCCTCACTATCCTTTTGCTCCTAACATACCTATAGAAGCTCTTTGGATTTTCCTTCACTCTGTCTGCCAAAGCAACCTCATGTCTTCTTTTAGCCCTCCTGATTTCCCTCTTAAGTAGCTTCTTGCACTTTTTATACTCCTCGAGCATCTGATCTGTTCCTTGCTGCCTGTACATTTCATACAACTCTCTCTTCCTCTTAATCAGTGTTACAATCTCCCTCGAGAACCAAGGTTCCTTATTCCTATTTACTTTGCCTTTAATCCTGACAGGAACATACAAACTCTGCACTCTCAAAATTTCTCCTTTGAAGGCCTCCCACTTTCCATTTACATCCTTACCAGAGAACAGCCTGTGCCAATCCACACTTCCCAGATCCCTTCTCATTTCATCAAATTTGGCCTTTTTCCAGTTCAGAACTTCAACCCGAGGACCAGATCTATCCTTATCCACGATCAGGTTGAAACTAATGGCATTATGATCACTGGATCCAAAGTGTTCCCTCACACTCACATCCATCACCTGCCCTAACTCATTTCCCAATAGGAGATCCAATATCGCATCCTCTCTAGTTGGCACCTCTATATACTGATGTAGAAAATTCTCCTGAACACATTTTACAAACTCTACCCCGTCTAAACCTTTAACAGTATGCGAGTCCCAATCTATATGTGGAAAATTAAAATCCCCTACTATCACAACTTTGTGTTTCTTGCAGTTGTCAGCTATCTCTCCGCTGATTTGCTCCTCCAATTCTCGCTGACTATTGGGTGGTCTATAATACAAGCCCATTAATGTGGTCATACCTTTCCTGTTTCTCAGCTCCACCCATAGGGCCTCTGTAGACAAGCTCCCTCATCTATCCTGCCTGAGTACCGCTGAAACATTTTTCCTGACCAACAATGCCACCCCCCCACCTTTTATCCCTCTGCCTCTATCCCGCCTGAAACATTGGAACCCTGGAACATTGAGCTGCCAGTCCTGCCCCTCCTGTAGCCAAGTTTCACTAATGGCTATAATGTCATATTTCCACGTGTCTATCCACGCCTTCAGCTCATCTGCCTTCCCCACAATACTCCTGGCATTGAAATAGACACACCTCAAAAAATTATTTCCACCACACTCTACCCTTCCATTTGTGATTTTGCTTGAACTAACCTGTCTTTTTACCCCTGCTCCACTATCTGCTCTGGCACTCTGGTTCCCACCCCCCTGCAAATCTAGTTTAAACGCTCCCCAATAACACTAGCAAATCTCCCTGCAAGTATATTGGTCCCCTTGTAGTTTAGGTGTAACCCGTCTCTCTTGTACAGGTCCCACCTGCCCCAGAAGAGGTCCCAATGATCCAAGAATTGGAAACCCTGTCTCCTGCACCAGTTCCTCAGCCACGTGTTTATCCGCCCAAGCATCCTACTCCTGCCCTCACTGGCATGTGGCTCAGGTAGCAATCCTGAGATTACTACCCTCGGGGTCCTGCTTTTTAACTTCCTTCCAAGCTCTTTGTACTCACTCTTTAGGACCTCCTCACTCTTCCTTCCCACGTCATTGGTACCGACATGTACCACGACATCTGGCTGATCACCTTCCCTCTTTAGAACGCTGTGCACGCGATCAGAGACATCGCTGACCTTGGCACCTGGGAGGCAACAAACCATGCGGGAGTCTCTGTCCCGACCACAGAACCTCCGGTCTGTACCTCTGACCATCGAGTCCCCTATCACTACTGCTCTCCTCTTCTTCATCCCACCCTTTTGCGCTGTAGAACCAGACGCAGTATCAGAATTCCGGCTGTCGCAGCTTGTCCCAGGTAAAGCATCTCCCACAACAGTATCCAATTCAGTATACCTGTTGTGGAGGGGTATGGCCACAGGGGAACCCTGCTCTGCCTGTCCTTTCACACTGCCATTTCCTCTCCTTACAGTAACCCAATTTCCTGCGCTCTGCTGCTTAGGTGTAACTATCTCCCTAAAGCTACTGTCTATATACTTCTCATTCTCCCGAATTAGATGGGGGTCATCAAGCTCCTTCTCCAGTTCCCTAACACGCTTTGCTAGCAGCTGCAGCTGAATGCATCTTTTGCAGGTGCTGTCGTCAGGGATGCCGGAGGTCTCCCTGATCTCCCACATCCTGCAAGAGGAGCATTCCAACATCTTGCCTGGCATTTCTTTTTAGTCTGGGGAAAAACAAGAATAAACTTTCTGGGAAAGAAAAAACTTACTCTCGCCTCTGCCTTTTCTCGCTGAAGCCCGTTTTGAGCCAAAGCCCTTCAGCTCTCATAGAAACATAGAAACATAGAAACCCTACAGTGCAGAAGGAGGCCATTCGGCCCATCGAGTCTGCACCGACCACAACCCCACCCAGGCCCTACCCCCACATATTTACCCGCTAACTACACATCTCAGGGACAATTTTTAACCTGGCCAATCAACCTAACCCACACATCTTTGGACTGTGGGAGGAAACCGGAGCACCCGGAGGAAACCCACGCAGACACGAGGAGAATGTGCAAACTCCACACAGACAGTGACCCGAGCCGGGAATCGAACCCAGGACCCTGGAGCTGTGAAGCAGCAGTGCTAACCACTGTGCTACCGTGCCGCCCTCTCACTCTGCCTCCTGCTCACTCTGCTGCCCGCTAACGACGCTGCCCGCTCAAAGGTGCGGCCTACTTTTAAACCCTCCAAAACCTTCCCAGGCTGCTGCTGGGCCTACTTCCCTCAGCCTGCTCCTGTGGAACAATGAGTTTCTCCACAAGTTTCTCCAACCTCTCCTCATAGCTAATGCCCTCCATACCAGGCAACATCCTGGTAAATCTTTTCTGTACCCTCTCCAAAGTCTCCACATCCTTGTGGTAGTGTGGCGACCAGAATTGAACACTATATTCCAAGTGCGGCCTAACTAAGGTTCTAAAGCTGGGACATGACTTGCCAATTTTTAAACTCAATGCCCCTTCATCAGATGAGTCTCAACTGACTCACCTGATGAAGGAGCAGCGCTCCGGAAGCTTATGATATCAAATAAACCAGTTGGACTTTAACCTGGTATTGTGAGACTTCTTACTGCGCCCACCCCAGTCCAACGCCGGCATCTCCACATCATGGCTAAACATTGTAGTTATGCACACTGCAGCTGAGAGCCCATTTGACAATGGTCTTTGTGAAAGAAACCATGCTGTAATAGACAACATGTTACATAATGTAGTCAAAGGGGCAAGGCCTGAGAAATTAGGTCCAACAGAAAACTGGACATTTTAAATTAATACAGCTAAAAACTGCTTCTTCTAGGTAACCACAGGTCAAAAGCCAACAGGGACACATACCAGAACTGTCTCGCATATTGAACAGGGGTACTTCATTTTAACAATAGGGAAATCATCATGACCAGAAACCAGAACCCAAACCTTTTACATATTGAATAGAGAGACTCAAACTTTACAATGGAAGAGTCATTATGACTCAAAACCCATCAGGAGGTACTGAACCAGAAGTCATGATGATTGTGTATTCCCTAGTTTCAGCCAGACTCCCTATTAACCACATCCTGAAAAGAGATATGCACAACTGGGAACAGGCCTAACCTCACTGGGTGTTGTGACCCCCTGCCCTGTCACCCCAATGGCTGGAAAACCAGCGAGCATGCAAGCAAGGAAGGAGAAGAATAAAAACAGCCATTTTCAAGACAGACTCCAGCGAAGACTCCACCAAACCTACTTTGACCAGGGTGATGCAAGAGGACTTAGGCCCAACAGAAAACTGGACATTTTAAATTAATACATCTAAAAACTGCTTCTGCTAGGTTACCACAGGTCAAAAGTCACCTGGGGCACATACCAGAACTGTGAGGTCCACCTTCGTGCTAGGAAGACCTTGAGTTCACCTGTTGCCGTGAGCTCAGTGAATTGAATCCAACAGCCCAATCGATTTCACCAGACCAGGCAATATCTATTTCTCAGGCAATCAGCCTAGATCAGGGAAAATTAACTGAATCTACTGCGCAAGAATTGTTTCTTTAATCCGTAAGTGTTTTTAATAAAGCAAAGTCTGAACCATAGTCCTTTGTCCGTCTCATAAAGTAAAAGCACTTGAGTAAATGTAATAAGCTGGTTGAAGTTTCTTTCTACTTTCAGAAAGAAACTTCAATCAGCTTATTGCATTTACTTAAGTAAGGAGCAAGGAGGGCTAAAAGAGGTCATGAAAAGTCATTGACCAGAAGGATTAAGGAAAATCCCAAGGCTTTTTATACATACATAAAGAGCAAGGGGGTAGCCAAGGAGAAGGTTGGTCCATTCAAGGACAGGGGAGGGAATCTATGCGTGGAGCCAGAGGAAATGGGCGAGGTATTAAATGAGTACTTTGCATCAGTATTCACCAAAGAGAAGGACTTAGTGGATGATGAGTCTGGGGAAGGTTGTGTAGATAGTTTGAGTCATGTTGAGATCGAAAAGGAGGAGGTATTGGGGTTCTTGAGAAACATTAAGGTAGACAAGTCCCCAGGGCCTGATGGGATATACCCCAAAATACTGAGAGAGGCAATGGAGGAAATTGCTGGGGCCTTGAGAGAAATCAACTGGCTACAGGGGAGGTCCCAGAAGATTGAAGAATAGCCAATGCTGTTCCTTTGTTTAAGAAGGGTAACAAGGATAATCCAGGTAATTACAGGCTGGTGAGCTTTACATCAGTGGTAGGGAAATTATTGGAGAGGATTCTTCGAGACAGAATTTACTCCCACTTTGAAATAAGTGGATGTATTAGCGAGAGGCAACATTTTTTTGTGAAGGGGAGGTCGTGTCTCACTAACTTGATTGAGTTTTTCGAGGAAGTGATGAAGATGATTGATGAGGGTAGAGCAGTGGACTTCAGTAAGGCCTTTGACAAAGTCCCTCATGGCAGACTGGTACAGAAGGTGAAGTCGCATGGATCAGAGGTGAGCTGGCAAGATGATACAGAAATAGCTTGGTCATTGAAGACAGAGGGTAGCAGTTGAAGGGTGCGTTTCTGAATGGAGGGCTGTGACAAGTGGCGTTCCTCAGGGATCAATGCTGGGGCCTTTGCTGTTTGTCATATATATAAATGATTTGGAGGAAAATGTAACTGATTTGATTAATGAGTTTGCGGATGACACAAAGGTTGGTGGAATTGCAGATAGCGATGAGGACCGTCAGAGGATACAGCAGGATATCGATTGGTTGGAGACTTGGGTGGAGAGATGGCAGATGTAGTTTAATCCGGGCAAATGTGAAGTAATGCATTTTGGAAGGTCAAATACAGATGGGAAATATACAGTAAATGGCAGAACCCTTTAGAGTATTAATAAGCAGAGGGATCTGGGTGCACAGGTACATAGGTCACTGACAGTGGCAATGCAGGTGGAGAAGGTAGTCAAGAAGACTTGCCTTCATCAGCCGGGGCATTGAGTTTAAAAATTGGCAAGTCATGTTGCAGCTTTATAGAACCTTAGTTAGGCTGCACTTGGAATATAGTGTTCAATTCTGGTCGCCACACTACCAGAAGGATGTGGAGGCTTTGTAGAGGTACAGAAAAGATTTACCAGGGTGTTGCCTGGTATGGAGGGCATTAACTATGAGGAGAGGTTGGAGAAACTTGTTTTTTTTCTCACTGTAATGACGGAGGTTGAGGGGTGACCTGATAGAAGTCTACAAGATTATGAGGGGCATGGACAGAGTGGACAGTCATAAGTTTTTTCCCGGGATGGAAAAGTCAAT
Organism: Mustelus asterias; assembly: GCF_964213995.1. Taxonomy (NCBI): domain Eukaryota; kingdom Metazoa; phylum Chordata; class Chondrichthyes; order Carcharhiniformes; family Triakidae; genus Mustelus; species Mustelus asterias. The sequence continues at coordinate 174,564,841 of NC_135801.1, read as the reverse complement.
TACTAGGGGGCACAGGTATAAGGTGCGAGGGGCAAGGTTTAAAGGCGATGTACGAGGCAGATTTTTTACACAGAGAGTAGTGGGTGCCTGGAACTCGCTGCTGGGGGAGGTAGTGGAAGCAGATACGATAGTGACTTTTAAGGGGCGTCTTGACAAATACATGAATAAGATGGGAATAGAGGGATATGGTTCCTGGAAGGGTAGGGGGTTTTAGTTCACACGGGCAGCATGGTCGGTGCAGGCTTGGAGGGACGAAGGGCTTGTTCCTGTGCTGTAATTTTCTTTGTTCCTTGGTGAGTGACTCACCTGATGAAGGACTTTAACCTGGTGTTGTGAGTCTTTTTACTATGCCAGAAGGGACCAGTTTGTGGACGGATGCCACCATAGTAAGGAGAGCAGGAAACGCCTCTGGTAAATATGATAATTGGCTGAATGTACAGGAGGAAGGACATGAGACAAGGTCTATGGATTGGCAAAACAATGTAAGGATGTGGAAACCCATAAAGTGTAATATCAGTTCTGACTCTGAACCAGAAAGTGGCCGTGACCCGAGAGAAAGAATCACAAACTTGCGGCAAAGCCCCGCTCGTATGGGAGAAAGATCATGTAGCAGCAGTCCAGAAAGGAACAGGAACGTCAATAAGGGCAGTAGCTTAATGAGAATGAGGCCAAGAGAGCAAGCTAGAACTCTCAATAGAAGTTGAACTCCTTGTGACTGAGAGATTTAATAGCTGCTAATAAACTGGAAAATAAGCTAATAAAGGAGGCCAATTAGAAGAATTAGAAAGGAATTTGGAATATATACTGAATACCTGACAGGGTACAGCCAGCTTTATCTCACCTGTGGATCTGTACAGAAAAGGTACTCCCAGATGGTACGTATTAAACCAAATAGCAAAATCAGTAGCCTGAGGCTTTGAAGAGAGATTAGGTGATCAGGATATCCGGGTGGACTCACCAATGCAGGGAAAGTAAGTTTGAGGATTTTTCTTGGCTATTTTGGCATCATGTTCCTGGAAGTGTAAATCGATTGACGTAAAGGCTGCGTTTTCACAAGGTGTAAAGTTTCAAAGAGAAGCTTTTTTTTAAAGATAGTGATGAAGAAGGAAAGCTCCGGAAGTTGAGGAAGTGTATTTATGGATTGAATGATGCATCAAGAGTGTGGTATTTTTCAGTGAGGCCTGTCCTATTGAAAACTGACAGCGCTGAGTTAAAACCCAACCCCGCAATGTTCCACTGGGAGCATGAGGAGAAATCAGCTGGAATTTTCATCATGCACATTGATGATTTCCTGTGGGGAGGCTCGGTTGAATTTGAGCAAGGGGTCATCAAGAAGATAAAGAAGGAATTCAAGGCTGGAAGTCAGGCTTCAGGGTCTTTAAATAGATAAGTTTAGACATTCAGCAAAACAAGTTAGGAGTGACACCGAATCAACAGACTTATGATTTGGATGAGAATATAGGAGGCATGGTTAGTAAGTTTGCAGATGAACCAAGATTGGTGGCACAGTGGACAGTGAAGAAGATTATCGAGGATTGCAATGGGATCTTGATCAATTGGGCCAGTGGGCTGATGAATGGCAAATGAAGTTTAATTTAGATAAATGTGAGGTGATGCATTTTGATAAATCGAACCAGGGCAAAACTTATTCAGTTAATGGTAGGGTGTTAGAGAGAATTATAGAATAAAGAGATCTGGAAGTACAGGTTCATAGCTTCTTGAAAGTGGAGTCACAGGTGGACAGAGTGATGAAGAAGGCAGTCGGCATGCTTGATTTAATTGGTCAGAACATTGAATACAGGAGTTGGAATGTCTTGTTGAAGTTGTACAAGACATTGGTAAGGCCACACTTGGAATACTGTGTACAGTTCTGGTCACCCTATTATAGAAAGGATATTATTAAACTAGAAAGAGTGCAGAAAAGATTTACTAGGATGCTACCGGGACTTGATGATTTGAGTTATAAAGAAAGGCTGGATAGACTGCGACATTTTTTTCCTGGAGTGCAGGAGACTTAGGGGTGATCTTATGCAGGTCTATAAAATAATGAGGGGCATAGATCAGCCAGATAGTCAACATCTTTTCCCAAAGGTAGGGGAGTCTAAAACCAGGGGGCATAGATTTAAGGTGAGAGGGAAGAGATACAAAAGTGTCCAGAGGGGCAATTTTTTCACACAGAGAGTGGTGAGTGTCTGGAACAAGCTGCCAGAGGTAGTAGTAGAGGCGGGTCCAATTTTGTCTTTTAAAAAGCATTTAGACAGTTACGTGAGTAAGATGGGTATAGAGGGATATGGGCCAAATGTGGGCAATTGGGACTAGCTTAGGGGTTTAAAAAAAAGGGCGGCATGGACAAGTTGGGCTGAAAGGCCTGTCTCCATGCTGTAAATCTTTATGACTCTATCTAGAAAATGTTAATTATATCCCTATAACTCGAGTTAGATCCTCACAAAAAGAGGATCCAGCCATCAAGGAAGAAACAGAACAGCTGAGAAGCTTGATAGGATTGTGCACTCAGACTAAACCTGACGCTAGCAATGATGTGTTAGAACTAAATATCAAGATGAAACATGCTTCAGTTCAGGAAATCCTGAGAAGAAATAAAACACTGAAAAAGTTACATTCGAAAATATACGTGCTTAGATTAGATTAGGAAAGGATGTCCCGAGGCACGGTACATTGGGGAAACCATGCAGACGCTACGACAACGGATGAATGAACACCGCTCGACAATCACCAGGCAAGACTGTTCTCTTCCTGTGGGGGAGCACTTCAGCGGTCACGGGCATTCAGCCTCTGATCTTCGGGTAGGCGTTCTCCAAGGCGGCCTTCACGACACACGACAGTGCAGAGTCGCTGAGCAGAAACGGATAGCCAAGTTCCGCACACATGAGGACGGCATAAACCGGGATCTTGGGTTCATGTCACACTATCAGTAACCCCCACATCTTGCCTCCTGGACTTGCAGAATCTCACTGGCTGTCCTGTCTGGAGACAATACACATCTCTTTAACCTGTGCTTAATGCTCCCTCCACTCACATTGTCTGGATCTTTAAGACCTGGTCGGTTGTAGAGATTCGCATTCTAATCAGTATTCTGTAACTTGATTTTGTGTCTCTGTGCCCTGTTTGAGAGCAGATATCCACTCCATCTGACGAAGGAGCAGCGCTCCGAAAGCTAATAGTATTTGCTACCAAATAAACCTGTTGGACTTTAACCTGGTGTTGTTAAAACTCTTACTGTACAGAAGGAGGCCATTCGGCCCATCGAATCTGTACTGGCACAATCCCACCCAGGCCCTATTCCTATTCCCAGCCTTGAGTGGGTCAGAAGATATGAGGTTGGGCATTTTTGCTGATGGTCCACATGCCAATCTCCCAGATGGATAATCTAGCACAACAGAATTCATCATCTTCTTGGTGGAGAAGAAAATGAGAAGTGTTGTCCATTGGCTTGGGAATGATAAAAAGCACATTAGCCGCTGAAACACTAGCATTGGTAGAAGCACTGGTTCTAGGTTCTTGATTGGGAAGGATCAAAGGTTATGAGAAAAGGCAGGAGAATGGGGTTGAGAAACCTACCAGCTATGATTGAATGGCAAAGCTGACTCGATGGGCCAAATGGCCTAATTATGCTCCGATTCCTTATGGTCTTATGGTCACTGGATACGGGGGTTTACTTGTCCAATATATTGTCAAAAATTTTATGTAAGGGGGAATATAGGAAAAGTTTACCCATTGGCTGTTACATAGACAACTGTTCTCTTTGGACAATGTTCATTCAACAAAGAATGTAACAGAGGAAAGGCTGAGAATAGACCTAGCCGGCCTAAAAGAAATGTTAGAGAGACGAGAGATCAACAAAATACAATGGGTTGACACAAGTCGCCAGCTGTCAGACTGTTTTACAAACAGAAGTGCCTGCTCGAGGGAATTGCTAAATGCATTACAAAAGGCGCTTCTTATGTTATAATGAGGAAATGACAAACTAATTCCTGTTTTTATAATGGTTGATATTTATTTGATAAAGGGAGAGGCCCTTCAGACGTATGGAGAGTGTAGGAGGATGCTTAAGAAAGAAGTTAGGAGGGCATAGAGGGGCTGTAAACATCATTAGCAGATAAGATTAAGGAAAACCCCAAGGCATACTATACTAAGAGCAAATGAATGACCAGGGAGAGAGTAGAGCCCATTAGAGACTAAAGGGGCAACCTGTGCGTGGAACCAGAGGACGTGGGAGAGGTCTTAAATGAATATTTTTCATCTGCATTCACTAAGGAGAAAGACATTGTAGCTGGGGATTTCAGTTGGGACGATGAAGTTCTCAAGCACGTTCAGATTAATGAGGAGATTAATGTGGGCACAAAGGTGCACAGAGTGCAAGCTGCAGAGAGTGAAACACAGAGTTGAGGTAAGTGGGGTGAGGGAGGTATTGCTGTGTCTTGTGTCTCTTACTCCACAGATCCAGAGGGGTCAGGAGTCGACCAGACATTACAGTTCAAAGAGTGTTAAAATTTAAAGATTATTTACTAGTGCCACAAGTAGGCTTACATTAACACTGCAATGAAGTTACTGTGAAAATCCCCCAGTCACCACACTCCGGCACCTGTTCGGGTACACTGAGGGAGAACTTAGTATGGCCAATCCACCTAACCAGCACGTCTTTTGGACTGAGAGGAAACCGGAGCACCCGGAGGAAACCCACGCAGACATGGGGAGAACGTGCAAACTCCACACAGACAGTGACCCAAGCCGGGAATTGAACCCAAGTCCCTGGCGCTGTGAGGCAGCAGTGCCAACCACTGTGCCACCGTGCCACCACGAAAGTGACGTGGAAGCAGCTTGTTGATGAGTAAGTCCTGGTGGGTATTTCTAGTCTTTATCTTGGAGCAGCAGTCGGGAAACTCCGGAGCATCAGCCAGGTTTGGGGGGGGGGGGGGGGGGGTGGGGGGGGCAGAGGTGGGGGGGGGGGGGGGAGGGAGGGGGGGGGGGAGGGGGACACACAGTAACCGGTACACACACTTCTGAAGGAACACGGAGAATATTTTCAGAGCAGCTCCTGCTCACCTCATAGCTTCTGAAAGTGAGAAGGGCTCCGGACCAGTGGTCACCTGACCGTTAGAATCATAGAATCCCTACAGTGCAGAAGGAGGCCATTCAGCCCATTGAGTCTGCACCGACCACAATCCCACCCAGGCCCTATCCCCGCAACCCCACATATTTACCCTGCTAATCCCCCTGATATTAGGGTCAATTCAGTGTGGCCAATCAACCCACCCCGCACATCTTTGGACTGAGTTACTGGTTAAACTGTTCTTATCCTAACAAATTCAGAGCGAATTTATATTTTTGCTGGTGCGATACCATCTGTGAAGTTTAGTGAGAAATTAGCTCAAAGTAGAAATCAGCAACAAAGTAAAAATGTAACAAATTCTAACTAAGTAAATAAAGTAGCGATGCAGGGCCAGGTGATGTGTTATAGCTGCGTGATGTGGGAGCTGGTGGGCCCCATTATAATTCCTAATGACCACATCTGTAGCAAGTGTTGGTTACCCTAAAGGGAGACATGGTGGCACAGTGGTTAGCACTGCTGCCCCACAGCGCCAGGGACCCGGGTTCAATTCCCGGCTTGGGTCTCTGTCTGTACGGAGCCTGTACATTCTCCCCGTGTCTGCATGGGTTTCCTCCGGGTGCTCCGGTTTCCTCCCACAGTCTGAAAGACGTGCTGATTAGGTGCATTGTCCATGCTAAATTCTCACTCAGTGTACCCGAACAGGTGCCAAAATGTGGCGACTGGGGGATTTTCTCAGTAGCTTCATTGCAGTGTGAATGTAAGTTTAATTGTGACGCTAGTAAATAAACTTAAACTTTAAGGCAGCTCACCATCACCTTCTCAAGGGCAATAAACGCTGGCCTTGTCCCATTATTATGTAGGGAATCCTGCCAGTCACGCTGGAATTACCTCTGTCAATGCCCTCCAGTACTGTACCCACCAAAGGTTGTATGTGTGGCTAGTGGGCATCTCAAGTGTATGGGCCATGTTTGCCAATTACATCTTAGGCAACTTGCTCACCCAAGTCACCAATATCCAAATGGGTGGGATTATCCCATTAACTGGTGCCTCACTCTCTGTGCGCAAGGGGTTGACACTAGAACGTTTGAAAAGGATGGATCTCTGATGTACAGGCCACTGCATCTGCTCTGATCGGGAGCCTCAGGCTCCAGTGATATCCCAGTTCCCTTGGGGAGGGAATAGAGCCAATGTTTCGAGTCTAGATGACCCTTCGTCAGCTCTCCCATTTCTCGCATCACGACCCGCAACTTTTCTGGTGGGTCAGGCTGGGAGGTGCGCATCGCCGGCATTGTTCCGGGATTTGGGCATGCACGGGGAATACACGTACATCTCCCAGAGCCGGCGAACAGTCGCCGGTCAGACCACGCTGGAAACCGGGAGGGAAGGCAGGTAAGTACTTTGAATCTTTTAAAAATATGTTTTAAATGTATTTAAAGTCGAATTATCGGGAACTTTCAGTCCCGATTGAATCTCCCACCCTGCCAGCGTACTTCATTCTGGCGGGATTTACACAAGCTCCCCATGTTTGGGGAACTAGCGAGAGACTCTGCCAGAATGAAGGGGGGCAATTGGGGACCCCCAGGGGGTTGGGTGGCAGGGGGGTGGTGTCCCCTGGACTTGGACACCCTGGCAGTGCCAGCTTGTGCCCCCTGACACTGGCCAAGGGGCAAAGTGCCCATGCCCAGGGGTACCTTGGCACTGCCCATTGGGCATCGGGCAGTGCCAGGAGGGCGGGGCCTATTGTGAGCGGGGCCTAGGGGCAATCGGTGAGGGTGGGGGGTCCTGCTGCCACTCTGCAGACAGGATCGGTCTGGGCTGGAGGAAGGCCAGCGATTGGGGCGGGCTGGGGGGGGGGGGGGGGGCGGGGGGGGGGGGCGGGGGGGGGCGGTCTGCCAGGGGGGGCCCACCTCCGGGGTGGGTCTGACCCCGGGTGGGGGTCAGCAGGGGTCAGGGAGGTGGGGGGATCACCACAGCTGGGGGGGTGGGTGGACTGTACATTGGGACGCTCCGGGACAGTGGGGGGTGGGGGTTGAGGGGGGGGAGGGGTGGCTGGGGGTGGGGGGGGCAGGACTGGCCCTGGAATTGTTGTGGAGGCCGCAATTGGACCATGGGGGGTGCTGGAGGGGCAGCACTGCAGGGGTCCCGGGTTGGCCAGCGATCGAGCTGGACAGCAAACGGGGAGACTGATAGGTCGGAGCCATTGCGCATGCGCAGAGTTCCAGAACTGTCAGAATCCGGCACGAATCGACCCCGTCCCCCCTGGGTTTTTAATGAGATTCACGATTCTGAGTGCGGAGATTCAGGTGAGAGGCTGAACTGACAAAAACAGTCGGGATTTAAAACAGTTTTCCCGCCAATTCAGCGCTTTTGGGAGAATCGCAGCCGTTGGCTCAATTCTCTCTCTTCACAAATACTGTCAGACCTGCTGAGATTTTCCAGCACTTTCTGTTTTTGTTTTAGACTTTTCCAATTCAATCAAAACATGTCCAATTCAGAGTCTCAACAAGTTGAGACATTTCCGATCCAAGCTGACAAAACAGGATCTGCAACCCTTTACCCTGTCCTGGGCCTGATCTACATGAGCCGAGCTGATTGGAGGAAGGAAAGCAATTCCTCCTCCAAGGCTTGATCTCATTTGCATCTTAGCCAAAAGGCCGAGATACCGCTTTTAAAAATTGCTTCATATGAAACATATGAAGCTTAAGCGCAACCCAATGACCTCAACCAAGTGCAGCATCCGCATAACTACACTTGATCTTAGCCAATTTCTGTTTTTGTTTCAGATTCCAGCACCCGCAGTATTTTGCTTTTGTCCTAGTTCCCTTCATTGGTCAGAGAGTGTCGAGCATCCCCGCCTGTGAAAGGGAGGATGAGATGATAACACGGGAATTCCCAACTCAGATTGAAGCACATTAAATCTGGGCGCCAGTGTCCCCCCCTCCGGAGTTATAACTGACAGAATATCTACAGAAATTTACACTCAGCCACCATCCACCTGCCCTCGCTCCCCCCCGCCCCCCCCCTCCACAACCCCTCCCACCACCTCCCTAATGCTCCTGTGCTTACTGAGGTCCTTAAACATGCGTAGCTATCAAACAACTCTCTCTTTGCCTGGGACTTTCTCCTGCAGTATTGTTTTCATGGTAACCTTACAGAAGTCACATGAAGCATCTGTACCTCAGAAGGAAATTTAAAACATCTTCCACAACCCATTTGAAAAAACAAATATTAAAAATGACAAACAGAACCGTTACACTCATTATGATAAAACTGTCATCCAGTGTTATTGAAAGTTTTCTTTAGTCTTAACTGCCTGGTTACGTGTCTCGAGAGCGAATTTAATTTTTGTATTAATTCAGGTTCGAAGCCTGATTTTCCCTTTACTGCCACTAGGTGGAGGGCAAGCATTGCTCGATGCCAGTGATGATGTGGAGATGCCGGCGTTGGACTGGGGTAAACACAGTAAGAAGTCTCACAACACCAGGTAAAGTCCAACAGGTTTATTTGGTTACAAAAGCCATGAGCTTTTGGAGCGCTCGCAGCTCCTTCATCAGGTGAGTGGGATTTCTGTTCACAAATAGGGCATATAAAGACACAAACTCAATTTACAAAATAAAGGTTGGAATGCGAGTCTTTACAAGTAATCAAGTCTTAAAGGTACAGACAATGTGAGTGGAGAGAGGGTTAAGCACAGGTTAAAGAGATGTGTATTGTCTCCAACCAGGACAGTTAGTGAGATTTTGCAAGCCCAGGCAAGTCATGGGGGTTACAGATAGTGTGACATGAACCCAAGATCCTGGTTGAGGCCATCCTCATGTGGACGGAACTTGGTTATCAGTCTCTGCTCAGCGACTCTGTGCTGTCGTGTGTTGTGAAGGCCGCCTTGGAGAACACTTACCCGAAGATCAGAGGCAAATTTGTAAGGCACGACCTCCCTCTTACAAAACCATGCTGTCTGTCACTAATGAGATTGTTCCGTTCTAAATGCACATACATCCTGTCTCTAAGAATCCCGTCCGCCGTGTCCCGTGTTTGTCCTCTGAGGAGGTCAGTGCGGTTTTTCGCTGTGGCGCGTCGGAACTGTCGATCGATGAGTCGAGCGCCATATCCTGTTCTTATGAGGGCATCTTTCAGCATCTGGAGGTGTCTGTTGCGATCCTCCTCATCTGAGCAGATCCTATGTATACGGAGGGCTTGTCCGTAGGGGGCTTGTCCTTAGGGTGGAAGCTGGAGAAGTGGAGAATCGTGAGGTTATCTGTGGGCTTGCGGTACAGTGAAGTGCTGAGGTGACCGTCCTTGTTGGAGATGCGTGTGTCCAAGAATGCAACCGATTCCGGAGAGTAGTCCATGGTGAGTCTGATCAAGGAAAACCCTAAAGCTTTCTATAGGTATGTCAGGAGTAAAAGAATGACTAGGGTAAGATTAGGGCCAGTCAAGGGCCAGTTTGCGGATGACACTAAAGTCGGTGGAGTTGTAGGCAGTGCGGAGGGAAGTGGCAGGTTACAGAGGGACATAGATAAGCTGCAGAGCTGGGCTGAGAGGTGGCAAATGGAGTGGGAAGTTGTGCGTGGTGTCTGAAGAGATAGGAGAGGCACTAAATGAATATTTTTCATCAGTATTCACACTGAAGAGGGACAGTGTTGTTGAGGGGAGTACTGAGATGCAGGCTGTTGGACTGGATGGGATTGAGGTTCATAAGGAGGAGGTGTTAGCAATTCTGGAAAGGGTAAAAATAGATAAGTCCCCTGGGCTGGATGGAATTTATCCTAGGATTCTCTGGGAGGCTAGAGAGGAGATTGCAGAGCCTTTGGCTTTGATCTTTGGGTCGTCATTGTCTACTGGAACAGTGCCAGAAGACTGGAGGATAGCAAATGTTGTCCCCTTGTTCAAAAAGGGGAGTAGGGACAACCCTGGTAATTATAGACCGGTGAGCCTTACTTCTGTTGTGGGCAAAGTATTGGAAAGGATTATAAGAGATAGGATTTATAATCACCTGGAAAGGAATAATTTGATTAGGGATAGTCAGCACGGTTTTGTGAAGGGTAGGTCGTGCCTCACAAACCTTATTGAGTTCTTTGAGAAGGTGACCAAAGAGGTAGATGAGGGTAAAGCGGTTGATGTGGTGTATATGGATTTCAGCAAAGCATTTGATAAGGTTTCCCATGGTAAGCTTTTGCAGAAAATACGGACACATGGGATTGAGGGTGATTTAGTGGTTTGGATCAGGAATTGGCTAGCTGTAAGAAAACAGAGGGTGGTGGTTGATGGGAAATATTCATCCTGGAGTTCAGTTACTAGTGGTGTACCGCAAGGATCTGTTTTAGGGCCACTGCTGTTTGTCATTTTTATTAATGACCTGGATGAGGGCGTAGAAGGATGGGTTAGTAAATTTGCGGATGACACTAAAGTCGGTGGAGTTGTAGACAGTGCGGAGGGAAGTGGCAGGTTACAGAGGGACATAGATAAGCTGCAGAGCTGGGCTGAGAGGTGGCAAATGGAGTTTAATGCGGAAAAGTGCGAAGTGATTCACTTTGGAAGGAGTAACAGGAATACAGAGTACTGGGCTAATGGTAAGATACTTGGTAGTGTGGATGAACAGAGGGATCTGGGTGGCCATGTGCATAGATCCCTAAAAGTTGGCACCCAGGTTGATAGGGTTGTTAAGAAAGCATACGGTGTGTTAGCTTTTATTGGTAGAGGGATTGAGTTTCGGAGCCAGGAGGTTATGTTGCAACTGTACAAAACTCTGGTGCGGCCGCACTTGGAGTATTGCGTACAGTTCTGGTCGCCGCATTATAGGAAGGATGTGGAAGTGTTGGAAAGGGTGCAGAGAAGATTTACCAGGATGTTGCCTGGTATGGTGGGAAAATTGTATGAGGAAAGGCTGAGGGGCTTGAGGTTGTTTTCGTTAAAGAGAAGAAGGTTAAGAGGTGACTTAATAGAGGCATACAAGATGATCAGAGAATTAGAGAGGGTGGATAGTGAGAGTCTTTTTCCTCGGATGGTGATGGCTAACATGAGGGGACATAGCTTTAAATTGAGGGGTGAGAGATATAGGACAGATGTTAGAGGTAGGTTCTTTACTCAGAGAGTAGTAAGGGCGTGGAATGCCCTGCCTGCAGCAGTAGTGGACTCATCAACATTAAGAGCATTCAAATGGTTATTGGATAAACATATGGATGATATTGGAATAGTGTAGGTTAGATGGGCTTTAGATTGGTTTCACTGGTCGGCGCAACATTGAGGGCCGAAGGGCCTGTACTGCGCTGTAATGTTCTATGTTCTATGATGGTGGGATGGAACTTGTTGATGTCATCATATAGTTGTTTCAGTGATTGTTCACCATGAGTCCAAAGGAAGAAAATGTCATCGATGTATCTAGTGTATAGCATCGGTTGAAGGTCCTGTGGGATGAAGAGGTCTTGTTCGAACCTGTGCATGAAGATGTTGGCATATTGAGGTGCGAATTTGGTCCCCATGGCTGTTCCGTGTGTCTGGATGAAGAACTGGTTGTTGAAGGTGAAAACATTGTGGTCCAGGTTGAAGCGGATGAGTTGTAAAATTGCATCTGGAGATTGGCAGTTGTCGGCGTTGAGTACTGAGGCAGTTGCAGCAATGCCATCTCGTGGGGAATGCTGGTGTAGAGTGCCGAGACATCCATTGTGATGAGGAGTGCTCCTGGTTCAACTGCACCATGTGTGCTGAGTTTCTGTAGGAAGTCCGTAGTGTCGCAACAAAAGCTGGGGGTTCTTTGTACAATGGGTTTCAGGATGCCCTCGACGTAGCCGGAGAGGTTCTCGCACAGGGTTCCATTTCCTGAAACGAAGGGACGGCCGGGTGTGTTTACCTTGTGTATCTTCGGGAGGCAGTAGAGATCTCCAACGCGGGGAGTACGTGGGATGTGAGCACGGAGGGTGCTCTGAAGGTCTGTATCAAATGTCTTGATCAGTCTGTTGAGTTGACAAGTATATTCTTTGGTCGGATCTGTGGGTAACTGTCTGTAGTGTTCCCCGTTGTTCAGTTGTCGGTACACTTCTTTGCAGTAATCCGTTCTGTTCAGTGTGACGATGGCCCCTCCTTTGTCCGCTGGTTTGATGACAATGTTGCGGTTGGTCTTGAGAGCGCGGATGGCGTTGCGTTGTGCTTGGGTGATGTTCGGGGCTGTCTTGTGAGTGCGGCTGATGAATCTGACATTGACGCACGTCCTGACAATTTGGGCATACATGTCAAGTCGAGGGCAGCGCCCTTCCGGAGGAGTCCAATTCGACTCTTTCCTCTTCAGTTGCTGCACTGCGGATCTCTCTGTTGGCTGTTCCGGTTCATTGGCTGTCTCATTGTGTTCGTTGTTAGCCTCTTGGGGTTTGTGGAAGAACTCCCGCAGCCTCATTCGCCTGATGAATTCCTCTGTGTCTGCTGCGAGACTGATGGGGTTTATTTTGGTGGTGGGGCAGAAATTGAGCCCTCGGCTGAGAACTTCGATTTCATCTGGTTGACGTGTGTAGTCGAACACGTTGACAATGGACTTCCCTGCAGTGGTACTGTTTTCTACTGTGGTACCGGGGGAGGCTTGGTTGCTGCTGGTGGTGATGCCGAGTTTCTCAAGTTTCCTGTTCTTGGTGTGCATGTAGATGGTGTAGTTCCTTTGTCTCGTCTGCTTGGCAGAGTTTCGCAGCTGGTCTGCATCCTGAGCGTAAGTTGAGAATATGGACTCTATCTTGGTTTCCAGGATGCGGCGTTTGCTGTAGAGCTGGTGTATGAGGTGGTTGAGGAGTGTGAGAGAGGTGCGACGGCAAAGTCTCTCAGTGTAGTCTGTGTTATAGGTTGACCTGAGTGGGTTCGTGATCCGTAGTCCTTTCGGTATCTTGTCTGCTTTCTTGCATCTTTGTAAAAAATTGATGTCTGTGTTGATATGCGCGATCGTCTTGGAGATCCTCTCCACTTGGAGCCGGCAGTCTTCATCCATCACACAAATGTCATTGATGAAGACGAACATCTCGCCAAGGCCATCCCCACACCCCCACTTCTTGCCTTCAAGCAACTGCACAACCTCAAACAGACCATTGTCCGCAGCAAACTATCCAGCCTTCAGGAGAACAGTGACCACGACACCACACAACCCTGCCACAGCAACATCTGCAAGACGTGCCGGATCATCGACACGGATGCCATCATCTCACGTGAGAACACCATCCACCAGGTACACGGTACATACTCTTGCAACTCGGTCAACGTTGTCTACCTGATACGCTGCAGGAAAGCATGTCCCGAGGCATAGTACATTGGGGAGACCATGCAGATACTACGACAACGGATGAATGAACACCGCTCAACAATCGCCAGGCAAGACTGTTCTCATCCTGTTGGGGAGCACTTCAGCGGTCACGGGCATTCAGCCTCTGATCTTCGAGTAAGTGTTCTCCAAGTGCTCCCCCACAGGAAGAGAACAGTCTTGCCTGGTGATCGTCGAACGGTGTTCATTCATCCGTTGTCGTAGCGACTGCATGGTTTCCCCAATGTACCATGCCTCGGGACATCCTTTCCTGCAGTGTATCAGGTAGACAACGTTGGCCGAGTTGCAAGAGTAGGTACCTACAGTAGGTGGACTTCCTACAGAAACTCAACGCACATGGAGCAGTTGAACCAGGAGCACTCCTCGTCACAATGGATGTCTCGGCACTCTACACCAGCATCCCCCACGATGATGGCATTGCTGCAACGGCCTCAGTACTCAACGCCATCAACTGCCAGTTTCCAGATGCAATTTTACAACTCATCCGCTTCATCCTGGACCACGATGTCTTCACCAGTTCTTCCAGTTTCTTCCAGTACAACCAGTTCTTCATCCAGACACACGGAACAGCCATGGGGACCAAATTCGCACCTCAATATGCCAACATCTTCATGCACAGGTTCGAACACCATCTACCAGGTACACGGTACCTACTCTTGCAACTTGGCCAACGTTGTCTACCTGATGTAGGAAAGGATGTCCCGAGGCATGGTACATTGGGGAAACCATGCAGACTCTACGACAACGGATGAATGAACACCGCTCAACAATCACCAGGTAAGACTGTTCTCTTCCTGTGGGGGAGCACTTCAGCGGTCACGGGCATTCTGCCTCTGAGCGTTCTCCAAGGCGGCCTTCACGACACACTCAGCGCAGAGTCGCTGAGCAGAAACTGATAGCCAAGTTCCGCACACATGAGGACGGCTTAAACCAGGATATTGGGTTCATGTCACACTATCTGTAACCCCCACAACTTGCCTGGATGTGCAAAATCTCACTGGTTGTCCTGTCTGGAGACATGTGGATGTGTTGGAACTATTGAATGGCATCAAGGTTGGTAAGTCGCCGGGACCGGATGGGATGTACCCCAGGTTACTGTGGGAGGCAAGGGAGGAGATTGCGGAGCCTTTGGCGATGATCTTTGCATCGTCGATGGAGACGGGAGAGGTTCCGGAGGATTGGAGGATTGCAGATGTGGTCCCTATATTCAAGAAAGGGAACAGGGACAGCCCGGGAAATTACCGACCGGTGAGTCTAACCTCAGTGGTTGGTAAGTTGATGGAGAGGATCCTGAGAGACAGGATTTATGATCATCTAGAGAAGTTTAGTATGATCAAAAGTAGTCAGCACGGCTTTGTCAAGGGCAGGTCGTGCCTTACGAGCCTGGTTGAGTTCTTTGAAAATGTGACCAAACACATTGACGAAGGAAGAGCGGTGGATGTGGTCTATATGGACTTCAGCAAGGCGTTCGATAAGGTCCCCCATGCAAGACTTCTTGAGAAAGTGAGAGGGCATGGGATCCAAGGGGCTGTTGCCTTGTGGATCCAGAACTGGCTTGCCTGCAGAAGGCAGAGAGTGGCTGTGGAGGGGTCTTTCTCTGCATGGAGGTCAGTGACCAGTGGAGTGCCCCAGGGATCTGTTCTGGGACCCTTGCTGTTTGTCATTTTCATAAATGACCTGGATGAGGAAGTGGAGGGATGGGTTGGTAAGTTTGCTGACGACACCAAGGTAGGTGGTGTTGTGGATAGTTTGGAGGGATGTCAGAAGTTGCAGCGAGACATAGATAGAATGCAAGACTGGGCGGAGAAGTGGCAGATGGACTTCAACCCGGATAAGTGTGTGGTGATCCATTTTGGCAGATCCAATGGGATGAAGCAGCAGTATAATATGAAGGGTACCATTCTTAGCAGTGTAGAGGATCAGAAGGACCTTGGGGTCCGGGTCCATAGGACTCTTAAATCGGCCTCGCAGGTGGAGGATGCGGTCAAGAAGGCGTACGGCGTACTAGCCTTCATTAATCGAGGGATTGAGTTTAGGAGTCGGGAGATAATGCTGCAGCTTTATAGGACCCTGGTTAGACCCCACTTGGAGTACTGCGCGCAGTTCTGGTCACCTCATTACAGGAAAGATGTTGAAGCCATTGAAAGGGTGCAGAGGAGATTTACAAGGATGTTGCCTGGATTGGGGGGCATGCCTTATGAGGATAGGTTGAGGGAGCTTGGTCTCTTCTCCCTGGAGAGACGAAGGATGAGAGGTGACCTGATAGAGGTTTACAAGATGTTGAGAGGTCTGGATAGGGTAGACTCTCAGAGGCTATTTCCAAGGGCTGAAATGGTTGCTACGAGAGGACACAGGTTTAAGGTGCTGGGGGGTAGGTACAGAGGAGATGTCAGGGGTAAGTTTTTCACTCAGAGGGTGGTGGGTGAGTGGAATCGGCTGACGTCGGTGGTGGTGGAGGCAAACTCGTTGGGGTCTTTTAAGAGACTTCTGGATGAGTACATGGGATTTAATGGGATTGAGGGCTATAGATAGGCCTAGAGGTGGGGATGTGATCGGCGCAACTTGTGGGCCGAAGGGCCTGTTTGTGCTGTGGCTTTCTATGTTCTATTACACATCTCTTTAACCTGTGCTTAATGCTCCCTCCACTCACATTGTCTGTACCTTTAATACTTGATTAGCTGTAAAGACTCACATTTCAATCATTATTCATGTAAATTGAGTTTGTGTCTTTGTGCCCTGTTTGTGATCTGACCTCCCACCCACCTGCCGAAGGAACAGCCTGTTCCGAAGGCTAGTGGCTTTTGCTACCAAATAAACCTGTTGGACTTTAACCTGGTGTTGTTAGACTTCTTATTGTGTTTTCCCTCAGTATCCAGCTCTTATTAGCTGTACACGATTGGCAGCTGGGTCACAGAAACCTTTTCCCATCTGTGTCGATGAGCTAAACTAAGGAAATTTGGCGTGTTCGCTGCAACTCTCACCAACTTTTACAGCTGCACCACAGAAAGCATTCTATCTGGTTGTATCACAGCTTGGTATGGCTCCTGCTCTGCCCAAGACCACAAAAAACTACCAAGGGTCGTGAACAAAGCCCAATCCATCACACAAACCAACTTCCCATCCATTGACTCTGTCTACACTTCCCACTGCCTCAGCAAAGCAGCCAGCATAATTAAGGACCCCACGCACCCCGGACATTCTCTCTTCCACCTTCTTCCGTCAGGAAAAAGATACAAAAGTCTGAGGTCCACGTACCAACCTACTCAAGAACAGCCTCTTTTCTGCTGCAGTCATACTTTTGAATGGACCCACCTCGCATTAAGTTGATTTTTCTTTACACACTAGCTATGACTGTAACACTACATTCTGCACCCACTCCTTTCCTTCTCTATGAACGGTATGCTCTCTCTGTACAGCACGCAAGAAACAATACTTTTCACTGTATATTGATACATGTGACAATAATAAATCAGATCAAAAATGTTTCTAATTTCATTTGTTTCTCATTTGGGATACAGACTTCCTCAGGCGACCAGAGGGACCCGTTTGCCAACAATTTCCTCAAAATGGCTCAAATCTTCCTGTGTTCAGCTTTCCCAGATAGTCCGCAGGAGCGAAGCGGGTATGGATTGAATTGAGGTTTTTGCAGGCATCCTAGATCTGCCCCTTTCTCCCACAGTGGGTGCAGTGTGTTGCATTTCTCCACAATGGGTGCACAGTTGGTTTGACGCCCTCACTGTATCATAGAAACATAGAACATAGAAAAACTCCAGCACAATACAGGCCCTTCAGCCCACAAAGTTGTGCCGAACATGTCCCTACCTTAGCGATTACTAGCTTACCTATAACCCTCTATCTTACTAAGTTCCATGTACTTATCTAAAAGTCTCTTAAAAGACCCTATCGAATCCGCCTCCACCACCGTTGCTGGCAGTCTATTCCACGCACCCACCACCCTCTGAGTGAAAAACTTACCCCTGACATCTCCTCTGTACCTACTCCCCAGCACCTTAAACCTGTGTCCTCTTGTGGCAGCCATTTCAGCCCTGGGAAAAAGCCTCTGACTATCCACTCGATCAATACCTTTCAACATCTTATACACCTCTATCAGGTCACCCCTCATCCTTCGTCTCTCCAAGGAGAAAAGGCCGAGCTCACTCAACCTATCCTCATAAGGCATGCTCCCCAACCCAGGCAACATCCTTGTAAATCTCCTCTGCACCCTTTCTATGGCTTCCACATCCTTCCTGCAATGAGGCGACCAGAACTGAGCACAGTACTCCAAGTGTGGTCTGACAAGGGTCTTATATAGCTGCAACATTATCTCACGACTCCTAAACTCAATTCCTCGATTGATGAAGGCCAGTACACCATACGCCTTCTTAACCACAGCCTCAACCTGCGTCCTATGAGCGTCCTATGAACTCGGACCCCAAGATCCTTCTGATCTTCCACTCTGCCAAGAGTCCTACCATTAATATTATATTCCTATTTGACCTGCCAAAATGAACCACCTCACACTTATCTGGGTTAAACTCCAGCTGCCACTTCTCCGCCCAGTCTTGCATCCTATCAATGTCTCGCTGCAACCTCTGACATCCCTCCACACTATCCACAACACCTTTGTGTCATCAGCAAACTTACCAACCCATCCCTCCACTTCCTCATCCAGGTCATTTATAAAAATCACAAAGAGTAAGGGTCCCAGCCCTTGGTCACTCCACTGGTATCCAAAAGCATTTTGACAAACTATTCACCATGGAAGTCTAATTCCCGTCCTACTCCCTCAGCTTGCTCCAGTCCTCCCTCCCCCACACTTGCAACCCCGTCTCCCCCCAGCCAACCACTGATTGAACCTGTCGACCTTTCCTCCTTCCCTTCATAGAATCCCTACTGTGTAGAAGGAGGCCATTTGGCCCATTGAGTCTGCACCAACCACAATCCCACCCAGGCCCTATCCCCATAACCCCACATATTTACCTTGCTAATCCCCCTGACACTAAGGGGCAATTTATCATGGCCAATCAACCTAACCCGCACATCTTTTGGAGTGTGGGAGGAAACCGGAGCACCCGCAGGAAACCCACGCAGACACGGGGAGAATGTGCAAACTCCACATAGACAGTGACCCGAGTCCAGAATTGAACCCGAATCCCTGGCGATGTGAGGCAACAGTGCTAACCATTTCATTTACCTGTGGGCCTCAGCTGACATCCCAATGGCCCAAGCAATGTTTACGCTGCCTCTCTGCCCACACCTCACTCTCTTGATGGAGTTTAGCTTCTTCATTTGGAGTGTTTTGGTGTCTTGGGCCTGACCATACAGGATCGAGGATTAGACTCTGCGATCCCTGATGTCCAAATTCCGAGGAGTGTCGAATCTAATCTCCGTTTGGCCTGAGCAGGTTTGCATCTGAGGTGTTCACATCCTTGGTACCATGCTGTTCTCCATCAGTGATATAAATTCAGACTCAGTTTCAGATTTAGGATTAAACTGTTTCAATTCCAAGCAGAGTTTCAAACTCTCGACCAGAAACTCAGTTTAAAAAGTAAGGACTTGTCTCAGACACCACAGAAATCATCAATTTTGTGAGTCAATTCTTGAAATCCTACAGGGAATCACACTGCGAGTATTTGAGTAAAAAGGTGAACTGCTCTGTGAATATTGCACTAGAATCCTGCATATATCATCTTGGCTCTTCAATAATAACCATTCTTACACCTCATCTTGGTTTGTTCTCACTAGAATGATGGATTTTGAGGGGCGACCTGATAGAAGTCTACAAGATTATGAGAGGCATGGATAGAGTGGATAGTCAGGAGCTTTTTCCCAGGGTGGAAGAGTCAATTACTAGGGGGCACAGGTTTAAGACGCAAGGGGCAAGTTTTAAAAGAGATGTACGAGGCAGATTTTTTACACAGAGGGTGGTGGGTGCCTGGAACTCACTGCCGGGGGAAGGTAGGGGAAGCAAATACGATAGTGACTTTTAAGGGGTGTCTGGACAAATCATGAATAGGATGGGAATAGAGGGATACGGTCCCCAGAAGGGTAGGGGGTTTTAATTCAGCATGGTCGGTGCAGGCTTGGAGGGCCAAAGGGAGTACAGGGTTAGAACATAGAACATGGAACAGTACCGCACAGAACAGGCCCTTCGGCCCACGATATTGTGCCAAGCTTTATCTAAAACCAAGATCAAGCTATCCCACTCCTTATCATCCTGGTGTGCTCCATGTGCCTATCCAATAACCGCTTAAATGTTCCTAAAGTGTCTGACTCCACTATCGCTGCAGGCAGTCCATTCCACACCCCAACCACTCTCTGAGTAAAGAACCTACCTCGGACATCCTTCCTATATCTCCCACCACGAACCCGATAGTTATGCCCCCTTGTAATAGCTCCATCCACCCGAGGAAATAGTCTTTGAACGTTCACTCTATCTATCCCCCTCATCATTTTATAAACCTCTATTAAGTCTCCCCTCAGCCTCCTCCGCTCCAGAGAGAACAGCCCTAGCTCCCTCAACCTTTACTCATAAGACCTACCTTCCAAACCAGGCAGCATCCTGGTAAATCTCCTCTGCACTCTTTCCAGCGCTTCCACATCCTTCTTATAGTGAGGTGACCAGAACTGCACACAATATTCCAAATGTGGTCTCACCAAGGTCCTGTACAGTTGCAGCATAACCCCACGGCTCTTAAACTCCAACGCCCTGTTAATAAAAGCTAACACACCATAGGCCTTCTTCACAGCTCTATCCACTTGAGTGGCAACCTTCAGAGATCTGTGGATATGGACCCCACGATCTCTCTGTTCCTCCACAGTCTTCAGAACCCTACCTTTGACCCTGTAATCCACATTTAAATTTGTCCTACCAAAATGAATCACCTCACATTTATCAGGAACGTTCTGCTAATTTTCATAACCTGGCCAGAAATTCAGGTTCAGGTTCCCCAGGGGTTGTCCAGTGATCTTTCAGCTGAGTAAAAGAGAAATCGCGAGAGTATAACTTTGATCTGAGGACTACCCTTATCTTTATCCATCAGTACCTTCATGCTTACTGAATTGTGGTCACTGTTCTCGAACTGCTCCCCTACTGCAACATCGACCACCTGGTCGGGCTCATTCCACAATACCAGGTCCAGTATGGCCCCTTCCCTAGTTGGACTATCTACATACTGTTTCAAAAAGCCCTCCTGGATGCTCCTTACAAACTCTGCCCCATCCACGCCCCTAGCACTAAGTGTGTTCCAGTCAATATAGGGGAAGCTAAAATCACCCACCACAACAACTTTTACATCTTGTCAAAATCTGCCTACATATCTGTTCCTCTATTTCTTGCTGGCTGTTGGGAGGTCTATATTGTGACTACACCCTTCCTATTCCTGAGCTCTACTTGAGCTCTACCCACATGGCCTCGCTGTATGGCCCTCCGAGGTATCCACCCGCTGAACAGCTGTAATATTCTCCTCAACCAGTAGTGAAACTCCCCCATCCCTTTTACATCCCCCTCTATCCCACCTGAAACATCTGTATCTGGGAGAGCTGTCCCACAGGCTAGTGAAGCAACAGCTGGACATAATCATACTTACTGAATCATAGACAATGCCGCAAACCTCTCCATCACCATTCCTGGGTATGTTCGAACCCACTGGTAGGACAGCCCCAGCAGGGGTGGCGGCACAGTGGTACACAGACAGTAGCCCTGATAGTCACCAGCGTTGACTCTGGACGCGTCTGATGTCTCAAGGATAAAACATTTGCAACTCACATTCAGCCAGAGGTGAGAGCAGGTTATCCCTAGCCCATATAGCTCAGTCGGTTGAGCATTAAACTTTTAATCTGAGGGTCCAGGGTTCGGGCGGTGCTTTTAAATCTCAGTTCACAGTACAGAGTGAGTCCCCTGGTCCCATCGTGTCCCATCGTGGTAGCAACAAAATAAACCTGCTGGACTTTAACCTGGTGTTAAACTTCTTACTGTGTTTACCCCAGTCCAACGCCGGCATCTCCACATCATGACTCCCATCGTGTCTGTCCAGCCATTCAAACCCGTATCTATTCAAATCCAATTTGGGGGAGCCCAGAACTACATAGAAACATAGAAATTAGAAGCAGGAGTAGGCCATTAGGCCCTTCAAGTCTGCTCCGCCATTCAATATGATCATGGCTGATCATCGAATTCAATATCCTGATCCCCCCCTTCCCACCTGTATTCCTTGATCCCGTTAGCCCCAAGAGCAATATCTAATTTCTTCTTGAAATCAGATAATGTTTTGGCCTCAACTATATTCTGTGGGAGTGAATTCCACACATTCGCCAGCCTCTGGGTGAAGAAATTTCTCCTCACCTCAGTTCTGAAAGGTCTATCCCTTATCCGCAAACTATGACCCCTAGTTCTGGACTCCCCCACCATTGGGAACATTCTTTCTGAACCTACCTTATCTAACCCTGTTCCAATTTTTGTAAGTTTTTATGAGATCCCTTCTGACTCTTTTAAACTCCAGTGAATATAATCCTAACCAATTTAGTCTCTCCTCATATGACAGACCCGCCATCCCAGGAATCAGGCTGGTAAACCTTCACCAGGGATCATAGTTTGAGAATAAGGACCTCAAGACCTTTTAGGACTGAGGTGAGGAGAGATTTCTTCACCCAGGGGGTGGTGAATGTGTGGAACAGAAAGTAGTTGAGGCCAAAACGTTGTCTGATTTCAAGAAGAAATTAGATGTAGATTTTGCAGCTAAAGGGATCAAAGGATGTGATGGGTGGGGGCGGTGGAGTCAAGGTATTGACCAAGATGAATGGTGGAGCAGGCTCGAGAGGCCGATAGGTCTATTTCTGCTTCTAGTTGCTATGTTTCTATGTATCTTGGCTTCCTCCTGAGGCCCCCAGTATCACAACTATCAATCTTCAGTCAATTTGATTCACTCCCTGTGATATCCAGAAGCAGCTGAACTCACTCGATACAGCAAAGGCCAGGGGCCCTGGTTGTAGTACTGAAGAGTCTTTCTCCAGGATACGCCATCCACCTACACAAGCTGTTCCAGTGCAGCTACAGCACCGGCATGTCCCTAACAACGTGGAAAATTACTCAGATATGTCCCAATCTGGTCAATTACCGCCCCCTCAGTCTACTCTCGATCATCAGTAAAGTGATGGAAGGGGTCATCGACAGTGCTGCAAACTGATACTGTGAAAGTTAAGTTGTACCAAGTAAAGTAAAGTTTCATGCCTTCTCTGTACAGTAATGGAAAATGTTTATCAGCTTCCAGACCTTTGAATGGGGTCAGTGTCTGCTATTCAGCATGAACAGGCTAATCTTCTTCAATGGTAGGCCCCATAACATTCGGTTTTTTGGCCTTCACCAGAGGATGAGCAAGATCAGAGTTTTCCATAACAAATACCAAAGGCGAGATATGGGGACATGCTGTGCAAATGAAGGAAAGGTCCACATCCACATCCATGGAAAGGTCTGTTGACCTCGGGCGGGATTTTATGGTTTCAGGACGAGCGAGGCTGTAAATTCCCACCCTTTGTGTCTGTCTTCATGGAATAAAATACGAACGTCCTCCCAGGAATAATGGAGACAGTTTTTCATTGAATAAGAAAGGGTGAAAAACTAGGATATAATTGGTGAATATGTATGCAAATAAAGGATTAAGAACAAAGAACAATACAGCACAGGAACAGGCCCTTCGGCCCTCCAAGCCTGCGCCGCTCATGTGCCCAACTAGACCATTTGTTTGTATCCCTCTATTCCCAGTCTGTCCATGTGGCTATCTAGATAGGTCTTAAACGATCCCAGCGTGTCCGCCTTAATCACATTGCTTGGCAGTGCATTCCAGGCCCCCACCACCCCTTGTGTAAAATACGTCCCCCTGACATCTGTGTTGAACCTTGCCCCCCTCACCTTGAACCCGTGACCCCTTGAGTTCGTCACCTCCGACCTGGGAAAAAGCTTCCCACTGTTCACCCTATCTATGCCCTTCATAATTTTATACACCTCTATTAAGTCGCCCCTCATCCTCCGTCTTTCCAGGGAGAACAACCCCAGTTTACCTAATCTCTCCTCATAGCTCAGACCCTCTATGTCAGGCAACATCCTGGTAAACCTTTTCTGTACTCTCTCCAAAGCCTCCACGTCCTTCTGGTAGTGTGGCAACCAGAACTGGATGCAGTATTCCAAATGTGGCCTAACCAACGTTCTATACAACTGCAACATCATATGCCAACTTTTATATTCTATGCCACGTCTAATAAAGGCAAGCATGCCATATGCCTTCTTGACCACCCTCTCCACCTGTGCTGCCACCTTTAAGGATCTGTAGACTTATACACCTAGGTCCCTCTGTGTGTTTATACTCCTGATGGTTCTGCCATTTATTGTATAGCTCCCCTTACATTAGATCTACCGAAATGCATCACTTCGCATTTATCTGGATTAAATTCCATCTGCCCTTTCTCCGCCCAATGTTCCAGCCTATCTGTATCCTGCTGTATTCTCTGACAATGTTCATCACTATCCGAAACTCCAGCAATCTTTGTGTCGTCCGCAAACTTACTAATCACACCAGCTACATCTTCCTCCAAATCATTTATATATATCACAAACAGCAGAGGTCCCAGTACAGAGCCCTGCGGAACACCACTAGTCATGATGTGGAGATGCTGGCGTTGGACTGGGGTAAATACAGTAAGAGTTTTAACAACACCAGGTTAAAGTCCAACAGGTTTATTTGGTAGCAAATGGCATTTGCTACCAAATAAACCTGTTGGACTTTAACTTGGTGTTGTTAAAACTCTTACTGTGAACACCACTAGTCACAGACCTCCAACCGGAAAAAGACCCCTCCACTGTTACCCTCTGTCTTCCATGGCTAATCATGATGTGGAGATGCCGGCGTTGGACTGGGGTGAACACAGTAAGAAGTCTCACAACACCAGGTTAAAGTCCAACAGGTTTATTTGGTAGCAAATACCATAAGCTTTCGGAGCACTGCTCCTTCGTCAGATGGAATGGAATGACGAAGGAGCAGTGCTCCGAAAGCTTGTGGTATTTGCTACCAAACAAACCTGTTGGACTTTAACCTGGTGTTGTGAGACTTCTTACTGTGTTTCATGGCTAAGCCAGTTCTCCACCCATCTAGCTAGCTTACCTTTTATCTCGTGAGATTTAACCTTTTGCACCAGCCTGCCATAAGGGACCTTGTCAAACGCTTTACTAAAATCCATATAGACGACATCCATGGCCCTTCCCTCGTCAATCGTTTTTGGCACCTCCTCAAAAAACTCAACCAAATTTGTGAGGCATTAGAAAGATACATGTTTCTGATTTGCTGTAATTGGCTGTAATTGCAAAGTCGTTTGTTTGTAACATCAGAAACATTTGCAGAGGGGCTGTGAGTCTGTGTCTCCTTGTGCACAAGTAATTAAAAGCCTAATATCAATTATGCATAGTGTCACGTGCTGTCTCTACCCAAGTTGATTAAGAATGCCTAAAGTTGCTGGTACCCAGGATCTCCAACAATATTTACTCAACAATAACCTACTCACTGATGCTCAGTTTGGGTTCTGCCAGCCAGGACTACTCAACTCCTGACCTCGTTACAGCCTTGGTGCAAGCATGGACAAAAGAGGTGAATTCCTGAGGTGAGGAGAAAAATGACTGCCTTTGAGGCGTTTGACTGAGTGTGGGATTAAGGAGCCCTAGCAAAACTGAAGTCAACAGGAAATAGGGGGAAAACCCACCACTGGTTGGAGTTTCATCTTGCACAATGGAAGATTATTGTTGTTGGAGATTGATCATCTTAGCCCCGAGACATCACTGCAGGAGTTCCTTGGAATAGTGTTCTAGACCCAACCACATAAATACTGTGGCTGCAAAGACAGGTCAGAGGCTGGGAATTCTGCAGTGAGTAACTTACCTCCTAATTCCTAACTTTCTATAAGGCAAAAGTCAGGAATATGATGGAATACTTTCCCTGGGTGAGTGCAGCTCCAACAACACCCAAGACACCATCCAGGGGGAAGCAGCCCACCTGATCCGCATCCAAACCACCACCATGAACATTCACTCCCTCCCACACCCACGCACCTTGGCAGCCGTGCGCACCATCTACAAGATACACTGCAGCAACTCACCAAGGCTCCTACAACAGTGCCTTGGCAGCCGTGTGGGTGGCACGGTGGCAGAATGGTTAGCACTGCTGCCTCACAGCACCAGGGACCTGGGTTCAATTCCCAGCTTGGGTCACTGTCTGTGCGGCATCTGCACGTCCTTCCCATCCCTGCTTGGGTTTCCTCTGAGTACTCTGGTTTCCTCCTACAGTCCGAAAGACGTGCTGGTCAGGTGCATTGGCCATGCTAAGTTCTCCCTTGGTGTACCCGAACAGGTGTCAGAGTGTGGCGATGAGGGGATTTTCACAGTAACTTCATTGCAGTGTTAATGTTAGCCTATTTGTGACACTAAAAAAAAATTGAACTACCTTCACCTGCTGTGACCTTCAATATGGGACAGTTGCATTAGAGTAACAGTGTCTTGAATGAGTTGAAGTATATAGAGGATGGAATGCTGACCAGGAGAGCACTGACGTGATTGCCTGAGTGACAAAGGGTTGAGGTAGGAGTAGAGGTGGACAGTATTTTGAAAGAGACAATGTGAGGTACGGGAGGTAAGATGAAGCCAGAGTTTTAAAGTAAAAGTAAAGTTTATTAATCACAAGTAGGCTTACATTAACACTGCAATGAAGTTACTGTGAAAATCCCCTAGTCGCCACATTCCGGCGCCTGTTCGGGTACACTGAGGGAGAATTTAGTATGGCCAATGCACCTAACCAGCACATCTTTCAGACTGTGGGAGGAAACCGGAGCACCCGGAGGAAACCCACGCAGACATGGGGAGAACGTGCAAACTCCACACAGACAATGACCCAAGCCGGGAATCGAACCCAGGTCCCTGGCACTGTGAGGCAGCAGTGCTAACCACTGTGACCTGCCTATCTAATACCACCTGCCAGCACTTGGCACATTGCCTTGAATGTTATGGCGTGCCAAGTACTCATCCACGTACTTTTTAAAGGATGTGAGACACCCTCCCAGGCAGCGCATGCCAGACCATCACCACCCCCAAAACCTTCCACCCCTCACTTTTAACTTGTGTCCCCTCGTAACTGACCCTTCAACTTGCTGCTCCCTATCCACCCTGTCCATGCCCCTCATAATCCTGAACACCTCAATCAGGTCGCCCCTCAGTCTTCTCTGCCCCAGAGAAAACAACCCAAGCCTATCCAGCCTCTCTTTATAACTTAAATGTTCCATCCCAGGCAGTATCCTGGTGAATCTCCTCTGCCCCCCCTTCCAGTGTAATCACATCCTTCCGATAATATACACATCCCTGCAACATGCCAAGCCATCATCGGATATAAGGAGTGAACGTTTAGCAGCAACAATCCTTTTCCTGAGTCAGAGGAAACGGATTCGATACCTGCTCAAGACATTACATAATTCCAGACTAGACGTCTCACAACACCAGGTTAAAGTCCAACAGGTTTATTTGGAATCACAAGCTTTGGGAGCGTTGCTCCTTCCTCAGGTGACTCATCTGATGAAGGAGCAGCGCTCCGAAAGCTCATGCTACCAAATAAACCTGTTGGACTTTAACCTGGTGTTGTGAGACTTCTTACCGTGCCCCACCCCAGTCCAACATCTGCATCTCCACATCATGATTCCAGACCGTCCGAATGGGACGGTTGCATCCAGTGGGGTAGTTGTTTGTGCCAACTCTCCCTCTTGTGTGGAAATCCAGTAAACACACGGGGGGGGGGAACTAACCACGGTATCAGATCGCAGGGAGATGATTACAAGCAGCCACAAAAGGAATGCTCATGGTGTGGCCTGTCAGATGGTTAATTAGCTTGTTGAAGCTTACCACCATTCCACACTATTCTCACAAGAACGTAACAGCAGCTGGACATGTACATCGGAGAGATTTGTAAAACACTGAAATTGTTAACAGCCCAGTTTTCAGCTTCTCCCAGCAATTTGTCCCCCCCCCCCGATAAAACACTAGTGTTATCTGATGCCAGGAACATTGCTGTTTTTAACTGAAGGCAGGTTGCTGCACGTACAGAGTGGAGGTGGCTACACAACATCGCAGTTCATCTCAAATTGACCCTTCAGTGTTTTAAATAACACTCAGTCGTCTCTCCTCTGTCTAGTACTCATTGTGGCAATTAGATCATTGCTTGCCTGTGTAATGACAATACAATAAATAGCCATATAGTTTAATAGCACCCTTCTGACTCAGAGGCAGGAATGCGATTGCTAAGCCAAAGACTCACTCCATATGTCCTTCAATTACTTGGCAGGTTCCAGGGTGAACAATAATGTGGCCAGAAATATAACAGTTCACTAATAAATCCAGGAAAGAAAGGAATTCGGGAGAAGTGTCTCTTTCTCGAAAGAGAGGTGAGAATTTGAAAGGTAGAGTCTGCAAATGGATGCTTTTAAGAGGAAGCTAGCTAAAAGAACATGCGAGAGACAGAAAGGAATATAATAATATGCGGATGAAGTTCAATGCCGCAGGGTGAGAGCAGGCTGAGGTAGAGCACAAACACTAACATTGACCCTTCGAGTAGAGTGGACTGTTTCTGTGCTGTAAATCCTATGTGAAGTTTCAGAATGATTCCAAGTTCAACAGAATGCTAGCAAAGTACATTAAATTTCTGGGATTGTTCCAGTATGGTTTCAGTCCAGTTATAGAACAGTCTCACGAAGGTATTGTAAGCTCCCAGTCTAGGGCATGCTCCTGGACAGTTTTCCACTGCCTGATTTTATATGCTTAACTCTATCATCCTCAGGGCCAAAGGTTTACATTCCCAGACTGGAGGGGGTTTGGGGAGGAGAGGTAGGTATTTAGGTGTGATGCCATGGCCACCTTTTCCAGCATCTACCCACCCCTACCCAAACCCATCAGAGTTTTCCACTTGGTGTTGGAGGCATCACATGACCCACCCACCCTTGGGCCAATTGAAGCCTTTAAGTGGCCAATTAATGACCCAGTTCATGCCCCGCTGTCATTTTGCCCCTGTCCTTGAGGCTACTGATGGAAAAGGGAGTTACTACCTTTACAGGTTCCCTATATCCATCAGAAGGTTCCCCCTGCCCAAAAGGTCTGGTTGGGGCCCCTTGGTTTTCCCCTCCTCCCTTGGCCTGTACACTGCAGCTCCTGTTCCCATCACCAATTTCTTGTCAGCACCTCCTAGCTGAAACTGCCCCCACCCCCCCTCCCCGAATCAACTTTCCACTCGATTCTATCTTTGACTATCTTTGTTGGGGACGGTTGCAGTCCCAGTAGTGGCCACCACTCCTGGTGGTGGGTCTGAAGAGCTGCTAGTCTGATTGATAGTCATCTTTCTGAGGTGAGACATCACCCCTCCGGCCCCCCCCCCCAATCTCGCCCTGAGCCACTTAATAGCCCAGTGGAGCGGGAGGGGTTTTCACCTTTGACTTTTTCCCTGAGGAGGAAGTCCAGGAGACCATGGAATCCTGCCCCCAGTGTCTTCCCTCAGCCCAGTATGTTGGTGAATTATCCTGAGTTTATAAAGGAACTGAGAGGGTCAAGAAGTAAGCCTCACTGAGCTTGTCAATCATTGTTATCTATCAGATTCGCTGTGGCTTTATATTTTATGTACTAGTTTTCTAAGTTCCTATTATTTTTAACATTCTCGATTCCTTTTGTTAACAATGTTGCTATTGAAGTGATTTGATGTATTATTGTCACATGTATTAGTATACAGTGAAAGGTTTGTGCGCTATACAGACAAAACATACCATTCATAGAGAGGGAAAGGAGAGGGCGCAGAATGTAATGTTACAAGTTATAGCTAGGGGGTAGAGAAAGATCAACTTAATATAAGATGGGTCCATTCAAATGTCTGATGGCAGCAGCGAAGAAGCTGTTCTTGTGTTGGTTGGTACATGACTTTAGACATTTGCATCTTTTTCCTGATGGCAGCAGTGGAAGACAGAATGTCCGGGGTGCGTGGGGTCCTTAATTGTGCTGGCTGCTTTGCCGAGGCAGTGGGAAGTGTAGACAACGTCAATGGATGGAAGGCTGGTTTGCGTGATGGATTGGGCTACGTTCACGACCTTCTGTAGTTCCTTGTGGTCTTGGACAGAGCAGGAGACGTACCAAGCTGTGATACAACCAGAAAGAATGCTTTCTATGGTCCATCTGTAAAAGTTCGTGAGAGTCGTGGTGGACATGCTGAATTTCCTTAGCCTCCTGAGAAAGTAGAGGCATTGGTGGGCTTTCTTAACTATAGCGTCGACATGGAGGGACCAGGACAGGTTGTTGGTGATCTGGACACATAGAAGTTTGAAGCTGTTGACCATTTCCACTTTATTCCTGTTGATGTAGACAGGGGCATGTCCTCCATACTCTTCCTGAAGTCGATGACAATCTCCTTTATTTTACTGACATTGAGGGAGAGATTATTGTTGCCGTACCAGTTCACCCGATTCTCTATCTCATTCCTGTACTCTGTCTCATCATTGTTTGAGATCTGACCCACTGTGGTGGTGTCATTAGCAAACTTGAAAATTGGGTTGGAGGGGAATTTGGCCACACAGTCATAGATGTATAAGGAGTATAGTAGGGGGCTGAGGACACAGCCTTGTGGGACACCGGTGTTTAGAACATTGCATAAAACTTGGTTTAAGTTTTCTTCTCTTGCAAAGTCAATATTTTATTCTTTGAGAGTGCTGGCAGTGACTTTGTTTGCAATACAAAGATGACAATACAACAACACGCTAAACCGATCCCAGGATATATTCTGTGTCATCCCCCTCAACAACATGAAACATTGAAAGAACAAGGAACTTACATCGATAGAGCATCTTTCATGACCTCGGAACTGTCCTTTCCTGATAATAAGTTTGTTTTTGAAATGAAGTCATTGTGGGCGCGGCTTGGAAGAAATTCCCAGACTCTGCCTCTACTTTTCCAAGTTGCCACATAAATTTGATTTGTATCTCTTCACAAGAAAAGCCCACACACGATAGACAGGATCAGATGACAAGCGGAGGAGGAGAGGGGGAGAATGTGATGAAAACTGTGGGACTGGAAGCGATAGTGGGAGTGAAGGCCAGCCTAAAGCTCTGGCCTAGTGTCACCTCTTATTGTAATATTTCTCCTTACTCTCTCAATGATTTAGTCACTGACATACCAACAGAGACCCACAACAGCACCACGCATAATATTCTATTAGGCCGCTCTTGGAATATAGTGTTTCAATTCTGTTCGCCACACTACCAGAAAGATGTGGAAGCGTTGGAGAGGGTACAGAAAAGATTTACCAGGATGTTGCCTGGTATGGAGGGCATTAGCTATGAGGAGAGGTTGGAGAAACTTAGTTTATTCTCACTGGGACGACGGGGGTTGAGGGGCGACCTGATAGAAGTCTACAAAATTATGAGGGGCACAGACAAAGTGAATAGTCAGAAGCTTTTTCCCAGGGTGGAAGAGTCAATTACTAGGAGGTATAGATTTAAGGTGCGAGGGGCAAGGTTTAAAGGAGATGTACGAGGCAGATCTTTTACACAGAGGGTGGTGGGTACCTGGAACTCGCTGCCGGGGGAGGTAGTGGAAGAGGATACGATAGTGAGTTTTAAGGGGCGTCTGGACAAATACATGAATAGGATGGGAATAGAGGGATGTGGTCCCTGGAAGGGGAGGGGGTTTTAGTTCAGTCAGGCAGCATGGTCGGTGCAGGCTTGGAGGGCCGAAGGGCCTGTTCCTGTGCTGTAATTTTCTTTGTTCTTTGTTCTGCGTTTTAAGCACAGTTATTTGCCACAAGTCTAACATATGTTCTTCTCAGATGCCTTCTCCCATCACTCTCAGGAACCCTCTACTTAAAATCTTTTGCTTCACATCTCTCGCCTTTAAATGTCTCCTCAAAATAATGTGTTTTGACCAATGCATTTATCCAAATCACTCTCTTTGTGGTTCAGCACCCACTTCCCTATCTATCTATAGAATCTTGGAAGAGGTTGGCATGAACCATGGTATGAGGAAGGTTGGATAAACTCGGAATGTGGGCGTCTCTGGCTGGGCCAGCATTTATTGCCCGCCCCGAGGGCATTTTAAGAGTCAGCCACATTGCTGTGGCTTTGGAGTCACATGTAGACCAGACCAGGTCAGGATGTCAGATTTCCTTCCCTAAAGGAACAACAATTGACAATGGTTCCATGGTCATCAGTACATTCTTAATTCCAGACTTTTATTGAATTGAAATTTCACCATCTGCCATGGTGGGATTTGAACCCAGGTCCCCAGAGCATCACCCTGGGTTTTCACTGACCACACCACGACGCCACTGCCTCCCCTTCTGCAGATGGTTATGCGAGTGCCTTCCCTTCCAGCCCCTGTTCCCTCAGCATCCTCTGAAATTTTCCCCATGGTTACAGCGCAAGCATTTGCATTCTCTGCAGTTGCTTTCTGTTTCACTCTAATGCTAATGATGCAGATTCTTCAGTATTTAGGTTTGTATTCACTTGGGCAGTTTTTTTGTTTCATCTAATGTTCTGTATTGATCAAACTGTCTCTCATTAATCGGGCAGGTTTCCCCTGCACTTATTCATAGAATCATTGAATGCTACAGTGCAGAAAGAGGCCATTTGGCCCATCAAGTCTGCACCGACCACAATCCCACCCAGACCCTATCCCCATTACCCCATGCATTTACCCTAGTTAGTCCCCCTGACACTGAGGAGCAATTTAACATGGCCAATCCACCTAACCCGCACATCTCTGGACTGTGGGAGGAAACCGGGGCACCCAGAGGAAACCCAAGCAGACTCGGGGAGAATGTACAGACTCCGCAAAGACAGTGACCCGAGCCGGGAATCGAACCCAGGTCTCTGGCACTGTGGGATAGCAGTGCTAACCACTATGCCACCGTGCAGCACTGATATTCAGTTCATGTCTTCTGCTGTGATTGTTTTGTTGACTTCTGCCTGCAGAATCACAGTTCAGCCAATGAACGTGTTTTGCAATGAAATAGCTGTGCCACATTGCCTTCTGACCCCAAGAACTTGCTTCACAGCAGGACAGTATTTGTTATGCAGGATTTAATTGTGCACCTATCACAGAATAGGTTTAACCGCTGAGTCACTTGGCTGCTCGTTTCTCGCAGTGCTCAATCGGTAGCATGTCTGCCTCCGAAGCACAGGATTGTGGGTTCAAATGCCACTCCAGGTACCTAAGCACAAAATCTCTGTAGTACTGAGATCAAAATAGAAAATGCTGGAAAAACTCAGCAGGTCAGACAGCATCTGTGGAGAGAGAAACAGAGTTCACGTTTCAGTTCTAGAACAACAGAATTCCTACAGTGCAGAAGGAGGCCATTCGACCCAGCCTGTCTGGTTGAGGAAAGGATTGCTGAGTCAATCCTGCTTAGGAGTGAAAGTAATAGGGCAATTGTTATGGGGGATTTTAACTTTACGAATATTGACTGGAATTGTTATAGCTCTAGCTCGTTAGAGGGGTCAGTTTTTGTTCAAAGCGTGCAGGAAGGTTTTTTGACTCAGTATGTAGACAGGCCAACTAGAGGTGAGGCTATATTGGATCTGGTGCTGGGAAATGAGCCGGACCAAGTGCTAGACTTGGAAGTTGGTGTGCATTTTGGTGATAGTGACCACAATTCGGTTACGTTCACCTTAGTGATGGAAAGGGATAGGCATGAACCTCGGGCCAGTGGTTTTAGCTGGGGTAAGGGTAATTATGAGGCTATTAGGAGAGAATTAGGAAACATAGGTTGGACTAGGAGATTACAGGGACTGGGAACGTCCGACATGTGGAGTTTTTTCAAGGAGCAGCTACTGCGAGTCTGTGATAGGTATGTCCCTGTCAGGCAAGGAGGAATTGATAGGGCTAGGGAACCGTGGTGCACCAAAAAAGTTTCTTTGTTGGTTAAAAAGAAAAAGGAGGCTTATGTTTGGATGAGACGTGAGCACTCGGGTAGTGCACTAGAAAGCTTTAGATTGGCTAGGAGGGAGTTGAAGAGCGAGCTTAGAAGGGCTAAAAGGGGACATGAGAAGACTTTGGCGGATAGGGTTAAAGAGAATCCTAAGGCGTTCTATAGGTATGTCAAGAACAGAAGGCTGGTTCGGGCAAGTTTAGGGCCAGTTATAGATGGCAGAGGGAAGTTATGTGTGGAACCGGAGGAGATTGGTGAAGCATTGAACCAATATTTCTCTTCGGTGTTCACGCAAGGGGACATGAATATAGCTGAGGAAGACACTGGGTTGCAGGGGAGTAGAATTAACAGTATTACAGTTGATAAGGAGGATGTGCATGATATTCTGGAGGGTCTGAAAATAGATAAATCCCCTGGTCCGGATGGGATTTATCCAAGGATTCTCTGGGAGGCAAGAGAAGTGATTGCAGAGCCTCTGGCTCTGATCTTCAGGTCGTCGTTGGCCTCTGGTATAGTACCAGAAGATTGGAGGTTAGCGAATGTTGTTCCATTATTTAAGAAGGGGAACAGAGACTTCCCCGGGAATTATAGACCGGTGAGTCTCACTTCTGTTGTCGGCAAGATGTTGGAAAAAATTATAAGGGATAGGATTTATAGTTATTTGGAGAGTAATGAATTGATAGGTGATAGTCAGCATGGTTTTGTGGCAGGTAGGTCGTGCCTTACTAACCTTATTGAGTTTTTTGAGAAAGTGACCAAGGAGGTGGATGGGGGCAAGGCAGTGGACGTGATATATATGGATTTTAGTAAGGCGTTTGATAAGGTTCACCATGGTAGGCTTCTGCAGAAAATGCAGATGTATGGGATTGGGGGTGATCTAGGAAATTGGATCAGGAATTGGCTAGCGGATAGGAAACAGAGGGTGGTGGTTGATAGTAAATATTCATCATGGAGTGCGGTTACAAGTGGTGTACCTCAGGGATCTGTTTTGGGGCCACTGCTGTTTGTAATATTTATTAATGACCTGGATGAGGGTATAATTGGGTGGATTAGCAAATTTGCTGATGACACCAAAGTCGGTGGTGTGGTAGACAGTGAGGAAGGGTGTCGTAGTTTGCAGGAAGACTTAGACAGGTTGCAATGTTGGGCCGAGAGGTGGCGGATGGAGTTTAATGCGGAGAAGTGTGAGGTAATTCACTTTGGTAGGAATAACAGATGTGTTGAGTATAGGGCTAACGGGAGGACTTTGAATAGTGTGGAGGAGCAGAGGGATCTAGGTGTATGTGTACATAGATCCCTGAAAGTTGGGAATCAAGTAGATAAGGTTGTTAAGAAGGCATATGGTGTCTTGGCGTTTATTGGTAGGGGGATTGAATTTAGGAGTCGTAGCGTTATGTTGCTACTGTACACAACTCTGGTGCGGCCGCACTTGGAGTACTGTGTGCAGTTCTGGTCCCCACATTACAGGAAGGATGTGGAGGCTTTGGAGAAGGTGCAGAGGAGGTTTACCAGGATGTTGCCTGGTATGGAGGGGAGATCCTATGAGGAGAGGCTGAGTGAGTTGGGATTGTTTTCGCTGGAAAGGCGGCGGCTAAGAGGGGATCTTATTGAAACATATAAGATGATTAGAGGATTAGATAGGGTGGATAGTGATAGCCTTTTTCCTCTGATGGAGAAATCCAGCACGAGGGGGCATGGCTTTAAATTGAGGGGGGGTAGTTACAGGACCGATGTCAGGGGTAGGTTCTTTACCCAGAGAGTGGTGAGGGATTGGAATGCCCTACCAGCATCAGTTGTAAATGCGCCTAGTTTGGGGGCGTTTAAGAGAGCCGTAGATAGATTCATGGACGATAAGAAATTGGTTTAGGTTGGAGGGTCACTTTTTTTTTTTTTTTTTTTTTTTTTTTTTTTTTTTTTTTTTTTTTTTTTTTTTTTTTTTTTTTTTTTTTTTTTTTTTTTTTTTTTTTTTTTTTTTTTTGTTTGTAACTGGTCGGTGCAACATCGTGGGCCGAAGGGCCTGTTCTGCGCTGTAATGTTCTATGTTCTATGTTCTATGTCTGCGCCGGCTCTCCAAAAAAAGCATCTTATCCAAACCCACACCTCCTGCCCCATTCCCATAACCCTGCTCAATTACCATGGCTAATTCACCTAACCTACACATCTTTGGACAGCAATTTAGCATGGCTAATCCACCTCGCCTACACATCTTTGCAAGAGTCTAATGAGACTCTTCCTCAGTATGGGGGATAGATGGATAAAAGCAAATTACTGCGGGTGCTGGAATCTGAAACCAAAAGAGAAAATGCTGGAAAATCTCAGCAGGTCTGACAACATCTGTAAGGAGAGAAAAGAGCTGATGTTTCCAGTCCAGATGACCCTTTGTCAAAGCCAAAAGGCAATGAAAGTGGGAGATATTTATACTGCAGGATGAGGAAATGAAGAAATGTGGTAGGTTCTATATTGTTGTAAAAGTGGGGGGTGGGGGGTGGAGTGGCAGGCGGAGCAAAATAGAAGTTCAGGGTTAGGCTGGAGGTCAGCAGAGATGAACTCACAAAAATGTCATTGGACACAATACGTAGCATCAAAGACAAAAGCTATTTGATTTTGAGTTTCATCCCCACGTCCCGTCCCCCCCACTCACCCCAAGTGCCAGTCTGTATCCCGTTCCCATGCTTTGCGCTGATCCTTTATTCTGCTATTAACACCTGCCTCTAAGGCCGCAGTAAAGAGATAGGTGCACAATTAAATCCAGCCGAGCATACGCTGCCTCGCTGAGAAGCAAGTTCTTGGGGGTCAGAAGACTGCTTGGCACACACATTAGTGGAAGTGTCTGTCCTCCCTAAACATTTAGGACAACTCTCTTCAAGTTAATAAAGTGCCCAGAAAATGCAAGGGATCCCATGATAGCCTTTCTCAAACCAATTTTCATACGACTTTACGGTTTTCCATGTGGTGTTAAAATCTATCAGCCTGAGACTTGAATCTATAGTGCCCCTCCCTATCTCTGTAACCTCCTCCAGTCCTAAAACCCCCCCAAAACACC
The DNA here is from genome assembly GCF_964213995.1 of Mustelus asterias. Taxonomy (NCBI): domain Eukaryota; kingdom Metazoa; phylum Chordata; class Chondrichthyes; order Carcharhiniformes; family Triakidae; genus Mustelus; species Mustelus asterias. The sequence continues at coordinate 174,528,461 of NC_135801.1, read as the reverse complement.
TAAACTCCTCCAATCCTGATCTTGTACTCCTTGAGTTGAATTGCTTAACCATTGGTCGCTGTGCCTTCAGCAGCTAGGCCAAGGATTTGGATTTCCCTCTCCATCTCTCTTCCCTTCTTTAAGATATTCCTGAAAACCTACCTTTATAACTAAGCTTGCTTTATCTGCCCTAATACCACCCCATGTGACTCGGTGTCAAACTTTGTTTGATAACGCCACTGTGAAGAGCCTTGGAGCAAAATACTACAAATGCTGGAATTCTGAAATAAAATCAGAAAATGCTGGAAGTACTCAGCAGGTTGGGCAGCACGGTGGCACAGTGGCACAGTGGTTCGCACTGCTGCCTCACAGCGCCAGGGACTCAGGTTCAATTCCCGGCTTGGGTCACTGTCTGTGTGGAGTTTGAATGTTCTCCCTGTGTCTGTTGGGTTTCCTCCGGGTGCTCCGGTTTCCTCCCACGGTCCAAAGATGTGTGGGTTAAGTGGATTGGCCATGCTAAATTGTCCCATAGTGTCAGGCGGATTAGCATGGGAAATACATGGGGCTGTGGGGATAAGGCTTGGGTGGGATTGTTGTCAGTGCAGGCTCGATGGGCCAAATGGTCTCCTTCTGCACTGTAGGTATTCTATGACCCTATTCGATGACCCTTTCACACAGAGGATGGTGAGTGTCTGGAACAAGCTGCCAGAGGTAGTAGTAGAGGCAGGTACAATTTTGTCTTTTAAAATGCATTTAGATAGTTACATGGAGACAATGGGTATAGAGGGATATGGGCCAAATGCGGGCAATTGGGACTAGCTTAGGGGTTTTAAAAAAAAGGGCAGCATGGACAAGTTGGGCCGAAGGGCCTGTTTCCAATCTGTAAACCTCTATGACTCTAGCTCAATGACTCTATGGTTCTATGTTGGGCAGAATCTGTGGAGAGAGTCACAGAGTTAACAAGTCAGGCCTCAGGTCATCAACTGAAATGTGAATATTGTTTCTCTGCACAGATGCAGCCCGACCTGTTCAGTATTTGCAGCATTTTCTGTCTTTATCATTGAGAAGTTTTACTGTTGCTATAATACATGCAAGTTGTTGTTATAATGTCACATTTATGTTGTTGCAAATAGGAAACCAATTTACAGTGATGGAAGGCAGGAAAAAATACTGTAGCATTTATAAAGTGGCTTTCACAATTTAGGATGCTCCAACATGCTTTACAGCGAATGAAATGTATATGAAGTTTAGTCACTGTTATTGTGTAGGGAAAATTGCAATCAATTTGTGCACAGCAAGGTCACGGAAACAGGAATGTGATAATCATAGAATCCCTGCAGTGCAGAAGGAGGCCATTCAGCCCGCATTGACTCTGACAGACTAGCATGCCCAGGCCCTTTTCCTCACCCTATCCCCGTAACCCCACACATTTACCGTGGCTAATCCATCTGACCTACACATCTTAGGACACCAAGGGGTAATTTAGCATGGCCAATCCACCTAACCTGCACATCTTTGGACTGTGGGAGGAATCCAGAGCACCCAGAGGAAACCCACACAGACACAGGGAAAACGTGGAAACTCCAAAAGGCTGGAATTGAACCTGGGTCCCTGGCGCTGTGAGGTAGCAGTGCTAACCACTGTGCCGCAGTGACTAGATAATGTCTTTTATCTGTCGATTGAGGGACAACATATTGACCAGGACACCGGAGGGAACTCATCTGCTCCTCTTCAAAGCAGGGCCACAGGATCCTTTAACATTCAGCTGAAAGGGCAGAGCGGAAGGGTAACTTTTAGTTGGCAAATGCGGTTGAAATTGCGTAACATTTGCTTTTGCATTGCACTCAATCCATGGATTAGTTGAAACCAGGACTGAAACGAAATGAAACTCTCAGATACCAAAGCACTTTTAAAAATTATTCTTTAATGGGGCATGGGCATCGCTGGCAAGGTCAGCATTTATGAGAGAAAGTGGGAGTGAGCTGCCTGCTTGAACCACTGCAGTCCATGTGGTGTAGATGCACCCACAGAGCTGTTCGGGAGGGAGTTCAAGGATTTTGACCCAGCAACAGTGAAGAAATGGCGATCAATTTCCATGTCAGGATGGTGAGTGACTGGGAAGGAACTTGCAGGTGGTGGTGTTCCCACGTATCTGCTGCCCTTGTCTTTCTAGATGGTAGAGGTGGCAGCTTTGGAAGGTGCTTTTGAAGGAGCCTTGGTGAGTTGCTGTGGTACCTGATTGCAATGCTGCGATTTGATTGTTATTTGAATGCTCCAATTTATTCCGCGTTGACAAAGTAACCTTTCCATGAACCTTTTGGGCAACACTTTTTCTCTCTCTTTGACAAGCAGGCTCCAAACTTTCTTTACACAAATGTCATTTTCAATCATTTTTAAGAAAGTATTTAAAAGATTTCCTAACAGTCATATGATGGTAATTAACAGGCGAGACATCGAGATCGCTCTGGCTGGAAGGCAGGAAAACAACATTGTTTTTGTTACAGGTACAAGAACACACTATAAATGAAAAATATAAAATATAATGGCAATGTGTATTTATATCTATGACCTCTGGTAATAAGTTTATGTGGAAAAACAACAATAACATGCACTAATGTAGTTATTGTCTTTATTGCGGCAAAACACCCCGAGGCTGGAGTATTGACACTGAGTCAAAAAGCATACTGGTGTCTGAAAGCATGGCCAAGGAGTTAGTCTCAGAGGAGCTGTGAGGGCATTGGACGGCTGGGGCAGTTTAAAGAGGGAATTCCAGAGCTCGGAGCCTGAATGGCTAGAACATGGAGTTGCCAAAGGTGGGGCAAAGGGAGTGTGGAAATGAACAAGAGGCCAGAGACGGAGGAATGCAGAGTTCTCAGAGGGTCATGGGGCTGGAGGAGACAGAGTCATAACACTGGATCCCACCCCCCCTCCCCCATCAACCTCCTCCAAACTATTCATAAAGCAATCTAAAATCCTGGGGACTTTAAGAATGGCTGATGCCATTTTTAGTTGCAGGCAACCAGTGGTGGTAGTCATGCAGCTCCCAGTGTTTTAAACATTATCGCCAGAAGTCTACTGCCCCTCGGCCGCCACAGAATCGGAGCGAGCGAGGGGTGGACAATGGAAATGTCCATTCACCTCGGGCGGGATTTTCCGGTCTCGGGTCGAGCGAGGCCATAAAGTCACGCTCTATATCATAAGACCTTAATATGGAGGAACAGAAGTAGGCCATTCGGCCCATCGATTCTGCTCCACCATTCAATGAGATCATGACTGATCTGATGATACTTAACCTCACTTTCCCACCTTATCCCCGTAAACCTTGATTCCTTTACTGATTAAATATCTATCTCAGCCTTGAACATAATGACCCAGCCTCTACAGCCCTCTCCGTTAAGAATTTCACAGATTCATGTGGGGCGGCACAGTGGCACAGTGGTTAGCACTGCTGCTTCACAGCGCCAGGGACCCAGGTTCGATTCCCGGCTTGGGTCACTGTCTGTATGGAGTCTGCACATTCTCCTCGTGTCTGCGTGGGTTTCCTCCGGGTGCTCCGGTTTTCCTCCCACAGTCCAAAAATGTTCAGGTTAGGCTGATTGACCCTGCTAAATTGGCCCTAGTTTTGGGGAGATTAGCACGGTAAATATGTGGGGTTACGGGGATAGGATGGGATTGTTGTCGGTGCAGTCTCGATGGGCCAAATGGCCTCCTTCTGGAGGGATTCTATGATTCACTCCCCTTTGGAACAAATTCCTCCTCGTCTCTGTCTTAAATGGGTGACTCCTTACTCTGAGATCATGGGGGGAATGTTACAAGAATTTGGAAAGGTGTCAGTCCTGGTGAGAAAATCGGAGTGATTTCCGTTGATGGCGCCGGCATGATTTCTGACTGAATCTTATGCCTCATTCGTAAAACTTTTTATGCACATGAGAATCACGCTATCCTCGCGATGTGCTCCCTCTGATTCACCCACACTGTCACAACCTAATCGCAGCAGTCACTGGACAGCTCCATATAAACGGCTCCCAGTACTTTTTCCATATCTATCCACTCCGCACATTTCGGAGGGAGTCCTGACCAGACTGCTGGATGGAGTGTAACAGAAGTGGGAAGCATTCTACCCCCCCTCCAGAAGAAGGCTTTCCAGCAAGGTCACCACCCCTGCCCGGGATGCAGTGGCAGCTCCGGTGAGTGCCAGCTCACTGCAAAAGAGGACGGGACAGCAGTGTCAGAAGAAGATGAATGATCTTCTTCACTCAGGCGTGGTAAGTAACCCACCTCCAGTCTCTCTCTGGACCCCCCCGCACACTCTTCCCACCTTCAACTCCATCTCTCACCCATCCAACTCAAGGCGCTGCCAACTCCACCACAGCAAGTGTGATTAAGCACATCCAGCTGGAGTCAGGCCAAAGCTCTGAACCCTCGCGCGTTTCGAGGAGTGAGCCCTGAAACTGTCTGGGGAGGAGGAAGACCTTACCTGTGCTGCTGGAAGTGGGGGCAGCAGAGAAATGTAAGAATCCTCAATATATATACTGTCAATCCTCAAAACTCAAGTGACTAATCAATGTTCCCTCCTTTATCCCCTGTGATGCACAAATACCATCTCCCTTCTCTTCGGGACAAAGCAGCCCAGACCATCCTCACGCCTCCTGGACCATATGGACTCGAGCAGCTCTGAGGGAGACCTCTCAGGCCCCACCACAGAAGAGGCGTCACCCACACCCGGCACCAGAGCAGATGCTCACACCTCGATGGAATCACTAACTGGACAGGTTTCTGGGTCACTCACTGGTGCTGAAGATTCACAGCAGCCAGAGGCAGGGACGTCCCAGGGGACTGGCACTCGGAGGAATGCTGGAGCCCATGACTCTGCTGGGCCCCTTGCCAATGACGTGCCCCTGGGTCAGGTCATTCCAGAGCTGATGGAACTGCAAAGGTGGAGTTGTGAGTATCAGGAATGGATGCCAGCATCCCTCCTCGAACTGCAAGGCCGACTGGAGGAGTCCCATTGCCTGTTATCTGAGGAGATGGTGCCATCACTTCAGCGCACCGAGGCCAACACTGCGAGGGTGGCAAATGCGGTGGGAGACCTTGGCACAGGATGTACACTACATGGCAGGAGATGTCCACACCATGGCTCAGCTCATGACCTCCATGTCTGAGGGCACGAGATCCATGGTGAAGGGTTTTGATTGCATGGCGCAGGCACTGGTGGGAATCCACGAGTGTCAGTGCCAGAGGACAACACCAGACCTCATCCCAGCTGCCCTTCTATCCCATGGAGGACCACCAGGCCCATTGGGCACCCAAAGGAATGAGGATCGTCTGATGAAGGATTGTTTGTAGCCCCTTTGCATATCAGTGACTTCTACTGGATAATTGACATCAAATTAAAACTTAACTAGAAGGTCTGTTAACCCATTCCTAACACTACGCATTCCATAACTCAGTGCTGTAGAGGCAAGACCGCCTGAAACAGGATGAGAAAGTACCACATCTTCTCGGATGAGAAGGATGTTGAGGAGGGAGGTGGGCATAATGAAGCCTTTTGCCCAGGAGACCCTGGGGGTGTCCAGCTCATCTAACTCCCCCTCCCTCTGAGCAACATGCACCTAGCCCCACACACTGAGGAGGGCCGCACTGCAACACCTGTGCTGCCCGAAAGCAGGCCAGGACACATAAGGTCCAGGCCCTTCAGGGGATGCCAACCAAGATCATCTCAGGCAACAGGTCATGGAAGCCAGTAGGCTTCCTCAACCTGAGCTGCGGATCCTGGGAATACACATAGACATAGTGTGAGGGTAAGGAAGGGTAGGAAGTTATAGCCACCCAGTTGGTATGGGTGAAGGTAAGCATGAAAGGTCTCCACAGTGTATAGTTCTAGGATAAATATTTACTTTGTTCACCCACTGTGTTCTTTCATAGAATCATAGAATCCCTGCAGTGCAGAAGGAGGCCATTCAGTCCATCGAGTCTGCACTGACCACAATCCCACCCAGGCCCAATCCCCGTAACCCCATGCATTTACCCTAGCCAATCTCCCTGACACTAGGGGGCAATTTTATCATGGCCAATCCACCTAATCTTAGGAATGTGGGAGAAAACCGGAGCACCCGGAGGAAACCCACGCAGACACGGGGAGAATGTGCAAACTCCACACAGACAGTGACCCAAGCCAGGATTCGAGCTGGGTCCCTGGTGCTGTGAGGCAGCAATGCTAACCACTGTGCCACCGTGCCGCCCCATTTGATGCTGAAAGTTATGCGAACCCTGGGGAACACCCAGCACTTCATGGGTGAGTGTGAGAATGGCTGTGCTCTGTCTCTCCTGCACTGACGCTTGGCGATAGGCATCCACTGCACCCCTCCCACAACCCCGGAATCCCTTCCCACATCCCCATTCATTGAAGGGACATCCCTCCCTCTCCCTGCAGCCACCGTCTTCCCCCATCGTCAATATTGCGACATTGCCCCTATGCTCCAGAGGCCAAGGGAAATGCTGAGAACCTGCCTACCTCGGGCGAAAGCTGAAACTGAAAAGCTGAGCACTTACCCCAAAGGGGCCTGTGGTACCTAATGCTCATTTTAAACTGGTTATGAAGCTCACTGTGTGCCTGTTCATTGGCAGGGAAGTTTCAGCTCGCTGTCAGGCAGGAGTCGGACATATTGCTGAGAATGAGAAGAGCATCGCTCTGTCCTCACAGCAAGTCATCATCATTCTCCTGCAGAGTCTGGCCAGTGACTGCAGCTCCCTGCCCATGGAGATGTACAATGTTGGCGGGGCGTGGCTTAACATGGAGTACTCCCACTCATCCCCAAAACGATATGTTATAAGGGCCTCCCTTGCTCGGTGGCCCATACTGTCCATAGCCCTGCCTCCTTCCTCCCTCCTCCTCCTCCTTGACTTCATCATGCCCACCTCCCTCCTCAACATCCTCCTCATTCCGAGGTGCTTGCCCATCCACTCCTGTTTCAGGTGGTCTTGCCTCTGTAGCACTAAGTGGAATGCGCAGTGTTAGGAATGGGTTAACAGACCTAATTAAGTCCTAATTTGATGCCAATTATCCAGTAGAAGTCACTGATATATAAAGGGGCTACAGGTGGCACTGGGGGTTGGGAGGAATTGTATGTGGAGCTGACTCAAAGAAATAAAAGTAGTTTTTGAAGAAGCAGAACTTGCGTCTCCTTTACTGAACTGTAACTGAGAGGCTCAAACACAGCACACCATAATAATGCGGGAGGCCCTCTGGGGGGCTGTATTGTAGGGCACCCCCCCCAACCAGTCCAGGCACCAGAACTGAAGCTACAGCAGTCCAATAATCTATTCCACGAGCACGCACATTGAAGCATGAGCCTCATTGTATCAAGTCTCCACTAATGTTTGTGGCTGCTATGCTGGCATCATCAACCACCTTCTGAGTGAGATCTCTTGTCCCTAAGGAGACATCACTCCAACTCTCCGTCAAAGACACCTAACCTACAACAGTCATGGCGTTCCCCAGGAAACTGGCACACCTGCATGATGTGCATTGTGTGGTCACAGACAAGTTGCCCATTAAGGGAGTGGAACCTCTTGCAGCTCATGAATGGTGCCGTCTGCCACGATGGTGACCTCAGAGCCACATGGGTGCAGTCAATGATGTCTTGTACCTGGGGCATCCCTGTGATGAGGGCAAAGCCAATGGCCCTGGCGTCTTGGTTTGCCTGATCCCGGTCCAAGTTTATAAACATCTCTGTCCTTGTGTACTGGGAATCTGATCTACTGGGACATTTGTGAGTGGCAGACTGGGAGATGCCACAGATGCCCCTGTGCTGTCCTGGAAGGAGCGGCTGGCAGAAAGGTTTAGTGCGGCTGTGACTCTAAGGGCCATTGGGTTTCATCCAGTTCCATGGAGAGCCAGTTCATGCAGTATATAGCAGAGGTGGTCTACCCTCCCTCGGGACAGATGCAACCTTCTCCAGCACTGAGGCTCGGACATCTGAAGGTATGAGCACCTTTGCTGGAAGATTCTAGGCCAGTACTGTCTCTGATCCTGTGCTCTTGCTCCCTGGACAGCTGTCGGCCTCTAGTCCTGGGCATATGCGGCAGCACAGCAGTGTCTCTGCTGCTGGCCAATTGCAGTTAGTAGAAAGGCCAACTCCTCATCTCCATGATTCTCCTGAATTATGCACTGAAGGAGTGAGAACACCACAGTAAGCGCTGAGGAGTCCTACCATAGCCCTGACCCTCATCCCTCCACGCCTCTGTGACTTCCACCCCAGTGCTTCCCATTCATAGAATCATAGAATCATAGAAACCCTACAGTGCAGAAAGAGGCCATTCGGCCCATCGAGTCTGTACCGACCACAATCCCACCCAGGCCCTACTCCCATATCCCTACACATTTACCCGCTAATCCCTCTAATCTACGCATCTCAGGACACTAAGGGGCAATTTTAGCCTGGCCAATCAACCTAACCCGCACATCTTTGGATTGTGGGAGGAAACCGGAGCACCCGGAGGAAACACACGCAGACATGTGGAGAATGTGCAAACTCCACACAGACAGTGACCCAAGCCAGGAATCGAACTCAGGTCCCTGGAGCTGTGAAGCAGCAGTGCTAACCACTGTGCTACCGTGCCGCCCCGGCATAACTGATGATGAAGTTAATATCTGCTCTCTCTCTCCCACCATCCCCTCTGACACGACAGCCGCATCCCCATATTATTTCCCCTGGAAACCACCAGGGTGAATAGTGCTGAACCTTCATTTTCTCATGGTATCTGACCCACCCATTCCCTCCCTCCCCCACTTTGGCGAGAATGAACCCCCCTCCCCCCACTCCCCACCTCTGGCCTTAAGCTGCACTTATCTGTGTCCCCAGCATTCTGGGCTCCCTGAGTGCTCGCCTCCGATATCCCTCTCGGAGGTGAAGGCACCGGGTTCATGCTTATCTAGACCTGTTAACGTTGGTGCTTGCTGAATATTTGGTGCAGGCTCAATATCCAGAGTGAGTGCTCGATAATGAGATGCTAATGTATTAAAATGAGATTCCCGATGTTCCACATCGCCTCACCAGCGGATCTGGTCCAAAACTGCGAAATGTGATCTCACCGGCGGGAATCACGTTTTTCAAAACTATCCGGATTTTGAGTGCACCATTCCCATGCAGGGAGAGTCTGGGCTCAGGATTCTGCCCTCTATCATAGAAACTAGAAGCAGGAGGAGCAGGCCGATCGGTGCTTCCAGCCTGCTCCACCATTCATTATGATCATGGCTGATCATCGAATTCAATATCCTGATCTGCCCTTTCCCTCATATCCCTTGATCCCTTTAGCCCCAAGAGCGATTTCTAATTTCTTCTTGAAATCAGACAACGGGTGGGATTCTCCGGTTACGCCTGCCTCAAATCCGGAGAATCCCCCTCAAGGTCAATGGACCTTTAGTGTGGCCCGCACTCCACCTGCTACAATTCCCATGGCGGGTGGGACAAGGGAATTCTGGCCAACATTTTGGCCTCAACTACATTCTGTGGTAGCGAATTCCACACATTCACCACCCTCTGGGTGAAATTTCTCCTCACCTCAGTTCTAAAAGATTTGCCTCTTATCCTCAAACTATGACCCCTAGTTCTGGACTCCCCCCACCATTGGGAACATTCTTTCTGAATCTACCCTGTCTAATCCTGTTAGAATTTTATAAGATTCTATGAGATCCTCTCTCACTCTTCTAAACTCCAGTGAATATAATCCTAAATGACTTAGTCTCTCCATTTCATTCCATTTTAAAAGGTGAACTGGGAAGGACAGGGTAACTAAGGAGGTTAAAAGGTTATCAATGCAAGCTGAGGTTCATTCTAAGCGTGTTTCACAGTTTTTTCACAGTCTGTGGTGTTGTTTGAGTCGATAAGTACAGCGGCTTGTTCTTCCACCCACACGCCGTTAGGAGGCGGAATGGAACCGTCTGCGACTGTTTGCAAGTTTGCATCTCTTCATGGGTCGGGAAACTGGTGGAAAACTTCAAGCAGGAGCACACAGGGGCAAAAAGAGAAGCGAGAGTATGCTGTGTGTCTCTAAACTTCTCCCTATAATAGGGGCCGCTATATCAGATTAAGATGACTCGATTAATGATATGAGTTACTCAATATTTTGTTTTACAGTTTCTGTTTTGTAAATAACCTAATCTAGGTTGCGTAAACAGTTGGAACCGGGAATATTACAAAACCGGGAAGTGTAACTACCCAGGAAAGACAAAGGAGGCTCTATGTTCTTACACAAACGCCAATGCGCTAGTTCCTCTGTGTCTCTGTGTTTACTGTATGTGTTATCTCTGTGAGCCCGGACTTGTCCATATGCTGGTGTGCATGGATCTTTCTTTCCAGACGAATTCCTGAGTTCGTCTGTTCCTCTAAATGTACAAGAGTTTTCGATGTGTGTTTGAATGGGTTGTGCCTTTAGATACCGGTTTGGGTCAGTGTGTATTTGCTCACATAGTCCAGCGGTTATCACCTGCTACAGGATGGTGGTAACCGCCTCCTTGAATCGATGCTACCTTATAACTTTCTGATACAACTGAATGAGTTGCTAGGGCATTTCGGAATCAACGACATTGGAGTGGGTCTGGAGTCGCAACTAGACCCGATTGTGCTGGCAGGCTTCCCTCCCCAATGGGCTACCGAATCTTGTTTTTTTTTCATGCCAACCCACAAGTTTTGTGGTCACCACAGTTCAAAGACTATTTCCTCGGGTGGATGGAGCTATTACAAGGGGGCATAACTATAGGGTTCGTGGTGGGAGATATAGGAAGGATATCAGAGATAGGTTCTTTACGCAGAGAGTGGTTGGGGTGTGGAATGGACTGCCTGCAGTGATAGTGGAGTCAGACACTTTAGGAACATTTAAGCGGTTATTGGATAGGCACATGGAGCACACCAGGATGATAGGGAGTGGGATAGCTTGATCTTGGTTTCAGATAAAGCTCGGCACAACATCGTGGGCCGAAGGGCCTGTTCTGTGCTGTACTGTTCTATGTTCTATGTTCTACCACTAAATTTCCCAACGAGCATGGAGGAATTTGAACTCATATTAGCCAAGGTCCTCTGGATTACTAGTCCAATGTTTATTTGGTAGCTTTTGGTAGTTTATTTGGTAGCTTTTCCAAATAAACCTGTTGGACTTTAACCTGGTGTTGTTAAACTTCTTACTAGTCCAATCACATAGCCATTCTGCTGTCATACATACTTACCTGTGCCTGTGTGTATGTTGCATGTTTGGAGATATTTATGTTGTGTTTTTGCATGCTGACATGTTTGGGATGTGTTTCAATCTGTCTGAATTTATGTGTGTGAGTACGTGTACACATAGGATTGAATTTGGTGAGAGTATGTATGCACACAGGATTGAATCTATGTGTAAGTGTGTGCAGGCATGATTGAATGTGGTATGAGTATGAGTACACGCATTATTGAATGTATATGTAAGTGTATGCATGCATGATTGAATGTGGTGCAAGCATATGTGCATGTATGCTTAAATGTGATATGAGTATACATACACACATGATTGTACATGTTAATGTGTGCATGTGTGATTGAAGTTGTATGTGTGCATGCATGATTGAATGTGGCACGAGTATGTGCGCATGCATGATTTGAATATGTTTGTAAGTATGTGTGCACGTGTGATTAAATGTATATGTACACACATGACTAGATGTGTCGGTACATTTATGCCATATGAGATTGAATGTGTACATATGAATGTGTCTGCATTGGTATGTGTCTGAACGGCTGTGTTTTTCCACTGTGTGGGTTTAGAAGCGGGCACACCCCACCTCTAGTTTTATAGTACATTTTGTGTGCAAAAGAATCAACGCTAAGCAACTCTGGACAAGGTCAATTTTAGTAAATTGACAGTGCAACAATGAAAGCTTGACGCAAACGTATGATTAATGAACGTGGATTTTCGTGTAAAACACAGCTTGTGACACCTTAACAATGTGTTATTAGAGGGCGTGGTTGGTGTTTTAAAAGCCCTTGGAACGTGGCGTTCTGACTGCAATAAATCTAAAGTCCTTGGGGCCCAGGTGCGTTAGACAGCACCTTGGTGACATATCCTGGGTAAAATACATTGGCAAAAAGGACTGTAGCTCAGATTCGCTTTCAAACTATTGTGTGCACTTTTAGCCAGTTCTGTGTTACTAACCGTTGTATTAAAGATAATGGAAAGTATAAGATGGTGTCTTCATCGTCATTGAGTGATTTGGCTATGTAAATACTCATAGGTAATAGCGTTTGGGAAAAAAATAATCCTTCCACCACTTCCCCACTATTTCCCAGAGGGAAAGAAGCATGTGTGTGTGTGAAGATACGCTTTAAACACAAGCGAATAGAAAGCCCTTTATAGTGGAATCCATGAATATGTGGCGACTAAGGTGATCTATGATTCTGGCTATTAAATTCGTACACTATTCTACTGAACCGGGATTATTAGAAACCAAACTGACATCCAGAGTACCTTCTTGACGCGTTTACAATATAGATGGATTATAGATGATTAATTAAATTGAAGATTTCCCCTTCAGATGCAGGAGCCGTTTAGCATCGAAGATGTCAGCAAGCGGTTTTAAAGAAATTGGATTATTCCTCCTAATAGTCATCATGTAAATAACCTTTTAACAGGCTCAGATTTACCTATATGTAGTGCTAGATGGTAAGACAGACGCTAATATTATGTATACTTTTATTGTTTGTTCAATATTTAGCTCATGTCATCTAATGGGGGATAGTATAACTTTATATAGTTACTTAAATATGTATGCTATATCTATGTTATAGTTAGCACAGTTACCATATATAGTCTAACTGTGTGTATCCTATGATCTTCTGTTACATGTAACTGCATATCGCGTAGCTGTGTAGTTAACAGCGCGCAAGGGGTTCCTTTGGCTGGCCACATGATCTATTTTAGTTAGAAGCAATACTGGCCACATGATCTATTTTAGTTAAAGCATAGACCCAGCGCTTCAGCCGGGCAAGTCGTGGAGATAGAGGGCACTGCGTATGCAGAAGTATTCTGCAGGTGATAACACATAGGTTAGTTAGAGCGTGCTATTTCATGGGATAAGGTGCAATGTGTTATGATTAATAAGATGGGCAGGCATCTGACGGGTCCTTCACTTTAGCTGTGCCGGTTCTACATAGTTATTCAGGTTACTCTGGTAAAGTCTGCAGTCATTGTTTTAGAATGGGGAATTGTATTATTCCTTGGTTGCTGGCATCGGTGCGAATGGGCAATTTTCTGAAATCAAATAATGGAGGATAGCTCAGATCTATTCGGCAGCTTCGTCCTTTCTGAATGCATCCTACCCCACGTGTAATTCTAGTAAAGTCTAACTGCATTGCCCAGTCCCAATAGCAATGGGTCTGCAATCATTAAACTCGTCCAACGAAATGTTTCCACAATTAAATCAGCAAGCCTGTCTCTCTGAAATAATACCAGCGAAAACTGAGCCCGACTGCCAACAATTAACATTAACTATCTGGATTGCTCGAATTCAGTAGGAAGTCCACTGGAATTTTAACCCGAGCCTTTCCTCGTCACTGTCTGAATATGCCGTTTGATGGTGGAAATCTAACTAGCTCCCGTTCATCCCAGGCAGATTTTAAGGAAGAAAACAATAGTGACCCTTCTACAGAAAAGGTTCTGATCCCAAGGGATATGGGGAGAAGGCGGGATAATCGAATCATAGAATCCTACAGTGCAGAAGGAGGCCATTCGGCCCATCGAGTATCGCACCGACCACAATCCCACCCAGGCCCTATCCCCATAACCCCATGCATTTATCCCAGTTAGTCCCCCTGACTCTAAAGGGGCAATTTAGCTTGGCCAATCCACCTAACCAACACATCTTTAGACTACGGGAAGAAACCGGAGCACCCGGAGGAAACCCACGCAGACACGGGGAGAACGCGCAGGCTCCGCACAGGCAGTGACCCAAGCCTAGGCTATTGAATTTGATCAGACATGATCATAATGAATGGCATAGCAGGCTCGAAGGGCCGAAAGGCCTACTCCTGCTTCCAGTTTCTATGTTTCCATGTTTATTTCACACTCGCTAGATGGGTGGAGAACTGGCTTGGTCACAGAAGACAGAGGGTGGTAGAGGAAGGGTCTTTTTCCAGCTGGAGGCCTGTGACTAGTGGTGTTCCGCAGGGCTCTGTATTGGGACCTCTGCTGTTTGTGATTTATATAAACGATCTGGAAGAAGGTGTAACTGGGATGATCAGTAAGTTCGCGGACGACACAAAATTGGCTGGACTTGCAGATAGTGAGGAGCATTGTCAGAAGCTACAGAAGGATATAGATAGGCTGGAAATTTGGGCAAAGAAATGGCAGATGCAGTTCAATCCTGATAAATGCGAAGTGATGCATTTTGGTAGAAATAATGTAGGGAGGAGCTATACGATAAATGGCAGAACCATAAAGGGTGTAGATACGCAGAGGGACCTGGGTGTGCAAGTCCACAGATCCTTGAAGGTGACGTCACAGGTGGAGAAGGTGGTGAAGAAGGCATATGGCATGCTTGCCTTTATAGGACGGGGCATAGAGTATAAAAGTTGGGGTCTGATGTTGCAGATGTATAGAACGTTGGTTCAGTCGCATTTGGAATACTGCGTCCAGTTCTGGTCGCCACACTACCAGAAGGACGTGGAGACTTTGGAGAGAGTACAGAGGAGGTTTACCAGGATGTTGCCTGGTATGGAGGGGCTTAGTTATGAGGAGAGATTGGGTAAACTGGGGTTGTTCTCCCTGGAAAGACGGAGGATGAGGGGAGACTTAATAGAGGTGTATAAAATTATAAAGGGCATAGATAGGGTGAACGGTGGGAAGCTTTTCCCCAGGTCGGTGGTGACGTTCATGAGGGGTCATAGGTTCAAGGTGAAGGGGGGGAGGTTTAACACAGATATCAGAAGGACATATTTTACACAGAGGGTGGTGGGGGCCTGGAATGCGCTGCCAGGCAAGGTGGTGGAGGCGGACACACTGGGAACGTTTAAGACTTATCTAGACAGCCATATGAACGGAGTAGGAATGGAGGGATACAAAAGAATGGTCTAGTTTGGACCAGGGAGCAGCGCGGGCTTGGAGGGCCGAAGGGCCTGTTCCTGTGCTGTATTGTTCTTTGTTCTTTGTTGTTCTTTATACTCCTATCCTGTTTACTTTCTGTAATGTAAAATAAGGCAGTGATGGGGCATGGAGGGGGTGAGGGGTAAGGGTCTACAGTGGATGGGGGCATTGTTATTTGGAGTCAGGTTCACCCCTAGTGTTAAAAATGTCTCTTGGATTTTTTTTTGAACTGTCCATTCAAGTTCTGCCGAAAGGGTCACTGACTTGAAATTTTAGCCCTGTTACTCTCTCCATAGATGCTGCCGGCCTGCTGCGTATTTCCAGCATTTCCAGTTTTTATTTCAGATTTCCAGCACCGGCAATATTTTGTATCTTTCCATTGGTCCATTATAGTTGACTGTCTGCTGGGACTGGGGCATTAATAAGAAGGAGAGGGGGGAGCAGTTGGGTCATGTTTGAAACCCACACAAGCACGTCCCATTCCAAGAAACTTTAATGTACACTTCAGGCCATGAACCGTGCCATGAACATAGACAATGACAACTTCGCAAAAATGAGTGCATGTGAGCTCAGAAATAATACTTCATTATTCAAAAGCAGCGAGTTAGACTGTTCTAACCTGGACTGGGTGCATGCATATAAAAATAAACTTTGGTCTTTTACAAATAAAAGTATTTGAAATTGTGAAGGTGTTCCACAGGTAAGCAGAGATATATATATATATATATATATAATATATATATATATATGCATACATATACAGTTACAGGATGGCACAATGGCACAGTGGTTAGCACTGCTGTCTCACAGTGCCAGAGACCCAGGTTCAATTCCAGCCTCGGTCACTGTCTTTGTAGAGCCTGCACGTTCTCCTTGTGTCGGCGTGGGGGGTTTCCTCCGGGTGCTTCGGTTTGCCCAGATGTGCAGATTAGGTGGATTGGCCATGCTAAATTGTCTGTTAGTGTGGAGGTTAGGGGAATTAGCAGGGTAAATAGTGGCAATGGGATAGGGCTCAATGGGCCAAATGGCCTCCTTTTGCTCTATAGGGACTCCACGATTATAATATGTGTGTAACTGGGAGTAAAATTTCAAAGTTTACTAAGCTTTGGAGTATGGCGAACAGTCAGAATATTATGAATCACCCGCCAAAGGACATTGATAGACTGGCAGACACATGACAAATGGAATTCAAAGTGTGAGATGATGCATTTTGGCAGGAGGGATGGGAAGCGATGTAACAGCGCAGTGTTAAAGACTGTGCAGGGACAGAGGGACCTGGAGGCTCATGTGGTTCAATCTTTGGAGCTGAGAGAACATACTGAATGGTAAGCAAAGAATGTAGGATCTTGGTCTTCATAAGTGGAGGCATTGAGTGCAAAAACAGGGAGGTGATGCTGAACCTTTATAAAGGGTATGTATAAGAATTTTGCTACCAGTCCTGGCCACCACACTTTAGGGAGGTGGTGAGGGTTCTGGAGGGGGTGCAAAGGAGAGTTACTGCAATAGTTCCAGGGATTGGGCTTTTAGCTACAGGGTTAGGTTGGAGAAGCTGGGATTGATCTCCTTGGAGCAAAGGAGATGGAGGGGAGATCTGATCGAGGTGTACAAGGTGATGGCAGGTTAAGATAAGGGAGACAGAGATAAATGGCTTGCATTAGCTAATAGTGCAAGGACTGCGGGACACAGATTGTAGGCAGGAGATGCAGGGGGGATATGAAGAGGATTTTCTTTACCATAGCAAGTGGAAATGAGCTGGAACTGCCCGCTGGGGTGGCGCGAGTGGAAACAATCAATGATTTCAAAAGGAAATTGAATGGGACCTGGAAGGAGATAAATCTTCAGGGCTACAAGGACTGAATGTGGGGGTGGGTGGGACTGACAGGATTGCTTTGCAGGGAGCCAGCATGGACTCATTGGATTGAATGGCCTTCTTTATATGATTCTACTTTCACAAGCGGGGGGTGGGGGGGGGGGGGCGGGGGGGAAGGGGGGGGGGGGGTCCAAAACAATGGACCACAAAGTATAAGACAAATCCATTAAAGAATTTGGGAGCACATTATGTAGTGGGAAGTGTTGGGAGTGTGGTAGTTGGTGAATGGCATGGATGTATTCAACAATATTTCTAATAAAAATGAGATAATGGGATATGGGGAACAGGTGGGGAAGTGGATTTGAGACCAGGAAGAGATCGGCCATGATCTGATTGAATTTCGGAACAGGCTCAAAGAGCTGAATTTGCCTGTTTCTGCTCCTAATTCCTATGTTCCCTATGTTAGGAAGCATTGGGGGGGGGGGGGGGGGGGAGGGGGGGGAGGAGTGAAATGAAATAAATGGAAGGGGAGAGGACTCCCATGGGGGGACCAGAAACAGCAGTTGGGCCGAGTGTCCTGTTTCTGTGTGACAAACTGAATGTATTTATAATGAATACCCCCTCATGGCTGTACTGACTCTGTACTCTGCTGGCTGTGTGTGTGTGTGTGTTTGAGTGTGTATGTGTGAGTGTGTGTGGTTGCTGTAGTGTGTGCGAGAGAGAGTGAGTGTGTGTGGTTGCTGTTGTGTGTGCGAGAGAGAGTGTATCTGGTTGCTGTAGTGTGTGTGTGGAGTGTGTGTGGTTGCTTGTATGTGAGTGAGAGTGTGTCTGGTTGCTGTAGTATGTGTGAGTGAGTATGTGTGGTTGCTGTAGTGTATGCGTGGAGTGTGTGTGGTTGCTTGCATGTGAGTGAGTGTCTGGTTGCTGTAGTGTGTGAGAGTGATTGTGTGTGGTTGCTGTATTTCCAGGGCTGCTGTTGCTCTCTCACACACACACAATTTCCAGGCTGATGCTGCTCTCTCTCACACACACATTATCAGGGCTGATGCTGCTCTCTCTCTCTCACACACACACACACATTTCCAGGGCTGATGCTGCTCTCTCTCTCTCTCTCACACACATTATCAGGGCTGATGCAGCTCTCTCTCACACACACACACATTATCAGGGCTGATGCTGCTCTCTCTCACACACACATTTCCAGGGCTGATGCAGCTCTCTCTCTCTCACACACAAAAACCCACATTTCCAGGGCTGGTGCTGTTCTCTCTCTCTCTCTCACACACACACACACACATTTCCAGGGTTGATGCTGCTCTCTCTCTCACACACACACACACATTTCCAGGGTTGATGCAGCTCTCTCTCTCTCACACACACATTTCCAGGGCTGATGCAGCTCTCTCTCTCTCTCTCTCTCACACACACACACACATTTCCAGGGTTGATGCTGCTCTCTCTCTCACACACACACACACACATTTCCAGGGTTGATGCTGCTCTCTCTCTCACACACACACACACACATTTCCAGGGTTGATGCTGCTCTCTCTCACACACACACACACACACACACATTTCCAGGGTTGATGCTGCTCTCTCTCTCACACACACACACACACACACATTTCCAGGGTTGATGCTGCTCTCTCTCTCTCTCACACACACACACACACACAGGAGGTCCGGCCCGAACTCCAGTCTGTCTGTCAGTTGCAGCTCGCCCCTGATTGGCCCAAAGTTTTGCCTGCTGTAAGTGACTTGCCTTTCCCTGGAGAAACACAAAGCCCGACCTCTCGCTTCCAAATTGACGGAGCGATTCCTTTATACAACAAATACACTCTATAGAGAGAGAAGGAGAAAGGGGGTGAAGAGACGGTAAACTGGAACAGTTGGCAGGGCTGCTTATCCACCGATTGCTTGGCGGTTATTTTTTTGGGGAGGGGGTTATTTCTTGGCAAGCTCAGGATCACATTGTAATCCCCCTCTACAGCTGTCTTTAAAAAAAACTTGAAAAGCGCAGGAGCTGCCAATCGGAGGTTTCAGGTATTCTGTTTGCTTTTTTTGGACTGACTGGAGGAGATCTTACAGGAGGGTCCTACTCCTACCTTGGTCGCCGCAGCCTTTTCACCAGGGAGAGGGGGAGACCGCGAGCCCTCTGTCTGCCTTTTGCAATGTAATGAGGGCGAAGGGAGTTTGATCTGTTGCAGTGTAATTGGGGACTGGAGTCTTGCTGCAGTCAGTGGCTTTGCGGTCCTCCTGCCAAAGTTCAAAGTTTGCTGTGAACTGCGGGAAGCGTTGTCACCGAGCAGAAAGCGGGGCACAGAAGCACATGGATGGAATCAGCCCCCCGGATTTCAAAGGCTGCTTGTGATCGATTCCCCCACCTCTCTGCACAATTTAAAATGGAAAGTTTATGTCTGAAGCAACCCCTGCTCGTTCCAGTTCGCACATCGCAGATTGCAGGTGAGTGGTACAGAGCGCACTGAGATTCACAGAAAGCTTTGCCCAACAGGCGCTGTGTTTATTTACGCCCGGGGCTGTTTGTTAACGAGATAACATCTTGCATTTGTGTGGCGCCTTACCCGTCTTGGACCCAAAGCGCTGAACAACGAACCCAGGTAGTTTCACAAATGGAAACGGCGTGCCTGTTTCTCCTCAGTCAATGATTCTGCCATTGATTTGTGGGGTTTTTTTTGAGATGCCCCCATCAGTCAGTATTTGGTTGTAAGAGAGGCAGTCGGAAGGTCTCCATCCGTCACAAACCCCAATTCACCACCTCAGGGCCGGGAGGTGTGTGTGTCTGTGAATGTGATTAGTTTACAGAACTGTTGAGGCCGCATCTACCAATGGTCTGCTTTGGAGAAGGGGGGGGGGGGGGGGTGTTTGAATTGCCAGTTTGCAATCAGAGTTTGTGTTATTGATTTGTTTCACAACCTATATAAAGACAGAGAGACCTCTGCGGCAGCGTCCAGTGTGTGTGTGTGTTTTATACACATTTGTATATATTTTTGTATATATATACATCGCGCATTTGTGTGTGTGCAGGTATTGAATGTTTAGTTGTTTCACATAAAGGGTTTCCCACTGCCACAGCGGGCAGCAGTGCCGCTTCTGCATTTAGCAGCGCGGTCTCTCCGGGAATCCAGCGGCTGCACGTGGCAATGTGTACAGCCCCTGGCCATCTCTTGTCCCCCTGAAGAGCCAATCCTCTCGCCTACTTTGCAGCGTGTTTGGCTGCAAATTTGTAACTAATGACAATGTGTAATTACATGGCATGTTGGAGGCAGTCACTGCCTTGTTTTGTGCCCCCGGGGCATCCCAGTGTTAAGGCAGCAAAGAGGAAAGTCAAGGTGATGTCAGATCAACTCCAGAGATTTTGATTTTATTTTCCTTTTTTATTCTGAGATTTATGAAGATTCGGTAAAATATCCCTTGAAGGGTGAACCTGAGGGATTTAATCTCAGACCCTCTCCCCACCATTCCCCCCCCCCCCCCCCCCCCCAACTCCTCCAGTAATGAACAGGTATCATTTTGAACATCCTCTTAAAGAGCCCTTTGCTGTATCGGTGAGGATTCGAGTCTGTCCCCCGGAATACGGTTAACATTGCGAAACTCACAGAGGTTGTAAGCCTCCCCGGCTACCAGTTGCTTTCCTTGCTGGGGATAGTGTGTGTGGATAGAAATGTGAATGTTGTGATTTCCTCCCTCGCTTCAAAACAAACCCCACAAATTCCTTCATTTCTTCGCAGCCCGGAAAACGAGAGGAATATAAAGAGGGGACGCCGTTCCGGTTTTTGTTTTGCCTCGGAAAGGGGGGGTTTTTAAAGGATGGAATCTCTCCGGCTCCTCATCTTACTGTGGGGAGTCGCAGCTCTCTCGGACGCAGCCCGAGGTGAGTACCTGGTCACTTTGCATTGCGGTTCGGTGGGGCAGTAACTTCGCCAGAATGCGTTGGGCTTTCCTACCAGGTCGGCTGATCAGAGAGCAATGAACGGAGCAATCTGTTATACACCTATAGAGAGGATGTCATACTAAGTAGGCAGATCAATCTTGTATTTGGTTCCCCCAATGGCTACCTTGAAGTGACATCTGGGGGTTAAAAGTGTGAATCTTACACCTTGATTTCCTAATATCTAACCCAGGTTAAGAGCTCTCTCTCTGTCTCTGTCTCTGTGTCTTCCTCATTCCTTATCTTATCTCCCATGCACACAGCCATTTCTTGCTTTCACAGCGGGGGAAAAACAAGTTTACTTGTGGGGACGTCCCGTTCCCGCTTGTGTGTGTAAAACAAGGTTGCCTCCGGTTCTCTAGCCTGGAGGCAAAGAAAACAATCGCATTCCTGGTGGGATAAAGCAGAGGCTCTCGTCCCCCTCTTGTGTAATCCCTCTCCGCCAGACACAAGCAAACAAGCCGCCTGTTCAGTGAGCGCCCACTTCATTTCCCCCTCCAAACTAGAGTGGTAATTTTTCCAATGATACAATCCAGATGCTTCCCAGTCACTAAGTTTCCTTTCAGTGAAGGAGGGGGAAAAAGTAACGGGGGTGAATTTCACACCCGGGGGGCCCCTGTAGTTTTATTCCCTGGAGCTGCCTCTTGTCAGTTCAGCACAGAAGCCTGGGATCCGATTCGCCACCTCCGTTCCCCCTTCTGCCTCCCGTCCCCAGTAACCCGATGAATCTTTTTAAAAAAAGGGAGAGGGTTGTCAATGGACTGGTCCGAATTGTAACACTGGTGGCCATTCGGGTTTGGAAGGGGAGGGTTTGGATCCGCGCTAGTGGGACAGGTGGAGAATTCGGATTGAACCTATTGCTGAAGGATTTGATGTCAGTTAGAATTGTCTTTGTGCAGGGTTATAGGGTAAGCGGTACATTCCAGCCAGTCAGGGAGCTGTGAATTCGGCGTCCACAATTCTCATGTTGGCCAACTCTGCCTATAAATAAAAAGAGGATTATTCCAAATGGAAATCGAGCGGATTTCTCACGCGGATAGGTCCGAGACAGAAGAGGACACACTCTTTCTATCCATCTATCTCCCTCTTCTCCACTTTAATTACCGCTCAAACTGCCTGGATAGTTCCTAGGTTAAATAAACATCGGATGTGAATTCTGTCTCTTGTGTTGATTGCATAGCCTGCCCATTGTGATTGCTTTAGACCAAACTGACAGATAACCGAGGGTAATTATTTAATTGAACCATTTCCATTGGTAGGAAGGACCCCAGCCAACAACTGGAGGCTACTTCCGCAAAGGCTTGTAAGAAAAACAAGACTTTTGCAAACTAATTTCCATTGTCGTTCATTAGAGTTGAGACGGGGTCGAGTTGGAAGTCGGTGGTTATAAGATTTATTATTCCATACTGTATATTTAGCGTGGTAGCAGTGGAGAATGGCTTTACATCTTGGCAGGGAAGTTGAGCCCAAAGTTTGTTATCGCTACTGACAATGATTCGTGTCCGTGAACTTGAATTAAATCCCCAGTCTGCTGCCTGTTTGTCAGAGAATGGAAAGCAGGGAAATAACTTGTTTTATTATAATAGGGAGGATTCTAATCCGCAATCCATTGGCATAAACCCGGATCTTGGTCGCACTCCCTACTTACTGTAGGTCTGCTTCCCCCTTTCCGGGAATGTAGGAATACCTCGCAGAAACCACTCCAAACTCTGAATAGGTGGGAAGAAAATAAAACATATCAAAAAGATTCTGAGAAGTCCTGTTCTCTTCCGATCACATTTGGGCCCCAAGGGCGGGTAACGATTTTTTCCCGACGGGATAGCGATAAGATTTCCAGCTGGGATTGCTCGGAAGGTCAGGAAAGGGATGGAGTTCCAGTGGGAGTTTGAAAGTTCTTTCAGTGAGGGAGCTTTGCTCAGGAAATTCCTTCCGAAGAGAGGAAGGAGGAATCAGGGGAGTGGCCCCGTGGTAGTGTCTGGGCTCGACATTCCGGCTAATGCTCTGGGGGGATCTAGGTTCAAACCCCACTCAGCAGCGGATTCATTCATTAATCTGGAGAGATCTCAGGAATGGCGATCAGGAACTCAGAACTCATAGAAACCCTACAGTACAGAAAGAGGCCATTCGGCCCATCGAGTCTGCACCGACCACAATCCCACCCAGACCTTACCCCCATATCCCTACATATTTTACCCGCTAATCTACGCATCCCAGGACACTAAGGGGTAATTTTAGCATGGCCAATCAACCTAACCCGCACATCTTTGGACAGCTTTCGGTCGTCGATTAAAAACCACACTAGGTTCACTGATGTGTTTTAGGGAAGGAAATTTGCGATCCTTACCCGTGGGGGCGGCACAGTGGCACAGTGGTTAGCATTGCTGCCTCACAGTGCCAGGGACCCGGGTTCGATTCCCGGCTTGAGGTCACTGTCTGTGTGGAGTTTGCACATTCTCCCTGTGTCTGTGTGGGTTTCCTCCGGGTGCTCCAGTTCCCTCCCACAGTCTGAAAGTCGAGCTGGTTAGGTGCATTGGCCATGCTAAATTCTCCCTCAGTGTACCTGAACAGGTGCCGGAGTGCGGCGACTGGGGGATTTTCACAGTAACTTCATTGCAGTGTTAATGTAAGCCTACTTGTGACTCATAAATAAATTTAACTTTTACCCGGCCTGGCCTATGTGTGACTCGCGAACCACTCAGTTCTATTAGAGATGGACAAGGAATCTTGATCTTGCCAATGACACCCACATCTCATGGGGGAACAGCTTTCAGAGATGGGCCGAATGGTCCTTTGCTTTGTGTGTGTGTGTGGCGGGGGGGGGGGGGGGGGCACAATAGAATCCACGGTGGGAAAGCGGGTTGTCTGTCAAAGAGGAGGACAGGGGTTTGGAACCAGAATGGCATGATCTGGGTGGAGGGCGGAAGATGAGGTGAAAGGAGCGGAACGGAGCTGAATGGGCCGAATGACCTTCGCTGTTTTGTTTCGGGTGGCGTTGTAAGGCAGCAGAGTAACGTGTCCACAGCTCGCTGCACCTATCCACTGGCTAGCATCCTGGGTCGAGAGTTACTGGGACTTGTGGAGTTCTAGTCTCCTGGTCATTGATCTGTTTTTTAGGCTTTAATCCTCCTCACTGATAGCGTGTCTTTTTAAAAAGGAGGTTAAAGATAAGAGGAAGCGTGTTTTTATTCCGATTCTTACTTTTCTGATAGCAACTGCAAATAGGCTTTGGGGAACTGGCTTTTTTTCAGTCCTATGACCTGGTGTTCAGAGGCAGTTTGTTTGTACTAGATCCGTCAGGGAATGGGTTTGGGGGGATGGTGGCAATTTCCAGGATGAAAGGGAAGATGATTGGACTCACGGAGCTGTACATTGATTGAGATGAGTTTGGTGCCCAGCAGGTGAACAAACGTGTTTGTTTATCTTGACAAATGTTGATGGATAGGGAGCCATAAACCTCGAGGACAAGGGGCTACACACACCAGAGACTCTCTCACACACATACACAACACACACACACTGCACACACACACCAGAGACTCACACACACACCAGAGACTCTCTCACACACATACACTAAACACACACACTGCACATACACACCAGAGACTCACACACACATACACACACACACTGCATACACAAACCAGAGACTCTCTCACACACATACACTAAACACACACACTGCACACACACACCAGAGACTCACACACACACCAGAGACTCTCTCACACACATACACTAAACGCACACACTGCACATACACACCAGAGACTCACACACACATACACACACACACTGCATACACAAACCAGAGACTCTCTCACACACATACACTACACACACACTGCACACACACACCAGAGACTTACACACACATACACACACACTGCACATGCACCAGAAACTCACACACACACACACTACATACACACTGCACACACACACACCAGACTCTCACACACAGACACACTACGCACACATACACACTGCACACACATACCAGACTCTCTCTCACACACACACACTCATGCACACCAGAGACTCTCTCACACACTACATGTGCATACACTGCACACACACACACCAGAGACTCACACACATACACACTATGCACACACATTACATACACATACTGCACACATACCAGAGACAGACAAACAAACTACATACACACACATACACACCATATACACATCGCGTGCACACACCAAAGATGTCCAAAGATGTGCAGGTTAGGTTGATTGGCCAGGTTAAAAATTGCCCCTTAGAGTCCTGCGATGCGTAGGTTAGAGGGATTAGTGGGTAAAATATGTGGGGGTAGGGCCTGGGTGGGATTGTGGTTGGTGTAGACTCGATGGGCCGAATGGCCTCCTTCTGCACTGTAGGGTTTCTATGATTAACCACATACTCACACACTGCACACACAAACATTACACATACACCACTCACGTACGCATTCACACATACTGTCTCTCCCACACACATATACACATTCTCCCCAGGCACTCGTACACATTCATATACACTCTCCCCATACACACAAATGTATACATCCATACCCCCCCCCCCCCCCAACACACACACACGTGTACATTAATACACATTATTTTGAGGGTAGTTCCCGATGTGAATATGGTCCTGAATAGTGTCGGAACCAGGTATTGGCAAAGGCCTCACTGTTACATATACATTTCTCAGAAAACGGTATTAACTTTCGGGTGAAGTAGACCGGTGTTCTGATATTCTGAGATCGTTTTACCAGAGAAACTCCCTACACAACTCACTCCTCCCTGACCAATGATTCCAACTCTGGATTCTTTCGAGAAGGCTCAATCAGAGCCGGGTTAGTGTTGCTGCTGAAAGTGCGCCAATGCTCAGTTTAACAGTCACTGAGCTAATTAATGCATTGGGCGTTAATAAGGTGATTTTGGCGCCTGGTACACATTGCAGTCGGAATGTTTTTACACTGAATAGAGAGCACAGAAAATGGCCTTTCCCCTCCATTGATCTATGCCAGCCTCTTCCCAATCTACTTTGTTTAATTCCAGCAACATACTTTCCATTCCTCCCTCATGTAGGAAGCTTCCCCCTAATGCATGCAAACATACACCCCAGCGTATGAATGCGGCCATTCGGCCCCTCGAGCCTACTCTACCATTCAATAAGGCAATGGCTGATTTGAATGTGGTGCCAACTTCACTTTCCTGTCCTCAATCCTTATCCTCCCAGTTCCTAATACTCAAGAATCTAAAGCAAGGGCCAAAAGCATTCCTTTGTGGCGGACATCCCCACATTCTTACCGCTCTCCTGGGAAAGTCGCTTTTCCCCAGGTTTAATCAGATGTATTAGTGGCTATCTTGTATTCACTCGTTTTTCTATATCAATGCCATCAACCGCTCTCATAACCTTCAAGATGTCATCGAGATCACAGACTTCTAGAGAAAGCAGGTCCAATTTGCCTTGAATCACAGACACACCTTCAGGAAGGCGGCTCACCATCACCTTCTCAAGGGCAATTAGGGATGGGCAACAAATGCTGGCCTGGCCAATGACGCCCTGTGAAGGAATACATGGAGGGGGGAACACACTCGACTCCCCCGCCCCCCGGCCCCCCCGTAGCACTAGAATGCATGATGGTGTAAAAGGTAACAGTGTTCATCTGAAACTCATTCCAATGGCATATGGTGGGGGCCCCGCCATCTGTTTGGGCTTTGTTGCAACGCCCCGGCTGAAGGGAACATCCGCATTTTTGTCCCACTTACATTTCCGAAGCGGGGGGAGAACCGGGACTGCAGCGAGAAATGGCTCAAGCGCTGCCTTTTGCCCGGTGGCTGCTATTTCACACTCTCGCCACCCAACCCAGCGGCGGAACAAGGCAAACACGCCCGATTTTGGAAGTCCCATTCAGCCGCCTACTTTCGCTTCTGCCTCCCCTCTGGGTCTGATTGCAGTTTTATTGCTTATCCTCTTCATTTCACAGAATTTCACACTTTCAGCACATTCGCATAATTTCACTCCAAACGTCCCCTCTTTTTTTCTCCTTCCAAGTCCGTTTGGTTCACCAGTTGCAAACTGGGGTCTTTTAAACTGCGGTGTTTACACTCAAGTTTATTACCACGACTGCGCCAAACTGAGGGATTTGCATAATTTTGAGAAAAAAAAACCCAGTTGGAAGAAACTTTTTATATAGCAGTTCCCCCCCCCCGCCCCCCCCCCCCTCCCCCTGCCACCCCGAGACAACAGAGGATGTTTGCAGAGTTTGACTCCATTTAGTGAGAACAATACGGTGATTATGGAGGGCAGCCCCTCCATTGAAAGATAGACAGAAGCCATCAGTTTAAAAGCATTCTTACAGCTTTCCTGAGCACATGCCTCGGTTTTCACCGGCGGATGTGGCTTGAGGAAATTGTTGTCGCAGCTTTATTCCAATAATTTCTCCAGGAAGTAGATAAGATTTAATTAACTGGGATCTGATTCCAGGATTTCCCCATCTACACTTCTCGTCGCGACTCGAAGCTCAATTCTCATTTGTGGAAAAAAAACAGACTGTGGTTGGAAACACGTGGGTGAAATTGACCATCCGTTTTGTTTCAACTTTAATTTCTGCCCGGGGAGTCAAATGACTTTCCTTAGCTAACATACACACACATATTCTCACACACGTTCTCTCATGCTCTCATTCTCTCACGCACATATTCTCTCTCACCCGCACATTCTCACATACATTCTCTCATATTCTCTCACACACAAACATTCTCACACACTTTCTCACTCAGGGTGGCACAGTGGTTGGCACTGCGCCAGGGCTGTGAGGCAGACCCGAGTTCGATTCCCGGCTTGGGTCACTGTCTGTGCAGAGTCTGCACGTTCTCCCCGTGTCTGCGTGGGTTTTCTCCCACAGTCCGAAGTTAAACTTTATGTATTAGTCACAAGTAAGGCTTACATTAACACATTCAATTTCCCGAGTTGCCACACTCCGGAGCCTGTTCGGCTCAAGGAAGTACTGGTTAGGTGTATTGGCACAGTAAGAAGTTTAACAACACCAGGTTAAAGTCCAACAGGTTTATTTGGTAGCAAATGCCAGGTGGATTGGGCCATGCTAAGTTCTCCTTCAGTGTACCCGAACAGGTGCCGGAGTGTGGCCACTAGGGGATTTTCACAGTAACTTAATTGCAGTGTTAATGTGACCCTACTTGTGACACTAATAAATAAACTAGAAAACACATTCATATTGTCACTTATTCTCTCATTTTCAAACATACACATTTTCTTGCACACACTCAATCTCCCACACATTCACATTCTTACATACGTACATTCTCTCACACACATTCTCTCTCATACACATTGACATTCTCACACATACCCATCCTCCCGCACACACATTCTCTCTAATGTATACATTCTGTCTCACATAAATGCATTCACATATACAGACACACATTCTCACACACATTCTCTTATTCGCATACACACATACACTCACTGACAACATAAAAACACCCTCATATACTCTCACAGAGGCACATTTTAAAGGGTGAGATTTTAACTCATTCAAAACCCCCCCCATAGGCATTGTTAAAATAGTGCCCAACATTAAGATTCTCTCACAAACATATTCATCATACCCAACATCCTGGCCTTTGGCAATTGAGTTGACTGTGTGGTAGTAATGTCACTGTCTAGAAATCCAGAGGCCCAAGGTCCAAATTCCACCACGGCAGCTGGTGGAATTCGAATTCAATTAATTACAAAAAAAACTGGAATTGGAAGCTAGTCTCAGTAATGGGGATGATTGTCATTAAAAAAAAACCATCCAACGTCCGGTCCATTCCTGGAGCTAGTGTTTAGGTCACTCAGTTATGCCACTAATGGCCATTCAGGGCAATTAGGGAATGGGCAACAAATGCCCACATCAATCAAATAATATAGGAAAAAATCAAGCCGTATCCTTGCAGGTAGTGTGATGGATAATGGGAGGAGCAGAGGATGATATTTTCAAACAGGCATTCGCGACGTTTAAAACAAAACTGTTATAATGTCATCAACGCAACACGGTACAAGTTACTTATTAATAAACCATGAATGACTAAAATTTGCATTGAGCAAGTTGCATTGTTTAAAGTTTATTTATTAGTGTCACAAGTAGGCGTACTGCATTGAAGTTACTGTGAAAAACCCCTAGTCGCCACACTCCGACACTTGTTCGGGTACACCGGGGGAGAATTTAGCATGGCCAATGCACCTAACCAACACGTCTTACGGACTGTGGGAGGAAACTGTAGCATCCGGAGGAAACCCACGCAGATGCAGGGAGAACGTGCAGACCCCGCACAGGCAGTGACCCAAGCCGGGAATTGAACCCGGGTCCCTGGTGCTGTGAGACAGCAGTGCTAACCACTGTGTCACCGTACCATCCATTGAGCAAGCACTTGTAGTAAATATCATGGAACATTGTGGCAATATCAGGGATCAGATCATAGATGTGCTATGGGATTGTTGAAGATTATTAGTGTGCAGGAATGCAGGCTCCCCCATTACAAGCGACAACAACCATTTGATCACCCACTCTTACACTGGATTTCCAAGTGTGTTTTTTTATTTTAAAAAAAGGGGACGTTTATAATGAGATGAAATCTGATGATATTTTGAATGATTCTGGATTAACGATTGGCGCAGACATTCTACAGTGGCACTGCTAAACAGATTGAGACTTTTAAGGCGTGTTGAATTTGCCTCCTTTGTTACCGACCAATAGAGCGAGTAAAGAAAATAAGTTAATTAAAAAATACGAAACTGGCAGTCCCACCAATGTATGGAGTGAGACACGATTCTTGCTGCATTTGATTGGAAGGGACAGCACACGGACAGTCGGTTTCCTTAAGCCTGCTGTAAAAGTCATGGGTTCACCGCAGTAGTGCTGAGGGGACGTCTGCTCTTTTAACCTGGTGTTGTTAGACTCCTTACTGAAATATGATAGCAGCTAAAATGAATTAACGGAGGAATGCAGATGCCAGCAAATACAGGAAACATGCGAAGGATAGCAGGGCTTTGTGAACCCAGTTTTAGGGAGCAGCTGCTGGGACTGCACGGTTCTTATCCATGAGGACTTTGTGTTCTCAGTAATGAAGTAATGCGAAAGTCTGTGATCCCAGCAAATCGTTAGGGTGCAAGAGCAGATACTTAAGAAATGCTCACCATTGGCGGGTACTTCTTCAGTTGAGTAGGTATTGCCAAGTTTTTTTCAACACCTCCGCGAGGCCTAAAATGGTATTACTCAAAGGCGGTGTGGAAAGAGAAGAAGGTGTTGGGTTAACAGGGTGTTAAAGCATCTTTAGCGCCGGAGAGTGTTGGTGTAGGTATTTTACTTACTTCACAGGGAACTGGGTGACATTGGCCATTAGAGCACTGTCCTTTCATCTCGGCAAACTGGCTTTAAATCCGAGTGAACAAATGGGATGAAGGTCTCTCTCTCTCTCTCTCCTCCCCCCGCCCCCACCGCAGCTGTTCACAGTTCAAAGTGAAATGAGATGGGGGTACAGTTTCATTCCAGTTCCCAAATCCACTGCAGAAAACTCCTCCCACCTTGGCACCAGTCAGGGAATCTCAGTGATACGAATGTGTGAGGGTCATTTAGTGCACCAGTGCTGCATGGGGTGCTCTTTTGGACCATAAGACATAGGAGCAGAATTAGGCCACTCGGCCCATCGAGTCTATTCCGCCATTCAATCATGGCTGATATTTTTCTTATCCCCCATTCCCCTGCCTTTTCCCCATAACCCCTGATCCCCTTATTAATCAAGAACCTATCTATCTCTGTCTTAAAGACACTCAATGACCTGGCCTCCACAGCCTTCTGCAGCAAAGAGTTCCACAGATTCACCACTCCCTGGCTGAAGAAATTCCTCCTCATCTCTGTTCTAAAGAATCGTCCTTTTGAGTCTGAGGTTGTGCCTCTGGTTCTAGTTTTTCCTACTAGTGAGAACATCCTCTCCACATCCACTCTATCCAGGCCTCGCAGTATCCTGTAAGTTTCAATAAGATCCCCCCTTATCCTTCTAAACTCCAACAAGTACAGACCCAGAGTCCTCAACCGTTCCTCATATGACAAGCTCTTCATTCCAAGGATCATTCTTGTGAACCTCCTTTGGACCCTTTCCAAGGCCAGTACATCCTTCCTTAGATTTGGGGCCCAAAACTGCTCACAATACTCCAAATGGGGTCTGACCAGAGCCTTATACGGCCTCAGACATACATCCCTGCTCTTGTATTCTAGAGCTGTTGACATGAATGCTGTAAGAGTTTTAACAACACCAGGTTAAAGTCCAACAGGTTTATTTGGTAGCAAACACCATTAGCTTTCGGAGCGCTGCTCCTTCGTCAGATGGAGTGGAAATCCTTCATCAGATGGAGAGGCACATTTCCACTCCATCTGACGAAGGAGCAGCGCTCCGAAAGCTAATGGTGTTTGCTACCAAATAAACCTGTTGGGCTTTAACCTGGTGTTGTTAAAACTCTAACTGTGTTCACCCCAGTCCAACGCCGGCATCTCCACATCACGACATGAATGCTAACATTGCATTTGCCTTCCTAACTGCCTACTGAACCTGCACGTTAATCTTAAGAGAATCTTGAACAAGGACTCCCAAGCCTCTTTGTGTTTTTGATTTCCTAAGCATTTCCCAGTTAGAAAATAGCCTATGCCCCCATTCTGCCTTCCAAAGTGCATGACCTCACACTTTTCCACATTGTATTCCATCTGCCACTTCTTTGCCCACTCTCCTAATCTGTCCAAGTCCTTGTGCAGCCCCCCTGCTTCCTCAATACTACCTGTCCCTCTACATATCTTTGTATCATCTGCAAACTTAGCAACAGTGCCTTCAGTTCCTTCTTCCAAATCGTTAATGTATATTGTGAAAAGTTGTGGTTCCAGCACTGACCCCTGAGGCACACCACTAGTCACCGGCTGCCATCCTGAAAAAGACGCCTTTAACCTCACTCTCTGCCTTCTGCCAGTCAGCCAATCCTTTATCCATGCCAGGATCTTACCATTAACACCATGGGCTCTTAACTTATTTAATAGTCTCCTATGTGGCACCTTGTCAAAGTTTTTTTTCTGAGACTCCAGGATCTAACTTGCCCCCTTATTTAAGGAAGGATATAAATGTGCATTGAAAGTGTTTTACAATGGGGTGGCAAGGTGGCACAGTGATTGGCACTGCTGCTTTACAGCGCCAGGGACCTGGGTTTAATTCCCAGCTTGGGTCACTGTCTGTGTGAGATCTGCATGTTCTCCCTGTGTCTGCGTGAGTTTCCTTTGGGTGCTCCGGTTTCCTCCCATAGTCCAAAAGACATGCTGGTTGGGTGCATTGGCCATGCAAAATTCTCCCTCAGTGTACCCGAACAGGCGCCGGAGTGTGGCAACTAGGAGATTTTCACAGTAACTTCATTGCAGTGTTAACGTAAGCCTACCTGTGGCACTAATGAATCGTTAGTTTTATTTATTAAACTAACAATGAGCATGTTATGAGGAAAGGTTGTGCTTGTTTGCAATGGAGTTTAGAAGAGTGAAGGGTGACTTAATTGAAGCATATTTGGGTGGCACGGTAGCACAGTGGTTAGCACTGCTGCTTCACAGCTCCAGGGACCTGGGTTCGATTCCCGGCTTGGGTCGCTGTCTGTGTGGAGTTTGCACATTCCCGTGTCTGCGTGGGTTTCCTCCAGGTGCTCCGGTTTCCTCCCACAGTCCAAAGATGGGTGGGTTAGGTTGATTGTTTTAATGTTTATTTATTAGGGTCACAAGTGTACTTACATTAACACTGCAATGTGACCGTGACACAGCAAGGCCCCACAGACAGCAATGTGACAATGACCAAATGTTCGGATTCAGTGATGTGGGTTGATGATGAATGACAAGCTGGACTTTAGGGAAGTATTCTTCCCCCTCTCTTGTTTGAACAGTACCCCGGGGTCCCCTCCGATGCACAGGAATAGACAGGAGTCGAACACCTCCACACTGAAAGATGGAAAACCATGTTTTTTTTTTCCGGGCAGGGTTTAATTTGTGTGTGGTAAACGGCACACGATCAGTGCTGGAACTCTGGCTGAGCTTGAGGGGCGAGGTCAGGTCAGAGGTAGAGGCTGAACTCTGCCAGTGGCCTCTGGAATAACAGGTCAGAACCCCTGGCGAGATTCAATGGGCTTCCCAGTTGGGTATGAGAAAACATATGCTGACTGTCACCAGCTGTTATTGCTGTCACTTTGCAGAATGAGACATTGAAGTGCAACCACAGACTTTTGGGCAAGAGTTTCTGTTTTCCACTCGTCCTACCTGACAATTAATGTCAAACACATGCATTCTGTAATAAAGAAAGCTTTGCTAAACTGACAAGTCATACTCGGCAGCCTGTGCTGATGTGAG
The DNA here is from genome assembly GCF_964213995.1 of Mustelus asterias. Taxonomy (NCBI): domain Eukaryota; kingdom Metazoa; phylum Chordata; class Chondrichthyes; order Carcharhiniformes; family Triakidae; genus Mustelus; species Mustelus asterias. Next base: position 174,495,191 of record NC_135801.1, on the reverse strand, counting down.
AAATCCATCTCTCTGCTTGGGAAACTGCCTTTTCGGAACTGGGTTGCAAACCGTAGGAAGTTACTGCAGACAAAAAAAAAATTATTCCAGACACTGTGACTGGGATCTGGACTATTTAATCCACCCGACTCTGAAATCCTCTCACCAATTTCACTAACTGCAGGACAGATGGATACTTTTATCCCTCCAGCTGTTTCAATATTGACTGACAGAAAACATGAAATAGTATTATTGCTAATCCCTGTGTTTACTGGATTACATAAGGGATACACATTAGGGACCCGTACTTTACAGCCAAAGACACGATTCATTAACCTCATGACTATTGAGCGGATGGGAGTACAGCCAATGCTGCCAGGCATGGCCTGGGGGGGGGGGGGGGTGGGGGTGGGGGTTACCTCTGTTCTGAAAGACGCTGTTTTCCAATGTGCCCACCATTTTCACAGCAGTATTTTCAGCACTAAGCGGGTCTTTAAATGGAAACCTACTGGGGTTCCTGCTAGTATTCTCCGAAACATTTGTTCGTGGGATTTTGAAAGTAGCTGGCTAGACCAGCATTCATTGCCCATGTCTAATTGCCCTTGAAAGGGTGGCGGTGGACTGCCTTCTTGAACCACTGCAGTCCCATAGAATCCCCCACAAGGCGGAAAAAGGCCTTCTGGCCCATCGAGTCTGCACCGACTCTTAACATACAGAGCGATCTGGGTGTGCAGGTCCACAGTTCCCTTAAAGTGGCAACAGAAGTGGCCAAGGTGATTAAGAAAGCATATAGCATGCTTGCCTTCATCAGCCGGGGCACTGAGTACAAGAGTTGGGAAATCATGCTACAGCGATATAAAACATTGGTTAGGCCGCATTTGGAGTATTGCATGCAGTTCTGGTCACCACACTACCAGAAGGACGTGGAAGCTTTGGAGAGAGTGCAGAGAAGGTTCACCAGGGTGTTGGCTTTGAGGAAAGGTTGAATAAACTAAGATTGTTTTCACTGGAAAGAAGGAGGCTGATAGAGGTCTACAAAATTATGAGAGGCATAGACAGGGTGAATAGTCAAAGGCTTTTCCCCAGGGTCAAAGTGTCAATTAAAGGGGCCACAGGTTCAAGGTGAGAGTGCAGGGGAAGTTTTTCACGCAGAGAGTAGTGGGTGCCTGGAATGTGCTGCCTGAGGAGATGGTGGAAGCAGGCACATTTGCAACATTTAAGAGGCATCTGGATGGGTACATGGATAGGGAGGGAATAGGGGGATATGGACTTTGTAAGGGCAGAAGACTTTTAAAAAATTTAGTTAGGAGATTCTTGTTCCTGTGCTGTATTGTTCTTTGTTCTCTGACAGAACATCTCACCCAGGCCCTCCCCTCTGCCCTATGTAACTCCGTGCATTTATCATGGCAAATCCATATAACCTGCACATCTTTGGACACTAAGGGCCAATTTACCATGGCTAATTCACCTAAACTAGACTGAACTGGCTGGAAGCGGGAAGAATGTTCCCAATGTTGGGGAAGTCCAGAACTAGGGGTCACAGTGTACGAATGAGGGGTAAGCCATTCAGGATTGGGATGAGGAAGAACTTCTTCACTCAGAGAGTTGTGAACCTGTGGAATTCTCTACCACAGAAAGTTGTTGGGACCAGTTTGTTAGATATGTTCAAGAGGGAGCTGGACGTGGCCCTTGTGGTTAAAGGGATCAAGGGGTATGGAGAGAAAGCGGGAGTGGGATACTGAAAGTGCACGATCAGCCATGATCAGATTGAATGGTGGAGCAGGCTCAAAGGGCCGAATGTCCTACTCCTGCTCCTATTTTCTATGTTTCTATGTAAACCTCGCATCTTTACACAGGAAAGGGCAATTTATCACGGCCAATCCACCTAACCTGCTCATGGTTAGATGAAACCCACACAGACATGGGGAGAACATGCAAACTCCACACAGACTGGAATCGAACCTGAGGCCCTGGTGAGGCAGCAGTGATAACCATTGTTTTTTTTATTAATTTGTGAGACACGGGCGTCACTGGCTGGCCAGCATTTATTGCCCATCCCTAGTTGCCCTTGAGAAAGTGGTGGTGGTCAGCTGACTTCATTGTGCCACCACAAAAACCACAGTCGTCATTAGACTTTGAATTCCAGGGTTTAATTGGATTCAAATCTCACCATTTGCCGTGGTAGGATTCAAACCCTGAGCATTCCCCTGGATCTGTACTAGTCCAGGGACATCACTACTAGGCCACAGTCCCATCCATGTGGTGTTGGTACAGCCGCAATGCTGTTCAGGAGGGAGTCCCAGGATTTTGACCCAGTCTTTATGAAGGAATGTATCAGTACACTGCTGACGGAATGTGCCAAAGCAATATTGGGCACCAAAATTAATTACAAGTTTTAAATTTTTTCACCGATTGGTGACTCCATTTGCCCAAGTCAAACGCTGCTCAGTAAACTAGCCAAGCTTCCAGATTAGGATTGCACACATTGGGCTGAAGGCTCACTCATTTTCTGAGGCTGGCAGATTCAGGAGGCAGATCTTTAACCGTTCATTCATATCAGAAACAATATTTCATTTACCAGGACACCGAGTGGAGTGCACAATGCAACTATTAAATGGTTCATAGAATCACACAACACAGAAGAGACTCTTCGATCCATCAGGTCCAAGTATAGTTCATGAAGGTAACTGAATTCAGAGTCTGCACGTTGTCCCCGTGTCTGTATGTGTTTACTTTGGACGATCCGGTTTCCTCCCACAGTCCGAAAGACATGCCTGTCGGGTGCATCGGCCATGCTAAATTCTCCCTCAGTGTACCCGAGCAGGCACTGGAGTGTGGCGACTAGGGGATTTTCACAGTTAATTCATTGCAGTGTTAATGTAAGCCTACTTGTGGCACGAATAGAGTCATAGGGTCGTAGAGGTTTGCAGTATGGAAACAGCCCGTCGGCCCAACGTGTCTAGTTTTTACCATTAAGCTGGTCCCAATTGCTCACATTTGGCCCATATCCGTCTTTACCAATCTTACGCTTACTGCAAGCCTACTTGTGACGTTAATAAATAGATTTTCCCTGGTGCTGTGAGGCAGCAGTGCTGAGCTCCCCCCCCCCCCCACCCCCCAACTGTTCCGTGTGTACAGGAAGCTTCTTCATGTTCATCCAGTGTTATTGGTTGTTCTGTTGTTCGCGGTTCCAGTTTCAGCACAGGGGGAGCGAGCAAAGGAGGTCACCCTCTCAGCCCCTTCTCCACGTTGTGTGAAACTCTTGTGAATTTCAACATCTAAGTCTGAAGGGCTGCTGCAGAACACCAGGGGGGATATCAATGAAAATAAACCGCCTGCATATGAAAACGTTTAAAATAAACAGAGAGGAAACGCATCAAGTTAGAGCGGCACACACACACACACACAAAAGTTAAACTCCTTGGCCTAACAGGTTAAATAGAGGAAGTGGTTCCAACGGCGACTGGTTAATGGCAGATACTATCCAACATAACTCACTGGTCTGTGCTCCAGACATGTTGTATAATTTATTCTACAAACTGTAAGTGGTATTTCCCTTGAGGAGAGGTTTTTTTGGCAAGTTTATATTATACAAAACCATTTCAAATGTGAGTGGTTGTGTATGTGTGTGTGTGTTGGCTGCTGCGGCTCTGGAATTTGTCCTGTTTACATTTGCAATGCGGATTTTGGAGTGTGAGCCGGACCATTGAGACAACCTGTCCCTGGGCAATCCTGTGGATGTATCGTTGTTTGAAAGTTGCAGTCGCAACACTTGCTCGTCCGACCTGAAGAATGTAGTCTAACATTGCAGCAGCAGGCAGCACGGAGTTACAAGCCTGAGAAAGACCACAGCAATGTACTTAACCCACCATACTCTTACTCTTATAGTTAGAGATGTTTACAGCATGGAAACAGCCCAACTTGTCCATGCTGCCCAGTTTTTACCATTAAGCTGGTCCCAATTCCCTGCGTTTGGTCCATATCCCTCCATATCAGTCTTACCCATGTAACTGTCTAAATGCTTTTTAAAAGACAAAATTGTACCCGCCTCCACTACTACCTTTAACTGACCTTCAATTGACCCTTCCCAAATAAAGTTGTCCAACTTCCTCACAGGTTTGCTGACAGTTTCTTATCTCCTCAGCCAGCCTTTGTCCCAGATTCATAATCTTCCTATATGTCAATTAGTTAAATTCAAACCATTAGTTCTTCCCTTTTCTGAACTGGAGCCAGGATTACTTGCTCCTGCCAAACTTCAGCTTTTTAAAAAATATAATATTTTAATAATATTCTTTGCTAAAAAATTAGAGATTTTGTATTTATTAGTTTATTTTATTTATTAGTGTCACAAGTAGGCTTACGTTAACACTGCAATGAAGTTACTGTGAAAATCCCCTAGTTGCCACACTCCAGCATCTGATCAGGTACACTGAGGGAGAATTTTAGCATGGCCAATGCACCTAACCAACATGTCTGTCAGACTGGGAGGAAACTGGAGCACCCGGTGGTAACCCACGCAGACACAGGGAGAATGTGCAGACTCCACACAGATAGTGACCCAAGGCCAGAATTGAACCCGGGTTCCTGGCGCTGTGAGGCAGCAGTGCTAACCACTGTGCCACCGTGCCGCCCTATATTATATGATATAATAGAACATACAGCATCCCAGGATTTGTCAATAGGCACATAGTGTACAAAAGCAAGGAGGTTATGTTAAAACCTACACAAAATGCTGGTTCGGCATCAACTGGAGTATTGTATCTAGTTCTGGGTATCAAGTTTTAATATGGAGATGACGGCGTTGGACTGGGGTAAACACAGTAAGAAGTCTCACAACACCAGGTTAAAGTCCAACAGGTTTATTTGGTCGCACAAGCCACTAGCTTTCGGAGCGCTGCTCCTTCATCAGGTAAGTGGGAGTTCTGTTCACAAGCAGGGCATATAAAGACACAAACTCAATTTACAAAATAATGGTTGGAATGCGATTCTTAACAGGTAATCAAGTCTTAAATGTACAGACAATGTGAGTGGAGAGAGGGTTAAGCACAGGTTAAAGAGATGTGTGTATTGTCTCCAGCCAGGACAGTTAGTGAGATTTTGCAAGCTCAGGCAAGTCGTGGGGGTTACAGATAGTGTGACATGAACACAAGATCCCGGTTGATGCCGTCCTCATGTGTGTGGAACTTGGCTATCAGTCTCTGCTCAGCGACTCTGCGTTGTCGTGTGTCGTGAAGGCCGCCTTGGAGAACGCTTACCTAAAGATCAGAGGCCGAATGCCCGTGACCGCTGAAGTGTTCCCCAATAGGAAGAGAACACGCTTGCCTGGTGATTGTCGAGTGGTGTTCATTCATCCATTGTCATAGCGTCTGCATGGTCTCCCCAATGTACCATGCCTTGGGACATCCTTTCCTGTAGCGTATCAGGTAGACAACGTTGGCTGAGTTGCAAGAGTATGTACCATGTACCTGGTGGATGGTGGTCTCACGTGAGATGATGGCATCCGTGTCGATGATCTGGCACGTCTTGCAGAGGTTGCTGTGGCAGGGTTGTGTGGTGTCGTGGTCACTGCTCTCCTGAAGGCTGGGTAGTTTGCTGCAGACAATGGTCAGTTTGAGGTTTGTGCGGTTGTTTGAAGGCAAGAAGTGGGGGTGTGGGGGTGGCCTTGGCGAGATGTTCGTTTTCATCAATGACATGTTGAAGGCTCCGGAGAAGATGCCGTAGCTTCTCCGCTCTGAGGAAGTACTGGATGACGAAGGGTACTCTGTCCGCCGTGTCCCGTGTTTGTCTTCTGAGGAGGTCGGTGCGGTCTTTCGCTGTGGTGCGTCAGAACTATCGATCGATTAGTCGAGCGCCAAATCCTGTTCTTATGAGGGCATCTTTCAGCATCTGGAGGGTTCTGTTGCGATCCTCCTCATCTGAGCAGATCCTGTGTATATGGAGGGCAGTTGCAGCAATGATGACGATGATGGCATTGTCTCGGTACTCAACGCCGACAACTGCCAATCTCCGGATGCAATTTTACGACTCTTCCGCTTCATCCTGGACCACAATGTTTTCACCTTCAACAACCAGTTCTTCATCCAGACTCATGGAACAGCCATGGGAACAAATTCGCACCTCAATATGCCAACATCTTCATGCACAGGTTCGAACAAGACCTCTTCACTGCACAGGACCTTCAACCGATGCTATACACTAGATACATCGATGACATTTTCTTCCTTTGGACTCATGGTGAACAATCACTGAAACAACTATATGATGACATCAACAAGTTCCATCCCACCATCAGACTCACCATGGACTACTCTCCGGAATCGGTTGCATTCTTGGACACACGCATCTCCATCAAGGACGGTCACCTCAGCACTTCACTGTACCGCAAGCCCACGGATAACCCCACGATGCTCCACTTCTCCAGCTTCCACCCTAAACACGTTAAAGAAGCCATCCCCTACGGACAAGCCCTCCGTATACACAGGATCTGCTCAGATGAGGAGGATTGCAACAGAACCCTCCAGATGCTGAAAGATGCCCTCATAAGAACAGGATATGGCGCTCGACTCATCGATGGACAGTTCCGACGCGCTACAGTGAAAAACCACACCGACCTCCTCAGAAGCCAAACACGGGACACGGCGGACAGAGTACCCTTCGTTGTCCAGTACTTCCCCGGAGTGGAGAAGCTACGACATCTTCTCCGGAGCCTTCAACATGTCATTGATGAAGACGAACATCTCGCCAAGGCCATCCCCACACCCCCACTTCTTGCCTTCAAACAACCGCACAACCTCAAACAGATCATTGTCCACAGCAAACTATCCAACCTTCAGGAGAACAGTGACCACGACACCACAGCAACCTCTGCAAGATGTGCTGGATCATCGACACGTATGCCATCATTTAACCTGAGAACACCATCCACCAGGTACATGGTATATACACTTGCAACTCGACCAACGTTGTCTCCCTGATACGCTGCAGGAAAGGATGTCCCGAGGCATGGTACACTGGGGAGACCATGCAGACGCTACGACAATGGATGAATGAACACCGCTCAACAATCACCAGGCAAGAGTGTTCTCATCCTGTTGGGGAACATTTCAGCGGTCACGGGCATTCGGCCTCTGATCTTTAGGTAAGCGTTCTCCAAGGCGGCCTTCACGACACACGACAATGCAGAGTCGCTGAGCAGAGACTGATAGCCAAGTTCCGCATACATGAGGACGGCCTCAACCGGGATCTTGGGTTCATGTCACATTATCTGTAACCCCCATGACTTGCCTGAGCTTGCAAAATCTCGCTAACTGTCCTGGCTGGAGACAATACACATCTCTTTAACCTGTGTTTAACCCTCTCTCCACTCACATTGTCTGTACCTTTAAGACTTGATTACCTGTAAAGACTTGCATTCCAACCATTATTTTGCAAATTGAGTTTGTGTCTTTATATGCCCTGTTTGTGAACAGAACTCCCACTTACCTGACGAAGGAGCAGCGCTCCGAAAGCTAGTGGCTTTTGCTACCAAATAAACCTGTTGGACTTTAACCTGGTGTTGTGAGACTTCTTACTGTATCAGGTTTTAGGCAGGATGTGGTGGCATTAGAGGGGATGCAGAAATGGTTCCAGAGATGAGGATCTTAAATGATGTTGAAGGATTGGAGAAATTTGGGACAGTTCCCTTTGGAGAGGGGAAGGTTGAGACCAGATTTGATAAGAGGTATCCAGAAATCATGAGGGATTGAATAGGAAAAAACGATTGGAGGAAAGCTTGCGAATCAGAGGGTACAGATTTAAAGCAATTGGCAAAAGAAGCAGTGGCAAAATGAGGGAAAACTTTTTCATGCAGCGAGTAGTTAGGATCTGGTATGCACTGCCTGAGTGTGTAGTGGAAGCAGGGTCAACGAGGCTTTAAAAATTAAATTGGACCATTCTCTGAAAAGAAGACAAAGATGTAGGGCTGCAGGGAAAGGCAGGGGAGTGGCTCTGGGTGAATTGCTCCTTCAGAGGGCAAGTACAGGCATGATGGGCTGAATAGCTCCTTCTGTGCTGCAACCATGACATGATTTTAAGATATATATTATATTTTGCTACACTATATTCTTTTACATTCTTATATATATAATATATATGTATATATATATATATAAATATGTGTTCCTCAAAGTCTTAATGACATTGATGAAGTCTCCACCGAGGCTTCTTTCCTCCAGTATTAACATTCTTGCCTTATTTAGTGAATCTGTGTAACTTAGGTGCCTAATCCCTAAAGTTAATTTTGTTGCCCTGATCTGTAGTCCCACCAAAACCAGCACAACCCAACCATAGGATAGTGAACAGAATAGCAAACCGTATTCAACTTCAGTTCAAATCAATATTGCCCTTCACTCCTTGGATTTAGATCATAGAACATAGAACATAGAAAAGCTACAGCACAAACAGGCCCTTCGGCCCACAAGTTGCGCCGAACATGTCCCTACCTATAACCCTCTATCTTACTAACTTCCATGAACTTATCCAAAAGTCTCTTAAAAGACCCTATCGAATCCGCCTCCACCACCACTACCGGCAGCCGATTCCACACACCCACCACCCTTTGAGTGAAAAACTTACCCCTAACATCTCCTCTGTACCTACTCCCCAGCACCCTAAATCTGTGACCTCTTGTGGCAACCATTTCAGCCCTGGGTAAAAGCCTCTGAGAATCTACTCTATCGATAGCTCTCAACATCTTATACACCTCTATCAGGCCACCTCTCATCCTTCGCTTCTCCAAGGAGAACAGACCTAGCTCTCTCAACCTATCCTTATAAGGCATGCCACCTAATCCAGGCAACATCCTTGTAAATCTCCTCTGCACCCTTTCTATGGCTTCCACATCCTTTCTGTAATGAGGCGACCAGAACTGGGCACAGTACTCCAGGTGGGGTCTGACCAGGGTCCTATACAGCTGCAGCATTATCTCCCGATTTCTAAACTCAATTCCTCTATTGATGAAGGCCAGTATTCCATATGCCTTCTTAACCACAGCCTCTACCTGCGACACTGCTTTGAGCGTCCTATGAACCCATACCCCAAGATCCTTCTGATCTTCCACACTGCCAAGCGTCTTACCCTTAATATTATATTCTTTCATCCTATTTGACCTGCCAAAATGAACCACCACACGTTTACCTGGGGTTGAAGTCCATCCGCCACTTCTCCGCCCAGTCTTGCATCTTATCTATGTCTCGTTGCAACTGCTGACATCCCCACAACACCACCAACCTTTGTGTCATAAGCAAACTTGCCAACCCATCCTTCCACTTCCTCATCCAGGTCATTTATAAAAATCACAAAGAGCAAGGGTCCCAGAACAGATCCCTGGGGCACTCCACTGGTGACCAACCTCCATGCTGAAAAAGACCCATCTACAACCACTCTTTGCCTTCTGTGGGCAAGCCAGTTCTGAGTCCACAAGGCAATGTCCCCTTGTATCCCATGCCCCTTCACTTTCTCAATAAGCCTTGCATGGGGCACCTTATCAAACCTTATCATTTAGTTGCAAAACACCTCGTGATGGTGCTGTTGCTACAGACAATCATGATGATTCTGATATACTAAAATCCCTCCATATTTTGTGTCTTACAATCCACTACTGAACACTTTTTGTTCTGTGAGAGAGACCATTTGGACCATAGTGGTCAGACTAAATTGCTTGAAAGAGCTATTCATTCAGACCCATTTACTTCTATGTCTACATATCTGTTACGGACAGAGATAAAACCCCAATTCCCTTTCCTTACTGTCTTGTTTTTATGAAAGGGAAAATATGTATGTTTCTTAGTCTCTGAGTGTGCGATCAATTCCAATAACCAGAAGCAAGCTTTTGTGGGTTTAAACAAAGAGGATTATTTATTCACACATTCACCCCAAAAGTCTACATGTTACATTGCTCACTCATGTAGTTCAAGAAGATGGTCACTTTTCTAATTGCAAACAAAGGAACAATTCATATATTATGTGTTTGGCCCATCTTGAGAAGAAACACATTATGGGTCCAGTGTAGAAGGCATTATCACTCCTGAATGGTAATCTAGGCCCATCCAAATAGCAAAAAGTTGTATATCGGAGTTGTTGCAAGATTCCCTTGAAGAGTTGGATTTTTCAGTAGGTCACAATGTTGGTTACTGATGGTTTTCTTACCGGGAGGTCATGATTCTGTACTGATGGTCTTGAGAATGAATCAGGCTGGGAGACTTTCAGGCACTGTAGGTTTCACAAGCATAAATGTTACTGCCTGTTCTGCTGCAGCTGGCCTGCAGATAATGTTCTGTGTAGACTGACCAGCTTTTCCCTGGTTCTCGGTGCAGTAAATTTGTTATCTGAAGACGCGTTCAATCAGGTACTCCCTGAACAAGTACTTCTGCTGCCCACTTATAGTGGATTTAAAGTTAGAAGCCATTGCTATAAAATGGAGAGAAAATGCTGGAAAATCTCAGCAAGTCTGGCAGCATCTGTAAGGTGAGAAAAGAGCTGATGTTTCGAGGCCCATCAAGTCTGCACCGATTCTCTGACAGAGTGTCTCACTGAAGCCCTCTCCCCGACCCTATCCCTGAAAACCCACACAGTTACCCTGGCTAATCCACCTAACCTACACATCTTTGGACTCGATGGGCTGAATATATTTATTTATTAGTGTCACAAGTAGACTTACACTGCAATAAAGTTACTGTGAAAATCCCCTAGTCGCCACACTTTGGTGCCTGTCTGGGTACACTGAAGGAGAAAATTTAGCATGGCCGCTGCACCTAACCAGCACATCTTCTGGACTGTGGGAGGAAACCGGAGCACCCGGATGAAACCCACACAGACACGGGGAGAACGTGCAAACTCCACACAGACAGTTACCCAAGCCGGGAATCGAACCCGAGTCCCTGGAACTGTGAGGCAGCCGTGCTAATCACTGTGCCACCGTGCCACACTATCTATCTGAATTGCTCTGTGATTGTTCCTTGTTATGCATCGGCTGCTTGAAGATTTTGTTGCTGGAAAACATTGACATTGTTGTTTCTGCCCCATGCTGAAATCATTAGGCACAATGTAAACAAGAATGGTCTTCAGGATGCTATCTGAAGCATCACTGATTGCTTTGCTCCATTACGACATGACTTTGCATGCAACTACAGTACTCTTGGCTCACTGAACCAATTTATATCTACCTCAGAATTCACCCCTACCTCATGCCATTAGACCTTGACAACATAGAATCTCAAAAGCTATATTAAACTACCACATATATAATATCTACTTAGTCCATCTTACCCACTGCTGCATCATCTTCTCAAGGGAAATCCTCAAGCACTATCAGGCATGACCCTCACCCCATAGGGTAAAGCAGACTCCCTTTTATTATTATCTTTTATTTATCTAGAATCTCCAATTATGCATTTCTCATGACAGCTTTCTTTTACACTTGATGACAGATGGTAGGTTTGTTGATTTGTAATTTAGCCAAGATTTAAATAATGTTACTTTAAGAAACATTTTATTCCCAAATAACTATCTTTATGCCTCCTTGTTGTATTAAAATTATTAGTCCGTAGAGTATCTCTCCATTAGAAAGAGACACTTGGTGCTTGAGGAGCAAGCATGGGACAAGCATCCATGAACCACTACAGTCAGTGTAGGGATTGAACCTGCACCATTGGCATCCTTCTGCATCACTCTAGCCAACTGAGGTCCCGACTTCCTTATTATGGACAGGTACTATTCCCTACTCACATAGAACATAGAACATAGAAACAAATCCTGAAAAGGGCATGCAGGAATCTTGAGTGATTTTCATTAGCCAATTCCATGATCAACATTGGTGTAACCAGCTGCAAGATATAGTGATGCTTCTACCTCTTCTGGAGCCGTATCATGATAGGCATCAATTGCCCTGAAAATGTGGCCACCCTTCCCCCACTCCAATTATGACCAAAAGACAGTGTCAGCCTGTGATGTCCAGCATTTACGTTCACCAGAATCCTCTGATGACATGATGGGTAACACTGTCTTCAGGTAGCACGGACTTCAGGTAGCACTAACACATCTGATTTACACTATAGCATTGCTGCAGAAGTTGGGCCTGAAATTCCAGTCTGTGCTGTGTATGGAAATGCCATGTTATTCTGTTTTTAGTATAACAGCAATGCATTTTAAAACTGAACAAAAACATAAAGGCATCCTATGGAGCTGCTTCCACTGAAGCACACGATGATATTTAAATAATATTACTTTAAGAAACATTTTATTCCCAAAGAACTATCTAAATTGCTCATTTCTATAAATTAATTTGCTCTTCTTTGCAGGTTTTGCCTGAATAGTGCTGGTTAAAATTCATTGCGCAGAAATTTGTCTTGGGTGATAGTGCAGATTGGGAGGTATCACATAGCCCAGCTATTAAGCTTCAATGGAGCTGGCTACTTGGCAAGTTATAAAAAGTGATGCAGCCTTTTCTGCACTGTGGTTCAAGAATGAATTTTTACCTCAGGATATAGTGATGCTTCTACCTCTTCTGGAGCCGTATGATGATAGGTATCTAAGTGCAGACAGCACTCTGGCATTTTATTTGGCATTGCATTTATCCATTAGATTGGAGAAGTTCCATGTTTACTTTAGTGTAAAGGGCCGGATTCTCCGACCTTGACCGCAGTTGGGATTCTCTGGTCCCATTGCAGTGAACAGCGATTTGGCTGGTTGTCAAAGTCTCCGTTCTTGCTGGTTGCGGCGGTAGGGTACGAACGGCTGGAGAATTCCGGCCTGGGTCTTTCTTTCCTTCAAAGTGTCCACAGAGTATTAGACCCTTTGCAGAAACTGGGAGGATAAAAAGTGGCTCCTGACAGCCTCTCTCCTCCTCCCCCATCTATGCTTAAACAGATTTAATTGTTATTAACAGTATCAAGACATTTAGTAGTGATGAACCAGTCGATAGAACCATAGAATCCCTACAGTGCAGAAGGAGGCCATTCAGCCCATTAAGTCTGCACTGATTCTCCAAAAGAACATCTTACCTATGCCCACACCCACCCTATCCCCATAACCCCACACATTACCATGGCTAACCAACACATCTTTGGACACTAAGGGTCAATTTAGCTTGGCCATTCCACGTAACCTGCACATTTTTGGACCATGGGAGGAAACCAGAGCACCTGGAAGAAATCCACACAGACACAGGGAGAACGTGCAGACTCTGCATAGACAGTGACCCAAGGCTGGAATTGAACCCAGGTCCCTGGCATTGTGAGGCAGCAGTGCTAACCACTGTGCCACCGTGCCGCCCAAGAACCCTTTGTGTGGTCCTTGACTTCTTGATGAATGGAGGGCTTTATAGAGAATACATGTTTTTAAAGATCTATTGATTTCACAAAAAACAAAGTGCATTAGATTGCTGTTTCCCTCCTCTAACTTTACTGATAGATACGCCAACACCTTTAATTCAAATAAGACTTTTATTGTCACCCCCACTTCTAAGTGTGTTTTGAATACACTTGAAGCATTTGGTCGCTAAAAGTAAACGGAACAGAAGATGCTTTAATATATTTATTTCTACGTGTAAATATTGAAGTTTATTTAAATAAACTATTCCTTTCCGCTTATGTAATCCCAACCACCCACTTGGCGGTGTATGGAACGCCTTCGTTTTCCACGGGTGCTTTGAACCATCATTGTTGGTAGTTTCTTTCACGTTATTGGGCATCGTTGGTGAACAGTGATCCAAGTCTAGGTTAAAGCCTGGAAATTGCCTTGTGCTGCACTGCCATCTGAATGCAAAATGAAGTTGCTGTGTCTGAACCTCTGACAGCGGTGCTAACTAAATTAAACTCTATGTGAGTTGCCACCTTCATTCAACAGAAGATATAGAGAGTAACTGAATGTGTTAAGCACTTAAGCACTAAATTAGACAGCACAATTTCTGAACTCATTCTTAACTTTACAGTTTATTTATTAGTGTTGCAAGTAGGCTTACACTAACATTGCAATGAAGTTACTGTGAAAATCCCCTAGTCGCCACGCTCTGGCGACACACTGAGGGAGAATTTAGCATGGCCAATGCACCTAATCAGCACGTCTTCCGGACTGTGGGAGGAAACCGGAGCATACCCACGCAGACACAGGGAGAACGTGCACGTCTATGTAGATGTAGAAGTAAATGGGTCTGAATGAATGAGGCGGCACAATGGCACAGTGGTTAGCACTGTTGCCTCACAGCGCCAGATACCCGGGTTCGATTCCCGGCTTGGGTCACTGTCTGTGTGGAGTTTGCACGTTCTCCCCGTGCCTGCGTGGATTTCCTCCGGATGCTCCAGTGCTTCCTCCCAAAGATGTGTGGATTAGGTGGATTGGCCATGCTAAATTGTCCTTTCGTGTCAGGGGGACTAGCTAGGGTAAGGTAAACACATGGGGTTACAGGGATAGGGCCTGAGTGGGATTGTGGTCAGTGCAGACATGATGGGCTGAATGGCCTCCTTCTGCACTGTAGGATTCTATCTATGAATTGAACTTGGGTCCCTGGCGCTGTTAGGCAGCCACTGTGTCTGAGGCCCCTGTCGTAAATTGTGCCCACGATCTTATTCTACTGTGAAACTTGTTTAAATTCACAGCCGAGTGGTTGGAACTGTTGTTCCTTATTTGCGATGGAATTTGCTTACTTTTCAGTTCAGCACCAGAGTAACTCATCCCATAATCGCAGCATATTTTTTATATTTTCAAGGAATTTAAAGAAAGGAGCAATGCCCCAGTGGCATTGATGATGAAAGTGAGGAGGTGTGGGATAGAGGGAAAGTTGGCCGATTGGATAGGCAACTGGCTGTCTGACCGAAGACAGAGGGTGGTGGTCGATGGAAAATTTTCGGATTGGAGGCAGGTTGCTAGCGGTGTGCCGCAGGGATCAGTGCTTGGTCCTCTGCTCTTTGTGATTTTTATTAATGACTTAGAGGAGGGGGCTGAAGGGTGGATCAGTAAATTTGCTGATGACACCAAGATTGGTGGAGTAGTGGATGAGGTGGAGGGCTGTTGTAGGCTGCAAAGAGACATAGATAGGATGCAAAGCTGGGCTGAAAAATGGCAAATGGAGTTTAACCCTGATAAATGTGAGGTGATTCATTTTGGTAGGACTAATTTAAATGTGGATTACAGGGTCAAAGGTAGGGTTCTGAAGACTGTGGAGGAACAGAGAGATCTTGGGGTCCATATCCACAGATCTCTAAAGGTTGCCACTCAAGTGGATAGAGCTGTGAAGAAGGCCTGTAGTGTGTTAGCTTTTATTAACAGGGGGTTGGAGTTTAAGAGCCGTGGGGTTATGCTGCAACTGTACAGGACCTTGGTGAGACCACATTTGGAATATTGTGTGCAGTTCTGGTCACCTCACTATAGGAAGGATGTGGAAGCGCTGGAAGGAGTGCAGAGGAGATTTACCAGGATGCTGCCTGGTTTGGAGGGTAGGTCATATGAGGAAAGGTTGAGGGAGCTAGGGCTGTTCTCTCTGGAGCGGAGGAGGCTGAGGGGAGACTTAATAGAGGTGTATAAAATGATGAAGGGGATAGATAGAGTGAACGTTCAAAGACTATTTCCTCGGGTGGATGGAGCTATTACAAGGGGGCATAACTATAGGGTTCGTGGTGGGAGATACAGGACGGATATCAGAGGTAGGTTCTTTACGCAGAGAGTGGTTGGGGTGTGGAATGGACTGCCTGCAGTGATAGTGGAGTCAGACACTTTAGAAACATTTAAGCGGTTATTGGATAGGCACATGGAGCACACCAGGATGATAGGGAGTGGGATAGCTTGATCTTGGTTTCAGATAAAGCTCGGCACAACATCGTGGGCCGAAGGGCCTGTTCTGTGCTGTACTGTTCTATGTTCTATGTTCTATGTTCTATGTTCTATGTTCTATGGCACCTGTTCTAAATTAGTCTCACTCCAGGTAGCGTGGACAGATGAATGAACAGAGGTCACCTCAAGTAACTGACTCACTCCAGGTAGCAAGGGAACATGAATGAAGACAGGTCACTACAAAGAACTGAGCCATTCCAGGTAGCAGGGACATCTGAATGAACATGGGCCACTACAAGTAAATGTCACTCTAGGCAACAGTGTAAGTGGTTCTAAGGATGGATAATATTTACTTTTGCAGTAATAATGTTTGTATAGTCTACGCCACAGTGTGGTTAGCCTCATTTCTTTAAATAAATTATATGTGCAGTTCTCAATAAAAGCAGTAGCTTGTCTCAGCAGTGTTGCACAGATCTAAAGATATGCCCACGAGGGTAGTCAGGGGTTAGAGCCTAATCTGACATTTGGCCTTCTGTTATATTTAGATACTTTTGTATCTTCAGCTCTGAAATAATATATTCACACTGAGTGCCAATTCCTTAAAAACCGGGATCAGGGGTTCAGCCCACCATTGGAGACTGCAAGCTCTGAACAAGGCTCCTCGATAGGTACTAACATGGATCATATTTTATTCATATATGTTTATGTGTCTTTCAGTTAAGTTACTCCAGCTCACGCGGAACTAAAGATACTTTTATTGGCAACATGTGCATTTGTATAGAACATTCACTCCTCAACAGTTACTGCACTCAAAATAATCCATTATGTGGAAGCAAATGAAGACTTCTTGACTATTGAGATGCTGTAAAGATGCAACTTGAAAGTAAAGTTAAAGTTTATCACTAGTAGGCTTACGTTAACACTGCAGTGAAGTTCTTGTGAAAATCCCCAAGTTGCCATATTCCTGTGCCTGTTCGGGTACACTGAGGGAGAATTTAGCATGGCCAATGCACCTAACCAGCACGTCTTTTGGACTGTGGGAGGAAACCGGAGGAAATATGCACAGACTCTGGGAGAACGTGCAAACTCCACACAGACAGTGGCTGAAGCCGGGAATTGAACCCGGGTCCCTGGCACTCTGAGGCAGCAGTGCTCACCACTGTGCCACCGTGTTCCAGGCCACGAGGAGGCCATTCAGCCTGTTGATTTTGTTGATACCAACTCTTTGAAAACTTGAAAAACTATCCAATTAGTTCCAATCCCTTGCAGCCTCCCCCCCCCCTGCCCCCGCCCCCCTGCCGTGATGATTCCCATGCCGTGCAGGAAAATCCCCCTCCCCCCCCTTCGCAGGGGGACCAATTTGTTATTTTTGTAGCGCCCTTCTTAGGAGCCAGGAGCAGGAGGCTGAAACCAGGCCACTAGCCCGTCCACCTTGGCTACACTACAATGATTGGTTTGTCAAATAGTTTGGGGAAATGGGGTGAAAATAATAAACAAACACAGTCTGAGATTCAGGATAGACCATTTTTAGGACAGAGAACAAACAAAGAACAAAGAACAGTACAGCACAGGAAACAGGCCCTTCGGCCCTCCAAGCCTGTGCCGCTCCTTGGTCCAACGAGACCAATCGTTTGTATCCCTCCATTCCCAGGCTGCTCATGTGACTATCCAGGTAAGTCTTAAACGATGTCAGCGTGCCTGCCTCCACCACCCTACTTGGCAGCGCATTCCAGGCCCCCACCACCCTCTGTGTAAAAAACGTCCCTCTGATGTCTGAGTTATACTTCGCCCCTCTCAGCTTGAGCCCGTGACCCCTCGTGATCGTCACCTCCGACCTGGGAAAAAGCTTCCCACTGTTCACCCTATCTATACCCTTCATAATCTTGTATACCTCTATTAGATCTCCCCTCATTCTCCGTCTTTCCAAAGAGATGAGGGGACATTTCTTCACCCAACGAGTGGTGAGCCTGTGGAATTCATTACCACAAGAGGGGAGAGATACAAAAGTGTCCAGAGGGGCAATTCTTTCACACAGAGGGTGGTGAGTGTCTGGAACAAGCTGCCAGAGGTAGTAGCAGAGGCGGGTACAATGTTGTCTTTTAAAAAGCATTTAGATAGTTACATGGGTACGATGGGTATGGAGGGATATGGGCCAAATGCGGACAATTGGGATTAGTTTAGGGGTTTTAAAAAAAAAAGGGCGGCGAGGACAAGTTGGGCTGAAGGGGCTGTTTCCATGCTGTAAACCTCTATGACTCTATAAGAAGTAGTTTTTGCCAAAACATTGAATATATTCAAGAGGCAGCTGGATATAGCACTTGGGGCGAATGGGATCAAAGGTTATGGGGGAAAAAGCAGGATTAGGCTATTGAGTTGAACAATCAGCCATGAATCGTGATGAATGTCGAAGCAGGCTCGAAGAGCTGGATGGCCTCCTCCTGCTCCTACCTTCTATGTTTCTATGTTTCCGTCGCAGCGGATTCCGTTATCATTCCCCGCAAGTTGGTGCTGCTTCATTCCTGGAATCATTGGGGGGAGGATATTTGGTGGAATATTAACATAGTCATAGGCATCTGGCTTCCTTGCTTCCCCCCAGAATAACACCCCCACCTTCCCCCTGCCCCCACCTCTCACCTCCCTCAACCTTCCCCTTCAACTCTCAAATCCTTTTCGAAGTGCAGCTCTGGATTAAAGTTACTTTGAGAAGTCTGCTGAATCTGATGAGCCAAATCTTCGCTTCAACGAGGCTTGGATGTTTCCAAATAAAATAGACGGAACATTGACTGCAGATTATATTTCCCCCTTGTTTCTGTTGCACTAGAAGCAGTTTGTGGCTAACTCTTATTGGCATTTGCAGAGGCAGGCAACGATATTGAGATGATTTATTTGATCTGCGCGTGCTGCATTTCCCCGTGTTACAATAGTATTTTTCTCCCACTTTCTCCAGTGATGACATTAACCTCTGTAAGAGCGGTCCTGGTTAGAATATAGGAGAGCAAAACAAACTGATAGAGACTTATGTTTCTCTCCCAAAAAATACATTGTTCATAAATTTTGCAAAGCGCATTACAATAAAATTGTGACAGTACATGATGTGTATCACAGATCAGCTTGGTTAAGTACGTTACTCGAGTGTGCCTCACTGGACTTACAGTGCAGATTACATCGACATTTACATTTCATTTAAACATTTTCTGAGTCATATTGTCCAAGTGCTGTCTGCACTGATTCCAGCCCTTTGGCATTTGTAGCAGGTGGGCACTAAACGGTGTCCCTTCCTGATTGAGCCGTTGTGGCAGTTGACGTGAAATCCATTAATTCTGTCTCTCTGTGTGCTGTGTAAGCTTGTACTCTGTGGAGATTGTTACCTTTAAGTTACGGGATGTTCCAGTGTTGGTTGCATTTGTTCTTGCCTCGTAACAAGGGTGGGACCCTCTTGGATGTGATAGGTCACCAAATCAGTTCAAGGGTCTTTGCATTGGGAGTTAGTTTTCAGTCAGGAAGGAAATGTCCCGGAGGAAAGAGGCAAGAGAGAGGGGACAGAAATGGGTCCCAGTTGAGTTAAGAAAAAGAGAAATGGTCTCCAAGTAAAAAAAGAGCTGCAGGGTGCAGACTTTAAGTGAAATGGGCTCATGAGGATCCCGGAAGATCCATGAAGGCAGCCGAAGGTTGGCGACTCCGTGCTGTGGGCTGTTAGGCAGAAGGAACCCTTTGGAGCAGTGGTGTTCTGCTTGGCGTAGCTGAAGATCAGAAATTGTGCTTGTAAGTTGATACTTGAGTGTAGGTGGAAATCCAGAGGAATGTAATCTCTGGGACTGACTTCCAAGACATTCAGTGACCTTTGAACTGATTTGATGACCTACCAACAAGCCCCAAGAGGGTCCCACCCTTGAAACCCTGCGAGGTGAGCCATCATTGATGTTGTCCAAGTTGGAGTGACTTTTGGAGAGAACTCCTTGAAGGTGAAAGAGACAAAGTTTCAATGAGATTGGTTGGTGCACAATGCGACAAATTCCTGGGTGGGTTCTTGAGAAATCCATGAAATTGGGTTCGATCACAATTGGCCTTTACGTTTTTTAGTTTATTTATTAGTGTCACAAGTCGGCTTACATTAACACTGCAATGAAGTTACTGTGAAAATCCCCTAGTCGCCACACTCCGGCACCTGTTTGGGTGCACTGAGGGAGAATTTAGCACGGCCAATGCACTTAACCAGCACGTCTTTCACACTGTGGGAGGAAACCGGAGGAAACCCACACAGACACCGGGAGAACGTGCAGACTCCGTACAGACGGTGGTCCAAGCTAGGAATCGAACCTGGGTTCCTGGTGCTGTGAGGCAGCAGTGCTAACCACTGTGCCACCATGCCACCCGCTGTTTATGCTGTTGTGTGGTGTATTCAACCACTATTTGCCTGTTAATTCATATGTATCTCATACCTACGTTCAATGTTAGAGTATAAAATAGATATTGCAAATTGATTTATCTTTCTGACCTTGTATAGTCAAGTTTGTTTTTGTTTGTTCTAAACCCTTGTAATCTTATGGCTTTACTCACTTAGTAAGCATCTTGAATCTCTAACTTTGTCTACTTTAAACAAAATATTATTGGTCCCTAACCGGATCACCGCACCTCCCCCCGCTCCCCCCCCCCCCCCCCCCGCCCCTGCCACCCCCCCACAACTCGGGATCTGGCCAAGATTGTAACACATTTTAATACGTCCCTTGGTACATAGTCCTGGACTTTGGAATGTACTAGTCTGAAAAGCTCAGCATGGTCAGAGTAGCGAGCATCTTTCATCAAGTTGGTGGCCTTCCAGCAACAGACCATTTTTGTCTCGATATGCGTCTGTCGGCTATTGAGACCCGTGTTACGGAGCTATTCAGGGCGAACCTCGACAAAAACCACTGCATGTCTTTCCAGATGTTATGTGCGAACGAGCATTCCAGAAGGAGATGTGACATGGTCTTTTGATAGATGCTTCACTTCACACGAAGTAACTACAAATTTTAAAATGTTTATGTTCAAACTGGTAAAACACTTGAAGAAACAAGACAGCATCAACCCTCCCAGTGCATGCTCCACAATCAGAAGAATGACATTGCGCTGTGTCAACTCTGAAAGTCTGCCCGACGAAGTTACAAAATGACAATACCTGGCCGCAGAGTGCGTTATTTCCTTTTTCTGAACGTTATTCTTTCCCTGACAAATTTGCATTTATTTAAATGCCTGATGAAATGATTAGAAGGATGAAAAGAAACAATGCCTTGCTTATGTGTTTTGCGATGTTGATCCACTCACTTATTTTGACACCAGAGCCTGATGAGTATATTTTCACAGTATCTGGGGCTGCCAATATTACAGCCAAATTCGGCTGTATTTATAGCCACTGCCGTCATCTAGACTATAAAAATGCCAACGAAACTGCTCAGTCCTCAAGAGGGAAAGTGAATGGCACTCCAAGTTTCTGGTGGTCTGAGAATTCAATAACAGGCTCATAAAGCTGCCGTTTAACTCTTTTAGGGGAACAGTATTTTCCCTTATTTTTTCGCGCACACACATTGGCCCACGAGCTAAATGAGGTGCTGTTTTCCTTTATTCACCAAGAGATCCTTGCTACATCGTGCACCATTTTGCGCCTTTCTCATTATGACTCGGTAGATTTGAAGTGGACAGGAAATTATTTGGCCAGATGTTGCTATTTAAGAAAAAAAGCACGTGGGTGTTACTCAAAAAGGTTAAACATTCCCTCTAGCCTGCATTTCTCATTGTCCATGTCCATATTGTAGGGTCTGTTTGCCATCTGTAATTGTGCTGTATTATACCACACACATCTAAGTTGCTGCATCTGAAATTAGACCAAGATCAATGGTCATATAGATGAAAAATATGTAATAAAAGATACACATTCTTCATGCAAACTGCTCTGCATATGTTCATACATACACCCCAGGGACTGCAGTGGTCCAAGAAAGCAGCTCACCATCACCTATGGGATCAGGATATTGAATTTGATGGTCAGCCATGTTCAAAATAAATGGCGAAGAAGGCTTGAAGGGCCAAATGGCCTACTCCTGCTTCTATTTCCTATGTTTCTCAGGGCAATTAGGGATGGACAATAAATGCTGGTCTAGACTGCAATGCCTATATGCTGTAAAGGAATTAAAAAAAGATTGAGATCGCAGGTGTCTTTAAGATTGGTTAGTAAACCATTTAATTTTCCGATCCTGTACATATGAATATTCAAAAAGATAAATTTGAAAAGGCCTGTTGGTCCATCAAGCTTGTCCCAAACAATCATTAAGCTACTAAGCAACATGATCCCTGTTTCCTCTCTCCAGCAGCTATGTAATGTCATGGGAACAGTCTAAAGACCACCAATCAAATACTGGGTCATTTCAGTGGAAAAAGAATCAGGAACAATGAAACCAAGTTTCAAGAGATCAAAATGACCACAGGTTACGTGCACTCTGTCCCACCTATCTTTTTAAAGTTTATTTATTAGTCACAGTTTGGCTTACATTAACACTGCAATGAAGTTACTGTGAAAATCCTCTAGTCGCCATACTCCGGCGCCTGTTCGGGAAGGGAAATTTAGCATGGCTAATGCACCCAACCAGCATGTCTTTCGGACTGTGGGAGGAAACCCACGCAGACATGGGGTGAACGTGCAGACTCCGCACAGATAGTAACTCAAGTTGGGAATCGGACCTGGGTCCCTGGCACTATGAGTGCTACCAAATAAACTTGTTGGACTTTAACCTGGTGTTGTTAGACTCCTTACTGTGTTTACCCCAGTCCAACGCCGGCATTTCCACATCATGACTGAGTGCTAACCATTGTGCCGCTGTGCCGCCCTTTTGTATGCAATGATAAGATATTTCCAACGGGAAGAAAATCATCCAGCTCCTTGAGTAATCGCTTCGAGCCTTATTCCAGGTGGCCGATTGAAGTGCTAATGTAGGTAAAATTGGAAAACCTAACATGGCCAGTCAGGGAAATTCAGCCGAGACATCAAAGACATTAACTGAAAGTAGTTTGTCTCTGAAATGATTCTACAAAAAAAAATGCTTTGAATGCTTCAGTGACTCACCTTGGGTCTTTTTAATGAGGTTAAAGGTGCTATAAATCCACGTTATTGGTTTCTTTTGTGAACATACTGACGGTTGTTCACAATGCTACATTTTAATTGAGGGATTAATGTTGGCCAGTGCATGAAAGGAAATCCCTTTCATTCCCTTGGGATCTTTTACATCCAACCAAATGAGTTGTTGGAGCCCAGGTCGAATGTTTCATCCAAAAATGGCACCCGTGACAGTGGAGCTCTCCTGCAGTACTGCACTGAAACGCTAGCCTTAATTACGTGCTCAAATTTCTAGTGCAGGGCTTCGACCCATGACCCCGTCGACAGAGGGAACAGGGCTACCACAGAATCAAGAGGGACCCTTGCAAAAACTTCAGGCAAGCCTGGATGAGATATGGTCTGTAAAGGGCACACAGGTTGCTAATTTGTGGAGAGTCGAAAATGTAGGAGAAAGGGAGAGGGACAGCAAATGAAACCATCGAGGAATTTCACTCCAATGTGTATGGCGGCACGGTGGCACAGTGGTTAGCACTGCTGCCTCACAGCTCCAGGGACCTGGGTTCGATTCCCGGCTTGGGTCACTGTCTGTGTGGAGTTTGCACGTTCTCCCCGTGTCTGTGTGGGCTTCCTCCGGGTGCTCCGGTTTCCTCCCACAGTCCAAAGATGTGCGGGTTAGGTTGATTGGCTATTCTAAATTGCGCCTTAGCGTCAGGGGGATTAACAGGGTAAATACATGGGGATAGGGCCTGGGTGGGATTGCTGAGGTGCAGACTCGATGGGCCGAATGGCCTCCTTCTGTACTGTAGGGATTCTATGATTCGACTCTATTCTGTAATGAATTCAGTTGCTGGCAGCAGGCATGATGTGACATTAGTGGAAATTAAAGTAAAAAATAATTCCCAATGATGTAATAGCAAGCCTGGCAGTTTCCATCTCCCAGCTGCGGTTTCAATCAGATTTGTTTGGTGGAATCCCCAGTGGATACTGAAAGTTGGTCTGATTGACTTCAGAGCAGTTTCCCTTTGAAATGGCTCATCTCTCCGATCTGACTGACACTCTGGGCTCACAGCTCCGTTCCGGGCTGGCCCTTTCCAACGCCTCCAATTCCCATCGCTGGTCACCAAGCAGTGAAACCTGCCATGGCACCTGTGGAGAAGGAGGTTCAAGTGAGCTCCATCCAACAGCATTATTTAAAACAGGGCAGGGAAGGCACGGTCCACCCCTATCCCTCACCCAACAGCTCAAAGAAATTTGCAACTCATTATAACATTGCTTTTCATGGGAGTTGGCTGTATGTTAGTTGCCTGCCACCTTCCCTCCCTCACAAGATTGACTGAACTTCAAAACTACTTGATTGCTTGGAAAATTCTTTGGGACCTGCTGAGATTGTGAAAGCCACAATATAAATATAGTATATCGGGCAGCACGGTGGCACAGTGGTTAGCACTGCTGCCTCATTGCGCCAGGGACCTGGGTTCGATTCCTGGCTTGAGTCACTGTCTGTGCAGAGTCTGCACGTTCTCACCCTGTCTGCGTGGGTTTCCTCCGGGTGCTCCAGTTTCCTCCCATAGCCCAAAAGGCATGCTGGTTAGGTGCAATGGCCACGCTAAATTCTCCCTCAGTGTACCCGAACAGGCTTTGGAGTGTGGCAGCTCGGGGATTTTCACAGCAACTTCATTGCAGTGTTAATGTAAGCCTACTTGTGACACTAATAAATAAACTTTAAACTATATAAATGCGGGTCTTTCTTCCGATCTTAAGAGGGATGTTCTCCCTAGCAAGTATCGCGAGGATTGGGGGAGTGGGATGTACTTTCCACTCTGAACGCTTCCAACATTGGTTTGGTATTTATATTTCATATTTACTTTCCTTGTGCTAACCTTTCAGTGTTAATTCCACCCTCTTCTTTCCTTTAAACCTTCACATGGCGCACAGCATGACGTAACGGTGTGGAGCTGGGTTGGGGCACAGGTGCATGACAGCAATGAGGCCAGTCAAGTTGCCCTCTGACATATTTCCATTCAGTTCCTTCCCTTGCCCTGGGGCCAGACCTTAAACTTTGCTTCCATGCTCTGTTCTGGAGAGGAAACATCTTGAACTGCCTCCCCTTGTATTCTGCTCTTCTAATAAGGACCCAGCTGAGCTCAGCTCATCTTATTTGTAGGGGTGGAGGCACTGGGTTCCAAATCCATGACTTAACATTCAGCAGCAAGGAACGGCTGCCAAAGCCCCGATGTGGAAAGCTGTAACAGATATGTAGCTCACTCCATCGCACTTGTTTTTTTTTGTCAAAATGGACAATGGGAATTCAAGCCTTTTCTTACACAATCCACCAGCATAAAAGTTTCCAAACTTCTAAAAATAATCACCTTTTTTCCCCAGCGATAATATTCAATGTCTATTCCCAGAATAATGACCAGCATTCATTTGTATTCGTGGCTCACGAGACCCTCATTACAAACACGTGGCCAGCTATGGATAGCATCACGGCACAGCAAAACCCTCATTGATTCCTTCCCTCAAAGGTTGCGAAGACCTTGCTTTAACAATCAATGAGCTTTCTGTGTCACACTCCTCTTTGCTGAATATCTCCGCTTCCTCTCTCACCCAGATCGTGTCCTTACATTCCTTGCATTCCTTATTTCATCAGTGATCCTCCTCTGCTTGAAGAAAGGACTTCTTGCTTAACCCCCAAGAGAAAACTCTCCATAACTTTTTCCACTATCTGTCGTCTCCCAACTGATCACTGGGTAAATGTCGCTTTCTTCTCTTGTTGTAATTTTCTTGTCACAATCGCCTATTTTCCTCTCGACTCTGACTTCCTTCCAAATAGTTTCCCCCAATTCATTTATTCTCGTTAGATCCTTGAACATTTTATCATTCATTCACTTCTATTGCCACTTCTTCATTTTAAGTCTTCACTCTTGCGTATAACTTACCATTTCCTCATGCCTGCAGTCGAAGATTGCATGTCACTTTTTAATGGATTGACTTGCTACCCTCCTTGCTATTTAGGGCTGAGAGAGTCTCTCCCCAAACAGCACATTCTCCAAAAATCAATTCTCACATGTCAAGTCCTAAGCCAGGAGCTACAGTGAGCTGCACGTTACACTATGCGTCACATTATGTGTCACCTTCTCTCTAACTCTGTCACAGGCTGTCACACTCTGTCACATTCCATCACACCCTATGATACTCCTCGTCATATTCTATTAAACTCTTTGTCGCAGCTCCTTTCACACTCTCTGTCACAGTCTTTCGCGCTCTGTTAAATTCTGTCGCACATTCTGTGTCACACTCTCTGTCAGACACACTGGGAAGAATTTTCCGGCCACGCTCGCCCCAAGAGTGGAAAATCCCGCCCGAGCTTAACAGACCTTTGCATGGTCGCTGTCCCGCCCGCTACGATTCCCATGGCGGATGGGTGGGGAAAATTCTGTCCCCTGTCTCTCACCCCCTATCACATTCCCGTCACATTCTGACAAGCCCCCTGCCAAATTCTCAGTCACAACTTATGTGTCAAGCTTCCTGTAATGTAATCTTTGTCACGCACTCTGACACACTTGCCAACCATAATTTTGAAAAAAATGCTGCTTAAAACTAGCTTTGGAAAGGAGTAAAATTTATTAGTGTCATAAGTAGGCTTACATTAACACTGCAATGAAGTTACTGTGAAATTCCCCTAGACGCCACACACAAGCACCTGTTCGGGTACACTGAGGGAGAATTTAACATGGCCGATGCACTGAACTAGCACGTCGTTCAGACTGTGGAAGGAAACCGCGGTACCCGGAGGAAATCCACGCAGACACGGGAGAGAATATGCGGACTCTGCACAGACAGGCACGGGCGGCATGGTGGCACAGTGGTTAGCGCTGCCTCCTCACAGCGCCAGGGATCTGGGTTTGATTTCCGGCTTAGGTCACTGTCTGTTTGGAGGCTGCACGTTCTCCCCGCGTCTGCGTGAGTTTATTCCTCCCACAGTCCGAAAGACGTGCTGATTAGGTGCATTGGCCATGCTAAATTCTCCCTCAGTGTACCCAAACAGGCGGCGACTCGGGGATTTTCACAGTAACTTCATTACAGTGTTAATGTAAGCCTACTTGCAACACTAATAAATAAATAAAGTAATAAATAAGTTTCTCAATAAAAAAAAAAACAACCTGAGGAAAACCAGGAATCACAACAGGATCCTTAAATGCAGTCAGCTGGGTTCACGTGAAAGTCAGATATACAAGATACCTAGCTCCATGAGCCCCAGATGGCAAAGCCTCCACTCCCAGAATCATGCATGATTTTGTGTTTGAAACTTCCCACATTAAATACACCTCGGTAGTATAGAAGCACTTTTATTTGGTCATCACTAGCTCCAAAGTCAAGTAGATTAACATTGCCTCCAGTGCGGAAAGGTCGTTTTTTTTTTAAATGAATGAATTCAGCATTGAAAATGCTTTAAGCATGCAAATGCATTCATAAATCACTTTGCTTCTTTCTGGCCCCATTCCCCAGCAGCTGTTGTTTATCCTGTGCTGTCCTGGTGTGAGTGAGGCCAGCCACTGCGAGGATGTGTCAGGCCGGTGTTTGCCAGACACCTCAGTTGGCTCGGAAGGCGCCGAGATAAGGACCCGACGTGGCGGCCTTGTTTCTGCCTTGGCCTATCCGCTTCACCTGTGAACCCCCTCGCAGTTGGCCTTCTCCCCGAGAAAAGCCTTTGAAGACACAGATAGCATGTGGCCTTGGCTTGCCTTCTGTCAGACTTACCGTTGTGTTTCTTTTTTCTCCTGCTTATCTCCCAATCATATTCTAATGAATAAAAGAGCAGAACTTCCAACGGGGAATGTGCACTTGTGTTAATCGACCATCTTCAGCATCTGTGACCTTACAATCTGGCCTAGCATTTTATACCACAACTGAAATATTTAAGAGAAAATGTGTTATTTCTGTATATAAATTATATTTGTTTAAGGTGATACTATTTAGACAGTGAGAACGGTTTTATACCTCCTATTGTGCAATAGACGATAGATCCAAACAATTCAAAGACAAAGTTGACAGTGAAGTTCTTCTCAGGAAATGGTTATTTATTTATTAGTGTCACAAGAAGGCTTACATTAACATTGCAATGAAGTTACTGTGAAAATTCTCCATTTGCCACACTCTGGCACCTGTCTGGGTATACTGAGGTATCATTTCGCATGGCCAATGCACCTAACCAGACTGTGGGAGGAAACTGGAGAACCCGGAGGAAACCCACGCAGACACGGGGAGAACTTGCAAACTCCGCACAGACAGTGACCCAAGCCGGGAATCAAACCCGGGTCCTTGGCGCTGTGAGGCAGCGGTGCTAACCACCGTGCCACAGTGCCACCCTGTAATGTAATCAACTCTTGGAATAAACTCAGCTAGCAGAGGGTACGGCCCCAGATCAATTTAACAAACAGGGTAGATACTGTCATGGGAAAACTATGAAGAATAATTTTGACTTTGGCCACATTGGATCAACTGACTATTTGAAGGCCTGGATTTCCATTCCCAAGGCGGGTACAGGGAGTTGGGAAAGCTCCCAGCTTGGCCTAACTGCCTTGGGAGAAAGTGCCTGCAGGATCCTCACTGCTGATGTGAGCTGGAGTCGGGCCAGCCAAGCTGGGAAGTGTGGATTGAGGCACAGGGTTGTGGGTGCCGAGGTGGCCTGTTTCAAAAGCCTCCCCTCCGTGCTGCGTTAAGAAGGAACAGACAGGATCTCCATCCCTCACCTCTCGCACTCCGTCCGCCCTCCAAACACTTCCCATGTCCCATCACTTGCGACTTCATGCACCACACCCAACGTCTCAAGCCCCTCATGCCTCTATTCCAGTCCCAGTCCTTCCACCCACCCCTTGCCGCATGTCCCCATGCCAAGTTCTGCTGCGAGGCCAGATATTGATTGATAGCTCAGGCTGTCTGATCTCCTCCGTCAATTTCACGATGCTTATTGACATAATTAAGCAGTTTAAGTGTTTGCGGTCTTGAAACTGCAAAGGGCCTGAATGAGAGACAACTTTATTAACTTGTCCAGACTTTTTGTCAGTCATAGGAGAAAAATGATAAATTGATTTTCTTCAGAGCATTTTTTTAGATATCCCACTTTACACTGTAGTGCTTATTAATTGTAGAAAGTGTAGAGTGGGTCAACGGGCATGGGAATACTAGAGTCTAGTGTAGGGGATACGAAGGGGACCTTTTGAACTTACCTTTTAAAAGGTCCCCTCATGTAGACTAAGGTTCATGAAACCTTTAAGGGATCGTGAACCATGTATCTTTAAAAAACCTAGTCCTGCTCCACAAAAATGGCAGAGGATTAGGAAATAGCTATCTTCACAATGGAGCCAGCCAGGTCAGATGTAGGCATCTGACAGGGAGCAGCCCACACCCTTTAAGGGCACTCCGGAAAATCACATAGCCTGGGAATAGCATCGAGAATCCAGAATTGGGATCAGTCCACCAATTTTAAAAGGCTCCCGATCAGCACCCTCAACATCCTGAGGATTACCATTGGCCAGGAATTCAATTGAATTAGCCGCATAAATACTGTGGCTGCGAGAACAGGTCAGAAGCTGGGAATTCTGCAGCAAGTAACTCACCTCCTGACCCTCCCCAAAGCCTGTCCACCATCTAAAAAGCACAAGTCAGGAGTGTGATGGAATACTCTCCACTTATCTGGATGAGTTCAGCTCCAGTAACACACAAGAAACTCAGCACCATCCAGGACAAGGTACCCTTTTGATTGGTACACCATCCACCACCTTTAATATTCACCGCCTCTGCCACCAATGCATAGTGGCAGCAGTGAGTACCATCTACAAGATGCATTGCAGAAATTCCAACAAGGCTCCTTCGACAGCATCTTCCAAAACCATGACCACGACCATCTGGAAGGACATGGGCGGCAGATATCTGGGAACACCACCACCTGCAAGTTGCCCTCCAAGTCACTCACCATTTTGACTTGGAAATTTATTGCCGTTCCTACACTGTCGCTGGGTCAAAATCTTGGAACTCCATCTCCAACAGCACTGTGGGTGTACCTACACCACATGGACTGCGGTGGTTCAAGATGGCAGCTCACCACGACCTTCTCAAGGGAAACTAGCGATAGACAACAAATGCTGACCTAGCCAGTGATCCTGTGAATATGCACGGGGCGGCACGGTAGCACAGTGGTTAGCACTGCTGCTTCACAGCTCCAGGGTCCCGGGTTCGATTCCCGGCTCGGGTCACTGTCTGTGTGGAGTTTGCACATTCTCCTCGTGTCTGCATGGGTTTCCTCCGGGTGCTCCGGTTTCCTCCCACAGTCCAAAGATGTGCGGGTTAGGTTGATTGGCCAGGTTAAAAAAAAAATTGCCCCTTAGAGTCCTGAGATGTGTAGGTTAGAGGGATTTGTGGGTAAATATGTGGGGGTAGGGCCTGGGTGGGATTGTGGTCGGTGCAGACTCGATGGGTCGAATGGCCTCCTTCTGCACTGTAGGGTTTCTATGATTATATGATATATACATGTGATGTATATATTATACACACATATACACAGTGATCTTGTGGTGAACTTGCAGAGTTTATTTCATTCTTGGAACTCTCGCTAACAATGGCTTTTTGATATCCTGTGCAATCTTATACATCTGTGTGAACATGAGGTTGTCATTATTGGGACATTAACACTTTGTCATGTTCTGTTTATGTGTCAGTTGCTGAATGAGAATATTATAAGACCTTTAAGGACAAGAAGCGCAGATAAACTGACTGTCAATAATGATGCTCAATGTCAGTCTTACACCAAATTTATGAGTCAAAGCCGTGCCTGTCCGCCAGATCGAAGCTCTGAGCAGCTGCTCTTTCAAGATCATAAGAACTTTCTTTCGAACAGCACTGTGTGTGCACCCACAAAATAGACTGCAGAGGCTCAAGGATGGGGCTCACCAACACCCTTTCACGAGGGCAAGTAGGGAGGTGCTAGGGACGCTCTGAGTCTGAGACCACGTACTAACCGACTCAAGAGGGTGGCACGGTGACACAGTGGTTAGCACTGCTGCCTCACAGTGCTAGGGACCTAGGTTCAATTCCCAGCTTGGGTCACTGTCTGTGCAGAGTCTGCACATTCTCCCTGGGTCTGCGTGGGTTCCCTCCGCGTGCTCCAGTTTCCTCCCGCAGTTCGAAAGACGTGTTGGTTAGATGCATTGGCCATGCTAAGTTCTCCCTCAGTGTATCCAAACAGGTGTCGGAGTGTGGCGACTAGGGGATTTTCACAGTAACTTCATTGCAGCGTTAATGTAAGCCCACTTGTGACACGAATAAACTTTAAGAACAGCTTCTTCCCTGCTGCCATCAGACATTTGAATGGACCTACCTTATATTAAGCTGATCTTTCTCTACACCCTAACTGTAACACTACATTCTGCACCCTCTCCTTTCCTTCTCCCCTATGCTCTATATGAACAGTATGTTTTATCTGTATAACTCGCAAGAAACAATACTTCTCACTGTATCCCAATAGAAGTGGCAAATTTAAATCAAATCAAACCAAATATGTACAAAATAAAACCTGTCCCTTTCCTGAATTACACGGCCCAGTTCCTCACAATGTAGCACCAAGTGAAGTCAGATTTTCTCACGCAATCAATCAGGAAAGCTAATACGAAAGCAAAATACTCCAGGTGCAGACAGAAAATGCTGGGAATACCCAGCATGTCCGGTGGCATCTGTGCCGAGAGAAACCCAGTTAATGAATCAGTTCGTGCTGTATTTATCAGGATGGGGAAGCCAACACTGGGTCACAATGAGACGATGTTAGAAATGTCAGGAGTGATTTATCAACACAACCTCAACCACGAGAGGCATTATGCCCTGCAGTCTGATGTAATTAAGTGACATATGATAGTTACTAACATTCAGAATGTGTTTTCAGGAGACAACAATGGCCAATGTGTTTTGAAGTGGGGAGTGGTGGTGTTGTCAAGTTAGGGGAGGTGACCAAAGGCTTGGTTAACGAGTATGTCGTGAGGAAAGTTTTGAAGGTACGAACGAGACAGAAAAGATTACAGATAATTTGAGAGCGCAGGAATGTGATAACTACTGGGACCTGTGACCAATGGCACAGTGGTTAGCACTGCTGCCTCACAGCGCCAGGGACCCGGGTTCAATTCCAGGCTTGGGTCACTGTCTATGTGGAGTCTGCACGTTCTCCCCGTGTCTGCGTGGGTTTCCTCCGGGTGCTCCGGTTTCCTCCCACAGTCCCAAAAACATGCTGGTTAGGTGCATTGGCCATGCTAAATTCTCCCTCAGTGTACCCGAACAGGCACTGGAGTGTGGTGACTAAGGGATTTTCACAGTAACTTCATTGCAGAATTAATGTAAGCCTACTTGTGACAATAATAAATAAACTTTAAACAGTGAGGAAGGGAGATGCTGGGGGTGGGCAAAAGGACTGCAGATGAGTACTGGAAAAGCTGAAGGTGAGGGCAGGGACATTGCCTTGGGACGAGACCACGGAAGGATTGTAAATGAGTCTTAAGTATTTATGCAGCTGGCTTTTTTTTGGAGGATATTTGCCAATATAGTTTGCGTCAGCAACAGGTGTCATGGCTAACAGTAAATGGACAGCCACATGCAGATGTGATGTAATCTGAGCCAATGCGTTCAACGACAGAGATATAGGCTTTCACTTCACTGGGTGCAAGAGGGAAATAGCACACCCTGCATACATTGTACAGCAATATCCTGTTTTGGTTAGGAAAACAGAATAAATCAAATGCAAAGTGAATTAAGTCCAAACAAAAGCGTCATTCAGAAAAAAAAATCTGCTCTATTATTTGCCCTCTTTCTGTGCCTGATTTGAAATGTAGCTCAGAATCCACATCCTGTTCTTCAAGATTTTACAATATTATTTTCTGCTCAACAAACAAGAATCTCTCTATTCTTGCTGAACCCGCTTCAGCAATTAAATCAGCATCAGCCGTGGCTTGCCTTGATGACCACGTTATGCATATTTGAAAAGTCTTTGCACCGTCTACCGAGCAAGATTGCGGAGTTCCTGTCTGCCCTTACCTTTCTCCCCTCCCTTAATTCTTGTCTGATAAGGCACTTGTGAAAGTCAGTGCTAAGCACCGTGTCAGGGTAATCAGCGGACAGGGGAGAAACGAGATACGCAACGGCACCGTTGCGTCTCCATTTTCTGAGTAAACATGAAATGAAATCAGGAGTGGAAGAGATTCTGGGAAATCTGAGAAACTCCTCACTTGTACAGAATTTACAAAGGCATTCATTTCACAACACTTCACTTGCTTAACTTTGGGGAGCCTGCATTACATCATTGCTGATTTCCAAAGCCTGCCAATTTAGTGTTGTATTTTTCTCTGGCAAATCAAAATACATTAAAAGTGCAGCCAGTGTGCGAACAGATTATTCTGCATCGCACTCACGCTGTCCTACTTAATGCAAAAACAGAAGATTACGAGCAGCAATTGTTTGATATGAGTTGATTTGATTTATTATTGTATTGGGATGCAGTGAAAAGTATTGTTTCTTGTGCGCTGCAGAGACAAAACATACCGTTCATAGATATACAGAAGAGAGGGAAAGGAGAGGGTGCAGAATACAGTTTTGCAGTTACAGATAGGGTGTAGAGAAAGATTAGCTTAATATTAGCTTCAAAAGCCTGATGATAGCAGGGAAGAAGCTGTCCTTGAGTCAGCTGGTACGTGATCTCAGACTTTTTTGTCGTTTTTCTGACGGAAGAAGATGGAAGAGAACGTGTGGAATTTTAAGAGATTGATTCGCAGGGTGGGATTTTATGGCCTTGCTCGAGTGAGACTGGAAAATCCCTCCTGAGTCGATGGACATTTTAATTGTCCGCCCCAATCCCGAGGTGGGCATGGCTGTAGAATTACGACGTAAGTGCCAGCTAGCGTGAAAATAGGAAAGTTCCTGATCCGTCATTGAAAATATGGGCTAGACTGCTGTAGGCAGTGGGCTGGGTTAATTTGCCAGGCAGCCTGCAGAGGGAGATATTGCGCATGTCCAGACCTCTGATGCTGCACACGCGCAATTTCAGCATGTCTGACGGACAGAGAGAAGGAGCTGTCAGGCCCTGCTGCAGGCAGCTTCACAAGCTCCTCTCCCCGCCACACCACCAGAAACGCCACCCCTGCCTCCCCCTTCTGCCACCCAGACTGATCGTGCCGCACTCCCCCCCCCATCTGATTGCATTGCAAAGTGGCAGCGGGCCCCCCTCCCCCCCCCCCCCGATTGCGTTGCAGAGTGGCAGCGGGCCTCCCTCCCTCCCCAATCGTGTTGCAGAGTGGCAGTGGTCCCCCCCGCCCCTTCAGGTGTTGTCCATAGGCCCCTCCCCCTTCCCAGTGGGCAGTGCCAAGTTGTCCAGTGGGCATTGTCCAGGTGCCAGGCTGGCAGTGCCAAGGTGCCAAGGCAGCACTGTCAGGATGGCATTGCCCATGGGGCACTCCCTGGGGGGGCCACCGCTGAGGCCAACACGACTGTTCCCTGTCCATGGGGGGCAAATGTTTTCCTCGCTGGAGAGAACATCTCGCGGATATAAAAACTCTGTAAAAGTTGCAGCTTTCTAGAACCTTAGTTGGGCCGCACTTGGAATATAGTGTTCAATTCTGGTCGCCACACTACCAGTAGGATGTGGAGGTTTTGGAGAGGGTACAGAAAAGATTTACCAGGATGTTGCCTGTTATGGAGGGCAAGAGCTATGAGGAGAGGTTGGAGAAACTTGGTTCGTTCTCACTGGAACGACGGAGGTTGAGGGGAGACCTGATAGAAGTCTACAAGATTATGAGAGGCATGGACAGAGTGGATAGTCAGAAGCTTTTTCCCAGGGTGGAAGAATCAATTACTAGGGGGTATGGGTTTAAAGTGCGAGGGCCAAGGTTTAAAGGAGATGTACGGGGCAGGTTTTTTTACACAGCGAGTAGTGGGTGCCTGGAACTCACTGCCAGGGGAGGTAGTGAAAGCGGATATGGTAGTGACTTTTAAGGGGCGTCTTGACAAATACATGAATAGGATGGAAATAGAGGGATATGGTCCCCGGAAGGGTAGGGGGTTTTAGTTGAGTCAGGCAGCATGGTCGGTGCAGGCTTGGAGGGCCGAAGGGCCTGTTCCTGTGCTGTAATTTTCTTTGTTCTTTTTCTTTGTTCTTTGTTGGTGAGAGTTGTAGTGGACATGCCAAATTTTGTTAGCCTCCTGAGAAAGTAGAGGTGTTGGTGGGCTTTCCTAACTACAGCATGACAAGGAGGGACCAGGACAGGTTGTTGGTGATCTGAACACCTGGAAACCTGAAGCCATTTCCACTTCATCCCTGTTGATGTCGACAGGGGAAAGTCTCAAATCAGGTGCACCCTTTTCTGTTAGGCCGTTTGGGCAGCACGTCATTGGCAGTTAGGCGATTCAATAGGAAATCTTCAGCCTATAATATGAAAAGTGTGTGACCCTACAGCGACTCAGCAGGGAAGAAGCTTGACAAACCTCTCCTGAAATTTTTATAGAGAAAAAAATCTACCCTCCTTAAACTTCCCTTCCCTCTCAGCTGAGTAGAGAGATTTAGTTTTAGCCATTAATAATGGATCATTCTTGCCTTTCTCAGGGAAGAATATGCAAAACACTGAAACATGATAAGCCTTTACATGTGTTCAGGTTTTATCTGAATGCTGATGTATTCATCACCATATCGACTCCAAATCATAAACTCCTGCATTTGCTACTTTTAGAATTTGTGTACGCTCTTCCAGAAAATTCAACTTTTTAAGTAAGTCTTAAACGAGTTTATTTATTGTCACAAGTAGGCTGACATTAACACTGCAATGAAGTTACTGTGAAAATCCCCAAGTCACCACACTCCGGCACCTGTTCGGGTACACTGAGGGAGAATTTACCACGGCCAATCAGCACGTTTTTCGGACTGTGAGAGGAAACCGGAGCACCCGGAGGAAACCCATGGAGACACGGGGAGAATGTGCAAACTCCACCCAGTCACCCAAGCTGGGAATCGAACCCGTGTCACTGCGCCGTGAGGCAGCAGTGCTAATAGCACTGTGCCACTGTGCCGTCCTTAATTTCAGGTCAAGTTTAACTATCTAGAAATTAACCATCTCCTTTGTTCTTTCCACTGGAATTTTTACGACAAGCTCATTCAGTGATTTTCCACTTCTTTGCCACACTGTTACCCACAATTACACCCCCCCCCCCCCCCCCCCCCCCCCCCACCCCCATGCAAAATTAAAGTTGGTGGGAATCGGAGGAAAATGGCACCACTAGTTTAAGGTGAGAGAGGACAGATACAAAAGGGTCCAGAATGGCATTTGTTTAACACAGAGGGTGGTGAGTGTCTGGAACAAGCTGTCAGAGGTAGTAGTAGAGGCGGGTACAATTTTGTCTTTTAAAAAGCGTTTAGACAGTTACAGGGTAAGATGGTATAGAGGGATATGGGCCAAACAAGGGGAATTGGGACTAGCTTAGTGGTTAAAAAAAGGGGGCAGCTTGGACAAGCTGGGCCGAAGTGCCTGTTTCCATGCTGTAAACCTCTATGATTATGACTCTATGACTAGTTGGAGTCATACCTGGAAGAAAGGAAGTGGTCGAGGACATCACCGCAGGAGTTCCTCAGGGTCGTTCCTAGGCCCAACCATCTTCAGCTGATCCATCAGTTACCTTCCTCCATCATAAGGTCAGAGTTGGGGATATTCA
Organism: Mustelus asterias; assembly: GCF_964213995.1. NCBI lineage: Eukaryota > Metazoa > Chordata > Chondrichthyes > Carcharhiniformes > Triakidae > Mustelus > Mustelus asterias. The sequence continues at coordinate 174,458,596 of NC_135801.1, read as the reverse complement.
CTGATAATCGCACAATGTTCAGCACCATTCGCAGCTCCTCAGATACTGAAGCAGCCCATGTCCAAATGCAGCAAGATCTGGACAGCATTCGGGCTTGAGCTGATAAATGACAACTGCCAGGCAATGATCATCTCCAACAAGAAGGAATATAACATATGAACAGAGAGCGGGAGTAGGCCATTCGGCCCCTTGAGCCTGCTCCTTTATTTAATAAGATTAGAGCTGATCGGATAGTAACTTACCCTTGATGATCTATCAAACCCCTGCTTACCAAAAATCTATCCAGCTCTGTCTTAAATAACATAGAAGCTACTTCTATCACCTTTTCAGGAAGACTCATGATCCTCAGAGAAATAATTTCACCTCATCTCTGTTTTAAATGGGTTACCCCTTACTTTTAAATAATGACCCCTAGTTTTAGATTCTCCCACAACAGGAAACACCCTCTCCACATCCACCATGTCAAGACCCTCAGGATTTTATATGTTCTGATCGAGTCCCCTCTTACTCTTCAAAACTCCAGTGTTACAACCTTTCCTTATAAGACAGCTCACACTCTCCAGGTATTAATCTCTCAGACCTTCTCTGAACTGCTTCCAACTATTGAATAACCATCTTCCTTGACATTCAAAGGCTGGGCGACATGGTGGCACAGTGGTTATCACTGCTTCCTCACAGTGCCAGGGACCCGGGTTCAATTCCCGGCTTAGGGCACTGTCTGTATGGAGTTTGCACGTTCTCCCCGTGTCTGTGTGGGTTTCCTCCAGGTGCTCCGGTTTCCTCCCACAGTCCAAAGATGAGCGGGTTAGGTGGATTGGCTGTGCTAAATTGGCCCCTTAGTGTCAGGAAGTTACTGTGAAAATCCCCTAGTCGCCACACTCCGGTGCCTGTTCGGGTACACTGAGGGAGAATTTAGCACGGCCTAACCAGCACGTCTTTCAGGCTGTGGGAGGAAACCGAAGTACCCGGAGGAAACCCACGCAGACACGGGGAGAACATGCAGACTCCGCGCAGATAGTGATCCAAGCCAGGAATCGATCCCGAGTCCCTGGTGCTGTGAGGCAGCAGTGCTAACCACTGCACCACCTTGCCACCCTCTGAGAGAAATAATTTAATCTCATCTCTGTTTTAAATGGGATACCCCAGAAATGTGGATTGGGCCTGTGTGCAGACTCGATGGGCCGAATGGCCTCCTTCTGCACTGTCGAGATTCTACGATTCAATGAATCTCCCACTATCAACATCCTGAGGGGTTAGCACTGACCAGAAACTGAACTGAACCAGCCATAAAAACACATTGGCCGGAACTTTACTGTCTTGTTCGCTACGGGAATCGGAGCGGGCAAGGGGCAGACCACGGGAAGGTCCGTTGACCCCGGGCGGGATTTTATGGTTTCGGGATGAGCAAGGCAGTAAAATCCCACCCGATGCCTACAACAGCAGGTCGAAGGCTAGGAGTGAGTGACTCATCTGCTGACTCCCTGAAGCCTGGCTACAAGGCACGATTAGAATGTTTTTCACATACCTGGATGAATATGGTCCCAACAATGCTCAAAACACTCAAACATCATCCAGGCCAAAGCAGCCAGCTTGATCAGCACCTCATGCACCAGTTCAATATTTGCTCCCACTATCAGTGATGCATAGTGGCAGCCGTGTGCATGATCTACAAGCTGCAATGCAACAACCTGCCAAGCCTCCTTCGACAGCGTCTTTGACAAATCCGTGAATCTACCCACCAGAAGGACAATGGAGTTGACGTATGGGAACACCACCACCTGCAAGCTCACCTCCAAGCCACACACCATCTTGACTGGGAGCTGCATCGCCGTTCTTTCGCCGGTCACTTGGTCAGATTCTTGCTGTCCCCTTCCTGACAGCAGCCTGGGTGTAGCTACACCAGATGAGCTGTAGCTGTTCAAGAAGGGAGCTCACCATCACTTTCTCAGTGGCGTGTCAGAGTGGGCAGCAAATGGTGGCCTTGTCAGTGACACCGGCATCCCACAAAAATAATTTAAAACATGGGCTCCAAATGATGAACTATTTAGCCTTACAACTCAGTAATCCTGGTTCCTTTTGATTTGCGTTCCATTAGCCTCAGATTGCCAGCTCGTTCTGCTTGTCTTTTGTGGCTGTCAAAGTGTAAAGAGTTAGAATTATTCACATTTTCTTGCTGGTAACACTTGAAAAGAAAGATTTGCTAAGTCTTTGCACCTGGGAGCGCAGCAGTCAAAATGGCTAATCCACTTCTGGCGATTTGGAGCCTTGCAAGCAATCTGGCGGAACTGAACCATCAGCGCGTTGACATGAAAGAAACCAGCTCTCACCATGTGTTGTGGTGTGTTTTGCATTAATGCTCCCTCTGGAAAATAACTTTTGATTTGATTTATTATTGTCACATGTATTAACATACAGTGAAAAGTATTGTTTCTTGCGCACTATACAGACAAAGCATACCGTTCATAGAGAAGGAAAGCATACCTGTTCATAGAGAAGGAAAGGAGAGAGAGCAGAATGTAGTGTTTCAGTCATAGCTAGGGTGTAGAGAAAGATCAACTTAATGTGAGATAGGTCCATTCAAACGTTTGACAGCAGCAGGGAAGAAGCTGTTCTTGAGTCGGTTAGTATATGTTCTCAGACTTCTGTATCTTTTTCTCGATGGAAGAAGGTGGAAGAGAGAATGTCCGGGGTGCATTTGGTCCTTGATTATGCTGGCTGCTTTTCCAAGGCAGCGGGAAGTATAGACAGTGTCAATGGCTGGGAGGCTGGTTTGAGTGATGGACTGGGCTTCATTCACGACCTTTTGTCGTTTCTTGCAGTCATGGGCAGAGCAGGAGCCATATCAAGCTGTGGCACATCTGTAAACATTCGTGAGAGTCGTAGGGGACATGCCAAATTTCCTTAGTCTTCTGAGAAAGTAGAGGAGTTGGTGGGCTTTCTTAACTAAAACATCAGTGTGAAGGGACCAGGACAGGTTGTTGGTGATCTGGACACCTAAAAACTTGAAGCTCTTGAAACTGATTCAAATCAGGACAATCCATGGGCAGCGAATGGAGTGATGGGTGAATTGTTTTAAAAAGCAGTCCAGGGCTTCTCCCTTTTATTACATTGGCGACAAGGAGTAAAACAAGTTTCTTCCTTCTGGACAACCTTTACTGATGAGACAAGTAATAAGTTCTGATTTTAAAAAACAGGTTAAAGGGGTATGGGAAACAGGTAGGGAGGTGGATATGAGACCAGGGAGAGATCAGCCATGATCTGATTGAATGGCGGAGCAGGCTCACAAGGCTGAGTCTGCCTACTTCTGCTCCTAATTCCTATGTTCCTATACTGGGTACGCTTCTGTGGCTGGCAAGGAGGTTTCCCATTGTAATTGTTACATAGCGTTGGGTAATCCTCATTTGAATCACAATCCTACTTGGTGAAGCCCAGCAAGAGATCTAATTACTGTTTAAAGCATAGATCAACCACTGAAATTCAGAAAGCAAATTTGCATTATAAATCTGCTATGTAATTCTGAGATAAATTCAATGAGAAAAGGATATATTCAATAATACCATATAAGCAGGACATTTACTGCCACCCACTTGAAGGTGGAAGACTGTGGATTCTTTACAAGGGAAGGTCTCCACCCTCCGCCTCACCACAAAAACCCTGGAGGATTTGCGGTTTATCCAACATGATCGTTTAAGACTTACTAATGCATTGTTCTACAGCCCATCTGGCAGATTCTCCCACAGCAAGGAAGGTTAGATATTGGATATACAATAATGGATGATAAATGCATTAGCCAACATCGGCTGTTGAAAATGAATTTATCACAGCGTCTAAAAAAAATAAATAGATGAGCAAATGATGAGGTAAAACATGAAAGGATATAGGGCAATGCAGGAAATGGGAGCTCGTACAGGCATGGAGATGGGTCAAATAGGAGGTTATTTAGCTCCCGGAACCATTCAGTTAATTCACGGCTGATGTGATTCTTCATTCCATTTCCCCAACTTGGTTCCATATCCTTTTATTCTACCCTTAACCGAACAAAAATCAATCAATCCCCATATCAATATCAAAAATAGCTGTAATAGTTGCTATATTCAGAGTGATTCCAAGATAATATTAATGTTTATTTATTAGTGTCACAAGTAAGGCTTACATTAACACTGCAATGAAGTTACTGTGAAAATCCCCTAGTAGCCACACTCCGGCGCCTGTTCGGGTACACTGAGGGAGAGTTTAGCATGGCCAATCCACCTAACCAGCACGTCTTTCAGATTCTGGGAGGAAACAGGAGCATCCAGAGAAAACCCACACAGACACGGGGAGAATGTGCAAACTCCACACAGACAGTGACCCAAGCTGGGAATCGAACCCGGGTCCCTGGCATTGTGAAGCAGCAGTGCTAACCACTGTGCTACCGTGCCGCCCTTTAATGCCCATTGACTCAGAACAGTTTTTACCTGAACGTTGAGATATATTGAAAGCTTTCACATCACTCGTTTGATGTCCATTATTTTGAACAAAAATGATTCTGAACCTTGCTGAAAAGAGATACATTCCAAAGCTTTTCATCTTGCTGTCTTCAAGCGAAATGCAGGAATGCCAAATTTCAAACGATCTCAACAATTTATACTACAAGAGAAAATGGTGCTGATTATTGACTGAGGTGTTGCCGTGGGGAACTATAGGCCTCCCCAGGATCCCAGGTCATTGAAAAAAGGTGCAAGGTTTGAACATTTTCCTTTTGTTTGCACAGAGAACAGGTCCCTGTCTATGAATGTATGTCACTTCTAGAATGTGCAAATGAACAGTATTGCGAGCTCAACTGACTATTTTACCTGGTTGTTAGTGTAACTATTGGCACACTCAGGATTGTTTAGCAAGTGCTTCCCACTCACAGGATCACATCAAACCGTAGACATTTTGTTCTGCGTTTTGCAGAATTCCCAGCTTGGGTCACTGTCTGTGCAGAGTCTGCACGTTCTCCCCCGTGTCTGTGTGGGTTTCCTCCGGGTGCTCCGGTTTCCTCCCACAGTCTGAAAGACGTGCTGGTTAGATGCAGTGGCTATGCTAAATTCTCCCTCAGTGTACCTGAACAGGCGCCGGAGTGTGGTGACTGGGATATTTTCACAGTGACTGCATTGCAGGGTGAATGTAAGCCTACTTGTGACACTAATAAGTGATAAAAAAAGGAGCGTGGGATAACCTGGGGTGGGGGTGGAGGGGGTTGGGGGTGGGGGGGAGTACATTTCCCTCCCCCCCTTGTCTTTGGATGGCACTGCAAAGTATGTCTGTGATTTGTACATACTGTCAATTCAACTGGAAACATGATGCTAACCAGTGGGCGCATCAACTGGTTAATTTATTACCTTCTCGGTGCAGCGGCTGACTGGGTTGGGGGAGGGTGGTTGTGACACTCAGAGTGAACCCTGGGGAAACTCAACGCGAGTTGACTGGGGCTGAAATGCGTGATGACGGCGAAGGAGCTCTTTTCCCAAGTGAAGTCAGTTCCACATCACTCGACAGATTGCAAAGAAAAATCAGAAGCACATATTTGGGCGATTTAAGCTTTTGTAATGGAGAACAGATGTCCCAATGCCATTGGGGCAGGAGATATCTTCACACCAATGAAGATAAGCTACAACTGATCCTGACAGTTGGAAGGGCTCTGCACCGAAATCGACTGCCGTGGAATCCCTTTGCAGACAGTTGGAGACATGTGGAAAGATTGGGTTAGATAGTGTAACTTTGATGGCTGGATTTTGACTGCCAATCTGTAAACAACACAGGATGAGTTGCCACAGCTTTAAGGGAGAGTAAAGCAGAGAGAAAGAGAGGTTGCCTTGTTTGGTATCAATGGCTGAACTGGTGCCTGAACTCACTCTGTTTGCTTGTAAAATGAGTTGCCTTAATAGGCTGAACGATTTAGTCACTCGTTTCTTGGCCTTTCTCTGGGGTGGGAACTGGGATGTAATGACAGGCACAACTGAGACTTGTTGACAGATTAATTTAGACAATATTCTGGCCCTATCCCTGGCCCTCAGTCTGTCAGCGAGCATTCATCAGGGTCCGGGTTCTTGGAAAGCAGCAGAATCCGTCAAACTTTAGATCGAATCTCCGCATTCCGCAGCACCTCATGATGATTGTTCAGTTTTGTTGACAGTTGTTTTTAGTTTTTAACCAATTGCTTAGATTGGAGTGATTTGCGGGGAAATAACCCCGGTAAAGAGCTCAAGCACCTGAGCCCATTCGATGTGGAACTGGGGAGGGGGGGGAAGAGGAACAGAAGCTTCCTTTAGTAGTGTGGGTTTTTTTGAAAGGTTCAAAGGGCAGCCTCCTTGTCATTACCATTTTCAAGAAACTACCACTTAAAAAGAATTATGATTAAGTTGTGTTTCTTGAAGGGGTTTGCAAAGCTGGAATGCTGATGTGATCATTAGGGGAGATGGCTGAGAGGTTTTGCAGAGTATTCAGTGTGAGGGGACTGAAGTGACCTCGGTAAGTAAATCATTCACTGTAATGCCCAGCATTTGGACAATCATGCCATTTCAGCTGCGTATGTTGATTCAATTCCCTCGCTCCAACTGGTACAGCATCTCCTCCAAACCAATTCTCCCCATACAGACTGTACTCTTTATCTAAAGGCAACAGAGAATTCAAATTAAACCAAAACAAAAAGTTCTCAATGTTAGTCACAAATTCAGAATCTTTTGCATGTTTTCGAGGGAGATTTACTGAGAGCAAGACTCCCTTTTCTAATTGATCTTTGTTTGGTTGAATGGGTTTGTTTCATTCTTCTAACCACAGCTTCCATTCAATGAAGGTATTGGATGCAGGTCTTTTTTCCACCTAAGACCTCTTAATCTTGTCTTCAGACAGAAGGGCTGAATACTGCATGCAATGGTCTGAACCTTAAACACTATCGACAGCAATGCTGAGATCAGCTGTAGAAGTTGCTTTCGCAGCAGGCAAGGTGACTTTCCTTCCCATGTCCCCTACCTCAGAGAGATCAAAGAGTCCCTACAGTGCGGAAGGAGGCCTTTCAGCCCATCGAGTCTCTACCAACACCAATCCCACCCAGGCCCCATCCACGTAACCCCACGTATTTACCCTGCTAATCCCCCTGACACTAAGCGGCAACTTACCAATTCACCAAAGATCCTTAGACAGCACCTTCCCAACCCACGGCCACTTCCACCTAGAAGGACAAGGGCAGCAGATACATGGGAACACCACCACCTGTAAGTTCCCCTCCAAGCCACTCACCATCCTGACTTGGAAATATATCGCCGTTCCTTTGCAGTCGCTGGGTCAAAATCCTGGAATTCCCTCCCTAAAGGCATCCCACAGAACATGGACTGCAATGATTCAAGAAGGCAGCTCACCACCACCTTCCCAAGGGCAACTAGGGATGGGCAATAAATGCTGGCCAGCCAGCAATGCCTATGTCATAGAGTCATAGAGGTTTACAGCATGGAAACAGGCCCTTCGGCCCAACTTGTCCATGCCACCCTTTTTTCTTAAAACCACTAAGCTAGTCCCAATTGCCTGCATTTGGCCCATATCCCTCTGTAGCCCCATGAATGAATTAAAAAAACTTAGAATGGCCATTCAACCTGACTCGCACATCTTTGGACTGTGGGAGGAAACCCACGCAGACACGGGGAGAACAGGCAAACTCCATACAGACAGTGACCCAAGGCTGAATGAAACCCAGGTCCCTGGCACTGTGAGGCAGCAGTGCTAACCACTGTGCCACCGTGCCGAGATGGAGCAAAGTGTTCTCTCCAGTTGAACCCATAAGAGCTGAACGATCTTTTGGGTAGAATTTCACCCGTGACATATACACTTGGTGGGCAGAACCGGAACCATCGCGAGTCCCGGTCCTGCTTGAGATCAATTCAGGATTGGAATATTACCAAACGTAACGGCATTGCTCAGCAGAGTCAGCTGGGACAAGTGCCATGTCCTATGACGGCCGGCTTTGGAGTTTAAAGGTGGCATGCACTGCCTGCAGAATGGCCAGGGCTATTGATAGCAGGTGGGCGGAGGGGGTGGGGTGGCTCCGGTGGCCAGCATGAGGACAGCAATGTCCGCTAAGCTTCACACTGTGCTGAGCCCAACACAGTCAACACTCTCTCATAAACCCCGAAACACCACTTCAGCTCACTGCCTGAAAATCCCAAATCCTCACCCAGCATTTACTCCCTTCCCTTTTTATCATTCCCTCAAATCCAAAAAGTTAAAAATCGGTTGGCTCGCCCGTGTTTTTTTTTATTCATTCGTGGGACATGGGCATCGCTGGCTGGCCAGCATTTATTGCCCATCCCTAGTTGCCCGAGGGCAGTTGAGAGTCAACCACATTGCTGAGGCTCTGGAGTCACGTGTAGGTCAGACCATTTTAGGAGAGCAGATTTTCTTCCCTGAAGGACATTAGTGAACCAGATGGGTTTTTCCAACAATCGACAATGGTTTCATGGCCATCAGTAGATCAAATTCCACCATTCGCTGAGTTTCTGGATTAATCGTCGAGCAATAATACCACTAGGCCATTGCCTGTGCGCTGATCTTGGAATCACGTAAAATCTTGGTCAATTGGGGACTTAACGCCCTCAGCAAAGTGGCATAATTGTCGGCGAACGTGTTGCCAATCCGTCCCTGCGCACACCGACAGACTGAAATATCACACGAGTGCACGCTGATGTCAGGATATACGCTCAACGTCATCATGAGCTATTTAACACGCTTCTGGGCTGGCCCGCCCAGGAGATGTAAAATTCTACTCTTTATTTTGGACTGAACATCCCCTTATCTCCTATCTAGCAGCAGGGCACAGTAACCTGGCTCCCCGCCCTCACAACCCTGTGACCATGTCTTCACTCATGTCAGCCTAACTGGTGCGTGTCAGTTAGCTGGTTGATTCGTGCGGGCAGCTGATCCTGTTGGAGCCCTTACAAACTGTGTAGATAGGCATTCTTCCCAGCTGGGGTAACTTGACAGAAAACATGAGTGAGAACCCTGACCGAGTTCTCCTGCTCCTTAACCCAATTACTCTGAGACCAATTGCACTGCTGCTTCCATTGAGCCATTTCAGATTAGAAACAAACCAGGGATCAAATGGTAGAAAGACTTGCATTGAAATAGCACCTACCTTGAACTCAGGGTAAGCACTCTACACCAACAAAGGGACAGCTGAAGTGTATTCACTGTTTACAACAGTGTCAGGACTTCAAAAGTACTTTATTGGTTGCAAAGTTCTTTCTGGAAGTCCTGAGGTCATGAAACTTTATCTTTTGCCTGCTCTTCCATTTGGTGGCTGGTCTGGGTACAATATCATAAGCTTTCGGAGCGCTGCTCCTCCGTCAGATGGAGTCCTGTTGGACTTTAACCTGGTGTTGTGAGACTTCTTACTGTGTTCACCCCAGTCCAACGCCGGCATCTCCACATCCTGGGTACAATAAACAGCTTTGGTGCTCATATATTTTTCAGAAGGCAGATATTATGACCTGAAATATGATGGAGAGCCCCTCCATTGTAGCAAAGGGGTGGATGCATCTGGAAATCAGAAGTCCCACGCCCAAACTCAGCACTTACCATTTTTGTGAGTGTTTGCATTTTTACAGAGACAGCTATTCTACACGTATAACTCAGCAGCTGCTTCCACTCAAGTCAGATTTTAGTCTTATACATATCTGAAACATGACGTGTACAGAATAGATCTCATAGGCCCAAGTCTGGACTTTGTACATTCCTTTGGATAGCTAGAGTACCCCTTTGGAGAGGTTCCGGTACCCCTGTGCAATTTGCTTTGAACTTGTCATCTCTGCTCCAGGTTGGCAAAAACTCAATTCAAACTGTCTTGCTTTAACCCAACACTCTGGGCAGCTGAGTCTGCTGGACTCACATGGCAGTTCTTTACTTGCCCTTCCTGATTCATGCACCCAAATGCCAGGAGGAACTTTGTGCTTGAGAAGGGCTCACTGTGCATCGTTGCGAGGAAGATACAAGATGTGTGTGGCACCCTCACACATAGATGTCTTGGAAGCCAGTCAACGTGGGCAGCTGGAGACCACAGGCAGGCCTCAAGGTCAGGAGGAAGGAGCAGCACCATGGATACCCGGAAGTTAGAGGAAGAGAGGCAGGACAACCAGGTACTACCCTGTCAGCAGGGTGTACAGACCTCAACAAATCAGAGAATGAGTGTCGAAGGTGACTGAGGTTAAGCTGTGACATGGCGAGAGGCAGACATATATCGATCGCATGGTCCAACAGCAACTTGAGCTGGACTCTACTGACCACCTCACCCTGCCAGTGGCTGTGAAGGTAACTGTTGCTCTGAATTTTTATGCCTCAGGATCCTGCCAGGGCTCAGCAGGAGACATAGAGTCAGAGTTGTACAGCGCAAAAAAGGCCCTTTTGCCCATCGAGTCTGCGCCAACAATAACTACCACTATATTCGCGCTAATCCCATTTTTCAGCACTTGTCCCATGTCCTTGAATGTTATGATGTTGCAGCCTGACCATTTTCAGAGTTCCCACACACCTGATAAGGCAGTGAGGCCTTCTCCTAGGCACAGGGCTTCAAACATTAACGACTATCCACTCAAATGGGCCTTTCTGAGGGCCCACTTTTTAATCTCTGTCCAAGCCTTCCAACCTGCTCTGGGCCAGCCTTTGACCCCTCACTATACTTCCAGGGTCACCTGTCCTGACTCCGAATATAGGCCTGCTCCCACTCTGGACCGACAGTCTAATGTCCAGCCAGACACCAAGTGCCAGGAATCCTCCTGACTCTGCACATCAGATGTGCGGATGAAAATCTAGGCCCGTAACTCCTCCCTCCCCATCCATATTCTGTCATGAATCCGGGGAGGCTCTTGGGGTTAAAGGGATCAAGGAAATTGGGGGGGAAGGCGGAATCAGGATATTGAATTTGATGATCAGCCATGATCTAAATGAATGGCGTAGCAGGCGGGAAGGGCCAGATGGCCGACTCCTGTTTCTAGTTTCTATGTTTAAATTCTTTTTTTGCCAAGTGAACCAATAATGGGCGACTTGATTTCTCTTGTGTTGTAATAAGTGGCAGCTACATCAAGATGACTTATGCTACTGAATGAAGAGGCTTTACTGATGAGAGTCGGATAAGAGGCTAATAAAGTGAGATCAGACAAATGGGTTCTTATTAATATCTAGAAGATTAACTACACTGTTACAGATGGGATGTTGCAGACAAACAAGCACTGAACCTGTGTCAACAGGGACATAATTAATCCTGGTAGGCAAATGAAGTCAGTGCTGCTTCAATTAATTCGAAGAAAAAAATGTGGCTTGTTCACGATTGATCTTCTCATTCACAGTTAAGCTAATTTATTTAACCCCATTGCTTGAGCTAAACAAAACAGAAATGGCCATGTGTGCTAGAAAAACACATCTATTCTGTGTTACATTCTATGAGCCGACTTTTAATTAAAGCCGAGATGGCAATGCAATCATCTACATTTAGCCCATGGAGGGCAAGAACTTTGTTCGTCAGAGCATTCATTTTGCAGGGAAATTTTTAAAGTTTATTTATTAGTGTCACAAGTCGGCTTACATTAACACTGCAATGAAGTTACTGTGGAAATCCCCTAGTCGCCACACTCCGGCGCCTGTTCAGGCACACCGAGGGAGAATTTAGCATGGCCAATGCACCCAACCAGAACGTCTTTTGGACTGTGGGAGGAAACCGGAGCACCCGGAGGAAACCCACGCAGACACGGGGAGAAGATGCAAACTCCACACAGACAGTGACCCAAGGCGAGAATTGAACCTGGGCCCCTGGTGTTGTGAGGCAGCAGTGCTAACCACTGTGCCACTGATGTGTAGAAAGATGGTGACTGCTGAACATTCATCAGAGTCTGAAAGTGACACTGGTGGATGTGGTGAGAGTGGGGGGATAAAAGATGCTGGTGAGGCTAGCTGTAAGGGTCAATTTTCTACTCCTGGAGATGAGCTCACATACTGCGAACATTTATTAAATATTTGATGCGTTTACACACCTATCGTGTAGCATATCTGGCTTACAGGCCATTGCTTTTCCACGCTAGTGACCCAATGCTAAAGGTGCCTCTGGATGATTTGTTTCATCCATCTCCTGAAGAGGAGAAGAGGAAACACATGAAGCAACGGTTTGGTGCCAAGTCCCAACTCCCACTTCAAGTGTCCTGGTTGCTACAAAATCACGACAGTGTTCAGCCGCGCACAGACTGTCGCGCTGCGTGTCGAACGTTCCACCGTGCTCTGCCAGCCCACCAGAGGGAAAGCCAAGGTAACAGTAGGCTGTTAATCTTATACTGATTTTTAATTGGTAATGGGTTGAAGGGTTATGGAGAGAAGGCAGGAAAATGGGGATCGTATCCTGGTGTATCAGCCATGATCGAAAGGCAGAGAGAATTCGATGGGCCAAATGGCCTAATTCTGCTCTTATATCTGATGAACTTATGATCCTGTTCCTTCAGAAGAAAGGAGCACTATGGGTGGCATGGTGGCGCAGTGGTTAGCACTGCTGCCTCACAGCTGCAGGGGCACGGGTTCAATTCCCGGCTTGGGTCACTGCGTGGAGTTTGCACGTTCTCCCCGTGTCTGCGTGGGTTTCCTCCGGGTGCTCCAGTTTCCTCCCACAGTCCAAATGACGTGCTGGTTAGGTGAATTGGCCATGCTAAATTCTCCCCTCAGTGTACCTGAACAGGCGCCTGAGTGTGGCGACTAGGGGATTTTCACAGTAACTTCATTGGAGTGTTAATGTAAGCCTATGTGTAACAATAATAAATAAACTTTAAAGGTGGGAATTGGCATTTGAGGATGGGTGAGATGCCAGACAGCCGAGCATTGCGGGTCTGGCTGAGGGATTGATTCGCTTCCTTGGGATCTGGATGGCAGCACCGGAGAGATGGAGTTGGGGAAAAGAGGGCATGCACCAGTGTCGCCAAGTCTTGCCCACCTGGTTTCTAGAAACTTTTTTGGACCCTGTTGCTGGTATTGAGTTATTTATTAGAATTGTCAAATAAAATGACGCAAGGTATTAAAAAAAGGCAAGCTAGTTATTAGGTGCAATACCCTCCTGGCCGTGTATTTTACTCTGCAATGCTCTCTATTGGGAACATCAAAGTAGAAAACTACCCCTTGAATCTTCTCTACGAAAGGTCTTCAATCCACATTCACTGCTTCCAAAAGAAAATAATTTATCCTGGAATATTATGAACCATTTTGGTTCCCTTATCTAAGGAAAGATAGGCGGCATTGAGGCAGCCCAGAGAAGGCTCACTCAGTTGATCCCGGGTATGGAGGGATTTTCTTACGAGGAGAGGTTGAGTAGGTTGGTCCTGTACTCATTGGAGTTTAGAAGAATGAGAGGCAACTTTATTGAGACATTAGGATTCTCAGGGCGCTTCGCAGGGTCGAGGCTGAGAGGTTATTTTCCCTTGTGGGAGAGTCGAGAACCAACGGGCATAATCACAGAGTAAGGAGTCACCGATTTACGACAGAGATGAGGAGGAATTTCTTCTCTCAGACGGTAGCGAATCTGTGGAATTCTTTACTATAGAGGAGTGTAGAGGTTGGGTTATTAAGTATGTTCAAGGCTGAGATAAGACAGATCAGTCAGGGAATTGAGGGTTATGGGGAAAAAGTGGGAAAGTGGAGTTGAGGATATTTTAAAATTTATTTATTAGTGTCACAAGTAGGTTTACATTAACACTGCAGTGAAGTTACTGTGAAAATCCCCCAGTCGCCACACTCTGGCACCTGTTCGGGTACACCGAGGGAGAATTTAACATGGCCAATGCACCTAACAAGCACATCTTTTGGACTGTGGGAGGAAACCGGAGCATCCGGAGGAAACCCATGCAGACACAGGGAGAACATATAGACTCCGCACAGACAGTGACTCAAGCCGGGAATCGAACCCAGGTTCCTGGCGCTTGAGGCAGCAGTGCTAACCATTGTGCCAGCGTGGATCAGTCATGATCTCATTGAATGGTGAAGCCTACACGATGGGCCAAATGGCCTAATTCTGCTCCTCCAACTTATGGCCCTATGTTCTTATGATCCATTACCCCCCTCCCCCCACCGCCCGGTTTTGCTGACATGACACAGTTAGCCAAGCTGCATATTGCCATGTTATGGTGCATTTTAACTTGAGAACGCATCATTTAAACGATATTATTATTGGGTATCTCCAAAATTCTACCATGGCTCCCCTGTCCTTCACTGACAGCATTATCAGAGTCTGACTTTACTCTTTAACAAAAGGTTAAGGCCGCAGGAACAATTGACAAACACAAATGCAATCTTTTCTGCGTTGTGGGAATGGTTTTAGATAGCAGTGACCAGGAAAATCGGTCCAATACAAACAGCCAGAAGGCTCCATGTGCTTGCCTGATAGCAGAGGATAATGTTTTAGGAGCCAAAGCACATACATGCCTGTTGTTTATCAGTTCCACCGCGTTTAGTGGAGACAGGCCTGATTAATGATTAAATGTCCTGCTATTTGTTTTTGTTGCTTTTTCTCTCTTTCTATACTGGTTGGTTTTTCTATTCTTGTTGTGACAGTGTTTTCCCGTGTTTCGTGCGCTGAGAGGAGAAAGGGCTAACAGCGCATTGGACAGATAGAAAAATTAACCTTTGGAAATCTGTTGTATTTTTGCCGAGAGAAACATGTTGGCTACTTCGAAACGGAGATTCTTACCTTGATGCAGCTCTTAATCCTGTGGCCAACCCTGTCTTCCCCAGCAGCATTGATGCTTTGCCATCTCTGTAAATATTGAAACATAGAAACTAGAAGCAGGAGGAGGCCGTTCGGCCCTTCGAGCCTGCTCCGCCGTTCATTTTGATCATGGCTGATCATCAAAATCAATGTCCTGATCCCCCCTTCGCCCCATATCCCTTGATCCCTGTAATAACTCCACGGAGGCGAAAGTCCCGTCACCAAGTTACTTTATTTACACCATGCATCTGTACACAGCCAGCTCTCCAGTTGCTCCCTGCTGAATGCAGGCTGAGAGACTGACACACCTGCTTTAAATAGGGAGCATGAGGCTCCCTGATTTAACCATCAATTAAGATTCATCAGGTAGCTCTTTTAAGGTACCAACGTAATAAACTAACTCAAACTAACTTAGGGACAAAGTAAAAGGGACAGCTCCCCAAAAGAAAGGGGGAACAGCCCGAACAAAAAACAAAGTACAAAGGAAACTTATAACATTAAATCATAATGTGATTTTCGGGATTTATAATACACCCCAGCCCCTGCGGTGCCCAGCGGGCGCGGAAGGCATCAACTGCGCCCGTGGATACTGCATGCTCCCTCTCCACGGACACCTGCCCGCGAATATAGCCGCGGTAGAGGGGCAGACAGTCAGGATGGACGACCCCGTCAATCGCCCGCTGCCTGGACATATTGATGGCATGTCTTGCCAGGCCCAGGAGCAGGTTCACAAGGAGGTCGCCCTCCCGACCCGCCCCTTTCCACACTAGGTGCCCGTAGATCAGGAGGCTGGGATTGATGTGCAAACAAAACATTAATAAAAGATTTTTGAGGAAACAAAAAAGGTTGTGCAACCTAAGACAAAAAAATAGACATGGTCCACGGACTCCACAAGGCCACAGAAGGGGCAAGCCTTGGAGCCCGTGAACCTAAAAACCTACAGTTGTACCGTACTGCCGCGTACAGCACCCTCCACCCCAGGTCCCCAAGATTATTGGGGGAGATCCCTCCGTAGAGGGACCTATAAGATTCATCAGGTATGTCTTTTCACACCAACCAAATAAACTAACTCAAATTAACTGAGGGACAAATTAAAAGGGGCAGCTCCCCAAAAGGAAGGGGGAACAGCCTGAACCAAAAACAAAGTCGAAAGGAAATATTAAAACATCAAACCAGAATCAGCTAAGAGGGAGGTCGTGCCTTACAGATTTGGTGAATTTTTTTGAGGAAGTGACAAAAACAGTTGACGAAGGAAGGGCCGTGGATGTCGTCTATATGGATTTCAGTAAGGCATTTGACAAAGTCCCACATGGCAGGTTGGTTAAGAAGGTTAAGGCTCATGGGATACAAGGAGAAGTGGCTCGATGGGTAGAAAACTGGCTTGGCCATAGGAGACAAAGGCTAGCGGTCAAAGGGTCTTTTTCCAGCTGGAGGTCTGTGACCAGTGGTGTTCATGATGTGGAGATGCCGGTGTTGGACTGGGGTAAACACAGTAAGAAGTTTAACAACACCAGGTTAAAGTCCAACAGGTTTATTTGGTAGCAAAAGCCACACAAGCTTTCGGAGCTCTAAGCCCCTTCTTCAGGTGAGTGGGAATTTTGTCACTTGGGTCTCTCTGTGATCGCAGACAGACCCAAGTGACAAAATTCCCACTCACCTGAAGAAGGGGCTTAGAGCTCCGAAAGCTTGTGTGGCTTTTGCTACCAAATAAACCTGTTGGACTTTAACCTGGTGTTGTTAAACTTCTTACCAGTGGTGTTCTGCAGGGCTCTGTACTGGGACCTCTGCTATTTGTGATATATATAAATGATTTGGAAGAAGGTGTAACTGGTGTTATCAGCAAGTTTGCGGATGACACGAAGATGGCTGGACTTGCGGATAGCGATGAGCATTGTTGGGCAATACAGCAAGATATAGATAGGCTGGAAAATTGGGCGAAGAGGTGGCAGATGGAATTTAATCCAGATGAATGCGAAGTGATGCATTTTGGAAGAAATAATGTAGGGAGGAGTTGTACAATAAATGGCAGAGCCATCAAGAGTATAGAAACACAGAGGGACCTAGGTGTGCAAGTTCACAAATCCTTGAAGGTGGCAAAACAGGTGGAGAAGGTGGTGAAGAAGGCATATGGTATGCTTGCCTTTATAGGACGGGGTATAGAGTATAAAAGCTGGAGTCTGATGATGCAGCTGTATAGAACGCTAGTTAGGCCACATTTGGAGTACTGCGTCCAGTTCTGGTCGCCGCACTACCAGAAGGACATGGAGGTGTTAGAGAGAGTGCAGAGAAGGTTTACCAGGATGTTGCCTGGTATGGAGGGTCTTAGCTATGAGGAGAGATTGGGTAGACTGGGGTTGTTCTCCCTGGAAAGATGGAGAATGAGGGGAGATCTAATAGAGGTGTACAAGCTTATGAAGGGGATAGATGGGGTGAACGGTGGGAAGCTTTTTCCCAGATCAGAAGTGACGATCACGAGGGGTCACAGGCTCAAGGTGAGAGGGGCGAAGTATAACTCAGATATCAGAGGGACGTTTTTTACACAGAGGGTGGTGGGGGCCTGGAATGCGCTGCCAAGTAGGGTGGTGGAGGCAGACACGCTGGCATCGTTTAAGACTTACCTGGATAGTCACATGAGCAGCCTGGGAATGGAGGGATACAAACGATTGGTCTAGTTGGACCAAGGTGCAGCACAGGCTTGGAGGGCCGAAGGGCCTGTTTCCTGTGCTGCACTGTTCTTTGTTCTTTGTAATAGGCAGACAGATTGCTTGCGTGTCAAGTGGGCCCTGAGGTTCCTGCGATGACAGGAGTTGGATTAAAAGGGAAACAGTTGCATGGCCCTGGGGTAGACGTAGGGGAGGGGACTCATTTGAGCTGACATTGGTATGGTGGGCCGAATGGCGGTGTGCTCAATGATTATGGGCAGAGTTTTATAGCTCCTCCCACTGGTGGGATTTTCCATTCCTGCTGATGACCTTTTAATGGCTCTCCTCATTCTCCAGCCCCACCCCTGCTGCAATGGGGGTGTAAGATTCCGCCCTCGAAGCAATGATTAGCTGACAAATGGGGCAGGATTCTCCAATCTCATCTGTGGCAGGACCTGTGGCAGGCGAGAATGGAAAATTTGGCTTTCCAGCCAAAACCCCTTTCACTCTCAGTGGCACTGGAAAATCCCAGCCGTGAACCAGGACAGAAGATTTTGGTCAAGGTTTGGTTTTAAAGCCATGTTGATTACAAGAGGAGGGTGAAAAATCAAGTGCAAGTTCCCCTGAGTCAAGGCACTGATGGAGGAAGTATTTAGCAATGTGTAATGACTTGATTCGAAGAGGGAAGTAATCAAGTAGGGCAATGTATTTGGGGATTAACAGGAGCAAATGAGAGAAATTCCAATGAGCACTGAGCGTAGGATTGTTGACAGAACTGGGTAACAACACACCATTGTTTATGCTAGCATTCTAATTGTACAAACATCACTTGCAGCACATGTTTATCCCACAAGGTATGTCCAGGAACTGAATCTACATCTTATCTCTTGTGACACAATTGTTTCATTGAGCACATTCAGCAGTTTAATGTGAACGATTATCCTTGTGCTATAGATGCACCGGTATAAGCAAGCCCCACAGCTAAATCTAACTGACAGCATCCACAGAATAGATGCACTGCCAGCATATTTATATCACCTGTTGATGGCTGCCAGGTCCAGAACAGATAAACCAAAAATGTGGTCAGCTAACATATTTCAGGCAACATCCCATACACACTGCAGTTATATAGTGACATTACAGGTATTTTGCCAGACTGGGCCAGTGGGTGACATTTTCCCCACAGAGGCTCTCTCCCCAGTGGCTATCTCCCCAATGGACTATCTCCCTCAATGGCTATTTTCCCAATGGACTATCTCCCCAATGGACTATCTCCCCAATGGACTATCTCCCCCAGTGGACTATCTCCCCCAATGGACTATCTCCCCAATGGACTATCTCCCCAATGGACTATCTCCCCCAATGGACTATCTCCCCCAATGGACTATCTCCCCCAATGGTCTCTCTCCCCAATGGACTATCTCCCCAATGGACTATCTCCCCCAGTGGACTATCTCCTCCAATGGACTATCTCCCCCAATGGACTATCTCCCCCAATGGACTATCTCCCCAATGTGCTATCTCCCCAATGGCTGGCTCCCCAATGGCTATTTCCCCAATGGCTATTTCCCCAATAGATTATCTCCCCAATGGACTATCTCCCCAATGTGCTATCTCCCCAATGGCTGGCTCCCCAGTGGATTATCTCCCCAATGGCTATCTCCCCAATGGACTATCTCCCCCAACTGACTATCTCCCCCATTGGACTATCTCCCTAATGGACTATCTCCCTAATGGCTAGCTCCCCAGTAGATTATCTCCGCAATGAGCACTATGTTGGCAGCAATAGACAAAGCTGGGGTTTGAATTTGGCAACGTTACAATTTGAAATCTGTTTCTCCTCTCCACGTGTCGCTTCCTTGTGGGGAAATTGGGGGAAACATTTGTTCAAGTTGACCTGTTGCAAATGGCCTGAATACAGACAAGTCGGGTACTGAGTATTGGAAACAACATTCCTACGCAGAGGACAGCATGAATCTTAGATGGATGTCACCTCCTTGTGGTTTGGAGAGGCGGGTGGAGGGGGGTTGCGGGGCAGGGGTTGGTGGGGAGGAGTTTGTGCTAAGGTTTACCCCCATACAGTTATAATAAGTTTAAAATGTTTTTCCAGCTTCACATTGTACATGGAACTACTTTACTTTCTGCAACATCATTTAGTCCAAATTGAACCTCCGTCGTTATCAAATAATCAAAATAAAAACACAGATGGGCTGGTAGGATTGATGTTCATTGTTTGCAATGGAATTGACAATTGTAGTAAATTTGACCATGCAAGCTTTTAGAATCCAAGTGAAATGAGCTGTTTCCTGCACTTCTGAAATAACTTTGTTCCATGTTTTAAAAGCAGCTTTTTTTTTCTTTTGGTAATGCTCTGCTTCCTTTGTTACTTAAAAAGGGAGACTGTCTCTTTAAAGAGCAGCACGGAGATCACAATCGAGACTTCATGCTCGGCTGAGCTCTGGTGATCCTTGAGGGCTACCACAGTCCTTTCCGCCTCCTCTTCTTCCCATTGCTCCCTGTTTTCACAGCTGTTGCACAGTTATTCCCACGGACCAGTCTTTGGCCATGCCTGCTTGTGGGCTCCAGTGGCTTTTTGCAGCACCTGTTCTTTTGCGGGATCGGGGCAAGGGGCGGGCGGGGTGGGGGAGAAGAGGCAGGGGAAGAGGAGACATAGGCTTCAGCCTGATCCCAATCGACCTGTAGGAGAACTGGCCGCTGAGCCTTTGAGTGCTGCTACATTAACACTTGTTTCGGGGTCTGGTTAGGGTCTGAGAGGCTGGTCTGTTTTGAGTTAGTGCCGAACATCTCGGCATCTGTCTCTTGTGCTTCAGTGATCTGCCAAGCGAGATTAATGCAGGGAGAGTGATGGGGGAGGGGGACTGGAACCTGGAATCCCTTTACGCTGTATCTCAGCTTTCCGCCCATATCTTTTGGATCAGTTTGATCTACACAAGCAAGCTTCTGGGAAACAAAATAGGTAATAGATTAAATCCTGGACTTGTGAGCAGAAAGACATCAATTCCCCTCAATCCCAGTCTATGACTTCTTTCTTTTCTTATTACTGATGATTTTATCAGGTATTCTAAAGTAACAGTAGATGCCTATTTTTGAAGGGAATTACTGTAAGCCTATCCACCCTGCAACAAATGTTACAGACACTTTGCAGGTAGTAGTGCCTGTATAGTGCAACGCTTGGATGGTACACCCCAGATTATACTGCCTTGCAGCGGCACCAGACATACTTTGTTGTGGATTGGCACTTCAGAGCTCCGTGCACGTTAGGGTTAATTTTTTAAAATATAATTTTATTCATTAGTGTCACAAGTAGGTTGACACTGCAATGAAGTTACTATGAAAATCCCCTAGTCGCCACACTCCGGCGCATGTTCGGGTACACTGAGGGAGAATTTAGCATGGACAATGCATCTCACCAGCACGTCTTTCGGACTGTGAGAGGAAACCGGAGTGCCTGGAGGAAACCCACGCAGACATGGGGAGAACGTGCAGACTCCGCACAGACAGTGACCCAAGCCGGGAATCAAGACCGGGTCCCTGGCACTGTGAGGCAGCAGTGCTAACCACTGTGCTGTTCACTAAAGTCGCGCTACCACTACGACGGAAGTCATCCTAATCCATTTCCTTGCACTTGTCCTATATCCTTGAATGTTACCTTATTTCAAGTACTCATCCAAATGCATTTAAAGGTTGTAAGGTTTCGGGCCTCCACAACCTTCCTATGCAGTGCATTCCAGATTCCCACCACTTCTGACTGAAAATGTTTTTCCTCAGATCCCTTCTGAATGCCCCTGCCCCTTGCCCTAAATTGCTTGCCCTGGGTAGGAAAGTTGATCTTGAGCCAATGAACATTTAGAAAGGACTACCTCACAGGGGTAATATGCCTCGGGTGGCCTTAAGGAGCTGCGAGTGGGGCATCTGTCCCCCCAAGGACAGGAAGTCCCACCCTCGAGAGCTGCCGGCCAATCTAGATCCACAATTAAAACATTAAGAAATAAGTTGATCAAGTACCAAGGAAGCCCAGTTTATAACATGGCACATCTACTACATCAGTGAAGGAAAGAATTGTTTTTTTTTAAGCCCTTTGATCATGTCCCTCAGAATATCCCCAAGCAATTAAATGCAATGGATTATTTTTTGAAGGGCTGTTATGGTTGTGATGCGAGTAAACCCACTCGCGCACTGCTGTGTTCCAAACGGGAGGTGAGAATAAATAGCCCGGTAATCTGTTCCTTGTTGAGGGAGGAATGTTGACCAGGATGTCCCTCAGCTACCCTTCAACTCATGCATGTGATCATGTGCGTCTTGCTGAAGGGGCAGACAGTTTTAAGTCTCGTCAATGCCACAATGCAAACTTTATTTTTGTTGTCCAGAAATGCCAGTAAATCATTGAAAGGATTAATTTTTCTTGCTATTGATTGTGATGTTGGATTAGTATCTTCCTGCACCCACCTTTCCCCGCCACCCGCCCCCGCCCCCCACCCCACCCTCAACCACCGACCCCGCTTCCCAAAATCATCTGATCAATGGCATTCAGTTACTATAATCAGAAGTGGGCTTCTTTAGTCAAATTGCCCCAAACTTTAACTAAAACATCTGCACCTTCTGCAAACCATACGTCTCCTGCTCCTTGTGAAGGTTTGGGGGGGCCAGTTCTTCGGAGTTTCTCTCTTAATAAGCTCCTGATTGTGTGAATGTTTCAATGTTAGGCTTATTTAGGGACAGCATGGTGGCACAGTGGTTAGCACTGCTGCCTCACAGCGCTAGGGACCCCGGTTCAATTCCTGGCTTGGGTCACTGTCTATGTGAAGTCTGCATGTTCTCCCCATGTCTGCGTGGGTTTCCTCCGGGTGCTCCAGTTTCCTCCCACAATCTGAAAGACATGTGGGTTAGGCACATTGGCCATGCTAAATTTTCCCTCAGTGCATCTGAGCAGGCATGGGAGTGTGGTGACTGGGGGATTTTTACAGTAACTTCATTGCAGTGTTAATGTAAGCCTACTTGTGACACTAATAAAAAATAAAGTAACTGCGTGTGACATTTCAATGACTGTTAGTACTGTTTTCCCAAAAAATATGCACCTGTATTGAAAAGAATTTTACAATTGCTCTCAAAGTTGACACCTGGATTTTAGAATTGAAAAGAAATTGGTAGCATATTCTGTTCAAAGCAAGGCGTTACGGTTGCACAGTGGTGAGCACTGCTGCCTCACAGCGCCAGGGACCCAGGTTTGATTCCCAGGTTGGGTCACTGTCTGTGTGGAGTCTGCACGTTCTCCCCGTGTCTGCGTGGGTTTCCTCCGGGTGCTCCGGTTTCCTCCCACAGTCCGAAAGACGTGCCGGTTAGGTACATTGGCCATGCTAAATTCTCCCTCAGTGTGCCCGAACAGGTGTGGCGACTGGGGGATTTTCACAGTAACTTCATTGCAGTGTTAATGTAAACCAACTTGTGACACTAATAAATAAACTTTAACCTTTAAACATATTGTTAATGGTTACGTTTCAAAATAAAAATTTAAAAATTCTGTCAATAAAAAACAGGAGAGCTCCCCTAATTTTATAACATTGCCAGAGGGCTGCAGTAAAACATTGTTCACTTCCAGCCCGGAAATGACATTTTAACCCACAACCCACCTCACTCAGAGACCAGACGTAATCCCAACAGGCTTCAAACATCCTGGCCGGATTTTTCCGGCCTTGCCTGTGGCTGGGATTCTCCGGTCCTGTGCAGTGAATGGAGTTTTTTGGCTGAGCGTCAAATTTTCCGTTTTCGCTGGCAGCCGGGGTGAGACGAACGAGAGCAGAGAGTTCAGGCCCCTGACCTGCCAAGTTAGACTGTTCCCTTTGCCCCGAAGGTGGATTTTGTCAATTTACAAATGGCAGCGTAACTGCTAGTTTCCTTCTCTACGAACGGTATGCTTTGTCTGTATAGCGCGCAAGAGACAATACTTTTCACTGTATGCTAATACATAAAGAACAAAGAACAAAGAACAATACAGCACAGGAACAGGCCCTTCGGCCCTCCAAGCCCGCGCCGCTCCCTGGTCCAAACTAGTCCATTCTTTTGTATCCCTCCATTCCCACTCCGTTCATGTCTTAAACGTTCCCAGTGTGTCCACCTCCACCACCTTGCCCGGCAGTGCATTCCAGGCCCCCACCACCCTCTGTGTAAAATACGTCCTTCTGATATCCGTGTTAAACCTCCCCCCCTATCTATGCCTTTCATAATTTTATACACCTCTATTAGGTCACCCCTCATCCTCCGTCTTTCCAGTGAGAACAACCCCAGTTTACCCAATCTCTCCTCATAACTAAGCCCTTCCATACCAGGCAGCATCCTGGTAAACCTCCTCTGCACTCTCTCTAAAACCTCCACGTTCTTCTGGTAGTGTGGCGACCAGAACTGGGCGCAGTATTCCAAATGCGGCCGAACCAACGCTCTATACAACCGCAACATCAGACCCCAACTTTTATACTCTATGCCCTGTCCTATAAAGGCAAGCATGCCATATGCCTTCTTCACTACCTTCTCCACCTGTGCCGTCACCTTCAAGGATCTGTGGACTTGCACACCCAGGTCCCTCTGCGTATCTACACCCTTTATGGTTCTGCCGTTTATCGTATAGCTCCCCCCTACGTTAGTTCTACCAAAATGCATCACTTCGCATTCATCTGGATTGAAATGCATCACTTCGCATTCATCTGAGATTGAGGGGAGACTTAATAGAGGTTTATAAAATGATGAAGGGGATAGATCGAGTGAACGTTCAAAGACTATTTCCTCGGGTGGATGGAGCTATTACGAGGGGGCATAACTATAGGGTTCGTGGTGGGAGATACAGGAAGGATATCAGAGGTAGGTTCTTCACGCAGAGAGTGGTTGGGGTGTGGAATGGACTGCCTGCAATGATAGTGGAGTCAGACACTTTAGGAACATTTAAGCGGTTATTGGATAGGCACATGGAGCACACCAGGATGGTAGGGAGTGGGATAGCTTGATCTTGGTTTCAGATGAAGGTCGGCACAACATCGTGGGCCGAAGGGCCTGTTCTGTGCTGTACTGTTCTATGTTCTATGTTCTATGTTCTAACTCCATCTGCCATTTCTTTGCCCAAATTTCCAGCCTATCTATATCCTTCTGTAGCCTCTGACAATGTTCCTCACTATCTGCAAGTCCAGCCATTTTCGTGTCGTCCGCAAACTTACTGATCACCCCAGTTACCCCTTCTTCCAGATCGTTTATATAAATCACATGTGACAATAATAAATCAAATCAAATCAAAAAGTTTAAATTTCTGAGATTTATTAAATGGTTATTTTTTAAAAAGCCTCTGAATCTTTGCTCTGAATCTTTTATTCTTTTCATTTCTGTGAGATATTAAGATTGCGCTGTGGGTGTGGGTGGGGGAGGGTAATTGTGGATAAGGACCAACGTCACAGACTGGATAGGATCACCCAGAGTTCCACAGTTTTTACCCCAACCTGCGAAGTGTCAACCTGGTGCTCCAGCTCTGAATGTTAACGGATCGCCTCGGCTTCACTCAGGGCTGGAGTACCCGAGGTGTCATTAAGCTTGCCAGCTCTCTCTTCATTAGGTCTGGAATTTGAGTGACTGGCTCTGGGATCCTGACAAAGCTAAGTCACCGGAACCATTAGGGTGAGTGGACATGCACAGGAAGTGCCGCTCTGTTCTGAAAATAGATTTGGAAATCTGTCAGACCTAAATTCTTTTGACTCCTGAGGTATTTGCTGTGCAAACATCTTTTGACACCTTTCCTTTTTCAGAGCACACGTCACAATGAAGCCTGGGAACAAAGCAAGGTGAAAGGTCATCTTTGCCTCAAATCCCCAAAGAGCTTAAGGATAGGGGACTACATTTTTCCAGATGTAAAGATTACATTTTTCTTTTCTAAAAAAGAAAACTATTGAAACGATTCTAAGAGGATTGAAAATACTGTGAAATACTCTTTGCGTCAGGGCTCACAAACACAGGTCACAACATGGCCCAGAATGGTATGTGAAGATAAATGGCACCAGACTTAAATAAACAAACATCCCCAGGTGCGCATACTTAGGAGCTTGCTGGGAATGACACATCCTATCACTGTAAGAACTTTAGATACGTCTTGTTTTATTTCTTAGAACAGACCCATAGGGCCAAATTCTCCTATCTGGGGACAGCACGGGGTGGCACAGTGGTTAGCACTGGCGCCTTGCAGTGTCAGGGACCCGGGTTTGATTCCCGGCTTGGGTCACTGTCTGTGTGGAGTCTGCACGTCCTCCTCGTGTCTGCGTGGGTTTCCTCCGGGTGCTCCGGTTTCCTCCCACAATCCGAAAGACGTGCTGGTTAGGTGCATTGGCCATGCTAAATTCTCCCTCAGTGTACCCGAACAGGCGCTGGAGTGTGGCGATTAGGGGATTTTCACAGTAACTTCATTACAGTGTTAATGTAAGCCTGCTTGTGACACTAATAAATATGGCAGGGGTAGGAATGTGGAATGTTTCCCCACTGCAGAGGTTGGCAAGAAAACAAGCCAAATCCTCCGGCTCTGACCTCATTAATTATGCAACCAAGTATTTTGCACCTTATTGTGTTGAGGGACAGACCTAAGGGCTCATAGTCCGGCATCCTATCCAGGCGCCAGATTGAAAAAGATTCAACATCACTGACCGCCATTGAAGAAAGAAGGTAGACTTCTTGAAAATGAAGATGGATCTCCAGGAACATTCTGAGGCTGGAAGATGGACCCCCCCCCCCCCCTCCCCCTCAAGGACATCACAGCTGGAAGGTCCACCTGTAGATGCTCCCCTGAACCACTGCCTTGGTGTTCCGGGTCCAGGGTTGCCTGTGGCCTCCATCCTGAACTCCAGAGGCAGCCCCAGGCATTTTTAGGTGAGTCCTGACATCAAATGCCCCTTGGTTCCAGAGGTGTTTCATGCCAGTGTGTCTTCCTGCTGGTATCACGGAGAATCGGACGTGAGTGGTTCGGTCTTCATCTGCATCCCATGAGCAAACGAGTTTCACGCTGGCTTCCAGCAAGTTTCCTGATTCGCCATGACAGCACTGAGGAAGATCCCGCTGTAAATTCACACCAGTGTAAAACTGACTTTTGGGCCTCTCGTCGAATTCCAGCCCCACCATCCCCGCCCTCCAACCCCAACCCACCATTGAACCCATTGGTGGGGACTTGGGAGAATATTGTCCACAGAGTTACTAAGCTTTTGTCAAATCCCAAATGGAATTAAGAGGGGTGCAGGAAGATTGGGATCATTGCTTGCACTGTGAGGTTTGCTTTGCAGTTGTTGTAAGAAGTCTCACAACAGCAAGCTAAAGTCCAACAGGTCTATGTGGAATCACGAGCTTTCGGAGCGCTGCTCCTTCATCACCACTCACCTGAGGAAGGAGCAACGCTCCGAAAGCTCGTGATTCCAAATATACTTGTTTATTTTAACTTTAACCTGGTGTTGTGAGGCTTCCTACTGTATCCACCCCAGTCCAACGTCGATATCTCCACCTCCTGCCAGTTATTGAAAATTTGCTTGGACACCTCAAAATCTAATGCCTCAAGAAGGAACACTCCTGAATCACAAAGCACTGAAATAGACCGAGGGAATAAACATCACTCTTAAAAATGCAACCTTTGGTGATTTTAGAAACTAACCCAGGCACAAACCTCAGTAAACTATCTAACAAACAGAACAGGTTAATGGGGGCTGGGATTCTCTGGCTGTTCACGCCGGTGGGATCTTCCAGTCCTGTTGATGGTGCACCCCCGCCGTAGGTTAACTGTTGGTGTGGGGCGCCGTCAAATGGGAAATTGCTTGGACAGCGGCGGGACCAGAAGATCCCACTGCCAGCGAAGGGCGTGCCACCTCCTGCCATGAGAAACATGCCATAACGAGGCCAGAAACCACTCCCCCACCACCTTTGTTATTCCCCAAAATAGATATGATTACAGCTCCCGACATGCACAATCTACTGTTAAACGTCATGATATATTTTTTCGTGATTTTTTAATCAACATTTCCCACTTAACACCATCAAAACAAATCATCAAGTCACTACTGCTTGTGAGATCATCATAGAAATCATAGAAACCCTACAGCACAGAAAGAGGCCATTCGGCCCATCGAGTCTGCACCGACCACAATCCCACCCAGGCCCTACCCCCACATCCCTACACATTTACCCACTAATCCCTCTAACCTACGCATCTCAGGACACTAAGGGGCAATTTTAGCATGGCCAATCAACCTAACCCGCACATCTTTGAACTGTGGGAGGAAACCGGAGCACCCGGAGGAAACCCACGCAGACATGAGGAGAATGTGCAAACTCCACACAGACAGTGACCCAAGCCGGGAATCGAACCCAGGTCGCTGGAGCTGTGAAGCAGCAGTGCTAACCACTGTGCTACTGTGCCGCCCAGTTGTTGCTGGGTACAATGTGACGGCTGCATTTCCGATGTCACATTGACTAAACATCACAAATATGCCATTGGCTGGAAAGAATGCATGGACTGCAGGTACATTCTGAGGCTTGAAACTTGTTCTGTCTGTTAGCAACATAGAAACAGGAAATAGGAGCAGGAGTAGACCATTCGGCCCCTCAAGCCTGCTCCCCCATTCATGTTGAGCGCGGCTGATCATCAAAGTCAATATCCTGATCCTGCCATTGAATCCCTTGGGATAAAAGGGGCAGGAGCAGCATGGACGGCGAAAGGATAGAAAGTGGAGACGTTGTGGTGAAAGGTTGTTTATCGGACTGGATGGAGGGATATCGTGGAATTCTCCAAGGTTCAGGACTAGGACTCATGCCAACCGTCATGACGGAATTGCAGACTCGGGTCACTTGGGGCACAGCATGTTTCTGTAGCTCTCACCCAACAATGTCCGGGACTTTCCGGTCCCCATTGTGGAGGAAGCCTCCATGGGAGATTTGATGGCCCAGCCAAACGTCCATGTCCACTCTCTGTAGAACTAGATGATCCCGGCGGTGAGTGGTGCTGGAAAATCCCACCGGAGATCACAGTGCTGCATGTCCGAGAGATTTATTCCCCAATTCATTCTGCCATGGGAAATTTACTACTTTGATTTGATTTATTATTGTCACATGTATTGGGATACAGTGAAAAGTATTATTTCTTGCGCACTATACAGACAAAGCATGCCTTTCATAGAGTACACAGGGGAGAAAGAAAGGATAGGGTGCAGAATG
This sequence comes from Mustelus asterias, assembly GCF_964213995.1. NCBI lineage: Eukaryota > Metazoa > Chordata > Chondrichthyes > Carcharhiniformes > Triakidae > Mustelus > Mustelus asterias. The sequence goes on along the minus strand of NC_135801.1, from coordinate 174,429,982 downwards.
TAGTGTTACAGTCATAGCTAGGATGTAGAGAAAGATCAACTTAATGCGAGGTAGGTCCATTCAAAAGTCTGACAGCAGCAGGGAAGAAGCTGTTCTTGAGTCGGTTGGTACGTGACCTCAGACTTTTGTATCTTTTTCCCTACGGAAGAAGGTGGAAGAGAGAATGTCCGGGGTGCGTGGGGTCCTTAATTATGCTGGCTGCTTTGCCGAGGCAGTGGGAAGTGTAGACAGAGTCAATGGATGGGAGGCTGGTTTGTGTGGTGGACTAGGCTACGTTCACAACCCTTCGTAGTTTCTTGCGGTCTTGGACAGAGCAGGAGCCATAGCTGTGATGCAACCAGAAAGGATGCTTTCTATGGTGCATCTGTAAAAGTTGGTGAGAGTCGTAGCTGACATGCCAAATTTCCTTTTCCTCCTGAGAAAGCAGAGGCGTTGATGGCCTTTAAAACTTTACAATGTCTTTCACAGTTAACCTGCACACCATAATTAATGTCATTTCCAAGTGAGTCCAGGGCACCGATCATTTTGCTGGCAATAGATTTTCCAGAGGGCCCAGAGTTTACAAATTGGCACAGGATTTGTGACCTGAAAATGCAAGGTGTTAAATGTAACAGTTGTTATCAGCTGCTGCTCTATATTAAACATTCCTGGCAGGAGGACAATATGCCCTGTTTCGTGGTGCACAAAGGCAGCAGGTTCTTTCAACACCTAGCAGTGATGACTTGCTGCATTTTTCAGCCTATGTCTTTGACTGCCAGCGGACGAGGTGACAGATGTTGTGATCATTTCCCGTACACAACCCACGCAGTATTACAGAGGTGATCGCCTTTGTGTGGGAGAAAAAACAGTAGATGATGAGGTGGGCGGGGGGAAATGGGCAGGGGTGAGATTTCTCACACTGATAAAACATTTAAAGTTTATTTATTAGTGTCACAAGTCATCTTCCATTAACACTGTAATGAAGTTACTGTGAAAATCCACTAGTTGCTACACTCCGGTGCCTGTTCGGGTACACTGAGGGAGAATTTAGCATGGCCAATGCACCTAATCAGCATGTCTTTCGGACTGTGGGGAAGAATCCGGAGCACTTGGATGAAACCCATGCAGACACGGGGAGAACGTGCAGACTCTGCACAGACAGTGACCCAAACCGGGAATCAAACCTGCGTCCCTAGCGCTGTGAGGCAGCAGTGCTAACAACTGTGCCATTGAATTTAAACAGCCAGGCTTTTAATGTAACTTTTGTTGTTTTCTTTGGATAGAATAATTGAAGCAAAATTGCTGCTACAGTCTCTGGGTATCAGCATTATGTGTTTCCACTTGTAGGAGGGTCAATAATCAGAAGACACAGATTAAAGAGAATTGGCAAAAAGTCAGAAGAGGGGAGGTCTGAGGAAATTTCTTTATAGCTGTGAGTTATGGTAATCTGAGATATATCACTTTGGGCAATTTACTGGTAGAATTCAGAAGCATAAAATGCTGTTGGAAGCAGATTCAGTAGTAACTTTCAAAATGGAATTAGATTTATACTTGAGACAAAAAAGAAAAGGCAGAGTTATAGAATCTCTACAGTGCTGAAGGAGGCCATTTGGCCCATCGAGTCTGCATCGACCACAATCCCACCCCAGGCCCTAACCCCTAACCCCATGCATTTACCCTCGCTAGTCCCCCTGACACTAAGGAGCAATTTAGCATGGCGAATTCACCTAACCCACACACACACATCTTTGGACTGTGGGAAGAAACTGGAGAACCCGGAGGGAACCCATGCACACACGGGAGAATGTGCAAACTCCACACAGACAGTGACCCGAGCCGGGAATCGAACTCGGGTCCCTGGCGCTGTGAGGCAGCAGTGCGAACCCACTGTGCCGCCCTTATTGGAAGGAGAAGTGCAGTAGGACTACTTAAGAACATAAGAACATAAGAAATAGGAGCAGGAGTAGGCCATCTAGCCCCTCGGGCCTGCCCCGCCATTCAACAAGATCATGGCTGATCTGAGGCGAATCAGTTCCACTTACCCACCTGCTCCCCATATCTCAACTTGTATCCCATACTTGAACAACTCTTTCAAAAATCCACAGTGAGCTAGGGATGGGAATTTTTTATTTTATTCATTCATGGGACTTGGGCGTTGCTGGCTGGCCAGAATTTATTGCCCATCCTTAGTTGCCCTTGGAGGGCAGTTGAGAGTCAACCACATTGCTGTGGGTCTGGATTCACACGTGGGCCAGACCAGGTAAGGACGGCAGATTTCATTCCCTAAAAGGCATTAGTGATTTATGGATTTTTATGACAATTGACAATGGTTTTGTGGTCATCATTAGATTTTTAATTCCAGACTTTATTTTAGGTTCAAATTTCACAAGCTGGGATTTGAACTAGGGTCCCCGGAGCATTACCCCAGGTCTCAGGATTGCTAGTCTGGCGACAGTACCACTACACCACTGCCTCCCCCATGATGAATGATGTTTGTGGATGCTATCTATTCATGCATCCCACTGCAAATTGCTCTTGTATGAGATCAAGGCTGTGGTTTAGCTGTGTGACCTGCCAGTGTTGGATTGCTGAGTTTCACTTGTGAAGAATGGGGAGTAGCTGGGTTGAGAGGAGTTTCCCTAACGCTGATTGCAGCAGCATTTTTCTGCACTGAATTGCACTGCAAGTTGCAACACAAAAGCAGGCTTTTTGGCCCAATTCTCATATATCCTGGCTAATGCTGCACACAGGCCTTCTCTCACCCTTCTTCATGTAACTCCTTCTCAACAGAACCTTCTATTACTTTCTCCCCCTTGTTTTGATGCAGCTTCCTCTTAAAACGCCTCGATGCTATTCACCTCAAATAATCATCGCAAGTTCCATATTCTAACCACACTCTGGGTAAAGAAGTTATTCTAATGAGGTTCTGGGAGGCTGACAATCCGGGATTGTGAAGTGAGCTTGTGCACCGACTGCAGATATAGGGGACAAAGCCCCATTAAAATGCTGCTTTGAACCTTGGCAGAAACCACTGGATTAAGAGTACGATTGTCAATTTGCCAAAATCTGCCTGTGCTTCAAACCAGGCTGTTTACTTTCCGGTGAAAGCACGGAATGGGCCCTTTGAGGCCTGGAAGTGATGGGAAATGTGTGGTGTGGTGACAATCCTACAGATCGATCCCGCGGTAACAGCTGGAGGTTTCCTTCACCGTTCTCTTGACATCGCTACCCTCTGCGCTATTTACTTCATGATGAGGCTGAAAGGAATTGCAGTAAGCTCATTACACTTTACGACCACCCGTCAGTCCCTTTAGGTCGATGAAAGGCATTTGCAGGTAATTTCGAAACAGTTTTCAAAGGCAGGCGCGATCAAACACTCCTCCTCCACTAATAACACTCAGTGTATTGATTGTCTGTTTTGTTCCTTAAGCAAATAGAAATGCAATAAAATTTCAAGGACTTTGAACTAATGAACCAGCGAGGTTTCGCTGATGTTAATGAAACGTTGCACTTTGCAAATTGAACTTGCACCCAATTGTTAGTTCACGTTTACTTACAAACTTTGACATTAGGTTTCTTGAACTTAAAGCATGGAAAGGTCATGCAACAACAACTTACCGCACCCTTTCATTTACCAGGCTCCGTTCACTCATCACTCCTTGCTCACTGACCTACACTGGGGTCCTGGTAAAGTGGATCCTCATCTCATTTTCAAATCCCTCACCCAGCCCTATCTCTGTGATCTCCCACAGCCCCACCAACTCTCCGAGATACCAGTGCGCCCCTAATTCTGGCGTCTTGACCATGCCCCATTTATTTTAAGTAGCTTCACCATTGGTAACTGTACCTTCTGCTACCTCAGCCCTAAACTCTTAGCCTCTCGGCCTCTCATTCTTCCTTCTGGCCACCTCTTAAACCGACCAGGCTTTTGGTCACCTGCCCTGATATTGTCTTATGTGGCTCAGTGTGAATTTTTTTTTCATCTGTGGGACATGGGCGTCGCTGGCTGGCCAGCATTTATTGTCCATCCCTAGTTGCCCTTGAGAAGGTGGTGGTGAGCTGCCATCTTGAATCGCTGCAGTCCATGTTCTGTGGGTTGACCCACAATGCCGTTGGGGAGGGAATTCCAGGATTTTGACCCAGCGACTGCGAAGGAACGGCGATATATTTCCAAGTCAGGATGGTGAGTGGCTTGGAGGGAAACTTGCAGGTGGTGGTGTTCCCATTTATCTGCTGCCGTTGTCCTTCTAGATGGAAGTGACTGTGGGTTTGGAAGGTGCTGTCTCAGGATTGGGGGTAAGAGTCGGGAATCAGTCCCCTTTAAAGTGCTGCTTTGAACCTTGGCAGAAACCACTGGATTAAGAGTATGATTGTCAATTCGCTGTTTACTTTCTGGTGATAGCACAGCATGGGCCCTAATCGAGGTGCCCGCATTGCAGTGGTGGGGGTGAGGGAAGGGGAGGGTTCCCTGGGGGTGCGGGGGTGTAGGCTGTGTTTTGTGGGGTTGGTGTAGGTCTGTAAATATTCTGTGTAAATATCGATGTAACCTATTGGAATCATCCGAAGTTTGTATTCAGCATCCGATAATATAATTTAAATTCTACTATCAGATGTTCCCCAGTGCAAACCTCCCCGCGGAAGTTTCTAATTCCCAGGCAATTGCCATGCAAACGTTACCTGGGAACTTCCAGAGTTGGGAGAGGTTCCCCAGCATGTCCTTGGGGTAACCCCCAAGTTACACTGTCCTGGAGCCCGTAAGTTCCATGCCCAAAATGCCAGATATGTTAGAACATAGATAGAACAGTACAGCACAGAACAGGCCCTTCGGCCCACGATGTTGTGCCGACCTTCATCTGAAACCAAGATCAAGCTATCCCACTCCCTACCATCCTGGTGTGCTCCATGTGCCTATCCAATAACCACTTAAATGTTCCTAAAGTGTCTGACTCCACTATCACTGCAGGCAGTCCATTCCACACCCCAACCACTCTCTGCGTGAAGAACCTACCTCTGATATCCTTCCTATATCTCCCACCATGAACCCTATAGTTATGCCCCCTTGTAATAGCTCCATCCACCCGAGGAAATAGTCTTTGAACGTTCACTCGATCTATCCCCTTCATCATTTTATAAACCTCTATTAAGTCTCCCCTCAATCTCCTCCGCTCCAGAGAGAACAGCCCCAGCTCCCTCAACCTTTCCTCATAAGACCGACACTCCAAACCAGGCAGCATCCTGGTAAATCTCCTCTGCACTCTTTCCAGCGCTTCCACATCCTTCTTATAGTGAGGTGACCAGAACTGCACGCAATATTCCAAATGCGGTCTCACCAAGGTCCTGTACAGTTGCAGCATAACCCCACGGCTCTTAAACTCCAACCCCCTGTTAATAAAAGCTAACACACTATATGCCTTCTTCACAGCTCTATCCACTTGAGTGGCAACCTTTAGAGATCTGTGGATATGGACCCCAAGATCTCTCTGTTCCTCCACAGTCTTCAGAACCCTACCTTTGACCCTGTAATCCACATTTAAATTTGTCCTACCAAAATGAATCACCTCACATTTATCAGGGTTAAACTCCATTTGCCATTTTTCAGCCCAGCTTTGCATCCTATCTATGTCTCTTTGCAGCCTACAACAGCCCTCCACCTCATCCACTACTCCACCAATCTTGGTGTCATCAGCAAATTTACTGATCCACCCTTCAGCCCCCTCCTCTAAGTCATTAATAAAAATCACAAAGAGCAGAGGACCAAGCACCGATCCCTGCGGCACTCCGCTAGCAACCTGCCTCCAGTCCGAAGATTTTCCATCCACCACCACCCTCTGTCTTCGATCAGATAGCCAGTTACCTATCCAATCGGCCAACTTTCCCTCTATCCCACACCTCCTTACTTTCATCATAAGCCGACCATGGGGGACCTTATCAAACGCCTTACTAAAATCCATGTATATGACATCAACCGCCCTACCTTCATCAACACACCTAGTTACCTCCTCAAAAAATTCTATGAAATTTGTGAGGCACGATTTGCCCTTCACAAATCCGTGCTGACTATCCCGGATTAATCCGCATCTTTCTAAATGGTCGTAAATCCCATCCCTAAGGACCTTTTCCATCAATTTACCAACCACCGAAGTCAGACTAACCGGTCTATAATTACCAGGGTCATTTCTATTCCCTTTCTTAAACAGAGGAACAACATTTGCCACTCTCCAGTCCTCTGGCACCATCCCCGTGGACAGCGAGGACCCAAAGATCAAAGCCAAAGGCTCTGCAATCTCATCCCTCGCCTCCCAAAGAATCCTAGGATACATTTCATCAGGCCCAGGGGACTTATCGACCTTCAGTTTATTCAAAACTGCCAATACATCCTCCCTCCGAACATCTATTTCCTCCAGCCTATTAGCCTGTAACACCTTCTCTTCCTGAAAAACATGGCCCCTCTCCTTGGTGAACACTGAAGAAAAGTATTCATTCATCACCTTGCCTATCTCTACTGATTCCATACACAAGTTCCCACCACTGTCCTTGACCGGCCCTAACCTCACCCTGGTCATTCTTTTATTCCTCACATAAGAGTAAAAAGCCTTGGGGTTTTCCTTGATCCGACCCGCCAAGGACTTCTCATGTCCCCTCCTAGCTCTCTTAAGCCCCTTTTTCAGCTCATTCCTTGCTAACTTGTAACCCTCAATCGAGCCATCTGAACCTTGTTTCCTCATCCCTACATAAGCTTCCCTCTTCCTTTTCACAAGACATTCCACCTCTTTTGTGAACCACGGTTCCCTCACTCGGCCATTTCCTCCCTGCCTGACAGGGACATACCTATCAAGGACACCCATTCGGCAGGTTGTAACTCTCCTATGGAGCTGGATTTTCAAAGCAGTGTCCTGGAGAATGGGGGAGGAAGAGGGGGCAGTGGGGAAGTGGTGAAGACTGGAATGATGGATAATCAGGACACATTGAGCGGGATGTTCCAGCCGCGCTCGCCCCAAAACCGGAATATCCTGCCCGCCACAGGGATCGTAGCGGGCGGGATGGGAAAATTCCCCCCAATTATGGGATGAATTGAAGGTTGTGCAAAGCAGAAGGTCAGCAATCAGGGCATTGGAAAAGGTGGCAAAAATTATCAGTGGGGATCGAGCCTGCCCCTTCTGCTGCCCAGTATTTTGTACAGGTTTAACACATCCATATGCTATGAAGAATGTTCTGCCTTAAATACTCCCCAAAGATTCCTCAATGCAATTGTGCAAAATCTTCATCATGTCAAAGTAAATGTGGTGGTCCGACTGCCACCCTGACTGAGATCAATGAACTGAGCAAAATAGTGGATTGAACCTATAATCTTTCTAATCTGTATGGTGTCGCTTTTATTGGAATGGCGTGCTAAGCTGACATGGGAGCTCACGAAGATGAAAGTTTCAGGGTTTACAGTTGTTTATCTGAGTGCTGCTGGGCTCTGTGGAGACGGCGACGGCAACGAGCTTCCTCATTTTGATGCGATTTTTTTCACTTCAAATGATTGGCTAGCGTACATCTAGGAGCTAATGTGGGCCAGTCTTCCACATACGATGCAAAGCTGGCCTTTTAAAGAAACATTCCCAGCTAATTAGCGAAGCTTTTCCAAAAACATGTTTTCACGTTGCCAAAATGAACAGTGGGAATGGGGAGAGAAAGAAGGAAAGACAGAACACATGCCAAATTACTGTACAACCAATGAAAACATTTTCAAGTTAAGTTGGAGTAACGGAAGCACTTGGAACTGAGGGGGAATCAGTTGAAAATTGTATTGTACTAAAGAGCATCGGGGGGTAAAAGGAACAACAGAGCAAGTCCCAAATCAGCCTTTAATGTTTTTCTTTTAATCATATAATCTATACAGTGGCAAAGGAAACCATTCGGCCCATCCGCCGGCACTGTATCACCTTGCCCGCCACAGAATCGGAACGGGCGAGGGGCGGACAACGGAAATGTCTGTCGACCTCGGGCAGGAATTTCTGGTCTCACTCGAGCAAGGCCGTAAAATCCCACCCATCGAGTCTGCACAGACCCCGACAAAGCATCTTACCCAGGCCCATCCCCACCCTATCCCTATAACCCCATACATTCAACCCCCTAACCTACACATATTTAGACACAAGAGGCAATTTATCATGGCCAATCCACCTGACCTGCACATCTTTGGACTGTGAGAGGAAACCCACGCAGACACAAGGGAGAGGGTGCAAACTCCACACAGTGACCCAAGCCAGGAATCGAACCTGAGTCCCTGAAGCTGTGGGGGAACAGTGCTAAACCCTATGCCACTGTGACGCCCTAACTGATATTTGAGTTGTTTAATTTGGTAACTTAGGATTGATACACTTATTAATAATATTTCAGTAACTGTGATATGGTAATAGTAGCAATGTTTATTTCTGGATAAAAGCTCACAAGTTGAAAATTAGTTACTCCAGGAGACAGCAAATTTATATTAAGTTGATCTTTCTCAATACCCTAGCTATGACTGTAACACTACATTCTGCACCCTCTTCTTTCCTTCTCTATGAACGGTATGCTTTGTCTGTATAGCGCCCAAGAAACAACACTTCTCACTGTATACTAATACATGTGACAATAATAAATCAAATCAACTCAATATCGTCAGTCCAGAATCTCTTTTGTCGGATAATCCAGTGACATCAAATAGTTGGTATGAAGGGTTTCACCAAACTTTGAGCGTTAATAGAATCATAGAATCCTACAGTGCAGAAGGAGGCCATTTGGCCCATCGAGCTTGCACCAACAACAAACCTACCCAGGCCCTACCCCCGTAACCCCACTTATTTACCCTACTAATCCCCCTGATACTAAGGGGCAATTTTGCATAGCCAATCAACCTAACCCGCACATCTTTGGAGTTGGCAGCCTATCTTGTGTGGTACCACCTTCTACGATCTTCTGTAACAGCAGCTTCCTGTCAAACTATAGGTTCAAAACCCGGAAATAAAACTGCGTGTAATCTTTGTGAAATAGCTTTAGTGACTTTGAAATTACATTTATTTTTATGGAGGCTGCAAAAGGTTGTCGGGAAACGAATAAGAGAATACTCTTCACAAATTGAAATAAAGCACATTGTGTGGAAACAAATTAGGTAACTAATAATTAGACTTTTTTTCCATGTAGACCCTAAAGAAAGAGTGTCTTTTCATAGAATCATAGAATGTACGGCACAGAGACTGGCCCTTTGACCCAAACTGGTCCATGCCGACCAAAATGCCTTTATAGGACGGGGTATAGAGTATAAAAGCTGGAGTCTGATGTTGCAGCTGTATAGAACGCTGGTTAGACCACATTTGGAGTACTGCGTCCAGTTCTGGTCGCCGCACTACCAGAAGGACATGGAGGCTTTAGAGAGAGTGCAGAGAAGGTTTACCAGGATGTTGCCTGGTATGGAGGGTCTTAGCTATGAGGAGAGATTGGGTAAACTGGGCTTGTTCTCCCTGGAAAGACGGAGAATGAGGGGAGACCTAATAGAGGTGTACAAAATTATGAAGGGTATATCTAGGGTGAACAGTGGGAAGCTTTTTCCCAGGTCGGAGATGACGATCACGAGGGGTCACGGGCTCAGGGTGAGAGGGGCGAGGTATAACTCAGATATCAGAGGGACATTTTTTACACAGAGAGTGGTGGGGACCTGGAATGCGCTGCCAAGTAGGGTGGTGGAGGCAGACACGCTGACATTGTTTAAGACTTACCTGGATAGTCACATGAGCAGCCTGGCAATGGAGGGATACAAACGAATGGTCTAGTTGGACCAAGGAGCGGCACAGGCTTGGAGGGCCGAAGGGCCTGTTTCCTGTGCTGTACTGTTCTTTGTTCTTTGTTTGTTCAAGCTCACCCCATTTGCCTGCGCTTGGCCCATATCCCTCTAAATCTTTCCTATCGATGTATCTATCCAAATGCCTTTTAAATGTTGTCAATGTCCCTGCCTCAACCACTTTCTCCGGCAGCTCATTCCACATATGTACCACCCTCTGTGTAAAAAAAAGTTGCTCCTCAGGTTCCCATTAATTGTTTCTCCTCTTAACTTAAACCTATGCCCTCTAGTTCTCGATTCCCCATCCCTGGGAAAAAGACTGAGTGCATTCACCCTATCCATGCCTCTCATGATCTTATACACCTCTATTTAAAATGTCCGTCGCAGACATAGAGGGAGCACGACCATTTCTCAAACATGTTTTCAAAGGATGGGTAATTAATCGATCAAAGATAGTAAATCGGTGGTCATCAGGAAAGATGAGATGTGTTTTGTGGTTGCTCCCTCCATTCTTCTTGCAATGATTATAAGCTAAAACTCTCCTGACATATTCCAGTGGCTGAAATGTATCGATTGGCATTTCCGCCGTGTGTGTTACTCCGAGACGTTGGACAAGTTCTGTCAGCACTAAGTGATTTTTACACTGTCTTGGAAATAGTGGCTCCAACTCCAAGTGTTTTGATTGCTCGACACATGAAAAGAGCCAGCTGTACAAATGACATATGATGCAGGGGTGGGGGGATATCTCAGTCTTCCCCATGCAGACGAAGAAAGAATTAAACCTAGGAATTCCGCGCAGTTTCTTTTTATTTGCACACACTGAACTTTTTAAACACCCTGAAGTTTCACACAGCTTTGTGTTAAGTAATCAATTACCTCACCTTGCATGGGCTGTCTCTGCATATTATTCTCCTCCATTGGCAGTAACTGGAGATAGATTAAAGTGACAAGCTAGATGTGTGTTCTGTTAGTCCTTCCATTAATCTCCCTCGTTGTTTGTACAAAGCCAGCCCGAACGGTGCCTCAGGGTAAAATACTTGTACCATCTCTCTGGTTTATCTGCGTATCTTCAAACCACTTAGTAATCCATTTGACCTAGTGGGTGTACCTAGGCCGGAATTACTCAAGCTGGACAGCTATGGCTATCTTTTTTCCAGGATTGTGTAGCGGTGACCAGGTGAAATTTAACATAATGGTTAAACTTTTACTGAGATGTTATCTTTGTCTTAAACACAACTCTCGGCTAAAATGCTGTTAAGAAAAACTAAAAGGGGCTTTAGAAAATCTTGCAGGTTCCCATCGGCTCGAGAAGAAACTGTTGAAGAAAATGAACATTTTTGGGGGTTTTTGATTTTCAGTCTCAGGATGTGGATATCGCCTCATTTATTGCCCATCCCTAGTTTCCCTGACACGATGATTTGCATTTATGCAACCCAGCACCTTTCAAAACCTCAGGGTGTCCTAATGCTCTGATGAGGTACTTTTGAAATGTAGGCTGGAATTTTACCGGCCTGCTTACCATGGGACTCGGAGCGGGCGAGGGGCAGACAATTGAATGGTCCGTTGACCTCGGGAAGGATTTTACAGTTTCAGAATGAGCGAGACTGTAAAATCCCGCCCGTAATCGACCGTTGGAATCTAAGAGATGTGGCATTCAGCAAGCTCCAAAAGACTGCATTGTAACAATGGCCAGGTGCCGGAGTGCGGTGACTTCTTGCAAGCTGTGCCCAGCATACCCTCTAATTCTATCTTTTACTCTCGTTCTATAAAGAACAAAGAACAAAGAAAATTACAGCACAGGAACAGGCCTTTTGGCCCTCCAAGCCTGCACCGACCATAGTGCCCAACTGAACTAAAACCCCCTACCCTTCCGGGGACCATATCCCTCCATTCCCATCCTATTCATGTATTTGTCCAGATGCCCCTTAAAAGTCACTATTGTATCTGCTTCCACTACCTCCCCTCGGCAACGAGTTCCAGGCACCCACCACCCTCTGTATAAAAAACTTTTAACTGTACTTTTAAAACTGTACTCTAACTCTTTAAAACTCTTGAACAATGCTTTAATTCAATCTCTAATATTAAGTTGATCTTTCTCTACACCCTAGCTATGACTGTAACACTACATTTTGCACCCTCTCCTTTCCTTCTCTATGAATGGTATGCTTTGTCTGAGTCCACGGAAAGATCAGCCATGATCTTATCGAATGGCAGAGCAGGCTCAAGGGGCCAAATGGCCTACTCCTGCTCCTAATTCTAATGTTCATAATATAGCGTGCAAGAAACAATACTTTTCACTGTAGACTAATCCATGTGACAATAATAAATCAAATCAAATCAAAGATAATCTTTCAGTGATGTTAATGGATGGTTCAATAACGATTGGGAGAATTCTTGAGATTGAGTCGTTTAGGATTGTTTTCGTCAGAGTTCAGACGAATGAGGGGGGATCTCATAGAGGCTTAGAAAATTCTAACAGGACTAGACAGGGTAGATGCAGGGAAGATGTTCCTGATGGTTGGGGAGTCCAGAACCAGGGGTCACACTCTGAGGATTCGGGGTAGACCATTTAGGATGGAGATGAGGAGACATTTCTTCACCCAAAGAGTGGTGAGTCTGTGGAATTCATTACCACAGGAAGTAGTTGATGCCCAAACATTGAATGTATTCAAGAGGTGGCTGGATATAGCACTTGGGGCGAATGGGATCAAAGGTTACGAGAAGAAAGCAGGATTAGGCTATTGAGTTGGACGATCAGCCATGATCGTGATGAATGGTGGAGCAGGTTCAAAAGGCCAAATGGTCTCCTCTTGCCCCTATCTTCAATGTTTCTATGTTTTTATAATGCCATGGGCTCGTTGGCCTCCGTGCAACATCCCATCTAAAAGACAGCACAGTGTGCACAAAGATCCCTCTCTTTAACCCTGCGGAAGAGTCATACGGACTCGGAATGTTAACTCTGTTTCTCTCTCCACCGATGCTGCCAGATCTATTGAGTTTTTCCCACATTTTCTATTTTTATTCCAGTTCACTACAATTCACTGTGCAAAAAAAAGTTTGATTCAAGTTGTCTTTGAATCACTGACTTCTGCCGCCAGAAACAACTCCTTATTTACTCTATCGAAACAGTTCATGATTTTGAACATCTCTGTCACATGGCTGCCAGGGTTTTTTTTAATCATTCGGGGGACATGGTCATCACTGGCTGGCTAGAATTTATTGCCCATCCCTAGTTGCCCTTGAAAAGGTGGCGGTGAGCCGCCTTCATAGAGATTTACAGTATGGAAACAGGCCCTTCGGCCCAACTTGTCCATGCCGCCCAGTTTTTACCACTAAGCTAGAAGCCTTCTTGACACACAGCAATCAATGTGCTGTGGGTTGACCCACAATGCCGTTCGGGAGGGAATTCCAGGATTTTGACCCAACAACTGCTCTAAGAGATGTGGCATTCAGCAAGCTCCAGAGACTGCATTGTAACAATGACCAGGTGCCAGAGTGCGGTGACTTCTTGCAAGCTGTGCCCAGCATACCCTCTAATTCTATCTTTTACTCTCGTTCTATAAAGAACAAAGAACAAAGAAAATTGCAGCACAGGAACAGGACTTTCGGCCCTCCAAGCCTGCACCGACTATAGTGTCCAACTGAACTAAAGCCCCCTACCCTTCCGGGGACTATATCCCTCTATTCCCATCCTATTCATGTATTTGTCCAGATGCTCCTTAAAAGTCACTATTGTATCTGCTTCCATTATCTCCCCCGGCAGCGAGTTCCAGGCACCCACCACCCTCTTTGTAAAAAACCTTTAACTAACTCATTCAAAAGATGACAATTCCAAAAGTGCCACACCCCCTCACAACCGCTGTCAAGTGTCAGTCTGGATTAGGCACTCCTGTCTCTGAACTGAAGTTTGTACCTATGACATTCTGCCTCGGAGACGGGAATGAGACCACTGAACCAAGGCTGACAATTCACTGGAGTGGCAAATCTCATTAAAAATGTCATAAAAGTTCATAAAATCCCTATGGTGCAGAAGGAGGCCATTCGGCCCATTGAGTCTTCCTCGACCACAATCCGATCCAGGCCCTATTCCCGTAACCCCAATATTTACCCTGCTAATCCCTCTGACACTAGGGTCAATTTAGCATAGCCAGTCAACCTAACCCACACATCTTTGGACTGCGGGAGGAAACTGGAGCACCTGAAGGAAACCCACGCAGACACGGGGAGAACGTGCAAACTCCACACAGACAGTGAGCCAAAGGCCGGAATTGAAGCCAGGGACCCAGGTCCCTGGCGCTGTGAGGCAGCAGTGCTAACCGCTGTGCCTAGCTGAACGTTTCCTTTCCAAATCCAGGGGTGCTGTGGTCATTGTATCATTCCTCCCAACGCTCAGTAGGTAGGCATCCTCCAGCCAAGCTTCACAGTGCAGCTGCAGACTGGAATGAGATGTAAGGTGAATATTTTGGTTTGGTGTTTTCTGTTGTTGAGATCAAACGATTAAATGAACGAGTTAGATGGACTCTGGAACAACCAGTTCCAAGTGGTCTTTTCTTATCTGCAATTTATAGAAACCTTTATCCGAGGGGCAGGACAAAGTCATGTTTACAATTCAACCGACGTCTTTTCTCGCATTTCACAAACGATCTCAAGTGATAAATATTCCTTTTCAGCAGTACGATTTGAAAAGATTATTTGAAATGGAGAGGACTAAATTTACCAAGGGCTCTAAACTGTAATCAAACACTCTGGTGGCCAATTAAAGAAAAATATGCAGAAGATAATTGGCACTATATTTTTTTTCAGTTGGGTTAAAATAACACCAAAGTTTTGCACACATTGAACAGAAACCTTTTGTCCATCTCATTCAGGTCTGAGCTTACCGCAGATCAAAGCTCTGAGTCGGAACAGCTGAAGCACACAACGAAAAGAAATCTGAGCAAGCAGCTCTCTGACACAAAGGGACGAATGATATCATTCAGCCTTCTTGTAGAGCAACTTGATTTAAAATTCCAGCCCCATTACCGGGCTGCTAATTTTTGAGAAGGAGCTCGATAAGAGACCCGAGACACTCTTACCAGTTCATCTTGAAGAGTAACTAAAACCCTTTGCTATTTATTCCAGCCATTGTTTCACATGCAGATTAACTTCTGAAGTTCTTGCGAGGACTTTCTATCTTGTTGGAGCACAGCATCAATGTCATAGTGACTTTCTACATTCAGGTTACCTGATAGGAGTCGGATACTTCCTGCATTACCTTCTCCCTCTCTATCCCCTTAAATCAGCTCTTATAATGTCCCTCCATCAGGTAATATGGGACAAAAGGTCTTTGTCAGTTGCCTTGATTCTTGTGCTGCTATCGATCGGAAAATGGCATTGATTACTGCAGTGCCTTGCTCCGATAGCTCAAAGCATGTCTTCTAAGTATGTGCCTCCTTCATGTATAATGTATGCTTTTCACTGTGGGATAATGCTATCAGTTCTAACACCAGGAATATTTTAAACTTACAACCTTAAAGTCAGGACAGAGTGTATACCCTTACAAGAAAGTGCGCGAGGACACATTTACTATGCAGCAGTGTACTCTTTCCACTTTCGCTGAATATATTGTATATTCCTGCTCACTGTCCGACACATTCAGAAACAGCCAGTTATACCATACGTTATGTGGAATCCAAAATTATGCAAGTAGTGTTCAGAGCTACTATATGGAAGGGATGTGGTAGAAATGGGATGATGGTGCTCCCACAATGTTGCACGTTCCGGAATATTCGTGGGTAAAGAACAAAGTATTTTAAACTTCTCCCGTTCCTTTGAATTGTCTTAGGCTGTCCGGTCACTGACAGCAGGGACAATGCACTCAAAGGACTTGATGGCTATTCTGCAAAGCATTTGAAGGGAAGGGGGCCCTTGCGGCTTTCAAACTTTCTAAAGTGGGGCCCACTTGGCATGCTATGAAGAGTGATCTTACTGAAGAAATGTTTCTTTTTCTAATCACTGAGAAAACATTTACAAATAAGATTTACTATCCTGTTGTTAACACACTTTATTCCCAAGCCGCTGATCACAATGTGAACAATTTAAAACAAACCCAATTGTATTTTATCTTATTTTAACAGTCCTTTTGTTATTTCCTACTGCTGCTGTCCACCTAGTGTTTTTTCCTTGCTGTTATCCCTGTATCACATGATATTTGGAGAGAATACAAACCGCAACTTGCTGTACAGATCAATTAAAGTCATGTAAGGGCGGCATGGTGGCACAGTGGTTAGCACAGCCGCCTCACAGCTCCAGGGACCCAGGTTCAATTCCAGCCTTGGGCAACTGTCTGTGTGGAGTTTGCACATTCTCCCTGTGTCTGCGGGGCTTTGCTCCAGTTGCTCCGGTTTCCTCTCACAGTCTAATGATGTGTGGGTTCGGTTGATTGGCCATGCTAAATTGCCCCTTAGTGTCAGGGGGATTAGCAGGGTAAATATGTGGGGTTGTGGGAATAGGGTCTGGGTGGGATTGTTGTTGGTGCAGACTCGATGGGCCAAATGGCCTCCTCCTGCATTGTAGGGATTCTATGATTCTATGGTGAGGGAAAGGCAATTTTGATGCCATGTAGACCACAATCCCATCCAGGCCCTATCCCCATAACCCCGTGCATTTACCCTAGCCAGTCCCCCTGACACTAAGGGGCAATTTAGCATGGCCAATCCACCTAACCCGCACACCTTTGGACTGTGGGAGGAAACCAGAGCACTCGGAAGAAACCCACGCAGACATGTTTGGGTGAAACAGTGACCCAAGCCGGGAACTGAAACCGGGTCCCTGGCACTGTGAGGCAGCAGTACTAACCACTGTGCCACCCTGCTGTCCCAACCACTGTGCCTCCAAGGTTCACTGTTGA
This sequence comes from Mustelus asterias, assembly GCF_964213995.1. NCBI lineage: Eukaryota > Metazoa > Chordata > Chondrichthyes > Carcharhiniformes > Triakidae > Mustelus > Mustelus asterias. The sequence goes on along the minus strand of NC_135801.1, from coordinate 174,413,312 downwards.
CCAGTTGAACTTGTCCACTCATGTGAACACCATGACTAGAAGAGCAGGCAGTTCTCTGAATCTTCGTCTGTTGAGGAAAGCATTACCCTTTCGTGGGGAGTTTTCGGGAAACTTTCAGTTTTTGATGGAAAATAAAAACCGGTCCAGCAGTGAGGCCTGAGAGTATGTAACATCAATTCTGGATAACAGCAATAAGGCAAAAGGTTTGTGCATTAAAGATGATGTGTGACAACAAGGGGGTAATGATCAGCCATTTACCGGGACCCTTCAGCTGCAAGGGGTTCTGCTGAACAACAAGACAGGAAACTTGACATTAAGGTGGGAAGGTTCAATACAAGGTCAAAGTTGCCACAATGGTGGTTTGAGTTAGACAAAATGGGGGAGGATTTGGTGCAAGCAGGGGGTTGCTCAGCCAGAATGAGGGCAATTCAACGATAAAAAGGAAGGACTGGCTGTAAAGGGAGAGGAGGGTTCCTTTTAACGTTCATTTATTTGTGTCACGAGTAGGCTTACATTAACACTGCAATGAAGTTACTGTGAAATTCCCCTGGTTGCCACATTCCGGCACCTGTTCGGCTACACTGAGGGAGAATTTAGCATGGCCAATATACCTAACCAGCACGTCTTTCAGACTGTGGGGGAAACTGGAGAACCCGGCGGAAACCCACACAGGCATGGGGAGAATGTGCAGACTCTGCACAGGCAGTGACCCAAGCCGGGAATCAAACCTGGGTCCCTGATGCTGTGAGGCACCAGTGCTAACCACTGTGCCACCCTGCCGCTCCCTTGACAAAATGGGGGAAGATTTGGTGCAAGTAGAGGGAGCTCTAGGAGGGAGGGAGATTAAGCAATAAAAAGAAAGGACGAAAGGGAGACGATGGATAATCAATAATCTAAAAAAATGTACTTACACAAGGAATGGGATAACACTAGTCAAGCCCAGCCCTGCCACCAACTAGTGCCGAGGGACATTATCACAGGAGCTCACTAGATCCCTTGGCTGACCTTTCTCCTAGTATGGGCACCGAGGCCAACTTTATCAATCCTAACATGACCATGGCCAAAGTCAGTTAGCCCAACTGAGCCACCTCCAGATTCACCTTGGATGTTTCTTAAGGAGAAAATCCCACAGAAATCACCAGAGAATAGCTGAAACGAAAGCCTGCTGACTTTCAGGAATGGCATTGTTTTGCAAAGTCTGTACATAGTTTTCTTTTGAGTGCTCTGACCTTTTCTCTGTCCATTGAATCTATTCTGTGTCACTTTACTTTCCTCTATCGGCACAGACGCATTGGTATCGCATTACATGTCTGTGTGTTTCTGTGTGTGTATGTCTCTGCGTGTTTGATAGTGGGGGAAGGGCCATCGTATTCCAGTAGCTTTACTGTCCACTTACATTTGGCAAGTGCACTACTCTGTCATCATTTTAAAGGCTGAGCTGGACTTTGTAAGTACTTTCGATTTGACTGGCTGATGTTTCAGGTTAACAGCACTGCAGGTATCCTGCGATTATGTCTTTTTCTCTGCAGGCTGCCTCTGCCCTGAAGGGGAATGGAAAGTGCTGGAGTTTGATCATGTGTCTGTAATTGACCTGTGACAACCATGTCATTAGGTGGATAGGAGGGAGAAGGGAGGGGCCCACCTCGTTCCAAACACACTGACTCGAGGTTGATCCTGTCACCTCAGGCATTCACGGGCCGCTTCCTTCAGACCAGCCTGGAACAAGGGTCCGTTTTGGTCCACTTGGCCATAAAATAAAGCTGTAGTGCATGACTCACCGGGTTTTGTGTTGAAATAAGGACATTCATTAAAGCAGAAGGCAAAAGGGCAAACGCTTCAGTCAGCTCAGGGCCCAGGTTTGCTGTATGAACTGGCTGGATCCTTTTCACAGTTGTCAAGTACACATGAGGGGTTTTTACTTCCCGTGCTGTGTTTTTATAGAGCACTTAATCTCAAAATTTTAACAATTTATTCTTTAATCCCCATGTTAAGGATTTAAAGGAGTTAATAAAGTTTGGAAAAAGTCCAAAACCTTTGACATTCACTTAATGCTGCACTAAAGATGTGCGGGTTAGGTTGATTGGCCATGTTCAATTGCCCCTTAGTGTCAGGAAGATTAGCCTGGTAAATACATGGGTTACGAGGGGAGGGCCTGGGTGGGCATGTTGTCGGTGCAGGTTCGATGGGCCGAATGGTCTCTTTCTGCACTCTAGGGATTCTATGATTCTATGATTAAAGAAGTTTGACCTGTGAAAAATGCAATTGGGTAGTGAAATCGAGGGTCTCATAATTGTAAGGAAGCCAGGTTTTGTCATCCAGTAATTCTTGAATCCCAAAACATGGCGGGGTTACCTGCCGATCGTATTTGTGTTGTTAAGGTGCTTTCAGGATCAATGTGGGTGGATTAGCTAGTTTCATTATGTGTTGCCGAAACAGGTCACATGTTGTTGAAGCTTTCCATGTCATGAAGTCCAAATTGTTGTTCCCTTTACATTTGGTACTCTTGAAAATTGTCCTGATGAGTGCAAAATGAAAAGACTTGACAACATGTGCCTTTTTCGGCAATACTCAAGTTCTGCACTACCAAGCGAACAAAGGTCTGTGTGGAGTTTGCACATTCTCTCTGTGTCTTCGTGGGTTTCCTCCGGGTGCTCCAGTTTCCTCCCACACTCCAAAGATGTGCGGGTTAGGTGGATTGGCCATGCTAAATTGCCCCTGAGTGTCAGGGGGACTGACTAGGGTAAATGCATGGGGTTATGGGGATAGGGCCCGGGGTGGGATTGTGGTCAGTGCAGACTCGATGGGCCAAATGCTCCACTGTAGGATTCTATGATTCTAAAGTTTCATTCGCATGTTAAAGCAGGGTGGTTAAAATTGATTTTCACCAGACAGACTGGGGTCAAATTAAAACACTGATTAGCAGCACTTGCTGACTTTCTGTTCAAGCAGCCATCATTACTTGAAACCACAATAATAATGGTAAGCAGTCAGTCAGAGAGGAATATTCAGACCTTGGCTGAGTAATCATTGGTCAAATATTTTTGACTTTTAATAGTTTAACAATATATTAGCTTGTGTATCGTGATTTCTACCAATAAATTCAGAACCACCATGTTGGAATCAGCGTTTCAAATGGCTCAAATGTGTCATCATGCGTTTGTTACCACAGAGAACATTATTCTGATCTTAAAATGAAGCATTTATATAATGCTGAAGAAATACATTTTACTGCTAGAGGATGGTAGGGATTAACATTCTAGCAATTCCTTTGGTTAAAAGGATCTAATTAGGCCGTGCCTTTTTTGAAAGTCACAGAACATTAAATGGAATATTCTGACCATTACTTCAAAGAACTCAGTCAGGTTAGTGAGAATGGATCTACATTTCTCAAACCCATGCTCCGAATCCATAATAACCACCAACCCCTCCAAATGATCATGTATCACAGTATGTCTGACGCTCTGTAACAACTTCCCTACCACTGAAGCCATGGGCTATTAATTTCCAGGGTCTGATTTGTTCCCTTGGTTAACAAAAAAAAGTTTATTTATTAACGTCACAAGTAGGCTTACATTAACACTGCAATGAAGTTACTGTAAAAATCCCCTAGTCGCCACACTCTGGTGCCTGTTCGGGGAAGCTGAGGGAGAATTTAGCATGGCCAGTGCACCTAACCTGCACACCTTTGGACTGTGGGAGGAGACCGGAGCATCAGCAGGAAACCCATGCAGACACGGGGAGAATGTGCCAACTCCACCTTTTGATAAATGTATATACCCACTTTGCAGTTGCTGTTTGAGGGACCTTGCTTGACTATTACATTTGTGACTACACTTTAAAAGCACATCATTGGCTGTAAAGCACTTTGCGGTGCCCCGAGTGTTGTACAATTTATATCTCAGGTTTGTGTAGAGGTGACACTCATTTTTATGTGTGTAACAGGTTTTACTCACAATGTTTTAAAATGTCTCCTCTATGCTTTAGCTACAGCTTCCAGGTATTTCTACCGCTTTGTTTACTTTTCTTTGAGTTAGAACATAAGAACATAAGAAATGGGAGCAGGAGTAGGCCATCTAGCCCCACGAGCCTGCCCCGCCATTCAATAAGATCATGGCTGATCTGAAGTGGATCAGTTCCACTTACCCGCCTGATCCCTATAACCCCTAATTCCCTTACCGATCAGGAATCCATCTATCCGTGATTTAAACATATTCAACGAGGTAGCCTCCACCACTTCAGTGGGCAGAGAATTCCAGAGATTCACCACCCTCTGAGAGAAGAAGTTCCTCCTCAACTCTGTCCTAAACTGACCCCCCTTTATTTTGAGGCTGTGCCCTCTAGTTCTAGTTTCCTTTCTAAGTGGAAAGAATCTCTCCATCTCTACCCTATCCAGCCCCTTCATTATCTTATAGGTCTCTATAAGATCCCCCCTCAGCCTTCTAAATTCCAACGACTACAAACCCAATCTGCTCAGTCTCTCCTCATAGTCAACACCCCTCAAGCACAGTGAGCATCAATAGTAAGCAGACTCACATAATCGAACACAGTAGACAAGTCATAGAATCCCTGCAGTGCAGAAGGAAGCCATTCGGCCCATCGAATCTGCACTGACCACAATCCCACTCTAGCCCTATTCCCGTAACCCCACACATTTACCCCGCTAATCTCCTGACACTAGGGTCGATCTTGCATGGCCAATCAACCTACTCCGCACATCTTTGGACTGTGGGAGGAAACCGGAGCAGCTGGAGGAAACCCACGCAGACACAGGGTGAAGGTTCAAACTCCACACAGGCGGTGACCCGAGGACAGAATTGAACCCGGGTCCCTGGTGCTGTGAGGCAGCAGTGTTAACCACTGTGCCACTGTACCACAGTAAGAAGTTTAACAACACCAGGTTAAAGTCCAACAGGTTTATTTGGTAGCAAAAGCCACTGTACCACCCCATACAACTGAATCTGACATTGCGGTTGTGAAAGTTACTATATAAATGCAAACCGTTTTTGCAATTATTGCGTAAGTAAACTCACGGATTGCCAGCACTCAGACACAATGCAGAATTCGATGCACGGGCCATATGGACAGCATTAACGGAATTACTTTTATAGTTCTTCACAGCTGCCTTGATGGATCTTCAAAACCTGGCAGAATAATGCTCAGCATTTCTTTATTGAAATAAAGTTATAGCTCCTCTGAAAACTTTCAAAATAGGCTGGTTGTTGGACGGGGCAGGAGTTAACTGAATTGGCCAACAAAGTTAAACCTGCAGTCTGAGTCTGCTCTTTGTTCCAAGGCAATAAAATATGGAAGCACTAATAGTCCCTGGGCAGAATTTAATATCCTCTCCAATGGCTAGTTTGGTGGTGGGGAGGGCATTTAATTAGGTGGGAAAATGGCAGGTCTTCCCTGCTGCCAGCATGGACTTACCTTGCACTAAGTTGATATTTCTCTACACTCTAGCTATGACTGTAACACTACATTCTGCACTCTCTCCATTCTTTCTCTATGAATGGTGTGGTTAGTCTGTATAGCGCACAAGAAACAATACTTTTCACTGTATGCTAATTCATGTGACAACAATAAACCAAATCAAATCAGAATCAAAATCAAATCGGCTGTTAAACCTCGGTCAGAGCGCCAAGGCAGCCATTGCTGCCTCGCAGTCCACGACCGCAAAACTGTGTCCCATCCCACAGTTTGGGAAGGCCTGGCTCTCGTTTCTTGGGCCTCTTCCAATCCTCGAGCGTCTTCAAGCTAACATTTGGTTCAGTGCTCAGGAGAATAAGATATTTTCTAGAATTTACAGGAATCTAAAGGCTGCAATTACTTCTTCCCGAGGTGCTGCGGTATTATTTTGCTGAGTTTAATTGGCTCTTGAGGTGAGAACTAGAAGGAAAAAGCGAAAGGAACCGTGAAACGCGGCAGGTTTCAAATAATTGTGGTATTGTTATGAATGAATGAGAAAATACATCTCGAGTTCCAACAGCCATAAAATGTGCTTCAGTCGCCTCTCATGTTCCATGTGAAGGCTCCAGAAATATTTTTAATTTCCTCATATTATTGACTATTGGAACAGAATTTTGGCAGTTCTCGTGAATGGGCTTGCAGACTCGCCAGTCAGTGTGGTAGTGGGGGGGGCGGGGGGGGGGGGGGGGGGTGGTAGTGGGGGGGGGGTGGTGGTGGGGGGAAGAGGGGAAGAGAACTGTGGGGGCAACTGGAGCCAAGAAGGGAAAGTGGTTAGGGTAAGTAGGGTTGTTGGGGGGGAGGGGGGGAGTTGCGGAGGATGGGAGGTGGGACGCTCTCAGATTACCTGACTAAATTTTAGACCTCTCTGTGTCATCGCGTCAAGGTTACTACTGGGGAGGCTCAGCCTTGAAGGCGGGTTACTTTTCAGCTCTGCTGAAAGTTAAAGCAACCTTCATTTGTTTTGATTGTAACTCCTTGGCGCTTTATGAAGCTTAAGGGAAAGTTCAAAAGGCTTTCACTTTGATGGAGGGAGGAAATCTCAAATTCTTCATGTAAAATGGTAATGTCTTCTGTTCATTAGAGCATTCCAGAAGGCAGTGGAGTGGGCCCCCTGTGTAACTTGTGTCATAATGAGAAACTGATTCTTGCAACTTGGCGATTTTTTTTCCCTCTCTCTCTCTCGATCTAGCCTGGACATGAGGCAGCTGGAGTGAGTGCCAGCCTCCCGGTTCACTGCTTTTCAGTAGCGAGTGAAGATTGAAATGTGCCCCATGTCGACACACTTGCAACTAGTTTGTGGGCTAGTGGGAAATATGCACTGAGAGAGCTATGTAGTAGCGTACTCACCTCCAAAGTTAGAAGGTTATGAACTAAAGTCTCACACCAGAGACTTAACGCACAAAAACCTGCCGTTAATGTTATGCTAATTGTATTATTCAGGTTAAGGATGAACAGATGGAGAGTATTGATTGATTAACTCTTTTGAGCAGGAATAAAAGGGACTTTTAAAAATTAATTTTATGGGATGCGGGTGTTGCTGGCTAAACCAGCATTCCTGTCCATCCGTAGTTGCCCTTGAGAAGGTGGTGGTGAGCTGCCTTCTTGAACCGCTGCAGTTCCTGATGTGTCGTTACACCCACAGTGCTGTTAGGGAGGGAAGTACAGAGTTTTTGACCCAGGGACAGTGAAAGAATGCCAATATATTTCCAAGCCAGGGTGGTGAGTGGCTTGGAGGGGGATCTTTGGATGGTGGTGTTCCCAGGTATCTTCTGCTCTTGTCTAAATGTAAGTGGCCATGGGTTTTGAGGGCGCTGACTAACAACTTTGGTGGGCTGTGCGTCTTGTAGATGATACACATGGCTGGCACTGTTCATTGGTGGTGAAAGGATTGAATGTTTGTGGAAGGGGTAACAACCAAGTGGGCTGCTTTGTCCTGGATGGTGCCGAGCTTCTTGAGTGTTGTTGGAGCTGCACCCATCCAGGCAAGTGGGGAGTATTCCATCACACTCCTGACTTGCGCCTTGTAGATGGTGGACAGACTTTGGGGAGTTAGGAGATGGTGTACTTGCTACAGGATTCAGAGCCTTTGGACTGCTCTTGTAGCCACCATATTTATCTGGCTAGTCCAATTCAGTTTCTGGTTAATGGTAACCCCAGGTTGTTGATAGTGGGGGATTCTGCAATGGTAATAGTATTGAATGTCAAGGGGTGATGGTTAGATCCTTTCTTGTTGGAGATGGTTATTGCCTGGCACTTGTATGGCACAAATGTTACTTGCCACATGACAGCCCAAGCCTGGATATTGTCCAGGTCTTGCTGCATTTGAATATGGACTGCTTCAGTATCTGAGGAGTGATGAATATTGTTGAACATTGTGCAGTCATCAGCGAACATCCCCACTTCTGATCTTATGATGGAAGGAAGGTCATTGACGAAGCAGCTGTAGATGGTTGGGCCTAAGATACTCCCCTGAGGAACTCTTGCAGAGATGTCTTGGAGCTGAGATGATTGATCTCCAACCACCACAGCCATATTCCTTTGTGCCCAGTATGACTTCAACCAGCGGAGAGTTTTCCCCCTGATACCCACTGACTCCAGTCTTGTTCGGGCTCCTTGATGCCACACTCAGTTAAATGCTTCCCTGATGTCAAGGGCTGTCACTCTCACCTCACCTCTGCTGGCACTGGGGTGTTGGTAAGCAGGAAACAGATATGTAACGCTGCATTCCATAAATAAACCTGCACTGTAGGGATTCTATAAATAAACTACTGTCTAGAAAAGGATTTGTGACTAGATTTGTACTTCACCATCTGACTTGGGATCTATTTAACATCTCGGTTGACCCCCCCAGTGCTGTATAGTCAGGCTTTTGGGTAAGATGTCAAGTCTTCTCCCAGGTGAACGGAAAAGAGTTTGTGGCACTATTTTGAAGAAGAGCAGGGGCGTTCTCCCCGGCATCCTGGGTGATAGTTATCACTCAGCTGACATCACTAAGGAACAGATCACCTGGCCATTATCACATTTCCATTAATGGGACCTTGCTGAGCGCAATTAATTGGCACATTGCCTACAATACAACACTGGCTGGCATTCAAAAATACTTAATGGGGCTGTGTTGTGTTTTGAGATAATCGGAGGTTTCGAAATACACTGCATAATACCTATCTCTACTGCTCTTCACTCTAACTGGAACTGGCCTTATGCTTGACCAGAATCAAGTTCCCTAACTGGTGGACGTGCTAGCAGTGGATCACTTGTACTGCTTTCATACTTAATGTTTTTACTCCACCAGTTTGGCACAGAACCTAAGCCATAATTAGTCTTGTTCTGAGCATTAGATAGCACAGGACAAGTCACTTGCAGCCAATGCTATCAAATTTCTTTTTGCACCAATGAATGTGATCGGTGGAGTTAATGTTCTCCAACTTTTCAAACTCTCCTTATCACAGAGATTATTACTAAAAGTCGAGTAGGAAAGACAGGTTCCACTAGCAATAATTGTTTTCGTAAGAGACAGATATTACCGTAGGGTAAGTCGTTCATTGCTATTAAGTACATGACTTCTTAAAGCGCTCAGATCAAATTCCTTTCTGCAATTTTAATTGGGCATAAAATAAAGAAGTTAAAGCTTCTGTTAAAACAGCCACATTGAAAATTTGAGGAAAATATTGAAGTCTATCTAGCATATTGTCAACGCAATCTAAATTCAGTATCTATTGCTTAGATTTTTCCCAACTTCCCTAACTTGGATATCCCTTTCCACATATTTACCAGTGCGTACCTAAACGAGTAAAATGTAAATCCATGGGGTTCTCATACTTGTATGCAGTAACTTCAGAAAATCCATGGAGACCCGGGAGAAATTATGGATTTCAAAGACACAGAATCCCTTCCAGCTTGTCATTGTCCTTTGGGAGAGAACGCCAAGGCAGTTTGCTCAAGCGCTAGAGTGAAACTTAAACCCATGGAATCCATAAAATCCCCACAGTGTAGGAGGAGGCTATTTGGCCCATTGAATCTCCACTGATCCTCCAACAGAGCATCGCACCCAAGCTCACCAATCCCAGCAACCTTGCACATCCACCATGACTAATCCACCTAACCTATACATCCCTGGACACCAAGGGGCAATTTAGAATCATAGAATCATAGAAACCCTACAGTGCAGAAGGAGGCCATTCGGCCCATCGAGTCTGCACCGACCACAATCCCACCCAGGCCCTACCCCCACATATTTACCCACTAATCTACGCATCTCAGGACTCTAAGGGGCAATTTTTAACCTGGCCAATCAACCTAACCCGCACATCTTTGGACTGTGGGAGGAAACCGGAGCACCCGGAGAAAACCCACGCAGACACGAGGAGAATGTGCAAACTCCACACAGACAGTGACCCGAGCCGGGAATCGAACCCGGGACCCTGGAGCTGTGAAGCAGCAGTGCTAACCACTATGCTACCGTGCCAATACCCCTAATCTACACATCTTTGGACTTCGGGAGGAAACCGCAGCACCCGGAAGAAACTCATGCAGACACGGGGAGAACATGCAAACACCACACAGACAGTGACCCAAGGCTGGAATTGAACCCGGGTCCCTGGCGTTGTGAGACAGCAGCGCTAACCATTGTGCCACCAGGCAGCCCCTGAACCTTGCGATTCAGAAACATACCATCGACTGAGCCATGGCTGACATGCGCCATGAGTGTTTACAGAAGTATGATATCAGTGCTGGTTGCAGTAATCAGAAACTCATTCCACTGTCCCAATCTCTCTTGAGAGCCCTGCACTTTCCTCTATCCAATTATATATTCATTACATCCTGAAAATATGCAATGGCCTCTGCCTCAACTATACCCTGTGACAAAGCATGCTATGTTCCAACATCCCTCAGAGTCATTGCCAGATTTCAATTCAGCTATTTGCTAAAAAATATTCAATATTCATTTTCTATTTTAGCTCCTTCACCTATTTTCATAACCTCTTTGTACCTCTGTCCGCTAACTCAATTAGCCTGGATGCTTAACTTACTGAATTTGAAAAGCAACTCATCCCTCACACAGCCTCTGTTACTCCAGGACATACAGAAATATGTCGTCACTTCCAATCTCTCTCCCAACCAAACTCCAGTCCTTGCATTCTCTCAGACTCACAATGAGCTTTCCACACAGAGAGAGGAATTTGATACGAGAGCGTGTTAAACATTCGTCAACACTTACAGTCATTTCTATTCATGTAACGTTACAGCAGGTTTTTCAAGATACCATAATTTTACCATGACTCATACAAGGGCCAAACATTTGTGACCTCCAAAAATGGGTGCAGGGACCGTAATGCATGATTAACCCTCACCCGTCGATTGCAATGATGGTAGCACAGCAACCTGGTGCTGCCCGTTCATTTCACCGATTTGTGCACCAGCCAATGCTAACTGACCATAAGACCATAAGACATAGGAGCAGGATTATAGGCCATTCAGACTAACTGTGCTGTTGTCTAGCTGGATGCATCACCAGAGGGGCAATAGTGCGAGGGGCTAGCACCACTTGAAGCTCGCCTGCACTGAGTAAAGCTAGCCTGTGTCTCTGCAAGGGACGAGTCTGACTGGGGCAGATGCAGGATGTGGCGTTGACCTGGCAAACATTAAAGAATGCAGCAACACAGCAGAGAGTGGGCTCCAGATGCCATGCTAGAGCCTTTGCTGGAGGAGAGGAACAGGAGAAGAGATGTTTGCTATCTGCAGGGGTCCAAGAAGCTGGCCAGACACATGGCCAGGAGACATTGGGAGCAAATATCAGTGGAGGTCAATCCCAAACGTCAAAACCCAATGGGACAGATGCAAGTGGTTCATGCCCCTGATTGCCCCGTAGCCAATGGCAAAGGCTGCGAAGTTAGGGAGCATACAGCAGACCACAGCAGTGTTGATGCCCCCTCTACCCAGTACTGCAGGGCTGCTCTAGAGTACACAAGATAGCGAACGTGTTGCTCCAACGTGCCATTGCCCCATGACATTTCATGTTGCCACGTGAATTGCATAGTATGTATATGCTTCACGTGCTTGCATTGCACACTAAAGTCTTCTGTTATCAGTGGATAGCTGTTGTCACTGCTTGATGCATCATGGTGTCTCACATGCAGCTGGCACAGCGGACTACCACAGAAAGATGGTTGTTGTCAGAATACCAAGCATTGGCCTGCAGGACCTATTGCTTATGGTGATATACCAACTGGACATTGAGGGGGTCAAATCCATTTTAGTTGTGGCATTCGCTCACTCCACCTGCTTCTCTCTGGCAGGAGGCAATGAAATATTGTTGGTGCATAGCCTCAGTGACCTCCCTTGTACAACATGCTGCAAATATCTCCAGCTCCAGCCTAGAAGAAATCAGAGCCATTAAAGTTCATAATCACGGTCACCTTCAGAGCCATGGGTAATCTGATTCTCGGCTTACTCTTCCGATACAGTTCTGTCTAACAGCACTGTAGGTGTACCTACATTACATGGACTGCAGCAGTTCAAGTATCAAGCAGTGGTTCACCATCGCCACAGGGGCATTTAGTGATGGGCAACAAACGCTGGCCTAACCAGTGATGCCCACACCCTGTGAAAGATCTAAAAAAGGTGAAGTTGCATTATTCCTCACTGAGGTTCAGATAGGGCCATTGCTCCCTGAATCCCTGGGGCAGATATGGCCTCCTGCTTACAGTATTTCTCCCCCTCCTCCTCCATCTTCCAGCGGCTCGTCCTGCTCTCTGTAATCTCTGCTCATTCTTCACGTAAAGTGTATTCCAAGAGGCAGTACTTTTTCACATATTAATTCTTGGGATGTGAGCACCCCTGATAAAGTCAGCGGAGGGGAATCCTCCTGGGTGTTGACCCAGAAGGAACTCTTCCAGTGTAGACAATAAAAATATCACAAAACTCACTCCAACTTATAAATCAAAGAAAAGGTTTAATAAAGAAACTTCATTACTCCAAACTTGGCCTCACTCTGGGCCATTCTGAGCAATTTAACAATTCCCAACAGGTTCTTATTTATACTGAGTCAGCTGATCATCACATCATTCTGTCATTGGTTACAGAGATTACTGGGTCAGCTGATCCTTACAGCTTGTTACCATTGGTCACATTACAACAGACCCAATGTTATCACCGGTTACATTCTAACTGGGGGTGGACCATGCAAAGGTCCGTTGACCTCGGGTGGGATTTTCCTGGTTTTTGGGCGAGCGCGGCCGGAAAATCCTGCCCAGCATGTATTGTCCGCCCCGAATTGCCCTTGAGAAAGAGAGAAAGTGTGCCCCTTTGTGGGAACAACGGGCTTGTGCAGAAGCCTGCAGTCAGCAAAACACTCTCAGCACCGGCCTCCTGTAGACTTTTGCAACTTGAAATAACCACAGAAAGTGTCAAAGACTTGCAGAATCAGAGCAAAATCCGGAAGAAATCAACCAGTAACTTGCGTAAGAAGTTGATTATCCCTTTAAGTAGCAGTGGTGGGGGATCCTTCCTGCTGCTGAACACATGTTCAGCTGTGTGAGGTTAATAGAGTGCGTTAGCCGGAGTGCTGAGCTCCAAAATGGTAACCTTGGCATCAAATCAGGCTTGATTGACATTCTGATCCGCCTGCTCTGAATACTTCCACTACGCACGTACTGACGTGCTCAGCAACGAGGCGGTCGGCGTGATTTGCGCCACAGGCTTGCGCGCACTGCAGACGCCACTTGTGATGCCAAGGGCATGAGTAGCACCCAAAACCCCGGGACACCAAGTGATCCAAATGTCTTGACCACCGTTTGTCCCACAAACATGTATAACAATGACAGTAACGGGATTTGTTCGGCATACAGATCTCATTAAAAAGCGAGGTTGAAAAGTGCAGAGCCTGCAGCATTAAACGCATGAACGAAAATTCAAATCGCAGCGGGCTCAGTGGGCTTAGTTTTATGTTGAGTTTGGCACGGAAGTGTAATTCATCTGCTCAGGCACACTGCTATTTGAAAATGGAAAGGGACAAGCACACGCAAACAAAGAAATGGGACGAGCTCTAGGAATAAATGAAGGAAATAGCAAAGCAGTTTGAATTAATGACATAATTTTAATCTATATACATATAGTGTTCTCAAATTCATATAAAATGTACCTTGATTTCGACTGAGCAAAACAGAAAGAATCACTGCGAAACCTATAGCAGAGAATGAGGCCATTCAGCCTATTAGGTCTATGCTAGCTTAATCCCACCTACCAGACCTTTGTCCATAGCCTTGTAGGTTTTGATTTGATTTGATTTGATTTATTATTGTCACGTGTATTAACATACAGTGAAAAGTATTGTTTCTTGCACGCTATACAGACAAAGCATACCGTTCATAGAGAAGGAAACAAGAGAGTGCAGAATGTAGTGTTACAGTCATGGCGAGGGTGTAGAGAAAGATCAACTTAATGCAGGGTAAGTCCATTCAAAAGTCTGACGGCAGCAGGGAAGAAGCTGTTCTTGAGTCAGTTGGTACGCGACCTCAGACTTTTGTATTTTTTTCCTGACAGAAGTAGGTAGAAAAGAGAATGTCTAGGGTGCATGGGTTACGGCATGTCAAATGCGAATGGAAATATTATTTTTAACGTGATTAGGGTTTTTAAAAATTCATTCATTTTTGGAACATGGGCATCGCTGGTTGCCCTTGAAGGGTAGTTGAGAATCAACCACATTGTTTGTACTCCGACCAGCCTCTCAGGAAGTGAGTTCCAGACCCCTTCCGTCCTCCGGATGAGAAATGTTCTCCTCAACTCCCCCGTAATCCTTCTACCAATTGCTTTAAAGTGAATTGAGAAATAGCATTTAACAGTGGTGCCATATTTCAGGATTTATTCAGAGAGATTCTTCAGCTGGCTAAATGAACAATGGCTCTGAGAGTTCCTCCTGATGGCAGATGATAAATATATTGCCCCATGTGGAATTCAGCCACAGGAAGGTCTCCTCCACACTGGGGAAACCAAGCACAGATTGAGTGATCACTTTGCTGAACACTTCCGTTCTGATCCCAAGTGTAACCTTGAACTTCAGGTTACTTGTTATTTTAATTCTCCATCGCCCTCCCACTCTAACCTCACTGATACTAAGATTGCTGGAGTTGCGAATAGTGATAAAGATTGTCAGAGAATACAGCAGGATATAGACAAGCTGAAAAATTGGGCGGAGAAATGGCAGATGGAATTTAATCCGGATAAATGCGAGGTGATGCATTTTGGTAGATCCAATTCGGGTGGGAGCTATAAAATAAATGGCAGAACCATCAGGAGACACGGATACTTAAAAGTGGCAGCACAGGTGGAAAAGGAAGTGAAGAAAGCATATGGCATCCTTGCCTTCATCGGCCGGGGCATCGAATATAAAAGTTGGCAAATTATGTTACAGTTGTATAAAATGTTGGTTCGACCAGTTTCGGAATACTGTGTCCAATTCTGGTCACGACACTACCAGAAGGATGTGGAGGCTTTGGAGGGAGTACAGAAAATGTTTACCAGGATGTTGCCTGATATGGAGGGTGTTAGCTAGGAGGAGAGATTGAATAAACTGGGATTGTTCTCCCTGGAAAGATGGAGGCTGAGGGGCGACCTGATAGAAGTTTGTAAAATTATGAGGGGTATAGATAAGGTTGGAAGCTTTTTCCTAGGGCAGAAATTACAATTACAAGGGGGCACAAGTTCAAGATAAGGGGGGAAAGATTCAGTGGAGATGTGCAGGGGAAGTTTTTTACACAGAGGATGGTGGGGGCCTGGAATGCACTGCCTAATGAGGAGGTTGAGGCAGACACATTAGCGACATTTAAGACTAGGCACATGAATAGGCGGGGAGTAGAAGGATACAGACAGTTGGTCTAGATAGGACAACGTGCTTGGTGGAGGCTTAGTGGGCCAAAGGGCCTGTTCCTGTGCTGTATTGTCCTTTGTTCTTTGTTCTTGTCCTTGGCCTCTTACAACAACATTCAAATGAAACTCAATGGAAGTTTCCATTGGTGTCGAACCTCATCTTTGATTAAGCACTTCACAGTCTTCCAGAACTAAGATTGAGTTAAAAAAGAATGCTGAATTTTCAGGTAGTTACTGTAGACTCAGTTTTTGATGTCTTGCCTATCCCATTACCGCCCTTGCACTTTCATCCCGATTCCTATTTCATCTCTCCTGCCTTCCAGCCCTTTGCTTTTCTTCCCCTTTCCGAGTTTGAACGGTGCCACTTGGAGAAAGATGATTGCTCATCTCCACAGTGAGCTTGACCTCCGCCAGAGTAACGTCAGGAATAAAAGGATAATGAGAACGGGAAGGGTAAATGAGATCCAGGCTGTTTGTTCAGGTGGATAATAGATTGCTCTGGTTGTTGTTTATTTAGCTATCGTCTAAATCCCAAACTCTAACTGATTCATTCAGTGGGTTGTATTCTGAACCCCGAGGTGAGATGATGCAAAGAAGGAAGTAAAGCTGTGATCAAAGCTCAATCCTAAAAATTGGAGTTGACTGGATTTATTGTTGTCACATTGTATTGGGATACAGTGAAAAGTATTACTTACCATTCATAGAGTACACAGGGGAGAAGGAAATGAGAGAGTGCAGAATGTAGTGTTACAGTCATAGCTAGGGTGTAGAGAAAGATCAACTTAATATAAGGTAGGTCCATTCAAAAGTCTGATGGCAGCAGGGAGGATGCTGTTCTTGAGTCGGTTGGTACTGTGTCACAATTGTTAGCACTGCTGCCTCACAGCGCCAGGGACCCGGGTTCAATTCCCGACTTGGGTCACTGTCTGTGCAGAGTCTGCACATTCTCCCCGTGTCTACGTAAGTTTTCTCTGGACGCTCCAGTTTCCTCCCACAGTCCGAAAAACGTGCTGGTTCAGTGCATTGGCTAAATTCTCCCTCAGTGTATCCAAACAGGTGCTGGAGTGTGGCGACTAGGGGATTTTCACACTAACTTCATTGCAGTGTTCATGTAAATCTACTTGTGACACTAATAAATAAACTTTAAACTTTACTTTTTACATGTTCTCTGACTTTGGTATCTTTTTCGCGATGGAAGAAGGTGGAAGAGAGAATGTCCAGGGTGCGTGGCATCCTTAATTATGCTGCCTGCTTTTCCGAGGCAGCGGGAAGCGTAGACAGAGTCAGTGGATGGGAGGCTGGTTTGTGTGATGGATTGTGCTTCGTTCATGACCCTTTGTAGTTTCTGGCAGTCTTGGGCAGAGCAGGAGCCAAACCAAGCTGGGATACAACCAGAAAGGATGCTTTCTGTGGTGCATCTGTAACAATTGGTGAGAATCGAAAATCAATTAGAATTTGGGGAACAATTTGAATGGAGAAAGTTTTCACTGTAAAGACTAACAGGCTGCATGCAGTCTTCCTCTTCATGTTAAGCTTCATCAAAGCAAGTGCTTTCACAGACACCTCAGTAAGGGTGAGATTCTCCAATCCTGTCCGTGGCCGTCCCGCTGTGAGTCAGAACGGAGAATTTGGCATTCCAGCCACTTTCATCGGCACCGGAGAATCCCAGCGGCAAACGAGGCCAAGGCCCATGTCTTTTGCCCCTCCAGTGGTGAGGGATCGCAATTGCTGTCTGTTTGGTCTAAAGGATGAACCATAGGAATCATATCATTGCAATAGTGCGCTTGTCTCCATGGCAGCTCTTTCACCCCACAGTCAAGGCCATGTGTTCAAGCCCCACTCGAGAGGCTTCAGCATGTGAAGTATGCTGGAGATTAATTGCATTGTGGGGAAGCGCAGAGATGTAGGAAGTGCTGTCTTATGAATGAAATGTTAAGCTGTCTGCCTTCTCAGACAATTCTAAAGAAGAACAGAGGAGTTCTCCCCAGTTCTAAAATTGGGGAGAATATTGGCTAATATTTGCCCTCATCCAACATTATATTGCTTATTTTTTATTTTTTTTATTCACTTACGGGATGAAGCATCGCTGGCCGGGCCCAGCATTTATTGCCCAACCCTAACCACCCTCTATTTCAGAGGGCATTTGACAGTCAACCACATTGCTGTGGCTCTGGAGTCACATGTAGGCCAGACCAGGTAAGGACGGCAGATTTCCTTCCCTATAGGACATTAGTGAACCAGGTGGATTTTTCTGACAGTCGACAATAATTTCGTGGCCATCAGTAGATTCTTAATTCCAGACCTTTATTGTTTTCAAATTTCACCATCTGCCGTGGCGGGATTCAAACCCAGGTCCGCAGATCTGGCTCTCTCTAGTCTAGTGACAATAGCACTCCGCTATATGCCTCCCCGTGAAATCATTTATCCTGTTGCAGTTTGCACATGTCCCTAGGCCACAACAGCGATGATAATTCAAAAGTACTACATTGACTGGGAAACATTTTGGGATATTCTGCGGATGCGGAAGACACTTGGTGGGGCGGTGGTGGGGGAATTTTTCTGTGTGCCTTCCCCCCACCAGTGTCATGTTTCTCGGTGGCAGAAGGGGGTCCGCCCATGGCCGGCAGCAGGATCTTCTGGTATCACCACTGTCAATGGGATTTATTCCACCCACCCCCCGCCCCGCACTGGGAATCCCATGCTGGGAGATTGCCAGAAGATCCTGCTGGTGGGAACAACCAGAAAATCAGCCCCACTGTGTGAACAGAAGTTATTCTGTTCTTTCTATTGATTAGGGAGGAGAGAATGGGTTTTGGGGGAAAACTGTCCCTAACAGAAGCAAAGAACTCTG
This sequence comes from Mustelus asterias, assembly GCF_964213995.1. Taxonomy (NCBI): domain Eukaryota; kingdom Metazoa; phylum Chordata; class Chondrichthyes; order Carcharhiniformes; family Triakidae; genus Mustelus; species Mustelus asterias. The sequence goes on along the minus strand of NC_135801.1, from coordinate 174,395,131 downwards.
GGATAAACCACAGATCATCAGCGAATATGAATTCGAGGGTAAGTCCACATCTGGCATGTGGGAGTCTTTTAAGGAGCAGTTGATAGGACTGCAGGACAGGCATGTGCCTGTAAAGAGGAAGGATAGGAAAGGTAGGATTCGGGAGCCGTGGAAAACCAGTGAAATTGTGGCTCTAATCAAAAATAAAAGAGGCATACATGAGGTCCAGGCAGCTAAAAACAGATGGAGCACTGGAGGAATACAGAGAAAGTAGAAAAGAACTCAAACAGGGAGTTAGAAGGGCAAAAAGGGGTCACGAAATGTCCTTGGCAGACAGGATTAAAGAGAATCCTAAGGCAGTTTATACATACGTTAGGAACAAGAGGGTTGTGAGGGAAAGAATCGGACCTCTCAGGGACAAAGGAGGGGAATTATGCTTAGAACCAAAGGAAGTAGGTGAGATCCTAAACGAATACTTTGCATCAGTATTCACAAAGGAGAGGGACATGTTGACTGGTATTGTCTCAGAGAGATGTGTTGACGCGTTAGAAAAAATCTCAATTACAAGGGAGGAAGTGTTAGGTATTTTAGGAAACATTAAGACAGACAAATCCCCAGGGCCGGATGGTATCTATCCTAGACTCCTCAGGGAGGCAAGAGATGAAATTGCTGGACCTCTAACAGAAATCTTTGTCTCTTCACTAGACACAGGTGAGGTCCCAGAGGATTGGAGGATAGCAAATGTGGTCCCGTTATTTAAGAAGGGTAGCAAGGATAACCCGGGTAATTATAGGCCGGTGAGCTTGATGTCCGTGGTAGGGAAATTGTTGGAGATGATTCTTAGAGATAGGATATATGCGCATTTAGAACTGAATAATCTCATTAGCGATAGACAGCATAGTTTTGTATGAGGGAGGTCATGCCTCACAAATTTGGTTGAGTTTTTTGAGGAGGTGACAAAAACGATTGACGAGGGAAGGGCCGTGGATGTCGTCTATATGGATTTTAGTAAAGCATTTGACAAGGTCCCTCATGGCAGGCTGGTGCAAAAGATTAAATCTCATGAGATAAAAGGTGAGCTAGCTAGATGGGTGGAGAACTGGCTTAGCCATAGAAGTCATGATGTGGAGATGCCGGCGTTGGACAGGGGTAAGCACAGTAAGAAGTCTCACAACACCAGGTTAAAGTCCAACAGGTTTATTTGGTAGCAAATACCATAAGCTTTCAGAGCAATGCTCCTTCGTCAGATGGAGTGGTCTCTGTTCTCAAACAGGGCACAGACACAGAAATCAAATTACAGAATACTGATTAGAATGCAAATCTCTACAGCCAGCCAGGTCCTAAATGCACAGACAATGTGGGTGGAGGGAGCATTCAACACAGGTTAAAGAGATGTGTATTGTCTCCAGACAGCACAGCTTGTGAAATTGTGCAAGTCCAGGGGTCAAGCTGTGGGGGTTACTGATAATGTGACATAAATCCAACATCCCGGTTTAGACCGTCCTCATGTGTGCGGAACTTGGCTATCAGTTTCTGCTCAGTGACTCTGCGCTGTCGTGTGTCGTGAAGGCCGCCTTGGAGGACGCTTACCTGAAGATCCAAGGCTGAAGGCCCGTGACTGCTGAAGTGCTCCCCCACAGGAAGAGAACAGTCTTGCCTGGTGATTGTCGAGCGGTGTTCATTCATCCGTTGTCGTAGCGTCTGCATGGTTTCCCCAATGTACCATGCCTCGGGACATCCTTTCTTGCAGCGTATCAGGTAGACAACGTTGGCCGAGTTGCAAGAGTAGGTACCATGTACCTGGTAGATGGTGTTCTCACGTGAGATGATGGCATCCGTGTTGATGATCCGGCACGTCTTGCAGAGGTTGCTGTGGCAGGGTTGTGTGGTGTCGTGGTCACTGTTCTCCTGAAGGCTGGGTAGTTTGCTACGGACAATGGTCTGTTTGAGGTTGCGTGGTTGTTTGAAGGCAAGAAGTGGGGGTGTGGGGATGGCCTTGGCGAGATGTTCGTCTTCATCAATGACATGTTGAAGGCTCCGGAGGAGATGCCGTAGCTTCTCCGCTCCGGGGAAGTACTGGACGACGAAGGGTACCCTGTCCACCGTGTCCCGTGTTTGTCTTCTGAGGAGGTCGGTGCGGTTTTTTGCTGTGGCACGTCGGAACTGTTGATCGATGAGTCGAGCGCCATATCCTGTTCTTATGAGGGCATCTTTCAGCGTCTGGAGGTGTCTGTTGCGATCCTCCTCATCCGAGCAGATCCGGAATCGGTTGCATTCTTGGACACACGCATCTCCATTAAGGACGGTCACCTCAGCACCTCACTGTACCGCAAGCCCACGGATAACCTCATGATGCTCCACTTCTCCAGCTTCCACCCTAAACACGTAAAAGAAGCCATCCCCTACGGACAAGCCCTCCGTATACACAGGATCTGCTCGGATGAGGAGGATCGCAACAGACTCCTCCAGACGCTGAAAGATGCCCTCATAAGAACAGGATATGGCGCTCGACTCATCGATCAACAGTTCCGACGTGCCACAGCGAAAAACCGCACCGACCTCCTCAGAAGACAAACACGGGACACGGTGGACAGAGTACCCTTCGTCGTTCAGTACTTCCCCGGAGCGGAGAAGCTACGGCATCTCCTCCGGAGCCTTCAACATGTCATTGATGAAGACGAACATCTCGCCAAGGCCATCCCCACATCCCCACTTCTTGCCTTCAAACAACCACGCAACCTCAAACAGACCATTGTCCGTAGCAAACTACCCAGCCTTCAGGAGAACAGTGACCACGACACCACACAACCCTGCCACAGCAACCTCTGCAAGACGTGCCGGATCATCAACACGGATGCCATCATCTCACGTGAGAACACCATCTACCAGGTACATGGTACCTACTCTTGCAACTCGGCCAACGTTGTCTACCTGATACGCTGCAAGAAAGGATGTCCCGAGGCATGGTACATTGGGGAAACCATGCAGACGCTACGACAACGGATGAATGAACACCGCTCGACAATCACCAGGCAAGACTGTTCTCTTCCTGTTGGGGAACACTTCAGCAGTCACGGGCATTCAGCCTTGGATCTTCAGGTAAGCGTCCTCCAAGGCGGCCTTCACGACACACGACAGCGCAGAGTCACTGAGCAGAAACTGATAGCCAAGTTCCGCACACATGAGGACGGTCTAAACCGGGATGTTGGATTTATGTCACATTATCAGTAACCCCCACAGCTTGACTCCTGGACTTGCACAATTTCACAAGCTGTACTGTCTGGAGACAATACACATCTCTTTAACCTGTGTTGAATGCTCCCTCCACCCACATTGTCTGTGCATTTAAGACCTGGCTGGCTGTAGAGATTTGCATTCTAATCAGTATTCTGTAATTTGATTTCTGTGTCTGTGCCCTGTTTGAGAACAGAGACCACTCCATCTGACGAAGGAGCATTGCTCCGAAAGCTTATGGTATTTGCTACCAAATAAACCTGTTGGACTTTAACCTGGTGTTGTGAGACTTCTTACTGTGCTTAGCCATAGAAAACAGAGGGTAACAGCGGAGGGGTCTTTTTCTGGTTGGAGGTCTGTGATTAGTGGTGTTCCGCAGGGCTCTGTACTGGCACCTTTGCTGTTTGTGATATATATAAATGATTTGGAGGAAGATGTAGCTGGTGTGATCAGTAAGTTTGCGGATGACACAAAGATTGCTGGAGTTGCGGATAGTGATGAACATTGTCAGAGAATACAGCAGGATATAGGTAGGCTGGAACATTGGGCGGAGAAATGGCAGATGGAATTTAATCCAGATAAATGCGAAGTGATGCATTTTGGTAGATCTAATGTAAGGGGGAGCTATACAATAAATGGCAGAACCATCAGGAGTATAGACACACAGAGGGACCTGGGTGTACAAATCCACAGATCCTTAAAGGTGGCAGCACAGGTGGAGAGAGTGGTCAAGAAGGCATATGGCATGCTTGCCTTTATTGGACGGGGCATAGAATATAAAAGTTGGCATATGATGTTGCAGCTGTGTAGAACGTTGGTTAGGCCACATTTGGAATACTGCATCCAGTTCTGGTCTCCACACTACCAGAAGGAAGTGGAGGCTTTGGAGAGAGTACAGAAAAGGTTTACCAGGATGTTGCCTGGTATGGAGGGTCTTAGCTATGAGGAGAGATTGGGTAAACTGGGGTTGTTCTCCTTGGAAAGATGGAGGATGAGGGGCGACCTAATAGAGGTGTATAAAATTATGAAGGGCATAGATAGGGTGAACAGTGGGAAGCTTTTTCCCAGGTCGGAGGTGACGAACACAAGGGGTCACAGGTTCAAGGTGAGGGGGGCAAGGTTCAACACAGATGTCAGGGGGACGTATTTTACACAGAGGGTGGTGGGGGCCTGGAATGCACTGCCAAGCAATGTGATTGAGGCGGACACGCTGGGATCGTTTAAGACTTATCTAGATAGCCACATGAACAGACTGGGAATAGAGGGATACAAAAGAATGGTCTAGTTGGGCGCAGGCTTGGAGGGCCGAAGGGCCTGTTCCTGTGCTGTATTGTTCTTTGTTCTTTGTTCTATAAATCTTCTTCAATCGTTAGTAGGTACTTGTGGCTCTTTTAAGATCTGTACCTTGCAGTTATAGAGTCATAGATCCATACAGCGAAGAAAAGGTCCTTTGGCCCATCAGTTCTGCACCGGCAACATCTACAAAAGTCGCACGAATCCCATTTTCTGACATTTGTTCCATATCTTTGAATGTTATGATGTTTCAAGTGCTCATCCAAATACTTTTTAAAGGTCGTAAGATTTCCAGCCTCCACTACCTTCCCAAGCAGTGCATTCCAGATTCCCACCATCCTCTGAGTGAATTTTCTTTTCTCAAATTTCCTCAAATCTCCTATTCCTTACCCTAAAACAGTGCCCACCACCGCCCCCGCCCACCCCGCCACCGTGATTGACACCTGAACCAAGGGGAACAGCTGCTCCCTGCTCACCCTGTCCATACCCCTCATAATCTTATACACCTCAATCATGTCCCCCCTCAGCCTTCTCAGGTGTATGAGAGAATCAAGGGTTCAGATGAATGGATTTGAGACATAATGAGATTCATGTCAGAAGAGCTAAACAGAGTTGAGATTTGTCAGAACTGCAGTGACATTTTACTCTTCAATGATTTTACCTGTCACTCAATGCTCTTAACTGCTGTAACTCTCCATCATGGGTTTTTAGTCCTCTGAGGGAGAAAAAAGGCAATAAAACCTTTTCTTGCAGGCAGTTTTAAAGGCACTGTACACAGCCTACTCCTGTGATCGGGATTTTACGACCTCACTCGGGCGAGGCTCGTAAAATCCTGCCCGAGGCAGGAACGGAGGATTTCGTTCTGCGAGCCTCGCCCGCCTCGATTCCGGGATGGGTCTGGCCGGTAAAATTCCGGCGGAGCTCTGAGGTCGTTGCCGGAGTTTTACAGCCTCGCCTGCCCGAGGCCCATAAGATCTCGCCCGAGGCCAACAGAGAAGGCCGTTCTGCTAGACTCGCTCACCCCGATTCTAGGGTGGGCGAGGCGGTCAAATTCCGGTCCATAAGTTTGATTCTCGTCTCTACTGCCCAAGAAACTATGCCGTCGGCTCAAAGGCCTCGAAAGCCTTGTGGGTCACCGGGAAACTCAAGTCCAGGAAATCAGAGCGTGTGTTTGCCTTCTTGATTCAAGTGTGAAGGCCTCTTCTCATTGGGAAATTTAATCCAGCGCTGAACGTGTGGGGAATTCTCTCCGGAGTGAAAGTGGAGCTTATTCATAAATTCTGGGAATTTCTGAAAAAAATGGAAAATTCTTACCACGTTCTTTTGGAAACACTCGTGAGGTTCCCAGTAAGCCAAGGAACAGTATCCTTTTTCTAATCCCAAACAGGCCGTACCTAAACATTATTTAAAATAGAAAGTATGGCCATGAAAGCTGCCACAACATTCCATTTTCAGTATCCCAGATCTGCTACAAAGCTCAAGGTGCTTTTGAGGTAAAAATATAATCAAATCTGATGACAGAAAGCCTGCAGGGACCCGTTTATTTCTGAAAATAAAAATTATGGAACAAAAATGATGAGCACACTGTTCCAGGGAGCAATTTCAAGGGGACAACATGGGGGGGAAAAATAAAACCCGTGGCAACTGAATAAATTCCCCAATGTAAGTTTGATTTCAATCCTGTTGTCCGACAACCGAGACAAGTTGCGATAAAAGGATCATGTTGTTTTCTAATAAAATACAAGAGTGTGCTGACAGATTGCGAGTAGCCTGTATTAGTGGATTTCTCAGTTCGGAAGTGCTGGGTGTGCAGGCTTTGATCTCCCCTCGGATCCTCCTGACCTCCAAAGTGAAATTTGGAAAGCAAATAGGCCACTGGCTCCACTCGGCTTAGGAAGCGCAGAGGTCTAGTAAAACTTAATAGATGTCAAAAGTCCCGCTACTGGATGCTCATTTTTTTTACGGACTTGTCTGCATGTTGGGCAACAGGTTTACTGATCACCCCTTGTTCTCTGGGTTTTAATGATTTGCATCTGTAAACTAATGCTCCTCGAGTTTTGTTGACAGTAACACACATCTCTGACAGCAGACGATCAGGATAATTTATTATAAATTACTACCTTCTTTTAAACAAATCCTGAACCATGCCCCAGTACGACGAGTTAAAGTAGAGATGAAATTAAACACTTGGTTGAAGACCAGTTTGGTGTGCACGGGATTCGTTTGCAATTGTGAACTTTGGTGCTCAGAAAGTCTTCAATGTTAGGCCTGGGGATTAGAACAAGTCATTTCTACTCCGCCTTTGTGGCAAACCGTGGCCCCAATTTCAGAGGAGTGACAATTGGGCGGCACGATAGCACAGTGGTTAGCACTGCTGCTTCACAGCTCCAGGGACCTGGGTTCGATTCCCGGCTTGGGTCACTGTCTGTGTGGAGTTTGCACATTCTCCTCGTGTCTGCGTGGGTTTCCTCCAGGTGCTCCGGTTTCCTCCCACAGTCCAAAGATGTGCGGGTTAGGTTGATTGGCCATGCTAAAATTGCCCCTTAGTGTCGTGAGATGCGTGGATTAGCGGGTAAAATACGTAGAGATATGGGGGTAGGGCCTGGGTGGGATTATTGTTGGTGTAGACTCGATGGGCCGAATGGCCTCTTTCTGCACTGTAGGGTTTCTATGATTCTAATATTTCCAATCTATGACCCCCATTAAATGAGTTTATCATTTCGTGTTGAATAATATACTGGGAACTAAAGCACTGGGAATAGGACCTGGGTGGGATTGTGGTCAGTGCAGGCTTGGGTAGCACAGTGGTTAGCACTGCTCCCTCACAGCGCCAGGGACCCAGGTTCGATTCCCGGCTTGGCTTACTGTCTGTGTGGAGTTTGTACATTCTCCCTGTGCCTGCGTGGGTTTCCTCCGCATGCTCTGGTTTCCTCCCACAGTCCAAAGATATGCGGGTTAGATGGATTGGCCATGCTAAATTACCCCTTAATGTCAGGGGAACTGTCTAGGATAAATGCGTGGTGTTATGGGGATAGGGCCTGGGTGGGATTGTGGTCGGTGCAGACTCGGAGTGGGAATGGAGGGATACAAAAGAGTGGTCTAGTTTGGACCAGGGAGCGGCGCGGGCTAATTGTTCCTGGTTTCTCGTTTCAAGGCTTCATTCTATGATCATCTTGCTGGTGCCAGTACAGAGTGAGACTGCGGATAGTTGGGAACCTGTCTCGGGGGCAGGGAATTCATATGGTGTTCGTGGAAGTGGAAATGACTAGGGTTGGGAAGCATTTTCCGATCGGGGCCATTGTGATCTCCTGGACTCGTTTCGATCGCCTCAGGGGGTCGGAGAGGAATTTCCCAGATTTTTTTCCCCCATATTGGCCCTGGGGTTTTTCACTCTGGGTTTTCGCCTCTCCCTGGAGATCACATGGTCTGGAATGGGGGGGTGGGGGTAAGTTAATAGGTTGTAATGAACAAAGCATCGTAGCTGTGAGGGACAGCTCGGTGGATAGGATATTGGTATGTAGATAGGCTGGAAAATTGGGCGGGGATCCTGGATTCAGGATTCAATCCTGGACCGGGGAGCGGCGCGGGCTTGGAGGGCCGAAGGGCCTGTTCCTGTGCTGTATTGTTCTTTGTTCTTTGTTCTTTGTTCTTTGATGGGCCAAATGGCCTCCTTCTGCACTGTAGGGATGCTACGATTCTAAGTGAAATACAAACTAAAGTCTGCTTAAACCCTGTGAACTCCCTTTGAGAATTGGGTTTGAAAAGGTAGGCTGAGAAACAAGTCAGTATTAATAGGGCAGGATGATGACCTTTGCTTGCACTCTGTCAATGCAACTTTCAAACCAGCCACTGTGATTTGGCAGGATCCCTACATTTCCAGCCCATCGCAGGAGGTACTGGTGAGAAATATAAAATTAGTTCCATCTGTAGAATGCTCAAGGATTTTATATTTTTTAAAATGTGTTCTTTCACAAGATGTGTTGGAGCAGCATTTATTGCCCACCTGTAACTGCCCTTGAGAAGGTGGTGGTGAGCTGCCTTCTTGAGCCGCTGCAGTGCACGTGGTGTAGGCACACAAGATTTTGACCCAGTGACAGTGGTGGAACAACGATATATTTCCAATTCAGCATGGTGGGTGACTTGGAGGGGAGCCTGCAGGTGGTGATGTTCCCATGCATCTGCCGGCCATGTTTTTCTAGTTGGTTGAGGCTGCAGGTTTGATACAGTGCACCTTGTAGATGGCACACACTGCTGCCACCGTGCGTCCATGGAGGAGGGAGTGAATGTTTATGGTGGTGGATGAGGTGCCAATCAAGCGGGCTGCTTTGTCCTGGATGGTGTTGAGCCTCTTGAGTGTTATTGGAGCTGCACCCATCCAGGCAGGTGGGGAGTGTTCCATCACACTCCTGACTTGTGCTTGTAGATGGTGGATAGGCTTTGCAGAGTCAGGAGATGAGTTACTTGCTGCAGAGTTCCCAGTCTCTGACTTGCTCTGATATTTATATGGCTAGTCCAGTTCGGTTTCTATTCAATAGTAACCCCCAGGATAATGACAGTGGGAGATTCAGTAATGGCAATGCCATTGAATGTCGAGGGGCGATGGTTAGATTCTCTCTGGTGGGAGATGGTCAGCGAGAATGTTATTTTCCATTGAACAGGCCAAGTCTGAATGCTGTCCAGGTCTTGCTGCATTTGAACATGGGCTGCTTCAGTATCTGAGGAGTCGCAAATGGTGCTGAACCTTGTGCAGTCATCAGTGAATATCCCCACTTCTGATCTTATGACGGAAGGAAGGTCATTGATGAAACAGTCTATGTTTGTAGTTTGTTTCAGATTTTTACATGATTTTGTGAAAATGTGGTAATCTGAAGTAACTTGTCTCTCCTGTTCCAATCTGAGATTCCAATTGGGATTGCTCAAATGGCCAAATTGTTGATCTATTGAAGGCGTTCAGTGATGATGTTTATTGAAAGCCCATTGGTAATTAGGAATTTGATTCTGCAGTAAGACATAGAATTAGAGAATCCCTACAGTGCAGAAGAAGGCCATTTGGCTCTGAGAGCCTACACCAGTGGTTCCCAAACTTGTTTCACTGGGCTGCACTTTCAGAATAAAAATCTGCTCGCGCCACACCAAATTTTTTATTGATAAGAAATACATTCAAAAACAAAAAAAAACAACTAGCAGTGCTTGATTCATAACATAGAACACAACTGCTTTATAATATGTTCATGGGACATTGTCCTCAGCATCACTTGATGCTCTTGCTCTCACTTTGGAAAAATATCTATCCATGTTTAAATGTTTCTTTGATTGTCCTTGAATCTCCCCGCCACACTTGCCATCCTCTCTCGCCGCACCAGTGTGGCGTGCTGCACCCTTTGGGAACCACTGACCTACACCGACAACAATCCCACCCAGGCCCTATCCCTGTAATCCCATTTATTTACCCTACTAGTCCCCCTGACACTAAGGAGCAATTTCGCATGGCCAATTCACCTAACCAGCACGTCTTTTGACTGTGGGAGAAAACCGGAGCACCCGGAGGAAACCCACGCAGAAACGGGGCGAATGTGCAGATTGCACACAGACAGCCACCCGAGTCTGGTATCGAACCCGGTTCCGTGGCGCAATCCACCGAGGACTGCTTTCATCAGGTCTTTAGCGATCACTGTGGAATTGGGAGTCTTAGACATTCTCATTGGAAGGTTGCTGGCGTTCATTGGGGGAGACTGCAGATGGCCTGCTGTACCACCTCAAACAGCTTTGAGCCTTCTGGATCTGGCTTTAGATTGTCATTTGGAACCTTGGCATTTCCCCCAGGAAGGTCAAAATGCCAGTTGGGGCAGTGTGCCCCTTTACCAATCTCATGTTGCTCTCTTTGCCAGCCTGAGATGCCCATGAGCTGCTCATTAGCCTGGACTCTTAATCAGAAATAAATGGCACAGAGCATGGGGAAGGAACCCTGCTTTAAAGAACATTAAGTATTTACCCCGGCTCCCCTGAGACATTAATACTCTCAAACTGATTGTGGTGGCGCAGTGGTTAGCACTGCTGCCTCAGTGCCAGGTTCGATTCCCGGCTTGGGTGACTGTGCGGAGTCTGCATGTTCTTCCCGTGTCTGCGTGGGTTTCCTCCGGGTGTTCTGGTTTCCTCCCACAGTTCAGAAAGAGGTGCTGGTTAGGTGCATTGGCCATGCTAAATTCTCCCTCCGTGTACCCGAACAGGTGCCAAAGTGTGGTGACTAGGGGATTTTCACAGTAACTTCATTGCAGTGTTAATGTCAGCCTACTTGTGGCACTAATAAATAATAAATTAAAAGAAGGTACACATGTAGCGGTATCCTTGTAAGCAGCTGCAGGATCAATGTGGTGAATTCTGTTTCTTAGTCAAGGATCGTTTTTCCAATGGTAGTTGCCATTTCTTCATGGGTTTTCATTATTGCGAAATATCATACGTGACAGTCTCTTAGCCGGTGAGTCAGCAGTCTGAATTGTCTGTTTGATTTTCGATCCTGATGTAAAACTTCACCAGAAGGGTTGGGTTCATCTCACAAACCTGCGTTCTCATCTTCTCTACACAAACCTGCTACACAAACTAACAACTGGTCTGGGCTGAGGGAAAGGCGTTTGGCTTGTTTGTCTCATACACCCAGCTGCAGAGGATTTTTCACACTGAGCTGCATTATGTGTCTGTGAGCAAACTAAGAGTTTTTTAAAAGTTTATTCATTAGTGTCAGAAGTAGGCTTACATCAACACTACAATGAAGTTACTGTGAAAATCCCCGAGTCGCCACACTCCGGCACCTGTTGGGGTACACTGAGGGAGTATTTAGCATGGCCAATGCATCTAAACCCGCACATCTTTCGGACTGTGGGAAGAAACCGGAGTACCCGGAGGAAACCCATGCGGACACGGGGAGAACGTGCAAACTCCACACAGACTGTGACCCAAGCTGGGAATCAAACCCAGGTCCCTGGCACTATGAGGCAGCAATGCTAACCACTGTGCCTCCGCATTTCACAAGCAGGCTAAGTCTCCCAATATGAGACTTATATATGAGATTGGGCGGCACAGTGGTTAGCACTGCTGCCTCACAACGGCAGGGACCCGGGTTCCGGCTTTGGTCACTGTCTGTACGGAGTCTGTACGCTCTCCCCGTGTCTTTGTGGGTTTCCTCCGGGTGCTCCGGTTTCCTCCCACAGTCCGAAAGACGTGCTGGTTAGATGCATTGGCCATTCTAAATTCTCCCTCAGTGTACCCGAACAGGCACCGGAGTGTGACGACTAGGGGATTTTCACAGTAACTTCATTGCAGTGTTAATGTAAGCCTACTCATGAGACTAATAAATAAGCTCAAACTTATGAGGAGCTCTCTCTACCCTCTCGGATAGAAGTAATAAAAAACCTCACAGCGCTATTTCAAATAACAGCAGGACAGTCCTCCCAATTTTTTACCAACATTATTATAAAAAGGATGATGCGGTCATTATGACATGACTTCTGTGGGAACTTGGTGAGTGTAAATTGCTGCATTTTATACAGTGACCACACTTCAAAGCTCTTCGATGGCTATAACTGGGACATTATGAGATCATGAAAGGCTTTATATAAATACAAGTCTTTGCTTTTAACCATGGCTGCTTATGGTGGAACTATTTAAAAGGATGAGACTGATTAAGAGTGGAGGCCGAAAGAGTGTTTCTTCTTGGGGGGAAAAGCATAACGAAAGGCCATCAGGGAAACAGGGCACAGGTTTAAGGTGCGAGAGGCAAGGTTTAAAGGAGATGTACGAGGCAGATTTTTTACACAGAGAGTAGTGAGTGCCTGGAACTCGTTGCCGGGGGAGGTAGTGGAAGTGGGTAAGGTAATGACTTTTGCCAAATACATGAATAGGATGGGAATAGAGGGATATGGTCCCTGGAAGGGTAAGGCGTTTTAGTTAAGTCGGGCAGCATGGTCGGTGCAGTCTTGGAGGGCCGAAGGGCCTGTTCCTGTGCTGTAATTTTCTTTGTTCTTTGATCTTTGTAAGATAATCACCAAGAAATCTGATAGGGAATTCAACAGAAATTGTTTTATCCAAAGAGCGGTGAGAATGTGGAATTTTCTGCACCAGAGAGTGGGTGAAGAAAATAGTATTTAAAGGGAGGTCAGATAAGTATCTGAGGGAGAAGACAAGAGAGGGTTACAATCTTGTATTTATGTGTTCCCCATATCTGCCAAAGGGTCCAGATGTCTGTTGGGGGTTTGCTCCCATCCATGGAGGGGGGAAAGGGGCGTCCAATGTCCATTGGAGTGGAGGCTGGGGCCTTGAACTTAATTTTGATCTCAGATCCAACGTATTGTCCAGGAAAGGTGGGAGAAGGCTCGAGTGGAGCAGAATCGCTGCTGCGGTTGGGCTGAATGGCCTGTTTATCACCTGTATATCCTATGTAAAGGTGACTCTAGCATGGGACGCTGAAAGTTGTCCTGCATGCTAATAGTGTGGCGATGTCTCTGTATGGACACGTCTGGATTGCAAGCCAGGAATTCCTGGCAAGTCCTCCGTTTACAAACAGATGTGTGGTGGAAAAATGAAACCAATGGTGAAATTGGCGTAAATCAGCCGCCAAGTTGCAAGGAAAGTGTGACAAAAATGATCATTGTCCAAACGCAGAATAAGGAGATTTCCTTTTGATATTGCAGAGCCACTTTCAGAGGAAGCAGCTCTGGAAGGTTTTAGGTTTATTTATTAGTGTCACAAGTAGGCTTTCATTAACACTGCAATGAAGTTACCGTGAAAATCCCCTAGTCGCCACACTCCGGCACCTGTTCGGGGACACTGAGGGAGAATTTAACATGGTCAATGCACCTAACCAACACGTCTTTTGGACTGTGGGAGGAAACCGGAGCACCCGGAGGAAACCCACACAGACAACGTACAGACTCTGCGCAGACAGTGACCCAAGCCCGGGGGTCAAACTTGGGTCCCTGGTTCTGTGAGGCAGTAGTGCTAACCACTGTGCCACCATGCCATCCACCAGCTACTTGGTAATGTGGAGTCTACTCCTTTAACATTGAGGATTGACTCTTACAGAGTCAGACGAAGAAGATGTGATGGATCATGTGGAACATAAACAGCCGAACAAACCAGTTGGGCAGAATGGCTTGTTTCAGGGCAGTCAAATTTGATCCAATTCCACTGCAAAAGAAAGACAAACAGCTGAGACGGGCGCTTTGTGACTTCATCCCTGATTCCCTGACCTACCCCAGTATCTGGTGAAGGCCAGTACATGCCATCGATTGGGAGACTAGGTGTGTGATCAAGCGTCCTCGTTAGTTGTGGTTGCAAATCCCGTAATGGCCACCAAAGTTCACAAGCAGCCAGAAACAGGAGATGGAAATTTCCCATCCAGCCCACCATGGGAATTGTAGCAAGCGGGACAGAAAATCCGGCGGACCATTTAAAGGTCTGTTGAGCTCGGGCGGAAATTTCTAGTCTTGGGGCGTGTGTGGCCAGAAAATTCCACCCTGGATTTGTGCCGGCAAAATCTCAGTTTGAGATCTGCCCTGCATCCTGCCGTTGATGTAATCCCGTTCACTCCCAGAATGAGCATGAACCCTGGCTTTCATATATTTCCATACATTTGCATTTAATTGCTTGGTGCCATAGAGTCTGCCCCATGGCA